>NC_139388.1:33745000-34995000 GCF_054392235.1 Sus scrofa
CGTTCACAATGAATTCACAGCCAGTACCACTACAACCCATGCCTGAACAAAGCGTATCTAACATGCATTTTCTCTATAAGGCACATGGCAGCCTTCATGTGCTTAAGGGTGCTAGACACTATATTCGGGGGTGATTTTTAAACAGCAAAATCACCAACACGAAGCACAAAAATGCAAAACGAAACAAAACAAAAAACCATGGCACTAAACAGACCACAAAAAGGACGCTTGTTTATAGTTCTCGGAGCTGAAACAAGAAGGCAGAGTGACATCTTGTTTTGATCTCAGCTGGGAACATGTGTGTTGGCAACTGAAATTTTTGGCCACACTGTTCACATCCATGTATGACCATGAAAAGTGCTACAGATACTGATTTGGGGGTTACAAATAAATTTGAGTGAGTGGGAGAATTGGTAAATACACAATCTGCAAATAATAAGAACCTACTGTACTTTCTTCTCATTTCTCTCATTTGCTAGTGTGTAAGTACACTGGGGGCTGGTTCACCTCTTACCACTTTATCTCTAGCATCTGGAAAATTGCCTGGTACATAGTAGGCCCTCAGTAATCAGTACCGTTTATGAACGCATGAGTCAGTTCAGCGAAAGTGCTTTGGCAGAAATGACAGCTAGTGTTTACGGAGGAGACACTATAAGCTGCCCTGTGTGAAGTGCTTTTTCTATGTTCTCTCCATCAATAAGGGAAACAGCAGATTATTGCACTTTTTTTTGGTCTTTTTTGTCTTTTTAGGGCTGCACCCGTGGCATATGGAGGTTCCCAGGCTAGGGGTTGAATCGGAGCTACAGCTGCCGGCCTACACCACAGCTATAGCAGCTTGGGATCTGAGCCACATCTGTGACCTACACCACAGCTCACAGCAATGCCAGATTCTTAATCCACTGAGCGAGGCCAGGGATTGAACCTGTGTCCTCATGGATGCTAGTCAGATTTGTTTCGGCTGAGCCATAAAGGGAACGCCCAGATTATTTTACTTTTGCCAGGGGCTCTGGAATCAGACTGCCTGGGTTCAAACACAGGGTCTGCCTCTTATTATTTAACCCTGAGCAAGTCTCTTGGCCTCTCTGAGCACCAGCTCCTCAGCTATGGTGAGGAGTCAGTGTGGCAATGCAGAGAAAGTATTTAGCACAGTGGCCGGCACAAGCAGACCCTGGCGGTCAATCATTCCCACAGCAACTCTCAGACCTTTCTGCTCCACTCCCATTTTGCAGATGAAGAAACTCAGGCGAGGAGTGGATCCATGAGTTTTTCAAGGGTCATCCAGCCCAGGAAGGGCTGGCTCTGGGGACTCCAAGCCCATGCTCACAACCGCTTTGCTGTATGCGCAGCATTTACTAAAATTATAATGGCAGCTCCAGGAGGCCCCCTGAACTTCCTGTGGGATCAGGATAAGGAGAACCCCCCCCCCCCGCAAGAGTCTTCTTTCATATTCTACATCTGTGTCTTTCTGTTCCCTGTCCACTTTCAAGTTCAACCTCTTTAGAACCAGCCCTGTGGGGAGGGAGGATGTTGGTTTGTTATCTTGGGTTTGACAGCTCAAAGGAGATGTTTCCTGTCAAAGGCATGCTGAAGAAGGAGGAGGAGAAGCAGCAGCAGCATTCTTCGCTGCAACAACTGTCGGCCGCTTTATTTTCTACAATCTTTTTAGATCAAGGGTCCTTAGACTTGATGGCTAGTTGGAATCTCCTGGGAAGCTTTAAATTTCCAGATGCCCAGGCCCCAACTCAGACCACTTACATCTGAGTCTCGGAGGAGGGTGGGGTGAGAGGGAAACGGGGCATCAGTATTTTTCAGTGCTTCCCAAGCGACTCCAACGTGCAGGCAAGTTTGAGAAATGGTGTTTTGGATCTAATGTGCACTCAGCTCCAACGCTGCAGTCGCTTTGGGTAACAGAAACTCTTTTTTTTTTTTTTTTTCCTCCTAGGACTGGCTGTTCGGGAATCTGAGCAGGCTTTCCAGAGGCACCGGCTAGTGGAGGATGTGTGTGTGCGAGAGACCCGGGGTCCTGCTCTGCCTCTAGGCCTGGCTTGGAGATGCCGGGTCTCCGGGTTCCCGCAGGCACCCACACGTGCGGCCGCGGCGACGAGTCTGGTCATCTGCGGAGACGGCCAGCGGGGCTCGGCGGCCGCCACGCTGCCCACCCCAACCACAGAGGTTCGCAGGAGACGCCCGGGGCTCAGGAATCTTACCTTGGCTGCCGGCGCTGCCCTCCAGTTCCCGGAATCCTGGGACTCGGGTTCGATCTGTCGCCGGGCTCGGCGGTCGCTCTCGTCTGCGCCGGAGAGGCGCCCACCAAGAGCTCAGGCGCCACCTAGTGGGCGAGGGGCGGCCGCGCAGGGAATCGGTTGGGAGGTGGGAGCGCAGGCGGATTCAGGCGGAAATGCAGCCCGGGCTTCCCACGTGGGCGGTTTTCCAACAAGCTGCGCACCCCGGGCACACATCCCGGCTGGGTGGGACGGCCTTCACTCCCTGAAGGGCGCTAGGACCTGAACTTGCTGAACTTTCTGTTGGGAGCTCGGAGGGGCAGCCAGACCCTGGCTGCTGGCCTGAGAGCCATCCTGGGATTTTCCTGGCCCGACTCGGGGATCTTAGCCTTTCATCCAGAAGCTTTTCAATTTGGCATAGCCTGCCCTTTAAATATGCTGGGAACATCAGAAGATGCAAGGGACCTGGGTTTCTCTCAAGGCCGGGAGGCCTTTTCTCTACTTCTCTACTAGTAACCCTCTTTTGGCCCTGCCTAACCCCCCTCCACTGCCGCCACCCCCCGTCCCCGCCCCAGCCGTTGCCTTCCTACCCGGTTCCCTCCAGTCTCTTTGGCTGAACTTCATTAATCGCCCAGTCTGTGTCACATTCTGTAGAGTCTGGAGACACAGGTCCCTTAGGAATTGGCAAGTTGATGTTTATGTTTCTGAACCGGATGCCATTGACATTTTTTTTGGTTGGGGCCATCCTGGCACTGCAGGGCATTTAAGACCCCTAGAATAGCCACCCTTTAGTCACCGAGACAACTAAAACCAACATTTCATATTTCCAATTGTCTCCAGGGTTGGAGGAGCACTGCCCTTGACTGAGCACCTATTAATTGGTTCTCAAGGTCAGGAAGATGGTGGATTATTTTAAATGTGTACATTTCATTTATTTCTTCCTTCAATAAATGTTAACTGAGCACCTACTATGTGCCGCTTTCCTATGCACAAGGGTTATGACGCAGACTTAAGCACCTCAGAATCTCTGCCTTTGTTGAATTCACATTTATGTAACACTTATTAACACTTATTTTTTATTAATTTTTTAGTGATTTTTATTTTTTCCATTATAGATGGTTTACAGTGTCCTGTCAGTTTTCTACTGTACAGCACAGTGATCCAGTCTCTCTCTCTCTCTCTCTCTCTCACACACACACACACACACATACACACACACACACACATGCATATATATACACACATTCTTTTTCTCACATTATCCTCCATCCTGCTCCATCACAAGTGATTAGATATAGTTCCCAGTGCTATACAGCAGGATCTCCTCGCTTATACATTCCATATCAACACTTTTAACACACAAAAATGCAAAGCTATGTGATTGAGTTCTTAAGTACATGATTTTTTTTTCTTTTTTGTCTTCTAGGGCCGCACCCCCAGCACATGGAGGTTCCCAGCCTAGGGGTCTAAGCGGAGCTACAGCTGCTGGCCTACACCACAGCCACAGCAATGCCAGATCCAAGCTGTGTCTGCAACTTGCACCACAGCTCACAGCAACACCAGATTCTTAACCCACTGAGCAAGGCCAAGGATCGAACCCACGACCTCATGGTTCTTAGTCAGATTCGTTAACCACTGAGCCATGATGGGAATTCTCATGATGTTTTTTTCTTTCATTTTTTAGAGTTTTATTGAGGTATAGCTGACTTACAATATTGTGCTGTGGACTTGTTTTTCAAAAATATATCAATTTTGGGAGTTCCCATCGTGGTGCAGCAGAAGCGACTCTTACCAGGAAACATGTTGCAGGTTCGGTCCCTGGCCTCGATCAGTGAGTGGGTTAAGGATCCAGCGTTGCTGTGAGCTGTGGTGTAGGTCGCAGATGTGGCTCGGATCCCGAGTTGCTGTGGCTGTGGTGTAGGCCGGTGGCTACAGCTCCGATTAGACCCCTAGCCTGGGAACCTCCATATGCCGCAGGTGTGGCCCTAAAAAAAAAAAAAGACCAAAAAAACCCACCAATTTTGGAGTTCCCATAATGGTGCAGTGGAAACGAATCCAAGAACCATGAAGTCATGGGTTCGATCCCTGGTCTTGCTCAGTGGGTTAAGGATCTGGCATTGCTGTGACTCTGGTGCAGGCCAGTGGCTACAGCTCTGATTAGACCCCTAGCCTGGGAACCTCCATATGCTGTGGTGCAGCCCTCAAGAGACAAAAAGATTAAAAAAAAAATCAATTTATATGGCGCCAAAGGCAGAGAATGCCCTGGTGTTGGAGACAATTTTGCAAAAGCAGTTTCTTCTTTTAAGGCAGTTTATCTCTGCGGAGATATCTGGGGGTAAGTTCACCAGTGGAAATATTAGAGACACTTTGTGACAGAGGCCTGTGCCAACCCCTCTACCCCCATCTGCATCTACCTGCTTAATCTTTGTCCTCTCTGTGCTGGTGTCAGGTGCTCAGAGCAGAGGAGGAGGGAGAGGTACATTGCCCACTGTACCTGTGAGCAATGCCAGGAGGGGCAAGGGGTGGGTGTGTGTGAAGGACAGGGACCAGGGAACACCTCAGCCTCTTCAGGGCCAGCTGGTGCCCTGGTGAAGGTGAATCGGTCAGACAAGGGTGCATGTTCTAGTCTGTCACTTTAAAGTGTCTGAGTCACTTCCAGAATGCTCTTGCCTCAGTTCTTGCGAGGGCTGCCTCCTCCTGCCCACACTCCACCCTACTGTGCCCCAAGGCCTGCCTGGGCAAAGTCCTGGATTATAACCTCTGCGATTCTGATGCCAGGTATCATGTGATGAGGTTAAAGTTTTCCTTAGGACTTGCTCCTCTGAGTTCTCCTAGCATTTGGCTCATTTCACTAATCACAGTCTTTTGGAAACTATAGTTTTGGAAACTACCGATCTCCTTGAGGGTCTGCACCATGTTTGATAAGTGGAAGTAGTGTCAATAATAATAATAATAACTATTATTTGTAATGCATTAGGAAGTAAGTTTTTTGTTTTTTGTTTTGTTTTTTTTTTGTTTTTTTTGGCTGTGCTTCTGGCATGCAGAAGTTCCTGGGCCAGAGATTGAATGCATGCCACATCAGTGATTTGGGTCACATCGGTGACTTCAGCTCCATCAGCAACAACGTCAGGTTCTTAACCCACTGAGCCACCAGGGAACTCCACGGCACTAAGAATTTTAGATTGACTAGTTTAATTCTCACAGCAATCCAATGAAGTAACCACTATTATTTCCCCCATTATATTGATAAAGAAACTGAGACTCATAATGCTTAGGTAATTTGCCCTGGGTGGCAGAGTTAGCAAGAGGTGTGGCCAGAACCTGAAGTGCCCACCTGCAAGACGTTTGCCTTTAAGCATTAACAACTGTTGACTGAGCACCTGGACAACTATGCTGGACACTGTGTTTTAGATATCGGAGAGGATGGACAAGAGACCATTTTTTTCATCCCTCTGTGCTCTTGTTCCATCCGTGCTTTCCTTCAAAGGGTGAATTTTGTTCGCTGCATTTTTTTTTTTTTTTTTTTTTAGGGCCATACCTGTGGCACATGGAAGTTCCTTAGCTAGGGGTTGAATCAGAGCTACAGCTGCTGGCCTACACCACAGCCACAGCAATGCCAGATCCGATCCACATCTGCGACCTACACTACAGCTCATGGCAATGCGGGATCCTCAACCCACTGAGCGAGGCCAGGGATCGAACCTGCAACCTTATGGTTCCTAGTTGGATTCAATTCTGCTGCGACACTATGGGACCTCCAAGATAAATATTTTAAATAAATTCATAATGTTGTGAGATGTAATCTATATAACCTCTTTATATGTAACCTATATAAAGAGGTAGGCAAGAGCTTTTATCTTCTAGAATGATGCTCCATGAAAAAGGATGAGCACCCTCTATTGTCCATAGTGGATGGAGCTAGAAACGAAGGCACAGGCAGGATGTCAGGACCTGGCAGAAGGAGAAGGAGGGAAGGAAGGAGGCAAGGATGCCAGAGAAGGGGCAGGGTGCCCATCCCAGGAAGTGCACTTGATCTTGTGAGGCTGACCCTGTGGACTGAAGATCAACCTGACTTGGGAGTGGGTGGGTCATGGTAGGTTTATGATCAGCAGGAGTAAGTCTGGTCACTTTCTGGTCATGAACTGCACCTGCAAACCCTGCCAGATATTATGAAGTGTGTTTGCAGGATGACTTAAATGCTGTCTCACTGATTCTTCCCCAAAGTCCAGGAAAATGAGAGTCAGAGACGTTAGGTAACTTGCTGAAGGGCACACAGCACGTACACTGTAGGGTTAGGATTCAATCCCGGGTTCCTCTTACGCTGAATCTGGTGCTTCTAACCGTGACCCTTAGCCGCCTCTCCATAAATGAATGGCGAAGCGAACTGAACTCCTCTGGAGGGATTAGCATTTCTTCCTTTTGGCCGGGATGCCTTTGCCTCCTCTGCCAGCTCATATTCTGCTCATCCTTCTCGGTCCAGCTCAAGGAAGCCCTACCATATCCCTTCTTCAGTGTGAGCTTTTCTCTGTATTACAGCACTTACTACATTCTGCCTCATAGTTGAATTCCCTGCAAAGACATCACTTCACTCAATAGATTCTATGATCTTGAGAGCAGGACCCATGTGGATGGGTGCTATATAGTCTGTTTCCCTCCCCACATCCTCTCTCCTTTTCCACTCTGCTCTGCATCCTGAGAGGCTGACTGAAATGGGCAAGACCAAAGGCCTCTGTGCCCACGGGCTTCAAGCTGGGTTTGGCCAATGGGAGCCCTGGAGGGCACAGAGGGAGGGAAGAAAATGAGGGTGGGATGCTTCTGGCCTCAGCCCCCTTCCTGTAGGTGCCTTGGGCCAGCCACTTCCCTGCCCTACAGACAGCTGTGAGGCGACGCTCTGCACACCGCCCTCTCTGCCTCCACAGCCAGGCCTCCTTAATTGCATTTCACTAAGGTTCTGGAAACCACACAACACCCCAAATGGAACCTTGTACCATGTGGCTCAATAAACAGCTGTGGAGCTAAATTAGGGGCAGGTGTGTGTGTTGGTTTGTTTGTTTGTTTGAATGAAAAGCAAGGGAGAAAGAATTTTAAATGATCTTGAGAACAAGGACCAGATGGCAAATAAGCTTCTGGGCTCCTGGCAAACAGTTCTTATTTATTTTTTTGTTTGGATGATCTTAATTTCTGTTTCTTAAGTTAATATAGAGCAAATTTGACTTTAAAAATTTTTGGTGTACAATTCTATGACTTTCAGGACATGTATAAATTTGTGTAACTATCACCATAATTAAGACACAGAACACCAAAAATTCTCAAGCTGTCACTTTGTCATGGTGCTTCTGATCTGTTCCCATCCTTACATTTTTGTCTTTTTGAGAACATCTTGTAAATGAAATTAAACAGTAGGTAACCTTTTGATACTGGCTTCTTTCACTTATGAAAATCTTTGAAATTCATCAAACTTGTTACATGTAATAACGGTTTCCAATTTTTTTTTTTTTTTTTTTTGTCATGCCAAGGGATCGAACCTGAGGCAGAGCTGAGACCTATGCCACAGCTGCAGCAATGCCAGATCCTTCACCCACTGTGCCCGGCTGGAGATGGAACCAGTGCCTCCACAGGGACAAGCCAGATCATTAACTCACTGCACCACAGAGGGAACTCCAAAATGCTTTTTTTTTTTTTTTTTTTTTTGTCTTGGTTGTGCTCACGGCATGTGGAAGTACCCTGGTCAGGGATTGAATCCACACCATAGCAGTAACCAGAGCCACAGTGGTGAATGTCAGGGCCCTTAACCTATTGAGCCACCAGGGAACTCCCTATATTTTGTACATAGTTATAGTTAAGGAAGCATTTTAAAGCTGAAAATATTTTGAAAGTATCCTACAGAGGAGTTCCCATCGTGGCGCAGCGGGAAACAAATCCAACTAGGAACCATGGGGTTGCAGGTTCGATCTCTGGCCTTGCTCAGTGGGTTAAGGATCCAGTGTTGCCGTGAGCTGTGGTGTAGATCACAGACGTGGCTCAGATACTGTGTTGCTGTGGCTCTGGTGTAGGCTGTTGGCTACGCTCAGATTAGACCCATAGCCTGGGAACCTCCATATGCTGCGGGTGTGGCCCTCAAAAAACAAACAAACAAAAGAGACAAAGTACCCTACGGAGATCCCATCCGTCATCGCGTGGTCCATATCTCATTTCTCCTTCCTTGTCTTTCTGCTGGCCTCTTTCTTTCCCCCGGGCAATGTCCCCTTGGCAGAGCCAGCTAATGATCCAGCATATTAATCCTCATCAGATCTGAGTCCATTTGAGAAAGCTAAGGAAGAGGTTGTGTGTGGGCAGGTCTGGAAGCATGGACCTTGTGCTTCATTTAAAGTTCTATTGCCATCATTTTGAAATTCGTATTTTTTTTTTTCACTTTTCCAATGAGTATTTATTATTAGTTAAACCATGATGCAGGATCCCAGGGTGGGAATCACCAGGAATCCAGGTCCCCCTGCATCACCCTGTGGAGAAGGATGGAGGACAGATGAGGTGGGGGGGCCAGTTTAGATCTTCCCAGGAAATGTGCCTTCTGCCCGGTGGACATGCCAGGCTGACACCCAGAGGGACTTGTACACACGCTGGTACCATTCGCACACGGAGGTGTCACCCCCTTTAGCAGTCATTGCTTTCTCACAGCAGTGGAAGTCCAGGTAGTTCTGCCAGCAGTTCCTGGTCTGGTTCTGGCTGGGGAAGTGGCTTTCAAAAGGAGCTGTCTGATAGTTCTTAATTTTGGTCTGGATGTCTTCGGCCATAGTGCTGACTGCTATAGACGCGCCTGAAGCCGCTGGAAGCTCAATGTGCCCCCCTAAATTCGTAATCATTTTTGAACAAGGGCCCACATTTTAATTTTACATGGGCCTCTGCAATTAGGTAACCGGTCCTGGGTGTGGGTGTCACAGGCAGGGCAAGGCTTCTCACAGTTCACTTAGAAAAGGGCCCTCATCTGTTCTCACCAGTCAGCCCCACCTCTAAACGAACCCAAGCCCAACCTGAAGGTTTACCACCTGTCTCCTTGGTGCCTCTGCTGCCTGCCTTTTGTGCTGATGTGGGGTAAGCATGATTCATTTCGAGGCTTCACAAGTGAATTGTTGGCTTAGGATCCCAGTATCCAAATAGGGATTTGCCTTCATAGGGCCTCTTCATTGGAAGGAGAATGGAACTTCCCTCTTTCACCCTGACACCTCCAAACTCTACTTTGGCCTTTATATGGGGGAGGTAGGACTCCTCTGGTGGCTCAGGGGGTTAAGGATCCAATGTTGTCACTGCTGTGGCTTGCATTTGATCCCTGGCCCTGGAACTTGGCAGGCATGGCCAGAAAAGAAATTGGGGGGTGTGGGGGGGAATTGACAGTATCATCATGTCTTACTAATTGTCACTTTGCCAGCCAGTTGGCAAGAAGCTCATTCAAAGAAAGGTGATTTATAGGAAAGCCTCACCACATTCTTGGGGATGACGAATGCCTCGTCCAGCAGGATGGAAGGCCTTAATCAAAGGCAGTGGGGGCGGGGGCAAGAGGGGACAGGGAGTGGGAAAGTCACAGGCTTTGCAGGCAGCATCCTGAGCTGGCTGCTAACCAGGCACATTAGGCCATTGACCTAATTCCTCTGGACTTAATTATTTCACCTCTAGAGTGGACTTAAAAATTCTTCCTCACAGAACCATTGGATTGTGCAGAGTAAATGCAAGGACTGGTGTAAAATATCCAAGGCTGGCCTGTACCCACCCTTCCATAAGTGGACAGGAGTTGGTGTCACCTTTGGCTGCTCTACGCATACTCGGGAAATAATACATTCTGTGCCTCTCTGGAAAACTACTTACTGGACCTGCTTGATCCTCTCTCCAGCTTCCTAGGAGCTGAGTCAGAATTATCAGGCCACTTTTGGAGTTAGGAAGAGGAAAGTGAAGTGATCAGAAGATAGAATAGGAGTCAAATACAGAGCACTCATTCACAGCTTTGAAAATCATCCATGTGTCCTGGATTAAAAGAGCCATGACAGGCCTCCTGAGCTGTGGGCATCTAGGATGGTGTGTGAAGATGGCCCGATGGAGAGATTTGATTTGATTTCTATTTTATTTTTGCTTTTTAGGGCTGCACCTGTGGCATATGGAAGTTCCCAGCCTAGGGGTCAATCGGAACTGCAGCTGCCAGCCTACACCACAGCCACAGCAACATCGGATCTAAGCCGCATCTGCAATTTACACCACAGCTCATGGCAATGCCAGATCCTTAACCCGCTGAGCAAAGCCAGGGATCGAACCTGCGCCCGCATGGATACTAGTCGGGTTTGTTACCACTGAGCCATAACGTGACCTCCCTGATGGGGTCTTTAAAATAGATACAGTGAGCATAGTGACAGAGCAGAATCTGGATGACATAGGTTCAAATCCCAGCCCTACTGTTAGACCTTAAGTCAATTACTCCATCTCTCTGTGCCTCAGTGTCTCCATGTGTTAAATGAAGATTCAATAACCCAGCCTGCTTCTTAGGGTTCTTGAGAGAAGCTGATGAATGTAAACTGCTTGGCCCAGAGCAGTGCTCGGTACCTGCTAATTAATTTATTTATCTATTTATTTCTTTTCCTTCTAGTTTTATGGGGCTATAATTGACCTACAGCACTGTGTACGTTTAGGTTGTACAGCATAATGTTTTGACTTTCATCCACCATGAAATGGTTATCACAAGAAATTTAGTGAACATCCATCATCTCTTAAATATGCAAAATTAAAGAGACAAAAAAATACTGTGTGCTTGATGAGAACGCTAGGATTTGCTGTGTTACCAACGTTGGTATATAACGTCTGGCAGTGTTAACGCTGGTTCTTTTCATTACTTACATGTTTGGGTAACTCCTGGTGTTCACGGTCTTAAGGCTTCTTCCCCATTCTTCAGCCTTGGCTGGAGGTGGCCTTCTGGGGCTGGGCAGTGGCCTCCAAGCGGGGGGTCTGTGAGTCCCGGAACTGAGTATGACCCTGGAACACCGGGGCGGGGAAGGGCACAGGTAATTGCTTAGTAACAGGGGCTTCTTTGCGTGCGAAGAGGGCTGGTGTTTACAGGTAACTAGGTTGGGCGGGTGTTGCGATTGTAAAGGAGAATCCTTCAGTGCAATGCATAGGGCTTGGAGTTGGGAACCAGCCGGCTTAGCCGGAAGGGCCCCCTTCCTGGCCCTGCCCCCCCCCATGGGGGTGTGTGTCATTATGCAGATTGGCGTCTCCCTGTGACCATAGTAACCGAACCGTCCCCTTTCGGCCGGGCACTGAGGAAGGGTTATTTAACTCTGGCGCCCTGAGGATCAGCCACACAGACCCTCCTCACCTCGGAACATCCCGGGACACTCGCCCTCTGCGTCCAGCTGAGATGGGATGTCACTCCAGCAAGAGCACCAAGGTGGCGGGCGAGTCCCAGAAACCTGCAGAAGAGCCCGAAGGAGAGGAGCCAAATCTGGAGGCCGGCCCCGAGGCGGCAGACGGCAAGGACGCCTCCCTGAAGAATGGCGCCCCTGAGCGGAAGAGCTGAGATGCTTCTCTCTGGAGTCGGACCCTCCCCGCATCTCTGGAACTGCCTTTGGCCCATGAGACAGGCCCCATCCCGAGAGGCTCCGAAGAGAGAGAGGAGAGAGAAATCCCCGCCTTTGGGATTCAGGCTCCAGAAGTCCCCTTCATCAAGGCTTTGCTCTGGATCTTTGAGGAAGATGAGGCTGGGGGCGGGGGGAGTCCTATCTCCCCAGCTCTCCCATAGAGACGATGAAAGACATCTTCCCCCAACATGGAACGTTCCCAGAGTTTCTGGAAACGCGGGAGCCCCATAGCTCTAGCCCTGAGGAATCTGCTCAGCCGTGACTTTCCAGCACCCCCCCCCCATCCCGTCCCTCCCCCACCCCCTGCTGCCTCACTTTTCTGAGCTTTGGAAGATCTGTGGTCATAGCCTGGATGGGGGTGTGTGGCTCTCAGGTTTTTTGTTTGGTTTTGTTTTGTTTTCCCCCTCTCCTTTTTTCCAATGGCTGGCTGTAGAGCCAGCGTCCCTCACAGGAAGGTTTGGGGTTTGGCTCTGTGCTGTTTGTGTGAATGCTTTAATATTTAACTCGGGGAATTGTTAATGAATTATGGGAACAATCAGATCAGACTGTGATCATGGCAATGAAGACAACAAGGCCTTGATCATCCAGTAAGTGGAACACGGAGTACCGCTGGGAAGGAAGGAGGAGGGGTTCATGTTCCTGGGTTTTTAATCCCTTTGCTGATGTTTTGGTGTCTCCTCATATCAAAAGTCTGTCAATTTGAACCCTCGAGCATCTGAACTCTGTGGATTCAGCTTTTAGAAATATTTCGCTGTTTACTCACATGTCTGTCAGC
Organism: Sus scrofa; assembly: GCF_054392235.1. NCBI lineage: Eukaryota > Metazoa > Chordata > Mammalia > Artiodactyla > Suidae > Sus > Sus scrofa. The sequence goes on from NC_139388.1 coordinate 33,757,612, forward strand.
CTATTTCCCCCCCTTGCATGTGTTTTGTTTTTTAATTCGACTCCAGAGCATTTTAATTTGAAATCAAATAGACATGTTTGCAAATAAATAATGACACAACACATTTGAAAGACAGGATTGGGGGTCTGAGATTAGAGAATCCGCACGGAAGGGTGGGTGGAATTCTGTAGAACACAAGTGAGAAAAGGGGCTCTGGAGCCTTTCCTTTTTCCAGGCATCCCGCTGTGTACTTTACATGTGATTGAGTGTAGCTGTGGTTGAATGTAACTGCCACAACCACCCCACTTTATAGATGGGAAGACTGAGGTAGGAAGAAGTTAAATAACTTGCATGAGCATGGCCAGCCAGGTCAGGTCAGAACCCCAGTGTAACCCCCAGGTCAAATGGCTGCTGAATGCATGCTATTAACCCTTGCAGAGTCCTGCTTAAAGTGGAGGGTCTTCTCTGTGAATACATGGAAATCAATGTCCTGTTACAGCCTATGTGTGTGGGGGGGCATTTCTCTTTACTCCTTAGCATCTGCCTGCTGTGGAGGTGGCAGCAGGTCAGCTCAGAGTCACCCCACTGCAGGCTGCCTGAGGCTTGGAGGCACTTCTGTCTGTACTGTGGAGGTTTGGGGTGGGGTGAGTAGGGAGAAGCAGAGAGACAGGAATGGAGAGAGAGAGAGGGAGAGGCAGCAGGCTGTTGGAAATAACCCTTGTTTTGGGCCGGCAAAACCTCAGAAACCAAATAGGATTCTTCCGAGATGACAAGGCAAGGGGTCTAAAGAGCAGGAAAGAAGGAAGGACAAGAAGTAAAGCAATTCAGCCTGCAAATTGACCACAAAAAGTTCCTCTTGCTTCAGCAGAGCCTGATGTCTTCCAAGAAGGGAGCAGGAGGGATGGGGCCTCCTCAGCTGGCCCGAAGCCCTGCGCTTTCCCGGGGGGTAGGAAACTTGCAGTGGGCCAGGAAACAGGCCTGGGCTTGCAGCTGGGGATCCGGAAGTTTGGGGCCTCTTTCTACAGTTTCTGGGCACAGGCCAAGCTCTGGTAACTGCTTTCAAAAAAAAATTTTTTTTTTTAATTATGCAATTCTGTTTTTCTCCCTCTTCCCTCCTAATGGAAATTCACCCTGCAAAACAGAATGGTCTCTGGTAAGAAGCTACTCACCATGTCCACCCTCAGGACTCCTGGAAAAAAGTTCTCAGCTGGTGGTGAGGTTTTGAGGCAGGATGCTTACTTCACCAGCTCCCGAGGGATGGACTTCACTCAGCTTTTTACCAAATCAAACAAAGGAGGCTCCAGGTCCTTAGAAGTTCAGAAACTGGATGGTTTGTTTTGTTTCCTCTGGGATGGTGCAAAATGCTCCTTTAATTAAATTCGAGATTGCTGAGGGTTTTTAAAAACAGGCCTCTTCATCCACCTCCAGCTGTGGCAGACATGCTGCAATTTGCCAGGAAGTTAATCTGTAACAGGAAAGAGCACGCAGTTTCTTTTTCAGGATGTTCCAGTTGTGCCATGGGGGCCCAGGATCAGTCCTCTTTCTCCCTCTGAGGCTCGGGTGCCTGGTGATAGTGGTCAGAATTTTGTCCACTCAAATGGGCTACACAGGTCAGCACAGACTCTGCCCAAGACTTGAAAGCCATTGTTCTGGCCCACTTTCCAAACTATTGGGAGAGGAGGGGTTTGTTTATTCATCAACTTATCTATCCACCTATCCTCCCATTCATCCATCTGTCCATCCATCTATCCATCCATCCATCCATCCATCCATCCATCCATGTATTCATCCATTCGTCCATCCATCCTCCCACGCACACAATCCACTGAACCCATCTATCTACCATATGTCTCTCTATCTCTCTATGTACCTACCTAAACATTCAGCTCTTCTCTTAGATTTTTCAGTTATATGAGGCAATAAACTTCCCATTTCAAACCAAATTCATTCATTAAGCAAATATTTATTGAGTTTTTACTCTTCTCTATCACCCATTCATCCCTTGCTTTATCTAGCCATTAATCCCAGAGACTACTCTGGGCCAAACTCCTTGTTGTTAATAAAATGTTCAAGTGTGTCAAGCTGGAATGGGTGTTTCAGAGGGATTTTCCCAGCTGAGGTGAGACCTGAGTGGAGTCTTTAAGAGTAAGTAGGAACGGACTGGAGAAAGAGGATGAGTGTTTCAGGAGAAGGGGACGGGACACATGAGCTGCATCGGGCGTGATGTGCAGTGTCATAGGAGCCTGATGGGCACGTCACACAGTGACAGGAAGGTGAAGCTGGATAAGTAAAAAGGATCAGATCATGAGGGCCTTGTAGTTCACACTGAGAAGCTGAGAGTTCATCTAATGGTGGTGAGGAGTCCACTGAAGGGCTTTAGGCAGAGAAATAATGCCAGGACATCAACTGCTTTTGATTGTTTCATATCTTGCCTTCCAGTAACAAATCCCATCTTCTCCCCTTGGGGAAATTTTTCTTACCCATCTCAGTTTATGTGACTTAATGGGGCTGCTTCCATTCTCAGGTTCAAGGCTGAGCACTGTACACGCCTCATCAAAGTGTCTAGTTCACGGAAGGGCATCCACCCCAAACCAGTCCAATGAGTCTTCCAGGAGACTTTTTGTTGATGCAATTAGGAAAGAAGTATTCACTTTCTTTTGGAGTGAATAAAATTGGAATTAGGTTTGGAGCCTCTGAATGGCAATTTTTCCACCAGTGGGGTGAGGGGTGGGGGTGCTGCTTGAGAATGAAGCCACAGAAGAGAGTGGAGCTGAGAGAGGGAGAGACATAGTCTCAATGAACTTGTTTGACAACCGGGTCCTGCCATGCCAGAAGCTATTACCACCTCTCGAAGATTTACATGAGCCAATACATTCTCAATTTTGTTTTTTTCTGAGAGTTGTTTGAATTTGGTTTTTGAGTAAATCAGATCAACTCAGATTTGTACATTAGGGTAACTTGGTAGCAGTTTGAAGGATGGAGTTGAGAGGGATAAGGCTAGAGGTAGGTACACCAAATAGGACACAATTGACTGACCTTAGAAAGAGGTATCAGGGAGCTATTACTATTAATAGCTATTTTGCAACCAGTCTCAAAATCTTAGTGGCACACAAGCATAAGCTTGTTCTTCTATGAGTCACTGTGGCTCAGGTGATGTAGGCTCCCTGAGGAGGGTTCACATGACAAAGAGCTGGATCACAAAAGGCGGAGTCCACCTGCTTATCCAGAGTCAAGTCCTCTATTATCCCAATGCCGACGGCAATTCACATGGCCAAGAGCAACAGCAACCAGATGGGGACAAGCCCTTTTCTCTTGGAGGCTGGGTGAGTGAATATTTGCTAAACAATAATCTACGCTGACACGAAAGGGATAAAGAGGACAAATTCAAGCAGCACATAAGGGGTAAAAATCAAACAGTTTTGGTGGTTGGTTCTTACATAGGGGTTTATAGAGAGCGAGGAGACAAGGTTTCTGCTTGGGTGACACGGCTGGTGAGGGTGCCACCACATACAAAAGGGATTCTGGGAGAAGGGACAGACTTAGGGGGAAGATGAGGAGTTGAGTTATGGAAAGGTTGAGTTTGAGATGCTCATAGGACAAAATAAAAATAATTACATAGCTTGGTGATGGATGTTATCTGACTTGTTGTGGTGATCACTTTGCAATTTACACAAATATTGAATGATTATGTTGTACACTTGAAACTAATATAATGTCATGTGCTAATTACATCTCAATTAAAAAATAATAGCAAACACTTACATCATTCTTACCATGTCCAGTTATTGTTCCAAATGCTTTACATATAGGACTCATTTAATCCTTTCAACCATCCTCTTTCTGCAAATTAAAACACAGAAGAATAAGTGATTTATCCTAGGGCTTTCAGCTTTCAAAGACAGAGCTGGAACATGTGCTCGGCAGTCTAGTTCCACAGGGTGAGACTTGAGGAATTCATTTGGGAGTCGTGGGGATCCTCTTGGATCCCTAGAGTTGGTATAAAGATTATTTTCCTTTTTAAATTTTATTTATTATTATTATTATTATTATTGTTCTTTGGTTTTTAGGGCCATGCTCATGGCATATGGAAGTTCCCAGGCTAGGGGTCTAATCAGAGCTATAGCTGCCGGCCTTATGCCACAGCCATAGCAACTCGGGATCCAAGCTGCACCTGTGACCTACACCACAGCTCACAGCAACGCCGCATCCCTGAACCACTGAGTGAGGCCAGGGATCAAACCCGCATCCTCATGGATACTAGTTGGATCCCCTTCCATTGTGCCACATCAGGAACTCCCTAAAGATTATTTTAAAGTGGAAACATTTGAGCACAGAAAATGCAGAAACAAATCTTTTGTGAATTTCCCTTAGCTGCCTGAATCAGAGTCATTACAAAATACAGCTGCCATTAAACCCCATCCAAGGGAGTTTCCTACGAATTTAGCTGCCAAAAAGACAGACTGTCCATTCTTATTAGCATCAAGAAGCCCAATGGAACCTTCCACACTCTCTCATTGAAGCCCTAAAAATTCCCCTTTTGTTAAATGGGTATTTACACCTTTCCTTTTGGCTATTACAAGAGTTTTCCATTACTAGGAGCTCCTACATGATCTGATGCGAAAATAAACTTAGTCTTTTCTCTTGTTCATCTGTTTTTTTTTTTTTTTTTCTCAGTTAAATTGTCAGGCACCCGACTGTTAGACAAGAGCTGGAAGAGGAAAAATTTTCTTCCCAATCCTTTTGGTCATAAGGAAGGGATACTTGGGGCTCCTCACGCTCTGGCTGCTGCTGGGATCCCAGGGCCTCTCGCCATGCCAAAAAAGGTAAATATATTTCACTAGTCAGAATCCTGGATCTCTGCCAGGGTCCAGCCGAGCAAGGACAGTAAGAGCCTCTCCCTTGCCTTTTGGCACTTGATCTTAGCCAAAAGGCCGAGAAGTGATTCCCTTGCCTTTTTTGAAAACTGTTTTCCAAATTTTAGATTTACAGAAGAAAACTTTTTGCTAAACCCAGTTTTTCGGCTCTTGGGACTCTTGTTAGAGGTAGTCATCCTAGTCATCCTGTCTGTCTCTTGGGTTTTGTGTTGTGATGTCTGGAAGTGTTGTTTGTTTCCTGAGAGCTTGGCATTGGAAATTAAAGAGCATTCCCTTTTTTTTTTTTTTTTGTCTTTTCTTGCCATTTTCTAGGGCGCTTCCCGCGGCATATGGAGGTTCCCAGGCGAATCGGAGCTGTAGCCACCAGCCTACGTCACAGCCCCAGCAACTCAGGATCCAAGCCGCATCTTCCACCCACACCACAGCTCATGGCAACCTGGATCCTTAACCCACTGAGCAAGGCCAGAGATCGAACCTGCAACCTCAGGGTTCCTAGTCAGATTCGTTAACTACTGAGCCACGAAGGGAACTCCAAATTCTCTGTTTTTTTCCAGCTGGAGGTGGGCGGGGAAGGGTGCAGATTGTCAGGTCTGCTGAGAATTAGGTGTCAGGTTCTGAGAATTGGTAGGCAGCTGGGCAGGAATGTGGGTAGCCTGGGTACCCCATCTGTAGCTGGTGGTCTTCTGACCATTCCCAGCACTCAGAGGGTTCATCTAAGTCTAAATCCTAAAGGGTCTCATCTTATAAGAACCCTTGTCTCTTTCCCTATTGCCTTTGCTCATCGTCTATGGAGTTTATACACACTTAAAAAGACTAAAGATATTTGGATCTGTTTAATAAACATGTTTTTGGCTAAATTGGAAAATTGTACTGCAAGGAAGCATGTCTCTGCAAATTGTGAGATGATGTATTCATATTTTTTCTTAACAACTACACAACGCAGAGTACGAACCACTATAGGATCATGGCTCTGTATATATATGATCATGATATACAGAATGCTGGTATATCACAGACAATTCACAATTGTCTGTTTCCTAGTTCTCTCTGGAAAACGATGGTTACTAATGTTGAAAATTATAATCAGTATATGTAAGTGGAAGTACTGAAAATAAGGCTGAAGGAAAAACTCTATGCAAAATGTGCAAGGAAAGTAGGACACGTTTTGATATGAAAAAAATATACAAGGTATTAAGGATGTGTTTTTGTTAAGGAAAAAGGAGTAATTTTGTCCTAAAATAGTTGTTTCAAGATTGTTTAAAGTTCGTTTCCAGAATGAGAAAGAGAAAAATGTAGGACAAGAACTGGGTTGTTCTAGAAAGTTGTAAAGGGTCTCAGAGAGAGACAGACAGACAGGCAGACAGACAGAGAGAATATTTAATTTCAGATGGTCAAGCTGGATGAAATTAAGTGGATTCATTATAATGTTTTAAAATGAGTTTTAATATCAATAGCATACTGATGCAAAATTAGAGTGTGATTTTCCTCTCTTAAAATGACAAAGTTTGTTGGATTGTTAGTCTATCTTTAATAAGAGATTTTCTTAAAAAAAATTTTTTTTTTAGGGCTGCATCCTGCAGCATATGGAAGTTCCCAGGCTAGGGGTTGAAACAGAGCTACAGTTGCCCGCCTACACCACAGCCACAGCAACTGGGGATCTGAGCCGCATTTGCAACCTACACCACAGCTCAGCTAATGGCAATGCCGGATCCTTAACCCACTGAGCGAGGCCAGAGATCAAACCCACATCCTCCTGGATTTATTAACCGCTGAGCCACGAAGGGAACTCCAATAAGAGATTGTAAAAGTTTTTCTCTACCTTTTGAATAATACACCTAGGAAACAAGGTCTCTGTAGCGTATCACAAAAATTTCCTGTGTTGCCTTTTCATGTCTTCAGTTATTTAAGAGAAATGATTCTTCTCACTTTTTATAAGAACTGAGACTTTTTTTTTTTAACAACCATTTTACCGCTTATATTAACTTTCAAAATCTTTTGTTGTTATTGTGGTTAAAGTGACAACTAAGTATTGTTGCACAATGATCTGTGCTCCTAATTAATCAAGTGTTTAAACCCTTTGACATTTTTGACAACTTGCCTAAATTAAATTCTAAATGAAGTCTTCTTGACCTTGAACTGACTTTGAAATTTTCCAGAGGGCTCTTAGAACATCTCAAAGGATTTGTTCTCTCACTTTGTAAAAAGAGAGATGTTAAACTAATTAGGGTTATTTGATGTGTTAAATAGCATGAAAAGCATCGTCAAATAAGAAGTGATGCTTATCCTTGCCTAGGCTATATTTGTATGGGTATGCATTATTTATGTAAGTACTTCTGAAATTGTATGAAATTCCTAGAAATTTGTCAGTATCCTCACTGTCCATGATCTATCATAATGTATCCTCATATAATGTTAACAGTCATACTTTCCATTATTACTTAAAATATCGTATGTCACAGAAGCAATCAAATTTCCTTTGCGAGATTGTGTTATTTTTATAGAGAACTTTCATCAAATCTTTAGCCACGGTCATTTTAAGCCTTTTATCATTCAGGAATTATTACTGCTATGCTCTGATACTTTCCTGAAAGTATTCAGCCACAAGCCAGACTGCTTCATCTTCAACAAAAGGGACTGTCTCAGCCATAGAAAGGACTGATTTCCGAGAGACAGTAGTGAGTGATGACTTGGAGTGAGATCTTAATTCTCTGTTCAGGTATTGAACCTGGGCAGCCTGGATGAAAACCAGGAATACCGGTCACTAGACTAGCGAGAGACTAAACGTAGAATTGCCCCGATTCTTGCCTTTTTGAAAGCAAGAATGTTTCAAGGAGGCAAAGATGGCACAAAATGTATTGTTAGAAACACAGTACAACATGTGGGAAAGCACGCAGAAAAGTAGTCTATTGATCTAAGGCAGAAACAAAGCAATAATACACACCCCAAAGAGGAGTGTGGGTGCAAGTGTCCTCCCGAATGAGGTGTGTGCCAGAGATGTTTAAATCACTTACATGGGGCAGTTCTGGATCTTTGTTTTCCTTTGGCCAATTACCTTGTTTTTTTGTTTTTGTTTTTGTTTTTGCTTTTTTGGGGCTGCATGTGCAGCTTATGGAGGTTCCCAGGCTAGGGGTTGAATCGGAGCTGTAGCTGCCAGCCTACACCAGAGCCACAGCAACGCGGGATCTGAGCCGCATCTGCAACCTACACCACAGCTCATGGCAACACCGGATCCTTAATCCACTGAGCGAGGCCAGGGATTGAACCCGTGTCCTCATGGATGCTAGTCAAATTTGTTTCCACTGAGCCACAATGGGAACTCCTATCTTGTTTTACTTCTCACACCTGAGCAGACTTAGGGCCCTCGCCTATATGTGTGCCCATCTCTTGGTCAAGATGGATTTAGGACTTATTATAGCCTGGCGCCCCCTCCCTTTTGGAACAGAGGGGTCTTTCTGCACATGTGTAGTTAGAGTCTCCCTGACCCTGAGGAAAGGGACTATGCGGCCTCTTGATCTTTTGTCCAAGCAGGACTTAGCCCCTCTCTGCCCCTACCATTATCATTGTTTAAAGCGTCCACAGACTGGAGTTCCCCTCGTGGCTCAGTGGTTAACAAGCCCGACTAGCATCCATGAGGATGGGGGGTTCGATCCCTGGTCTCCCTCAGTGGGTTAAGGATCTGGCATTGCCATGAGTGTGGTGTAGGTCTCACACGAGGCTCAGATCCCAAGTTGCTGTGGCGTACACTGGTGGCTACAGTTCTGATTGAACCCCTAGGCCCTAAAAGACAAAAAATAAAAATATAAAGTGTCCACAGAAGACAAATTCCAGTTATTTACTTTGTGCATGTTGTTATCTCTATCTTGAAACATAGAAAGGGGGCTGGTTGTAAACGTCTATCCTGGAGCCCATCTATCTCCTGCCTTGGGACTATGACATACACTCTGGGGTACACGTTTTTGATGGTATTAATAACTTCGAGACAATATCACTGGACTGAGTAAAAAATTCTTGTTGAAACTGCTAACCCAAGATCAAGAAGAATAAGAATTAGGAGTTCCTGTCGTGGCACAGCGGAAACGAATCCTACTAGAAACCAGGAGGTTGAGGTTCAATCCCTGGGCTCGATCAGTGGGTTAAGGATCCAGTGTTGCCGTGAGCTGCAGGGTATGTTGCAGACACAGCTTGGATCTGGTATTGCTGTGGCTGTGGTGTAGGCTGGCAGCTACAGCTCTGATTTGACCCCTAGCCTGGGAACCTCCACATGCTGTGGGTGCGGCCCTCCAAAAGACAAAAGCCAACAACAACAAAAAAAAAAAAAAAAAAAAAAAAAAAAGGAGAATTAATTATGTGGGACTGAATGAACTAATGATGAATGATTATAATTTTATGGCTTTTTTGGGAGGAATATTGTCTTTCTTTTCTTTCTTTCTTTCTTTTTTTTTTTTTTTTGTCTTTTTAGGGCCACACCCACGGCATATGGAGGTTCCCAGGCTAGGGGTCGAACCAGAGCTATAGCAGCCGGCCTATACCACAGCCACAGCAATGCCAGATCTGAGCTGCATCTGTAACCTACACCGCTCCTTGCTGCAAGGCCAGATCCTCCACTCACTCAGTGAGGCCAGGGATGGAACCTGCATCCTCTTGGATACTAGTCAGGCTCTTAATCTACTGATCCACAATGAGAACTCCAACGTTGCTGTTCTTTAATGTTGTATCTTCTGGGTCTAGGGAACTCTTTTCTCTTAAGGTAACTATAACTTAGAACACTTTAGTGTATTATATATTTGTAAACAAAAAAGAAATGTTTATCTTTTGGAAGATAAGAAATGTATTGCGTCTGCTTTCATGTGAATGATCTCACAGGCATGGCCAGGTCAGTGAAGATACTAGGTCCCTCATGACAGGTGCTAGGTCCCACCCAGCATACTCCAGCTTGGGTTTTGAGTAATGTCAGTGGGCATGAGGAGAAAGCTACTTTGGCCAGGCAAGGCATGGAATCTCCCAGTCAAGGACATCGCTGACTTCAGGTCTCATGTTGTAGTAGGGTCTCAGAATAAATGTATTGCATACAGAATGCATTTTTTTTTTTTTTTGTCTTTTTGCTATTTCTTGGGCCGCTCCCGCGGCATATGGAGGTTCCCAGGCTAGGGGTTGAATCGGAGCTGTAGCCACCGGCCTACGCCAGAGCCACAGCAACGCAGGATCTGAGCCGAGTCTGCAACCTACACCACAGCTCACGGCAACGCCAGATCGTTAACCCACTGAGCAAGGGCAGGGACCGAACCCGAAACCTCATGATTCCTAGTCGGATTCATTAACCACTGTGCCACAAGGGGAACTCCCGGAATGCATTTTTGAAAACTAGCAGGGAGGGCCCTGTGGGGGCTCCTGGGCACAAAAGCCTTTCTGTGTCCTTTCATTTCTTTCTCTCTCTTATTTTATTTTATTTTTTATTTTTGGTCTTTTTTAGGGCCACATCCTTGGCATATGGAGGTTCCCAGGCTAAGGGTCCAATCGGAGCTGTAGCCGCCGGCCTATGCCACAGTCACAGCAATGCTGGATGCTTAACCACTGAGCAAGGCCAGGGATCGAACTTGTGTCCTCATGGATGCTCCATATTTTTTGACTATAGGAAATAGCACCCCGTTCAGCCTCCCAGACCTTCCCTGAGTTTCAAAGGGCAGGTTCAAACAGTGGTTTATCCGGAAGGAAGGGACGGAATGCAGAGACCAAGGGCGGACAGTCAAGAAACAGTAGAGAGCAGCCTTGGGGCAGCTCCTGGTTCTTCCTCAAGGAAAGTGCATAGCAATACCTTTGAGTTCTTCTGCAGAAACCCAACCAATTAAAGATGCTAACTATTTGATGAAGCCTTTTTCATTCCAAAAAGAAAGAGAACCATCAGAACCAGTCCTGGGGCCAGGAAACACCAGCTTTGAATAAAATGAAAGCTTTCATTTACTCTGATCCTTATCTGTGGCCCTATTTTTCCACTCCCCAAACTATAAAGCCACCTCCTAATTACTCCCAAGGGAGGGAACAGCCTTTAGGGCATTAGCCTGCTGTGGCCTCCTTTGCCTCCCAAAGCAATAAAGCTATTTTTTTTTTTCTCCTTCACCCCAAACTCTGTCTCCCCATTACTATTCAGCAGGCTGAGTTTCAGCCACATTTTCATCTGGCTGGTGCAGGGGAGGAACAAAATTTGTTTCCTTCTAAATATCTTAAGTTCATTGTCTGGGGCTCTACCAATGGGAATAACAAAAGATTAATAAGAGGAAAAATATGAACAACTGTTTATTAATGTGTGCTTCATGAAACCACACAGGAGAACTCCGTGATGAGTAACTCACGGCGGTGGTGGGGGGGCTAGAACTTGGTCTAGCACTTCAACAAAATCCATCATTTTGCAGAGAAGTAATAAGACAAAGAAAAGGACTCTTCTAAGGGCAGTAAATTGTGGGAAGGCAAACACACAGGGAAAAGAATGGTAGATAAGTGTTAGTTAGCAGGGTTTTTTTGTGTAGACTTTTCCCCAGGGCCATCTGGTAATAAGGTTATTCCCTTTTTGGTAAGGGAAATGGGCAGGGGAATTTATGTTCTGCTTTCTCTTATTATTATTATTTTCCTTTATCGGTCGCACCCATGACATATGGAAGTTCCTGGGCCACGGATGGAATCCAAGCTGCACGTGTGCAATGCTGGATACTTAACCTAGGAATATACTGGTGGTATGTAAATTGGTGCAACCACTGTGGAAAACAGTATGGAGATGCCTCAGAGAGCTAAAAATAGAATTACCATTTGATCTAGCAATCCTATTCCTGGGCATCTATCCAGAGAAAACTATGACTCAAAAAGACACATGTACTCCAGTGTTCATTGTGGCAGTATATACAATAGCCAAGACATGGAAACAACCTAAATGCCCATCAACAGAGGAGTGGATCAAGAAGATGTGGTACCTATACACAATGGAATATTTCTCAGCCATTAAAAGGAATGAAATGCCGGCATTTTTAGCAACATGGATGGACCTAGAAATTATGATGCTAAGTGAAGTCAGACAATGTGACACCAACATCAAATGCTCTCACTTACACGTGGAATCTAAAAAAAGGACACAGTGGAGTTCCCATTGTGGTGCAGTGGTTAACGAATCTGACTAGGAATCATGACGTTGCGGGTTCGATCCCTGGCTTTGCTCAGTGGGCTAAGGATCTGGCGTTGCTGTGAGCTGTGGTGTAGGTCACAGACAGGGTTCAGATCCTGAGTTGCTGTGGCTCTGGTGTAGGCCGGCGGCTACAGCTCCAATTAGATCCCTAGCCTGGAACCTCCATGTGCCGTGGGAGCAGCCCTAGAAAAGATGAAAAGACAAAAAAATAAAAAATACATAAAAATAAAAAAGTACACAGTGAACTTCTTTGCAGAACAGATACTGACTCACAGACTTTGAAAAACTTACAGTTTCCAAATGAGACAGGTTGAGGAGTGGGGAGATGCACTGAAGGTTTGGGATGGAAGTGCTGTAAAATTTGGTTGTGATGATCATTGTGCAAGTATAAATATAATAAAATTCATTGAGTACCTAAAAAAAAAAAAAAAAGAATCGAACTGGCAACGCAGAGCCACAGCGGGAACTCCTATTTTACATTAGATTTTATATATATTTGTCTTTTTGCCTTTTCTAGGGCCGCTCCTGAGGCATATGGAGGTTCCCAGGCTTCCCAGGTTTGAATCAGAGCTGTAGTCACTGGCCCACGCCAGAGCCACAGCAGGTATTAGGCCTCTATTAAAAAATGTATGGAGGAGTTCCCGTCGTGGCGCAGTGGTTAACGAATCCGACTAGGAACCATGAGGTTGCAGGTTCGGTCCCTGTCCTTGCTCAGTGGGTTAACGATCCGGCGTTGCCGTGAGCTGTGGTGTAGGTTGCAGACGCGGCTCGGATCCTGCGTTGCTGTGGCTCTGGCGTAGGCCAGTGGCTACAGCTCCGATTCGACCCCTAGCCTGGGAACCTCCATATGCCGCGGGAGCGGCCCAAGAAATAGCAACAACAACAAAAGACCAAAAGACAAAAAAAAAATGTATGGAAAAGTGAACATATCATATGCATTCAAGGCATTTCCACGAGCTGATAGATAGTCTTATAAGTTTCTTTTCAGGTTTTGGATTCTTGAACTTTGGCTAGAAATGGTGTCTAAAGATAGCTATAGGGAGCGAGCACTAGAGGGCAATAGAGGCAAAGGAATGAAGGCTTGGCTGCAACCGGGCTGTGCTCCAGGAGAGCAGCGGATGCCCTGCAGTTTCTCAGAGGTGCAAAGGATTCTGGGAAACTCAATGGCCAACCAGACGTCACTCTGGAGGCCAGAGGGCAAAGCAGCCTCCTTTGAGGTGCTCAGCAAGCAGGGAGATGCTTTATTGTTGCTGTTGCCTAACCGAGCTGGTCAGTGCCCTTTAGGTCCAAGGACAGTGTGTGTAGATAATCTTAGGAATATCGAGAGATGTGAAGGAGACAGAAATCTGTCCTAGCAGTCGCATAAAGAAGGTCTCCAAGAATGGGAATGAACTAAAAAAATGGTCTGGCCATCCTGTCACCTCTGTTGTACTTATGACTCTTCTGTCTGCTTCTTTTCTGTGCCTTTTTCTCTGTTTTTGACTTCAATTACTTCCTCTTCATTCTGCTGCCTTTCTCCAGCCCTTCACTCCCAAATTCTTTACACCACAGTCTGTTTTGAGCTGCTGATTACTAGTGATCAGGTAGTGACCAAACCATGACCCACCGTCCATCCGGTTGTAAGTGACCGTGTGTTTGGACTGCCGTAACGAGCACTGTGGACAGGGGACGGAGCCACGCAACACTAACCACCCTGACTTTGTAGACGGAAACACCGTGGCCTCTTTTCTCAGGAGGATAACAAAAACTGACTTATTTTCCAAAACTCTTGAAAATGAGTTAAAGGAGTTCCCGTCGTGGCGCAGTGGTTAACGAATCCGACTAGGAACCATGAGGTTGCGGGTTCGGTCCCTGCCCTTGCTCAGTGGGTTAACGATCCGGCGTTGCCGTGAGCTGTGGTGTAGGTTGCAGACTCAGCTCAGATCCTGCGTTGCTGTGGCTCTGGCCTAGGCCGGAGTCTACAGCTCCGATTCGACCCCTAGCCTGGGTACCTCCATATGCCGCGGGAGTGGCCCAAGAAATAGCAAAAAGATAAAAAAAAAAAAAAAAAGAAAAAAAGAAAAAAAGAAAAAAGAAAATGAGTTAAAAACATTACCAGTCCAGCAGTTCGTGTCGTGGCTCAGTGGTTAACGAATCCGACTAGGACCATGAGGTTGAGGTTCAATCCCTGGCCTTGCTCAGCGGGTTAGGGATCTGGCATTGCCGTGAGCTATGGTGTAGGTCACAGACGCAGCTCAGATCCCACGTTGCTGTGGCTCTGGTGTAGGCTGGTGACTACAACTCTGATTAGACCCCTAGCCTGGGAACCTCCACATGCTGCAGGTGCGGCCCTAAAAAGACAAAAGCCAACCCCCCCAAAAAAAAACAACAAAAAAAAACTCCCATTACCAGTCCATTACTGACCCAGGCTACATTTCTTTTAATCACTATTCTTATTGGTTCCTGAGTCTATACCATCCTCCATTCATTCTCACCTAAAGGACTTCGAGACTAACATTCTGTTTGAGTCTAGATTAGGCTCCTTGCCAACTCTGTGTCCTTGGGAAAATCACTTAACCATTCTGAGCCCCAGTTTCCAAATATGTACAATGGGGGTGATCATTTCCTTCCTTAGTTAATCCTCAGGATTAAGGTGAGAGCTCTTTGCAAGCTGTAGACCTGGGTCAGTGGCTGTCAACCTCAGCTGCACATCAGAACCACTGTGGTACTTTAAAAACATACAGATGTCCAGTCCCTACCTCTGGAAATGCTGACTTTCTTGGTCTGGCTTGATGCTTGGGTGGCATTTAAAAAAATACTCCATAAGTGATTTCACTGCACATGCTGAGTTAAGAATCTCTGCACTTCACCAAAGATAGATGGTATTTTTATTAGCCAGTACAACCAAAGAGCTGAGGCCGTGACTCCTGCCCACTCAGCTATCCCATGCTCATTATTCTTGGCAGAAACTAGCCTGCATTAAAGTACTCAGTTGCATCAGGGCCCCTGCTCTGGAGCATATAGACAAAGATAGACTCCTTGAGGCCAATGACCTTTGTCAGGATGAAAGTCATGGGCAGGGCAGGTCAATGACAGAAGGGGTGTGCATACCTATGAGCAGACATTCGCATCTCAGGCGAGTTGAGGTCCAAGTTCAGGGTCTACCTGTGGAGGGACCGATAACTCTAGGGCAAGTCAAGCTGGGAAGGAGAAGTTTCCACATCCCCAGAACCACGTCGACTTGTCCTTTCTAAGGAGCTGGCTCAGAAAATCCCGATTTCCACCTGTTAAAACACACATTAAACAAAAATCAATTCCAATTAAATGCATTCCGATCTTTTCATATTATAGTTGTAGAGCTAATTGCTCCAAATTGTCATATGCTGTAGGGCAGAGAGGCATCATTAAAGTACTAAAAACTCTTTCCATGAAATGGATTGGTGTCAGAGAGAGAAGGCCACTGATGAATTCTTCTTAAGTAGGTTGTTTTGGATGTGGATATATTTTTTTCCTTTTCTTTTTCTTTCTTTTTTCTTTTTTCGTCTTTTTAGAGTAGCACCCTGGGCTTAATGAAGTTCCCAGGTTAGGGATTGAATCAGCGCTACAGCTGCCGGCCTACACCACAGCCACAGCAACGCCAGATTCGATCTGCGTCTGCAACCTACACCACAGCTCATGCAAATGCTGGATCCTTAACCCATTGAGTGAGGCCAGGGATCAAACTTGCATCCTCACGGATGCCAGTCATATTTGTTTCCACTGAGCCAGGGATGGGGACTCCGGATGTGGATATATTTTTCAGGTTATCTTTGGGAACAACTCTCAAATTTGCAAGAGGAGGTGCTTTGGTGGAGTTTGGATAAGTTCTCAACAGTGATTGCAGGGGTCAGTGCTCTGGAGATCTCATTGATCATCCCTTTGTTCATTTTTTTTTTTTTAGGGCCACACCCATGGCATATGAAGTTTCTCAGGCTGGGGGTTGACTTGGAACTGCAGCTGCTGGCCCATGCCGTAGCCACAGCAAGACAGCTATGCTCACCACTATACCACCCGTGACGAACACAAATGGTTTGGTTGAGTCAGAATCCAAGCAAAGCTCATATATTGCCTGTGATTGATATCTCTCTCAACTCTTTAATTTACAGGTTCCTCCTCTCTCTTTTGTCCTTTGCAATTTGTTGAGGAAATTCAGTTATTTGCTCTACTAAATTTCCCTAAAGTGTTTATTTATTAGGTTTTTTTTCTTTTTACGGCCACATCTGAGGCATATGGAAGTTCCCAGGCTATGATTCAAATAGGAGGCACAGCTGCAGGCTTGCGCCCCAGCTTGCAGCAACGCTGGATCATTTGCCCACCGAGGCAGGCTAGGGATCAAACCCAAATCCTCACGGGTGCTATGTTGGGTTCTTAACCTGCTGAGCCACAATGGGAACTCCTGAAAAATGTTTATTTTTAACATCAGGCTCAGGTAGAAGGAAGAATGGACTTTGGAGTATGGATTTTGGAAAGTCCTGTGTATCTGGGTTCAGTTCCTGGCCCTGTTCTTTCCTTGCTTGTGGCTCTGGGGAGACAACTCCACCCCCTCAGTGGGCATAGAAGGGGCAGGACATTGGTGTCTAAGTCAGATAATGCATGGAAAGTGCATGATACACACAGGGTGCTCAATAAACCCTTCTCCATGGAATTTCCATTGTGGCACAGTGGAAATGAATCTAAGTAGTAACCATGAGGATGTGGGTTTGATCCCTGGCCTTGCTCAGTGGGTTAAGGATCCGGCATTGCCATGGGCTGTGGTGTAGGTCACAGATGAGGCTTGGATCCCATGTTGCTGTGGCTGTGGTGTAGGCCAGCAGCTGTAGGTCTGATTTGACCCCTAGCCTGGGAACTTCCACATGCAGCAGGTTCGGCCCTAAAAAAAAAAAAAAGTAAATAAACCCTCCTCCTCTACTTCTTATTTATTTTTATATAGTTTCTTTTTCTTTTCTTTCTCTTTTGCTTTTTAGGGCCATACCTGTGGTATATGGAAGTTCCCATGCTAGGGATCTAATAGGAGCTGTAGCCACCTGCCTACACTACAGCCACAGCAACATGGCTGTGACCTACACCATAGCTCATGACAACACTGGAAAGCTAATTGCCTCTCCATAAATTCATCCATCTCTCCCTCTCTCCCTCCCTCCCTCTATCCACATATCCATCTATCCATCCCTCCTTCCATCCATCCATCTCTCCATCCATTCATCCATCCATTCATTCGTAGCCAACATTTATCTCCTGTGTAGATAAACAGACAAAGCCTCTGTTTTAAATTAAGTCTAATGCCCATGTGGTCTCTTGACTCTGCCCTATACCTGTTTGCAAAGAATCTCCAGCCTGCGTATGAATTCAGGTGTCTCTGGGTGATAGGGAAGTGAGATGACCCTGATTCTTCAACAGAGTCCAGCGTTGGACTCTGTGATTTTTTTTTTCTCATCACGTGTTCAGAATACAGCTTCTTTTCATGGCTACTTAATTATTATGGTTCGGAAGACCATAATACTAAATTAAAGTGAAATGTAATTGCTCTGCCGGTGTTCATATCTGCCAGAATTCAGCCGATAACAACAGGATTTCATGTGCATCCCCAAGTAAAAATTTGCTGTCAGTGACAGGAGGAAGAAAGGAAAAAACCTTTTCTTTCCACATTTGCCCTACAGCCAGGCTGACACAACAGAAATGGAAAACAATTGGCATAAAATCCTATGACAAAAGGAAAGTTGTGAAATAGAAAAATGGATTTCTTGGGGGAAAACATAACTTTCTCTGACAACACTGTATTTAGGAAAAGAATCCTGTAGTCTGAGGATATTAAGGTCATTAAAAGTTTCAGGGTTTTGGAGGGGGGGTGCTGGGCATGGAAGCTCTTAATATCCTACCTCCCAACATTCTCTTTCAAATCTATATTTAAGTTAATCATCAATTGAAAGCCAGAAATGATATTGGAAAATCATTCTTTTACAAACGGAAACTATTATAATTTAAAAGGGTGCAAATGAAACCATACATTTTCAGAAGGAGATCAATGAAAAGCACTTTATTAGGAAATATAAATCACTTTTTAATTTCAGACGCAACAAGAAAAGAACTCATTTTTTCAGTTTCATTGAAATTGATTGGTACACCTGCAGAGAAAAGCAGCTTTATCATCTTGTTATCAGCCAATTAATATGCAGGTCTAAATGTGAATACTATTCCAGTTAACTAGAAACGGATGATTTTATTGAAGTCTTAATAGACTAGGAAAAGCTGCCTTCCACTCTGCTAAATGAGGTCAGTTTGAAAAAAAAAAATCAGAAGTACATTACTTGGGATGGGTGGAATCTAAAACAATTTCTCTAACTCTTCAGACCACAGAGAAATGGAAGCAGAGTGACACTTCTGATACCAGAGGGACCTCCTGGTATGTGGGAGAAAAATTAGAATATTGAGTTTTCTTTTAATTGGAAAAGAGAGGGATTTGGGTGTGATTCTGAAGTCTGATACTGTCACTACTCAAAATTTGATAGTCTTTCGTTCTTAGCCTCATATTCATTTTGATCTCAGGGCAAGAAAAACTGTAAAATAGATGAAGTCTATTTACCACGTTCCAATTTTTTCCTTTTTGTGCTTGTTTTCTGCCGTGGGGTGTTCTCTCTAACACACAAAACCTTTGAATTTTCCTCAAGTTCTCTGTACCTTACCCAAATAGCAAAGTGGCCTTGGGATAAACTAATTCACACTGAATGTCACTATTGTCAATGATATTTTATTTTATTTTCATTTTTGGCTGCCTCAAGGCATATGGAGTTCTTGGGCCGGGGATCAGATCTGAGGCGCAGTGGGTGGGTGATCGAACCTGTGTCCTGGTGCTGCAGAGACGCTACTGATCCAGTTGTGCCACGGCAGGAACTACTAACCATATTTCAAAGAAGCATAATCCAACCTGCATCCTCTAGGATACTAGTAGTACACACTGAGCCACAACAGGAACTCCAAAGCATAATCTAAAGGAGAGACTGGCAAACTTTTTCTGCAAAGGACCAGATGGTAAATGTTTTCCACCTCTCAAGCCACAGGATCTCTGTGATGAGAATTCAATTCTGCCATTAGAATGCAGCCACAGACAATAAACAAATGGTGTGGCTGTGTTCCAATAAAACTTTATTTACAAAGCAGGCAATGGGCTGAAATAGGGCTGTGGACTGGAGTTTGTCCAATCCCTGATCTAAAGCAGTGGGGCTGTAAGTGGTGGAATACCGTGTGTCCTGGAAGAGCTGCAGGGAGAGCTTATTTTATTTAGAAAATTAAGGGAGTTCAAATGGCCAGAAGAGCTCTCCGGCATTCTTCAACCACTTTTGGTTTTCTTGAAATCCATTTGTTCATTGGTTGATGCATTCATTCAACCCTCAAGCCTTTGACTGAAAAAATGCTTTGCCTCCCTGTCAGGGGCCCTGTAAGAAAGAATGACTCTACCATTTGCTTGGGGTCAGTGGCAACAGTTGCTGCCCTTTGAAAGGCTCACTCCTGTAGCTGTACTGCAGTTGTAGGTCAATGATACTCCAATGAAATTTAAAAAAATTAAAAAAAGATTTTTTTGGTTTTGTTTTTGTGTAGCTGCAGCTTTCATTTTACAAGAGACTTACCAATTATTGTAGTTGTATGAATTTGGGCAAGACACTTATCTTACTAGGACTCAATTTCCCAATGTTTCTAAAGAAAGGGTTCCATTAAATTATCATGGAATCTCCTTATACCGCTAAAGTTCTTCAATTCTAGAAGTGACCCCGAATAGCCATATCTCATTACACTAGCAAGTAAACGGGAAGTCTAGAATGTCCCAGTCTCAGGACTGGACAGGAGTTAGGTTTTCTTTTTTTCCTTTCTTTCCTTTCCTCCCTCTCTCCTTCCCTTCTTCTCTCTTTTTTGCCTGCTTTCCTTCCTTTCTATCTTTCTTTCTATCTTTCCTTTTTTGGGCAGCACCTGCAGCATATGGAAGTTCCCACGGAGTTCCCGTCGTGGAGCAGTGGTTAACAAATCCGACTAGGAACCATGAGGTTGCGGGTTCGATCCCTGGCCTTGCCCAGTGGGTTAAGGATCCGGCATTGCCGTGAGCTGTGGTGTAGGTTGCAGACGTGGATGGGATCCCATGTTGTTGTGGCTCTGGCGTAGGACAGCGGCTACCGCTTGGATTAGACCCCTAGCCTGGGAACCTCCATATGCCGGGGAAGCGGCCCCAGAAAAGGCAAAAAAACAAACCAAAAAACCCCATAAAACCCCAAAGCATATGGAAGTTCCCAAGCTAGGGGTCCAATCAGAGCTGTAGCTGCCAGCCTACACTACAGCTACAGCCACACAGGATCAGAGCCAATTCTGTGACCCACACCACAGCCCACAGCAGCTCCAGATGCTTAATCCACTGAGTGAGGCCAGGGATTGAACCCACATTGTCATGGACACTAGTCAGGTTTGTCACTGCTGAGCCACAACAGAAACTCTTTGGTTTTATTTCCAAATTGTTTTTTTAAATTTTTGTATAAAAATAATGCCAATCAATGCAGAAAATTTGAAACACAAAGGACAGAAATATTGCAAAATATTGTATGCGTACTCAGAACATTGTGTCATTACCCCACTCAGAGATAATCACTATACTTATAGATGAATCTATGTTTACTGAAAAATAATACCAATTTTGTGTATAGATAAGAATAAATAATAGATTTAAAAAATGAAATTATACTTGCTTTATAACCTCCTTTCACTCAGCAATATATTGTGAATATTTCCAGTATTTCTTCTTTTTCTTCTTCTTCTTCTTTTTTTTTTTTTTTGTCTTTTTGCCATTTCATGGGCTGCTCCTGTGGCATATGGAGGTGCCCAGGCTAGGGGTCAAATTGGAGCTGTAGGCGCCGGCCTATGCCACAGCCACAGCAACTCAGGATCTGAGCCACGTCTGCGACCTACACCACAGCTCACGGCAATGCCAGATCCTTAACCCATTGAGCAGAGCCAGGGATCGAACCTGAAACCTCATGGTTCCTAGTCGGATTTGTGAACAACTGAGCCATGACAGGAACTCCCAGTATTTATTCTTCTAATGAATTTTATAAAACATGATTTTTGTAAAAGACTCCAAGGTATTCCATTGGATGTCTAGGACAATGGCAATATTTTCCATATTTTTAGATCCAACTTTTCCCTTTTATAGGGCAAAACAGCTACACCACCACGTCTCCTTTTCTTTCTCCTCCTTCTCTTTTTCCTTTTTCCCTTCTTTCTTCTTCCTCTCTTTCTTCCCCTTCCTCTTTCTCTTCTGTCCCCCTTCTCTTATTTCCTCATCTTTTTTGTTTTGTTTTGTTTTGTTTGGTGGAGATGCAGGGAATCTAATCTGGAGCCCTGTACACTTTATTTTCTTTTGATGTTATAGTTGGGCTGGTCCTTTGCGGAGATTTCAGGTCAGTAAATTGTGCGTGCGTGTGTGTGTGTGTGTGTGTGTGTGTGTGTGTGTGTGTGTATGTTTTGAGGGCTACACTTCCAGCCTTGAGTCTGCCAAGGCACTAAAGGCACATCTTGGAGACAATCTCTGAAAATCAATCTGGGAGTTGTGACCTCATTGGAGATATTCAAGGTGGTAGATAGGGGTCTAATATAGGAAGGGTTTTCTTTAGATTTTTTTGGCTGTGCCTGCAGCATGTGGAATTTCCCAGGCCAGGGAGCAAACCTGTCCCCCAGCAATGACCCAAGCTACCATGGGGAGAGTGCCAGATGCTCAATCTGCTACACCACAGGAGAACTCCTCTTTAGTCTAGGGAGGTATAAGACTGAGTCATCTTGAGTGATCAGTTTCCTGGTTGCATTCAAACAGAGGCTGACTGACCACTTACCGCAGGCATTGTCATGCTCCTAGACAAAAGAAAAAAAAAATCGTGTCTAAGCTAAAAATTTTGGTCCTGCACCAGATTTACCTTGAAGCTTCCCTAAATATTTTGGTCTGGTTGTTCCTTTAGGTGAGATTCAATGATCTCTAATTATTTCTCAGTATAGATGGCTCCTCACTTACAGTGATTTGGCTTAAGGATTTTTCGACTTTATGGTAATGCAAAAGTGATGGGAATTCAGCCAAAACTATACTTCGAATTTTGGGAGTTCCCATTGTGGTTCAGTGGAAACAAATCTGACTAGCATCCATGAGGACTCAGGTTTGATCCCTGGCCTCAATCAGTAGGTACATGTATGTGTAACTGGGTCACCATGCTGTACAGTAGAAAATTGACAGAACACTGTAAACCAGCTATAATGGAAAAAAATAAAAATCATTCTCTCTCTCTCTCTGTATATATAAAAGGACCCAGAATTGCCCTGAGCTGTGGTGTAGGTCCCAGATGTGCCTCAGATCCTGCGTTGCTGTGGCTGTGGTGTAGGTTGGCAGCTATAGCTCTGACTTGACCCTGAACCTGGGAACCTTCACATGCCAGGTGTGGCCCTAAAAAGCAAAAAAAAAAAAAAAAAAAAAAAAAATTGATTTTGATCTTTTTCCAGTTATCTACATGAGCTGTGCTTCTTTCTTGTGATGCCGGGCAGAGGCAGCGAGTCACGGCTCCCAGTCACCCATGATCATGAAGGTAAAAAACCTACACACTTAAACAACCATCCTGAACTCACATAGCCATTCTCTTTTTCACTTTCAGTACAGTATTTAATAAATTATAGGAGACAGTCAACACTTTTTAAAAAAATAAAATGGGTTTTGTGTTAGATGATTTTGCCCAGCTCGAGGCTATTGTAAGTGTTCTGAGCATGTTTAAGGTAGGCGAGCCTAAGCTCTGAGGTCCAGCAAGATGTAG
This sequence comes from Sus scrofa, assembly GCF_054392235.1. Classification (NCBI taxonomy): domain Eukaryota; kingdom Metazoa; phylum Chordata; class Mammalia; order Artiodactyla; family Suidae; genus Sus; species Sus scrofa. The sequence goes on from NC_139388.1 coordinate 33,780,474, forward strand.
GAAATACATTTTCAGCTTATGATATTTTCAGCTTGCGATATAACCTCATCATAAGTCAAGGATGCTCTGTATTAGATTCTCTGTTCGTAGGACTCTGTGACATAGGCCTTTATCTAAGGTGCTAATATTTAAATTCCTGACATTGATGCTGATTAAAAAAATTGAATGGGAAAAGAGGTTTAACTAATTGCAAATAATGAGATTTCAGTCTATCTGGGAATTTCACTTGTTGAGGCTTTCCCTACCCCTCATTTCTATGGCTACATGATGGGATGTCTTAATGACAAAAGCATTAAATGACAAACGTGGAGGCATGTAAGGGAAGAAATGAACGTACGTTCTAGACGGACAGATGTTCGTCTCTAGCTGCATGCTTGAACAAGCTGCTAGGTCCTGCCTGGAATGTCACACTAAAGACCCTTTAAATGCATTGACTGAGCAATTTGGCCGTACCCCATTTTCTCATTTCAAAATGCTTCAGGTTCCCTTTGCTCCGTGAAATGCATGAAAGCTGCTTCTGACCACAGAGACTAATGTGCTGTCCCTTTTATCTGCAAAACGGGCTCCCAATTGGTTCCAGGGAAAGTGATTTCCCCAAACCTGGCTGCCAGCCGTAATTGGCTTATATGTGACCCATCCATTTCCTCATGCTTGTTAGAGCTGGTGCTGGAGTCTCTCAGTCCCTCTCAGGCAGCTGGACAGCGGCGGTAGATACCAGCAGGCACATGCTGGTAGAACCCCTGGAGTGGCATGGTCCCTTCCTGCACTCACGCTCTGTTCGATGGGGTCGACCCTATTTGAAGACTGCCTTTGAAACCAGGAAGATGCTGGAGGAAAAGAGAGGCCATCTTTCTTCTCTACCCTTGGTCTCCCTCTTGCTTTCTCTCTGTCCACTGTCCACAGCATTGAGAGACTCTACCAACTAGAGTCAGACTGCTTGGGTTTGAACCTGGCCCTGCCCTGTTATAGCTTGTCCCCTTGGGACACTACACCACAGCCACAGCAATGCTGCCTCGGTTTTCTCACCTGCAAAAAAGGGACAATAATCGTACTTTCCTTATGGTGTTGTGAGGACTAAACTGGTTAAAGTCAACGCAGCACTGAGAACAGTGCCTGGCAAACCAAGAGGGGTGTTACAAGTTGGTGTTTGCTGATACTGATTCAAGGGACTTGGTGTCTACTGGGAACTCAGAGGCTGGGTGCAAGATAATCACAGCCCTCAAGAGGCTCAGTCAGCTGAGATCCAGGAGACATGGTTGACTTCTTCTCTGTCTCCTCCTTCCCTGTATTTCCTTCCCTCCCCTTTTCTTCTTTTCTGCAGGAGTTTCCTGTTGCCATGGTAACAAATTATCCTAAACTTTCTGGCTAAAAACAACACAGTGTTATGACTGTACCGTTTTTGCAGGTCAAAAATGTCCGTGAAAAAAATCAAGATGTTGGCAGGGTTGCGATCCTTCCAGAGGATCTAGGGGAGAATTAGTTTCCTGCCGTTTCTGGCTTCCAGAGGCTGCCCCTATTCCTTGGCTTGAGCTCCCCTTCACATCCCTGTGACTTCTGCTTCCATTGAAACATCTCCTCTGACTTCGCATGTAAGTATCCTCGTGGTGGTTCTGGGCCCGTTCAGATAATCCAGGGTAATCAGTCCACTCAAGATCCTCGACTTGATCACATCTGCAAAGTCCCTTTTGCCGTACAAGGTAGCATAGTTACAGGCTCCAAGAACAGGACATGGACATTGGGGCGGGGGAGGGGGGGCTCTTATTCTGCTGACGACAATTTTTTTTCTTTCTCTTTCCCTTCCCTTTCTTTCTTTCTTTTTTTTTTTTTTTTTTTATTTTCCCACTGTACAGCAAGGGGGTCAGGTTATCCTTACATGTATACATTACTTTCTTTCTTTTTTTTTTTTTTTTTTGGTCTTTTTAAGGCCACACCCACAGCACATGGAAGTTCCCAGGCTAGGGGCCAAATCAGAGCTGTAGCTGCCAGCCTACACCACAGCCACAGCAATGCTGTATCCGAGCTGTGTCTGTGACCTATACCACAGTTCATGGCAACGCCGGATCTTTAACCCACTGAGTGAGGCCAGGGATCAAACCTGCATCCTCATGGATACTCGTTGGGTTTGTTAACCTCTGAGCTACAATGGGAACTCTGTTTTTTTTTTTTTTTTTTTTTTTTAAATAACAGAAGGATTTTCTGTTATAAAAATATTTGAAACCACTGGAGTAAACGATCTCTAGGGCCTCTGTCTGTTCTAAGGTGCACAGTTCTTGTACTTTTCAGCAAGTTCAGCAGCCTTAGGAAGGAACCATTTATTCTCTATCATCTGGTTTTCTATTTAACCAGGATCCCTTGTTAATAAAAGTATCTATACAACATATCCACAGCGCAATAAAGTTTGTTCATAGCAATTCAGTATATGGCCTTGTGAAGCATTAAGCTTTGTCTGTATCTCTTTTTTTTTCCATGATGTGTTCTTAGATCTAAAACTATTTCTGAAGTTCCCGTCGTGGCTCAGAGGAAACAAATCTGACTAACAACCATGAGGACACAGGTTCTATCTCTGGCCTTGCTCAGTGGGTTAAGAATCTGATGTTGCCGTGAGCTGTGGTGTAGGCCGCAGACTTGGCTCCGATCTGGCCTTCCTGTGGCTGTGGTGTAGGCCAGTGGCTATAGCTCCGATTCGACCCCTAGCCTGGGAACCTCCATATGCTGCAGATGCGGCCCTAAAAGAAAAAAAGATAACACTATTTCATTAAAGGGGATGAACATTTAAGCATGATAGAATGCACACATGTACATAGTGTCTGTATTTTGTCATGCCTAAATGTTAATGTATAAATATATATCAATGTATGTATATACTGATATATGTATAAAATTATAAATGCACAGTTATGGGAGAAAACTTGGAAAATACAGAGCAATATAAGAAGAGAATAGGGATGAGATTACCAACAATTCCAGATTGATCACTATTAACATTTGGGGGTATTTTCTTCTAATATTTAAAAAATTATGTGCACAACATATACACAAATATTAAAACAAAATAGAGGTCATGCAATGTTTGTAGTTTTATGTAGCAACTTCATAAAAATTATTTCATGAACGTTTTTCTCTCATTTAAAAAAGTAAGATTTTAATGAATCTATAAGATTATAATATAGATATTCCACAATTTCTCTATTAGTTTCCTTATTACTGGACACTTGAAATGTTTTTGATTTGTCACGATTATTAATAAACTTGTGAGAAACATTCCCATGGACAAATTCTTACTTATATCTCTGAATGTCTCTTCAGATAGATTCAAAGGTATGAATTTAATGAATTAAAGAATACAATTCCCCCCTTTCCCCCTCCAAAGGCTCTTGAGACAATTTCCAAAACATCTTTGAAAAACTGTATATCATTTTATGCTTCCTTCAGCTCTGTTGGGATCTTGGCCTCACCACATCTTTATTAAAATTGTGTCAATTGTGGGGCAATTTTTTTTTTTTTTGTCTTTTTAGGGCTGCGCCTGTGGCATATGGAAGGGATGGAGTTGGTCCTGGGGATTCAGCTCTCTACCTGGTTTGCTTGAAGCCAAGAACAAGAGGCATTTTTTTTTCCTCCCAGCATACTACAATGTCTATATGATTTCTTTTTTCTTTTTCTTTTTTTTTGTATTTTGTACTTTTAGGGCTGCAATGGTGGCATATGGAGGTTCCCTGGCTAGGGGTCTAATTGGAGCTACAACTGCCGGCCTACACCAGAGCCACAGCAACACGGGATCCTTAACCCACTGAGCAAGGCCAGGGATCGAACCCTCAACCTCGTGGTTCCTAGTCGGATTCGTTTCCACTACACCACAAGGGGAACTCCTCGATGATTTCTTTTAAAATGCTTTAGGACAATCAGTGAGACAGTAGGCATGTGCCAGGTAACTCACCTGGTGGCCAGGTAACATGCCGTCAGTGTGCATCATCCGGGGTGAACACAAGGAGCCTGACTTCAGAGGCAGCTTCTGCAAGTCCTCCTCCGTCCTTTCGAGATCACTAGCAATGGAGTTGCTAATTAGCACCCTGGTATAAAAAATGGATTTTTATTGGCAAATGTAGTGACCGTTAATTAGTTTGATGACTGTTCGAAATGAGCTTCAGATAAGCAACTTGGGCTAAAATATGTACTTTAGGGAATGTTCCCTTTCCTTGCAGGAACCTAACAAGTCTTGCAGCCTGTGCCTTTAGGGATGTCACCTGAACTGGATCCTTAATCAGTCCTGTGTCCAGCCATTGCTTTGAGGGTGTCTGATACCACTATTCTAGTTAGCAGTTGTAAAAGTCTGTCCTAATCCGCTCTGAGCAAGCTTTTCATACAACCAAAGATTGGAGCCCCTGCAAAGTCAGAAAACTGGGACTTCATCATGGTCCAGAACTGTTGTGTGAACTGCTTAGTGCCTGCTTTGCTAATGAATCTTTATTTAATTAATGTGGGGAGTTGCGACTGCTGGCAACCCAGGTCAACAGGATACAACTTCAGCCTTTCTTCTGCTAAATCAGAGATCACAGGGGAGTCATTGCGGGGTTAGTTCAAATTAGGCAATATCTGTTGGCCATGCTTTTTCTCCCAACACGATAGCTAGCTAGCTGTACAAGATCTGCTTCTGATTTGATGTAGAAAAACTCTTCTGAATTCTGAGAGCAATTCTGATTCTTTAAACTTAAAAAAAAAAAAAAAAGAAAGACAAGAAAAAAGAAACATAGGAGGGGGAATGAGACAGGGAGAAAAGAGAGAAAAAAGGAGAGGTTGACTATGACTTTCCAGGTTTCCGGGTATAATTTAAATGTTGATGGATTCCTTCTATGTGAGACATCCATAATGGATGTAATATGGCAAGACAAACAAAAAAACCCCTGTTCCAGATCATAGAGGCACTTGTCCCTGGTGAAGGCTGTGTCAAGTTACTGAAAGGCCATGCTGTCTGTGACACTGAGCTTCTCATTTGCATTTCTACTCTGACCTGAGGGCTCCTGTGATGTATGAACAGGGAAGGTGGCTTTCAGAATGACATACCCATGACTTTTTCCTGTCACCTCCTCCTGAGAAGACGTTTGGAAAAGTTTTCTAACTCATTTAGTAAGAAAGACTAGGTTAGAAGAATAAGCCTGAAATATTTCATGTTTCCCCCTTTACAGATCTAAATTCAGTGTCTGACACATAGTGAGCAACCAATAGGTGTTTTTTAAATGAATGAGTAAAATTTGTTTTGGAGCTTAATGGACTAAATCTATCTTTTTTTGGTCTGAATTTGAAATGTTTGTTTTTTTAAAGTCCAGAAAACATATTTGTCAATGTCCTATGTTTTGAAACAATTATTGTTACAAATGAATAACACTGGTCATAGATAATCTACATTGAGCATTTACTGTGTGCTGGGCACTTGACTTTCCATATATTGTGTAACTTAACCCTCACTGTAACTCAATTTTATTATTACTCTCAATTTTAGATTGGGATACCAGATTTCAAGAGATTAAGTAGCTTAATCAAAGTCACATGACTAGGAAGTAGTTGTTTTACTTGAACCCAGGCAGTCTGCCTCCCATACTCTTAATCCCCAAGCCATAGTGCCTCTCTCTTCTTTAGGAATTGTAAATGCTTTCATTCTATAATGTTTTCTTTTTTCTTTCTCTCTCTTTTTTTTTTTTTTTTTTTTTTGTCTTTTGTCTTTTTAGGGCCACACCTGCGGCATATGGAGGTTCCCAGACTAGGGGTCTAATCGGAGCTATAGCTGCCAGCCACAGCCACAGCCACAGCCACATCAGATCCGAGCCGCGTCTGCGACCTACACCACAGCTCACGGCAATGCCGGATCCTTAACCCACTGAGCAAGGCCAGGGATCGAACCTGCAACCTCATGGTTCCTAGTCAGATTGATTTCTGCTGCACCTTGACGGGAACTCCTATAATGTTTTCTTAAAAGAAGAGTTTAGAGTAGCTCTTTATTTTGCAACAGTGTCACTCAGAATTCCTTGTTATTTATAGGGTTTATTGTTAATGTCCAGATTGAAAAAGTTAGTGTGTCTCAATCTTAGTAAAGATTAAATCTGGGAGTTCCCATCATAGCTCAGTGGAAACGAATCTGACTAGTAACCATGAAAATGTGGGTTCGATCCCTGGCCTTGCTCAGTGGATGAGGATTCGGGGTTGCTGTGAGCTGTGGCATAGGCCAGCAACTACAGCTCCGATTTGACCCCTAGCCTGGCAACCTCCATATGCCACAGGCGCGGCTCTAAAAAAAAGAAAAAAAAAAAAAAAAAAGAGAGAGACAAAAAAAAACCCCTGATTAAATCTGTGCATGTCTGATTGTGGTAACAAGAATAATAACCACATATTGAGGGAATACTGTATACCAGACAATTCATACCCATTATTGCTAATCCTGAGAAACTCTTAGTTATGTCATCACTCCCATTTCCAGATGAAGAAACCGAGGTCATGGAGGTTACATAATTGTTTGGGGTCACCTATCCTCCCACTAGCAAAACTGAGATTTGAACCCTAGGTCTGTGAGATGCCCACATTTCTCCTGTTCTAGATGATGCTCAAATCCATTCTTAGTCCTGAGGTAGCATTGACATGGGCTGCCATATAGGTTTCCTGTGGGAGATGTATCTTCTGCAAGACCTTTTTAAAAAAACATTTATTTTTATTATTTTTACGGCTGCACTTGCAGCATATGGAAGTTTCCAGACTAGGGGTCCAATCAGAGTTGCAGCTGCAGATTTACAATGAAGCTTGTAGCAATGCCAGCTCCTCAACCTACTGAGTGAGGCCAGGGATCAAACCCACATCCTTGTAGGGACAGTGTCTCTGTGTCTCTAACCCACTGAGCCCCAACAGGAACGCTTTTGCAAGACTTTCTATAGAACACCCAGTTGAATCTGAAAGTGTTCTGTTTAGTTGGAAATAGACTGATATTTGCTATGGACCTGCCTGGGCTATTTTTTCAAACCTTGATTAGCTGTATTTGTACTGACACAAAGAACCCCACTGTTAGGGGAAGGGTGGCCAGCTTAGCCTCTGTGTAGGGCTGGGCAGACCCCAGCTATCATCCTGACTTGGATTAGTACCCTTACTAGTAATAAAAAATTAATTTTAGCACTTGAGCTAATTGGAATAAAAAAATGTGACACCCAAGCCAGAAATAAGCCTAATGAAGCCCATTAAATAATTTAATGATTACATAATTATGTTCATTTAAAATGCAGGAATTGATTATTCTCAAATTAATTTTACCATCTCTGTACTTTTTAGAGTACATTTATTTTAAACAAAATGAAGAATTACTTTCATTTCTGATGGGCACTCTGCCATTAATAATCATGTCTCATTATAATGAGAAAATGTTGTGTTTTGAATAAGTTCATGTGACCATATATTTCCAGATAACAGACAAGCTTGTTCAGTGGAGAGATTTAAGCTATTGAAAGGGTCTTACTAATTTGAATCATAAAATGAGTAAGTGGAGGATTGATGTACTCAGCGAGCAGAAATATAGATGAGAAAATCTTGTGCAATCCAGATAATTAGGGGCTGGATTAGGGTGTTCTGGAAAGCTCTAAACCAGCTGCCAAATCAGGCATGATGGGGTAAGAAAGGCTAAAAAAGTTTTAAAAATAGACATATATTGAATGTTTTTCAAGCATCTCTTCCTTCTCCTTTCTCATTGATCCTAATTTCTATTTGGGAATCCCTCTTATTTTGAGGTAGAAGATGCCTTCTCAGGCTTCAGAAGTAAAGCCTATGATCTACTGAGCCAATCACTATGCTTCATCTTCTGGCCACAGTGATTGGACCAGAAGTGGTGGACATGTGACCTAAGGCCATCCAATCAGAATGAATCTCAGGACCATTCCCAGGGATCCTGGGACAGATTTTTTTTCTCTTTTGGCTATGAATGAAGAAGGAGGCTGGCCACCACTTGGAGTCCACCAGCGGAGGCAGTTTTAAGATGTAGCTGAACTGGAGAAGGCAGAACAGAGAGCTAGGAGGAAACCAAAGCTTGGTGACATTGTTAAACACCAGGATAAAGCCTCTGCTGAATCTACCTCTAGGCCTTTCCATTTCAGGTGCCAATAAATCCTTCCTGGTGTTGAAGACATTGTTGCTTGCAGTTGAAAGGATGCCAGGCAAGGCACGGCCTAATAGGTTATGGGATTTTCCTTTACACTTTATGGCTATGGAGTCATGGAGTTTCATTCCTGTGAGAGACTTTAAGGGTCACCAGTTCCAACAGAGGTGCCATGTAACAATCTGAGAAGTTGATTTGTGGTCTTCCATGTGTTTCTTGCATTTGTAGAGCATTTAATATTTTTCAGGGTGTTTTCAGAATGCTTGGGATACTCTAGGACCAAGTTTCTCTCTAAGGGAGGAAGGGCAAAGCCATTACACCATGAGATGCACAGTGTTGGTTAGTGAAGTGAAATGCTTTTTGAGGTTAGAAAGATATGACATCAGGAGTTCCCATCGTGGCTCAGCAGAAGTGAATCTGACCAGTACCCATGAGGATGCGGGTTCGATCCCTGGCATCTATCAGTGGGTTAAAGATCGCATGTTGCCGTGAGCTGTGGTGTAGTTTACAGATGTGGCTTGGATCTGGCATTGCTGTGGCTGTGGCATAGACCAGCAGCTACAGCTCCAATTCCTTCTCTAGCCTGGGAACCTCCATATGCTGCAGGTGCAGCTCTGAAAGAACAAAAAACAAACAAAAAAGAAAGACATAACATAACATCCCAGCTCTTCTGCTTTTATAAGCTGGGCTCTTTCTGTGCCTATAAAATGGTCATGATAGCTACTTTGTAAGTTGCGGGGTTTTTTGTTTTTTTGTTTTTTTTTTTGGTTTGTTTGTTTTGCTTCTTAGGGCTGCACCTGTGGCATACAGAAGTTCCCAGGCTAGGGGTCCAATTGGAGCTGCTGCTGCGGGCTACACCACAGCCACAGCAACACAGGATCCGAGCTGTGACTGAGACCTACACCATAGCTCATGGCAACTGCCAGATCCTTAACCCACTGAGCGAGGCCAGGGATCAAACCTGCATCTTCATGGATACTAGTTGGTTCATTACCCCTGAGCCACGATGGGAACTCCACTTTTTTTTTTTTTAATTTTTTAAATTTTAAAGTGTGTGTTCAAATTTGAAATGGAGAATGATTATGAAAGGGCCTGATGTGAAGCACAGAAACAGCATAATCCTGGTCAACTTTATCTTTTCCTTTTTTTTTTTTTTTTTTTTTCACTCTCTGTCCCTACCTGTAGAAACTCAGGGATATTTTTTCCTCTGAAAATGCAAGTACTTCTGGAGGACCCATTGGTCAGTCACACCTTCGTGAAAAATTTAAGTCATTAACAGTAATTTGTTTGTTAGGATCCATGACAAATAGAAATATGCAGATTTTGATTAGGGATGAGAGGTCAGAGGGCATGTTACTGTATCCATGAGAAGGTGCTTCAAAGAAAGAAAGAAAAAAGGCACAGAGAAGCGACAAATATCTGCTTTTGCAGGCAAATGTTTGGAGGCTTCTTTAGGGCATCTGAAACATACGAATAGCATTGATGTCTCTGTGGAACCACACCATGAATGGTGAGCTTTTCCTTAAAAGTTTAGGATCACAGTATAATTATTACAAAGCAGTCTCTGATCGCTTCTCTGCAGGGCCTGGCAGTGATGGTCTTGTATCAAACATGAAAAATATATATCATTTTATAAGGCTATGTCATAGGCCCTGGAGAAATTTTTTGGTTTTTTGTTTTCAATTTGTTTTTTGTTTTTTTTTTTGAACCAAAAAGTAAATATATTTGCTCACGTATTTGAAAATTCTAGGGAGTTCAGTCATGGTTGGATCCAGGTGCTTGACCGCACCAGGAACACTATCTCTAGTTTTCTTGGTGTTGGCTCTGTTTCAAACAGATGTCTACAAGCAGTGGCAAAGATGGTTACCAGAAGTCCCAGGGGTACCAGTTTAGCCAATTGCTTTAAATGTGTAATCTTCCAGTCCTAATGCAAGTTTGCCAGGTATAAAATGAAGAAAGTGAGGCTCAGAGATTTAGTAAAGGTCACTCAAGTAAGGACACAGGACCACTCCATTCATATAGTAAAGTCCTAATCCCTAGGACCTCAGAATGTGATCTTATTTGGAGACAGGGTTTTTACAGAGGTAATGAAATTAAAATGAAATCACTAGTACTGGCCCTAATCCAAACCTTGTTTAAAGGGGAAATTTGGAGACAGACATGCACATAGAGGGAAGACAGTGTACAGAGATATAGGGATAAGATGACCATCTACAGGCTCAGGAGGGAGACCAGGAAAGAGCCTGTCTTCTCAACTCTCTGAAGGAACCAACCCTGCTGACACTTTGATTTTGGGCTTCTAGCCTCCAGAACTACGAGACAACCAAAATCCATTATTTAAGCCTACTATTTTGCGATACTCTGTTACGGAGACCTAGGAAACTAACATAGAGCCCACATTTGAATTTAGAACTGACTCCAAAGCCAGTGCTCTTTCTCCTTCATTGCTCCACAGCAGCTGTGGGGATGCGTGTGCTATCTGGGAGATTTATGAGATGGATTCATTTTCTGAATTGACAAATAAAGTATATTTCTGGGTGGGACTTTATAAGTGTCTTTATAAAAATTATTTCATTTTAAAAATTTTATTGGAGTAGAGTTGCCTTACGGTGTTGTATTAGTTTCAGGTGTACAGGAAAGTGAATCAGTTATAATGTATTATATATATCTCCATTCTTTTTTTTTTTCAAGTGTACAGCGAAGTGGATCAGTTATAGTGTATTATATGTATATCCATTCTTTTTTTCCTGTATATAGTTTATCACAAACTCTTGAGTAGATTTCCCTGTGCTCTAGAGTAGGTTCTTGTTAATGATCTATTTTCTTTTTTTCTTTTTTTTTATAATTTTTTTATTTTCCCACTGTACAGCAAGGGGGTCAGGTTATCCTTACAATATACATTACAATTACATTTTTTCCCCCACCCTTTGTTCTGTTGCAACATGAGTATCTAGACAAAGTTCTCAATGCTATTCAGCAGGATCTCCTTGTAAATCTATTCTAAATTGTGTCTGATAAGCCCAAGCTCCCGATCCCTCCCACTCCCTCCCCCTCCAATGATCTATTTTCTACGGTAGTGTGTATGTACTCTTCCCTTCTTCCCAATTCTGTTGCCTCCTCACGATTTCCCCTATGCTAACACTAAGATTGGTTTTGAAATCTATGAGTTTGTTTCTTTGCAGACCTCTGGAGGAAGGAGAGCATTTTTTACAGGCAGCTGTGCCTGGAAAGCTTCAAACAATTCAGTGCAGGAAGCAAACACATCCTCTTCATACCAGGAAGCTGCTGATTATGATTGAGAGAACATTTCAATTTGTTAAATTAGTAGGCGTTCCCATTGTGGCTCAGCAGAAGCGAATCTGACTGGTATCCATGAGGTTGCGGGTTAGATCCCTGGCCTGGCTCAGTGGGTTAAAGATCCGGCGTTTCTGTGAGCTGTGGTGTGAGTCGCAGGCATGGCTCAGATCTGGCATGGCTGTGGTTGTGGTGTAGGCCAGCGGCTACAGCTTTGGTTTGACCCCTGGCCTGGGAACCTCCATATGCTGTTGGTGGGGCCCTAGAAAGACCAAAAAATTTTTTCTTAAATTAAATTTACATGCGTGTGCCCATGATAATAGGAGGTGGCGGTCCTGACAAGGAGGAGAATTTCTTCTGCTTTCAATCTAAAGAAGCAGTTTGGGGAGTTCCTGTCGTGGCGCAGTGGTTAATGAATCCGACTTGGAACCATGAGGTTGCGGGTTCGATCCCTGCCCTTGCTCAGTGGGTCAAGGTTCCGGCGTTGCCGTGAGCTGTGGTGGAGGTCGCAGACGCGGCTCGGATCCTGTGTTGCTGTGGCTCTGGCTTAGGCTGGCAGCTACAGCTCCGATTAGACCCCTAGCCTGGGAACCTCCATATGCCGCGGGAGCGGCCCAAGAAATGGCAAAAAGACAAAAAAAGAAAAAAGAAAAAAGAAAAAAAAGCAGTTTGAGCAGCCTAACTTTTTCCAGGGTCTTGTCACATGTTATGAGGCTGTGGTTGGGTATTTATTTCCTCGTTCCCTTAACAAACATGTATGAAGCCCCTCCTTTGTATGAGTCCCAGTACTTAATGCTATAGAGCATCATGATCCCAAACACAGTATGAGCCAGAAAAGGAAGCCAGGCAGGCAATTGAAAATTTCCTAGTAAGCACGTTAAAAAAAAAAAAAAAAAAAAAAGAAGCAGGTGACCTTTATTTTAATAATATATCTTATTCGAGTTCCCATTGTGGCTCAGTGTATTGAGAAGAACCTGATGTTGTCTCACTGAGGATGAGGGCTGGATCCCTGACCTCACTCAGTGGGTTAAGGATCTGGCGTTGCCACAAGCTACAGCAGAGGTCATAGATGGGGCTCGGATCTAGCACTGCTGTGGCTGTGGCTGTGGCTGTGGCTTAGGCCTGCAGCTGCGGCTCTGATTCCATCCCTAGCCCAGGAACTTCCATATGTCACAGCTGTGTAAAAAAGAAAAAAGAAAAATCTTATTTGCCAATCTATCACAGATATTTTCATTTCAATAGGTAATCCATAAAAAATTTTGAATGTGATACTTTATAGTCTTTTTTCCTCACTAAGTCTTTGAAATCTGGTGCATATTTTAGACTGAAAACCCACCTCTACTTGGACCAGCCACATTTCAGATGTTTAATAGTGACTTGTGCCCAGAGGTTTCTGTACAGGACAGTGCAGTTCTAGAGGATAAGGCCATAAAGATGATGGTAGTAAGAGTAAGGATTATATGACTTCCATTATTTTTGTACCACGTGCCATGAGTGTTCCCTCCATTAACATTGTCTAAGTTTAAGTTTTGATACATTCAGACAACGTCAAATGGAAACATATGCAAATTACATGGCACAGTGTCTCGACCTTAGTCACCATTCCCTCAGTGCCCATTCCTTCAAAAAAAAAAAACCCTCCCCCAAGCCAAGAATCCATTTAATTTTATTTTATTTTATTGTCTTTTTAGGGCTGCACTCACCACATAAGGAGGTTCCCAGGCTAGGGGTTGAATCAGAGCTACGACTTCCAGCCAACACCACAGCCATAGCAATGCTGGATCCGAGCTGCGTCTGTGACCTACATTCATGGCTCAGGGCAACGCCGGATCCTTAACCCCAAGAATCAATTTTAATAGCTTATTGCATATCCCTACATTTTCTTTTTTCTTTCTTTTTTCTTTTTCACCTTTTTAGAGCTGCACCTTCGGCATATGGAGGTTCCCAGGCTAGGGGTCGAATTGGAGCTACAGCTGCTGGCCTGCACCACAGGCACAGCAATGCCAGATCTGAGCCGCATCTGCGATCTACACCACAGCTCATGGCAATGCCAGATCTTTAACCCACTGAGCAAGACCAGGGATCGAACCCACAACCTCATGGTTCCTAGTTGGATTCGTTAACCACTGAGCCAAGACGGGAACTCCTCCCTACATTTTCTTTAAGCAAATACGAATACATATTCTTATTTTCCCTCCTTTCTTTTAACCTAAAATCAGCAGATTATATATATGTTCTGCTTTCTTTGTTCTTCACTAAACAATTTATACAGGAGATCTTTTCGTATCAGTACCTAACTTCTTAGTTCTTTTTCACAACAGCATTGTATGGAGGTACCAAAACTTAATTACTCTTTTATTGATGAACATCTGGGTTGTTCTCAGGGTTTGTAACTAAAAGCAATTATTGCAATGAATATTGCATCCATATGTCGTTTCACATAAATGCAAGGAGTGTTGTAGGATAAATTCCCAGAAGTAGGATTATGGGTGATCAGGTATAAGGTATATAAAATTTGAGAAGATGGCACCAAATTGTCCTCTATAGGGATTGTACCAATTCATGCTTTTACCATCAATGCATAAGGTGTACATGTTGTCTTATTTAATCCTTAAAAAACTGTGGGGGATAATTATTATTATAATACCCATTTTTCAGGTAAAGTAACTGAGGACTCAGGCAGGTTGGGTGATCTACACAGTAGTGTTTATGTGTATGGGCAAAGGCCAAGATTCAACCCTAATTCTCTTGTACACATGGGCACGCACACACACACACATCATAATCTCATAACATCATAATCTTAGTAGGAAGTATATTTCAAAGAGCTTTAGCTTTTTTTTCTAAAACATTTGAGAGTAATCTGCCAACATGACCCCACTCCCACATAGGTGGTTCTTGAACAGCTTGGGATGAATTTCATGGATGGACTCTGAAACAGCACAAACAAAAATAAGCACAGTATAGTGCGTTTTTCCTAAGATTAAATTTATTCAGTATAAGGGATGATACTTTATGGCTTCCCAACTTCTGTTATGCTCATATGTTCTTCCTTTTATAGAATTATGGGTACATCAGATATGGTTAATTTTTACACCTCTTATTATGAAAATGACCAGCATTTACAAAAGTAGACTAGTGTAGTGTGTCCAGCACCCAACGAATAGCAACAAATTGTTGTTTCATTGAACCCTCCTCTTGCTCCCTCATACCCTGTTAGGATAAAAAAATTTTTTTTTTTTTTTGCTTTTTTTGGCTGCACCCTCGGCATATGGAAATTCCCAGTCCAAGTGTCAAATTGGAACTACAGCTGCTGGCCTACACCACAGCTCACAGCAACACCGGATACTTAACTCACTGATCCAGGCCAGGGATTGAACCCACATTCTCATGGAAGCTAGTCAGGATTTATTTCCTCTGTGCCACAACAGGAACTCCCAGGATAAATTTAAAACAAAGTGTAGACATTATACAATTTTATCTGTAAAGACTTCAGCATGTTTCCATATAGGACTATTTTTTAAAAGCAATAGATATGTGTTTTTTTTTTTTTTTAATTTTATGGCCACATTTGAGGCATATGGAAGTTCCTGGGCCAAGGATTGAATCTGAACCTCAGTTGCGACCTATGCCACAGCTGTGGAAACACTGGATCCTTTAGTCCACTGTGCAGGGCCAAGGATTAAACTGGCACCTCTGCAGTGACCTAAGCTGCTACAGTTGGAATTGTAACTCATTGTACACAGTGGGAACTCCTGGATATGTCTTTTTTTCTCTTCTTTCAGGGCTGCACCTGCGGCATATAGAAGTTCCCAGGCTGGGGGGGAATGGGAACTGCAACTGCTGGTCTATGCCACAGCCACAGCCACGCCAGATCCGAGCTGTATCTGTGACCTACACTGCAGCTCACGGCAATGCCAGATCCTTAACCCACTGAGGGAGGCCAGTTATTGAACCCGCATCCTCATGGATACTCGTCGGGTTCTTTTCTTTTCTTTTTGCTTTTTTTTTTTTTTTTTTTTTTTTTTTTTGCTTTTTTTTGCTTTTTAGGGCCGCACTTGTGGCATACAGAGGTTCCCAGGCTAGGGATCTAATTGGAGCTACAGCTGCCAGCCTGCGCACAGCCACAGCAACACCAGATCCAAGCTGCATCTGTGACCTACACCACAGCTTTGGCAACACCGGATCCTTAACCCACTGAGTAAGGCCATTGATCAAACCCACAACCTCATTTTCCTAGTCGGATTTGTTTCTGCTGTGACATGATGGGAACTCCACCAGTTGGGTTCTTAACCCACTCAGCCACACGTGAACTCCAGATATTGTTGTTTTAAATGCTGATTTTTATGGTTTTTTATTTTTAAATTTAGTCCTCAAATAAATGGTCTCCTTGAAGACTTTTTGGAAATATTATTGGTTCATGAAATAGCCCAAGCTGGGAATCAGTACTGAACTCTGCTGCTGGAATGACTCTCCAAAGCTTTAGCTGCGATAATGTCCCATCATGCCTCAGAAGCTTTCTTTTTTTTTTTTTTTTTTTTTGGTCTTTTTGCCATTTCTTGGGCCGCTCCCGCGGCATATGGAGGTTCCCAGGGTCTAATTGGAGCTGTAGCCACCGGCCTATGCCAGAGCCACAGCAACGAGGGATCCAAGCCGCGTCTGCAACCTACACCACAGCTCACGGCAACACTGGATCGTTAACCCACTGAGCAAGGGCAGGGACCGAACCCGCAACCTCGTGGTTTCTAGTTGGATTCGTTAACCACTGCGCCATGACGGGAACTCCCCAGAAGCTTTCAAAATGAGGCTGATGTGGGTTTTTTGAGACCTGATGCTGATACAGTTTTGGAACTCTCTTTAAGATAAATGATACAAAATTAGGAATACAAAATAACATTTGAAAGTAAATATGTCTTTAGTATGCGAAAAGAACTCACCCCAAATGACAAGTTGAAAGCTGACACTTACCACAAACATTGAGGAATCCAGAAAAATAACATAATGTTTTCACTAATGAACTGACTACACCACCCCTGTCACATTTTCCCCCTTAAATTCTTTGTCTGCATATATGTTGATTGCCTCTCCATATGACAAGGATATTATAATATCATGTTCCATAGAAAGAATACAAGATAATTTAGTTTCTCTGCTAGGATGACTGTTGGAAATTTATGTTTTATTATTGATGGTGGGTGACTTGACACATGGATAAATTTGTTGTTTGTAGTACTGCTTTGGGTTTGTGCCCTTGTCTAATAAACTCTGTTTCTTGAGATTCCGTCAACAAAGGTGCATTTTTCACTCTTGAATATAGTCCTGAAGGGAAAGAACTTCCTTTGTGATCAGGTGTCAATGAGAACTAAACTTCTGGTTTTTTTTTTTTTTTTTTTTTTTTAATTTTATGGCCGTACCTGTGGCATATGGAAGTTCCTGGACCAGGGACTGAATCTGAGCCAGGGCTTTGATCTATGCCACAGATACAGCCATGCCGGATCCTTTAACCTACTGCCTATGGTCAGGGATGGAACCTGCACCTCTGCAGGAAACTGAGCCCCTGCAGTTGGATTCTAAACTCACTGAGCCATGGTGGGAACGCTTAAACTTCTGCTTTTGAATTCACATATCAGATATTGGGTGAATTTTCTCAAGACTAGCTTCTGGTTCTGTGTACTTAACACTTTGTTAGACTCTTCACAGAGTTCCAGACCTGGACCCCATAGGACATACTCGTATTCCCATTGGACCCCTGGCTGTGTGTCTTTGGGTCAGGGTGCTGAGTGAGTTACAGGAGGATCCCTGGAAGCCCTTCCTACACAGGGACGGCTAGTCAGGGAAGTGACTGTGATTCAAATAAATATATCCCTGTAAGCCCAGTGTCGGTGTATCCCCAAGATAACTTCCTCTTAGCCAGCGCCCCCAAATACCTACAGTCTCTCTAAAGACCCAGCATAAAGGAATATGGGATGGAGAGGTCAGAGTAGAAAGAGGGGGCAACATTTTTTTTTTTTTTTTTTTTTTGCTTTTTAGGGTTGCACCCTCAGCATGTGGTAGTTCCCAGGCTAGGAGTCAAATTGGAGCTACAGGTACTGGCCTACACCACAGCCACAGCAATGGGAGATCCAAGCCATGTCTGCGACTTACACCACAGCTCACAGCAACATCGGGTCCTTAACCCACTGAGTGAGGTCAGGGATCAAACCTGCATCCTCATGGATACTAGTCAAATTTGTTTCCGCTGTGTCACAATGAGAACTCCCTGCAACCTTAAGAAATTTTGGCTAAACTATCTTACTTTTATCAGATTGTACCCAAACCTGTGACTTTCGGAGTACATGGACTTCATGGTAAATTTGATTCTGTCCTTCGCTGCCTCTCTGATCTCACCTCCCGAAGCTTCCCCATCATTCATTCTGTCCCAGGCACACTGACCTGCTTCTTATTCCTCAAGTATGCCAGCACCCTCTGCCCCAGGGCCTTTGCACTTGCTGTTCCTTCTCCCTCGAACACTTTCCCCAGATATCCACAGATGGCTTACACCCTCACTTCCTTTCAATTTCTGCTCAAATGCTGGAAAATATATATACCATTCTATATGAAAGAGCACTTCCAGGAAATGCAGCATCCCCAAGTCTAATGAGATATCAAGCGATCCCAAGACCCCAGGATCTAAACAGGAACATATTAATTCCACCAGCTCCTTCCTTCCCTCAGTTAGTTTCAAGCTGACAGAAGAGGACTTTTCTTGGAATGGATCCAGCTAGTTAAAAAATTTTGATTTGGAACTAATGAAAATACTGTCATCTATGCATGATTTTCAACAAATGTTTTCTAGATTGTTACTACAAAATGAAAAATAAAATAGCACTCCTACTCTCTGTACCTTACTTTATTTTTCTTGATAACCCCACCTCTGACATAGAATATATGTATTCATTTGTTTGTTGTATTTTCTCCTTTGTATTAGAACGTAAAGTCTAAGAGCAGGGACTTTTCTTTGTTGTTCACTTCAGTGTCCCAGCACCTAGATGGAACCTGGATAATTACTCAGTAAATATTTGTTGCATAAATGAAGTTTAACTGGCAACTGCTAAGGAATTTTACACCAGAGAGACGGCATGCTTTCCTGGGTCTGCCAAAGCAAATCGATCCCTCCCTTACCTTTCTCCCAAAACATCTTTCCACAATATTCCTTGAACTTTTATCACCCGTCAGTCTGGTTTTCTCTCCTAGATTGTAGAGGGGAGAGATTATGTCTAATTCATCAACAGAGCTCTATCACTAGCACATGTGTTTCAGAATGAACGCTGGCAGAATTAAATGGAATTTACTGTTTCTTTGCACAAGAATTCTTCAACTGCTTGTGTTTGGTTTTCCCAACTAACTAGAGTATAAGCTGTCTCTGAGCAGGGGAAATTTTCCTGGCCATTTATACCTTCTCAGCATCTCTTAGCAACCAATATATTGTGCTTCTTCTTCTTTCTCTTTTTTTTTAAGGGCTGCACCCCTGGCATATGGAAGTTCCCAGGCTAGGGGTAGAATTGGAGCTGTAGCTGCTGGCCGATGCCACAGCCACTGAAACGTGGGATCCGAACTGCATCTGAGACCTACACCATAGCTCACAGCAGGCCAGATCCTTAACCCACTAAGCAAGGCCAGAGATCGAACCCACATCCTCATGGATACCAGTCGGGCTCATTACCACTGAGTCATGATGGGAACTCCCGTTGTGCTTCTTAAATAGATTTCAACCTCTATGCATTTCTGTCTATATAATTTCTGAACTTAGCATCTCCCAGTTTTCCATTTTAACAGATTCCTGTGTCCATTAGGATACTTAAAGTTTCTACTAATCAAAATTCAATTAAAAGCAGCTTAAACAGGAAAGGGTTAATTATCTCAGGTGGCAAAAGGGCTGGAGGCATGGTGGCTTCAGGAATGTTTTAGTCCATATACATATATATATATTTTTTTGTCTTTTTGCCTTTTCTAGGGCTGCTCCTGTGGCATATGGAGGTTCCCAGGCTAGGGGTCCAATCAGAGCTACAGCTGCCGGCCTACATCACAGCAAGGCCAGGGATAGAACTTACAACCTCGTGGTTCCTAGTCGGATTTGTTAGCTACTTAATGCTAAGTGGTTTGTTTAGTTTTATTTGATTTGATTTTTAAATTTTTATTTATTTGTATATATATTTTTGCTTTTTAGGACCGCACCTGCTGCATATGGAATTCCTAGGCTGGGGACTGAATTGGAGCTGCAGCCACTAGCCTGCACCACAGCCACAGCAGTGTGGGATCTGAGCAGTGTCTTCAACCTATGCCACAGCTCATGGCAATGCCAGATCCCCACCCCACTGAGTGAGGCCAGGGATCGAACCTGCATCGACATGGATACTAGTTGGCTTTGTAACCCGTTGAGTCACAACAGGAACTCCTAGTTTTACCTTTTTTTTTTTTTTTTTTTTTTTTTTTTAGGGCCCCACCTGTGTCATATGGAGGTTCCCAGGCTAGGGGTCTAATCGGAATTACACCTGCTGGCCACAGTCATAGCAACACCAGATCCGAGCTGCGTCTGCGACATACACCACAGCTCACACCAACACGGGATCCTTAACCCACTGAGCAAGGCCAGGGATCGAACCCACAACCTCATGATTCCTAGTCGGATTTGTTTCCACTGCTCCATGATGGGAATTCCTGATGTAAATATTAAATCAACTATTTTTCAGTCAATTCTCATTATTCATAGAGACTGTACTTGCCAATTTGCCTACTCACTACATTTATTTGTAACCTCAGTGTCAACACCTGTGGCAATTTTGTGGTCACTCATGGACATGCAGGAAAAAATTTAAGTTGCTCAAGGTGCATATTCCCAGGAGAGGCTGAACAGGGTGACACTGCCTTCTCGTTTTAGCTCTCATACTGTAAATAAGGGTTTTTTCCCATAGTGCGTTTAGTGCCTTTTTTTTTAGCATTTTTCGTTATTTTTCTTGGTGGTTTCACTGTTTATGGTGGCCCTCAGGCACAGTGCTGAAGTGCTGTCCAAAGTTCCTAAGCACAAGGAGACAGTGACGTTCCTTTGGAGAAAATACACGTATTAGATAAACTTTACTCAAGCATGAGTTATAGGGCTGTTGGCCATGAATTCACTGTAAGTGACTGAAAAATATATGTTAAAAAAGTGTCTTTACAAATGCCGTGTGATAGCCCCTATGTGGAATCTAAAATACGACACAGATGAACCTACCTATGAAACAGTCACAGACTCACAGGCACAGAGAACAGTCAAGGGGGTGCGGGGGTGGGGAGGGAAGGATTGGGAGTTTGCCATTAGCAGATGCAAACTAGTATATACAGGATGGATAATACAGGGAACTGTATTTAATATCCTCTGATAAAGCATAATGGCAAAGAATATGAAAACTAATATATGTATGTTAACTGAGTCATTTTGATGAGGGGCAGAAATTAACATAACATTGTAAATCAACTATACTTCTATAAAATAAAAAAATAAGATGTCTTTAAATACAAACACACATAAGACAAGATTTTTCTATCTAGCAGTCAACAAAAATGTGACCAAAATCTCACAGGAACCTAACTCTGTATTTCCCCTAGAAGCTGTGGCTTGGAATTCATTAATTTAGTGTTTGTGGGAACTTTATAAAACATGTTTACCATTGATAACAAGAATTAGCCATATTTAAAATGTGTAGGATAGCTTCTGTTATGTAGCAAAAACTTTATAATTGTGAGGTTTTTTTTTTTGTCTTTTTGCTATTTCTTGGGCTGCTCCCGCGGCATATGGAGGTTTCCAGGCCAGGGGTCGAATCAGAGCTGTAGCCGCCAGCCTAAGCCAGAGCCACAGCAACACAGGGTCCGAGCTGCGTCTGAAACCTACACCACAGCTCACGGCAACGCCGGATCGTCAACCCACTGAGCAAGGGCAGGGACCGAACCCGCAACCTCATGGTTCCTAGTCGGATTCGTTAACCACTGCGCCACGACAGGAACTCCCTATAATTGTGAGTTTTACTGTTCACCAATATGATAACATTTTCTGAACTAGAACAATATTAGAACCTTAGAAGATTCTCCAGAGTAAATATGAATTAAGCCTATATTTCGTTCTATTTAATTTAGGTCCTAGTTGAGGTAAATAAATAAACACAACCAGCCATACACACACAGCTGATTTCAGAGCCAGAGGGCTGCAAGCAGAAGGATTCAATGTCACTCAGAGCTCACAAGGGTGACCATTGCAAAGCCGTCAGGGGTGAGAAGCAAGAGACACTAAACTTTAGAAGCTGCAGATTCGAATTCCATAGCATGACCACCTGTGAAGGAGCAAGAACACTGTCTCCACGAATAGGAGCCCTTGGCTCAGGTCATTTTGTTCCAGCCCCAGCCAAGGGCAGAGAAGCTCTGGCTCCAGCGTCTGCTAAAGAAGGGTGGCTAGGTTCCTTGCAGCCTCATAGGATAGCGGTATATTTAGACACTCATTAGCATCCTTTCAATCTCTTTCTATTTCCTTTTGAGTCTGGGTTGCGGGGAATGAGAGTTGAAGCTTTATTTGAACTTCATCTTTATGAGAGATGACAAGGGTAGAAGAATTTCCAAGCTGGATTTTGGGGGAAAGGAGTGGATGATTCCATTATCTATATGCTTAGCTTTTAATATTACTGTGACACAACAGTTTCAAACCTATGTATAGAGCTGCCTATTCAAAGCCATTTAGAATATAGGATAACAATGCCACAATAATTTCAGTGTAAGTCTTTGATCTCCTCATTATAATGCCATTACCATACCATTATTTGCTAAGATTACAATGACAAATCAATTTTAATTGAAGTCTTTGGAGATGCCATTTATAATGCTATTATCATGTGAATTTGCAATGGAAAAGTTACTTGAACAAGCTTGTTGAAACAGCTATAATGCCACTATAATGGAAAAATTTGATGGCAAAATTATCCCAAGTCCATAGAGACTGGTGATTATCATATAAAACAACAGACCGTGAAAATGATGCCCCCCTGGCACCCCCCTCCAGTAATATATCATGCTATAGTATCTACTGATCAAAGGATATCTTTCTCATAGAATGAGTTCATAAAAATCAAAGAATCTTGATGCAGATAAAAGCTCTCATTTTATAGATGAGAAACCAGACACAAAAGGAGGAGATAAGACTTGCCCAAGGCCATAAAGTGAGTGCCAGAGCCTGGACTTAACCCCAGATCTCTAACTCATAATCTTCAGGTCTTGGACTCCTTGACAAGACTTCAGCACCCCTAACCCTACAGTGTCTTTCAAGAACAGGACTTCAGGGAAATAGTCAGATGGCAAGCTCAGCATTAGGCTGGAACCAGAGGAAAATTTCCAGGTCGGGGCGGGTGTGTGTGTGAGATATTCATTTTGGACTGGAAGGTCCCCTGGAATTTTCAATATATGGTGATTCCATGAGTCTTAGGGTCGGGAAGTTGGCCCCGCAGAGGGTGGGATTTCATCCAGGCTCCATGCTTTCCTATGAGAGAATGCTTCTTTCCTGGAGGAAAAATTTGAACTCTTTCAATTTTGAGTAGATGAAGACAGAAAGGAAAAAAAATCACTGAGGAGTTGCTTAATTCAGACCACCAAGGACTTGGCAAACATAAAAAGTTAGACTAGTTGGAGTTCCCGCCGTGGCGCAGTGGTTAACGAATCCGACTAGGAACCATGAGGTTGCAGGTTTGGTCCCTGCCCTTGCTCAGTGGGTTAACGATCCGGCGTTGCCGTGAGCTGTGGTGTAGGTTGCAGACGCGGCTCGGATCCCGCGTTGCTGTGGCTCTGGCGTAGGCCAGTGGCTACAGCTCCGATTCGACCCCTAGCCTGGAAACCTCCATATGCCGTGGGAGCGGCCCAATAAATGCCAAAAAAAAGACAAAAAAAAAAAAATAAATTAATTAATTAAAAAAATAAAATAAAAAATAATTACATATAAAAAAAAGTTAGACTAGTTGATTGAAAGAGTGTTTAGTTCCATCACTTTGGGAAGCCACTGCCTCAAACTAGCTTCTCTTTAGAGGTTCCTTTATCCCCAGAGCATGTCTTGTGCTGGCTCCCTTCTTACCTTAATTTGTCTAAAACACAGCCAAGGCTCCTATCACTTGAAGAAGCTTCCTCTATTCCCTGGTCATGGCATCCCTCTCCTCTTATTTTCCCCCTTCTGCTCTGGCCCACTCTTTAGTGGAAGGGGCAGGACTGCACAGAAGGAATTAGTTCTTTCTTCCACATCCATCCCTTCCTTGGGCTATCCTACCATACTTTCTGGCCCATTGGCTCTGAACTTATTCATTCCTTAGAGTGAGCAATTCACATTTTTGGAGGACTTGCATGTGTCAGGTACAGCATTAACAACTTTATTTAGCAAATCTAGAAGGTATTATTACAACATGTGAACCTGCAGCCTAGTAGAGTCATTTATCCAGGATCACGCCTGCAGCTGGTCTATGACCTTGGTTTGTTGGATCTTGGAGCCCAGACTCTTAAATCCTTGTTGTTGCAGAAGCTGTTTAGTTTAACACAGCGGCTGAGGGAACCGTCTCTGGAACTGCACAACCATGCTTACATCTTGGTTCTGCCACTTACTACCTCTGTAACAGTCAGTAAGTTACTTAACCTTCTTGTGCCTTGATTTCCTCTTTATAGACATGAGGCTGATAACTTGGTCCAGCTGGTGTAAGGTAATTATGTGTGTAACACTTAAAATAGTGCCTGATGCTCAGACACTGTAAGTCTGTAAGTGACAGCTCTTTGCTGTTTTTCTTTCAATGACATGACCAGGTTCTCTAGATCCTATCATTTTTGGGCAAGGATGAGAGGGAAGATGCAGTCAATTGGTGATTTTACATGAATGTGCTTTTCCATGCCAAACATAAATGTGTGCATTTTTGCTGTTGTTTTCTTAAAAATTTTTTAAAATTAATGTATAGTTGATTTACAATATTCTGTCAATTTCTGCTGTACAGCAAGGTGACCCAATCATACATATAAAGACAACATTTATCTCATATTATCTTCCATCATGTTCTATCACAAGTGGTAAGTTCCTGATAGGTCCTGTGCTATACAGGAGGACCTCATTGCTCATCCAATGAATGTCTACATTTCACTGCAGTGAACAATTTAAGGAGGAAAGCTGGCCTGTAGGGGAGGCTACCAGCTGCTTTTGGCAAGCAGATGCCAATCTGGAAGGGGCAGGATTTCAGAGGATGAAATCAGTAACCATCCTCAAGTGGGATGAAAACCAGCTTCCTAAAGTCAAGGCCAAAATGTGCATTACTGGCTGTGGGAAAAGTGGTGTAACTAATTATCCTTGGGGGAGTGGCCGTGGCTTAAGCTTCACACTCTCAATAAAATTCTTGAGGACTCTGTCCAGCAGGCCATGGGGTGAACAATGGCTCAGGAATGTCACAATCCTGAGTTTTCATCCCAGCCCTGCCACTGATCTGCTCTGTGATGATAGGCCCTTAATCCCCACATGCCTCTATTTCCCTCCTGCCACATGCCTGGCGGTCTCCCTGGGTGATTTGGAGGGATAACCAAGAAAAAGGATTAGGGACAAGAACCACCATCCAGATTGTTAATAAAAGTGGCATTTTGTACTCAATTATTTGCATCTAAACCCGTATATTCTCGGTTTGGCATCTCCCACCCGCTCTCTTTTTTATTCTTAGCCTTTTTCTCCCCATCCCCCACGGAGAAGCAAAACGTGATACATATGGTACAGTATCTTGCAGTGAAATGACAATCTGGATGAAGGGGAACTGGCCCTGCTGTGACATTTCAAGCAGTTGCAGTCTAAGGGACAAATTCACCTAAGGGCTGCCCCCCCAGCCCAGCAAACAAAGAAGCAATAGAGAAAATGTCATACCATCTCTGGGTCCCCCAAGGTGACCTGAGTGCTGCTGTCTGTGTTAGGTTGGCTAGTGCCTGAGCAAAGGTAATACAGAGATTCTGAATGCTAAGAAAAATAATAAAATTGCTGATGTGTTGGAAATGAAAGTAACTCCATGAGCATAAATAAGGAACACAGCTGATTGAAACAAATGATGTACTTAGCCTCAGAAATGTTATTTGAATAACCGATATTGTATGTTGTCGGGCTGTGGTTTCAAATGCATTCGATTACACATTTTCATGTTTTCCCCCCAAAACAGTCTTTCAAATCAGTATAAATTGCTATATGTAGCAGGCAGGTCCTGATCTTTAGCTGCCATGACAACAGGATACAAGAGAAATGCATTTTCATAACAATTGCTGGCAGTGTTTAGTATCACTGTTACTTTGTGTCAGGCAAGGACTGGCTCTGGCAAGAAAACAGTGTTGTTTTCCTTAACTTGAAAGCTTTTGTTGTAATAATTGAAAAAAATAAGTGGACAAATGGTTGTTTAGGGGAAAAATAGGTAGATGGAAGCAAAACCTTGGAAAGAGGGCTCCATCGGTGGGAGCAGAGTGCAAAGCTACCTAGAAAGTATGTAATTGGGTAATCGTATCAGCAAACTGAGTCAAATGATGTGAATTTTAGTGATATAATCAGTTTTCACAAACTGGGAGAAATAGGTATGCATTTCCTTCCCCTGTCGGTTTGTTTTAACCCAAATCTTCTAAAATAGCCCAGTGAGAGTGAATCTGAGGAATTTTAGAAAAGAACGCTTTTTGGGGAGACAATATACATTAAAAAAGATTCCAGGCAAACATGTGCTCCAGCAAAAAAGTAGTTGGGAGGGCTGTTGCCTCCTAGTTCTCTGATCTGTAATGTCTCACTAGTGGCACCACAGCAGACGAGGGCTGTGTAGCCTAGTGGTTAAGGAAGTAGGTATAGCCCCGGGGCAGGCAGAACTGGGTTTATACACTGGCTCTTCTCTATCTGCAGTTGGAGAGACTATGTAACTCCTCTCCATCTCAGGTTCTTTTATTTTCTTTTATTAATTAACTAATTTATTGTTTGCTTTTTAGGACCACACCTGTGGCATATGGAAATTCCCCAACTCGGGTTAGGATCGGAGCTGGGTAGCTGCCGGCTTACCCCACAGCCACAGGGAGCTGGGATCCCAGCGACGTCTGTGACCTATACCACAGCTCACAGCAATGCCGGATCCTTAACCCACTGAGTCCTGAGGAGGCCGGGGATCGAACCTTCATCCTCATGGATACTAGTTGGGCTCATTTCCACTGAGCCACAATGGGAACTGCTCAGTTTCTTTATTTTCTTTATTTTATTTTTTAAAGTTCTTTATTTTAAAATTAGGTTAATTATGATCCCACAATCCCACTCCTGGTTATATACCCAGACGAAACTATAATTTGAAAAGATAGCCATATGTTCATAAGAGCACTATTCATGACAGCCAAGACATGGAAACAACCTAAATGTCCACTGACAGATGAATGGATAAAGAAGATGTGGTACATATATACAGTGGAATATCACTCAGCTATAAAAATAATGAAATAATGACATTTGTTGCCACATGGCTGAACCTAGAGAGTCTCATACTAAGTCAGAAAAACAAATACCATATGTTATTACTCATATGTGGAATCCAAAATATGATGCAAGTGAACACATTTATGAAACAGAAACAGACGTAGAGAACAGACTTGTGGTCGCCAAGGAGGAGAGAGGGCAGAGGAAAGATGGACGGGGACCTTGGGCACAAATAGCACATGGTCACATGTGTGAATAACGCAAGGAACTGTATTCAATGTCCAGTAATAAACCACAGTGGAAAAGAATATGAGAAAGAATATATATATATATGTGTGTGTGTGTATAACTGAATCATTTTGCTGTACATCAGAAACTAACACAATATTGCAAACCAACCATACTTCAACAAAATAAATTTTTTAAATTGGGGTGAATAGACTCATTGGGTTTAGGGAAGGTTTAATGAGATGAAACACGAAAAGAGTTTCTTAATGGACCTGACACATACGAATGTTCAAAACATGGCAGCCATGCCTAGGATGGTTGCAGGATAATTTGACCCATAAAGAAAATCTGGATGGCTCTGTTATTTCCTACATCAAGCTCTCAATGTTCCTTAATATTTGTTTTCAGAGTTATTAGAGGAATTAGATAATTCTCAGATCACTGACGTCTTCCAGTTCTTGGAGCAGTTTTGGTCTCGACAGGAAATAGAATTTCCTCCAAAAGGAATTAACTGAAGAGAGTTCAACCAAGGGACCATTTACAGAGGTGTGGACAGAGTTGAGGGACCAGTAAAGGATGTCGAGGCCTCTTGGGACCAGTAATAGGGGGAAGGCTGAAGAGGCAAGAGGAAGAAAGAAAATGACTAAAATACGGGATGGAGCCTTAGAGGAGAGGCCACTGTTGCTAGAGGCACAGCTCTGCGGGGGGGGGGGGGGATGGGAAGAAATCCCCCCACCTTTTCTTATCTCACCAGCTGCTTTCCTGCTGATGCCTCTTACTAGAAGCCAGAGGGCAAGGGATTGGGGTGAAGCAGACCTCAAGGGTCAGCTCCTTGGAGACACAGCACAGGGAGAGGAGGGCAAAGAATGGATCCTTGGAGGCAAATGGAAATGAGAGCAGCCAGCGGTACAGGCACGTCTCAGAGATACTGCAGGTTTGGCTCCAACCATCTCAAGAAAGAGAATATCCTGAGAGAGTGAGTCTTGTGAATTTTTAGGTCTCCCAGTGTGTATAAAAGTTATGTTGACACCATGCTCTAGTATATGAAGCATGCAATGGCATTATGTCTTGAAAAATAAGCACATGCCTTAATTAAAAAATAACACTCTTGGAAAAATGACTCTGATGGACTTGCTCTGCACAGGGTTGCCACAAATTTTCAATTTGTCAAGAATGCATCATCAGCGAAGTGCAATAAAGCAAAGTGCAATAAAATGAGGTATTCCTTTACTGTGTTTATCTGTACTTAGTTGATTTTGGGTTTCTAGTGTAGGCTTTTAAAAACTGCCATAGAGGATTTCCCATCATGGCACAGTGGAAACGAATCCGACTAGTATCCATGAGGATGCAGGTTCGATCCCTGGCTTTGCGCAGTGGGTTAAGGATCCAGCGTTGCCGTGAGCTGTGGTGTAGGCTGCAGACACAACTTGGACCCCACGTTGATGTGACTGTGGTGTAGGCCGGCAGCTGTAGCTCTGACTGGACCCCTAGTCTGGGAACTTCCATATGCTGTGGGTGCAGTCCTGAAAAGAAAAAAAAAAAAAAAACTGCTATAGAACTGTTTATTTTTTTGTCTGTTATTCCCTCACCTTTCTGGTGAAATATGAAGGCAAAGATTATGGCTTATTTTTCTCCAGTTTCACAAAGCTTGGCACAAGGCAGACAAGCCAGCAATAAATAACTACTTATCTAATTGATTTGGAATAATAATAATAGTCATCGTTATTAGTACACAGGACTTACCATGTACCAGGTGTAAATACTTTATACATTTGAACTGACTTCTTTCTCATAACCACCCTATAGAAGTTATTACTGTTGCCCCCATTTCGCAAATGAGGAAACTGAGGTCCAGCGTGGTTAAGGAAGAGGAGAATAACCAATATGCTTCTTCTCAACATCTCTGTAGAGGGAGACGGCCTTTCCTCAAGGACCCCAAAGACACAGGAAACAAAGGATAAGATAGAAATTTCAGGTGAAGTGAGCTGGGTAGATTTTAGCACTTCTTTTTTTCTAGGGCAGCAGTTCCTAATCTGCTGTGTGAACATCTTAGGTGGTGAGGGAGTTATGATTCTAGGTGTTGTACATTGACCTAGATGGTGGGAGAGGCATTCCTTTTCAGTTCTCACTCTTTCTCTCTCTCTCTCTTTTTTTTTTTTTTTTTTGCTTTTTAGGGCCGCACCTGCGGCATATGGAGGTTCCCAGGCTAGGGGTCGAATCAGAACTACAGCTGCCGGCCTACACCACAGCCACAGTACCATCAGATCCGAGTCGCATCTGCCACCTACACCACAGCTCATGGCAATGCCAGATCCTCAACCCTCTGAGCAAGGCCAGGGATTGAACCTGTAACCTCATGGTTCCTAGTTGGATTTGTTTCCGCTGCGCCACAAAGGGAATGCTTTCAATTCTCTTTTAATCTTTCTGATAATGCTAAGGAAAAAGTTTCAGAGAAGTGCTAGAACACCTAACACCTGCAAAATATTCCTTTTTACAATTAGAGCACATTCAGACTCAGAGCCTTCTCAGGCAGCACGGAATTTTAAACTTTTATTTTTTTATTGTATTTTATGATAGGTGATATTCCTTTTCCCTCTTTAATAGTGAAATACAATTTTCTTTAAAATTGAGTGTTTATGTAAAAAAGAGAATATCTTTAGTGGAAAATATTAGATAAATAATACCATGGATGCTATGCAGAATAGGTGATATTCCATTTAGGCAAAATTTTGGAAGTGTTGTGTGAATGCACTGGGAAATACTTGCTTTAGGGAGATGCTGGAAAAATTGCCTATGCTCTGGGTCCTTCTAGTCTGATGAACCTAGGCCTGGGATATCATGTAAGTTTATTTCCTTTCCCTTTGTTATTTCTCATTTTTGTTTACTTTGTAGCTAGATTAAAGGAAATAGGAATAAATGAACTCCTTCTGTCCTAAATTCTGAAGGCCACATCAGATCAGTGCATAGCAATCTCAAAAACTGGAGTTCCTGCTATGGTGCAGCAGGTTAAGGATCCAGTGTTGTCTCTGTGGCAACAGGGGTTGGATCCCCAGCCTGGCACAGTGGGATAAGGATCGAGCATTGCTGCTGGCATTGTTGTAGCTGTGCGTAGGTTGCGGTTCTGGCTCAGATTCAATTCCTGGGAACTTCCACACACTGTGGGTGTGGCAAAAAAAGAAAAGAAAAAAAAGAAGAGAAAGGAGAAGTAAAGTTTTTGCCAAAGACTGTTGTAGGATGAACAGTGGTCCCCAAAGAGATCAGGAAATTCCCAGAACGTGTAAATGTTGCCTTATATGGGAAAGACGTCAAAGATTTGATTAAATGAAGAATTTTGAGGTGGTGAGATTATCTTGGATTACCTGGGCAGGTCTTACATGCGAGTACAATTGTCCTTATAGGAGAGAGACGGAGGGAGATTTGTTACACACAGGGGAGAAGCCAATGTGAGAACAGAGCAGAGGCAGATCTGAAGATGCTGGCTTTGAAGATGCGAGTGATATGGTGAAAAGCCCAGGAATGCTGGCAGTCACCAGGAGCTGGAAGAAACGAGAAACAGACTCTTCCTTAGAGCCTCTGGAGGGAGCACAGCTCTGCAGACACCTTGATTTCCAGTCATGGTACAGATTTCAGACTCCTGGCCTCCAGAACTGTGAACGAATACATTTCTGTTGTTTTAAGCCACCACAGCTTTGGTAATCTGTTACCATAGGAAACGAATCTGTTGCCATAGGAAACTAATACAAAGCTTGCAGCAAGAGCAGAATGACCAAGATACCCTGGATCCCTTGGTAAATGACCTTGAAATCTTCTTTTTACCCTTGTCTAATGCTCTCAAGACTCAAAGACTCAGGTGTGAATGATGGATGGAGTTACGTGTGGGTCACGTCCCTCCCCATCTCCCCGCTCCCCACCTCCCTCCTCCCCACTGTCTTGGGCTGCGGAGAAGGAACTGGAGCTTTTGGTCTCAGTAGTCATGGAGAACTACCCTCCTACGAAGATTGTACCCAACATCAAAGAGGTCTATACCCCAGGGAAATTGAAGAGCTTTTAAGAAAGAAGGAAAGGATACGGAGCAGCCTCCACATTATCAACATCTATTACAGATATTTTACTACTCTTAGACTAGTAACAATGGTGAACTCTGACTTCTGTAGAGAAACAAAGAAGGAGGGATAAGGTTAGGACTAGAATAGGCAGGAAAAGCTTCATAGAAAATATGCTGTGTAGGGAATTCCCATTGAGGCTCAGTGGGTTAAGAACCTGATGTAGTCTCTGTGAGGATACGGTGTCAATCCCTGGCCTCACTCCGTACTCAGTCGGTTAAGGATTCAGCATTGCTGCAAGCTGCGGTATCGATCACAGGTGTGGCTTGGATCTGGTGTTGCTGTGGCTGTGGCTGTGGCTGTGGCATAGCCCTCAGCTGCAGCTCCCATTTGACCCCTAGCCTGGGAACTTCCGTATGCTGCAGGTGTGGCCCTAAAAAGAAAAAAGAAAAAAGAAAAGAAAATATGCTACTTAAGGCCTGGGTCCTGAGACAGGAGCTGGGTTGGGAGGGCAGAGAGAGGAGATGAAGTTACCTCGTCAAAATCTGGTGATCAAGGATGTAGGGGGAAAGGAGCTTTTGCGCCTTAAGGATTTTGGCCAGAACCCACATTCTATGGGTCTTTATCTTTTCTTTTGGAGCTTCCCAGAACACTCTTTTTACCAGAGGTGGTAAAAAGAACATTGAATGTTGGAAATGTATTTTCTTTCTCTTTTCTTTTTGCATATCTCTTCATGACATTCAGAAACGGACAGAGAAATGAAGAGATGTAAGATTAAACCCCTTTGCTATCAGGGGTTTAAAAAAATCAAAATGATAAAAGGAAGAGAAAATCCGATTGACTGATATGCCAGTCCTGATATTTTGGTTTCTATTTCCTCTATAAAAAGATGATCTAAGATTGCATGACATTCAGTTTTAAGTGACAAACAGAATTAGGAATCAAACAGACACTACCTACTAACCTCAAGTGCTTTTACATAAAGAACAGAGCAATGCCACATTTTGTAACCATCCATACCATTAAGGGAGAATTCAAAAA
Organism: Sus scrofa; assembly: GCF_054392235.1. Classification (NCBI taxonomy): domain Eukaryota; kingdom Metazoa; phylum Chordata; class Mammalia; order Artiodactyla; family Suidae; genus Sus; species Sus scrofa. Next base: position 33,812,680 of record NC_139388.1, read on the forward strand.
AGGCAATAGAGTTTAGCCCTAGAGTTTGCCTTCAAGGCTTTTGCAATATCCACATACCACTAATATTATTATATCCTTAAAATGTTTTTTTTGAGTTCCTGTTGTGGCTTAGCAGGTTAAGAATCCGACGAATATTCATAAGGATGTGGGTTCTATCTCTGGCCTTGCTCAGTGGGTTAAGGGTCCAGCGTTGTTGCAAGCTTGCAGTGTAGGTTGCAGATGTGGCTTGGATCCCTAGCTGTTGTTGCTGTGGCTGTGGCGCAGGCTGTGCTCTGATTCGACACCCTAGCCTGGGAACTTCCAGATGCCACAAGTGCGGCCCTAAAAAATTTTTTTTTTTTTTTTGGAAAAATCAGCCAACTTTTCCTTTGGCAAGGATGGCAAACAAAAACAGTATCACACTCCAGATAGGGGGATGGTGGAAATTAGTGTTACCCTTAAAGATCTAAAGATTGGTGATCCCATCATATTTCCATTCACTCCATCAGTCTGGCACCCATAGAAACAAGATGGATCCTGGAGGATGACAGCAAATTTCTACAAACATAACCAAGTACTAGTCCCAACTGTAGCCATCAAGTCAGATGTATACCCTTCCTAGAGCCAAATGTTATGGTTTCAGTCACATAGCAGACAGTCATTCATTTGGCGAATGTGTTCTTTTCATCTTCATCTGAAAATAGGATCAGAAATATTTTGCATTCATAAAGGACAGGCAATGATGTATGTTTATAGTTTTGCCCAAGGGCTATTTAACTCTCCTGCCCTCTGTCACGATATAGTCTAAAAAGATCCATTTGGGCATCTTACAGAATATCACATGGATTCCCTATATCGATGATATTACGCTAATTGAATTGGATCAGCAAGAAATGGCTAGAATGCCAGGGGAAGAGAGCATAAGAGAGAAACTCTATGAAGATTCAGGGGTTCTGCCACATCAGGAAAGTTTTTAAGGATCCTGGAGACAAGGGAATGCCAGGAAATTCCCTCCAAAGTAAAAGACAAGTTATTGCATCTTTGTATTACCACATTCTATGATGAAGGAAGAAGCCCAATGCCCTTTAGATTCTGGAGAAACCTGCTGTAGCATGAAAGGCTGCCAACGTTGGGTGGTGCCTGGGACAGAAAATGACTCTGGAGCAAGTCCAGGCTGTGGTACAATCAGCCATGTGATCATACAACCTGGTGAGACTTATTGGTGGTGGTAGGAAAAAAACGACCCAGCATGAGTCCCTTTGAACTGTGTGCTGTAGCTGCTGCCTGAGCATTTCAGGCTCCTTGTGCTCCAGAGGATGTGAGACAAAGAAAGGAGTCACCATTTGGGTGGGTGCAACGGGCCTTGCTCTCAGGAGCTATCACAACAGGCGGGGAGGAGTAAGTGTGGCCCTCGAAGGATCCACTCGGATGCATCTTGCTACTCCCTTGCTCAACCGTGGTGGTGAATGGACAAGTGCAGCCATCCTGGCCTGAGAAGGACATGGTGACTAGGACCTCAGACCCCTCAGCCGTGAGGTCCTGCCACCATGTGGGCTGCTGAGACCAGCACAGGTGGCACTGGAGTGGGGAGGGTAATCCAGAACGGATTGTGGAGGAGGGAGATGATACGTATCCATGTGGCTCAAGACCTGCTGCAGGGGTGGGGTCTGTATTTCATTCCACTAAACTTCATCTCTAAGTTTCCCCGGGGAGAACCAGTGGAATCATGGAGGAGCAGCTCCTTGAATGACACCGAACTGGATCTGAGAAGTGCCAAGTGTGGACGGTGGTGGAGGCTGACATTTGCCACCCAGACCCTCCTTCTCTGCACTGCTCCCCACCCCCCCATTGGAAGTTCCTGGGCTAGGGATCCAATCCACCGCAGTAGTGTACAAGCCAGATCCTTAACCCATTAGGCAACCAGGAAACTCCCAGACCCTCTTTTCAGAGAAGGACTTGTTTCCCATCTTCTGGGAGTGCTGCTAGCAGACAACCTCTAGCTCTCAGCACTTTCAGCTGCAGAGAGCCACCCTGCCTTTCCCAGGAAAGCCCAGAAGAATAAAACATTTCAGCCCACAGTGGGGCAGCACTGATGGACCATATACCTTCCAAAGCTCCCCATGCTGTTGACCAGGCTCTGATGGGACTGCATTGCTGTTTAACTTCCCTCTCTGCCCAGTCTGCTTCTTTCCTCTTCCTTTCACCTTTCACGGGAGTTCTTTTTTTTTTTTTTCCTCTTTCTTTTTAGGGCTGCACCTGTGGCATATGGAAGTTCCCAGGCTAGGGGTCGAAATGGAGCTGTAGCTGAAAGCCTATGTCACAGCCACAACAATGCAGAATCTGAGCCGTGTCTGCAACTTACACCACAGCTCACGGCAACGCCAGATCCTTAATCCACTGAGCGAGGCCGGGGATCAAACCTGCATCCTCATGGATACTAGTCAGGTGTGTTACTGCTGAGCCATGATGGGAACTCCAATCCCTGGAGTTCTTTGAGAGCTATAGAAAGCTCCTGGAAACCTCACAATCCCTGCTTCTTCTTCTTCTTCTTTTTCTTTCTTTCTTTTTTTTTCTGGTGGGGAGAGGTGGATTCCTAATCTGTGGAGATACTGAACCATCGAAATAAGCAGTGTTCAGTGATGCCAGAGAAACCAGATGATAAATTTCTGCTCAATGATTGAACCTCATTTCAGACAAAATTTGGGCAGTGAGGTCAGCTGATCAGGATTGGTGTCCTAACTGGGATTTTTTTTCTTAGCAAAATTGTGATAGGAGAGAAACTTATCGTTGGCACTTAAGAGCCGGTTGGACTACGTTCAACTTTCTGTGAACACGCAGCTGGTGCCGAGGAAAGGCACAGGGGCAGGCTGTCAATTCCAACCCTGACTCCTCCACTTAGCAGCTGTTTGACTGGGCAAGTTACTTTAATTCTCTACTTTAGTTTCCTCATTTGTAAAACTGGCAAATAAATTTCTTTAAAGGGCTATAGGGGTTAGATGGTAATAAAGGCCCCTGTGATTTCTGGTAAGGAATTGGCTGTCAATAAATGATCACTTTAAAAAGTATTTAATTTCAGGTCCTTTTTTCCTTTTTTTTTGTTTTTTAGGGCCACACCCATGGCATACGGAAGTTCCCAGGCAAGGGGTCCAATCAGAGCTACAGCTGCTGGCCACAGCCACAGCCACAGCAACGTGGGATCCAAGCCATGTCTCCGACCTACACCAGAGCTCACGGCAATGCTGGATCCCGACCCACTGAGCAAGTCCAGAATGGAACCTGCATCCTCATGGATACTAGCGGGCTTAGTTTCTGCTGTGCTGCAAGGGAACTCCTCCTTCCCTGCATTTTAGCATGTCCAGCCTACGATGTCAGGGAAGACAGCAACTTGATTAATACTTATTCATTAAGATTTTAGGGATTTAATATGTCAGTTCTTCCAGGGAAATTGCATTTTTAAAAGGAGGAGCTATGATATGTGAATAAAGGAATGACATACTGATGATAGGCTTTTTGGGGAGACAGGGGCCCTTCTATTAAATCCGGTAAAGGAAAATGTTCTCCATGTCTGGGTAAGGCTGACTTGCCCAGCTTTCAATGAAGAGGAAAGATAAAATTTTCCACTTAAGGAGGACTATTCACCCCCCTCCCCCTGCCCCCACTAATCCATGTTGAGAAGAGTTTGCCTACATCTTGCTTTTTCAAGTGGGACAACTGAAATATCTTCTAGCTATTTGTTCCAGTAGTTCAATATATATTCTTGGTTATATCAAATATTTGATATTTTAGGAAATCAGCCTTGTTAAATTAAAGTGGATAAGATGGCATTTTAAGGTCACCTTGGTATGATCAAACATGATGCTGACATTTACAATCCATTTCCATTGCTTCTCACATGTTTCCTTGTCAGCTAAATCCAGACTCTTCAGATTTAAAAGCATTTCAAATCTAATAATGCAATTATAAATATTGTACCAGAATCACTAACTGCCCACTGATTTCCATGCAAGTGACAAAATCTTCATAGGTCCTCTTCCTTCATTTAAAAATTTTAAAGTGTTATTATACTGTTCACTGCCCAAGTTAAAAAAAAAAACCCATAAATATTAAATGGTGTATATACTCCTTAAATTTATGATTTTTGCTCATATAAAAACCAAAATCAATTTGCACATTATATCAAAAGAAAGCTCCAAAGTAAAAGACATTTAAATTAATTGACAACATTAATTTAGGGTGCTAGAAGACATGGTTTTGGGGGAGCCGCATTGTCACACACGGAATGCTTTTGGGCTGCTCTGCTACAGTCAGGTTTTGTTTTTTCAGGTAGGGATGCTTTCACTCTTGTGGGCTCAGTGATGACTCCGTTCTCACAGAAGAGAGAACTTACTTCTCCATTATAAGTACTGTGGGACTTTCACACCACAGTTTGCCATGTCACCACTCGCTTTCACATTGAAAGCAGCTTTTTTTTTTTTTTTTGCCTTTTGTCTTTTTTTTGTTGTTGTTGTTGTTGTTGTTATTGTTGCTATTTCTTGGGCCGCTCCCGCGGCATATGGAGGTTCCCAGGCTGGGGGTTGAATCGGAGCTGTAGCCACCAGCCTACGCCAGAGCCACAGCAACGCGGGATCCGAGCCGCATCTGCAACCTACACCACAGCTCAGGGCAACGCCGGATCGTTAACCCACTGAGCAAGGGCAGGGACCGAACCTGCAACCTCATGGTTCCTAGTCGGATTCGTTAACCACTGCGCCACGACGGGAACTCCTGAAAGCAGCTTTTAAGAATGAAGTCTTGGAGTTCCCGTCGTGGCGCAGTGGTTAACGAATCCGACTAGGAACCATGAGGTTGCGGGTTCGGTCCCTGCCCTTGCTCAGTGGGTTAACGATCCGGCGTTGCCCTGAGCTGTGGTGTAGGTTGCAGACGCGGCTCGGATCCCGCGTTGCTGTGGCTCTGGCGTAGGCCGGTGGCTACAGCTCCCATTAGACCCCCAGCCTGGGAACCTCCATATGCCGCGGGAGCGGCCCAAGAAATAGCAACAACAGCAGCAACAACAACAAAAGACAAAAAAAAAAAAAAAGAATGAAGTCTGTCTCTCCACTTTCCTTGATAGATCACTATTAACTTAGTGCCCAAACATCAACCTAGGCACAGGAATTGTGTGGGAATAGTTAGGTTGATGGTGGTTATCCAGGTGATTGATATATAAAATGTTTAATATGTACAAATGCTTGTAAAATGCAACTAAAACTATCATAGAGCTATTTAAGGGCTGAGTATATATCCACATCCTCTTCATGAATCCATAGACCTCTTTTTAAGAAATACTCATTATAAATTTATAATGTGTATAAGGACAGTCTCACAGACAGAGAAAACAAACACGTGGAGTTCCCGTTGTGGTGCAGTGGAAACGAATCCAACTAGGAACCATGAGGTTGTGGGTTCGAGCCCTGGCCTCGCTCCGTGGGTTAAGGATCTGTCATTGCTGTGAGCTGTGGTATAGGTCACAGATGTGGCTCGGATCTGGCATTGCTGTGGCTATGGTGTAGGCCGGCAGCTGTAGCTCTGACTGGACCCCTAGCCTGGGAACCTCCATAGGCTGCGGGTGTGGCCCTAAGAAGCAAAAAAAAAAAAAAAAAAAAAAAAAAAAGAAAACAAACTCGTGATTACCAAAAAGGATAGCAGGGAGGGGGGAGATAAATTAGGAGTTTAGTATTAACACAGACATACTACTGTATATAAAATAGGTAAATAGTAGGGACCTACTGTATAGCACAGGGAACTATTTTCAATATCTTGTAATAACCTATAATGGGAAATAATCTGAAAAAGGATATATATATATATATGCATATATATATATATACATACATATATGTACAACTGAATTAGTTTACTGTAAGTCTTAAACTAACTTGTAAATCAACTATACTTTCATAAAAATGGTTAACAAAATTAAAAAAAAAGGAGGAGTTCCTGCCATGGCTCAACAGAAACAAATCTGACTAGTATCCATGAGGATGCAGGTTCCATCCCTGGCCTTGCTCAGTGGGTTAAGGATCTGGCATTGCTGTGAGCTGTGGTGTAGGTCACAGACATGGCTCAGGTCCTGTGTGGTGGCTGTGGTATAGGTTGGAGGCTACAGCTCCGATTAGACCCCTAGCCTAGGAACCTCCATATGCTGAGGGTGCAGCCCTAAAAAGACAAAAAATATAGTAATAGAAAAAGAAATACTCATTATAGAATGTAAAAGGAACAAAATATAATAACATAGTTCTCAATTAGATACGTAGTGAGAAAAATACATACGATTTATTATTTTTTTTCATATTGCACTGGCTAGGACTTTCATTACATGTTAAGTATGACAGTAACAGGCATTTTTGTTTCTTCTCTTACAAAGACCACATGTCTATAATGTTTTAGCTTTAGATATGATATTTAGTGTAGATTTTTGACAGTAAGAAAGTTCTCTTTCTTTACAAGTTTGCTAAAAGTTATTTTTCACCTGAACTTATTCATTTACTTACTTATTTTTGGCATGTGGATGTTCCCAGGCCAGGGACTGAACCTGTGCCACAGCAGTAACCAGAGCCACAGCAGTGACGATGCCAGATCCTTAACCCACTGAGCTACCAGAGAACTTCACTCTGACTTACTTAGTTTACTGTATATTTTTATCTGTTAGTATGATGAATTACATTGGTAATTTTTCTCTTTTAAATTTTTTATTATAGTTGATTTACAGTGTTCTGTCAACTTCTGCTATACAGCAAAGTGACCCAGTTATACACAGTCTTTTTCTCCCATTACCCTTCATCATGTTCTATCACAAGTAGTTAGATATAGTTCCCTGTGCTATACAGCAGGATCTAATTGCTTATCCATTCCAAATGCAATGGTTTGCATCTACTAACCTCAAACTCCCAGTCCCTCCCACTTCCTCCTCCACCCTCTTGGCAACCACAAGTCTGTTCTCCATGTCCATGAGTTTGTTTCTTTTCTGTAACACTAGTAGTTTTCCTAATGTTGAACCAACCTTGCATTCCTGGAATAAGCCCTACTTGGTTTTAATATTAACTATTTCACACATACTTGCATCCAGTTTGTCATATCTTATTTAGGACTTTTGTGTCTTTATAAGTGAGTTTGATGTATAATTTTCTTTTCTTTTCATGCCCTTATCTGCTTTTCGTATTGAAGTTATTCTCATGAAAGGAGAATGTTCTCTTTTTTATTCTAGCTGCTTATAAAAATTAGATCTAGGAGTTCCCGTCGTGGCGCAGTGGTTAACGAATCCGACTAGGAATCATGAGGTTGCGGGTTCGGTCCCTGCACTTGCTCAGTGGGTTAATGATCCGGCATTGCCGTGAGCTGTGGTGTAGGTTGCAGACGCGGCTCGGATCCCGTGTTGCTGTGGCTCTGGCGTAGGCCGGTGGCTACAGCTCCCATTAGACCCCTAGCCTGGGAACCTCCATATGCCGCGGGAGCGGCCCAAGAAATGGCAAAAAGACGAAAAAAAAAAAAATAGATCTAATCTCTTCTTGTCTCAGTATCCTAATTTGTAAAATGGAAATATCAACTTCATAGAGATGTTTTGAAGATTAAAAGAGTTAAAATAATGCACTTAGAATAGTGTCTGCAGCATGATAAGACAACGTTGTCTATTTTATTTAGGTTTTCAAGTGTACTAACCTAATGATTATAATATATTCTTATTGGTATTTAGTTGTTGTTACATGTATATATATTTGTGACTCACTTTTAATTATAAATCTCACTTTTTGGGGTTGTTGGATACATTAAATTTTATATATATGCTTTAATTGCATTCTGTAGGTTATGGCTATAGTGTTTTTCGTTGTTACTGAGTTTTAATTTCCAGTATAATTTCTTTTTTTTCTTTCTTTCTTTTTTTTTTTTTTTGGTCTTTTTGTCATTTTAGGGCTGCACTCGTGGCATATCGAGGTTCCCAGGCTAGGGGTCGAATTGGAGCTGTAGCTGCTGGCCTATGCCGCAGCCACAGCAATGCCAGATCCGAGCCTCGTCTGTGATCTACACCACAGCTCATGGCAACACCAAATCCTTAACCCACTGAGCATGGTCAGGCACCAACCCCGCATCCTCATGGATGCCAGTTGGGTTTGCAACCACTGAGCCAAGATGGGAACTCCCCATTATAATTTCTTATTTGGCTCATGAATTCATTACATTTACAGATTAACATTTCTAAGCATGTAAGATTTTTGTGATTTTCTTTTTTGTTTTTGAATTTTAATTGTATAGTGTTGTCATCAAAGACCACGAGCTATATAATATTACTGTTTCAATATCCATAGTACATTTACTTATTTTCTATAATCCCCCTCTGGAATGTGATTTTTAAGAAGAAAGGAATTTACTCTGCTTATTTTGCTCCCATGCCTCCAATATCTAGAATGGTGTTTGGCATATAGCAGTAACTCGGCATTTGTTGAATGAAAAAACTGTTGATGCCAATAGTAACGCCTGGTGATCAGAATCTCTTTCTTCTAGGTGGACTTTCTTGGCCACTTAGAAAAAGATGCAAGTTCCCATGGGCTCCAGTCTACACCCATAAACTGGCTCCAAGGCTTATATCCAGGACAAGGTTTTATGTCTGAAAACCAGGGAAATGTCTTAAGCATAAAATCCTGGAGACCTAATGTACAGCATGGTGATTATAGTTAATAATATGGTATTACAGACTGAAAACTTACTGAGAAAGTAGATCTCAAGTGTCCTGACTGCCCCCACACCAACGCAATGGTAGCACTAGGTGGTAATGGATATGTTAATTAGCTTGATTGTAATAATCATGTCACAGTGTATACTTATGTCCAAACATGACATTGTACAACTTAAATACATACAATTTTTATTTGTGAAAAACCAAGTCAAAACCTTAGAGGACTATGCCTACTTCCAAACTAATTTGATTCTAATCTACCCACTCTCTGTACCCAGGCATTGGTATAACCTCTGCTGCCCACAGATGAAAAGGTTGACCAAAGCAGAACTGGGAATTCTTATAAAAAGTTTTTGTTTCCTGTATTTAATGTTCTCCACAAAACAATATTCATGCATTCTGTCAAGCAGTTACAGACAAGAGACAGCTGGCCATTACTCACCTTGGGGTATCAAATAGATATTTTTGAAAATATACAAGCTTTGAAAAATTTTATTCTTCAGACAACTTTGGCTTTGAAAACTCTGTATATCTTAAAAGCAGTTTCATAATGTCAGTAGTTTTCTGTGATTGATAGCCACAGCATACTGAGCTCATGGAGACATTAAAAATGTGACATAGGAAAAGGGGGAAAAAAAAGCACTTTACAATATTGGATTCTGTAGCAGTAAGTAATCTGCTCTTGGCTTTCCTTCCCTTCACGGAGGAGGGTTTTTTTTTTTCTTTTTTTGAAAGGTCTGTGTTTTATTACATTCCAGTTTTGGACATACTTATAAAAAATATTTTTTTCTATGCCTGCCAGAATCCTATTTCTCAACATAGACAGGATTATTGGAGATGTTGTAATTCTGATTCTTTCCGGAATTAAAAAAATAAAAATATAGAAACAAAAAAAATGTCTAGAGGAGAGATACCAGGTTAGAACACTGACACTGACAGGCCTTTCCTGGGGGTGATGGGAGTGGATGCTGGGGTGCTCAATAGTCTCCCAAGGAAGGAGGTGCTTCCATTACTGGTTGGGGTGGCTGAATGTTAAGAGCAGAGTGATATGGAGAAGCAGTGAGATGGCCTGGAGGGCATTTTTGGAAACCCAGGGAGGTTATTCTTTCTGAATGTGGAAGTAATTTATTATTTTCTATAACAAGAGTGTCCTGTGAATAAGTCACAGTAGGATAGCTCTGTAACAAATAGACCCTGGAATGCAATGGCTCATCACAAAAGTTTCTTTCTTCCTTCCTTTTTTTTTTTTTTTTTTGGCTTTTTAGGGCCAAACCCGAGGCATATGGGGCATGCAGAGGTTTCCAGGATAGGCGTTGAATTGGAGCTGTAGCCACCAGCCTACATAACGCCAGATCCGAGCTGTGTCTGTGACCTACACCACAGCTCACGACAACGCCGGATCCTTAATCCACTGAGCAAGGCCAGGGATTGAACCTGTGTCTTCATGGATGCTAGTCGGATTCCTTTCCACTGAGCCATGATGGGAACTCCTATTTCTTAATCTCACTAACTGTCTGGGATTGGTATTCATGTTGACAGTGCTGGTCTCTTTGATGAACTCACTCAGGAAACCAGATTCCTTCCATCTTGTGGCTCTGCCATTCCCTAGACCAGCAGTGAGCAATCTGTCCCTTCCTTTTGGTAAAGAACCAGGTAGCAAATATTTTAGACTTTGCCTGCTACCTGGTCTCTGTCACAACGACTCAACACTGCCTTTGTACCATGAAAGCAGCCACTGACAATGTGTAAATGAATGGGTGTGGTTGTGTTCCAATCAAACAGGAGTTGCCAAAAAAAGTGGCAGGAGTTTCCTTGTGGCACAGTTGGTTAAGGATCTGGTTTTGCTGCAGCTGTGGTGCAGGTCACAACTGTGGCTTGGGTTCAATCCCTGACCCAGGAACTTCCATGTGCTGTGGGTGCAGCCAAACCACCCCTGCACCAAACCAACCAACCAACCAACCAAACAACAACAACAACAAAAGCAAAAAGAGTGGCTGACTGAATCTGGCTTATGAGGCAGAGTTTGCTGATCCATGTCCCCAAACCTGGTCATTCTCTGCTTTATCTGGAAAGGGAAGGAAGGAGGTTTCCACAGGCCAGGCCTGGAAGTAAAACACATTATTAGCCCTCATGCTCCACTGGCTAGAAATCAGGCTTATGATAATACCCAGTTGCCAGGGAGGTTGGGAGAGGTTGTGCCCAGGGAGAAGAGGGAAGCCATCTATGAACAGGTGGCAATCTTTGTCCCATCCAGCACAGTAGAAAATCTGACCGTGGAATTCAAGGTCCTTCCTCAAACTATCCTACCATGTCCTCAGACACAGGGCTCGAAAAACCTGGCTTTGTAATCAGACAGACCTGGATTTGAGTCTTACCTGAGCCACTTTCTAGCTGCAGTAGTTTGTTTAACAAACCTAAGTCTCACTTTCCTCTTCTGGAAAACAAGTGTAATGATGGCTCCTCAGGTCATTGTGAATGTTCAATAAAAGTGATGACTATCACTTTGTGAGTATGCACTAAATAGTGGCTATTAGCCTTATCTTTTATGCAATGGCTTACCCCACTTCCTGGTAGAGTATAATTTAATGCTTTGCTGTTGGGCTAATGTCTGTGCTCCATTGCTTACTAGCTGTGTAATTTTGTACAAATTATTGACCTCTCTGTGCCTCCATTTTTCACTTATAGAATTATGACAATAACAATATCTGTCTCCCAGAGATATTGTTATGACTAAATGATTTAACACATATGAAATCACAGATGCCTCAACTTAATGATACTCAATAAATGCTATCAATAATTGTGATTTTGATACACCGATCCCTGACCTCTAAAGGGGATACTAATGGAATCAAAAAATCACCCTTATCATAATATACATTCATGAATGCCTTTAGCAAATATTGAACACCTATGAGCCAAATTCTCTGCTGGGCCTTGAGGATATAAATGGAGAATAAGCCTGGCACAATTCCTGCTTTCATAGGGCTCACAATTTGCTAATAGATATTTTCTTTTTGGAGTGATCTCTATAGTGAACACTTTTAACATGTTATCCAATGTTATCCCTTGCAAAAACCTTTTGAAATTAGATATTATCATCTTTATTTTACGGACAAGGTAAGAGGTATGGAGACCTTAAGTGGTGTGTGCAGGGTCACAGAGCTGGTAAATGGTAGGGATGGTCTTTGCAACTTGCCCCTCAAACTAATGTTCCAGTGTTTTTTTTTTTTTTTTAATCTGTTGGAGTATAGTTGACTTACTCCAATTTTGTGTTAGTTTCAGATTCAGAGCAAAGTGAATCAGTTACACATATACATTGATATACCCTCCTTTAAAGTGCCAGTGCTGTTAACAATCCCTCCGGGTTGTCAGATCTGACCACAGAAAGGATTTGCCTGGCAAAGTATACACTATTTAATGGGAATGCGGGCTGGAGGCAGGTGGGGAGGAGGGAGCTGAGGTGGTTTGGGTGGCCTCTTGGCCTCTCTGGGAATTCAGTTCCATCTCTGGACCATTTATGACAGCAAATGCCCTCTCTACTTGGATGACTTCAAACATCCCCCAGGATTAGAAACATGTAATCTTATCAACCAGGTTTGGTTCCCTTCTGTGGGAGAGCTGGGCTTTTCAATTTAACCACTGGCTTAAAAAGTGGGAGAAAAAAATAACACAAAGAAATCTACTGTCTCTACCCTTCTTTAAAATGATGAATGCTTTTTTAAGGCAAATCCATCATTGGTCACTTGAGGGAGGAAATGTCAAGAAAAGTTATGGCTTGTTAGCTTTTACTTCTTGACATTATACAAGAAAGTAATTGAAGTACAACAAATGCCATGTTGTTTTACCTCATCTATTTATATAGCAATCTGACAAGATGAATATATATGTTACTGTGGATTTGGAAAAAAAAGTGACACTGGCTCTATGATTTGTTCTATTGTCTTATCAGGGCTGATCAAATGTGCTTTCCCTCAAGAAAACACATGGCAGAGGAATTGGTATTCTTTCATGTCGATCCCTGGATATTAAACAACTGAACTCACTTTACCCTCTCAGCCCCATTAGCCTCTTATCTCAAGTTCTTAGAGCCTTAACATGGATGTATAATAAAACATGCCCCAATTCAATTCAATACAACAAATATTTATTTAGCACTCACAGTGCATGAGATACCATACCAAACAGAGGTGCCATTAATTCACAATCTGTGCTAATTCAAATGCAGCCTGGGCTAAATGTTACCATTATACCATTTATGAAAAAAAAAAAAGGTATGCTAAGCAAATCAGCAAGGTATATTTTGCTATATATTATGCTATGCTTCTGAAAACTCATGTGGAAATCAGATTTTCAATGCACATGGAGAGCTTACCATTCAAAGAATTTTATAATAATGTTTCTGGAGAACATATAATCACTGACAAAGAAGGTTTTTTAAGTTAGATGTTTAAAATGACCACTTTATTGAAGGATGTTATGTGACTAGTATTATGAAAAATCCCAAGGCTTGTTTCTATGACAGCCATGATCTCTTTGTGGTTGGATAGTCTGGTTGTCAAGCAACTTAAATAGAAGAGACATGCTAAATTATTATTTTTCTTGTGAAAGGTGTCAGCCACAAAACAAAGGTATAGAGCTGCTTATTCTGTGGTAAAGATCCCTTTAGTTTTCAACATAGATTTCTGGGGAAGAAAAGAGATACTAAGACTATATTTAATAGGAAGAGGCAGGGTGAGCTTTCAGTGTGTCTTAACCTTTTTATTTTGCTGAAATTGCCTTAGAAAACCAGCTGGGATCTCAAGTGAGTGATTCAAGGGTATAACATTAAGAATCAAGAGACAATATCTCCTGAGGAAAGAATATGGTAAGATGATGCTACTTTGTATTTTAGTTACTCTGGTTTTTACAGCTCCCTTATTGAAACTGGATCCTTGCATCCAGTTCCTGTTTATGCATAAGTTGATAGATCTGACTCCAGGGAGTTTGAATGAAGGACCTCCATTCATATGTCAGGACCTTGCAGTAAGGAACTTGGACTTGCCCCCAAAGATATCTCTTCTGGGAAGTAATCTTTGTCAGACATGATTGAAATGTCTTTGGTTAGGTTGGGGGTTGCGGCATACTGGACCACATGGGGGGACCCATAACCCTGACAGCCAGAGTAGGGGCTGGCCATGCTATAAAGACCAACCATGTGATTTTTGGTGGGAGATTGGGTCCCATGGTGTCACTTGACTTGAAGACCGAGTTCAACTGACTAATCGGAACTATGTAATGAAGCTCCCATAAAAACTATGAACACTAAAGCACAGGTGAGCCTCCCTTGTATTAACACTGTGTGTGTATTGTCACATATCAATCCTGGGAGGGTAATACATCCTGACTCCATGGGAGAGGACCACAGAAGCTTCATATGTGTCACCCTCTCAGACTCTTCCCTATGCATTGGTTCCTTTGGCTGATTTTCATCTGTATCCTTTACTTGTAATAAACCGTAATTGTGAGTATAATAGCTTTTGGTGAGTTCTATAAGTCTGTCTAGTGAATTATTGAAACTGAGAGTAGTTTTGGACCTCATTCTCCCTCCCCAAAAAATTTGTAATTGATGTCAGGAGAGAAGGCAGTACTGGGGGAACTTTCCCCTTTTACCATTGCAGCTTGACTAACTATGGTTAAGTACTAACTGAAAGGGGTCTATGGACACGCAAATGTGTCAAGTTATAAACAACAATGATATCATGCCTCATCCCACTCCCCAAAACAAGAAAATTCACTTGGAGGTACTTGTAAAATAGTCTAAATTTGATAAGTTTGGGAAAATAGCATTAAATAGACTTTTTTTTTTTAAAATATATTTTATGGCTGCACCTGCAGCAAATGGAAGTTTGCTGGGCCAGAGATTGAATCTGAGCCACAGCTATGACTTACACCTCAGCTTCAGCAATGTTGGATCCTTTAACCCACTGTGCCAGGCTAAGGAAGGAACCTGCACCTCCACAGCAACCAGAGCCACTACAGTCAGATTCTTAACCCACTGCATCACTCCTAGACAGACCTCTTTTAAATGCAACTGTTTGAAATTAGAATGATCTTAATGATTTTGAGTGATTTCAGGGGTTGCAAAATTCAATAGCTTGAGGACCCTAGCAGGTAACCTAAAAAAGTGAAGCACTGGTTGAAACCTATGGTAAACTGAGGAACTCACGTTAAGTCCAAAACCATTCAGAATTAACAAAAATTTTAAAACACTGTAAGGACTATAAAATATGTCTGCAACAGGAGCTGGCTCAGAGGCCATCAGTTTGCCTTTTCTTTATTAATCCAGGCTGAAGCCTCCAGTTGCAAATTGGCATTTTTTTTTTTGTAAATTAATGTTATAAGATCATTCAAATTTTCTATTTCCATCTCTTCTTAAGTTAGTTTTTATTGGAATTTGTCCACTCAGTTAAATTCATTTCAAATGTTTTGGAATACTTTGTTCATAATATCCTCTTTTTTTTTTCTTAATGCTTATAAAAAATCTGTAGTAAATCTGTAGTAATGCCTCATTTTTTTATTTCTAACTTTGATTATTTGTGCCTTTTCTTTTTCAAGGGTCGCATCTGGGCATATGGAAGTTCTCGGGCTAGGGGTCAAATCAGAGCCGCAGCTGTGGGCCATAGCCACAGCCACAGTCACAGCAATGCCAGATCCAAACCGCATCTGCAATCTACACTGCAGCTTGTGGCAATGCCAGATCTTTAACTCACTGAGCTGGGCCAGGGATCTAATCCACATCCTCATGAATACTAGTTGAGTTCATTACCACTAAGCCACAATGGGAATGATTATTTGTGCCTTTTATCTACTTTTCTTGGAGTTTTTTTTTTTTTTTTTTTTTTTTTGTCTTTTCTGCTATTTCTTGGGCCGCTCCGGCGGCACATGGAGGTTCCCAGGCTAGGGGTCCAATCGGAGCTGTAGCCACCGGCCTACGCCAGAGCCACAGCAACGCGGGATCCGAGCCGAGTCTGCAACCTACACCACAGCTCACGGCAACACCGGATCATTAACCCACTGAGCAAGGGCAGGGATCGAACCCGAAACCTCATGGTTCCTTGTCGGATTCGTTAACCACTGCACCACGACGGGAATTCCTTCTTGGAGTCTTATTATGTATTTATTAATATTAGTGGTTTCTCCAAGAATTCACCTTTAGCTCCCTTCTTTATTCATGTTTCTTTACTATTTTGTTAATTTCCATTTCTTTATTTCTTTATATCTTTTTCCATCTTATAGAAATATGTGCTTAGTTCTTCGATTTGTCCATCTTTCTCTTTTTCTAATAAAGCTATAAAATTTTCTAAAACCATGGGCTTATCTGCAGCCCATATGTATTTATGTCAACATATAACTAGTTTATTGTACATTTGTTTTATCATTTATTTAATATATATAAAATTTCCAGTATAATTTTTAACCTATGAATTATTTAAAGTATATTGAAAATTTTCAAACGTGTATTTTTCTGTTTTTTTTTTTTGTAATCATTTCTAGTATTAGGGTCAATAATATACTCCAATGGTTTCAATCTTTAGAAATTTCTTGAGATTCGCTTTATGGACCACTCAGCAATATTTATAAATATTCTATATGTTCCTGGAAATAATATGTATATTTTCTGTAGTTACTGGTTGCAGTTTTCTGCAGATGTTCCCTACGTCACCTTTGTAATTGTTTTGTTCAGATCTTCTAGATCTTTACTGATTTTCATTTGTTTTGTAAGTTATCACTGAAATCTCTGACTGTGATTGGGCTTTTGCCTTTTTTGCATCTTGTCAATTTTTATCTTATATATTTTGAGATGATGGTATTAGGTGCACAAAAATTTCTAGTTTACTATAGCTTCAGGATGAATTGAAAAATGTATCATTAGGATAAGGTTTTTTTCCTTAAGGTCTGCTTTGGTCTGGTATTAATATAGTCAAAACAGCTTTTAAAAATTTAGTGTTTATATAGTATATTTTCTGCCTTTCTCTTTCTTTCTTTTGAAGTATAGTTGATTTACAGTGTTGTGTTAATTTCTGCTGCACGGCCAAGTGATTCTGTTTTTATATACAGTCTCTTTTTAAGAATTATTTTCCACATGGTTTATCATAGGATATTGATTGAATATAGCTCCTTGTGCTATGCAGTAGGACCTTATTTATTTTAATTAATTAATTAATTTATTTATTTATTTTTAGGGCCATGCCCCCGGCATACGGAGGTTCCCAGGCTAGGGGGTCCAACTGGAGCTATAGCCACTGGCCTACGCCACAGCCACAGCAATGCTGGATCTGAGCCACGTCTGCGACCTACACCACAGCTCACGGCAATGCTGAATCCTTAACCCACTGAGCGAGGCTAGGGACTGAACCTGAAACTTTATGGTTCCTAGCTGGATTCATTTTCACTGCGCTACGAACTTCTATAAACTACTTATAATTTAAAAATATCCTATTGAAATTGTATGTCTTTTAATTGGAATGACTAGTCCATATATTTAATGTAATTCCTGATATATTTGAGTTCAAATCTACTCTCTTAGTACATCTTCTTTGGTGTTTCACTGAGCCGTAAAACAGTGATTCCAGGAAGATAGATGGGGTGGGGGTAGGAAAAAAAACTGGGTAGGGAGTCAGGAGACCTAAGTTTTAGGCTTTCTCATAGTTTTGTGACTTTGGATAAGTCATTTACCTTCTTTGGCTATTTTTACTTCTTCACTTAAATAAAGGAACTGGATTAGAAGATGACTGAAGTTTTCTATAATTCGAGATATAATGGTAGAAAGGAAAACTTTATGAGACAGTGACGCAGGTATTGGAGAAGGGGAAATTGTGCCTGTATTGTCGAGGGTGATTGCAGACACTGATTTTTTCAGGAGTTGTGACTTTCTGAAGAAATGCTAATGACTAAAACAGACATCTAAACAGAGCTATAATGGAAGGAGGCTTTGCCAGTTCATTATCTTTGAAAGGAATTTAAAATGTTCTTTTCAATTGGAGGCAGGAATCTTTCAAATTCTTTTTTCCCCAAGGATGGTGCCTCACAATATGGGAAGAGGCTTACCTTTCACTATACACATGGCAGACATTTGTAACTGGAGAAATTACCCTCTATGTAAATATTGTCCAGTAAATTAATCAAACTTCGGCTGAGAACTGATTAAATATCAGGTGCTTAGTTAGATGCCTCAAAGATGGAGAACAGATGGTTTTGTGCCTCAGGGAGTTTTAATCTGGAGATGCTGAATGGAGAATCATTTAGGTCTAACCAGGAAAAACAGAAACACCTCTAAGTATTTAAAATGAGGGAATTTAATGCAAAAAGTAGTTACACAGACTGTTGAGAAGCCAACAGAGGGATGGTGCGGTGAACCAAGACATGATGCAGACCTGCTACCGGGATGGTTTTTAGAGGCAAGGAAAAAAAAGAACGGTCCGTGGTAAGTGAGGTGGAAATGCCAGAATGTCCATGGAAGGTGGTGGAAATAGGATTAAAAAGCTCAGAGTAAAGGCAGCAAAACCACCAGATTGTGTGCCATGGAAAAGATTGGAGGACACACAGTTTAGTAAATAAGTAAGAAATGCACTGCTAAGGGGGACACCAGCATCTATTAGAAGTCTGGTGGTGGCTCCTTGGCTTGCCACGGGTGACTGTAGGAGACACCCTATCAGAACTGAGTTTACTGATAGTAGTGGAGGAAGCAGCACTCTGGGAAATTGAGGTCAGAGTGGACATTAACTATGGGGGGGGGGCGCAATTACCATAATACATTGAAAGGTCAGAGAAGCAACCAGGAAGGTCTTCCTGCAAAGAGTTACCAAGATGCTTATTGGGGAGGTCAGTGGTTAACAAACCCGACTAGTATTTATGAGGATGTGGGTTTGATCCCCGGCCTTGCTCAGTGGGTTAGGGATCCGGTGTTGCCGTGAGCTGTGGTATAGGTTGCAGACGCGGCTCAGATCTGGCATTGCTGTGGCTGTAGCTGAGGCTGGCAGCTCCGGCTCTTATTTGATGCCCAGCCTGGGAACCTCCATATGCCGTGGGTGCGGCCCTAAAAATTAAAAAAAGAAAAAAAAGAAAAAAGATGCTTCTTGGCGAATGGCCTCTCTCCAGGAGCAAAAACAGATGAACAGTCAATAGGAGTACTACTGAGTCTATATGATCAAAGAAATCAAGGATGGGTGATCAGGAGGCTGAGATGAATCACTCTCAATAAAAAGGCACAACTGCTCACCAGACTTGAATCAGTTTTGGAACCTGAAACCCAGTGAAGGGCCAGCAATCCAGGAGGAAAGACCCTTCAATATAACACAAGTATCTACAGTAATGAGTCTGCTAGGTTTTCTTCAGAGGGATTTATAGCCATTTAGGGGAGTAACTGTACACTGGGGAAAGGGGAACGCCCAGACATTTCAAGGACTGTTGGACACAGGATCCCAACTTACGTTAACACCTAGAGGCCAAAGTGTCACCATGACCCCCCTGTTACGGTGGGGGCAGAGGAGACCAAGTTTGAAGGCCTGGCTATAGTCCAGCTCACATATCCGTGAGGTCTGTGGACTTGAGTCATCATGTCCCAGGTTTTTTTTTTTTTCTTTCTTTTCTTTTTTTTTTCGTTTTGGTTGAAGTAAAGTTGATTTGCAATATTATGAGAGTTTTAGGTGTACAACATAGGGATTCAATATTTTTATGGACTACATTCCAATTAGATGTATGATAAAACGATGGTTATATTCCCTGTGCTGTACCCTGCATCCTTGCTGCTTATCTGTTTTACACATAGTGGTTTGTATCTTTTAATTCCCTGCCCTTCTCCTTCCCTCTGCCCACTGGTAACCACTGGTTTGTTCTCTATATCTGTGCGTCTGCTTCTTTTTTGTTATGTACATTTATTGATTGATTGATTGATTGATTGATTGTCTTTTGTCTTTTTAGGGCCACACTGGCAGCATGTGGAGGTTCCCAGGCTAGGGGTCTAATCAGAGCTA
The DNA here is from genome assembly GCF_054392235.1 of Sus scrofa. Classification (NCBI taxonomy): domain Eukaryota; kingdom Metazoa; phylum Chordata; class Mammalia; order Artiodactyla; family Suidae; genus Sus; species Sus scrofa. The sequence continues at coordinate 33,832,381 of NC_139388.1, forward strand.
CAGCTGCTGGCCTACACCACAGCCACAGCAATGCCAGATCCGAGCCACGTCTGTGACCTACACCACAGCTCACGGCAACGTTGGATCCTTAGCCCACTGAGCGAGGCCAGGGATCGAACCTGCAACCTCATGGTTCCTAGGCAGATTCATTTCTGCTGCGCCACGTTGGGACCTCCTATTGGTTTTATTTTTAAGACTTCACATATAAGTAATAACATCGAGTATTTGTCTTTCTCTTATCTCACTAAGCATAATATTTTCTAGGTCCAATTGCATTGATGCAAATGGCAGAATTTCAGTTTTTAAGAGGCTAAGTTTGCATGGTATACATACACCACATCTTTTTAATCCATTCTTCTGCTGATATACACTTAGGTTTCTTCCATATCTTGGCTACTGTAAATAATGCTCTTATGAACACTGGGGCACAGGTACTGTTCAGCATGGTGACCCAGTTACACCTACATGTACACATTCTTTTTTCTCACATTCTCAGGCTCCATCAGAAGTGACCAGACATAGTTCCCAGTGCTACCCAGCAGGATCTCATTGCGAATCCATTGCAAAGGCAACAGTCACGTTTGCAAATGTATAACTGGGATAGACATACTTCACAGTTGGTTCAACCCACATATTCAGTCCTTGGTCTGTGGGGTAAGACTGATCGTAGTGTGGAAGGGCAGGTGGAAAGCTATGAAACTGTCTCCCATTTCTCAATCATGGCAAAGAAGAGTCAGCTTCAGTGATTCCAAGGGCGATGGTAGAAACTAACGCTGCTCTAAAGATCTGAAGAGTGCAGAGATGGTGGTCGCTATTGTATCTCCATCCATTCAATTGACTGGTCTGTCCCCTGCAACAATCAGATGGATTCTGGAAGATGGCAGTGGGCCACTGCAACCTCCACCAAGTAGCATCTCCCCTCCACAACTACCACGTCCTATGTGGTTGTCTTTGCCAGAGCAGATTAACAGGGACAGAGTTCTACAATATAAGGAATTAATAGATAATGGGACGTTCACTAAGGATAACCGATTAGAAAACAACTACCATTGAAAAATTAGTGTGTTATTCATAACTCCCAAGAGGAGGGGGCATATCATACCACAGGGGGCCACACGGGGAAGCACCAGGTTGGTCAGGAGGCAGAGGGAAGTGGGGAAGAAATGTGGGCAAGAGTCTTCATTGTGGTTTCCTCAGGAAGGAATGGGGGAGGCAGGCCCAGCAGGCTTAAGGTTGGCTGGTTGGAAGAATTCCAGCAGGCTCCAGGGCACAGGGGCTCTAAGTGGCCCAGAGGGTGAGAGCCCAATCAAGGAGGTGTTTGAGGGTATAGGCACCGGGTCGGTCGGCCGGCATGGGAGATGCATGCGAGTGGGCAAGTTGTTTGCTATCTCTAAGAATTCATGAACCTTGGGAAGAACAGTCCCTCCGGGGTCAATAAGGCCTCCAATGTCAAAGTATCAGAATGCATAAAATAAAAGACGTGGTGGGAGAGATGGCAAGATGGTGGAGGAGCAGGATGTGGAGCAGGTGTTCTCTGACGAATACATCAAAAATGCTTCTACATGTGGAACGATTCTCACAGATCATCTACTGAACATTCAGAAGATCTCAGACTTCTGAAAGGGTGAGGAAACCTCCACATAAGTGGGTAGGACAAAAGAAAAAAGAAACAAGAGAGAGAGAGGGAAGTCACAGACACATAGTATGTAGCCACTGATGAGGCAAATGTGTCCTTTTCATTCCCTATCAGAAGAGAGGACCAGAAACTGTCTGCCTTCACCTGCAATGGTCTGTAGCATGAATTTATAGTTTTTCTCCAAGACTAGGCTAATTCTCTACCTTCTATCATAATATCCTCGGAATAAATCTGAGCTATTTGGACACCCCACAGAATATCACACTGGTCTACTCTATCGATGACATCATGCTAATCAGACTAGAGAACAAGAAGTGGCTGGCCTGTTGGAGGCCCTGATGGGACAAATGAACTCTGGAGGGGGAGAGAGAAAAATCTATGATGACCTAGGGGTCTGTCATATGAAGAGCAGTTTTTAGAGGCAACTTGTCTGAGGGTGTGATTGTTCAGAGTTGGGCATAAAAGGGCTCTCTTGCTTCAACTAGGGACACCTCTGTTGGGTACGCCCATCTTTAGGACTCCTCACAGGGTTCCTCCAATTGTCTTCTGAGATCCCCGCCCAACTTGACCTCTCTTTCTACCAGACCCACTTCTTGCCTTTCCCTTCTCTGGTGTTGATCCCAAGAGTTCTTGGGAATCAGCCTCCTGCACCCTAATCTCTATCTCAGACTCTGCTTCCTGGGAAACCCAACCTGTGGCAAAGACTTCTCCTTCTTTACTCTTTGAGCATCAAACACTCGTTCCATGAGGACAGATGGGAAAGAAAACTGGCAAAACAAATGGAAACAAAGGAGAACTAGTCTAGACTTGTCGGTCATGGCATCCTCTCACCTATACCCCCAACTGATGCTTCCAGGAACCTGGTTCGTATCATGAGCACCAATTCCTCTTGCTAAGTCGGTTGCCATCGTGGTGAGAACCTGACCTAAGGGTAATTCGTCCATTGGCTGACCAGCGATGAGTGATTTGGGCGGTCTGGTGTGGAAACGTGAAGAGCTGGGTCAATCAAATTCACTCAGGGGAGTTCCCATCGTAGCTCAGCAGTAATGAACCCCACTGGTATCCATGAGGTGGCGGGTTCCATCCCTGGCCTCGCTCAGTGGGTTAAGGATCCAGCGTTGCCGTGAGCAGTGGTGTAGGTCACAGATAAGGCTCAGATCTGGCGTTGCTGTGGCTGTGGTGTAGGCTGGGGCTACAGCTCCAATTAGACCCCTAGCCTGGGAACATCCATATGCCGTGGGTGTGGCCCTAAAAATCTAAAACCCTCCCCCCAAAACTCCCCTCAGGAATCTGGAACGGGGAGACAGAAACTGAGGGGGTTAGCTACTGCGCCTGTGGCACAAAAGGGGTGTTAGGGGCCGTTTGGAAGTGGATATGACAAACTGTGCAGGAGGATGCAGCTTAGTAAGAAAGTGGTATCTAGAATGGAAAAAAATTGAGGTGAGAAGAGGGAGGCAACCCTCCCCCATTTTTTAGGGCTGAACCCTTGGCATATGGAGGTTCCCAGGCTGGGGGCTGAATTGGAGCTGCAGCCGCCAGCCTACACCACAGCCACAGCAATGCGGGATCCGAGCTGCATATGAGACCTACACCAAAGCTTGTGGCAATGCCTGATCCTTAACCCACTGAGCAAGGCCATGGATTGAATCTGCATCCTCATGGATACTATGCTGGATTCTTAACCTGCTGAGCCACAACGGGAGCTCCAACTATGTACTGTTTTTACTCTTCCATTTAAACAGTGAGCGTTTTGAGGTCACAATTCTGAACATTTTAGTGAAGGCAAATGATAATAATAATAATACAGCTCACATTAACTTAGCATTTACCACGTGCCAGACACAGGGCTAGACGCTTTACATGCACTGATTTACGTAGTAAATGCTCAATTGTGAGTTATCATCATCATTATTATTAATTATTACCTTAACCTACTTAACTGCTGTGGGTAAAATCAGAGGAAATGAACCTGCAATACAGCTGGAGGGGGGAAAGAAATAATTTATTCTCAGGGTAGTATTTTTTTCCTTAAGTTTTTTTTTTTCATCTTAAAAAAGTGATACAGGTATATTAGAGAAAATTTGGGAAATACAGAGAGCCACAAGGAAGAAACATTTTAAAATCATCCTTATTCTCACCATTAAAGATAAATTGCCAATACTTCAATACATTTCTTGCACACACACACACACACACACACACACACACACACACACACACACTCCCCTTCTATTTTGTCATGCCCATTCTGCATGAATACTTCCTATACTGTTAAATATGCTTCCAGGACATGATTTTTTAAAAGAGCTGTTCAGCATCCCTATATAGGATAAGAGTCAAGGAAACAATGGAGCAAAGGATCCTGGGAGATTGTACCTGCGGGGGAGTATGAACTCTCCTGTCCTGACGTTTCTGGGTCCATTTCTGCCTGGAACAGGGGGAAGGGCTGTATGACCTCTGGAGGGCACTATGTTTCCAAAATTCCTCTGAAAACGAGAAATTCTCGCATCTCTTTCACACTCGCCTTCCTTCTGCTTTCTTCATCTTATGTTGATTTAGAAAATTTTTGCTCTTGAACACCTGGAGGTTCTTGAAGCTCCTGGGGTATTGGTTCCTAGGGGTTGGTCTGTTCAGGATCTGGATTTTGGGGCCAGTGCGGATGGCCTGCTTCTCCCTACCAGCCTTAGCTCTCTCAGTGGAGTCCTGGCTCTCCGTTCATGTGCCTGCACACCAATAACTACCAGCAGATGGCGCTGTGAGCAAGTGCGTCTGCCTAGGTGTGATTTACACAAGCCCTAGAAGGCTTTAAATATTTATCCACAAAATTCAATAAAGCTGTTCATCAAATCTAATGCTTGGAATTTGGGCAGCCCATGAAAATATTATAATATTTTGCCCGAGGTTCCAGAATCCTCTTCTGTATGATGTGTTTGTATATTCAGACTCCTGATATTTGTTTATCACCAGCAGAAAGGAATTCACCTTACATATCGGAGATTTTGCAGGAGATCAGGCCTGGAAAACCTTCCTAAAATTTTTCTCTAGATGTTGCAGAGATCGTGAACTCCCTACCTGACAGAGAAGTCATGGAAATTAGGCACACGTTTGAACTATTTCTGTATCCTCAGCATCAAGTAAGTGCTTGGCAGAGGGGAAGGGCTCCATGAACAAATATACCAGGGAGGGGCAGTTGGATAAGGTTTTTTTTTTTTTTTTTTTTTTTTGCTTTTTTAGGGCTGCACCTGCAGCATATGGAAGTTGCCAGGTTAGGGGTCGAATTCTGGTTGCAGCTGCCCACCTATCTATGCCACAGCCATAGCAAGGCAGGATCCAAGCCACATCTGCGACCAACACCACAGCTCACAGAATTACTGGATACTTAACCCAATGAGTGAGGCCAGGGATCAAACCTGCATTCCCATGGATACTGGCAGGTTCATTACCACTGAGCCACAAGGGGAACTCCAGGTAAGGTCATTGTTAATGCAAATGTGTGTGTGTGTGTGTGTGTGTGTGTGTGTGTGTGTGTGTGTGTGTGTGCAGAGGGGAGGGGTTAGCAGTTAATGATAATCATGGTATGTGAGTGTGGTCCTGTGCCCCTAAGGAGAAGGGTGTAAATGCATCTAGTTGTCATAATGATTGCGTGGGTGGATGGGGGAAGGAAGTCCCCACCGGCATTTGGTGGGCAGGATCCAAGGAAGCTGAACATGTAGGAAACATTTCAGCCCAAAGCCTTGTCCAAAATGCCATCTGCTCTGCCTTTAAGAAGCCCTGTATGGCTTCTTTCTAGCTAGCAATGTCATGCAATCCAAGCAGCTTCTCTGAACGTCAGTTTACCCCATCTTTAGAAAGCAGATATAAACTTTCATCGTGATTACCTCATGGAATGGTGGATTTCCAATACGCCACCTCTAGTAAAGCACTTTTGACAAATTATAATGCATTATATGACCCAGCAGCCTTCCTTGGTCAGTAGGGAAGCTTCATCCCTAAGCCTGGCCCCCTTGGCCATGGCAGCTGCAGCCAGCTGAGGCCCAAGTCCCACAGGTTGCCCTCAAACTGGTTTCTACCTGAACCTTCAATATTTCAATCAGTAGCTCTACTGTCCTAACTGCTGCTCCAGCCCCAAACCAGAGACATCTGTGATTCCCCTCAAAGTCCAATCTCTTGGCATTTGTATCTATTCTTCACTAAAAATTTAAATCTATTTCTTCCCTTCATTCCTCCAACCACCTGAGGTCAGCTGTGGCCTTGGACCTCCTACTTGAAGCCCTAAGGCTGACAGATTACAGAGCTTCCCGTGTTGCCTTCTCTATGGCAGGCATTTTTTTCTTTTTTCTTTTGGCCAAATTCAAGGCATATGGAGGTTCCTGGGCCAGGGATTGAACCCTTGCCTCAGCAGCCACCCGAGCCACTGCAGAGATAATGCCAGATCCTTAGCTCCCGTGCCACAGGGGGAACTCCCAGAGTCATCTATTAAATATTCACATCTGATTGTGTCTCTTCCCAGCCCAAATCCCTCCATTATCTTTCCACTTCCCCTGGAATTAAAGCCACTGCTTCTGTTGGCTTCTAAGACCTTTCATGCTCTGGTCTCTGCTGATGCCTTTTGGGATTTATCACATGCTTTGTCTTCACACTCACTCTAGTGCATAGACACTCTGATTCCTGAACCACCAAAATCTTTCCTGCCTCAGCAATTTTGCCCTTGCTGTTCCCTCTAACCAGAAAGCTCTTTCCACGCCTTTTATTTCTTCAAATCTCAGTTCAGATGTCACTCCTTCAAGAGGCTTTTTCTGGCCTCCCCATGGAAACTGATCCTATGAAGCACTGTCTATACCATCATCCTGATTAACGTCTCTGACAATGCTTATCACCCTCCAAGGGATCCCATTTGTTTTTATCCACTTGTGAGTTTAGTTTATTAGGATGTTATTGCCATGAAAGCAGGTACTCTCTGACTTGTCACTGCTGTGTTCCTAGAATCTAGAGTACCGCCTGGCACACAGGGAGGGTTAGTGAGTGTTTGCTGGTGAACAAAAGGGTGATTCTGCTGAGTGTTCCTTATGGGGTTGCAGTTGAGCTGTTGCCTGGGCTCAGTCATCTGAAGGGTTGACTGGGGCTGAAGGATGTGATTCCAAGTCGACTCACGTGCAGGAGGTCTCCGTTCCTTGTCACATGGACCTTTCCATAGAGCTGCTCACGACATTGAAGCAACATCACCCAGAACAAGCAAAGAGAGCAAGGAAGACGTGGGGACTTTTATGACCTCACCACCCACTGTCACTTCTGCAATATTCACTGAGCCCAGCCTGTACTCAAAGAAAGGGTTATTAGAAGCCATCTTTTGGAGGGAGGTGTGTTGAAAAATTGGTGGATGGGTTTTAGTTTTCTTCCTTCCTTCCTTCCTTCCTTCCTTCCTTCCTTCCTTCCTTCCTTCCTTCCTTCCTTCCTTCCTTCCTTCCTTTCTTTCTTTCTTTCTTTCTTTCTTTCTTTCTTTCTTTCTTTCTTTCTTTCTTTCTTTCTTTCTTTCTTTCTTTCTTTCTTTTGGCCCTGGGTGCTGCGTATGGAAGTTCCTGGGCTAGGAGTTGCCTTGGAGCTGCCATTGCTGGCCTGCACCACAGGCACAGCAACATCAGATCCAAGCTGCATCTGCAACCTACACCACCGCTCATGGCAACACAGAATGCTTAACCTGCTGAGGGAGGCCAGGGATTGAACCCACACTGGCATCCTAGTTGGGTTCTTAACCCATTGAGCCACAGTGGGAACTCCTGGTGGACAGATGTTAAAACCACCACACTCAGACCATCATTTGCTAAGCCTGGTACTCTTTCACTGAGCTGTATAACTCTCCATCAGGCTTTATCTAACCGTTTAAAGTACGTCACTGACAACACAGGGGCAAAAAGGGAAAATATGGATGGTCAAACTAGACCCCCACCTTCTGAACCAAAAGAGACTTAGCCTAGTGATGTGTGACCAGCAGCATCCTCTTTGTCTGCGAATGAGACCCAGGAAACACACACACAGGCGTGCATTTTTCTTCTTTCCTCTTCATACAGCCTTTACATCTTTCAACATTAGTATTTGGTGGTGGGTGGCACAGATACAAGCTTGGCCCTTAAGCTACAAAAAATGAAGTCCCAGTGATAACAACTGGGGATAGAAAATCCAAAGCCAAGGGGAACTTGTCTCTGAGAATCCTAGTTAATTGAAGTAATTAAATCAGCAGGACGCCATCTGAACAATTATCACACTACAAGGAAAAACTCATTTTAAGACCTTAGAATAAACATTCTAATAAATAGCTATTCGTTTATATTTGTAAATACCATCAGCTTATCAGGAAATTTGCTAATAGATTTTTAATTAAGGGGAACTGCATATTTATCGTAGAATTGCCTTGAATTCAACATCCTTCTCCTGGTTTGGCCATGGAGCCTCGGCCTCACTTTGAAAAAACTGAGACATGGGCTTGATCTCTCTTGGCCACCATTGCTGATAGCTTTCTTTTTTTGGATCAGAAATTAGATTATTCCATCAGGAGCTGGCTTGATGAAGTCTCTATATCCCCACAGGTGGAGGAACCCAAAGACTTGTTGCCATGAGAAAAGCAAGAAGGTCCTTATAGAAATAGAGTGGGTGCTGTTGTCAGAGGACCAAGCAGTTTAGTACAGGGGTCCTGGTCCTGGGGGTGCATGTCAGCGTCTAGTGAACTTCTCCCCTTTGAAAACCAATGATCATGTTTCAAGGAAGGATTACAAGCTCACTTCTCTTTTTTAATTTTTATTTTTAAAATTAATTTTTAATTTTTTTTCTTTTTTGGCCACCCCGAGGTACATGGAGTTCCTGGGCCAGGGATCAGATCCCAGCTGCAGTTGCAACCTATACCACAGGTGCGGCCACACCGGATCTTTTTTTTTTTTTTTTTTTTGTCTTTCTGCCTTTTTCTAGAGCCACACCCACAGCATATGGAGGTTCCCAGGCTAGGGGTCTAATGGAAGCTGTAGCCGCCAGCCTACACCACAGCCACAGCAACGTGGGATCCGAGCCACATCTGTGACCTACACCACAGCTCACGGCAACGCCAGATCCCCAACCCACTGAGCAAGGCCAGGGATCGAACCAGCAACCTCATGGTTCCTAGTCGGATTCGTTAACCACTGCGCCACAACGGGAACTCCCATGCCGGATCTTTTACCCACTCTGCCCGGGGTGGGGATCGAACCTGTGTCTGGGCACTCCAGATAGGCTACTAATTCTGGTGTATCACAGCGGGAACTCTAATAGCTCATTGAAAAACAAAAAGAGGAATTTATCCTTTTTGGAGTTCCTTCCCTATATCATCTCATTAATCCTCGCCAAAACCTTGTCAAGCACATAACGCAGATGCGGTTATCCCCCTCACCTGGATGAAGGGACGGCGGCAGATGTGATTCAATGTCACCCAGCAAGTCAAAGACAGACCTGGACTGGACGGTGGGTTTTCTATCTATTCCTAGTCTGACCCCATTTTGATGTTTCCTGATCTTCCTTTAATGCAGAGGTGCCTCACTATTTGGGGGTCCCCGTTAGGAGTCTGCAGATTGTTCCCAAGGGGAAAAAACTCATTTGCACACATATATTTTTAGGCACAATTCAGAGGATTTAGTCACCCTTTGGAAGTCAGTGGTGGACCCTCTAATAATCTGTTTATCCCAAGATAAGAACCCTTACCATTTACCCAGCAACAAGGTGTTATCCACGAGCAGAGGTTTAGACTTCATAGGAGAACTATAGGTCCGACCTTTTGGGTGCTAAGCAGAGATTTCCAGCAAGTTCCCTATAAGTCTAGTGTCTGTCCATAATTAGGGGAAAAGGCTACCAGCTTGAAAATATCAATTCCTAAGGGATTCATCTTCTTTGTTCCTACATCAGAAGGCACTTGTGTTAGCTTTTCTCTTCATAGTTACGTGGTTACAGATTTTGGAATCAGATATCCTAACATAATCTCTTTCTCTTTTCTCCAATTCAGGGTTCATTGGTGGGGGGGGGATTTGCTTGGATTTGGTCTTAACTGGCTCTGTTTTATGGGCAAACCCCCATCACCCCCGCTTCTTTGACATATCAGTGGCAGAGTAATGTGATAAAGTTCTTACTTGACACACTGAGTAGTCTGTAATATGCTAACATTTCTGTATCATGTTAGTATTGCATTAAGCTAATATGACACTAATTCAAGATGACAGGAGAAATGACTAATACAATAAGACCTTCGTCTAGTTCTCTAGGACTGCCACACATGTCTGATTTAATTCACCTGAAACCTCCCATGGACAGGCAGGGTTAAGGTGCAAGAGGACCATTGGAACTGAAAGTCCCTGAAAAACAAAAATAACTGGATATTTCTAGCCTGCTTTTCCCTCGCCCACTCTCTACCTCCATATCCCAGTTCCGGGGACGCCAAACAAGTAGTGGTCACCTCAGAGAAGGGGTTCATTGACTATATTAAGTTCCAGGTCTTAGCTCTCCAAATATTACTTTTTTTTTTTTTTTGGTCTTTTTGCCTTTTCTAGGGCCTCTCCCGTGGCATATGGAGGTTCCCAGGCTAGGGGTCTAATCGGAGCTTGTAGCCACCGCCTACAACAGAGCCACAGCAACGTGGGATCTGAGCCTTATCTGTGACCTACACCATAGCTCATGGCAATGCCGGATCCTTAACCCACTGAACAAGGCCAGGGGTCGAACCTGCAACTTCATGGTTCCTAGTTGGGATTCATTAACCACTGCACCACGATGGGAATTCTGAAGTTTTTGACCACTTTCCTCCAGTACCCCTGTCCCCACCCTCTGCTGCTGGTACCCACAAGTCTGATGTCTTTTTCTATAAGATTGTTTGTTTGCTTTTGAAGTACCATGACCTACAACACTAGGTGAGTTCCTGTTACACAACATATTATTTGATATTTCTATACATTTCAAAATAATCATTATGATAACTCCAGTTACCATCTGTCACTGTACAAAGATATTACATAACTGGCTCTATTCCCCACACTGTATATTTCAGACCGTGACTCATTTATTTTATAACTGAAAGTTTGTCCCTCTTAATCGCCCTCATTTATGTTTCTCCTTCCCGCCGCCTCCTCTGGCAGCCATCTGTTTGCTCTCTGTATCTATAACGATTTCTCCCTTTTTTTAAGTTTTATTGAAGGATAGTTAATTTACAAGGCGATGATAATGGCTGCTATTCCACCAAGGGACCCCATCGTACGTGTACACACATCCATTCCCTCTCAGATTCTTTTCCCACGTAGATGATCACAAGACACTGGGGAGAGTTCTCTATGCCACACGGCAGGTCCCCGTTGGCCAATCACTCCATAGACCTCACATAACTCTCTAGGTAGTGATGTTTGTTCATTTCTTTTGTTTTCAGATCCCACGTATAGGTGAAATCATACAGTATTTGTCTGGTGGAACCACGATGACTCCCTTTGGTCAGCTCCATCTCACGCCCCGCCGTCCCACCCCATCCCTTTTCTGCATGGCTGAGCTTTAGCCTGACTCACAAGGAATGTGCCCAAGCCAGATGAGTTCCTTACTAGCCTTTACTTTTGCCTTCATCTGATATGAAACCTAGAAGGATGCCTTTTGCTGACGCAGATGGTTAATGGCCCTTGAGGAATAATGACCTTGAGACCTTGGTGGGTGGGGTGGGGAGGGAACCCAGTTCCTGTTGATGCAGATGTGCTTCTCCCTTAGTAGGCAGAGTCTATTTTTAGTTTGGGCCCCTTTAAAAGTCCCCCGTACCCTTTTGAGTAGCAGGGAGTGTAGCCGAAAATGCCTCTGGACTGTCATCTGCCCTGATCCTGCCTGGGTGTAAGTTATCTATAATAAACTTCATTATTGCACTTTATGGAGGTGCCTGCTTTGTTTTTCGGTTTTAAAGTTTCATTTCAGCTCAAAGGATATTATTCGAAATCTCTGCATTCCAACAGTCTTTGTCTTATTTCATTTATAATAATATCCTCTAGGTCCATTGATATTGTTGCAGATGGCAAGATTACATTCATTTTCATGGCTGAGTAATAGTCCATTGTATACATACAACATCTTTATCCATTCAGCTATTGATGAGCACTTAGATGCTTCTTGGTTACTGTAAATAATGGTTCCTTTTGTTTGGATACTCAGAAGTGAGATTGCTAGATCATATGGTAACTCTATTTTTAATTTCTTGAGGAATCTATCTACTGATTTCCATAGAGGTTGCATCAATTTACATTCCTACCCACAGTATACTGGGTTTCCCTTTTCTCTATATCCTTGCCAACATTAGTTTGTTGTCTTTTCAATAATAGCCATTCTGGCTGGTGTGAGTAATATCTCATAGTTTCAATTTGCATTTCCCTGATGATTAGATGTTCAGTATATTTTTTACGTTTTATTTTTTTTAACCCTATGAGCCACATGATGTATTGCATGTCTATATTTTTTATTGGGTTGTTGAATTTTTTTCTTCTTTCTTAATTTGTAAAAAACTTAGACAAAATTAGCCATTTGTCACATGTGTCACAAATACTTTTTTCCATTTTTTGTTTGTTTTTAAACTGTTTATGGTGACCATTTTATTATAGAGATATTAAAAATTTTTCTGGGAATGAATTTTAACTTTTAAAATATTAAAAAATTTTCTTTGTGGCTTTTTGGTTTTACATCATGCTTCAAATGGTCTTTAGTATTCCAAAATTAAAAAAAAATTATCCTGTGTTTTTTTCCTAGTGTTTTATTTTTATTTTTTATGTTTAAATGTTTGATCGATTTAACATTTATTTTGAGATAAGATGTGAATTTTAGGGATCTGTTCCCTAACCCCCAGAAGTGGCTCGCTCGCTTTTGTTGAAAAGATTCTCGTTTTCTCTGATTGAAATGCTACCTTTGTCGCATAATACATTTCCATCAGTATTTAGATACTTTCTAGACTTGCGATTCTTTTCTCTGTTTTATGCACCTGGACCAAATTATTTTAATTACTGAAGCTTTATAGTTCCCTAGAATCAGCTTTACTCATTCCAGAAAGAGTTTGTTGATATAGTATTGAGATAATATAAAATTTATGGGTTGATTTAGGGTAAGGTGACACATTTACAATAATCAGCTTTCCTTCCAAGGACAGGGTTGTCCTTCCATTCATGTATTTTATTTTATTTTATTGGTCTTTTTTTCTTTTCTAAGGCCGCACCCGCAGCATATGGAGGTTCCCAGGTTAGGTGTCTCATTGGAGCTGTAGCCGCCAACCTACACCACAGCCACAGCAACACAGGATCCGAGCCGCATCTATGATCTACACCACAGCTCACGGCAACGCCAGATCCTTAACCCACTGAGCGAGGCCAGGGATTGAACCCGCAACCTTGTGCTTCCTAGTTGGATTCATTAGCCGCTGAGCCACCATGGGAATGCCTCCATTCATTTAAATTTTCTATCAAGTCCTTCAGTAGTGCCTTAAAGTTTTCTTTGTATAGATTCTTTGCCTTTTACAGCGTATTCCTTGGTATTTTAACTTTTCGAACTCCTACTTATGGGACTTTTTTTTCCTCCATTATGTGTTCTAATGGGAATATGTATACAGAGAGCCATTGTTATGACTATATAAAATTTAAATCCTCTCTTTACTGAGTTCTCTCTTTTTTTCCTAATAGGTTTGTAGTTGATCCTCTTGGGCTTTATTAGCTATACAAGCACATTATTTTTCCTTCCCATTTCCAATGGTAACTATCACCTTTTTGTGGTTTGCTAAAGCATCCAGAGTAATGTTCAATTGTTGTGGCGGTGATGGGTATCCTCCTTTATTCCAAACTTTATGAGAATGATTTGGTAATTCACTGCTACACACGAGGATGACTTTTTCTTATTTCTTTCAGCCAAGACCGACTGTTGTTTTCTATCCAATACCTTCCCCAGCATCTTTGAAGATGATTATATCATTTCTCTCCATTGACATGTGACTCAAGTGAGTCTCTAATGTTGAACCATCTTTGCATTTTAAATCTCGTTACATTATTCTTTTTGTGTGCTGCCAGATCCTAAGTGCTGATATTTTATTCAGGATTTTTTGCATTACTATTCATAAGTGAGATTTACTCTGTGTTTTTTATTACCATAGTTTGGTCAGAATTTGGTATCAGAGTTTCACGAGCTCTGTAAAAAGAAGTTGGAAACAATCTTTTAAGACTCTGAAACTTGGAGACAAATGAACTTATTTGCAGAACAGAAACAGACTCACAAACTTGGAAAACAAATTTTGGTTGCCAGAGGGGACAGGTGTTGGCCGGGGAGGGATGGACCGGGGGTTTGAGGTTGGCACATGCACGGCTGAGGTAGATGGAATGACTGGCCAACCGGGACCTGCTGTATAGCCCAGGGAACTCCACTCAATATTCTGTGATCATCTATGTGGGAAAAGAATCTGAAAAAGAATGGCTGTGCGTATGTGTATAACTGAATCACTTTGTTGTACAGCAGAAATCATCACAACACTGTAACTCAACTACATTTCAATAAAACTTCAAAAATTAAAAAAAGATCCCTCCCCTCCCCCAAAAGACTCTAAAGAGTTGAAGTAGACCTAGAGTCACATGTTCTGTGAAGGTTTGGTTGTTTTCCTTTGTGAAGCTTCCTTCTATGTTTAGGGTGCCTTGCTCTCTGATTCCTTCTGAATTGCTTCTAAAATGAACGCATTAAAAAAAAAATGGAGCAAGGAGTTCCCATTGGGGCGCAGTGGAAACGAATCCGGCTAGGAACCATGAGGTTGTGGGTTTGATCCCTGGCCTCGCCTGATGGGTTAAGGATCTGGCGTTGCCGTAAGCTGTGGTGTAGGTCACAGATGCAGCTGGGGTCTGATGTTGCTGTGGCTGTGGTGCAGGCCAGCAGCTACAGCTCTCGTTGGACTCCTAGCCTGGGAGCCTCCATATGCCTTGGGTGCAGCCTTAAAAAGCAAAAAAAAAAAAAAAAAAAAAAAAAAAAACTGTAGCCATATATGGTTCCACCTGTGATGCAACCATATTACAATAATTAATGCCTATAAAAATTAGTGTGTTTATATTCTTACCTCTTCCTGGGTCAGATGTGACTAAACTTTTCTAAGAGAGTATCTATTTCAGTCTTCAACTTTATAATAAAGTGAAGTCTTTCTTATTATTCTTTAACTTTTCTCTTTTATTACTTCCCTGTCATCAGTTGATATTTTGTACCTATTTGTTTTCCTTATTAGATTAGTTAATGTTATATACATTTTATTTATTTTTTCCTCAAAGAGGAAACTCTTGGCTTTAGTCCCCAGTCACAGTTTTCATGTTTTTAAATCATTAACCTCTGCTTTTATATCTACTTATTCCTTATTTTTGATTTCCTTAGGTTTACCTTGTTATGTTTTAACAAAAGTTTTGGAAGTCTTTGTAACTTCCTTTCATTTTTTTCTTATTTAGCAATATTTGAATTTTAAGATTTGATTTTTCCTTGAATAAAGCTTTTGTTTTATTCCAGAGGCTCTGATACACTTTTTTCACCTTTTAAATTAATTAATTAATTAATTTTTAGGGCTGCACCCACAGCATAAGGAGGTTCCCAGGCTAGGGGTCAGATAGGAGCTATAGTTGCCGGCCTACACCACAGCCACAGCAACTCGGGATCTGAGCTGTGTCTGCAACCTACACCACAGCTCATGGCAATGCTGGATCCCTCACCCGTTGAGTGAGGCCAGGGAGAGAACCCGCCTCCTCATGGATACTAGTCGGGTTCGTTAACCACTAAACCACGATGGGAACTCCTCTTTTTACCTTTTTATATAGTCCAAAATTTTTCTTTAGCTGCTACTGTTTATTATTTTTAAAATTTTTTATTAAAGTACAGTTGATTTACAATGTTGTGTCAATTTCCTTTGTATGGGAGTTCCTGTCGTGGCTCAGTGGTAACGAACCTGAATAGAATCCATCAGGACTTGGGTTCCATCCCTGGCCTTGCTTGGTGGGTTAAGGATCTGGCGTTGCCTTGAGCTGTGGTGTAGGTTGCAGATGCCGCTCGGATCCCACATTGCTGTGACTGTGGTGTAGGCTGGCAGCTATAGTTCTGATTCAACCCCTAGCCTGGGAATTTCCAAACGCTGTGGGTTCAGCCCTAAAAAAAAAAAAAAAAAAGAAATTTCCTTTGTACAACAAAATGACCCAGTCACACACACAATATATATACATTCTTTTTCTTATATTATCTTCCATCATGTTCCCAAAGAGACTGGATATAGTTCCCTGTGCTATAATGTAAGACCTCATTGCTTATCCATTTAAAATGTAATAATTTCCATCTACTAACTTCAGACTCCCAGTCCATCCCACTCCCTCCTCCCTCCCCCTTGGCAACCACAACTCTGTTTTCCATGTCTGTGAGTCTGTTTCCGATCTATAGACAGGTTCATTTGCACCACATTTTAGATTTCACATATAAGTGCTATCATATGGTATTTGTCATTCTCTTTCTTACATCACTTAGCAGGAGAATCTCTAGTGGCATAGTCCAAAATTTTGATTTTGATTTTATTGTTGACCCCAAAAATTATTCAAGATGTGGTCTTACATCACTTAGCAGGAGCATCTCTAGTGGCATAGTCCAAAATTTTGATTTTGATTTTATTGTTGATCCAAAAAATTATTCAAGATGGGGTTTATCATTTTTTCAGGTACAGTGTATTTCATATTTAGTGCATTCTTATTAATTTCTAGCTTTACTGCTTTGTAATTAGAGTATGCTATCTGAGGCATGTTTTTCTTTTGGTAAAATACACATAAACAAAATTTATCATTGTAACAATTTTAAGTGTATTGTGTAATGTCTGTGGCATTCACTACATTCAAGTTGTTGTGTTATTGCCTTCAACATCCGTCTCCACATTGTCATCTTTCCTGTACTCATTAAACTTCCTCTTTCTTCCTTCTCCCAGTGAGGGGTTTCTGATGCTGAGAATTTGTTGAGATTTTTATTTGTAGCCTCACTCACCCACGGTCATTTTCTGTTTCTTTTTACCTGGAATATCTTGTTCATCCTTTCATGTCCAATCTTTCTGCGGAATTTTGTTTCCTTTGTTTTCTTTCTTTTCCGTCTTCTGTGTCACATATAGTTGGACTTTACATGGTGATCCAATCTTAGGGTGTTTTAACAAGTGTCTTAGAGTGAAGATTCCCTAGATCCCGACACAAGGATTCCAGAGCAAGTAATTTACTGGGGATATGATCCCAGGAGATCTTCGAAGGGAAGTGGGGAAGGGAGACAGGAGAGGGAGGACAGCGGCACAGGGGGACAGGAGTTAGCAGCTTACCCCTCAGTCCTCAGGGGAACTCAGGAAGATGGAGTGGTACCCAGATCTGCATCATGTCCTCGAGGGCTGAGGACCTGAGATATCAACTCCTTCACTCCCCCTTTTCATTGACAGGGGGCTCCCCTCTGCTCTCCCCTCCTGTGGTCTGAGCATGCTCCTGCAGCCAGAACAAGCCCCCAGCCACAGTCACAAGTGCTTGCAGTAGAGACCATTAACCACTGTGGGAATGGTGAGTACTGAGGGGTTAGGAGCTGATGGCTGACAGGATCCCTGGAAGGGAGGCTAACTTCACAGGGTGATGGGTTGCTGGGATGCTGGGAAGCTGGGCTAGAAATATGGTTCAGAGGCACCTCGGCACTGAATTGCCTTTTTTTTTTTTTCCCCCCAAACTGGTCTAGAATATGGTCTTGCCAACTACAAGTTTGGCTTGAGAGTTGGAGAGCCTGGAATGTCTGTAAATATTTTCTGCTAAGGGCTCCAATTGTTTATGCACATTCTTCTGGTAAGTCCCATGTGGAGCAGCAAAAATTGAGCTTCTCAGGCTTGGCACAGTCTTAGCCTTATGGACAACATCTCTGGAAGCTGTGGCCCCACTGGGGCTTCAGTCATAGTCTATAACAGCCATTTGCATCTGTGAATTCTATTTTTGGCTAAACAAATCATAAACTAATTCTTACCATGGTGCATGCATCTTTCTATTTAAGCTTACCTGCAGTATTGCTATCCCATTTACCCTACTGGGAAGAGAGATGTGTCTTAGATGGGCCTTATATTTGGTTATGCTTTCCGTTTTTAATTCTGTCACAGCACTTCCATTTCTCTCTTCTTACTCCGTCTTCACCTATAGTTTGTTTTATGATGCTTTCTTCGGTTTGTATATTTATGTTTGTGTATTTGTCTGTGTTCCTTTTGATCATTTGGAAAGCTTACACTTTTTTTTTTTTTTTTTTTAGGGCTGCACCTGCAGCATATGGAAGTTCCCAGGCTAGGGGTGGAATTGGAGCTACAGCTGCCAGCCTATACCACAGTCATAGCAACGCAGACTCTAAACTGAGACTGCAACCTACTATAGCTCATGGCAACACTGGATACTCAACCCATCGAGTGAGGCCAGGGATCGAACCCACATCCTCATGGATATTAGTGGGTTTTTTTTTTTTTTATCATTGAGCCACAACAGAAACTCCCCAAAGCTACACTTTAAAAAAGAGTATTTTAAAATAATAATTTACTTACCATAAACAAACTCATTTTTATTTATTTATTTATTTGTTTATTTTCTTTCATGGCTACACCTGTGGCATAAGGGTTGAACTGGAGCTACAGAGGCAGGCCTATATCACAGCCATGGCAGGCTCTGATCCAAGCTGCATTTATAATTTGTGGCAAGGCTGGATCCTTAACCCACTGAGTGAGGGATTGAACCCGCATTCTCACAAACACTATGTTGGGTTCTTAACCCACTGAGCCTCCATGGGATCTCCTTGAACTCATTTTAAGTATGGAGTTTGGTGAATGGTGACAAATGTATACACTTGTGTAAGCACCACTGCAATAAGATAAAGATCATTTCATCACCACCCCGAAGTGACCTTATAGCCCTTCAGGGTCAATCCCTTTTCTATGCCAGCCTCAGTCAATGGCTAACCTGCCTTCCGAATGGCAGATCAAGTTTGTTTGTTTTCGAAATTCATACAAATAGAAGATCACTCCCTTGTGTCTACTTCTTTCACTCAGCCTTGTGTTTGGGATTCATCCAGGTTGTTGCGTGCATCAATAATTTGTTCCTTTTTATTTTTGAGTAGCATTCCATTGACTAGATATACCATTTTTTTTTTTTTTTAGCCAGACCTGTTGTATGTGGAAGTTCCCAAGCCAGGGATCAAACACGTATCACAGCAGGGACATGAGCCCCAACTGTGACAATACCAGATCCTTAACCCTCTAGGCCACCAGGGGGCTCTGGGATTATACCAATTTAAAAAAAAAAATCCCTTTAACCTGCTGGTGGATATTTGGGTAATTTCAAGACTTGGGCTATTATGAATAAAGTTGTTACAGCTCTTCATGTACAAATATTTTGAAGTCATGAATTTTCATTACTCTATAATGAATCCCTAGGAGTAAAATGGCTTAGTGGTATAGTTTAAAATTTTTAATAGAACTGTTTTCCGAAGTGGTGGTACCCTTTTACACCCCCGCCACAAGCTCATGTATCAGAGTTCCAGTTGCTTCACATCCTTAGTCACACTTGGTGGTGTTGGTCTCGCTTAGCTTTAGCCATTTTAGTGGTGTCTTGCTGTGATTTTAATTTTGCCATGTCCTGATGATTAATGATGATGAAAATCTCTTCATGGGCTTATAGGCCATTTGTATATCTCTTTCAAGTCTTTTGCGTGGGTTTCCAGTTTTTCCAGCAGGTGGTTATAACTTTGATAAAACATACTGAGCCTTCCTTAAATGCCATCATCCCCAAGAGACTGATATATTATTATTACTCATAATTTTTAAATGGGGCTCATTTTTAAAAGTAGTAGACTATGATTTCCTTTGAGCAGTTTTAGGTTTACAGAAAAATTGAGTGAAAAGTGTGACAGATCCCATATCCTTCAGCCCTGACCCTCCTAATATTTCCTGTTTTGAACATCTTGCATTAGTGTGGTACATTTGTTGCAACTGATAAACCAATACTGATACATTATTATTAACTGAAGTCCATAGATAACATTAGGGTTCGTTCTTTACATTGTTTATCCTATGGATTTTTTTTCCCTTTATATGGCCATACTTGTGGCATATGGAAGTTCCTGGGCTAGGTGTCAAATCGGAGCTGCAGCTACAGCCTACACCATAGCCATAGCAATGCCAGATCTGAGTCAAATCTACAACCTATGATGCAGCTTGTGGCAGTGCTGGATCCTTAACCCAATGAGTGAGGCCAGGGATCAAACCTGTGTCCCATAGAGATGTCAGGTCCTTAACTCACTGAACCACAACAAGAACTCCTATCCTATGGGTTTTGAAAAATGTATGACATGTATCCACCATTATAGGATCAAACAGAACGATAGTTTCACTGTCCTAAAAATCCCCTGTGTCTCATACCTCCCTCTCACCTGTCCTGGAACCCTCTGGCAACCACTGATTTTGTGATAATTTTATTGTTCTATTACATTTTTCTCTGAGCTGTGCCAGATTGATCTTTCTTTCTTTCTTTCTTTCTTTCTTTCTTTCTTTCTTTCTTTCTTTCTTTCTCTTTCTCTCTCTTTCCTTCCTTCCTTCCTTCCTTCCTTCCTTCCTTTCTTCCTTTCTTTCTTTCTCTCTCTCTCTCTCTCCTCTCTCTCTCTCTCTCTCTTCTCTCTCCCTCTCTCTCTCTTTCTTTTTTGTCTTTGTATTTTTAGGGCCACACCCGCAGCATAAGGAGGTTCCCAGGCTAGGGGTCTGTGTAGAGTTGTAGCCTCTGGCCTACGCCACAGCCACAGCAATGCCAGATCGCCAGATCTGAGCCGTGTCTTCGACCTGCACCACAGCTCATGGCAATGCTGGATCCTTAATCCACTGAGCAAGGCCAGGGATCAAACCTGAATATGCCCGGAAATTCCTTATTTTAATTTTTTTCCTTCAGTTCTTTTTTTTTTTTTTTTTGGCTATGCTTATGGCATGCAGAATTTCCCGGGCCAAGGATCGAACCTGCACCACAGCAGTGACCCAAGTCACAGCAATGACAACACCAGATCCTTAACACATTGTATCACTAGGCAACTCCTCCCCTTCCACATTTTTGTCTTTTCTTTGGGATCTTGTTTCGCAGAGATTATATTTTCTTTAAATTTTTGATCTCATAGAGAAACAATGGTCATATTTTTTACTTGCTTTGAGATATGTTTGTATGTTTTCTCATCTATCTTTTATTTGACATTTCCTTTCTTTTTCCCTTGCATGTGTCTGATGGCTCTTTCAAGAATTACCACTCATCTGGGGCTGGGGTCTCCTTCCTAGACTAGTTTTTTGCTGAAGGAGGGTGTCTGGGAAGGGCTGGATGAGATGAGGAGGGAAGAAAACTGTTTGAGAAGTGGGTGGGCTGAGTTTTACTCTGTTATATCCAGAGACAGGTTATAAGAGCCTTCTGTTGTGACCGTAATTCTTCAAGATACAACGTAGGCATAGTTTTTTTTTTTTTTGCTTTTTAGGCCGCATCCGCAGCATATGGAGGTTCCCAGGCTAGGGGTCGAATCGGAGCTACAGCTGCCTGCCTACACCACAGCCACAGCAATGCAAGATCCAAGCTGCATCTGCAACCTACACCACAGCTCACAGCAACACCAGATCCTTAACTCACTGAGCAAGGCAAGGGATTGAACCCACATCCTCTTGGATCCTAGTTGGGATCATTAACCACTGAGCCATGAAGGAAATGCCTGGGCATAGATTTTTTTAAAAAATGATGTATTTTAGTCTTTATTTTGCCTCCGTCGATAATAATTATCAGCTGTACGTCTCCTTCCTCCCCAACCAATGTTTGCTGACTTGTATTCCTGCATTTCTTCTCTCTCCCCATCCCCACACAGTTACGCAAGTGCTGCACACTCTTCATATTGATCAGAAATTAGATTTTCCTAAATAACTATAATGAACATCATCTCTTGCAAATACTTTTTTTTCCCGGTATTTTGTTCAAAGTTTATATGTTATATGCCAGAGAGGGTTTCGTCTATGTTATTCTACCCTATCTGGAGCTGGAAACTCAACTAAATGTGATCTTGATTTGGAATTTTATAGTTCAAAAGTTATTTCTGTTATAAGCCAGATACTCAGAGGACGTATGCATCTAATCCTTTCCATTCTACCTCCTAATTAATCTTACATTTCTCTATTCCATCCTCATCCAAGACGGCATCGGTGCTTATCTGGATTTTTGCAATCCTGACGGGCTGTCCCATGTTTATTCACTCTTGCACGGTGGGGTGAACGTCTATTCCCATTTTCTTGGTTGCTGCACCACGATTTTTCATAGAGGAACATCCAGTCCCCTAGAGCCTTAGTGGGAGTGTCAAATGAGGGGATCCTTTCTCCTTCCAACGCACTCATCCACCCGGGGCAGGCATGTGACCTGTACTAGGCATTCATAGTCTCTGTCTTAGGAATTTAAACTGTGAGCAGAATGACATAAACACTGAAAACGACAGGTGTTATTCCTCCCATGGGCGGTACCAGAAGAGATTATTCCAATGTTTTCTTCCAAGTCAAGCCCTTTGGATTTTCCTTTGATTCTGGGCCCCAGCTCATAGCCTTCTAATAAATGTCTTTTTTTTTTTTTTTTTTTTTTTTTTTTTTTGCTTAAGTTAACTTGAATGAATTCCTGTTGCTTACAACCAGAGAATTTTAACTAATATCCATGATATTGGTTATGATAAAGGCAAAGCTGCTGGGACAGAAATTCCAAAATACAATGAGTCAAGCACGACCTAAGTTTGTTCCTCTCTTGCCTAACAGTCCAGCGTGGGTGGGAGAGTCCATGTCCTCAGGTCCCTTGGGCCCTGAGAGCTTTCTTTTAGTTGCTCTGCCAACTCCTTGGGTATTGTCCTTGTCTTCTGGTGGCTGCTGGGTCGCTGCCACATCCACATTCCAGCCCACGGAAAAGTTGAGAGGAAGCCCGTGGCAAACGCTTCCTGTTTAACAAGTGAGCAGATGTTGCTTAGTCTGCTCGTGCTCACGTGGTGTGGCCAGCCTTTAATTCATGCCACACCTGGCTGAAAGAGAGACTGGAAAATGGGGGCTCACGCTGAGGGAACATGAGCCCCAGAAGACAAGAAGGATTTGGAGATAATCAGCAATTTGCCACATGCCTTCTTTCTTTTTCAAAAAATTTTTCAAAAATGTGTTTTGGTTTTTAGCTATGAAACTTTCTTTTTTAAAAATTTGCCATATTGAAGTATAGTTGATTTACAATGTTGTGTTAATTTCTGCTGTAGAGTCAAGTGATTCAGTTATGCATACATATATACACATTCTTGGAGTTCCTGTCGTCGCTCAGAGGTTAACAAACCCAACTAGTATCCATAAGGACACGGGGTGGATCCCTGGCCTTGCTCAATGGGTTAAAGATCTGGCGTTGCTGTGAGCTGTGATGTAGGTTGCAGATGCGGCTCGGACCTGGTGTTGCTGTGGTGGGTGTAGGCCTGTGGCTACAGCTCCGATTCAACCCCTAGCTTGGGAACCTTCAGGTCCAATCCTAAAAAGACAAGAAAAAAAAAAAAAAAAAAAGAAAAAAGAAAAAAAGAATTTGTCTCTTCCTCCCAGAGAGGGCTGGCTTAAGTACCAAGAGACACAAGGGCTGGCTCAGGAGATAGTGGTGAGAAGGCGGGTTGTGGATGGGGAGCATAAGGAAGCCCGAGAGAGCCCAGGACAGATGGACAGACTTTCTGATTCCACATTCTGATGCCCAACCTAACAGATGACAATTAGCAGCCACCAGCTGTAAAGTGACTGTAAATGCTGCTTTGAATAAAACGAGTTTTTTTTTTTTTTTTTTTGACGCATTTAGCAAAACATTTAAAAATCCAACAATGAATGTTTGTTGGCAGCCCAGAGGCTATGTGACACTGGGGAGGGGCTGGTTATTTGCCATGGATGAAGGCTCCTGGTGGTTCCCTCTCTCCAGCTGGAGCAAGATGCTCTCCCTAGGAGGGAAGTGAGCCCGTTCAGAGATGCTCCTTTCTTGCTGCCTGACCTTGAACGGAGCGTTCCCTCCCTCTACTTGGTCATCCATTTCCCCATCCGTAACTGGTCTCTCTGCTCCCATTCTTGCCCCCCATCCAAGCCCCACCCTGGGCCCCTTCTCTACACAGTCTCTAGGAAGGATTTTTAAAGATGTAGATTCATTCAGATGAATCTCCTGCTTTAAGGTCCTCCTCTGTCAGCCCAGAGTAATGGGAGTAAAACTAATTCTGTATGGGATGCAGAAGCATGCCAGAGGTTCTACCCCATCAAGAGCCCACCTGCTCCTCCATTGGCATCTCTCTCTCTTTTTTTTTTTTTTTTGTCTTTTTGCCTTTTCTAGGACTGCTTCCCACGGCATACGGAAGTTCCCAGGCTAGGGGTCTAATCAGACTGAGCCGCCAGCCTACACCACAGCCACAGCAACATGGGATCCGAGCCGCGTCTGCGACCTACACCACAGCTCATGGCAACACCGGATCCTTAACCCTCTGAGCAAGACCAGGGATGGAACCCGAAACCTCATGCTTCCTAGTCAGATTCTTTAACCACTGCACCACGATGGAAACTCCCCTCCATTGGCATCTTTTACCACACTCTCCCACTCTCCCAGGCTAAGATGCAGCCCTGCCTCCAATGAGCCAACCTGGTTTTCCTTTCTTAAAAATTTGTTTTTATAGCTGGTTTACAATGTCCTGTCAATTTCTTCTGTATAGAAAAGTGACCCAGTCATTCATATATATATATATATATATATATTTTTTTTTTTCTCATGTTATTTCCCATCATGTTCTATTGCAAGCGATTGGACACAGTTCCCTGGGCTTTAGAGCAGGACCTCATTGCTCATCCATTCTTTTTTTTTAAATTTTTTTTAGGGCCACACCTGCAGCATATGGAGCTTCCCAGGCTAGGGGTCGAATCAGAGCTACAGCTGCTGGCCTATGACAGAGCCACAGCAACACCAGGTCTGAGCTGCATCTGCGACCTATACCACAGCTCGTGGCAACCCCAGATCTTTAACCCACTGAGCAAGGCAAGGGATTGAACCTGCAACTTCATGGTTTCTAGTTGGATTCGTTTCTGCTGCGCCAGGACAGGAACTCCTGCTCATCCATTCTAAGCATAATGGTTTGCATCTCCTAACCTCAGACTCACACTCCATCCCACTCCTTCCCTCCCACCCCATACCGGCAAACACAAGTCTGTTCTCCATGTCTGTGAGTCTGTTTCTGTTCCATAGATAGGTCTGTCTGTGCCATATTTTAGATTCCACATGTAAGTAATACAATGGGGTTTTCTGGCTTGAAACCTCTTCACTTACTCTTCCCTCTGCTGGAAACTCTCTTTCCATATAGAGAAGCTGGTGGGCTCTTCATCATCCAGGTCCCAACTAAAATCTCACTTTCTTTCCTGACCACCCCTGCTGAGGGGGCCTCCCCTGCCCCTATTTGTTCTCCGCTGCTCAACTCTCTCTCTCTCTTTTTTTTTTTTTTTTGTCTTTTTGCCATTTCTTGGGCTGCTCTCACGGCATATGGAGGTTCCCATACTAGGGGTCTAATCAGAGCTGTAGCCGCCAACCTACGCCAGAGCCACAGCAACTCGGGATCTGAGCCGCGTCTGCGAACTACACCTCAGCTCACAGCAATGCCGGATTGTTAACCCACTGAGCAAGGGCAGGGATCGAACCTGCAACGTCATGGTTCCTAGTCGGATTCGTTAACCACTGCGCCACGACAGGAACTCCTAAACTCTCTTTTATTCCTTTTATTTTACTTACCACTATTGACTTTATGCTCTTTCCCCTCTGACCCCCTTATCCCCATATCCACCAGACACCCCGAATGTAAGCTCAGCCAGGGCAGGCACCTGCCCACGAGGCTCTTTGATAAAGCAGGATAGCTTCATGTCACCTGTCTTCACAGGTAAATATCGCAACCAACAAAAAGATCCTGAGTGCTATTTTTCCCTTGGACAAATACTGTCTTCCTTTGCAGATCCAAAATGGTTTTTTGGGGGGCAAATATTATGCTTTCTTATTTTCTTCTATTTTTTTGGCTGCATTTGTGGCATATGAAAGTTCCCAGGCCAGGGATCAAATGTGAGCCACAGTTGCAACCTATGCCACAGCTGCGCCAATGCTGGATCTTTGGAACCCATTGTACTTGGCCAGGGTTCAAACCTGTGCCTCAGTAGTGAGCTGAGCC
Organism: Sus scrofa; assembly: GCF_054392235.1. Lineage (NCBI taxonomy): Eukaryota > Metazoa > Chordata > Mammalia > Artiodactyla > Suidae > Sus > Sus scrofa. The sequence goes on from NC_139388.1 coordinate 33,858,296, forward strand.
ACTGCAGAGACAATGCCAGGTCTTCAACCCCCTGGGCCACAGAGGGAACGCTCTATGCTTTCTTATGTATGTCTTTAGAGTGAGATTTCATATAAATGTCTTCCAGGCTTAGAGGATCTCAAAATGCCTGCAACCATATTTCAAATATCCCAAGTGAAAAGGGAACATATCTAAGGCTAAGTCAAAGGATTTTGGCATGCTGTCCTTTCCATAAAAAGACCCTAGTTATTAAGAACTTTTGTTTAATAGTAGTGGCAGATGCTATCATTGTCTCCTCATCCTTCCCGTTCAGTTCTTGCCTGCTTGACTTCCACCTGCCAGTATTTACATGCCCTTGCCTGAGACCTCTCTCTGACCTCAGACTTTCATTGGCCACTGAAGCCCACGAGGCACAGGGAATTAATTCTCCCTCCCCCGTCCCATGCCCCATTCCCAGAAGCAGCCCTCAAGTAATCAATGGCTGATAGGAACTGGTGATTAAATACCCCAGCTCCCTCACCACTCGGATGGATTAACTGAGGTTCTACTCTGCCTTTCAGAGTCTTTAGCAGGACTGAGCTTCCTTTTTCCTATGGTGGTAATTGACGAAGTAATGCATCCTATGTCAGCCCCCTTCATTCCCTGTCTCACTTAACAACTTGAACTTGAACCCTGGCCTCAGAGTTTGTTTCTGGAAAAAAGGTAGCCTTGACATTTGTGTGCATTGCCTGTTACCAAAAAGGCAGTGTAGCATGTATACCGCTTGTTGTACGATTGGCTTTTTTTCCCCCGCCATCATTAACCAAACCAATACATACTAATCAATACAGACTGCTCTAGCTCATTTCTGTTATCAGTCAGATTCTCTTACTTCTAGTGGGAAGTACGGAGTTTTTAAATGATATATAATACTTTTTTCCTGGAACCCTCAATGACACTAGGAGAGCCTGTATCCCTTCCTTTCTGGCTGGGCTTCTTGGTCTCGGCACTCTTGACATTTTAGTCTGCATATTTCTTGGTTGTGGGTGGCTGCCTCCTGTGCACTGTGGGATGTTTCATGGCATCTCTGGTCTCTTCCTACCAGATGCCTGTAGCACACTCCCAGCTGTGACACCCCAAAATGCCTTCAGAATCAGCAAGTTCCCCCTGGGGGAAATGGTCCCCAGTTGAGACCCCTGCTGTTTGCACACCCTAGTTCTACCCAAATCTAGGGCTGTGTCCAATTCTAGTTACAATCCCTTGGGTGTTAGGGGACGTTCTAACTGAAAAGATTCAAAGATTGTTCAAAAGAGCTCTGGTGAAACATGCTTTTGGTGTCTGGCTGCTTATTGTCCCCAGGGATTTATATCACCTTTACAGAAGTTGGAGCTACATTTCCTAGAATTTCTTTCTTTGAATTTTTCAGAATTCTTTTCCCTGCATGGTTTTCGATTAAGCTTGGTTGTGAGAGAAGCCGGGGTAAGGTGTGGAAGGTGGAAGTGATGGTGCTGCCGTCTTTCCATGGAAGGTGTTAGGAAGGTCAGGTTAGGCTGCAGTTCACACTGGGGCTCTGGGTCTGCTGACCAGATGTCAGCGTGGATCAGCCCAGGGTTGGGGAGGAGGGGTCCACGGCTTCTCCCACTTCTACCAGCTCCTCCCTCAGCTTCTCTGAATTCTGCATCCGGGTTGGGTAGGGCTCTCCAGAAGCTCATCTGTATCAGTGAGGCTAAAGGCTCGGAGGTGACAAGGGACTGCAGTAGGTTCCCATGAGAGCCAGATACCCCTTCCCACTACTTCTTGTGGTTCCAGAATGTTCTTCTGATTCTATGTTGGCCTTATTCACTCTCCTATATGATTATCTGCGTTTTGCAAGGGCTAAGCTTGCTGACTTCAACACCAGACACAGGGCAACAGACCTTCATGGAAGATGAACTGGCTTCTGGATCACTGATGAGCTAAACCCTATGACAAGACTCTTTTCACTCATTGTGGCTCTCTCTCCCCCTAGCTGATAGATACACACCCCCTTGGGTTTCAGGTACATCCTGACTGAGAAATTCCACATTTGGATTGCTCAGAAGAGCCCTGATGAAACCATTTTATTGCAGTTTTTGGAGTTTTGCTCTTTATTGTTCCCTGGGAACCATCAGAGGAAGGGAAACTAATTCTCTGCTCTCTCTCTTTCTTTAAATCTACAGCAACCGTTGCCCTGGGGCATCAGGAGCCCTGCATATTGACTCAACAGAATTGCATGGTGGGAGAATCCAGAGAGGATTCATCAACTGGCAGGATTTTTCTACAGAAACTCTCTGAAAACTCAACATTTCAAAGCATCCATCTCATCTGTGAGTGTGTGCCCTTTTTCTTTCCCTGAATTTACTCAGGGTCACAGCTACCTTCTCATCCAGGTGTCCTGCCACCTGGTACATAAGGGGTTAATGTACCCAACTGCCTGTGGACGCTATGGGTTCTTCCATATTTATTTCAATTATATAAGTATACTGGGCCAGTGTATTTATTTTAAATCACATTATCTACAGCTTCCCAAGCATGTGTCAACAAAAAGAACGGTTTCAATTTAGTAGACTTTGAAATGGTGTGCAGTTTATTCTCACTTCAATTATACCCTCTACCGTAAGTCATGGGCAGCTTCAGGATTATTCAGGGCAACATAATGCTCTCTGAAGGCATTGATTTTTCCCTCCTCTTCAAGAACAGTTCACTGAAGGATGCACTGGAGCCTCCTTTAAGGAAACAGAAACATACATTTCTCCGTTGCAACTTCTGCGAAATCTCTATTTTAGGGACTCCTCAGTGAGGCTGCCAGGGAAGTTTCTAACCTTTAAAGAAAGTGGTGCAAAGCTGGTTGCAAAGGAGTGACCGTAGCAGGAATCGTGTGTCTTGGCTTGAAGTGATGGGTGATGGATGCAGCAAAGGAAGAAGCGAACGTCAGACGATTTCTGCACTCTATCTATTTATAAATAAATAAATACTTATTGGGCACCTACTCTGTAGCAAGTACGTGGGAACTGGGGATACAGTGTAAACAAGAAAGACCAGAGCCAGCTTCATTGGATGCTGTGCCCATGGCTACATCCTTATGAGGGTGCCATGCTTGGTTTTTTGAGATTCTCCATCATTTTTATGATCACTGCTCTGAAGGCTTTCTCTGGTAGATTGCCTATCTCCGCTTCACTTCGTTTTTCTTCTGGGTTTTCTCTTGTTCCTTTGCAACGTAGTCCTCTGCCATCTCATTTTGTCTAAATGTCTGTGTTTCTGGACTCAGTTCTACAGGCTGTTGGATTCTAGTTTTCTTGCTGCTGGTGTCTGCTCCCTGGTGAGCGAGGCTTGCGCAGACTTCCTGGTGGGAGGGGCTGGTACCTGCCCACTGGTGGGTGGAGCTGAGTCCTGACCCTCGGGTGGGTCGGGCTGTGACAATGGGTGTGTCTAGAGGTAGCTGTGGGCTTAGGACGTCTTTAGGCAGCCTGACTTCTGATGGGTGGGGCTGTGTTCCTACCCTGTTGGTTGTTTGGCCTAAAGTGTCCCAGTACTGGAACCTACAGGCTGTTGGGTGGGGCCACAGCCCACGGCAATGGGCGGGGCCACAGCTCACGGCAATGCCGGATCCCTAGCCCACTGAGCAAGGCCAGGGATCGAACCTGAACCCGCAACCTCGTGGTTCCTAGTCGGATTCGTTAACCACTGAGCCACGACGGGAACTCCTGGTTTCTTCGTTATATCCCTGCATGTAGGATATCTTTTTTGGCAGGTTCCAGTCTTTTTTTATTGGTGGGAGTTCAGCAGTTAGCTATGATTTTGGTGTTTGCACGGGAGGAGGGGAGTTCACGGTCTTTTACTATGCCATCTTTATTGTGAGCTCTCCTTTGCTGGGGTTCAGCCCACACGTGCAGCCACACCATGCTTGGTTTATTTATTTATGCATTTATTTATTATTTAAAAATTTTTTTTCCTTTTTTGGCCGTAACCATGGCATATAGGAATTCGCTGGCCAGGGATTGAATCTGAGCTGCATCTGTGACTTATATCACAGCTGAAGCAATGCTGGATCCTTAACTCACTGGGCTGGGCTGGGGATTGAACCCCCAATGCCACAGGGATGAGCCAGATCATTAACTCACTGTGCCACAGGAGGAACTCCCATGCTTGGTTTAATGTCCTCTTGTTGCTGTCTTGAAATTCTTAGTCATTTTCAAACAGGAGGGTCTACGTTTTCATTTTGCACTGGGCCCTCCGAAATATGTAACTGATAAGTTCACAATCAGTTCTGCACTCATGGAGTTTAGAATTTGGGGGGGAAGCACACATGAATTAATTACATAAGCTACTATTCCAGTTGTAATGAGAGCTACCAAGGGACAGGGACAGGCATGTAACCGAGGACCTAAAAGGCTGGAGTTAATGAAGGTAACCAGAAGAAGAGCCATTTGAGCAGACGTCTGAAAGATAGATCATGCAAACAAGCAGAGTTCACTAGGGAGATCATTCCAGTGGGAGGGAACAGCATGTGTAAAGACTCCCAGGCAGGGACGTTCCCATCATGGCTCAGTGGTAACGAGCCTGACTAGTATCCATGAGGATGCAGGTTCGATCCCTGGGCTTGATCAGTGGGTTAAGGATCCAGCATTGATGTGAGCTGTGGTGGAGTTTGCAGATGCGGCTCGGATCTGGTGTTGCTGCGCCTGTGGTGTAGGCTGGCAGCTGCAGCTCTGATTTGATCCCTAGCCTGGGAACCTCTGTATGCCATAGGTGCAGCCCTAAAAAGCAAAACAAAACAAAACAAACGACTCCAGGTGGGAAGGAGCTTGGCTTGTTGGAGTCAGAGAAGGGACCCTGAGAGTACAGCACAGTGAATAGGGGAATAGGAAATGACTTTCTCTTTGGCAAGAGTACCAAAGTCTGGATGTACTGTGGTTGGATTTATAGATTTTCCCAGTTGGTACCTTGAGGTGACCCATGACCTCTTCCTGTTACTGTCTCACTGTTGCTGTCTGAGCCATGAAGTAATCTAGCCTTCCTTAGCATTGCAGTTTTTTTGGAAGGGGGTAGATATTGTACAAATACTTCAGCCTTTCCAAACATTAATCATTCTAGGTTACTTAAATTTAAATAATGTGTTAATAATAATTATTGAGTGTTTATTTAAGAATCCAGAATAAAGATGTCAGCCACATGTGTACCCAAAGCTTTGGCAGCATGTATTCACACATATAGCCTGAACAATGTAGGGTTCGTTATGCCACTGTGAGTTGAGTATTTTATTCCCTTTTTGGGGGACCACACCTGCAGCACATGAAAATTCCCAGGCTAGGGGATGATTGGAGCTGCAGCTGAGGCCTCTGCTATAGCCATGGCAATGCTGGATCGGAGCCATATCTGCGACCTGTGCCAGAGTTTGCAACAATGCTGGATCCTTAACCCACTGAGTAAGGCCAGGGATCCAACTCACATCCTCATGGATTCTAGTCGGGTTCATAACCCACTGAGTCACAAGGCTCACTCCAAGTATTTTATTCTTGCTTACATCTTTGACACTTAAAAACAGGAGTTCTGTAGACTCTGGCCTCCTAGAATTTGGTGCATTTCTTTCTGCAGCTTCAGATGGGTTGTGATTTTATAGAGTTTATTACTGTTTCATCGCTCCTCTTCCTGAGCTGTAGAGAATGGTTCTATTCAAGTCTCTTTGCAGGTGAGTGGGGAACTCCACACAACTTGCAATGGGAAAAAATTTCAAAAGTCCATTGTACATTAACAGGTTCACCTAAAACAGTATGGTGGTTCCTTAAAAAGCTAAAAATAGACTTATCATATGATCCAGCAAACCTACGCTTGGGCATATATCTGGAAAAGATAAAAACTCTAATTTTAAAAGATAAGATCATCCCAATGTTTGTTGCAGTGCTATTTACAGTAGTCAAGACACAGAAGCAACTTAAAATGTCTATCGACAGGGGAATGGATAAAGAAGACATGGTAATATATACAGTGGAATATTACTTAGCCATAAAACAGAAGGAAATAAAGCCATTTGCAGCAAAATGTAGGGACCTAGAGATTAGGTGAAGTAAACCAGAGAGAGAAAGACAAATATCATATGATATCACTTATATGTGGACTCTTAAAAAAAAAAAAAAGAAGATATAATGAACTTATTTACAAAACAGAAACAGACCTACAGACATAGAAAAGAAAATTAAGGTCACCAAAAAGGAAAGGTGGGGGAAGGATAAATTAGGAGTTTGGGATTAGCAGATAAAAACAACTTATATAATAAAGAATACACACACACACACACACACTTATATATGTCTGAATCACTTTGCTGAAACTAACACAACGTTGTAAATCATCTGTGAAAAAATTTAAAACATAAAGTTTACTTGGCTGAAATATTTTCAATTTGGAAGTCTTTGGGAATAGTGAAATTGGAAATGCTGGGAGGCAAAAGAACCTCCAGCAAAGAGTACTTAAATAGCCTCATAAATCACAGTTTAAAACACAGTCCATATGTTTACTGAATTGATTTCCCTGGACCAAGGGAAGAAAAAAGTAAAATAAAAGACTAGAAAGCTCTACAAATGACCCTTATCTGGTGCCATTTCTTTTTTTCTTTTTATCTTTTTGGCAGCACCTGCTGCATGCAGAAGTTTTGGGACCAGAGATCAAACCCAACCCACAGCAGGGACGATGCTAGATCCTTAATGCCCTGAACCATAAGGAAACTCCTGGTGCCATTTCTACAGTGGTATCCTGTTGATACCTTACTTTAATGATTTGGCTAAAAATTTCAAGAGACTTGACTGGGAAGCATTAGCATAGGAAATAATTTTGAGCTCAGTGACAATAGCAAGATTTTTAAAAATTTAATCTATTTTAGTCAAAGTGAGTGACATGTATGGATTGCCTAATATTAAGCTTTTCTTATACTTCTGGGGTTAACCCATTTGGGTTGTGTTTTTTTGTTTTGTCTTTTCACTATTTTAACCTCATTTAAATGTAAGATTCAGTGGCATTCAGTCCATTCACAGAGTCCTGCAACCGTTTCTGGAATTTTTCATCATTCCAAGGAAGATCTGTATCCATCAAGCTGTAAGCCTTCATTTCCCAACCCCCTCCAATCCCCTGGTCACACAGGTTCTTCTTTCCAGCGCTGTGTGTGTTCATTTTTCCCAGATACCTCATATAACTGAGTTCCTACAATATTTGTTCTTTTGTGTCTGGCTTATTTCCCATAGCAAAATGTTTTCAAAGTTTATTTTGCAGCACGCACCAGAATTCCATTCATTTTTAAGGATGAATGATACTTCATTGTAAGCATATACCACATTTTAAGAACTGAGATATAATTGCCATATAACGTATTCGTTTTTGGTGTACAGTGTAACAATTCGATATAGGTACTTATTGTGAAATGATCACAATAATAAGTTTAGTTACCATCCATCTCCATACATATTTATCATTTTTTCTTGGGATGAGAAATTTTAAGATTTACTCTCTTAGCAAATTTTAAACATACAATACAATATTATTAACTACAGGACTTATTATCTTGTAACTGCACATTCGTATGGTTTTGACTATTTTCACCCAATTTGCCCACCCCTTGACTCGGGCGACCACCAATCTGTTCTCTACATCGCTGAGGTTTTTTTTTAAATTTTTTAAGATTAAACATGTAAGTGTAATCATACAGTATTTGTCTTTTCTCTGTCTGACTTACTAGTTCACTTAGCATAATGACCTTAAGGTCCATCCATGACACAAATGGCAGGATTTTCTTTTTTCTTTTTTTCCTGGCTGAATAATATATACATAGCATTGTATTTTTAAATCTATTCACTTTTTTTTTTTTTTTTTGCTTTTTAGGGCTGCACCTGAGGCATATGGAAGTTCCCAGGCTAGGGGTCGAATCAGAACTACAGCTGCCAGCCTACACCACAGCCACAGCAACGCCAGATCTGAGCTGCGTCTGCGACCTGTGCAACAGCTCACAGCAACATTGGATCCTTAACCCACTGAGAGAGCCAGGGATTGAAACTGCAGCCTCATGGATACTAGTTGGATTTGTTCCCGCTGTGCCACAAAGGAAACTCCTATTCCTCTGTTGATGGACGTTTGGGTTGTTTCCACCTTTTGGCTGTTGTAAACAATGGCAGCCGTGGGATTTTGGCTTGAAAAAAAAGGGTATGCTTTTACTTTTCTGCTGATCTTTGCACACTTTCTCATCAAGAGGACTAGCTGGGATTTGGATCTTGTCCCTGTCTCCAATACCTCTGTCTAAATGGGAATACTGTGCCCTTTGTCAGAGCAGATGGGCTAGTGCAGTGGTTAGACCTAGGGTTTTGGAATCAAACAGCTGTGAGTTCAAATCCTGCTTCCACCCATATGAAGCCAAGGGACTTTTGGCAGGCTTCTCAGCCTCTCAAAAGCCTTTTGGTTGTCTCACTTGTGGGAGGGAGGTTCTCAGACCTACTGGGGAGAGCTGCTGCAAGAATTAAGGCAGTGTTGGAAAAGGCCTTAGCTCACTTGGCGTTGCTGAGAGCTTGACTGCATAGAAACCCTCAGTAAACAGTGGCTGCTGTTCTCACTGGTGAGAACCATCAAGCAGAACATTGTTGGGGCAGAATTCTTGTCCTTTGAGGGTCTCTTTACAAAGCAGGGGTTGCTGGGACAAGCACTCCTTTGCTAAAGAAAAGACTGAGATGCTTAGAATGTCAAAGCTTGAAAGGAGCCTAGTGGGACCCCAAATGTCTGATCAATGACGTCATGTAGGGAATTTTATGATGCAGATACGTGGGCCCCATCCCAGCCCTGCTGAACAGAATCTCTAGGAAGAGACTTGGAAATATACTAAAAAAAAAAAAAAAAATCTGAGGTGTTCCCGTTGTGGCTCAGTGGGTTATAGACTTGATGTTCTCTCTGTGAGGATGTGGCTTTGATCCCTGGCCTGGCTCAGTGGGTTAAAGATCTGGCATTGCCATAAGCTGCAGCATAGGTCAGAGACCTGGCTTGGTGTTGCTATGGCTGTGGCGTAGGTTGCAGCTGCAGCTCCCATGTGACTCCTGGCTGTGGAACTTCCATATGCGCAGGTGCAGCCATAAATAGAAAAAAATTTTTTTTGAGATGGTTTTGAGGAGCAGTCATGCCTGGGAACCTCTTTTTTGCCCCCTCCTTTTTTTTTTTTTTTTTTTTTTAATACTTTAGGTGGTTGGTAAACCACCAATGGACCCATCCCAGGACTGAAGTCTTCTGTATAAACTGGACCTTTGTTTTATCTTAAGAACTGTGGGACTGAGGAAGGAATCACTGATATTTCAGAAACCCGTAGCTTTTAGAAAAGGAAGTGTTCTTCTCCAAAAGTAATTATGGAGATGTCATAAAAAGGTGAAAGATTTTCGAGGAGAGTCAGACATAAAAATTACATCTTGCAAATTGTACTTGGAAAGAATTATTTTAATTGAAGTAGCTATTCCCAAGCCTAAAATCCCATCCGCTCCTATAACCTCAGAATGTTCAGTTCATTCTTGTCAACTGCTTTCTCCTCTGATATGGCCTAAATATGCCACTTAAGTAGGAACTACTTAACAGGAGCTACGTGGGGACTATGTGAACCCTGAGAGGTGAGTCTGTGCAGAGAATGTGGTCCCAGAATCATGGCAGGCCAGCAGGCAGGTAACTCTGGGGTCCACGAAATCTCATGCACTTCCTTCTTTGAGCGAATTCAAGGCTGTTTTTCCAAAGAGGATAAGTCTTTCTCCAGCAGGGCTTGAAGGCGGTCCTGTGCATTGGCTTGGTTCCTTCACCCATTCATTCCACAAATATTTACGAAATGCCTGCTGTGTGCCAGGCACAGTGGAACTACTGACACGATCTCTACCAAGGGGGACACAATCTCTACCACGGGGGAGCGTAATTCCAATTTGCTGGGAGAAAAAGTTTCCCGGCTGTGCGGGTCATGGTGCGCTTGCTCGGAGACCCAGTTCTCACCCCTCCGCGGCTCCGCTCTGCACCTCAAGGCTGACGTCGGCAGACGCAGTTCCCAGGCTCCCCTGCCCATCTGGATTGTCTAAGGTGTGGCACCGCCGTCTCGGTGGGATTGAGGGGAGGGAGACATCCCGGCATTTCTTCCTCTTCTCTCTTTTCTTCCGGTGGCAGCCGCTGGCTCCATCACCTCCGTGATTCCACCTCCCTTGTGGTGTTCTCCCCTTTCTTGTTCCAGCCCCATAGGGAGCCTCTGGGTGTCTCCCTTTGTCCCTGCAGCTCTTCAGGTTGCCTTGTTGTCTTCTCCTGATGGCCCTGGAGCTTTTCTAACAGTTTTGTAACTTGTTCTCCACCTTCAGTGCCTTCAGGGTGCTTTCAGTTCTGTTTTCCTGGCTGGATGCTGACAGATGCTCTGAAGTCGTGGGAGGCCCCATGAGGAAGGAAAGATGTGGGTGGGTCCTGGGCTGAAGGAAGCAGAGCTAAAGCGCCCATGTGGACCAGAGAGGTGTTTTTTAAGGCATTGCCTGGCCTCCCTTTGGGCACCCATTCAAGCAGGCACCATGGATTGCAGCCGTTGGAGGTGGGGGCGTCACATTCCCAGGTCATTAGTCGTCTTTATCTTTAGCAACCGGCAAAGACTCCTCTTCGCTAGTATCTGCAGTGACCTTGTTCGTGCCTCCCAAGCTTGTCTCCCTGCAGACCGCCCCCGTTCGAAACTTCCAGAACACTCCTAAGTCCTCAAGACAAAGGATGGAGTCCTAGCCTTTCCTTTTACCTCAGAGCCCAAGCCCGGTAAAGTTAGAACATTTGCATCTTGTTTTGCTTTTATTCAAGAAGTGAGAAAATTAAAGCTGAAAAATACCTTAGACACCAGCAAATTCAAATTTTTCATTCTGCACATAAGGAGATTGAGGATCAGAGTTGATCAGGGTTCTTGGCCGCCCAAGAACTCTTAGCTCATCTTGCGTCTATTACATTTTGGTGAATATCAGCATCTTTTATGGAGGATCGCCACTGGTACTTTTACACCCTGTATAATCACATATATTCTAAATTTTAAATTATTTTGTGTTTGAGAGTTGAAAGCAGCTACTGAACAGAAGCCTGCGTGTGCCTATATCTTTATCAATTCATGCATATTCGGTAGCATAAAAATGTCAAAAATCTATTTTGGGGTTCTGCAAAAGAGAACTCTTTCCGGAATGACACTTGAACTGTTAAATATCATCTCAAATTTCATTTTGGGGACGATAACCTTCTAAAAGCCTGGCGCGAGACTAAAGTGGATTAAGGTTGAAATTTTCCAGAGGCTTTGTCTCAGATCAGTGAAGTACTTCTAATCACTTTCTATCATTATCAAAACCAGAACGGCTCTGAATCTCATGGTCCACTGTCATTACTGAGAAGCATTGGGTACCAGGGTTGAGAGAATAATTACGGACCAGAATTCCTGTTCTCAAAACAAACTGAGACGGGGAAAAAACCCTACATCCTTGACTTTATTAGATTACTGGATCATTTTTAAATGAAAGATAGGGACTCCTAATTATTTTGTTCTTTCTCCCTCTGGACTTCTTTTTTAAATTTTATTTTACTTTATTTTTCATTGAAGGATAGTTGACTTACAGTGCTGTGTTAGTTTCAGGTATACAGCCAAGTGATTCATATGTAAGTATGTGTATATATATACACACACACATATATATATTCAGCTTCTTTTCCTTTGTGGGTTATTACAGAATATTGAGTATAGTTCCCTGTGCTGCACAGTAGGTCCTTGTTGATGATCTGTTTTACATAGAGTCGTGTGTATATGTTAATTCCAACCTCCTATTTTATCCCTTCCCCCACCTTTCCCCTTTGACAACCATCCATTTGTTCTCCTGGTTTTCTCAAAGAGAAAATAAACTCCAAGACCTCAGTGGTGAAGATTTCAACTGTTTTGTGTTTAAGAGCCTAAGCAGCATGTCTAAATCGTTGGAAAACACACACATTTCCCAACACTCTCCCCTCCCTCCAAGCACGAATTCTTCTTCTTTAATAAGGTGATCTGGCCAGGCCTGGGTACATTATCAGTGAGCGAATTTGGCAGGTAAATGCAAAACCAAGATCATCTGTATTCCATTCCTTGTGAAATTCCAAGCCGCATTACTAAAGACTCAGGCATAAAAGTTTCGAATCTGTGTCTTTGCGTGAATTTAATCATCTCCATCAGGATCCTTAAGGAATTACAATAACAGTGATTCATTCATAATTCACAATTTCCATTATCTTCTTTCTACATCTAGTGTGGGGGGTAAAATTTATGGCTTCATTTACATTGTGTTCTATGAATAATAGAAGAAATACAGTAAAGACCCATGGAAATGTTCTTGCTGCAGACGCACTTCAGAGCACATCTGCATCACAATAGCCGCCTCGCCTTTGTACAGTGCAGGATCCGCGCCGAGCTTGCAGCTGCGAAGGGAACATTTCAAAGGGGCCATTCTCATTATACAGAGTCCTCTCTTTCTTTGAACTTCAAAGCAGAAGGAGGAGACCTTAAACGATATTTGGTAGGTAAGTGGTGAAATTGTAACTTCAGGTATAAAATATCTTCAATTATGTGTATGGGGAAACACAGCCTTTCAGCGGAGCAAATAGGTTTGCTCAGAATGATATCAGGCTGGTTGGCAGGAACAAATTTAATCTTAAGATTTCTTTGAGCTCTTGGGGCCTGGAAGATAATCCCGATCAAAGTCCTCCTTTTGTAAATGGGGAAACCGAGGCAAAGAGGAAGAAAGTGACTTATCCAAGGTCATGTAGTAGAGGGACGGCCAGGAGCACCATCAGACCCCAGGCTCCTGTCCCAGGGTTCTTTCCAGCAGACTGCAGTACCTTTGTTTTAAACACAAAGCACCTGGCTTTGTGATATGGCAATAAAGCTTGCAGTAAGCCTCTTGGTGAGGGATTTTCAAACATGGAGCAAAGACATTTTCAAGGATCCCCGCCCCCCCACCGCCGCCACCGCCCAATAATAATCTCTCTCAATTGAAAAATCTTCACTGAAAAACATTTTTGAGATTTGAAGAAAGAAATTTGTCATACTTCTGCGATTAAGTAAATCTCATTTTTCTTCTCCCGAGGAACGACAAGAAAGCTGATGAAAACCTTACGACATTCAGATTTCTTCTCCTGGTGTCTGGTAGTAAGTAGCCCAGTGCAATGCTTCATTACTGCTCCATCCGCCAAAGAATAAAAACCCACCCATCTGTTTACAGAATGATCTGTCCTTTGAATTGGGAGCTTTCCAGCGACCATATGGAACCTGACCTCGCCAAGCCAAGCTCCGTTCACATAGTAGAGGGTCCGTGCGTTTTTGTTAAAAAGATTAAATGAACAAATGTGCATTTACTTGTAGTTGGTTGGAGGCTCTAAAGGATTGTTTCTCAAACCTGCTGTGTTCATCCTTCCCTTTCCTGTGCCATGCTTCCTACTTCGCCACCAGCCCTGGTCTGTTCCTCTTTTGTGTTTGAAGAGAACGCAAATAATTTGCCTATGAACCCACCTATCTTTAAAGCTGTTGGGAAGGAGCTCTCGTTTGCTTATGGAAGCATCACATCGCAAGTTCCAGCTCTACTCTTATTAAAGTAGTTCAGATATTACGTGAGTGGGGAGGCCTTTTGTAGCCGGAAAGGGCCACTGATATTAGTAGGCAAAACACATACAAACTCAACAGCGCCGTGCCTCGCAGATGCATATTCTCTGTGATCCAACATGTCTAATACATTTAGTCATGCACAATAAAAACCAAACAAAGGAATCAACCATTGGCCTTTCACTGCCCGCTTCCCACCCCAAGCTTGAAGGAATTCCTCCAGTTACACACACCAAAACCAAAATAATGTGTCTCCCTTCTCTGTGCCCTAGCAAGAGAACTCAAAGTGCATTTGTTATAGACAGAAAAAGGAAAAAAAAAAGGGTAGATTTCTTTGTTTACCTTCTTGGGCTAAGTGCTTGCACCCCCCTATTCCGGAAGTTTGGAGGCAAGTTGATTTCATTTTATAAAGAGCATTCTAGTATGTCTGACAGAGAAGAGTTAAGCAAACAGTCATAAACTTGCATTTCTGTAGTTTACAACGTAACCAAGATCCAACCTTTGGCCCATTTCAAAAGTCTGCCCACTACACTAAACCCGGCTTAAGACACTCCTTCAGTTCCAGGGTTAAAACACACCACCTGCCTAATTTCTAAGTGTCTGCTTTGTACCCGCCAGGCTGTTATTCATTCAGTTAAGAAGAAAACCTGTTTATTAAGCATAGGATGGAGACCAGATTTTTGATTTTGACTTGGACAACTCCTGACGATTCTAAGAACCTGACAGCCTATAGGACTTCTCTCCTTCCCATGAATTTTTTTGCTCTCTGCCCCATCGTAATGGGGTGGGGGAAGGGGTTGGTGGGAAATTAAATTTGTATGTGCTTCGTTTCTGGATCTTGGTTCTTTTTCGTTTGGTCATAGAGACTCAAGTTTTGTCTAATTCTACGCTGACAATTCTCTTCTGAAAGAGACACGGAGGTAAAATAAAACCATTAACTTTCTTTTATAGGAGCAAAGAGAAGAGAGAGTTTCTGCTTTGTTGGGGCCCCCAAATAAATTTTGTTTTTTTCTCTGGGCAAGTGCCTCTTTATTCTACTTTATTTTATGTGTGTATGTATTTACTTTGGGTGATGGAGTTTAGAGTAAGCAAGAGCAAACTCGTAGTTATTGCCTGAGAAGTTCATGTAAGATTGACAACTGGTGGCTTAAGAGTAGACCTGGAATGTCCAGACAGAAAATCTTGGACCTCCTAGGTTAGTGATTTTTAACTTGGGGTGATTTTGTCCTCCAGGAGCTGTTTGGCAATGTCTGGAGACATCTTTGCTCGTCACAGTTAGAAACCAGAGCGTTCCCCTTGTGGCTCAGTGGGTTAAGAACACAATATAGTGTCTGTGAGGATGTGGGTTTGATCCCCAGTCTTGCTCAGGGGGTTAACGATCTGGCATTGCCGCAAGCTGCAATGTAGTTTTCAGAAGCGGCTTGGATCTGGTGTTGCTGTGCCTCTGGTGTAGGCCCCAGCGGTAACTCCAATTTGAACCCTAGCCTGGGAGCTTCTATACACTGCAGGTACAGCCCTAAAAAGAAAAAAGAAAAGAAAAGGAACCAGACATGCTGTTATATATTCTACTGTGCACAGGACTGCCCCCATTTCAAAGAATTATCCTACCCCAAATGTCAGTGGTGCCAAGGTTGATGAACTCTGCAGATGAAGTGTCACCTAGAATATTGTATCTGCTTCTAAGTCTAATACTTTAATAAAAATCTTGTCAATCTGGAGCTTGTCCCAGGAGGGTGGCAGGAAAGTGGGGTGCTTGTTCAGATCTTAAACAAGGTAAGGGAGAAGGGACCACGGCTGTTAAATCCACAGAAAAGGAGGCTAAGGAGACATGGGAGTTCGTTCTGCTACTTCATAGACCAAAATGAATGAACTCCATAGGGACAGAGATTTTTGGCTTAACATGTGGAAGCTATTTCTCCTTTTTTTTTTTCCTTTTTTGTCTTTTTAGGGCCGCACCTGTGGCATATGGAAGTTCCCAGGCTAGGGGTCGAATCGGAGCTGCCACAGCCATAGCAACGCCAGGTTCGAGCCACGTCTGTGACCTACACCACAGCTCACAGCAATGCCGGATCCTTAACCCACTGAGTGAGGCCAGGGATCGAACTCATGTCCTAATGGATCCTAGTCGGGTTTGTTAACCACTGGGCCACGACAGGAACTCCTTCCTTTTTTTAATTTTCATAAAAATATAGTTGATTTACAAATGTGTTAATTTCAGATGTACAGCAAAATGATTCATTTTGTTACATACACACACATACACACACATATAAATAAATATATTAATTATTTTTTACATTATCTTCATTACAGATTTGGTTTTGTTTGTTTGTTTTTTGTCCTTTTCAGGGCCACACCTGTGGCAAACGGAGGTTCCCAGCCTAGGGTTGAACAGGAGCTGTAGCCATCAGCCTACGCCACAGCCACAGCAACACAAGATCCAAGCCACATCTGCAAGCTACACCACAGCTCATGGTGATGCTGGATCCCTCACCCACTGATCGAGGCCAGGGATCGAACCTGCAACCTTATGGTAATTAGTCAGATTTGTTTCTGCTGCACCATAACAAGAACTCTTAGTCTAGTTTTCATATAATGTCTGCTCACTATAGGGAATTTCAGAGTACAGGGTTTATAGTCATAATGATATGTTTTTCTTTTTAGAGCTACATGATTTCTGTTCATTTTGCATTAGCGTGGTAATTGAAAATGAAGCTTTAGAGTCAGTCAGAGCAAATTTTAAATCTTAGTTGTGTCTCCTATTGGTTGTGCATCTTTCGGTAAATTTAATCTCTCTGAGTTTTGGTTTCCACATCTGTGAAATGGAGATAATACCTGTACTTTGCTTAGAGGGGGAGTGTGAGGAATAAATGAAATAATATAGGTAAAGTGCTTCGTGGGACTTTTGGAAAGTTAAGACAACATTTGAAATCCATGCATCTTACTCGCTGACTTTCATTCTCTCCTGAAATACCACTAAATGAAATGTTTTGTTTGGAATACATGCATGGGAGAGGAGACGGAGACATCCAATTTTGAGAGGCCTTTAACCATACACAGGGTAAAACAGTACATAGACTTAGCACACTTCCAAAAATGGAACCTCAGGCCTGCAGGGTGGAAAGCTAAAAACCAACATGATTTAAGCCACAGACCCAAAGGCTTGGAATCAGGTTTACAGATGGGGTAAAGAAGGGGTTCAGAATCCAGGAGGATTGTTTGAAAGCCTGTTTCAGAATAGCTCCAGCCTCAAATCCCCTCCACTTGGCACACAGCTAAACAACTGGCCCTCCTGCACCCCCCAAAAAGGAGTCGGAATTTCTTCTCTGGAGAGGTTAAAACAGAGGATCTCTGGATTTCGGGATCCCAGACATACCTGAAGGTGAGGTTCCCCTACTGAAAACATAAGGTTTAAGTGAATGAATGGATTCCGGTTGCTAAGACCTCCACTGCTCCCCTTACTCAGATTCTGGAAGTGAAACTCTGGCCTTTTTCCTTCCTAGGAGATAGAGTCTTTTCTGGGGAATTTGATCTGCTTTGTGGATATTTTTCAAGAGAACAACCCAGCTAAATCACCCAGTCCAGTTCAATCAGTATGGCCCACTCAGAACTTCTAGTCTGTATTTTCTCCCCACACTCTTGAATCAGCAGACACCTGGATGAGCAGACTTAAGAGAAAGCTTAAGCACTAAAATATAGAAATAAAAATGATCAACAATGCTAACAAAACAATCTGGTAAAAATGGAGACCATGCACGGAAAAGAATTTAAGAAAAAGAATCCTTTTATCATTGCATGCATAAAGCAAGAATGGGATGCTTTAAACACATTTAGGGAACAAATGATTTACTAAGAACTCACAATAATTAAAAATGAGAGCAGTGAGAAATTCAACAGAAGAGTTTGAGGGTTAAGCTGAGGAAAAGAGTAAGCCAAGACAATCTCCTGGGAAGTAGAGTAAAAAGATGAAGTGACAGAGAGAAATAAAATTTAGAGAACCAGTCTGGGAGGTACAATATCCAAAGGATGGGAATTCCAGAAAGAGAACATGGAAGGAGAGATAATTGAAGAACATTTCTCAGAAGCCAAGGGTGGGTTCCCAGATAGGGAGGGCTACAGAGTTATCAGCACCGTGCATGGAAAAAGACACATCCACATATCTGAGAATATTGGAGACAAATAAAAAAAAAAAAATGCAAGTGAGAGAGAGAAACTAGCCACACAAAAAAGGGCCAGGAATCAGTGGTTTTAAGATTCACAATAGCAAGAATGGATGTTGGAAGATGATGGAGAAAGGCCTTCAGAACTTGAAAAATTATTCCCACTTAGAATTCTATACACAGCTAAACTATCAATCTAGTATGAGACTGGAATAAAGACTTTTTTTTTTGGTCTTTTTAGGGCCTCACTCATAGCATATGGAGGAAGTTCCCAGGCTAGGGGTCAAATCAGAGCTATAGCCGCTGGCCTACATCACAGCCACAGCAACGCTGGATCTGAGCTGCATCTGCGACCTACACTACAGCTTATGGCCACGCCAGGTCCTTAACTCACTGAGCAGGGTCAGGGATTGAACCCTCATCCTCATGGATACTAGTTGAGTTCATTACCACTAAGACACAAGGGGAACTCCAAATAAAGATGTTTTTGTTGTAAGAATGTTCAAACAAGTTTTACTTCCCAATGTCCTTTCTTAGGGAGCTAATGAAGGATCTGTGCCACCCAAAGGAAATCCACGGGAAGAGGTTGAGGGGACACCCCAGGTTAGGATACTGTGCCCCAGGCCCGGAGGGTGACAGATTCAGGTTAGAGCCTATTGGAGGCCTCCAGTAGGCTGTAAGAAGAGGAAGTTGATAGAATATCTGATCATCTAAATATTTGAAAAAGAGATTCAGACAAAAAAGAGTTTGGAGCTGAATTAGTGATAAGTTCACAGAAAACAAAACAAATGTGGAAAAAGGCAATTACCTCTAGGGAAACTGAAATTTGTACAGGAAAGAAACATAATCATTACTTTGCTTGTGACTCAGCCGTGAACAGCATTTACATAGTCATCATGTCAACACTGAATATAGATCTAAGAAAATGACGGACTAGTTGGGGAGTTGGGAGAATGGAAAGTTATCCTGGGAAGTGTGTGGTGAAGGGCAGGGGATAAATAAAAGCTTCATTGTTATTAGTCATAGAAGGCGGTCAGTGGATCATGGCTAAGAAAGAAGTGATAATAAGGATACTGTTTAGCTATGTGAAGGTAAATACACAAAAATCTCTTCAGAGAGTTAGAAATCATGGCCTCTGGGGAGACAGAAGGGGGAAGAGTTGCTCAGTTTTGCATAAATTTGCATAACTCTTTACCTTTTTGAATAGGTGCATTCATATTTTTGATAAACATAAAATTAAAAAAAAAAAAAAACCCTTAGCACTATGCCGGTTGTGTAATGAGTCTTCCATAATGAGCTCTTATCATTAATTTTATGACCCAAGAGTATTAATCCTGAGCACAAGGGAAAGGAAGCAAGGAGAACCTTCCTTGATGCGGAACAATTACATCTCTGTATTAGATCTAAGCCATTTTCTATGATGCTCTAATTCTTGAATTTCAATGAAGATATGGAATGCCACCACCATGAGAAAGAAAAAGGAAGGAGCAAAATCGTATCATTGAGGTCCCGCTCTGTGTCTGGGATGGTACATCTCACTCACATGATTTCATTTACTCTCAAGACCATCCTGTGCTGTAGGTGTTGTCATCTCCATTGGCCAGCTAAGGACAGTTAGTTCTCAGAAAAAGCAGGTAAAATTTTTCTGCATCACACGGTAAGGGAGGTGTGGACCTGGGAGTTGAGCCCAGCTTTGGGGACTACGTCCACGCTCCCCCCTCACCATGGCTATTCACAGTATCAGAAAGTATATCTGGGCAAAAATCTTGGATGACATTTTCATAATCGCCTAATGAAGGAAGTTTGGATTTCTGGAGGACAAGGCTAACTGGCAAGGTCTAACGATGTCTATTTTCTCTTGTCAAAACCCGACCCATGGGCTGGTCCCTGGGAGCTGCCCCAGCAGGCTGCCCTTCTGTTCTTGTGGTTTACTGAGTTCCTAGTCTTGCCAACTCCAGACCCACAGAACCAGTCCACTGTTTGCTTAATCTTTTAGATCCTTCCTGACGGAACAACCTGTTCTCCTTCCCTCCTGGTGAGGCACGTGAAGGCTGAATGTAAACAGAACTTTTTTTTTCCTGTTCAAAATGTACAGATACCGTGGATGCCAGCAGCTGGAGTGAGAAGGTGGCAGGAGGCTAATTAAACCCTTGGAGAACGGGATAGTGGGGTGTGACTCTGAAAACAAGCATCTCCGTTCTGATTCTTCTGACTCCACCCCAGGCTAAGTGGTCAGAATTGGTGGAACTGAGGCTGCCAGGAACCTTTGGCATCCCTAGAGTTGCGTTGGGATAGATGCCTCTTGTAGAAAATGTGGAACGTGACAAAGAACTGTCTCGGTCAGAGTACACGTGGGAAGTGATGACCCATTCACAGAGGCTGAGAGGGTACCCTGACTGCATGGACTTTTTACAAGGGTGTGGGTGGGGATTAAGGGAGCCCAACAAAGAATGGTGAAGTGCCCCAGGCCAGCAACAGTCAGGAGCTATGAACCACTTGTAAGGGGGTTTGGATGGGAGAGTTCACCAGAACCTAGAGGGTTCTGGGTATATTGTAGCGCTGTCACGGAGCTGAGATTACAAGGTGAGGGATATGATCCCTCCCGACCTTTACTGGCAGGGAGTGGGCTCTGGGAATAAATACCCCAGTGTCCTCCCCTCCCATCCTCTGAGGCCCTACGAGGGTCTTCCCTTGGTTGAATCCAATTAGAAGCCACAGAAAAAGAAACTATGTTGATAGAGTCCCTACAGGTCAGCTTTCAGGGACACAGAGTAGGATGGAGATGGGTGGAGAGTGGAGTTGGAGGGGGGAAGAAAGTGACCATGCAACAAAAGTATAATGAATAAAACAACAGTCACGCATGACCTTCAGGTCATGTAAATTGCGGTGCCCGCCATCTTCACGGCGTCTTGGTGATGGCTTTGGCTGTCCTCCTGTCTTTGCGTGTCTTTGCCACGCTGTAGATCCAGTGCGCCAAAGGGTGCCAACGCTTCTCAAGGAGACGAGCACTCATAGCGAGTGTATTTTTATTGTGAAGACATCTGCACCTTCTTGACAGCCAAAAATAACATATGGAAACGTTTCCCACATTTTCACCAGGGGGCACTCACTCCTTTCCCATGGATGGCTAAAAATGTTTTTTTGGAAGTATCTGCTGGCCAAAATAGAATCTTTTTTTGTAGCCACGGTGAATGTTGGAATCGGCTCTGTCCTGAAATAATTTCTGGCCAAACAACGTTTCTGTTTAAAATAATAAGACTGGACTCAGAGTATGCTTTCTTAGTCAATGTTTAGATCCAACTTGCATGTTCCATTTGGAAGATGCTTTTGGGTCTAAACACTGGCTTACTCTTCTCCCACTGAAATGAACAAAACCAAGAAGACATGGAGAAGATAATTCACAGGCTTCTTTTGTAGGGATACTTTTCAGAGATGAAAGCTCAACAAATCAAAGCACGGGAGCAAATCCTGTCTCTGGGGACTGTCTTGTAACCCATCCCCATGATTCATCCCGATGGATAAATGGGGGCTTCCAGGAGGAAACATGTTTTCACAAGTGTAAATTCTCCTGAACATTTGTTTGGTATCATATCAATCCTACTTAGCTCTAAGGTATGAAAGTGACATACTCATTGTCAAAGGAACCATGCAGACGGTTGAGCAATAAAGAATCTTCTTTAAAGGGCAGATCATGTTTGAGACTTGACAAAAATAATTACAGAGCCCTGATTCTTTTTTCTGGGAGCATTGTATTAAAACTACAGGGAAATAAAAAATGTGCAGGATGGACAATGATAGGACAAAATTGTCTCCCATTTCCCTTCTGAAGTTTTGTTATAGAGACTATACAGTCTGTCACCAAATCGATCAATCAAAGGAATAGATGAAAATTGGCTGCTTCCAAGAAAAACGCTTATCTTTAAATCTGGAGACTGTAGGGTGGAGTGAATAAGAACAAAAATGTTGGCATAAAATCAATCTGGATTTGAATCCTGGCTCCATCATTTCTCATCTCTAGGACCTTGAGAAAATTATTTAACTCCTTGAGCCTTAATTTTGTAATATATAAAATGGGGGACATGATGGTATCTACTTAATAGGATTGAGGTCAAGATTAAGAAGACAACACAAGTTGTGTCTGGCATGTAAAAACAGTACATAATGGATGTTATCATTATTTTTTATAATAAAACAATTGCAGCAGAAATTTAGAGATAACACCTAATGAAGAAATCATCACATGGGTTGAAATAATTCATCGGCTGGACTTTTTTTCCTCCAGTCAATGTTAGTAGCCAGCCATGATAGTGCTAATTAGTTATTTAAAAAACAACAGCTGTTTGAGTGAATTTACTGTCATAAAACATAGGCTCCTAGAGCTGGGATGACTAACAGTTTCATCTCATCCAAACTTCTTTTTAAGATGAAGGGAATTATTTGTAAAATCTTCAAAGTAAAACTGGTTTGTCTGCATAGCCATAAATTGAAAGTATAGGCAAATAATTTCAGTTCCTTATGGATTTGAAAATTGTAATTTATGTGCTACCTCTTTCCTGAAAAGTCAGTGAGAAGAAGAGTGATTTCTTTTTATTTGCTGTATTCCAGCTATTACGTTTATTTTCACTGCTTTCTGTAGACTTTTGAAACATGCTGGGATTCTCTTATTTTCAGTTTTAATGGAAAGTTGAAAATAAAATTTGATTAAAGAATTCTTTTGTGGAGCGTAGAGAATAAGCTGAGAAGATCAAAGTTATCAGGGCCATCGATACTGGCTGTTCGATCTACTTAAATAGTGTTTGTTCATTTGAACATACTCTTGTCTTGCAGCATGTATTGAGAAGAATGGAGTTTTTTTCTGGGGTTTACCCAATTGATGGTCATGCTTTTTCATGCCTCTGTGTGGGACAGGCAAAAGCACAACAGGTCAATCTGACATAGAAATAAATCCTGGTCTCGCTTTTTTTTTTTTTTTTTTTTTTTTTGTATTAGTAAAAGCAAGAGGAGAACAATGGACTGGTCTAAGCCAGATTTTTTTTCTTCAATATGATCTACTATGTCCAAGGTTTCACATATTCTAGTCCTGTTTGATCTTCCAACTTGGCTGTTTTGCCATTATCTGTATTAGGGCATCTCCTCACAGAAAGTCCATTGCCTCCTCTCAGGTAGCACCTGTTGTGCTAAATGTCAAATAATGGGCAGAATTGAGATTCTAGCACAATCTCACAACCCAGTGGAAAGAATTTCCCCAGTTGTTGACGGTAATTTCTCTCCCTTTTAAGAATCCGTAGTAATCCATTTATTCTGCTCTTAAGGTATTTTCAGTTTTCTACATGCATGATTGAATTTCTTTCTTTTAAGAAGTTCCTTCCTTCCTTTCTTCCTTCCTTCCCTTTCCTTCCTTCCTTCCTTCCTTCCTTCCTTCCTTTCCTGCTGCCCCATGGTGTATGGAGTTCCCGCGCCAGGGATCAGATCTGAGCTGCAGTTGTGACCTACTCCTCTGTGGCAACATCAGATCCTTTAACCCACAGTGCTGGGCAAAGGATCAAACCTGCCTCCCACTGTTCCAGAGATACCACCAATCCTGTTGTACCACAGTAACAACTCCTCTTCTTTTTTTAAAAATGAGAGTTGCAACTTTTATTTCAGGTTTTCTCTTTTTTTCCACACCCACAGCATGTGGAAGTTCCCGGGCTAGGGATCAAACTTGTGCAACAGCAGTGACCAGAGCCACAGCAGTGAAAACACAGGAGCCTTAACCCACTAGGCGATCAAAGAACTCCCTGTAATTTCTCTCTCTCTCTCTATCTTTTTCTTTTTTCTTTTTGCTTTTTAGGACTGCACTCACTGCATATGGAGGTTCCCAGGCCAGGGGTCGAATTGGAGCTGAAGCCACTGACCTACACCACAGCCAAAGCAACACCAGATCCAAGCCGCATCTGTGACCTACACCACAGCTCACGGCAATGCTGGATCCTTAACCCACTGAGCAAGGATGCTAGTCAGATTCGTTAACCACTGAGCCACACGGGAGCTCCTCCCTGTAATTTCTTAATAAACATTGCTTTCTAAAGTTGTAGGAATAAAACATGAATATATTCTTGGCTTAAAATCTTCAAAACTATAGATGTAAACTGGAAAACAGAGAGTGTTTCCCAGTCCCAAGACCTTCTCATAGGTAACCACTCTTAAGGTAAGGGGCATGGCCTTCATGCCATTTTCCTAGGCATTTACACTATGAGTGGCTCTCCCAACTGTCTGCGAGGGCCTGGCAGATAATACAAATGAGGGAGCGAGGCTGGATGTAAAGCAGAGGGGCAGAGGGAGGCTGGGGAGTACTGAAGATGCATGGGCAAGCAGCTACCCAGCTGCTCCAGCCATATGAGAAGACAGGTCCGGTGTGGCACAAACCTATTTTTCAAGAGAAGCCTGAAATCTAGCTATTGAAGAAAAAGTCCCCCCTTTTAAAAGGCTGACAATTCATTCAATATTTTATGGTCACTGTTGAAGTTAAACAAAACACACCTGCCGGCTTGGTGTGACCAGAGGACAGCTGATGTGTGCCCTTTGATTTATGCCTTCTGGTTGCATTATCTACCCCACCGCATGTACTATTTTCGTTAACCCTCCAGGTTAATTATTTTTGCAAAGGCAAACCCCTTTCCCTACTCATTTTTGCATCCATGCTGAAGGGCAAACAGCACATCTATCTCCAAACCTCCTTTTCCATCTACACAATGTGCCCAAGAAG
Organism: Sus scrofa; assembly: GCF_054392235.1. Classification (NCBI taxonomy): domain Eukaryota; kingdom Metazoa; phylum Chordata; class Mammalia; order Artiodactyla; family Suidae; genus Sus; species Sus scrofa. Next base: position 33,882,801 of record NC_139388.1, read on the forward strand.
ATCCTCAAACGGAAACAAATGAAGAAAGCAAGCACTAAACCCAAACCCAAACAACAGGAACAATTAATACAACAATGAGGACGATAAACAACGGCAAGTCAATCTAGGGGGAAAAAAAAGTGTTATCTGCAGACTTGCCTAAAATCCCCTCCAAAGCTGTCACTAACAATGTGCAACACAGACCCATTAATAACGCTGTGTTGCCCTGATTCCTTCCCCATCCCTATCTCCTATCTGCTCTTGCTGATTGGCTGATAGCAGAATCTCTCGCTTATTGCTTGTTGATTGGCCAGTGGCTGGAACTGATGGGCACGATGGGGAAGACACGCTCAATCCTTAAGCTCCCATCTCTGAGGTAAGTCCCCTAAATGGAGAATTGAGATGCCAGGGGGACGCTGAAGAATTGGAATGCAAAGGAAGTTAATTTAATGATTCTTTGGAGATCTTATCATTTTGATGTACACAGGGCAAAGGAAAGCAGAGAATGGAGAGGAATCTGTAATTAGTTTTGAATCTCATCCAGAACATCCAGGAATGACTTTATCTCTAATTATTTAAGCTTTGGCAATTGAGCATCCTTGAAACTTTTCTTATAAGATTTCTAAGGATGCTCTGACCTCACCCTGAGGTCCTTCGTTGGGCACGTGTTTAAATAGGATTTGCACCAGGATAGACCTAGGGAGTTGAAGGTTAGGCTGGGCAGAAGATCTATAGCCCAGGAATACTTCAACAATGGCTAACTTGTCTCCCCTACTTCACTCCTGCTGCATCCCCTTGGTTGGAGTGATCCTCTTTGCTGAAAATCTATCATGTTACTTTCCTGCCTAAAATTCTTCCATGGGTCCATTGCCCTCAGATTAAAGTTTATACTCTCAACCTAACCTAGAAGACACCGCATTAGCCAAAACATTTTCAACTCAATGTGAAATCAATATAAAAATTATTGAGATGCTTTATGATATATATGTGCATATTGGTAGTAAGCCTTTGAAATCTGGTGCATGTTTTGCTGTTACAGTACATCTCAGTCAAGCCTAGCCACATTTCAGGTCTCAGTAGCCACGTGTGGCTAGGGGCTCTTGTATCAGACAGAGCAGCTGTGGGCGGAGTTGAGTGCCCTGCTGCGGGACTTGCCTCTCATCTCCTGTGCTGGGCTCCAGTCACAAAACTTCTGAGTGTCCTTTAGGTCCATCATGCTCATTCTCACCTCCGGGTCTCAGCACAGGTTATTTCTCTGCCTAGAATGTCTTTCCTACCCCCTCCTGTATCTGGCTAGCTCCTATGTAATTTCCGGGTTTCGCCTTCCTCCAGAAAACCTTCTATGACTTTCTAGAGCCAGGTTAGGTGTCTTTCCTTATGTGTTCCCTTGTGTTTCCTAAGAAGCATCACAGAACATTTCTTGCTGTTGCAATGTGTTCCCAATGCTATTTGCTGGTTTGTAGTTCCCTCTGCACTGTGAGCTGTATGAAGGGAATTTTGGTATCTCTGATTCACTAGGTCAATGCCCATTATATACTCCATACTCAATAAAGCATTATTTTCTGATTTTGAGATACCCAAACTAAACTTTTATGCTCACTTTTGCTGACTGAGTTAACATATGGAGTCAAATGTCTCAATTTTTAAAGTTAAAAATGCAGTCTGGTTGATTTCTTTTGTAAATAAATACTTCCCCCGACTACTTGTATACAAATTTTCCTTGACTTATGATGGAGCTACATCCTGATAAACTCATCGTAAGTAAGCTGCAAATATCATGTTAACAATGCATTTAATACATCTAACATACTCAACCCAGAGTTTAGCCTAGCCTGCCTTAAATGTGCTCAGAATACTTATATTAGCCTATAGTTGAGCAAGATCATCTAATACAAAGACTATTTTGTAGGAGTTCCTGTTGTGGCTCAGCAGGAAATGAATTTGACCAGCATACATGAGGATGCAGGTTTGATTCCTGGCCTCACTCAGTAGGTTAAGGATCTGGCATTGCCGTGAGCTGTGGTGTAGGTCGCAGACTCGGCTCGGATCTGGCATTGCTGTGGCTGTGGTGTAGGCCGGCAGTACAGCTCGGATTCCATCCCTAGCCTAGACTATTTTGTAATGAGGTGCTGAATATCTCATGCAATTTGTTGAATATTGTACTGAAAGTGAAAGGTTGTCTGGGTACAGACTGGTTGTAAGCGTATTGGCTGTTTACCTCCGTGATCATGTGGCTGACTGGGAGCTGCTCCTGCTCAGCATCAACAGGAGAAGATTATACCACATACGGCTAGCCTAGAAAAAGATCTAAATTCAAAATTCAAAGTAAGGTTTCTATCAAATTTGTATTGCTTTTGCAGCATTGTAAAGTCAAAAAATGTGGTGTAGGCCAGCAGCTGTAGCTCCCACTAGACCCCTAGCCTGGGAACTTCCATATGCCGTGGGCGTGGCCCTAAAAAAAAATAATAAGAACAATAATAAAAATAAACAGTACAGCATGGAAAAAGAATCTGAAAAAGAATGGATGTGTGTGCATATATAACTGAATCACTTTGTTCTACAGCAGAAATTATCACAACATTGTAAATCAACAACTATACGTCAATAAAATTTTTAAAAATGAAAAAAAATAAACAGTCCAACCTGAGGCAAAGTCTTGTATCAATGTCAGTTTTCTGGTTTTGATGACGTTTGGGGTTATACAAAATGTAATTATTGGGGGGAACTGGATGAAGCCTATGTGGGAAATTTATACTGTTTTTTTGACTTTATGTGAGTTTTACACCCTTTCAAAATAAAAAGTTATCTTTAGAAAGTATCTTCTCAACTTAAACCATTGCAGGTAATCACAAAATTCCATAGCCCACAAATGGTTTTGCTTAGTGTTATTAAAATGCTGTATCCTAGAGTTCTTGTTGTAGGGCAGTGGAAACGAATCCGATCAGTATCCACGAGAACCCGGGTTTGATCCCTGGCCCCACTCAGTGGGTTAAGGATCCGGCACTGCTGTGAGTTGTGGTGTAGGCCAGCAGCTGCAGCTCCTATTCAACCGCTAGTCTGGGAACCTCCATATGCTGTAGGCGTGGCCCCTAAAAAAAGAGCATGTATCCTAAGGGCAAAACCAATGAAATGAAGCAGAACACATGAGCGGGAGAGGACACAAATTAGTGGATCCCAGACTTTGTGGATTCATGGCACACTTTATTATTAGTAGTAGTATTTTTAAATTTAAAAAATATTTATTTTTAATTTTCCTGGCATGTAGAAGTTTCCAGGCCAGGGGTTGAACTCGTGCCACAGCAGGGACCTGAGCCAGAGCAGTAACAATGTTAGATCCTTAACCCACTGTGCCACCAGGGAACTCCATGGAACACTTTTATTTTTTGCTTTTTAGGGCCGTACCTGCGAAATATGGAAGTTCCAAGGCTAGGGGTCAAATTGGAGGTATAGCTGCTGGCCTATATCCCAGCCACTGCAACATGGGATCCGAGCCACATCTGTGACCTTCACCACAGCTCTTGGCCATGCTGGATCCTTAACCCACTGAGCGAGGCTGGGGATCAAACCTGCATCCTCAAGGATACTAGTCATGTTCATAATGTGCTGAGCCACAACGGGAACTCCCTGGAACACTTTTAAATATGAGAATTTTGGCAGCCCTCTTGGAGTGATTAGGAGACAAAAAACAACATTTAAACAAATTAGGAATAATTGCAATGTGATCATCATCACTGTGCCACCATGTCTCCCAGTGTTTATGAAACATTTTAGTGGTTACCCTTCCATACTGCCCTGCTATTTGAGAAAACTGTTTACTGCCTTGATGTTACTCTCTTAAGTACTCAAAAGCTCTTGCCCATTTGACCTCACATTTGACACCATGAACAGCAGTTCGGACCATCTTTTATGTTTTTCTGCCTACTCAACTGAACTGTCCATCAAGCAGATGCTGCTGCAACTGTATGCATTTTCAGTTGTGCCCCCATTCAAAAAAGTCACATTGGGCAAAATCTGGTTGTACTTCTTTGCCAGGCTAATGGGTTACTGCCTCTATGCTAGGCAACAATTCAGTGGTTGAGAAGCGCTGGTCTAGATACTATAGATGGAAAACCTGGAGTTCCCATGTGGCTCAGTGGAAATGAACCTGACTAGTATCCATGAGGGGTAGGTTCAATCCTTGGCCCCGATCAGTGGGTTAAGGATCTGGCATTGCCTTGAGCTGCTGTTTGGTTGCAGATGCTGCTCGGATCCCAAGTTGCTCTGGCTATGGTGTAGGCCAGCAGCTGCAGCTCCAGTTTGACCCCCAGCTGGAGAACTTTCATATGCTTTAGGTGTGGCCCTTGAAAGAAAGAAAGAAAGAAAGAAAGAAAGAAAGAAAGAAAGAAAGAAAGAAAGAAAGAAAGAGGAAGGAAGGAAGAAAGAAAGAAAGAGGAAGGAAGGAAGAAAAAGAAAAAGAAAGAAAGAAAAAAGAAAAAGAAAAAGGAAGAAAGGAAGGAAGGAAGAAAAAGAAAAAGAAAGAAAGAAACTCACATTATTTGTATAAAGTCCAGTTAAAACACCATGTCTTTTGTGCCTTTTTTTTCCTTTTTACAGCCACAATTGAGTGGCATATGGAAGTTCCCAGGCTAGGGGTGGAATCAGAGATGCAGCTGCAGGCCTAAGCCATAGCCGCAGCAACACCAGGTCCAAGCTGCATTTGCAACCTACTCTGTAGCTTGTGACTACAAATGTTTGTGTCATTTTGCAATTCTTCGTTATATCTGTTTTATCATTCTAGTAAGTATTACAAGTTCCATGAAGATAGGAGAACCATCTGCTACTTCTTTTGTGTTGCTTCTCCCTTGGCTGCTGAGTGAGTTCAATTCTTTCCTATCTGTAGTTTCTAAAAATAATTGTTAGGTTGATTTATCCAGATTAGATGATTTAAACAAAGGTGAGAAAAGCCTAATAATGCCTATGGCAAAATTGTGATTAAAAATTTTGCCAACTGCTATGTAAAAGACACTGTCAAGAGAATGAAAAGACAAGCCACAGGCTGGGAGAAAATATTTGCAAAAGACACATCTGATAAGAAACTGTTATCCAAAATAAACAGCTAATTCTTGAAACTTAACGATAAGAAAATAACTTGATGGAGAGCCAAAGACCTTAAAGACACCTCACCAAATACAGTTAGAAAACAAGCATAGGAAATGATGCTTCATATTATACATCATCAGAGAAATGCAAATTAAAACAACGAGATATTGCAGCACTATTTTCAATAGCCAAGACATGGAAACAACCTAAATGTCCATCGACAGAGGAGCAGTTAAAGATGATATGGTACATATACACAATGGAATATTACTCAGCCATTAAAAGGAATGAAATACTGGCACTTTTAGCAACATGGATGGGCCTAGACATTATCATTCTAAGCCATACAATAAGACACCAACATCAAATGCTTTCACTGACATGTGGAATCTGAAAAAAGGACAGAATGAACTTCTTTGCAGAACAGATACTGACTCACAGATTTTGAAAAACTTAGGGTCTCCAAAGGAGACAGTTCAGGGGGCTGAGGGGATGCGCTGGGGTTGTGCGATGGGAATCCTATAAAATTGGATTGTGATGGTCATTGTACAACTATAAATGTAATAAATTCATTGATTAATAAAAAAATAAAACAACAAAATAACCACTACACATCTATCTAAATGGCCAAAATCTGGTAACACCAAATGCTGGCAAGGATGTGGAGTAATAGGAACTCTCATTCATTGCTGGTAGGAATGCAAAATGGTACAGCTACTTTGGAGGACAGTTTGGCAGTTTCTCACAAAAGCAAACATATTTTTTACCATGTGATCCAGCAATACCTCTCTTTGGAATTCACCTCAAGGAGTCAAAAACAGACCCACATCAAAACTGGAACATGTGGAGTTCCCATCATGGTGCAGTGGAAACGAATCCAACCAGGAACCATGAGGATGCAGGTTCGACCCCTGGCCTCGCTCAGTGGGTTGCTGTGAGCTGTGGTGTAGGTAGAAGACTCAGCTCAGAGCTGCCATTGCTGTGGTGTAGGCCAGCAGCTGTAGCTCCAATTAGACCCCTAGCCTGGGAACTTCCATATGCTGTGGGTGTAGCCCTAAAAAAGCAAAGCAAAACAAAATAAAACAAAACAAAACAAAAACTGGAACATGATGTTTAAAGCAGCTTTATTCATAACTACCAAAACTTGGAAGCAAACAAGATGTCTTTCAACAGGTGAATGGATACATGTGTATACACAGACAATGGAATATTATTCAGTGTTAAAAAGAAATGAGCTATCCAGCCATGAAAAGGCCTGGAGAAACTTCAATGTATATTACTAAGTGAAAGAAGCCTGTCTGAAAAGGCCACCTACTGTCTAAGTCCAACTATATGGCATTCTGGAAAAGGCAAAACTCTATGGAAACAGTAAAAAAAGATCAGTGGTTGTCAGGGCTTAGGGACGAAGGAGGGCTGAATAGGCAGAGCATAAAGGGTTTTTAGGGCAGTGAAACTACTCTGTATGATACTGTAATGGTGTATATATATCATTATGCTTTTGTCCAAACCCATAAAATATGTAACACTAACAGCAAACCTTAATACCCTGATGGAGAGTTACATAATGGGGGAGTCTATGCACATGTGGGGGCAGAGGGTACATAGGAAATCTCTGTACCTTCTTCTCACTTTTTCTGTGAACCTAAAACTTTTTCTGTGAACTCTAAAACATAAAGTTTTAAGATGCAAAAAATGTTTTGTTTTTTTCCTTGCTGATACAACCACATATCCGTCAAGAAAAGCATTCTATAGGAGTTCCGTCCTGGCACGGTGGTTGGCGAATCTGACTGGGAACCATGAGGTTGTGGGTTCAATCCCTGGCCTTGCTCAGTGGTTTAGGGATCCTGCGTTGCCGTGGGCTGTGGTGTAGGTTGCAGATGCAGCTTGGATTCCGAGTTGCTGTGGCTCTGGTGTAGGCTGGTGGCTATAGCTCCGATTCGACCCCTAGCCTGGGAATCTCCATATGCTGTGGGAGCGGCCCTAGAAAGAAAAAGGCAAAAAGACCAAAAAAAAAAAAAAAAAAAAAAAAGAAAAGCATTTTATAGTACAATATTCACTTTTTCATTCAAGAACTATTTATGCATCATGTACTATGTGCCTTCCGTTGAGTAGATGCTGAGGATACAAGAGAAGCAAGCAGATGCAGTTCTTGCCTGCATGGAGCTCACACTGGCTCTCTTTCCTCAATGGTTCCCGAACACCCAACCTATTTCAGTCTCAAAAATGTGGGCTGATCACACATAAGCGCTCTAGTACAGGTGTGCTCCCAAAGGGTAACCCACCCATGTGCAACTTGAGGAAGGGGAATGATGGTGCCTGGGGTAATAGAACAGACCAAATTCAGACTCTTTAGAATATACTGTCCAGCTGGCTTGTCCAAGTTTCTCATTCTCTTTATTTTGGATATAGCTTCATTTTTTTTGCTGTTCACATCCCTTTTCTTCCTTCCCTCCTTCCTTCCTTTCTCTCTCCCTCCCTTTCCTTTTTCTTTTTTTTTTTTTTGCTTTTTAGGGCCGTACCTGTTGCATATGGAAGTTCCCAGGCTAGGGGTCAAATCAGAGCTGGAGCTGCCGGCCACACCGCAGCCAAGCAACTCGGGATCCAAGCCGCATCCTTGACCTACACTGCAGTTCATGGCAATGCTGGATCCTTAACCCACTGAGCAAGGCCAGGGATACTAGTAGGGTTTGTTGCTTCTGGGCCATAATGGGAACTCCGCATCCATCCCTTTCTATGACTATATAAAAAAAATGGTATCCAATTGCACTTGCTCCTTATTAGCCTGCTTCTCAAAACCCTAATATACTGTGGACCTGTTTTCGAGTCAACAAATATGTGGGTTTACATACACACTGGAGTCAGAAAGCAGAGTGTTCAGTCTCTAAAACCACTCAGCCTGGTAGTTCCCACTGTGGTGCAGTGGGTTAAGGATCTGTCATTGCCTCTGCAGTGGCTCTAGTTGCTCTGAGGCATGGAGTCAATCCCTGACCCAGCACAGTGGGTTAAGGGTCTGGTGTTGCTGCAGCTGAGGCGTAGGTTGCACCTGCAGCTTAGATTTAATCCCTGGCCTGGGAACTTCTATGTGCCACGGGTGTAGCTAAAAGGAAAAAAAAAAAAAATCACACTGCCTGGGTCCCTGTCCCAGGGATGACGCTATAGCTGTGATGATCTTGAGAAACTGACTTACCCTCTTTGAGCCTTTCATCTGCCAAATTTGGGATAATAATATGACCTACCTCAATGTGTTGCTATAAGGATTAAACAAGAATTACTGTAAAGGACAGCCTAAGGACTCGATACTTTTAACTACCGTTCTATAGCGATTGTTTTCAAACTAGTTTAAAGCAGTTCAACCTTGTAAGATAATAGTTTGCAGGGCCCTCGGTAAAGACACACACACACACACACACATACACACACACACACACACACACACACACACACATACACGAGTGAAGCTTCTCTGGATAAAGCTAGAGTGAGACTAGGATGAGGCTAGCATCTGAGGCCCCTCTATGTATTTTAGAAAAGTGGTTCTCAGATTTTAGCATCTTTCATCACTAGCTGGAGAACCTGATGGACACACAGAGGCCTAGATCTTCTTCTCCTTCGATGAGCCTGGGCCTCTGTGTTCTTCATGACCTCCCCAAGTGATTCTGGTCTACATGGAAAATGGACAGCCACAGCTCTAAATTCTCTGCGACACATTCAAAGCCACTGATCCACATCATAGTTTGCAATGGTCACATCAACTTCATAGAATGATACAGACTGATGCCTGATGTATTCAAGCACTCCACTACTGGTGGATATTTAGGTTGTTTCCATTTATTTTTTTTTTTCATTGCAACCTTTGCTACAGTAAATGTTCTCGCACATGTATATCTTTCTGTACATGTGTGAATATCTGCAGGATAGATTTTTGGAAATGATATTGCTGGGCCTAGAATATGCATGCTTTAAATTTTGATAAATATTGACAAATTGCCCTCTGAAAGGTTATATCAACTTACTCATCTGCCAACAGTGTTGAAGAGGGTGCCTCTCTCCCGACTCTGTCATTTTTCTCTTGACCCAGGTTTTAACACTGCTGATTTTAGGGCACTGATGAAATCTACATCAGTGACACATGCATCCATAAGCACCCTGATTACCTGCCAGGAACAGATTCAGCAACCCCCCAGGTACTTCAGAAATCATTTTCTTATCAGGGACTTCCTCCACCACATAGCCCAGGCTTCCACTAAGATACATGCTTATCTTGGTATCTCTGGTATATTCACAAATATAGGAGATTTTGCTGCTTCTCTTGATTTCAGGCTGAGTTGTCTCTTTTCTAGGAAAGGGCTTATTATTTATAGTCAAGAAATTCTGAAGTCAAAAAATATAATTCTCCCATTGTTGAGTTCCTGGATACTTCCCTCCCATCAGAGCCGTATCTTTGAGTAACACATCACGGGAGCGACAGCTCTCTGGTGATTTAGGAGCCTGCCAGATCATTAGAGCATTACCAGTGTAAGGATGTATTAGTGTAACACATCATCAGCGTGTTATCGCTCTGTGATGAATTGCTCCAAATCAGAACAATGGCCTAAAGAAACTATGAATTCTTTTAGAGTTAGAAATGAAATCTTTTTGTCAGTGAGGAAGAAATAAATATGAAGGTTCTTTTTTTTTTTTTTTCACAGTGGAGAGAGGTTTAAATCATGTATTTTTGATCTTCTGATTATCTCTTGGGTGTTGCCTCTTTTGAGCTCAGGATGGAGTCTTCAGGCCAGATGGGTTGGAAGTTTTCTAGCTATGAAATTAATTACTTGTGTCGAAGGAAGGCTGGCATTCAAGGGGGGAAAAAAAAGGTTTTCTTCACTCTGATCCTTGTGGGATGTTTCTCTCTAAGTTGCCGGGTATTTGTGAATGGGGGACTTTTTCATTTGCTCATTTGCTTTTAAATGGGATCTCCTTGAGAGCAGAGGGCTTTAATAACTTGGTCAATCACTGCAGTGCCTGAAACCTGTGTGTTGAATTCTTGGTGGTGGGAGAAGAGAATGGTTTCCGTCAAAGTTGGAAGGTCCCATCATTGGAGTCGTTCCTTTGCATAAAGATAGTGTCTTTAGAATGGGCTCCTTAAATTGGAATTGTGCCAACGTGAGGGGTGAGAGATACTGTCTTTTTTTTTTTTAACATAGAACTTTTAAATAAAAAAATTTTTTTAAGATTTTTATTATTTTTAGTTATAGTTGATTTACAATGTTCTGTTAATTTCTGCTGTACAGCAATGTGACCCAGTCATACGTACATGCATATATATATATATATATATATATATATATATATACACACATATACATTCTTTTTCTCATATTATCTTCCATCATTGTGAATAGATATAATTCCCTGTGCTATACAGCACGATCTCATTGGGGATAGTAGATGCAAACTATTGCATTTGGAGCAGATAAGTTCCAAATACTAGCATAGGATACTCTCTTCATCTTCCACTGCTAACGGGAGCAAAAAAGACCTCTGGGGAAGGAACAGAATGTGGTCCCCACATCTCAGATTGGTGCTTAAGACTGGTTAACACCTTGGACTGTAGAATTAGACTGACCTGGCTTTGAATTCTGGCTGAGTCATTTCCCCGTTTGGGTCACTGGCTGGAACTCGCTGAGCCAGTTTCTTCATCTGTAGAATGGGGATGCAACTAGCAATTGCTTTAGAGGATTGTTGTGATGGTCAGACGAGCAATTGCTCACAAAGGGCCATAAGGCAGTATCTGTTCCACAGGAAGTGTCTCATTCATACAACCACAGTGGTGGTTGTGGTTGCTTTTATTGTCATCATTTTAAAATGTGCTGCCCAGAGAAGAAAAGGCCTTGATGTTTTAACAGCTCTTGAGGGGAGCCTCGTGGGCACACTAGTATTTTCAGACCCATAGCCCTTACATTCCACGTTTCCTCGCTGAGTGTTTTAGCTTCACTGAATTACGATGCTGTAGCACTGACTTTGAAAGATATACTTTCAAATGGGACAGTCCAAGAAACAACAAGGACCTGGTGAGGATTCCTTTGTTACCAAGATCCACAACTGATAAGAGAATTTGGAAATGGCCATTGGCCTGAAAAGCAGTTCATGCAATTTAAAAATGATTGAGTTTGTAGGAAATAACACCTGGGAGCGTCTGCTCTTGGTGACTATGAGGCAGTCCCTGTGCTAAATGCATTGTCTTTGGTCCCTTCAACAAGCTTACAAAGTAGGCATTAATCTCCCCCCTCAGCAGATGAGAAAGGTGAGGCTCAAAGGGGTTAGGGAATGTGCCCTTGGGTACACTGTAGGAAACGTGTGCAACCAGGATTTCATTCATCATTTTCCGAATCTAGAGCTTGAGGTCTGAACTGCTACGCATTTCTGGAAAACACTCATTTCACCTTCACTGGGTAGTTCTGCACATCTTGAGTTGTGTAGCCCACCTGGAGGCATGCCTTGGAATAGATACCAATGGAAGACCCACCAGAAAATCGACATCAGCATCTCGGGGGGTGACAGAAGCCCTATGGATGGGCTACCTATGGATGGTAACCCCCTGCAGCCTGGCAATCAGCACACTCTGAGTTCACTTAATCCAATGGAACCTTCTAGGGGAGGATTCAGTGTGCACTTGACTTTAACCACCCTCTGCAGTCCGCTTCTCATTGTCCTGAGCCTATGCAAGGATGGCATGCATGCCAAAGATAAGCAAAGATGGATTGTAAAAAGCATCCTCCCCTTTCTGCCCCCTCCCTCCTCAATTCCCCTTCAAAGAAAATTGCAAAGAAGAGTTCTGTCCTGATCAGGCATTAAAATGTCATCAGAGCACATAGTTCTGATCAGCTTAATCCTGCAGCTTGCAGCCGAAGTCTGCATCAGCATGTCAAACTTTGGGTTACGAGAGAACAATGATCTTCTGTGGCTACCTTTTCTTTTTTTTCTTTTTTTTTTTTGTTAAAGCACATTCAAGTGAAATGAACACATCAATGCCAGAGACAATATTATAAATTATTTCAGTGAACTTTTAATTTCGGGGGTAGATGGAAAGCAAGTTTGTTGAAATGAGTTTTTCCTGGTCTGCAGGAGTCCTGTTTTCTTTGGAATGGCTTCGGGAGGCTAAGGGGGCCACTGTTTCCCTTGATTTTTGATTTTTTATGTTTTGCAGTTGTTTTGGAGAACAATTTTCCCTGACATGTAGCTGGTTGTTTTATGGCTTTAAGAAATATATTGGTTTATTCATCTGTTGCAACTATAATAATATTGCCATTGGAGTCCAACTTGGTAATAAATCAGACCATTCCTTTCCACTCTATACAAATAATTAAAATAAAAATCGACTGTGCCAGTGAATTTGTTCTACAAGCAGAATAGAATTGGGTGCTATAAGTCTAGATATTTTGGTTGACACAGGGCTGTATATCTTAAAAATAAGAAACCAAAAGGTGGGAAAATAAGACCTTATTTCATTACGTTCAATTTATAACATTTATCTTGAAGATAAAGTTGCCTTCTTCTGCTGCCTATTAACTAGGAGCCAGAATCAGAATACTGTGGAGGGTTCATGGTATCAAATCCTCTCCCCACCCCCTCCCCTTCATCCTTTTCCTGCTCTTTCCTTTCCTCTTTTCCTTGCATCATTAAAAAACAAGTTGAGGTTCATTACTGTAGCTCTGGAAATAAGGGCCTGTTATTTATGCATGCGTGCTGGCATGTCATATATATTTTTATTCCTGTACTACCTTTCTTTTCCCCCCTGAAAAGAATTAGGGCAGCTTGCAAAAACACACAATTCAAAATAAAATAAAAAGGAGTGAGTCAGAAAAATTGGCAGAAAGGAGGAAATTGGTTCCGAAGAATAAAATGAAGGCATGAGATTGACCCACACAATGAGTGCTCTGAAGTCTGGCATATTGTGAGAGGAAGGCCATGTGTTTGGCTTGGAGGCTCCTCGTAGAATTAATGATAATCCCCAGTAACCACCATTAGATTAGAAGCACATTAATGACTCAGGAAGAGTCACACTGTGCTTGGTATTGACATCGGAGAGACTTCTCCTTTCTGGGTCCTCAGCATGAGGACATGATAATTGAAGGACAAGAGTCTTCAACTGCATCTTTAAGAAACACAACCAGGGAGTTCCCATCGTGGCACAGTGGTTAACGAATCCACCTAGGAACCATGAGGTTGCGGGTTCGATCCCTGCCCTTGCTCAGTGGGTTAAGGATCTGGCGTTGCCGTGAGCTGTGGTGTAGGTTGCAGACGCGGCTCGGATCTCGTGTTGCTGTGGCTCTGGTGTAGGCCAGCGGCGACAGCTCCAATTAGACCCCTGGCCTGGGAACCTCCATATGCCGCAGGAGCGGCCCTAGAAAGGGCAAAAAGATTAAAAAAAAAAAAAAACAACACAACCAGTTAGTTGGGCTTTTTCTTATACTAGTAACTTCCTGAAGGCCAGTAGCATAGCACCAAGCAGCAGGAACATTTCTGTGGAAGCCAAACCTGCTGGCGTGCCCTCTTGCCCCTGCCGAAGCCAGGAAGCGGTCACGGCACACTGGTGCAGTGGTTCTCAAACTTCACCCTGCACAAGATCCATCCGATAGGTTTGTTAAACTTCTCCTATCTGAGGAAAATAAATCGCCAGGTTTTGCTACAGAAAAAAACAGCCCCCACATCTCACAGGCTTAAAACTACGAAAGTTGATTTCTTGCTCATGCTGTATGTACAACCACGGCAGGTGGACTGGGGAAGTGGGTGGGGTGGGGGTGTCTCTGCTCAGTGGCTTTTGCAGCCAGGGATCCAGGCTGTGGAAAGCTCCATCTCCATGATTGTCATGATTGTCGTGATTGTCAAGGCAGAAAAGAGCTTGGGGCAAATTCCATATTGGGTGAAAGAGCCTCCATGGGGAAGACAGGCATGTTACTTCCCAAATCCATTTCATTCGCAAAGCGAGCTACCCGGTCATGATAAACTTCAAAGGAGGCAGGAAAATGCAACCCTCCTTGGGCCTGGAAGGAGATAATCTGTTTTGTAGGAGAACCACAAGTGCCTCTAATTTACAGTCTCTGGACCATATTTTGAGAAACAGTAGTCTAGAGATGAGGCCAGATTATTTATCCTTCAGGAAATCTACCATAAATATTCCCCTGAATTGGGCTTTAGTTATGTGCTCAGTTGGTGGGGCATTTGGGGTAACACCCTGACAACACCTGTCCCACAGCTGTTCTGTGGCAACAGCTAATACTCAGCCCAAAAAGGTTTAACAGTCATATGTTCTTGAGAGTAGAGCAGAGGAGCCTAATAAGGACACTTAGGATTTCATGATGGCTCCCCTTCTAATGAAGTGGAAGTTACACAGGTTACCTATAGAACACCTACAGATTGGGCCAAGATTTTTCTCGACAAGTAGTCTTGACTCTGTTATAACATTTTTTTTTTTTTTTGGTCTTTTACTAGGGCCACACCTGCAGCATACGGAGGTTCCCAGGCTAGGGGTCTAATTAGAGCTGTAGCCGCTGGCCTAGGCCAGAGCCACAGCAACGCCAGATCCAAGCAGCGTCTTTGACCTACACCACAGCTCACGGCAACGCCAGATCCCCAACCCACTGGGCAAGGCCAGGGATCGAACCTGCAACCTCATGGTTCCTAGGCAGATTCGTTAACTACTGAGCCACAATGGGAACTCCATTGACTCTGTTATAACATTTACCATAAGGTTCCAGAGTTCCATGGTGTAGACCAGAAGTTCTTTTTCTTTTTTTTTTTGTCTTTTTAGGGCTGCACCCACAGCATGTGGAAGTTCCCAGGCTAAGGGTCGAATTGGAGCTGCAGCTACCAGCCTACACCACAGCCACAGCAACACGGGATCTAAGCTGTGTCTGCGACCTATGCCACAGTTCATGGAAACACCTGATCCTCACCCCACTTAGCAAGGCCAGGGATCCAGCCTGCATCCTCATGGATACTAGTCTGTTTTGTTACTGCTGAGCCGTGATGGGAACTCCCAGAATTTCTTAATTAGGTGTGAGAGAAGGAATCACCTTGAACCTCTGGGAAAAAACAACTTGCTTAAAAAATCTAGGCTGCTTCCTGGGGTCATGTGTTTTTATTAAAGTTCCACAGGTGACCCTAAATCATCCTCCTGGCACAAGCACTGAGCTGGAAGAAAATTGAAGCAGTTATAAACAAGTCCATCTCTCAAATGCCTCCATGAAGTCCTCCTGGAATGCTTAATTATTATATTGCTGCCACCAAGATTTTTCAAAATTAAAAAAATTAAAGTGATAAATGAACATAGTTGTATGAATGAACGAGATTGTACAGGGGTTCCTATTGTGGCGCCAGAGGAACGAACCCAAGTAGCATCCATGAAGATGCAGGTTCCATCCCTGGCCTCGCTCAGTGGGTCACGAATCTGGCTTTGCCTTGTTGTGAGCTGTGGTGTAGATAGCAGACGTGGCTCGGATCTGGAGTTGCTGTGGCTGTAGTTCTGATTCAACCCTTAGCCTGGGAACCTCCATATGCCACGGGTGGGGCCCTAAAAAAAAAAAAAAAAAGACTGCGCTGAAAAGGCTCAATATGAAAATTGTCATCCTGCTTTCTAGAAGCACACACGTTTAGCTCTTTTATCCATGTCTTCTAGTGTTTATCACCATAACTGCAGAGTGCTCCTACAACCATTTCTTTATTTGCTACATGTAGCGATGGCTTAGAAAGGCATGATCCAATAGAAATGTAACAAAGCCTGCATATGTAATTTAAACTTATCTAGTAAGGACATTTTTGAAAAGTAAAAAGAAACAGGAAATGAATTTTAATCATATACACTGTACCTTCTGTATCTGCAGGCTCTGCATCTGTAGATTCAACCAACTGCTGATGGATTTCATGCTTTCAGGCTCTCTGGTTGAATCCGTGGATGCAGATGCAGAATCCATGGATATGGATGGCAGAGGTACTGGGCCATTTTATCTGAGGGACTAGAGCATCACCAGATTCTGGTATCCCCAGGGTTCTGGAAACTAATCCATGACAGCCACTGAGGGATGATTGCATATTGATATATTTCAACAGTATATTTTGTTTGACCCAATATAACCAAAATACTATCATTTCAAAATGTATTCAATATGCAAATTATTAGTGAGATCTTTTACTTTCTTTGTGATGTCTTTGCTATCTGCTGTGTATTCTGTACCTAGAGCAGAATGCCTCACTAGTCACATTTCAAATGCTTCATAGCCACGTGTGGCCAGTGGCCAGTGTATTGAGGAGCACAGAGCTAGAGGTTTCTTGTTATGGAAATATTTAGCTTTTTGAAGGTAAAGATCATAGTAACTTGTTTTTAATAGCTTTTATTTTTTATTTATTTTTAAATGATTTTTCTTTTTTCCATCTTAGCTGGTTTGTTTTTAATAGTTTTATTTATTTATTTATTTTGTTGTTGCTGTTGTTGTTGCTATTTCTTGGGCTGCTCCCTCGGCTTATGGAGGTTCCCAGGCCAGGGGTTGAATCGGAGCTGTAGCCACCGGCCTACGCCAGAGCCACAGCAACGCGGGATCCGAGCCGCGTCTGCAACCTACACCACAGCTCACGGCAACGCCAGATCCTTAACCCACTGAGCAAGGCCAGGGATCGAATCCGCAACCTCATGGTTCCTGGTCAGATTCGTTAACCACTGAGCCATGATGGGAATTCCAGGTCCTGTGTTTTTAAATGAAATCTTTTTTTTTTTTTTTTTTTTTTTTTTTTTTTTTTTTTTTTTATGGTCACACCCGTGGTGTATTGATGTGCCCAGGCTAGGGGTTGAATTGGAGCTACAGCTGGGGCCTGTGGCACAGCCATGGCAACACCTGATCCAAGCCACATCTTCGACCTGTGCCACGACTTGCGGCGATGTTGAGTCCTTAACCCCTTGAGAAAAGCCAGGGATGGAACCTGCATCCTCACAAAGACAACACTGGGTCCTTAACCCACTGAGCCACAGCAGGAACTCCTTTAATGAAATCTTAATGTCTGAATTGAGATGTATAGTATTTGTCAGATTTAGAAGATGGAGCATGAAAATGTGTGAAGTCTCTATAATTATTTATTTGTTGAATAATTATTTGTTGAATTGAAATTGTTATGGATATAGTGGGTTAAATAAAAATAAATTAGTAAAGTGAGCCCCACCTGTTTCTTTTCCCCTTCTTAGCTGTCCTAGAAAATATAAAACTGCATATACGGCTCACACTCTATCGCTGTCAGACCATACTAGTTATAAACTGTATTGGAGGGCACTGAATGTCCAGCTGCAAAATTCTAAATCCCAGTGAGATGGGTGGAGGCATAGTACAGAACTGGAATTCAGAGCATGGGCTTGCGCGTTACTCAGGTTTGGATGTACGTACCACCTAAATTACTTGACTTCTTCTTGAAATATATGTTCTTACCTGCAGATTAGGGACGATGTCACCACCTATTCCATTGACTTTTTCAAGGATTCAATAAGCGAACACATATATAACGGCGCATAGAAGGCAATGTCTAAATGTGTATTACTTTGTTAGTCAAAATAATTATAATAATACTATTGGTATAAAAGTCAGAATCCTCAGGCCTAATAAATGATGGTTATTTTTTTTTTTCCTGCACTTTGTTTTTTTGAGGTGTCGTCTTCTGTTGCAATTCATTGCACTGGACTGCATTAATCATAGCCTGTTTTGTTCTCACTGACAGTAATGAATAGTAACTGATACAAACCAGCCTGCTAGGTCACTGATGAGGTGGCTACAAATGCTCTTTTCCAAGGCAGTTCTTAATTACCTTTTGTATGTGAAATACCATATGCTGTAATTCCTCTAGCTGGAAATCTGCTCTGGGTTATAATGCCATGTTAGTTTTTAAACAATGTCTCCGGTTGACTTCTCCTCTGTAAATCTCAAGGAGAAGTTTGATGTAGTTGTCGTGCTTTATAATTTTATTTTTTAATCTGGCGACTCCCTTATTCTCTTTTTGTTCCGTCTCATTTTTCTATCATTATTTAAGTCAGTGGCTCAAGCTGTCCTTTGAGGCTCGGGACTAGTTCTGTGTTCAGTTACTTGAAGGCATCGGCACTCGGAATGATGGTGTTTATACACATGGCTTCGGGCTATAGATGGAGCCCTATCATATACAAACACTATCTTTAGGCCTTTGTAAACTACTATCAAACATAATGGCGTTTTATAACTTTTAAAAGTCTGGGAAATGCTCCCTTACTTGAAGGTCAGATTCTCAGCCTCCTCAATCATCCAGGACACATCTGGAAGTGTAGGTGTAAGCAGAAATGGCCTTTCAGTTGCTTAGAACACAGTTTTTGCCAAGCACAGTATTTTATCCAGAGGCAGAGGGCAAGAATTTTCCAAAAGGCACTGAGTTATCCATAAATCTACAACAGGGGCTGGTAAATTTTTCTGTTAAGTAGCAGAGTGAATATTTTAGGCTTTGCAGGCCATGCAGTCTCGGTTACAACTACTTAACTTGGTCTGTTTTTAGAGAGAAAGCCGCCATAGACAATATGGAAAAGAATGAGTATGGCTGTGTTTCAATAAAACTTTATTTATAAAACAAGCAACAGGTGGGATTTGGCCCAGGGCCTGTAGTTTGCCCACCTCTGCTCTAAAATATAAAGGCAGATTAGAACAGGGGAGGGAGCGAGAAGGAATAGCTGTTGAGCAGGAGGAAAGATAAAACAACATCTTCAAGGTAGGTGCAACCTTATAGAAAGTGCACCCATCCAGAGCCCTTCCATGTGGGCAGAAATAGCTCTGGGGACCTAATAACATGATTGATGACATTATTTCAAATTTTTTTTTTTTTTTTTTTGTCTTTCTGGGGCTGCACCCGTGGCATATGGAGGTTCCCAGGCTAGGGGTCTAATCCGAGCTGTAGCTGCCGGCCTATGCCACAGCCACAGCCACACAGGATCTGAGCCACATCTGCCACCTACACCACAGCTCATGGCAACGCCAGATCCTTAACCCACTGAGCGAGGCCAGTGATCAAACCCGAAACCTCATGGTTCCTAGTCAGATTCATTAGCCGCTGAGCCACAACGGGAACTCCTGATGATATTATTTCAAATGTGATAACTGAGATTCATAATGACGACCCTACATTCTCCAGCAGCTATTAAAATACATTCCATATATTCTGATGACAAAGACAGAGAATTAGGGAACATATTTGAGAGAGGTACACCAAACAGATGAAAATAAAAAAGGAATTTTTGCACTTAAGATGGTGAGCATCAGTTATCTGAAAAACTCATACAATTCTCTATTTCTGAAATCTGTGGCTCTTCAGGTGGTACCGTATTTTTCTTTTTCCTTTTTATGGCCACACCATGACATATGGAAAATCCTGGGCTGGGGGTGGAATGGGAGCTGCAGCTGCTGGCCTACCTCACAGACACTGCAACGGTGGATCTGAGCGGTGTCTGTGACCAACCCACCAGCTTGTGGCAACGCCAGACCCTTATCCCACTGACTGAAGCCTGGGATGGAACCCACATCCTCACGGACTATATGTTACATTCTTAACCCTCTGAGCCATAACGGGAACACTGGTACTGAATTTTTTATCTTTTCTTCTTCTTCTTTTTTTTTTTTTTTTTTTTTTTGCCACAGCCATGGCATATAGAAATTCCCTGGCCAGGGACTTAACTTGAGCCATAGCATTTGACCCACTGCAGTGACAATGCGGGATCCTTAATGGCTAGGCCACCAGGGAACGCCTATCTTTTGTTCTTTAAGCTTGAGACTAGCTAAAGAAACCAACTTACTGCACAAATCTTTGGCTGGATTCTTTGTGGGGCTTAGGAGAACATTCAAAATCTATGTTTCCTCCTTTTTAAAAGCAATCTATGCAGGATGATAAAATGTACTTTATATACTCACAATTCATGCTGACTGCTGAGAAACAGTGTTCTCCTAGGAAAAGAGAGTATCTTGGACCATTCTTGCTAAACTTGGGGGGAAATTGAATGTTTCCAGCTTGGAACCCTGGGAAAACATCAGTCTCAGCAGTAGGGCTGCTGCTGAGTTGATGCCTTTGAGGATTTTTCCAATACATTTTCTAGCACTTTTTTAATGAAAGGAAATTCTGTGACTCTCCATTCTACAGATTCTAGCTCTTTCCTTTGCTCTGAGTCATTCTATATTTATCATTATTGATAAAGGACATCAATAATGGCTGGGATTTATCCTATTTCTCTCTTAGATATAGTTTATGTTCATGGTATAAAAGATGAATTTGCTCAGACAGGGTAGACATTGTCCCAGATTGTGTATGAAAACCTCTCTCAGGTTTTGACCATTACGGGATGGCCGTAAAGGAAAAGTAAAGATAAAAAATGTTTTAAAAATATATCCTGACTTTGCCCTTGGCAAAAGCGGTTCTTTCCTAGCTATGAGTTTATTCTAACTTGTAATAATGCGGCAGAGTCTTGCATGAGGTTTATGCTGGGGTCCTCAGGGCCAGATTTCACAGGGGCAAATCCTGTTTCATAGCTCAGGGCTGTGTGATGTTGGACAAATCGCTTAACCTGGCTAGACCTATTTCTTTATTTGTCGTTTGGAGCCTATAATTCTGTATTTTTCAGAGTTGTTGGGAGGCTTAAATGAGATAATACACGCGGAGTGCTTGGCACAATAGAGGGGTGCCGAAAACAGCTGTATGGATTGTGAACTGAACCACTCCAGTGGGTGCCAGTCACAGGGACTACGGGGCCATCTGGCAGCTTGGGTACAAAGTAAGTGCTTGATATAGAAAGCCATTATTATTATTATTATTATTAATGAGGAACCCAAGGCACACAAATATTACGAAACCTGTCTCTGATTATACGTGAAAAAAGCCATCATGTGGCAGCGACTGTTAGGTGTACATCCTTATCAGCAATTCTGGTGTATTCAATATTATATTTGGATTGTTAGATTAAGATAATCACTAATCATCTAGTAAAAGCTTGGACTAGATTTTTGTATTTCTGTGGCTTTGGTTCATCTGCGATCTGATTCCAGAGTTTTCTTCAAGATGTCCCTTGAGCCTGTTGATCCTATGTGTAGTGCCATATTATTCTTAGGAAAGTCAAAATTTCCCCATCCACCCATCCATCCATCCATCCATCCATCCATCCATCCATCCATCCATCCATCCAATGCTATTAAGTACCAACTTGTGTGTGATGCTGTTTCAGGCACAGACATGTGCAGATGCCTATCATGGTTTCTCAAGGAGCTCACAGACTCATGGGGAGGCAGACAGGTAAGCAGTTCACCAGAACAGGATGAGAAATGCCCTGTAAGAGTGAGTCATAAAATCATTCATTCACTATTTTTTGTTTTTGTTTTTGTTTTTGTTTTTTTCTCCATTCATTTAAGGAACAGAGGCCTTGTACTGATGACGACCTAGGCACTGATGTGGTAGTAACCCCTATAACAGGATACCAAGAGTAGTAAGACCTGGTCCCTCCCCTAAAAGAGTCCAGGAGGTTTCCTGGAGATGAGGAGGTAGGACTAGTAGAAGAGTGCTGGGCAGACGAGGAAGGCAGTGAGGGTGCAGGCAGTCTGAGGAAAGTCCAAGAAGACCTGGGGTCAGCCCTGATGTCCAGCCACACCCTTGAGAACTCTTGTCATCTTGGCCAATGCTCTTTCCACCTCTGAATCTCCATATCCTCAACTGCCCCCCTGAGGAAGGGAACCTTCTCTCCATTAATGACCCTGAAGGTTTTTGAGTGGTCCAAAGGGGGTACGTATGTGACATTTCTTTGGAAACTGGAAGGAGTAAAATATTATATAAAAGGAAGTGATCATTTAGAGTCATGTCTATCAATTCCCATGAATGGTGTCTTGGTTTGCTTACCCTGAAACCCTGAGACCAAGAGACAGGTGTTGCCAGGATGGAGGAGGAAGGGGCCAGGGAGAATGCAAAAGTCCAGGTGAAAGAATGCAGTGAAGTCGCTGCTTGGCCAGAGGAAGTCTGATTCTATCAGGACCTCCTGAGAAGCAAAGAGAATGCCCCCCCAGGAAATTCCATCCAGTTGATAGGAGGTGGGGTTTTATTCCCCCTAGGATTCCTCTCTTTCTACTTAAGGACCTGTGTTGGGAATATTTTTATGTACATTTATTTATTTTTATTATTATTATTAGGGCCGTACCTGCAGCATATGGAAGTTCCTGGGTTAGGGGTGGAATTGGAGCTGCAGCTCCAGCCTACACCACAGCCACAGCAACGTGGGATCCAAGCTGCATCTGTGACCTACACCACAGCTCGTGGCATTGCCAGATCCTTAACCCATTGAGTGAGGCCAGGGATGGAACTCTCATCCTCAAGGATACTAGTCAAGTTCTTAACCCACTGAGCCACAGCAGGAACTCCTGGAATATAACGGGCAAATGATACTTATGGAATGTCTACAGTGTTCCGAGACCTGTTCAGTTTACAGCTTCTGGCTCTAATAGGCTTCTTAGTTATAGGGAAGTATTCTCTTTTTCCATTTTTTTCCCCTCTTCTTGCTCGTATTAATAGGATGCCTGCTAGGTAAGAGCCACACAAATTAATGCTACGAAGTTGTTAAAAGGCTCTCCCCCCATCAGTTTTGAGGTTGCTTTCTTTGAGTTCGTCTTTCTCATTCCCAAATACTTCCATAGAGCATTGGTCTGGCCAAGAATTACATTCATAATCAAAATGGAATCTTCTGTAACCAAACTATGATTAGATAACCAAAACAAGTCTTTGAGTAATTCCCTTATTAAATAGGAAACAATACAATGGCTTTATGTGGATGGTGCCTGGAATTCTAAATTCTGAAAATCCTTTGAGGGTTTTTGATAAATGTGTGCTTTATCATAGTAAAACATGTTACAAGTTATAGAGAAATTTTATTATATATATATATATATATATATATATATATATATATATCTCCTACTGGGCCTTGATCATCCAGTAACCTAACCTATCAAAAAGGATGTTAAAAATAGTCTCAAAAAAAAAAAATAGTCTCGTCCACAAAGAAGTTCTGAAGTATGACTTTGGATGAAAAAAAAAAACCACACTGTTGTTAGACTTTGCTGTAATTTGGTGACTTCCACATCAAGAAAATCTATTTTTCAAGTGTTCTGATTAAGTTTGTTTCTTTAGTGTCAGGCTAGTATGCTTGCATTTTCAGAATTTAAATCAGAATGTTTCCATTCATGATTCTGGGCTAGACACCTTTTTATAAACGAAGGTACCGCTGTTTTCAAGTTTAGTGTCTTTGAAGGTGACTACAGGAAGGCAGGAAATTTAGGCCAAATGTGTGACCTAATTATGTGAGTTTCTGGATGTGGCAGCTGCTCATGACTTTAGCTGTTTCAACTGAAACAATTAGCCACCTCTTCCTTCCTAACTCTTCAGCACACCTGGCTGGGCAGTGATCTCCCCTAATTAGCTGAGTGATCTTCGGCAAGCCACTTTAGAGACGGAAAATTGAAGGTCAGAGTGCAAACTGTCGATCGCAAGGCTTTCCTGTGTCTGTAAAGCACCTGGCGTGGTGCTTCGCACGGAGCGTGCGTTCATTCAAGGGGTATTTTTGAGCGTCTGCTGTGTGCCTGGCATTGTTCCAGAGGCTGAGGTTACCGTGGTGCCCACGGCAGACAAAAGCTTATATTCTGGTGTAGGAAGATGGACAAAAGCAGGGAGAGAGATAAGGATGCCAGGCGGTGTGACAGAGAGAGGCTGGGCATCACTCCTGAGACTGAATATACAGGGAAGTTCCTCTGAACAGGAGACATTTGAGTGCAAACCTGGATGGCAAAGGGTCTATCCTGGAAATATCTGTGGGCGCAGGGAATATGAGCCCAGGATCCTAAGTTAGGCATGAACTTGGCATCTCTGGAGGAAGGCAAGGTGGCCTGGAGTGTTGCAAGCAAGGGAGAGAGGCCAGACGCTAGACTGTGAAGGGCCTGGAAGACATTGGTTTAGATTTTGCTCAAAGCGCAGTGGGAAACCATCATAGCATTTTAAATAAAGGAGTGACTTGATCGGATTTAGATTTTTTTATGATGCTATTCTACCCCAGGGGTTTCTTAACCAGTCAACTCCCTGCAGCTGTGGATGGAAGGGTGTTCTTGGGGGCAAAAAGAGCTTCCTGGCACCTCTGGCCCGCTGTGTGTACAGATAAAGCATCCTCCAGCCATTGGAGAAAGGCCTGCGATAAATAGATGCAGGTGACAGTGACTGGAGATGCATCAAGAGAAGGATGTGAGTGGCACTTGCTACCATGTCAAATAGGCAGGTGGACCTTAGGGGAGAGCTCAGAACTAATCTGTGTATGTAGAGTATTTAAAGCCATGGGACTGGAGTTCCCTTTGTGGCTCAGTGGTTAACGAATCTGACTAGCATCCACAAGGATGCAGGTTCGATCCCTAGCCTCGCTCAGTGGGTTTAGGATCCGGCATTGCTATGAGCTGTGGTATAGGTCACAGATGTGGCTCAGATCCCGAGTTGCTGTAGCTGTGGTGTAGGCTGGCGGCTGTAGCTCCAATTGGACCCCTAGCCTGGGAACCTCCATGTGCCGGTGGGTGTGGCCCTAAAAAGAAAGACAAAAAATTAAAAAAAAAATAAATAAAGCCATGGGACTAGAAAAAAAAAAATCACCTATGGAGAGTTTATGGATAGAGAAGAGAAAGCCCTAGAGCTTGATGAGTTAACATTTAGAGTTGGCGTTGATGAAAAAATTAAGAAAGAGTAGCCATTGAGGTTGGAGGAGAAGCAGCAGAATGTGGAGTCACTGAAGCCAAGAGGTTTTTGACCTAGTAGGGGTGATCAAATGTTCAAATGCCACTAAACAGGAGTCCCCGGCGTGGTGCAGTGGTTAATGAATCCGACTAGAAACCATGAGGTTGCGGGTTCGGTCCCTGCCCTTGCTCAGTGGGTTAACGATCTGGCGTTGCCGTGAGCTGCATGTGGTGTAGGTTGCAGACGCGGCTCGGATCCCGCGTTGCTGTGGCTCTGGCGTAGGCCTGTGGCTACGGCTCCAATTGGATCCCTAGCCTGGGAACCTCCATATGCCACGGGAGCGGTCCAAGAAATAGCAAAAAAAAAAAAAAAAAAGACAAAAAAAAAAAATCAAATGCCACTAAACATTAGAGAAGCCGCAGAAAGAGAACATTGGGAGTTCCCACTGTGGCTCAGCAGGTTAAGGACCTGATGTCTCTGTGAGGATGCAGGTTTGATCCTTGGCCTTGCTCAGTGGGTTAAGGATCTGGCATTGCCATAAGCTGCAGCATAGGTCGTGGATGTGGCTCAGATCTGGTGTTGCCAAGGCTATCGTATAGACCTCAGGTGCAGTGCTGATTTGACCCTAACATGGGAACTTTTATATGCCATATGCCACAGGTGCAGCTATAAAAGGAAAAAAAAAGAAAAAAAAAAAAGAGTACATTGGATGGCATGGTTCCTTGGTACCATGTACAGCAGACACTTACCATCTAAGGTTATTGTTATGATTTAAATCCTCAAAGATCTCATTTAGATTATTTCTGAGCTGCCTTTTGGAACCTTATGGGTCTCCATGTTGTATCCCTGGAAACTGCAGAATTCATTTCCCTGAATTCCTAGTAGGGGGTCTGTAAACCTCGGTTGAATGTAGTTAGTTTGACGATTCTTTCCTTCAGAATCAGGACTTCTCTTAAAGCAGGAAATTTCGGGATAGAAATTTAAGTTTAAATTTTCTTAAAGCAGGAAAGAAAAGATGTCTAAGTAAAACACACCTGCTTGGTACCTTTGAGGTTTCTGGTAGCAATTTAGCTCTGCAAAATCTATGTCATACTCTTAACAAGGGTTATTCTAGAACTTGCGTTTTGGAGATGGTTCTGATGGAAGAGTCTCCTAAAGAATACAGTGACTCGGGTTTTTTAAATAGGACTCTTCCATCAAGGCAATGCTTCACCTAAGAACTTTTAGACTGTTAATGTTTTAGTTTTTTTCATTATTTTATTTTATTTTATTTTGGTCATACCTGTGGCATGCTGAAGTTCCCAGGCCAGGGGGGAATCTGTACCACAGCAGCAATCTGAGCCACAGCAGTGACAACTGATGGATCCTTAACCCACTGAGCCACCAAGAGAACATCAAGGCTCTTGATGTTTTAAAAGCACGTAGTTAGAAATAACGGGCATTTGAGACTGCACAGTAGCTAGGAGTGTCCTCTAGCTTGTCTTTATTAGATGTCTACCTGCAAAATGAGATTTGGGGAAAGACGTCTTTCCCGAGCTTGAGAGTTTGTTTAGATCGTGTAGGGAAGTGTTGGTGTCATGCAAGCGAAGGGGTCCACTGAACCCTCCCCCAGCCCCTCTCAAGCAGCGGTGCCCCTTCAGCTGTATAATAAGTCCACATGCCTTCTGCTTGGCCTTCGAGTATGTTCCAGGCAGACCATCTGAGCTATTTTAATGTCTTCTCTTTATTGTAGTCTTTCTAGAAATGTCATTACCACATCCCTGTCTTAAGATGAGAAAGTGGAGCCAAATGGAAAGCTAATCGTTAAGACCAATTTATCACTTTTGGGAAACGCTAGTTGAGGACGCCAAAGTGAGTTACTAAATAATTATTCAAAGCTAAGTACCGAAATCCCCCAACACACTCCAGGATTCAATTTTTATCAGTTCAGATTAGAAGAATGTTTCAAATCATTTCTGAGCACTGAGGTTTGACGGATGCTTTTGCTGTTTCTTTGAGCTTTTGCATTGCTGAAGAATCCAACACATCTCACACTTCCCTATCTTGTCTTTACGTTTCTTGCAATAAAGATTTGATTGGAAGACAGGGGTTTGTGTGTGTATGTGTGTGTGTACATGCATATGTGGGCCTGCATGTGTGTTTTGGATATTTTTCTGGGCCACACCCACAGCTTGCAGAAGTCCCCAGGCCAGGGATTGAACCTGCGTCACAGCAGTAACCTGAACCACAAGTGACAACAAGTGCTAAACCACTAGGCCACCAGGGAACTCCGTTATATAATTTTTTTTAACCAAAATAAATCAGTTGCCTACTGTCCACGGGGTTATCTACTATTTTTGCCTGTGTTACAAATTGCGGGGCAGTCTGCTTTAAAAATTTCGTGATTCGCAGATCATTTTCAATGTCTTGAGCTGTGTAGGGAGTGAAAACTACCCTCTCCCCAGCACCTTCCGTGGCTCCCAGCACTTTTGTTCTCCAGGCCTGTTTCTGATTCTATTCTTGTGAAGACAGTGTAGTTCAAGTTGCAAAAACACGTCTTCTCAACCTTGTCTAATTTCTGCCGTGCCATGTGATGCATGGAGTGTTGATGTCTCTGAATGTATGGGGAGAGGGAAGCTGACAGAGACAAGGTTGGGGCCCTAGTTGAGGAGTCGTGGGGTAGAAGACCGGGTGATGGTTTTTCTGTCTGTTCAACTTTTGGGTCATAGAGTTGAACCAAAGATAGTGAAGGAGAATTAATTTCTCTTTCCTTCTTTGAAGCTCACTCTCCTCTTTGGGTTCAGAGAACATGTATGTATTTCTAAATCAAATTCACTTAATGAAAGAGCAAGAATCAATTCCTTCTGTCTTTGGGTCTACGGTCTTCAATCTTTGGTTTGCAGAAGTCGTGGACACTGTAGGTTTTTTGTGTATCCTTGCAGGCATTTCACTGGAAGGTCTGGAGGATGCATAGTGGCTAACTCCTATGCCAGCTTGAAAGAAAGAAACACCTTCGAGAGAGCGAGTTCTTGACGCTCCGTTCTTGCTCAGACCCTACTGCAGAGGGAACTGCGGGGGGAATCAGAATTGAAATGAGATAAATTCTGCCTTCATCCAACTTAGTCAGAAACGTCACACACTGAGGCCAAAGACAGTTCTCTTCCACCTTGTGTTCAACATCGTGATAACCAAAAGTTTGAATCACAGATACAGGTAGCTTCTTTCAGAGGTGTCTGATTTTTAAGGACTTTCCTGATTGTTCATTCAGATTGATTTTTTTTTTTTTTTGGATGGCTCTGCAATGTTCCTCATTAAAAATCGGGATAGAGGAAATGCTGGGAGAGTCTAAAAGTTTCAAGTACATTCAAAAATGCTCAACTATGTCACATCCTGAGTCTTTATTTCTCCCTGCCTCTAAAGGTGCCTCTAATTGTGACTCTTTGTCCCTGCGTTTTTTGTTCCAGGAACACCCCCCAGAGGAGAAGCCCTTGAGGCCTGCCCCTGGCTTGCGCCGAGAGAGGCTCTTCCATGCTGGCGATCTGTAGGCGCTCTGGGGGGGAACGCGTGATATGAAATGATCAATCATGAAACCATTTTCCTGTCATTAAAACCTCTTTGTGAGTGATCACTGTTCTTTCTTCACATGAGATAAAAATTAAAGACACGCTGAATAAAAAATAATTGCTCTCCTTTTCCAAAGGAAGAAATTCTCTGAGGGAAAGAGGAAATAAAAGTTTCTCTTCCCCCCCACCCCGCCCCAAAATGCCACCTTTCATTGAAAAGCACTTTAATTTCCCTCAGATAGGCCAACGTGTTACCCCATCCCCCCCCCAGCTCCCCCAGGATAGGATTCGTTTAAGCAAGCAAACATTTCAGAGTGTTCCACTCAAGCTCTTGTTTTCCAGATAACACAGGCTGCTCTGTGTTTCTCCATATGCCTGTAACATCTGTACCACGCACAGACCATGTCACGGTGAAATACAGCCAAGGCAGATTCCAGAGTTTCCTCGGCCAAAGAGGAATACAGGGGCTCACAAGGGCAGTCACTCACACCCTCATCACATCGGCCCTAGACTCAGGAGTGAGCCTCAAAATAAAAGGGCTTTGGAGGCCCTGTTCATTTTCATTGGTTAAGAATTATGAAACACTGTCTCCCTGAAGCTAAGCTAGCAGCTGAGTTTGCGTCCGTTTGGGAACCAAATGGCAAAATGTAGTGAAAAAATTTGATTAAGCCTGACAAAGCGGGGTCTTAAATTTTTATGTTTTCCCTTTGAGTCGGGCAGATTTTGTCCCACAGGCGAGGCTTTGCCTGGAAAGGAATGATCTGGTTGAGAGATGAAGGGGCTGAAAGAAGGAAGGCCTTTCATGTTTCAGGGAAGGGACTTCTGCATCTCAGCTTCTCCACCTGTAAAGAGGCAGGGGTGGACCATGTGACCCTTGCTTTGACCCGTTTTGATGCTAAATGTGATTTCTCAGTGTCATGGTATGACTCCTTCGAAAGCTGTGTGATAGGAGGGTTTTCAAACAGAATTGTAATCACTAAAAGCACTTTTTCTATCACTGAAACCTCTGGGTGAATGATCCCTGCTCTTTCTTCACTTGAGATAAAATATTAAACGTTTCTCCTTATAAATTGATTGATTGATTGACTGATTGTCTTTTTAGGGCTGCACCCACGGATATAGAGGTTCCCAGGCTAGGGGTCTACTCAGAACTGCAGTTGTCAGCCTATACTGATGCCACAGCAATGTAGGATCCAGGCCATGTCTGCGACCTACACATCTCATGGCAACGCTGGATCCTTAACCCCTTGATCAAGGCCAGGAATCGAACCTGCATCTCCATGGATACTAGTTGGGTTTGTCACCACTGAGCCACCATGGGAACTCCCTCTCCTTATAAATTTAAATAAACACATTGCAATAAGACTGAAAAATAGAAAAACGGGCGTGCATGAGCACGGTATGCAATTCCACCATAGAACAACTTTTGGTGGCATCTTCATGTATTCCTACCAGTACTTTTCCTATAGAACCGCTGTGCCCTGTAGTTGTATTCTTCATTTTATAGATATTTTGTATCCTGGGTGGTCTCAGCATTACAATGATTTTCCTTATTTGTGCATATCCTTCCTAACCATTTTAATAGCTGAGCAGATATGTTTAATTATTTCCCTGTTGCTGGGAAATTCATTTTAAGTTTTACAAATAATGTTGCAAGAAATATCTTCATTCTCTACAAGTCAATCTCATTTAGAAAGAAATAAAATTGTTTGGTTGCCTCTGAAGGCAGAACTCTGGCTGATCCCATGTACTACAAGCTCTGCTGTATCTTTGTGGGTTTTTTGTTTTTTGTTTTTTTGCTTCATAGGGCCAGACCTGCGGCATATGGAAGTTCTCAGGCTAGGGGTCTAATTGGAGCTGTAGCTGCCAGCCTACACCACAGCTCACAGCAACGCCGGATCCTTAACCCACTGAGCAGGGCCAGGGATCGAACTCTCAGCCTCATGGATCCTAGTCAAGTTCGTTAACTGCTGAGCCACCAAGAGAACTCTCTTTGTGTTAATGGTTACTCACAATGAAGTGTATAAAATGCTTACTGTGTGTGTTCTCACAGTCAACCCCAAATTAGATCTGCCAGTCACTTGAAAAACTCACTGGACATAGTTGGATAGGAGACACTTATAGTAGAATCATGTTTGGAAAGAGTAATAGAGAGTAACAGTAAAAGAGTAATAGAGTACTAGTAACGGCTGTGTGCCATAACTCTTGCGGTGTAGGTAGGAAGAATATCCACCCTGAGGAAGTATGGCACCAACTTTCTCTCATTTCTACCTCCTCGGTGGCATCCTGACAGTCACCGCGTAGAATCAGGGGTCCCTAACTTGCAGGAGAGGAGCTAACAAATGACCAGTCCAAGAGCAGTATCTTTCATGCTTCTCTCCTGCCTGCAACGGTTCCTTGCCATTAATATAACCACTGAAGAGTGTTACATTTCTTAGTGCTGTGAAAATTGGTATTAAAAGAAGTACTTTCAAAAAGAAATGGGAGCTTAAGAGCTATCATAAAAGAATAACCCTTAAAGCAAGTCAATTGGAAAGCATAATGAAGTTGATAGTGGTCTTTTTAGTTTAGTCATGAATTTGTTAGAGAAAAAAATGACTTTTCTGAAAATCACCATCTGTGCCATAAGGAGATCCATTAACACTGCTAAAGACACCAAGAAGGTTACGCTTGCTGCCACGGCAGTTCACCCCCATTGCATTTTAATTTTATTGCGTTCACCGTTCAGGTTTTCCCCGAGTCTCGTCCACTTGGCCGTGCCAGAAGGCTCTCGTGACTCCCTAATGGATTGTGATCTTCAGGGTGAACTTGGCCTCTTGAAACAAGAGTCCCCTGTGTTACTCAGACCTCTGAGTGTTGACAGGCCTGGTGAGGGACGGGAGGCTTTAATTCCATTTGCTTAACACCGCTGGATGTCAAATTCTATTACACTGGCATCTAAGGGACAGGCCAGAGTTCTCGGATGGAGTTATGCTTTAGCATGTTTCAGGTTCAGGTTTACCTTCATGAACTGTAGAAATGTCCTTAGACTCTTACACAAAGAAAAATCTATCTTAAACATATTAGACCCTTGAAATAATCTCCCTTAAGTTAGAAATATTCTTTTATGAAATGCAAACAGTCATCCTTCAACTGAGCAGCATTTTGCTCTATTTTGAGCAGCATTTTCAGCATTGAAACACACTGAGTTTCTTAACCCACTGAATGAGGCCAGTGACTGAACCTGCATCCTCATGGATACTAGTCAGGGTCGTTCCCTCTGTGCCACAGCAGGAACTCCTCCAAGTCTTTTTATTTCACATTGGTAATGCTACGTATGCCTTGGTTGGAGTTTTTAAGTTATAAGCAACAGAACCTGATTCTGATCCATTTAAACAAAAAAGGAACTTCTTGGAAAGTAGTGAATGGTTCACCAAATTAAAGTTGGTCTCAAAGAATCAGACTCCTGTAAAGCCAGGCAGCTGAATTCTCTTTGCCTTTGGAGAACAGGCGCTGAAGGGCAGTCCCTTCCAGATGCCACCCTCAAGATGAGTCAGCACCAAGAGTTTTCAGTCTTTGCATTACTACACTCAAGATTTAAATTCTCAGGAGAGAGCCCTCTGACTGGTCCAGCTTGAGTCACCTGCCCACCCTTTAGGCAGAGGAGGGTAGAACAATTTGATTGACAATCAAATTGGTCTGTATCCACTGGGGATTCCAGATCAAAACCAGGTGCTATTATCAAAGGAGGGAAAATGGATGCAGCATTGGCAAAACCCACAGGGCTCCAGCACACAAATGACTATTTGCTCATGAAAACGCGTCTCCTAAGTACACAGGCATTGCCTTCTCCACATGTTTCCCGCTTGCTTCATGCCAATGATTCTCCTTTACAGGGAAGAAGAAAGTCTCTAAAGAGAGATTTGTTGTCATTCCTCTGCTCTACCTTGACATTGCTCCTTCCTTTCAACTTTCTTTCTCTCCCAAGACTATAATCCTTCACATCAACTCTAGGTCCTATCATCATCCGCCTCCTTTGGGGGCCTTGGGAAAAAAATTCTTTCTCTACCTACCATGCACTCCCATGACCTTGTGGGTTAGGTGGTATTCCAGCCTTATATCTGGAATGGAACGTGAGACCCTCGGTTCTCTCTTGAATTCCAGCACATATTTCCCACATCAACCTAGGGATTTCTCTCTAGAAGGAGGGAAAATCCAGACATAACTGAGACCCAGGGGAGAAGCCAAAAGATGCATGTGTAATGAGCAGACAGGAGAGTCAAGTAAGGAGGAACTAAATTTGCAAACTAGGGAAGGAAATGTAGAACCATGTCATGTATCGTGGAGGAGAAGGTATGGGACAAGTTTGAGACCCTTTTGAGGAATCCTTACCTGATGGGTTTGAGTTTATTAAATATGGGCTTTTGCTCTATGGTGATTAATGGTACCTCTTAGGATCCGAAATCTCCATCTAGACGACCCACGTTAAATTCAGCCTGCCTAAATATTATCTTCCCCATGCAGTGACCCATGCTTGCATCAAACCTTCTTCTCATTCAGTTTCTCATCATTGCTTGTCCAGAGACAACTGATGGACCATTCTCTTTGGGGAAAAGCTCAGCAAGGCTCCCAAAGAAACAAGGTATAATAATGAAAAGAATCAACCATGGTCAGCTTGTGGAACTTTTATTCTATTTTGAAAATCTACTCTGGAGCACCTTGACACAAGTTCCTCCAGCCTGACTCACATCTCAGATGAACTACTTCCTCTGGAATCTTCTGACTTAGCTCCTGGGGGCTTATAGCCCTTTATTTCCCTTAGTCCTGATTTGGCATGTCAGCATAATCATAGTCCCCAGTTGCTTAAAGGACAATTTGAATGAAATATCTCATTAACAGGTGATTAATGGTCTAGGCACAGGTACCTCTCTGGCTTCTTCCAAGAAAAATTGAAACTTATCAGATGCAACACTTTTAGTGGAACTACCATTATCCTAGTCACTATGATTAAACATTTATGGAAAAGGGTGTTTGGATGAAAGCAACAGAGAACCACTAAATTAGCTAAGTAACCATTTATCATAAAGATGCATAGAGTCGCAAGGACACAAGTAGCTGGGCTTCTTGGGAACTGCTCAGTCTTTAGGTGACCTTGCTTCTGTCTGCTTTGTCTTTTCTTGTTGCATGCGTTCCTAAGGCTGAGGGCTGTCTGCCTTCAAAGCTTTCCACGCTCATGTGTTTTTTGGGGTAGTAAGAGCTGAGACAGCCCCAATTCTACCTGAATTTTCCTTCTCCAACTTGACATTGCTCTTTCAAATGCTTGAGTGAGATAAGTGATGTCCTCCAGTGTCCACCCCTGGAATAATTAGCTGCTGCCAGAGGTCCAGGTCATCTGGTACCACTGTGGTCACATAGACTCTCCCCTTCTGCAGGGACTGGTTGTAGGGCTGTCTAAGGACAGGGCTATGGTCAGGTGCGTTCTAAACACATCTACTCAAGTCCTCCCTCGTCCGGGCATCCCGCTTTCGTTTATCTCGTGTCTTGCCTCTGGTTCCCAAGTACCACGCTCTCGTCTGAATGAACGATTCGGATTGTGATCCACAAAGCCTTAAGTGGATGCCTCCAATGGGCCAGACACACTGGGCTTTGCTGAGAT
This sequence comes from Sus scrofa, assembly GCF_054392235.1. NCBI lineage: Eukaryota > Metazoa > Chordata > Mammalia > Artiodactyla > Suidae > Sus > Sus scrofa. The sequence goes on from NC_139388.1 coordinate 33,916,800, forward strand.
GGAAGACTCAGCATCTCCACCCCAATGGGAAGGGACTCTCAGGAAATCTGCGACTCTGTGAGAAATAGTGTTGGAAACCGATGAAGATCCATTGCTGAAACCCGACAGCAAGATACTTAACGTGGTTACTAGCTGTGCTAACTGATTTAATGAACAGGGAACATAACAAATGAGCGTGTTTACCAGTTAACTTGTGAAAATGAATATCTGTAATTAAAGCAGCTCACAAATGACAGGCAAACAGGAAATTATTGTTATTATTATACACAAATCATCTTAAAATACCAGAACTTAATAAATGGGGGAAAAAACAAACAATGGCTAAAACTGTCTGCTAAATAAAAAATAATGACGAACACCTGTGGTCTTTTTATAGGGCTCCAGTGGAGATTTTTTTGAAGACCTAATTATGTTTTGGTAATGCTACCATTTCATTATTTCTGTGTAGCATTATTAAAAGAAAATGTCCATATTTTCTCTGTGTAAGAGGTCTGGAACACAGATTCAGGCTTTTTTTTTTTTTTTTTCTTTTAAATGCTACAGACGCTCTGAGAGTTCTAGCTACTTATTGGCACAGCACATAGGCTGAGAGCCAGTGTAGCTGAGTGGGTACCAGAGCCAGCTCTGCATTGCACCTCCCTGGTCTCAAATTCCAGCTTTGTTCCTTCCTAGCTGTGCATCCTCTAGCAAGTTACTAAACCACTCTGTGCCTCAATAGTCCCATTTGTAAAACGGAGATAATGATGATACACATCGCATAGGATTATGGTTTGAACAAATACATGAAAAGAGCTTATCATCTTGGCATCTCCTAGGTGCCAATAAATGCTAGTTACGATTATTCCCTGCAAGTTACTGTTTTTTGTGTGTCTTCCTTAACCAAGAGGGTTCTAGGAACACAGCACCAGGATGCCTCAGCCAAGTAGTCAGGGAGCGGCAGCCGTGAGAGTGGTCTCGATTTACAGAGCTGAGAGTTTATTTTCTTCACAGCACCAAACACCATTTGAAAGTATCTTGCTTGCCTCTTGTCTGCCTCCTCTCACTAGGACGTCAGCAGTGGTGGGAGAATATTCCAGGATGGACTGTTGCCCAATTCCAGGAGGACTGTTGCTCCTGCTTAATGTCACCTTATCATTTATGCTTCTGTGCTGCAGGGGTGCCATTTATATTAAATGGAGCCGTGCAGCATGGTGGTCTTGAAGGTTCCAATGGGGCCTGTGAACTGGCCTCACCCCCTTCCCAAACTTTTTTTTTTTTTTTTTTTTTTTTTTTTTGCCTTTTTAGGGCCATATCCACAGCATATGGAAGTCCCCAGGGTAGGGGTCAAATTGGAGCTGGAGCTGCCAGCCTACACCACAGCCACAGCAACATGGGATCCTTAACCCTCTGAGCAAGGCCGGGGATGGAACCTGCATCCTCATAGATGCTAGTTGGGTTTGTTACCACTGAGCCACCACAGGAACTCCCTGCTTCCCAAACTTTCTCTTCACCATGATTCTCCTCTCTATTGGTGGCAGCGCCATATGTCCCATCACCTCAGGTAGGAACCTTGGAGAATTGATGGTTTGATGTAAATAAGAATCTCAATTTCCTTCTTCTGCTTTGGGTCCCTTGTGGACCTTTCTCCATATAGAAGCCAGAGTGCTCTATTCAACCTAAATCAGGTCACATCACTCTCCTGCTTAATGTCCTCCAGTGGCTTCCCACTGCACATACTACTACACTCAAGCTCTCCAGCATGGCTTAACGGGCCTTATCTTGCAACACACTCTCCTGATCATACAGGTACCATAGCTTCAAAAGTGGCCCCTGCCCTATGAGCACCCTGTTAAAGATGCAATTCTTGGACCCACTTTAGATCAACTGAATGAGAAACCCCAGGGATGAGGCCAACCAATTGTGTGTTAACAAGCCTTTTAGGTGGTTTTGATACTAGCCTGGCTTCTTTGTGTTCCTCAGACATGGGAGACATCCTTTTGCCTGAAGGCTGTCTCTCAGATGTCCACCTGATTTGTGGGACCAGCTCTGCTTCATTATTCAGATCTGTTCCAAAGCCATTTCTTCAGAAAGGCTATTCCCACCCATCCCCTCTAAAGGAACTGTATTCCTCTTTGCGCCACTGTTGTTCTCGTTACTCTACCATAAGTCTGGGTTTTATTTACACTATTGAACACAATTTGAAATTACCTTCCTTGCCTGTTTATCTGCATCCTCCCACCAGAAGGGTAGCTCCATGCAGATGGGTACCTTAACTGATTGTGCTCAAGATGAAATTGTTGAGTAAATGATTATATGAACGTGTGAGTAGGTATGTGTGACAGATGGAGTTACTGAACTCAATTCTTCTCCCTGATTCTACATTCTTTGTCATTTTTTGTCTATGGCTCTGTATCTCTCTCTTTCTTTCTTTCATGGCCATACTCATGGCATATGGAAGTTCTCAGGCCAGGGACCGAATCTGAGCTGCAGCTGCGGCAATGTCAGATCCTTTAACCCACTGTGCTGGGCTTGGGATTGAACCCACACCTCTGCAGCGACCTGAGCAGCTGCAATCAGATTCTTAACCCACTGCACCACAGAGGAAACTCCTACAGATCCTTCAACTAGAGAAATTTCGCTTCTTTGGATTAGCTCCAAGCAATACTTATGTGGAGTAGATCTGGACCAAACATGCAGTTTGGAGCTGAGCCCAGGCTAGATCAGCCAACTCTCAGATTTTTGAGCAAGCAAAAACTACTGTTGTTTGAAATTACATAGTTTTGGGGGTGGAGGTTATTACATTACTGTGTCAACAGCTAACACTGTATATATATTCTATGTTAATTACAATTCAACTCCAGAAAAAGTGGTAATAAGTCTTGTTTTTAGGACAAGAGTAAGGATGATTTGAAAGGAAGTAATTACTGAGTAAGTCCTTTGGAAAACAAAGTGAAAGATTACCTGGTAGATAAGATGGGGAAGAGTATTTGGGGAAAAGGAATTATATGAAGAAAGGCCTTCAGCAAAGTGTAAAAAGCATCTGGAAAAAGGCAAAAAACTCATTGGGCAGAAAGCATGTGGGTGAGCAACTTGAAATAAGATTAAAATAATAGTAATTATACCTTACTTTCACAAAGAATGTTTCAATGAACATTTTTGTGCAGGTTCTCTTATTTGATGCTCATGGTATCTCTGAGGCAGTGCTCTGTAGAGTCTTAGAGAACCTTGGTTAGAATCCTACCATTGTGGCCTTGGGAAAGTTCCTTTGACTATCTCTCAGCCTTGACTTTCTAATCCATTAAATGCTGCTACTCTCAGGATTAAAAGAGATGAGATGCATACAGTGCCCAATGTACAACAGGTACTCAAAGTTTCCCGCCGCCCATCCAATTTTATCTCCGAAGAAACTGAGGCTCAGGTTAAGCAGCTTGTCTATGTGTCACATTACTAAGAAGTAGCAGGTTTGGGGCCATGATTCCTATTTTAAGCCTCTGCCCTCGATGCCATGGCTTCATTTGGCAATGCTGAGAAATAAGCTCAAGCTTGGAAAGCTCAAACTTTCCAGCTCTCTGCTGGCAATGCTTTTCTTAAGCTCTTCACCTGATATCAAGAAAACAAATAGGGTAAGGGGTAATGGTCCCAATCTACTTATTATTTTTTCCCCTCTAAGCCCTTCTATGGCCCCCTGTTGGCATATCCCTCCTATGCCTCCAGTGTCAGGTATGTGATCAGTGCTCAAGAGGTCCTTGCAGGTTGAAAATGTTCAAGGCCAAGGGCTGGTACTGGTAGACCCTGTCAAGAAAGCATTTGTGAGACAAAGGGTGGGAAGGGCTCTGAGTACTCTGCAGCCATGGTGGGTTTTTATGGGTTACCTGTGGCTGCAGGGTGGGCTGGGTCAGAGTGATTAGACATAGTCAGGAAGAGGATTCTAGTCTAACTTGTCTGTGGTGGGCATCACCCCTTGTGCATTCCTCTTTTGCATCCCTTCCCAACTTATGTCAAATTCTGTTCACCCTGTTTCATTCTTTCCGTCTCATTCTCAGATTTCTACAAGACTGAAACAGAAGTTGCAGCAGAGGATGGTGGGAATGTAAATGGTTACAACTGCTATAGAAAACAATGTGTCACTCTCCTATAGAATTGAATGTCTGCATGCTCTATGATTTAGCATTCCACTCTTTGGAATGTGCCTCAGAGATATTCAGGAGACATGTTTGGAGCTACCAAAACTGGAAACAATTCAAGTATCCCTCATATGAAAATAGTTAAATGAATTAGGGTATAGTTACACAATGGAATATTATGCAGCAAAGAAAATAAAGGAATCACAGTCACATAGACCAGTCATGAATGAATCTTATAAACTTAAAACTGAATTAAAAAGCAGGTTACTAGAGATGTTCTACTGTATGACACATTTTTTCAAAGAATAGCAAAACCAAGCAGCATTTCTAGGAAGACATACATGTAAAAAAGAAAAGAAGGAAAAAAAAACAATGAAAAATATTGGGTCTCTAGAGGTAACGGGGACCAAGATGGAGAAGCCCACAGGTAGATGTAACAATAGTGGTATACATAGGATCATGGGCTGACAGGTCTTTCATTTTCTTGTATGCCTAGTGATTTACATGCAAAAATGATACATGCGATTGATGTTAAATATAGATGTATATATACAGGTATTTGTAATAGATCAATAGAAGTCCCCTGGATGGAGAGGCAGGAGGATTATTTCTTTAATCTTAAATTGACATGGATTATAAATCATATTATCCATTTAATAAAAACTTTTGGGAAAAGGAGGGGATGAAATGCCCTTCAGTATCAAACAATTAGATGCAACAGATCTCTTTCTCTTTCTAGAGATTAAAGTCTCAACTTTGGAGAACATGGCACGAACTTATGAGCCGTGTTGTGGGGACAGCTTTGGGGACAGATGCTTCTGTGAGCACGCTTTATTTCACTACTTGTCCTTTGTCCTGGAAAGTGGATATAAATTTGGAGGGAAAAATTATAGAAAATGCAAAGTATTCTTTTAAGTTTTAAAAATGGAGATGGGTGAGATTAAGGGAAAGAAAGTTGGCCACTCTTGTGAAGGTTTTTTCTTTTCTTTTTTTATTTTTTGAAGGAGGAACCAATGTTTCTGAACCTCATTTTTCCTAGGACTCCTTTCCCTTCTGAGTCTGATCTTGGAGCTCAGCTTAATTATATATAATGCCTGTCTAAGAGCTATGTCTTGAAAAATGGGGGTCTAGAATGTAAAGAAATTGATTCAGGTCTTTGAAGCAAGTGTTCGAAATAATTTTGTGTTTCTCTGAATGTACCATGGGAAGCTAACTCCTTATTAATTTCTGTGACAACCCTTAAGGCAAAGAACAAAAAAAGTCCATGAGCTAGAAAATGTCCTATGTACCTCCAGAGCTATTATCACTGAAGAGAAGGGTTAACTAGAAGCCGTTTCTTTATGTTCCACGAGTCCCTCTGGGCTTTGGTCACAATGTACAAAGAAGAAACTGAAGTTTGGATGAATAAAGTCAGGAAACCATCAGAAGGTGGCAGGAGACAGTACATGGCATAGCCAGTCTTGGTGCCTGTCCAGTGGCCCTTGCTCTTAATTAAAGGAGAAATTGAAGACATGGTCATAAATAGAAGACAAAAGTCGATGACAATGCGATGAAGGTCTTACTATTGTGCTGAGAGAAAGAGGCCCTTGGTGCCTGAGCTGAATAAAATAAGGCCGCAGTGAACATCCCGGGTCAGATACTATTGTGTGAAAGTTTTTCTCTCTGAGAACATGGACTCTGCAGCAAAAGCAGGAAATCCACATTGTACTTGGAAGGCCAGGTGGACCTTATTGGACTTTGTGACCTTGAGCCTAAAAGAAAGGCAAGGCATTTTGGTGAAGGAATTTTGAAGCCAGAGCTGTCTTGAGGCCATTTTTGCCTTTATGGAAGCTGATGAAAAGGGGTACTCTTTGACCCTGAACAGTTGTCAAAGAATGTTTTAGAACTTTTTTGAGTCAGCCCAAGGAGAAAGTTACCAGGAAGGAACAGTCAATGCTCTTAGAAGACAACCACCAGCGCACACTGAGTAAAACCAGGGGATTTGGAGTTCCTGGTGTGGTTCTGTAGGTTGAGGACCTGATCTGCGAGGACGTGGGTTCAATTCCTGGCCTTGCTCCATAGGTTAAGGATCTGATGTTGCTCGATCCCTGGCCCAGGAACTTCCATATACTGCAGGTGTGGCTATAAAACAAGGAAAAAAGAAGAAGAAGAAGAAGAAAAAAAAAAAAACCAAGGGCTTTGAAGTTAGACATACATTCAAATCTCCTCTCTGAAATTCGTGTCTGTGTAAAGTTGGGGGAAGCTACTTAGACCACATAAACCACAGTTTCCTCTTTCTACAATGTCCTTACCTGGTAGAGTTGTTGGTCAGATTAAATACAATAATAATAGAAAGTGGCATGGCGCTCACCCAGTACCTGGAGCTATCATGATGGCAGTGGCGTGAAATGGGAGGGGTGGTGAGAAATCACACTCATATTGGTGACACATGGTCTCTGGATAATTTAGACTCTCATTCCTTTTCTTTCCTAATTTATTCTAACCCAAAGAATTACACCCTTTTATGTAGACAAAGTGTTATTTAGAGGTTTCTGATATGCCACCTTGATTTTACTGTTTACATAGATGAGAAGTGGCTTTTGTAGATTTTCTTTGCGATATGCTATGATCTGTCAACGTTTAATAAAACAGACTTATTTTGACCAAGACAGCCTGTCCGTTCAGTCAAACAACTAATTTGACAGATTCTCTCCCCTCCCTCGACCAGAGTGACAGGCTGTTTGCCAACTTGATCTAATTGACTAAATGTTTTGGTACCTCGTCGACACAGACGCGAGTGATTTTTTTCCTCCCTTTGTTATTTGCGTGGGAAAAGGTACCACATCTGAAGACATCGGGTGATTCCAGTGAATCGACACCAGCGCTTTTGTGTTTGCTTTTGAATGCAGTCCTTTGAGGGCTTAAGGTCCAAAGGGAATGGGGAGAACTTAGAAGAAGAGATTGGAAAATGATTCCTGGATGGATGCTAGGTAATTAGTTATCACACTCAGGGGTTGGGGGTTTTCAATTGAAAAGTGTGGGCAGCTTAAAAATAACCTGGCCCTGAGGATCCCTCCCTGGGATCTGGGACAACCTACAATAGTTGTAAGAAAGCCTTGTTTTGTTTCTGATTTCTGTACCCATTGCCCCTCTTCCACTTGTGTGTTGAACGCTGAATGTTTCTGGCCCTCCCAGCGTTTATTCCTAATTCTTAGAGAAGTAATTCCTTAATTTCCTTCTGGAAAATTACTTATCTCCAGCTCAGTGTTGGCTTGTTTTGTTGGACCCGAGTCTGGTGACCTGATCAAAAGATGGGTCCCCGCTCTCAAGGAGCTTGAAATCTTACGCCTTTTAAGGGCAGAAAATGTAAGAGGAGCTCCTGCATTTTGGGGGTGGGAGGAGCTATGAGACGAGATGACGTCACTCCTTCTGTTCAGACGCCCCAGTCCTGTTTTTTTGTACTTCTCTGAGGTTGGTTCTCCAGCCTTCCCCTCCAGCCCCTAATCCTAACCCTTTCCTCATATTATTCGAATGCATTCCTTGTGGACTTAGTCGAGATTCTATTTCCGTGACTTGCAAACAAAGATGGGGACTGTTGGCTACTGGTCTCTCCGCCAATGGCCTTCTCCCCTCTATATTCTAGGCTGACGGCTGGCCTTGCGCAATAGAGGCTGATTATGTATTCACTCTCCTGGCATCTCTTGAAGTTAGGTAAGGAACTGCCTTATGCATTTGTTACAGCTGCTGGGACAAAGTCCCACAGACTGGGTGACAGAAACGCTATTAAGTCCAAGATCAAGGATCAACTCCCTCCGAGGGCTGTTTGAGAGGATCTGTTTCAGCCTTTCTCCTGAGCTTCTAGAGGACCGTCTCCTCCCTGTGTCTTCACATCATCTTTCCTTTGTCCGTGATTTGTTTAAATTTCCTCCTCTTATAAGGACATTGGTCATATTGGATTAGGAGTTACCCTAATGACCTCACCTTAATTTGATTACCTCTGTAAAGACCTATTCTCCAAATACGGTCACACTCTGAGATACTGGAGGTTAGAACTTCAACACGTGAATTTGGGGAGACGCAATTCAACTGCTAACAGTGGTCAGTGACCCAGTTCTAACCAATGAGACTTAAGTGAATGCTATTTCTAGAAGGAGTGTTCCTGCCCGGTTACAGAGAGAGATATAGAAAGGAAGGGCTTGTTTTCTCCCTGTTTTGGATTCTGTAATGTTAGGGTGCAATACCCGGGGTGATGGCAGCCATTTGTGATCATGAGGTAATAAATTGGAATGTGAAAATCTTTGTGTGGATGGTAGAGTAAAAGGAAGGAAAAAATAAAAAAGAATGTGAATCCCTGAGGCAACGCCAAAGCAATTGTAGAAACTACCTTGCTCCATACTTAAATATGTAAGATAATGAAATGCTTTATTGTTTAAACTCCTGTTATTTATTACCATTTTTCCTTGAGACAGAACCTTCTCCAGATCCAGTACAATCCTCAGTGACTTATGCCCTCACTCCTCTCCTCATTTCCCCTTTACTCGCAGATGAAAGGTGCAAATATTGGATATTAAGCCTGATGATAATATTTTAAGATCATTCAACTGGGTCACTTCTTCTACCTCCTCTGCTGCACAAATGCCTTAGTTCTGGGCGGAGGCGGAGCTTGTCTCTAGCTGCCTCTAGGTCACAACTCCAACTTTCTTGGAAAGGGAATTTATTAGGCCCAAGTAGGGCCAAAGTTCCATCTGTGCTTGGATTAACTATGGTTAGGGACTCTGGGGTCACAGAATGCTAATGTGAGTGTCAGAGTACTTGACACTGAGTACACTACTCTGGGAAAAATGTAGCTCTTGTTAAAAATTTTTTATTAAAATTTATTAAAAAAAATTGGTTTTGGTCTTTTGTCTTTTCAGGGCCACATCCACAGCACATGGAGGTTCCCAGGCTAGGGGTCAAATAGGAGCTACCGCTGCTGGCCTACACCACAAGCCACAGCAACGCCAGATCCTAAACCCACTGAGCAAGGCCAGGGATAAAATCCGCAACCTCGTGGTTCCTAGTTGGATTTGTTCCCACTGTGCCACAATGGGAACTCCTTTTATTAAAATTTTTAAAAAATTAATACAACTTATTTTATTTTATTTTGGATTTTTTTTTTTTTTTTGGTCTATTTAGGGTTGCACCTGAGGCATATGGAGGTTCTGAGACTAGGGGTTGAATTGGAGCTGTAGCTGATGGCCTACGTCACAGCCACAGCCACAGCCACAGCCACAGCCACACAGGATCTGAGCCACGTCTGCAACTTACACCACAGCTCATGACAACACTGGATCCGTAACCCATTGCATCTTCATGGATGCTAGTCAGATTTGTTTCTGCTGAGCCACAATGGGAACTCCAATTTAATACAATTTAAAGGGTACCTTCCATTTACAGTTATTACACAATATTGGCTATATTCCCTGTGTTGTAGAATACCTCCTTGAGCCAATCTGACACCCAGGAGTATGTGGCTCCCACTCTCCTCCCTACTGGTAACCGCTAGTTTGTTCTCTGTCTGTGAGTCTGCAAAGTGCAGTTCTTATAGATAGTCTCGGGGGAGGGGTGTGTGTGTGTGTGTGTGTGTGTGTGTGTGTGTGTGTGAGAGAGAGAGAGAGAGAGAGAGAGAGCGAGCTAGCAGACTCTCTAAGCAGTATCTCCCAGAAGTGTGTGTGTCAACTTTATTATGAAAGTAAACAACCCCCAAATCTTAACGACGTGCCACAGTACACATTTCTTTCCCACTCTGCCTGCGCCGAGGCTCTGCACCTCGTGTCTTCCCAGTCAAGACCCGGCTGGGAGGGGCAGCCCTTATGTGGGAAATGTCTTTCTTGTCACAAAGAGAAAAGAGTGAAAGGCCAAGCCAAGCTGTGCACCTGCTCTGAAATCCTCCCCTTGGACATGGCTCAGCTCAGGTCTGTTCACCGTCCATTGACCAAAGAAGCCCCCTGGCCAAGCCTGACACTGGGCAGGGTGTGGGGAGGGCACACACCTCCTCCAGGAAGGCTCCACAGGTTTCTCACCGTGGGGGAGGCGGTGGGATCCTTTGCCAGGGCCAAATGCAAATGAGTGGGACTATCACACTGTCAGACACAACAGGTTTTAATAATGGAAACAGCAACTGACCTTTAACTTGTGCTTAGAAATGCGCTAGCCACTGTGCTAAGAGCTTTATGCAAATTACCTCATTTAATTATCCCAAGAGCCTTATGGAATGACCACGATTATCCTCACTCTATAGGAAATGGAAGCTTGGGGACGTTAAATACCAATGCCTCCTGCTCGGCAGCCTGTGAGGGCGATGCCCAGATTCAAAGTGAGGGGCTCCAGGGAATGCCGCCTAAGTCTGTTACCTGTAGGGCTGTGACAAACTGCCACAAACTTAGAGGCTTAAAACAACGCAGATCTATTTTCTTATCGTCTCTACAGAAGTCTGACCTGAGTCTCACTGAGCTAGAATCAAGGTGTCAGCAGGGCTGGGTTCCTTTCTAGAGGCTCTGGGGGAGAATCCATTTCCTCCTATTCTCCAGTTTCTAGAAGCTTCCCCCCATTCCTTGATGTAGGGCCCCTTCTTCCATCCTCAAGGTCAGCGGTGGCGGGTGGAGTCTTCACGTGGAATTATTTTGATGCTGCTTCCATTTTCATGTCTACTTCTCTGATTTTTCTCTTCTTCCCCCCTCTTCCACTTTCTTCTTTTGTCTTTTTGTCTTTTTAGGGCCGCACCCACAGCATACCGAGGTTCCCAGGCTAGGGGTCCAATCGGAGCTGTAGCCACTGGCCTACACCACAGTCACAGCAATGCCGGATCCTTAACCTACTGAGCAAGGCCAGGGATCAAACCCACAACCTCATGGTTCCTAGTCGGATTCATTAACCACTGAGCCACGGCAGGAACTCCCCGCCTCTTCCACTTTTAAGGTGGGTTATAGTGCCCACCCAGATAATCCAGGGTAGTCTCTCCATCTCTAGGTTCTTACTCACATCTGCAAAGTCCCTTTGCCATGTAAGGTAATATAGTCACAGGTCCTGGGGATTCGGATGTAGACAGGATTAGGAGGTAGACCCCCTTCCTTTGGTGCTGTAAGTGGCCTCCAAGAAACACATGAAAAAAGGACAAAGATAATCACCCCCCCACTCTCTTTTACATGATTTACACTGATTTTCCCCATATCAAGACCATTGGTTCTTGATGCACGAATTAAGAAGGAGATACAATAATTCTGGGAGTCAGCATGGAGCTCAAAGCTGATCATCTATGTGTTAGTTGTGAAGGAAAGAGAGCCTCTGGCTGCCTCTTATAGTAGAGAAACCAACGAATTTCATTACTAGTGTTCCTGGCACGATGCCATAATTAATATATGGTAACAATATTACTAAGAGCGAAAACATACAATTACGCCCTTAAAAATGTCAACATGAAAAGTCAACTTAATAAAAGATAGGCACAGGAACATACATAACAGAGATTATCTTTAATAATGAAATTATTTATGATCAAACATTTTTACTTCATTTCAGTTCAATTCCAAAACAGTCACAGTAATGTCAAGATTAAATATTAATGCGAACAGAAACAACCTAATTGGGAGGTTATTAAAGCTTCAAATTAAGTTTCTTTTTCTTTTCCTAACCAAAAAGTTCTGCCTAGAAACGGTATCAAGGGATTTCCAGCACATGTGTTTTATTAGCATTGATTTGCAGGGCTGAGCGAGGGACTACGTCAGCAGAGGCCAAGCCTGAATTCCTAGGCGAGCTTAATGAGACATTTTCTGTCTCTCCCTTGAGTCGCCAGAAGAACAGTTACTACTCATGACTTTCCTGGTGCAGAGCTGATCATTGCTTGGGGTATAACAGGTTAGTGCTTGCTGCCTTCTAAACCACTGCCATTGCTTAAAACAACCACCTTATTGTGCATAATTTTGTCCAATTTCTGGCAGGCTCTCACCCATCTCATCTGGGGTCATTTATGGTGGCTTGCCTGGAACTGGGGGTCAAAGATGGCTGGCTTATGTATCTGGTGGTTAGTGCTTGGTTGTCATGGGACCACATATTTCTAGGAGGCTAGCTTAGGCTCTTTACATGGTGGCTGGGTTCCAAAAAGAAGGAGAAAAGGTGGGGGGGGGGGTGGAAAGAGAGAGAGAGAGAGCCCAATTCACAAGGGCTTTTCAAGCCTTTTCACACATCAGGTAATACAGTCACAGGTTCCAGGGATTGGAATGAACCTGTGAGTGTGTTACCTTACAGGTTTGTTGACATCCCATTGGCCAAAGCAAGTTGCATGAAAGACAACAGTCATAGCGGGAGGAACTACCTCTATGCATAGGTACAAAGAGGCATGATTTGCTGATGGCCACGACTGTATCCATCTACCACAAGGGGTAGCCTCTCTAGAGAATCATTAAACTAGCATCTCTAGAGATAAATGACACAGGAAAGGGAGTAGGAATGCTTTACCCCTTCTGTGTCCTAATGGGGTTTTGTCCCCAAGAAAGAAGCCATACACATTTCAGTCATTCAGCAATAAACTCCCTGCCTAAGTTCCTACTAGCTTCTCAAATGCTTTGGGCAGAGGTGGAGAGCCCATGGTTCATGACCATGAGTGGTTTCAACCTCATGATAAGCTGAGATGCAAATAATACCCACGTCACTTGACAGGACCTACACGGAGAAGTGCTTCAGGAGTGTCTTTCATCACCTTACAGGGATGGAACCCAGATTCAAATTGTGCTTCTCCAAAGAGCTGTGCCCGTGCCTTTCTGTGCATCTGGAGGCACTCTTACAGATTTTCTAGCTACTTACTCTACTCTGATTCCTGAAGAGAGAGGATTGTTAAAAATCTCCAAGTATAAGTGTAGATTTGTCTTTCTCTTTTTTAGTTCTGTCAGTTTTGCTTTATGAATTTTGAAGGTCTGTTATTGGGTATATACATTTAGATTAGGTCTTTTTGATCATTGATCTTTTTTCACTAAATGTTGGATGTAATATCTGTAATAATATTAGAAATACCATTAGAAGATTCCAAGTGATATACCTGTTCTAAAGTCTATATTGTTTATTTATTTTTTTTTTTTTGTATTTTTGCCTTTTCTAGTGCCACTTCCCATGGCACATGGAGGTTCCCAGACTACGGGTCTAATTGGAGCTGTAGCTGCCAGCCTACACCACAGCCACAGCAATGCCAAACCTGAGCTGCGTCTGCAACCTACACCACAGCTCACAGAAACTCCGGATCCTTAACCCACTGAGTGAGGCTGGGGATTGAACCCACAACGTCATGGTTCCTAGTCGGATTTGTTAACCACTGTGCCACGACAGGAACTCCTATATTGTCTAACATTAATAAAATCACTCTAGCTTTCATTTGATTAGTGTTTGCATATTTTTCCTATTATTTCATTTTTAACCTATCTATATTTCTTGCCTCTGAGTGCTTTGGGGATTAAAAAAAAAATGATTGGCTTTCTGCATTTTGATTATGGTATCTTGGTACAGTTTTCTTTAAGTTTATTCTGGTTTAGTTCAATGAGCTTCTTGATTCTGTGGGCTTCTAGACCTCTAGATGAATTTTCTTTCTTTGTCAGTCATTTCAGTTTTTAAACTGATGATTGACAAGCAAATCCTACACAAGTTTGGAATTTTCCAAGACACAAGAGTATTGATTGACTAATTCTGGTTGGGACAGAAACAATGGATATGATAAAATCCAGGAAGATTCAGTTGATCTAGGGATCTAAAATTTTCTATCAGGAATTAGGACAGTTGGCTCTTGTTCTATATCAGTCATTTATGTGCTGTGTAAACTTGGGCCAGTCACTTCCCAAGGTTAGTATCTCAGTGTTTTTTGTTTGTTTGTTTGTTTGTTTTAAAGGCTGGCATATGGGAGTTCCTGGGCCAGGGAATGAATCTGAGCAGCAGCTGTGACCTGAGCCATTGCGGTTGGATTCTTAACCCACTGCGCCATGGTGGGAACACCACAAGCTCACTTTTCCCATCATTTTTAAGAAAATATTTTAATTAAAGTATAGTTATTCAATATTGTGCCAATTTCTGCTGTACAGCAAGGTGACTCAAATCATATATATATATATATATACATTCTTTTAAAAATATTATTTTCCATCATGGTCTAAGTCAGGAGATTGGATATATTTTCATTTTTTCTATCTTGAAAGAGGGATTTGGATCTTCTGAAGCCCTTTTTCCTAAGTTTTAAATTTTTTCTTTTTTTCAGGGCTGCACTGTGACATACAGAAGTTCCCAGGCTAGGGAGTCAAATCAGAGCTGCAGCTTCTGGCCTATACCACAGCCACAGCAACGCAGGATCCGAGCCACATCTGTGACCTACACCATAGCTCACAGCAAAGCCAGATCCTTAACCCACTGAGCGAGGCCAGGGATCGAACCTGCATCTTCATGGCTATTAGTTGGGTTCTTAACCAACTGAGACATGATGGGAGCTCCCCGAAGCCCTTTCTGATCCCTACATTTCATTACTCCATGATTTCATGCAGCTTTTTAAAAGCATGCTCCAAAAAACATTAATCTCTTGCCATAACTTAGCAAAAAAAAAAAAAAAAAAAAAAAAAAAAAAAAAAAAAAAAAGGTACCCCTGATCAAAGACATTTGGGAAGCTTTGCATGCTACTGTATTTTGTAGACACAAACATGCCATTAAATAAATATGTGCCATGGAGTTACCTGGAGGCCTAGCGGTTAAGGATATGGCGTCGTCATTGCTGTGGCATGGGTTCAATGAGAACTTCTGCATGCCACAGGTAGGGCCAAAAAAATACCTACTACTGCTTTATGCTCAACTATGACAGATAGACTGCTACCAACAAAATTTTGAAATAATTTTCTCAGCACTTAGAGTTCTTTATAGATATTAAAAAAGCTGTCTAATATTTATACAGTGATACATATATATATATCTTATCATAATCATTCTTGGGTACACCTAAAGAAGAGAATTTAAGCAAATTAAATTGCCTAGGTTTCCTTCATGTTGAGTTTGACCTTTGTGCATCATTTGTGACACCGAGAGTCATTGATACTTGTGTTTTTCCACAAGATATCTTCTTCTATGTCATCAGGAGTTTGGGTGATGCAACGGTTCTTAAAAACATGTCTCTGAGATTTTCTTCCAAGCCACTCACACCCATTATGCAAATTTTAATGCATATGTTCTTGCACAGCCGTTTTCCTGGCTGACTACAATTGTAAGATGCATTTCGGAAATGTTAAAATGTGAAAAAAAATGTACATTTTGGAATGATGGAAATATGGTATAATCCCTTCTTGGATATGCATAATGCATGATGCATATTTAAGGCTTTGTGATACTCTGCCCCCCAAAAAGTCTGTTTATCTGTGTTTATCCCAGTGTCACTCAATCTTAATTGACCCTGGAATCTTGGCTCACTCTTAATATTTTTCAGGGCCTTTATAAGAGTGTAAATGGAGCTCCATGTACCATAACAAACTCTTATGTACTATATCCTCCTATAGCGACAGAGGTACCTTCCTAATTACGTGGAAATCTAGGTTTGAATTTGGAATTCGTGGACTCCTTAGGCTTCTGCATCTGGAGAGTTATTTCTTTGCCCCCAGCTCACGGTCTAGTCTCTCTCTCATATCAGCCCTGGTTGCATCCCACACTGCAAGAAGCCTCTGGTCTATGTGTGTGGACACTCCAATAGCACATCCTTATCCAAGCTTCTTCTGCTGGGAGCTTGGGGGCAGAGTGTAGACCAGAAGGAGGCAAGTGGCTTCTAAGTAGACATGTCCTCTTGGACTGAGGACTCCTTGTCCTGAAGCCAGGGAAGGGCCAGAGCTAGGTCTCTGTCACTCAAAACTCGAGCCATGGTCCTCTCTTTTGTGGGCCCAAGGATGGGATTGTTAGAATGTTTTTATTACATAATAACACCTATTAGCATCCCATGGAATAAGAGCTTTTCCCAACAACTCCTTGGAAGATGGATGGCTCCTCTCATCTTTCCTTCTCCACTCCTTTTTTTTTTTTTCTTTTTAAACCACACCTGCAAGCATATGGAAGTTCCTGGGCTAGAGGTCATATCAGAGCTGCAGCTGCTGGCCTATGTCAGAGCCACAGCAATGCCAGATCCGAAATGCATATGTGACCTATGCCACAGCATGTGCTAATGCTAGATCCTTAACCCAGTGAGTGAGGTCAGGGATCAAGCCTGCATCTTCATGGATACTAGTCAGGTTCTTAACCCACAGAGCCACAACGGGAACTCCCTCCACTCCTTTTTTAAAAACCTTTCCTGTAGTTGATTAGTAACATCCAATTTTGTATAATACCTTTCCCTTTCTCCAAGGGCATTTGCATCCTTTCTTCTCCATCACATCCTTAGGAGTAATCAGTACTCTCTTTTAACCATTGAGGAAACACTGACACAGAGCAGCAAAATGAGTGGTCCAGGCCACTGAGAAGGATAACAGACCTCCCACCTATGCTTTATCACTGGCCAAGACTTCTCCCTGTCCAAGAGAAGAGATCTGTTGGATCTGATCTGTTAAGAGCATGACCGCATCTATGAATGGATTTCTCTAACAAGTCCCTGATTGTAACGTCTGTGCAGGTAAATTCTGTGCAGTAGGATGCAGAGGACCTGGCCAAAGAATATTAGGGAGGAGTTCCCGTTGTGGCGCAGCGGAAACAAACCTAACTAGTATCCATGAGGAGGCAGCTTGATCCCTGGCCTCACTCAGTGGGTCAGGGATCCGGCATTGCCATGAGCTGTGGCATAGGTTGCAGATGTGGCTTGGATCCTGGGTTGCTGTGGCTGTGGTGCAGGCCAGCAGCTGTAGCTCCAATTCAACCCCTAGCCTGGGAACCTCCATATGCTGCGGGTGTGGCCTAAAAAGAAAAAAAAACAAAAACAAAAACACGGAGCTGAAAATAATGCACATAGACAAACAAGATCCCCTTTCCTCAGTCGCCTCTGTGCCCAAAGTTATTGCACACAAATCTTGATTTAAATTCAAGTTAAGTGAAGGGAGTTTGTTTTACCATCTGGAATAATCACTTGGCCCTCCGAGATGTGCGAAACGAGGGGCTCTACCAATGGAATGGAGAGGGAATCCTGTCAAGTTGGGCCGTGCTGCTCTGTAGAGCACGGCTGAGAAAAGTTGTGGTGTGTGTCTTTCTTTAACACATACAAACAATAAGCACCTATTGACAAGTGCAACCCTCCACCCATGCCCAAAGTCATGCTCTTTTAAAAAATCTGAGGTAGAGTTAATTTACAAGTTTCAAGAGTGATTCACAGTTTTTAAAGGCTATACTCCCTTTATGGTTATTATAAAACAATGGCTATATTCCCGCTGTACAATATATCCATGGTGCTTATTTATTACCTACGGAGCAGTTTGTATCTCTTCATCCCCTCCCCCTGTCTTGCCCCACCCCTCCTCCCCCCTCCCCAAGGTAACCACTAGTTTGGATCTCCATATCTGTGAGTCTGTTTCTTTTTTTGTCACATTCACTGGTTTGTTTTATTTTTTAGCTTCCACATATAAATGATACCATACGGTATTTGTCTTGCTCTGCCTGACTCACTCCACTTAGCAGAGTACCCTCCAAGTTCAAGTCCAACGCATGCTCTTAATTCTATTGACAAAATGGGAGACGTTTTCCTTCCTCTTTTCTAGCAGTCTGCACCCCGATTTATTTTCCAGGTGAGAAGCCGACGCTGGTCTACGGAAGTCATCTTGCAACTCTTTCTCTGTTGCTGTTTGACCATGAAGGTGAACCTTCCTAGGACAAGCCCCCTTCTGTGATCCACGCCACCGCACATGCTCACCCAGACTGACAGCACTGGGAAGGCCATTCCACGTTCCAAAAGGTTTGGAAAGCAAGACTCCCTTTCACGGGTTTTATGTGCCTCTAGCCACCGCTTCACAATTTAGGCTGGCTCGTCACACCCCACGGCAACAGGAGACGGAAGAACATTCATTTCTTTTCTGTGTGGTACTTAAAATTCTAACTCACATCCCAACTGGCTTGGTTATTAGACTGGTGTCAGTAATACCTCAGGTTTCATCCCGTCTCTGTGAACCATGGTGTATGAATGAGGGTCTCGGATGCTGTTAGTGAGAATTCTAAAGCACACTTGGTATTAGTAGCTGCTGTAATTGACAAGAACATTTTTGCTGCTTCTCTAAAATGCTTTGTCCCTTTCATTGAAAGCCACGACACATGGGTGTGTAATCAGGGGACTTTTGGGGACAGAGGACTAGTGTAATTAGAGTGACAGGTTACAGATCGAGTTTTCAAATTAAGACCTAGAGTTAACGGTGCCTTTATCCCTGGTCCTTAATCTACTAGTATTATTTGCATGACTATAACCCTTTCCAAGATTATGCAGATGGTCTATATGACTGATATTTACTTTAAATATATGTCAAATATCAAAGAGCTACAAGAGCGGTTAGAATGCAATTTGTGCTTATGAAGAGATGGGTGGCTAAGGCCAGAGATATTATTTATCTTTTGATTTCTGCACTAGTCTTTATGAATATAAATTAGAATATGACTCCCAGGGAACACACCATTTGTAGGGGAAAAAATGTAATTGTCAGTGTGTCCTTGATGCCATAAGGAAACCCAGTTTTTTTTTCCTTCCACCTTCAGAAGGAATGAGTCAGTGGTCATTTTCTTTTATGAGCCACCTGTCCTGAAATGCTCAGCGAGATGGTTTCACAGCCAGTTGGTGTTTAACTCATGTCTTTCTGTACAAGAGCCAAGAGCGTGAGAGGGGAGAAACAGGGAAGGTGAATCATGAACATCACCAAACACCGTTTTTAGAAATCTTGGGAGTTCCCGTCTTGGCTCAGTGGTTAATGAATCTGACTAGCATCCACAAGGACGCAGGTTTGATCCCTGGCCTCACTCAGTGGGTTAGGGATCCGGTGTTGCCATGAGCTGTGGCGTAGGTTGCAGATGCAACTCGGATCCTGTGTTGCTGTGGCTGTGGCTGTGGCTGGCAGCTATAGCTCCAATTTCACCCCTAGCCTTGGAAACTCCATATGCCACGAGGGCAGCCCTAAAAAGCAAAAAAAAAGAAAGAAAGAAAAAAAAAGAAAAAAGAAATCTTGAATATGAGAAAGCATCCCCAAGTTTTTCCATTTCTTTTCTTTTCTTTTTTTTTTTGTCTTTTTGCTATTTCTTTGGGCTCCTCCCGCAGCATATGGAGGTTCCCAGGCTAGGGGTCGAATTGGAGCTGTAGCCGCCGGCCTACGCAAGAGCCACAGCAAGGCGGGATCCGAGCCACGTCTGCAAACTACACCACAGCTCAGAGCAACACTGGATCCTTAACCCACTGAGCAAGGGCAGGGACCGAACCCTCAACCTCATGGTTCCTAGTCAGATTCGTTAACCACTGCGCCATGACAGGAACTCCCATTTTTTTTCTTTTCTAAATTTCTTCCTAAACTTCACCAATACCCAGTTTCTATCTTCCCTTCTTTTCCTATGTTTTTACAGTACTAATCCCTTTCTATTTTTTTTTTTTTCCTCTCTGCTTCTGGGGCAAAAGAAATCTCTTTTCTGGTTCTTCCAGGGTGGCACGTGGTTTGGTAAAAAATAAATTGGGCTGCTAGGAGCCTGGACTCTGACCTTCAACAATAACTTTCCTCTTCTAGACCTCAGTTTTTTCATCCATGAAATGAAATCGTTATTCTTCCTCATTTTAGGGCGACCACTGTCTTGCTCCACGATTTATGTAAAGATGTTCCTCACGCTAATCTTATGTCCCACCTGAATAAATGTTTCAAATTCTTGGCATGGAAGGAAGATAGAGAAATTTGCAGGGAAAGGTAAGAGAATTAAAGTCAAGAATAGAGACTATGAGCTAAGAATTCTGGAAAACTCCTGGCCTGCAAACGGAGCGGAGGAGAAAGAGACAATTTTGGGGGACATTTCGTTTTGGGCACCAATGCTTTTCTTCTACTGCACAGCAAAACTGGACCATCCAAGAAAAATCCCAGTCTGAGTACAAAGGCCTGAGAACCAGGAATGCAGGTGGTGTAAACTCCGGTCTAAAAGCTGGCAGACCCGAGACCCACAAAGAGGAGCTATTTCAGTTCCAGTTTGAAGGCAGCAAAAGACTCAAAGGTTATGCCACTGAGAGAGGGACAAACATCTGTGGCTTATATACAAACATTTTCATGTATTATAAAATCATCCTTGAGTACATGTTTCTAGTTGCTAGTGATGTTCTGACAATAATGAAACATATTATAATAAAGCATCAGTGATGACTCCCAGAAAAAAAAAGTCTCATTATATAACTGCCTCTGTTTAGGTGCCAATATATAGTTTCAGCTTGTATCTCTCTAGAGCACAGGGGTGCATATAGCTCTGATCTGGGATTTTTTTCCTCTCTCATGCTTTTTTTGAATGATGGGGAAAAACTTTATATCCCTTTCAGAAAGTCCTGTTATTCGGCCTAAAAGTTGAATTTTTGCGGGCAAAAGTTTGCTAAGAAGATGCTTCCCTGGGAAAACAAAACAAATTCACTATAAATTGGAAAGTAAACCCAGAGACCCCCTGCACCCACTAACTATGGCGACTCTGTCTCGTTGTATGTATTCCCTCTTGTCTCCAAAAAGGCTGGCTTGTTGTGGGCTTGTAGAGAATTTCAACCATTTGCAGCAACGTGAGTGGCCCTAGAGATGCTCTCACTAAGTGAAATAAGCCAGACAAAGACAAATATCACATGATATCACTTATATGTAGAATCTAAACAAAGGATACAAATATGCTTATACACAAAACAGAAATATACACACAGTTATAGAAAACAAACTTAGGCTTACCAAAGGGGAAAGGCAGAGAGAGGGATAAGTTAGAAGTTTGTTGGAGTTCCCACTGTGGCTCAGCAAGTTAAGAACCTGACAGTCTCCATGAGGATGCAGATTTGATCCCTGGCCTGGCTCAGTGGGTTAAGATTCTGGCATTGCCACAAGCTGTGGCACAGGTCACAGACGCTGTTCAGATCCTGTGTTGCTGTGGCTGTGGTGTAGCCTGCAGGTGCAGCTCCGATTTGACCTCTAGCCAGGGAACTTCCATATGCCACAGGTGTGGCTATAAAAAGAAAAAAAAGTTTGAGGTTAGCATATACACATTACTATATATGAAATAGGTAACCAGTAAGAACCTATTGTATATTACTGGGAATTATACTCAATATTCTGTAATAACCTACAAGGGAAAATAATCCAAAATACATACATGTAAATTATATATATATATATCTCTGAATCATTTTGCTGTACACTTGAAACTACCACAACAATGTAAATCACCTATACTTAATTTAAAAAAAACCCAATTAAAAAAAGAATCTTTAACTCTTTTTTTTTTTTTTTTTTTTTTTTTTGCCTTTTCTAGGGCCGCTCCTACGGCATATGGAGGTTCCCAGGATAGGGGTCGAATCGGAGCTACAGCCATTGGCCTACACCACAGCCACAGCAACACAGGATCCAAGCCATGTTGGCGACCTACACCATAGCTCACAGCAACGCCAGATCCTTAACCCACTGAGCGAGGCCAGGGATCGAACCTGCAACCTCATGGTTCCTAGTCAGATTGGTTTCTGCTGTGCCACGACAGGAACTCCAAGAAGTTTTAACTCTTAAGATTGGGGTTAGGGCTCTAATGTCTAAGGTAAAAACTGCATGTAAGCAAAAGATTCCTTAAAATTTTTTATATTCACCAGGAAATTTAGCACAAAGCTTTTGTGGTATATATAGTCTCAGACCTTAATAAGGTCAGCACTGTCAGATTCTTCTTGAAATCTTGGAATCATGGTTTCTTGAGTTGAATAGATCTTGAGCTTCTTGAGAAAAAGTCATTGGCCTAAGTGCCCATACTATATTAAAAATTCTTTTTTGCCCCTGAGAACATTTGATCAATTTTGTGGAAACTCCATATTGGTAGGTAGGGATTTCATTGCCCTGTCTGCTACATATGGCCAACATTATTAGCATAAGAGAAGCTCGATTTAGTACCCAGTGTGGGCTAGCATGCAAGTTTTGAAATTCTTGGCATTCTTTTGTAGGCTTCTGCCCATCTTAGATATCCCTAAAGGTCACCAGAACAGCAACCCCAAGAAAGTGCTCTAGTGGCAGGTTTTCAAAAATTAGCTTGGAGCGCAACTCCTTGCTAAGTGAAAGTGATTAAAAAGGATTTCAAGCATGCAGTCCATGCCTACTGAAAGTGGCAGATGGTGACAGCTAGTACATTATGTCAAGGAATCCATGTACATTTCTGCAACCATTTACAGCTCTCGGTACCTATTAATACTTCCAGAATGCTGTCATCACAGGATCCTGGCCAGCTGACCCTTGTCAAATGTGCCATTTCTTTTTTGTTTCCAAAAGTCTCCATTTCAGCTGCATTTTTCTATCCTCTCCTAGGAGATTCTTGTTTGGAGGTTTTGTAAGAATTCAGGGCATTCCAAATCACACTTGTTTCATCCATTTGTCTGGGATGGATGTTGGGGGCTAAGAGACGTTTATTCCCTGGCTATTCTGTCTATTGTGAGATGGCTTCTTCCTCCATGCAATGACGACTTAAACGAAGACAGAGGCAACGTGGACCCACAATTTCAGTTTATTGGCCCTGGAGTGACGGCACTTGTGGGAAGGACATGCCTTGGTAGACCAGACGGTCCCAAAGAAACTTCTGAATCTAGGCAGGTCCTTAAAATCTGGTATGCTGCTGTGTCATTGGCAGGTCTAAAACCTGAGCCTACAGTGACCCAGAGAGACACACAAGTCGCTGCTTACTGATTCTATCTTTATCAGAGCAGCCAACTCCATTTGCAAAATGTCTGGGAATAAGGTGGAAAGGTCCCAGTTGGTGTCTAACCTCTAGCTCATCTCTTATTTCACACAAAGCTGTTTTGCAATATTGGGCAGTTTAACCGCAAGGCTCCCCTGAATGTGACTGTCCTTTCTTAATACTTGAAGGGACACTGACGCCCGAGCCAATCAGCAGAGACCTTCCCTCTAGCCGTCGGTGGAGCATCAGTGAGGTGCCAGAGTTGGTAGGCAATCTCTGAGGCATTTCTTTCGACTTCTTGAACTGGTGGGTTCCAGCCACAGGGCCAGTCTGGCTATGGGAAGGAGTTCTCTCGGGTAACCAAGAGTGGAAGATGGGGCTGTCACAGCCTCAGGGTTACCCTTGAATCAGCCTCAGCTGGAAGGCAGCAGCAGGTAACATTGAGGAGGCTGACTCACAGATCGAGTAAGCAACCTTAGGGATCCTGCAGCTATTAGAAGAGAAACCTCCAGGGAAAGACTCGGACTTCAGATCACCTAAGCATTTGGGGACTTGGATTTACTATAATTTGAATTTTTAAAGAAATGTCATTTGGCAGGTACCAGGTCCTTCTGTTTCTCTCCCTAGCTTTCTAGCATGTCTAAAACCCATTCCCACCTACCTCTTCTCTCCTCGAGGTCATCTCATTTCAACAGTAGGAGTCCACAGGCTCTGGACGGTTCTGTATATCTGCCTAACAAATTAGCCACAGCAGGACCGGACAGCCCAGAAGGTCCTGGGACAGCCCAGAAGGTCCTGGGACAGCCCAGACATTGTGAAATATACCAATGGCTGACTCTTTCACAGCTCTCTTTTGAGACCATGGTGACAAAATGATACCTGCTGGGTGGAAGTGGCATTTTTCTCTGAAGGGAATGAATGTTCCCACTGTCAGTCATCCAGGGGAGTGATTCATCATGGTGCAAGAAAGTGAAAAAGCTTTGTAGGCTGTGCTGGTCATGAAGGACACAAAGTTACAGAGCTCTTCATAGGCATTCACGTTCTAACGAATGGAAATGGATCAAGGCTGTCAAATGTAGACGGGCGGAGAGGAGGGAAAAGTCAGCAGGTGCATCGGGAGAAGGTGGAACCCCGAGAAGATTGAGGCGAATCATGACCTTGAGAGGGAAAGCAAGATCGACAAGAAAAGCATGGCTGACGTGTCTTCTCCATTTCGCCGCAGGCCGGCCCTGGCAATCAGCAGATAAGCACTTGAACATCTGTTCCGCTGATACCTGTTAGATTATTTGTTCCATAACTCACACCTCCACCAGTCATTTGTAATGACAGGAGAAGCTGGCAGCCGCTCCTTATCTGGTTTCGCTTGGGAAAGGAACGAAGCACAAAGCGAATAGAGCTCATTGGGAAACCAGGTCACCTTTCCTTGTCCACACAATGGGGAATCCAGACCCCACTCCCGAGTGTCCACGGCCCGCATGACTCAGTGATGAGGAAGGTGGCTGCCCATGCGTTAAGCTTTCAGCCTTACTGGAAAGCCCTGCTCTCAGCAAAACATATCTCCTATTACCAGTTGCTTAGAATCCCCACATTATTTCTACAGGTTAGGTATTATGTATCCCAGAGTCCTCTATAAAAATGCTAATATCCACAAATAAGTAGTACACTCAGCTGTTATCAGCTATTTAGGAAGTGCTGGGAATTAGTTTAACCCTGAGTTTCCCGGAGTGGGTTCCGCATACCCCTTTTGGTACAGAAGAAGGATGTAGGCGGTACCCACATACTCTTATCCAGTATTTTATGTTATATTTTCATTTGTGCCGTCACTTTCTCTTTAAGGCAAGTGGGCCTGTTGGGTTTTTTGTTTCTTTTTTTTCATTTTTGAAAGTTTTATTGAAGTAGAGTTGATTTACATTGTTGTGATAATTTCTGCTGCACAGCAAAGTGATTCAGTTTTACATATACACACATCCATTCTTTTTTTTTTTGTCTTTTTTTTTTTGCCACCCATGGCATATGGAGTTCCCAGGCCAGGGATCAGATGCATGCCTTAGTTGTGACCCAAGCTGCAGTTTTGGCAATGCTGGATCCTTAACCCACTGTGCGAGGCCAGAGATTGAACCTGTGTCCCAGCACTCCTAAGACACCACTGATACTGTTGCGCCACAGTGGGAACTCCTGCACATATCTACTCTTTTGCAGATTTTTTTCTCCTATAGGTTATCACAGAATATGGAGTAGAGTTCGCTATGCTCTACAGCAGTGACTGTTAAAGATATAAAATTTGTTGTAAATAAACTTATTTAATTAAAAAAGGGCAATTTGAAGAAAATATTACGTAGCTTCCAAGACAGGTGTATAAGGTCATGGAAAATAACCTTGAGCGACTCTAAGTGTGGGATATTTTATTTCATGGATAGATGGAAAGGCCCTGTAATGGGGACGGATGAGGCAGAAGCAAGGTTGTGAGTTCTTGGCATTAACCACTTGACTAATCCAGGGTGCTGGGAACAACTAGAGGAGGCATAGGAAGGGGACGGATGCATCTTGGAGACCAGGTGGACTAGAGGGTGAGATCACAGTTCTCTCTCTGGCTCTGCTAAGATGGACGAGCAGCTGATTAGGTTCTAGGGACTCATTGTTTCATCCTCTTCTCGGATGAGCAAGAGCCCAGAGCACCAGGCTGCACAGAACTGTATTTGTCCGTCAACTTCCTCCCCAGGGGCAAGGAACCTAAACTGGAGGCTCAGTAGACCATCCCCGGGAGTGTCCTTTCAGATGGGGAGCTTGGAAATGACAGGTGGCACTGAAGGTTAGTGCTGGGGCCAGATGCAGGACAGTGGACACACCTCTAAGACCGAGACTGGAAAATTTCCCAAAGGCCTTGGGACATGACCAAAAGTAGTCTGCAGGTGCCTTGGCCTCTGCCATGGCCAGGAGGGTGCACGAGCTGGCTCTGCTGATCTTAAAGCGTGGTGACCCTGAGTGTTTCGGAACTTGATCCCTGCCTGGACCAGTTCATGGCGTTGAAAACCAGGTGCTGGATGGTCAACTGCATGAGGCAGACCCTCATGATCTGATTTGCTCACTTGCCTCCCTGAGCCTCTGGGCACATAGTTCGAGCCTAATAAGTATTTTCTGAACAAATAAATGAACGACCTTTGTTGAAGAAAGCTGAGTTAGATGATCTTGAGAAGCTCTTTCACCTCTTGAGCCTGAGTGTTCTCCTTTGTAAAGTATAAGCATGCTGTTGGCTAAATCATACACACAGTTCACTTTGCCTCCTAAGGCTGCTGTGAGATCAGATGAGCTGTATTGATGCCCATAGCTTATTTTAGGGGTGTTTACCATGAGCCAGCTGCTGTACCCAGAACTTCCCATGCATTCATCTATCCCAGTGAAAGCTCTGAGGGAGGTGCCCACTTCAGGACAATGACAACATTTGCAGGTCCTCGTGCAAAATAAAAATCCCAGGCTCTTTGTTCAAAAACTAAGAATTTCAAGTTGGTGACTACGGAGTACTAGACCCAGTTCAGGGCCCTGTTAAGTGTGGGGTTCTGTGCAACTGCAGAGGTCATTGGTCCATGAAGTTGGCCCTGAATATTGTCCCTTATTTGTAGAAGAGTTCATTGAGGTGTAAAGAAGTTCATACTCCTACAAGGTGTTTGGCTACTGTGGGGGCACAGTGGATTCACATCTTGGTGGTATGAGTCAAGGGCCCAGGTTTGTTGCCACTAGTCTGTAAGAGCTTCCTAGGGAGACTATGCATGCAGAAAAAAGTGCTATATAAATACAGTATATAAAGTTCCCGTTGTGACTCAATGGATTAAGAACCCCACTAATATCCATGAGGATGTGGTTCAATCCCTGGCCTTGCTCAGTGGGTTAAGGATCCGGCATTGCCACAAACTATGGTACAGGTCCTAGATGTGGCTTGGATCAGGCATTGCTGTGGCTGTGGTGTAGGCCTGTAGCTGCAGCACTGATTCGACTCCTAGCCTGGAAACTTCCATATATATCAAGTGTGGCCCTAAAAAATAAAAAAAATACATATAGTGTTTTTGTTTTTTGTTTTTTGTTTTTTTTTTACCAACAGGGGTAGCCTCATGAATGCAGACCATAAAAGAGTTGCAAGATGAATACATTCTGGGAATCTAATGTACAGCATGACGACTGGAGTTAATAATACTGTGCTATATGCTGAAATTTGCTAAGAGAGTAGATTTTAAGTTTTCTCACCACACACATACCCCAAAAGAGAACTCTGTGAGGTGAGGGAGGTGTTAATGAGCTTAATTGTGGTAATCATTTCATACTGTAGATGTAAATTAAATCATCATGCACGTCTTGAAAAAATGTTGTTCAAAGTGTATCGTTTTTTACTTGTCAATCATACCTCAGTGGAACTAGGGGGAAAAGAGGCTCCAGGGAGTTCCTGTTGTGGCTCCGTGGGTTAAGAAGCTGACTAGCATCCATGAGGATGCAGGTTTGATCCCTGGCCTCACTTAGTGGGTTAAGGATCTGGCGATGTCACAAGCTGCAGCATAGGCCAGTGGCTGGGACTCCGATTCAACCCCAAGCCTGGGAACCTCCATATGCTACAGGTGCAGCCCCAGATTAAAAAAAAAAGAAGAAGGCTCCAGCAATGAGGAATTTGCAAACCACTTCCTTCCAGAAGGGGAGCTGCCACCAGGTGGCCAGGTCTGGAGGGACTCCTAATTCTCAAACAAGGCACTCTCTCCTCACACCACCATCCACCCTCATTTAGGGACCAGAAACGCTGCGATGGGCACTGATGGGTTTGAGGCCATCAACCCGAGTTTGCAAAAGGGGATGTCACGTCTAATCAGCAGGATTAATATCTCTCGTGGAGCGTCTCCAAGCTGCTGGGGCAGGAGGAAAGGAAGGAGCCGCCATCCTCGTGGGCTTGGAGGAGGCTCTTGGTACGGAAGGCCAGCAAAGCTGGGGAGATGACACTGAGGACTGACAGTGAAATACTGAGCTGGAGGGCAAAGCCAGTTTGTCAAAGGCTCCTGTGAAGCCAGGAGGCAAGCCCTGATGTGTCCCTTGACAGAGAATTCTCCAGAGGCCCCCCCACCCTGTCAGCCCCCAGGGGAATGGGCCCAACCCTAGAACCCTCCCCAAAGGCGTCTGACACCCTTCACCCCTCACTTTGATTCCCACCTGGGAAAGAGCGTTGCTGTGCTTAGGGAACTCAAACCCTAAAGGCTGATTTTAGAAACTAACTCCTACGCAAGATGTACACCAAGATTTTTTTTTTTTAATTGAGGTATAGTTATTTTACAATGTGGTGTTAGTTTCAAGCGTAGAGCAAATTGATTCAGATATATATATTATTATTCAGTTACTATGTATATACACACATTTCAGATTCTTTTCTGTTATAGGTTATGATAAGACATTGAATATAGTTCCCGTCCTATACAGTAGATCCTTGTTTTTAATTTAAATACAGTAGTGCATATATGTCAATTTAAAACTCCTAATTTATCTAATGTATCTCTCTTCCCCCCAGCTATCATCTTTGGTAACCATAAGTTTGTTTTCCAAGTCTAGATGTGTCTATTTTGGTCTTGTAAATAAGTTTATTTGTATCATTTTTTTTTTAGATTCCTCATATAAGTGATATATGTCCTTCTCTGTCTGACTTACTTCTCTTAGTATGAGAATCTCTAGATCCATCCATGCTGCTGCAAAAGGCATGATTTTGTTCTTTTTCATGGCTGAGTAATATTTCATCACCCCCCCCCCACAAACACCCATACCCACACACCCACACCTCAAGATATCTTTTTAATTCTCTTGACAACGAACAACTTCATTAACCCAAATTAAGGTTGTAGAAATTTAATATTACAACTGAATGGAGACTACCCTAACCGGCAAGTGATAGGCTTGAGAATTCTCCACCTCTCTCCATTTACCGCGAGGGATTTGAGAGCCATCTTTAAGGTAGAGGGGCTGGAATGGACAGACATCTGCACCTAGACTAGGAGCCAACAAACTTCTTTAAAGGGCCAGAGAGGAAATATTTCAGTCTTTGTGGGTCATATGGCTTCCACTGCAACCATGCAATTCTGCAGCCACAGACAATATATAGATGAATGAGCATGTCTGTGTTCCAATAAAACTTTATTTACAAAAACAGCTGGTGGGCTTGATTTGGCCCATGGGCCATAGTTTGTCAAGTCTTGATCTAGACCTTCCTTTCGGAGGTCTCAAAATGGAATGTCCCCAAGGCTTACAGGGGATTTAGAGAGATACCAGTGGTTTAAAAGATTTTCTAAAGATGATTTTGATTACATGTCATTTGCAAAGACTTTGTTTTCAGCCCCAGCGTAACATATTTATATAAGATTAATTTTTTTTTTTAATGTTAGAGAGAATTGGGTTAGGTAGAGAAGTAGATAACTTATACAAAGACCTCCAGCTAGGGAGGGACGGAGCTGGGATTTGAACTCTGTCCATCTATTTTTGGAACCCCTTCTCAGAAACATCTAGAATTGACTTATCTTTCAGGAATGTGCTTCATATAGCCTACTGCTAAGTTAGGTCTCTGACAGAGACTTTTTGGTGAGTAAGAGGTACGATTACAGGAAGGATAAGAAGGTGTCCACGAGGGGCGGGCACAACAGCAATATCAGCCCCCACACTCCAATTACTTCCTAGCCTCTTCTACCTCCCCTCTCCCCCACCTCCCTACAATATAAATCCTTTGAAGTATGGTAATGCTTTCAGTGGACCTGGACGTTTTTATTAGATGTCAGGATCATATTTGGCCAATGTCACAGGACTCGTGTTTCTTGACAAAGTATGATGTCATTTAGAAGTTCATGTTCTTGACATTGTTTCAAGAGCCTTGTTTTTTTTTTAAAAAAAGCCAAATATGTTTTTATGGGCTCTCATGGCAGGGAAGCAGCCATGGTGATGCTTAGCCATATCAATTAGAAGTGGATTAATTAAGCAATAAGACAGGAGCAGCAGTGCATTTCAGAGAGGTTATTGCACGGCTCATAGAGTGTTGCTGAGGCATTCAGCCAAGAGTTGAGTGACTTCCACTGGCCAGAGCATTTCAGCCATCCAAGACGTGTAATGTTCTCCCAGAAACAGTATCCTCTGCCATCCATTTCCACTGTGAGAAATAAAAAGACCCTCTTATTAACTAGGTGTTATTAGGCATGGGCAAATTGACAGCCATTTCATTATTTCATAATTATGATTAATGGCCTTCCCAATGAAGTCATCGTCCGCTCTCCCAAAGCCAATTGGTCCCTTTTGGGACAGTGTCACTAAGTCACGGTTAATGTTCCCTAGAAGCATGGAACGCATAGAGTTTCAGAGTCCCTGGGGAGGCGGGGTGAGCCCTGATTGCCTTTGGAGACCGCACAGGAAGCAGGCCTCTTTGTGGGGAAAGTAAACTGTCTGAAGAGGCCAAGAGGGGTGGGGGTGCATGCACGCGGTGGTGGGAGAAGCAGAGGCAGGAAGAGGCAGGGGAGTAATTGCCCCTAGTCTTTAAACACACTTTGCTCTCCACTAAATGCATTCACATGGATTTTTCATTTGAGAGCCTTGATAATTCTTTGAACTCTTTTTTTTTTTTTTTTTTTTTTTTTTTTTTTCATACTAGGCATTCCAGAAATACAGAGAGAAATCGTTTGGTTACAGACGCTAAGGGTTGAGTTGTGTTATCCCTGCTCCCCACTCATAGGCTGAAGTCCTAATCCCTGCTACCTCAGACTGGGACTCTTCTTGGAGATAGGATCTTGTTTTTTTGTCTTTTATTTTTTAAAAATTTATTTATTTATTTATTTTTGCTTCTTAGGGCCACATCTCTGGCACACGGAAATTCCCAGGCTAGGGATTCAACTGGAGCTGCAGTTGTTGGCCTGCACAACAGCCACACCGATGCAGGATCTAAGCCAGGTCTGAGACCTACACCACAGCTCACAGGTAACGCTGGATCCTCAACCCACTGCACGAGGCCAAGGATTGAACCCACATCCTCATGGCTACTAGTTGGATTCGTTTCTGTTGCGCCACAATGGGAATTCCCTTTTTTGTCTTTTTAGGGTTGTGCCTGTGGGATATGGAAGTTCCCAGGCTAGGGATTGAATCTGAGCAGTAGCCAGCAACCTACCCCACAGCCAGAGCAATGCCAGATCCCAGCTCTCTTTGCAACCTATACCATAGCTCATGGCAATGCTGGATCGTTTATCCCACTAGGCAAGGCCAGGGATCGAACCTGCATCCTCATGGATACTAGTAGAATTCTTAACCCACTGAGCCACAGTGGGAACACTGGAGATAGGGTCTTCAAGAGGTAATTAAGTTAAAATGAATGTGGGCTCTAATATACTATTGTTAGGGGACCATTGACTGAAACTGCCTACCTTGGGCAGGCATGGTAATAGCGCTTGTGTGAGTTGTCTCACAATAGGAGGCCCTGATAAGGAACACGGTGCTGCCCTGATGACTAACGGGGAGGGGCCCATAGGAGGGAGGAGACCTCCAACATCCCAGGATCCTTGGCGGCAGAATCCATCTTGGCTGAGATGTGCTCATGCCACCAAGAAAGTCCCTGGGCCAGACCGAATACGGGCCGAGCAAGATGATTGGCCAGAGGCAACCTGGAAACTAACCCCACTCCCATAAAACCTAAGGCTGTGAGCCACGTGGCAGAGCTGTTCTCCTGGGTTCCCTCATCCTGCTGCTCTCTGCCCAGGCGCCCCTTCCTGATAAAGTCTCCTGTTTTGTCAGCACATGTGTCTCCTTGAACAATTAATTTCTGAGTGTTAGTCAAGAGCCCATTCTCGGGTCCTGGAAGGAGTCCCGCTTCCTGCAACGCTATGATGGGTGTCCTTATAAGAAGAGGAAGTTAATTCACAGACAGGCCCAGAGGGAAGACTGTGTGATGAGGTGGAGAGAAGATGGCTATTTCTAAGCCAAGAAGAGAGGTCTTAGAAAGTGACCAACCTGACAAGACCTTGATCTTGCACTTCTGGCCTCCAGAACTGTGAGGAAATACATGTCTGTTGCTTGAGCCACACATTCTGTGGTGTTTTGTTATGGTCGCTCCTAGCAAACTAATACAGATAGAAATGAAATATAACCCAAGGTAAAATGTGATCATGAAACTGAGCAGGAAACTGTGGGGTTCCTGGGCACACAAGCCTTTCCGGGTCCCCCATATCTTGTTTTTAGGGGCTAAGCTTCAGTCTCCAAGACCTTCCCTGAGTTCCAAAGGGCAAGTTCAAACAGTTGCTAATCAAGGGAAGGGAGGGGATGCAGAGACAAAGGAAGAACAGTCAAGGAACAATAGTGCAGCCTGGGGGCAGGGTTCCAGTTTCTCCTCAAGGAATATACATAAAAATATCTTTGGGTTCTTCTGCAGAACTAAAATCCCCAACAACTGAAAGATGTTAACTACTTGATCAAGTCTTCATTCAGGCCCACCAGAACCAGTTCTGGGCCACTAAACACCCTTCTTCTTTGAAGAAGAATTAAAGCTGGCATCTACCCTAATCCTTATCTGTGGCCCTATTTTCCACCCCAAAACTGCAAGGCCACCCCCTATTCTCTCCCAAAGGAGGGCACAGTCTTTGGGGCATTAGGCTGCTGTGGTCTCCTTTGCCTGGCAAAGCAATAAAGCTATTTTTTTCTACTTTGCCCAAAACTCTGTCTTTGCATTTCTACATGGCACCAGTGGACAGACACCAAGATTTGGCAACACCTTCCTCCCCTCGTGTTGGAACTGGTGATCAGGTCTTTTAGGTCGGTACTGATGTGAACCTCAATTCACAGCTAAGGAAACCGAGGCCCAGAGAGAGGATACACGAGTAAGGTGTTCAGGGCCACACAGCGACCCAAATACCTGAACTGATATTTGAATCTAGGTAATTTAGCTTCAGAGCTTTTTATCATTGTTAAGAAGCTGGACTCTCTTTAAGGGAAGGTTATTATTCAGCGTGTATTGATTGGGTGCAGGATGGAGATGATGATAATAGCAACTTCCACTTATGGTGCATTTATATACTCTAAGCAATTTGTTGTTGCCTTTGTTGTTTAAAGCTTTATTGAAGTAGAGTTGATTAACAAGTTTGTGATAATTTCTGCTGTACAATAAGGGGATTCAGTCATGCATGTACACACATCCAATCTATCCCAGGCAATCTGTCCTTTGCATGTTTCATCTGTTGTAATTAATCGCAACCCTTGGGTCTGTTGAATTCAGGATTGACTGAACATCACTGGTCACTTCACGGATGAAGAGGTGAACTCAGCTATGGAGTCACTGCTTCTCCCTCCTCTCTGTGTCCTGTAGTCTACAGACCGCATCCCCAGACAGGTACCTTGCAGGCCCAGAGGAGCAGAGATATCTCAGCAGCAACCAGTGTAGACCAAGGACCCGTGACCAGAAATGCTATGAAAACCTGTGGGGCTTGGAACAGTCCGGGGTGGCGGTGGGGGGCTGAATAGAGAGCTCCAGTAATGACTGAGATGGACATACTTGCCGGCCTGGTGAGTTGGGGATGTGGAGCCAGATTTAAGTTGATTTAAAGAAGACAAGGAAAAAACCTGTTTCTCTAGTGTGCCAACATCTTGTGGGAGATTTACACCCATTCTAGGTAGTTCGTTGGCCACTTCCTGAGTGCTGTTCTCACGATCCCATCTCTGGGGCTTAGTCCATGCTGTTCCCTCCACAGAGCTGCCTTCTGTGTCTTGTCTACTTTCAAAGGCCAAACCTGCTCAAATCCCAAGAGTTCTTAGCAATTCTAAAGATAAGACTATTTCTCCTTCCCTATCCTTTATTCTCTCATCCTTAAACCTTTTGGTACCCTGGTCACAGTTTTCCCACCTTCTAACTTGTAACATCTCAGGGTGGGTAAGGGAACACCTCCTCCTCTCTGCAGGAAAAAATGTGACCCTCAGGAGGAAAGGATTCCCTTGGTCCTTATATTTGTAGCCAACCTATCCCTCTTTATTGCGTTTTGCGTCTATCAGGTGCGTATGTATCCTGATAGTGCTAAGTGCCTTCATGCACACTTTGTTTCTCAAAACAGAATAGGTAAATATTGTTACGATAAGGTAAATATTGTCATCATACCCATTTTATAAATGAGAACCCTGTGGCTGGCGTGTAGAAGGCAATCCATAAAATGTGTGTAGGATAAATGGTGAGTTCATGCACGGTCACATTTCTAGAATGGAGTAGAACCAATATAGGGAGTCAGCTCAGTCTTCAATTCTACCCTTCCTTTCCTCTTGATAGGACCAGCTATATAATTTGGGGGGCCCAGTGCAAAATAAAAATATGGAGTCTTAAAAAGTAAGAATTTTATGATGGCAACTGCAGAATAGGGTCCTTCTAAGCACTGGGGTGTTGTGTGTTGGCAGATGTTAACACCCCCATGAAGCAGGTCCTATCTCTGGTTCTACACCTTTTTTTCCTCCAAGAAACTGAGCCCAAGCCCTCCAGCCTACCTTGAACTTGCTTCTTACAGGGTTTCTGAGATGCATGATTACCAGTTGAAACCAAGCAGGGCCCTGTGGGCCTCCTGGGCACAAACATTTCTGTGTCCCCCATTTTCTGTCTTTAGGGAATAAGCTTTAGCCTCCACGACCTTCCCTAGTTCCAAAGGGCAGGTTTAAACAGTTGCTAATTAGGAAAGGGCCTTTCCTAAGGGAGACCAGGAGGAACAGTCAAGAAACAACAGTGCAGCTTTGTTATGCATATTCCTCAAGGAATATGCATAACAATATCTTTGAGTTCTTTTGAAGAATTAAAACTGCCAACAAATGAAAGCCAGAGAGGAGGACCACCAGAACCAGTCCTAGGGCCCCTAAACATCAGCTTTGAAGGAGGATGAAAGCTTGCATCTACCCTGTGGCCCTATTTTCTTTTTTCTTTTTTGTCTTTTTGCCCTTTCTAGGGCCGCTCCTGCGGCATACAGAGGTTCCCAGGCTAGGGGTCTCATTGGAGCTGTAGCCACCAGCCTACACCAGGGCCACAGCAACGCAGGATCCGAGCCTCGTCTGCGACCTACACCACAGCTCACAGCAATGCCGGATCCTTAACCCACTGAGCGAGGCCAGGGATCAAACCCGCAACCTCATGGTTCCTAGTCGGATTCGTTAACCACTGCACCATGACGGGAACTCCCTGTGGCCCTATTTTCTACTCTCAAACTATAAAACCACTTTCTATTCTCTCCCAAAGTGGGAGCACAGTCTTTAGGGCATTAGCCTGCTGGGGCCTCTTTTGCCTGACAAGCAAATAAAGCTACTTTTTTTTTCCTTTACCCAAAACTCTGTCTCCACATTTACATTCAGCTCTGGTGGACAGAGGCTGAGGTTTGGCAACCATTTGACTTCTAATCCTTTGAATCTGCTGCTGCCTTTTGTGTTCCAAGTATAAGTACTTGAAGGTTGGGAGAGAGAATTTTGCACTGTGGTTTTGAGGTGAGGTAAGAGATGATAGAGCTCAAAGCAGAGAGGTCAGGGCTTGTGCGAATGGGGCCTCCTCCTCCTTCTCACAGAAGCCGATGATGAAGCTGTGTGTAATGGAAGATACGGGGGACTGAAGGAGGACCTCAGGTGACACGAGAAGGAAGTTGTGTCCTGTTGCTTTGGCAAATTGAGGAAAGAGGGGCCAGCCTCATAGTACTAACTGTAGTTGCTCCCTATGAACATTTAATGAAGGATAAGCTCTATGCCAAGACCTTCATATACTTAAATGTAACTCTCATAACAATCCTATGGGGCAAAAAATATTAATATGCCCTATTCACAGGTGAGGAAGGTGAGTCTAAATTCCTGAAGAATTGTCTAAATTTGCATGTATCCAAGCTGGGAACAGAGCGCAGATTTCTTTTTGTTCTTTTTGCAGCTGCACCTGTAGATTTTTTTTTTTTTTTTTTTTTTTCAGTTCCTGGGCTAGGAGTCAAATCGGAGCTGCAGCAGCCAGTCTACACCACAGCCACAGCAATGCCAGATCCAAGCCAAATCTGCCAACTACACCACAGCTCATGGCAATGCCGGATCCTTAACCCACTGAGCGAGGCTAGGGATCGAACCTGCATCCTCATGGACACTATGTCTGGTTCTTAGCCTGCTGAGCCACAACAGGAACTCTGGAGCTCAGATCTTTTTGATCAATTCCAAAGCCCTTGCTCTTATGTATGGCTCTGTTTGTTCCATGTAGTTTGAGTAGCGCCTTTGAAAGAGGAGACTTCGGGGGAGGAATGAGTTGAAATGTTGGCTACTGATGAGTTGCCTACTTTCCCCTCCTCTTTCTCCCCACGCGCCCTGGGGACTCTAAATAGCCCCTTGCCCTGTCCCTTCTAATGAGCCGGTTTAAAATAGCTTCTCCTGTGTGGCAAAATGTCTCCTGGTCCTGGGACTGGTGATGGGGCCACGATTTAATCTGTTTAGGAAGCAGTTCCTCCTTTGCTGTTTGGTCAGGGAAGGTGATACCTGAGTCCAAAGCCGAGCCATTAAAACTCTCTTAACACCACTTGAAATCAAATGCCTCATATGCAACACGCTGAGCCTCCCATCCTCTGGGCTTGGGGTAATGGTTATCTTTTAACACCACTTTCTATTGTAGTTTGACTCTCCTGAGAGGCCAATGGAATACAAATAAGAAAATCTTAACAAACAAACAAACAAACAAACACCTAACCCCCCCATGCAACCCTGTAATTATGTTGCCTGTAATTTTGCCTCCCCGATTACTGTTTGAACTTAAAAAAGCAAACCCCAAACCCTGAACGACACCCATGCTTTCGGAATGTAGTTTAGCTTCAGGTCATCGTGATCTTTTTCCACATTTGACAAAAGCTTACAATTACTAAGATAGTGTAGAGTTAATTGCATTTCATTGGGAATGTAAAAAATATTTATTGAAATAGAGTTGAGTTCCAATGTTATATTAGTTTCAGGTATATGACAAAGTGATTCAGTTATACATTATCTATTTATCTACCTACCTACCTATTCTTTTATCTATCTATCTATCTATTTTTTTAGATTCTTTTCCATTATATGTTATTACAAGATTTTTTTTTTTTTTTTTGTCTTTTGTCTTTTTGGGGCCACATCCTTGGCATATGGAGATTCCCAGGCTAGGGGTGAAATCAGAGCTGTAGCCACTGGCCTACACCACAGCCATAGCAACGCCAGATCCGAGCCACATCTGTGACTCACACCACAGCTTACGGCAACGCCAGATCCTTAACCCATTGAGCAAGGTAAGGATTGAACCCTCCTCCGCATGGATACAAGTCGGGTTTGTTAACCACTGAGCCACGATGGGAACTCCTATTACATGATGTTGAGTATAGTTCTCTGTTCTATACTGTAGGTCCTTGTTGGTTATCTATTTTATCCATAATAGTGTGTATATTTTTACAGATTCATTTCTGCTGAGCCACAATGGGAACACCAGAAGGAACACTCTTTTAAAAGAGCCAGACGAGAGGGAATGAGGGGGTATGGAGGGGACTAGACTCTGGCGTGGCTCCAGTAACCTCACACTGTCTCCACCCCTGGTGATCAGACAACAACCTGAGTCGATGCTTTCTGTTTTTTTGTTTTTTTTTTTAATTTAATTTTATTGAAGTAGAGTTGATTTACAATATTGTGTTTATTTCTGCTATATAGCAAAATGATTCAGCCATACATACACACATATCTATTCCCTTTAGGTTATCACAAAACACTGAGTAGACTTCCCTGTGCTATACAGCAGGTCCCCGTTGATCATCCATTCCATATACAAAAGTGGGCCTTTGCCACTCCCAGACCCCAATCCATCTTTCCCTCAACCCTTCCCTTTTGGTAACTCCATGTTTGTTTTCAAAGTCTGTGAGTCTGTTTCTGTTTTGTAAATAAGTTCATTTGTATCATTTTTAAATTTCATATACACGTGATAACATATGGTATTTGTCTTTCTCTATCCGACTTAGTATGATACTCTCTAGGTCCATCCATGTTGCTGGCAATGGCATGATTTCATTCTTTTTTTTTTTTTTTTTTTTTTGTCTTTTTGCTATTTCTTGGGCCGCTCCCGCGGCATATGGAGGTTCCCAGGCTAGGGGTCCAATCGGAGCTGTAGCCACCAGCCTACGCCAGAGCCACAGCAACGCGGGATCCGAGCCGCGTCTGCAACCTACACCACAGCTCACGGCAACGCCGGATCGTTAACCCACTGAGCAAGGGCAACCTCATGGTTCCTAGTCGGATTCGTTAACCACTGCGCCACCACGGGAACTCCTCATTCTTTTTTTTTATTGCTGAGTAATATTCCATTGTATATATATGTACTACATCTTCTTTATCCAATCCTCTGCTGATGGACATTTAGCATTCATGTCTTGGCTGGGTAAATAGTACTGTAATGAGTATTGGGTGCAGGTATCTGTCTAAGTTATACTTTTCTCCAGATAAATACCCAGGAGTAGGACTGTTGGATCATATGGTAGTTCTGTATTTAGTTTTCTAAGGAACCTCCATACTGTCCTCAATAAAGTTGTTCCAATGTATATTCCCACCAACAGGGTGGTAGGGTTCTCTTTTCTCTGCACCCTCTTTAGCATTTATTGTTGGTAGACTTTTTGATGATGACCATTCTGATGGGTCTGAGGTAATACCTCACTGTAGCTTTGATTTGCATTTCTCTCTTTAGTGATGTGGAGCATCTTTTCATGTGCCTTTTGGTCATCTGTCTGTCTTTGGAGAAATGTCTGTTTAGGTCTTCTGCCCATTCTTTGGGTATTTTGTGTTTTTCTTCCGATATAAAGTCGCATGAGGTGTTTATCTATTTTGGAAACTAATCCCTTGTCGGTGGGTTCATTTGCAAAGATTCTTTCCCATGCTGTGAGTTAAGCAGATGCTTTCTAAGCAATGTTCACTGCAGCTTTGTATAAAATAGGAAAAAGTGCAAATGACTTTATTTTTCATCAGCAAGGGGCTAAAGCAATAAAGGATGGTTCCTGCCATCATGGAATATTCCCCAACCATTGAGAAGAATGTTAGGACCAAGAAGGACAGCCAGATAGGGACTTGCCTCCGATCTTACTGTGTCTTCCCCTGGCTACCCATCCTGACCTTCCAGATTCTTCCTTAGAATGACTAAGAGATTTCAAACACCAGATAGTAAGGTAGCCCGGGCATTCCCTCTACAGCAACACTGAAAGGGAAAATGAGAAACTCAGGAGTTCCTGTTGTGGTGTAGAGGTTAATGAACCGACTGGCATCCAAGAGGACACAGGTTCAATCCCTGGCCTCGCTCAGTGGGTTAAGATTCCAGCATTGCTATGAGCTGTGTTGTAGGTCACAGACACAGATCGGATCCCGAGTTGCTGTAGAGGTGGCATAGGCCGGCAACTACAGCTCTGATTTGACCCCTAGCCTGGGAACCTCTACATGCCATGGGTGTGGCCCTAAAAAGATAAAAAAAAAAAAAAAAAAGAAGAAAAGAAAAAAAGAAAATGAGAAACTCAGTCATATTATGATTAAGGAGTGATCTGGCCTCAGCAAAACCTAGATTTGAATCTTGAGCTGGCAAGACTCCATAGCTCTCTGTATTCTCTCAGCATGACACTAGATCAGATGTGGTGGCTTTGTGGAAAGTCGAGAGGGCAGGCTTCTAGGGGCGCCTCCTTCTCCTCCTCCATCTGGCACAGAGCAGCAGAAAGAAGCCTGGGCATCCAAGAGCCCCCAAGAGAGCACTGGACAGGGTGAGTCCTGTGACTCGACACAGCACTGACCACTGGGGATTGAAGGTCAGCACCAGATGGAGACCTCTCAGGGCCTTTAGATGCTTCTCTCCTCTTGTATTAGCCTGTGTTCTCCAGAGAAACAGAAGCAATAGGGGATGGATGGATGGATGGATAGATGGATAGATGAGGAGATTTAGCATAGAAATTGGCTTAGTGTTTATGGAGGTCTAGAAGTCCCACCATCTTCTGCCTGCGAGATGGAGAACCAGGAAAGCTGCTGATGTAATTCAGTCTAAGTTTGAAGGCCTGTGAACCGATGGTGTAAGTCCTGAGCTGGATCTAAAAGTCTGAGCACCAGAAGCACTGATGTCCAAGGGCAGGAGGAAGGGGCAGTCTCAGCTCAAGCAGAGACAGAGCCAAGTGCCCTTCTTCTGCCTTTCACTCTCTTTGGCCCTGAATGGGTTGGATGGTGCCTGCCCACAGTGGGATGGGGTAGAGGGGGAGGGCCTTGCTTTCCTCAGTTCACCAAATCAAATCCCTCATCTTCCAGAAACCTCCTCACAGACACATCCAGAAATAATGTTTTACCAACAATCTAGACATGCCTTAGCCCAGGCAAGTTGACACAAAAAATTAACCATCACATCCATTTTGCCTTGGTGCCCCATTAATTCCCTGAATTTAAAGCAGCCCACAAGAAAAGGATGTATCGTCGGAAGCAAAGTTTTGAACTAGAAAGCGAATTCAGTTACAGAAAAATAACATTAGGTTTCTTAACGAGCCGGATTTAGTGACCCGAGGTTCACTGTGTTTCAGTGACAATGATTCACATTAGCGAGAATGGAATTCTTGGGATGGTTTATCCTAAAAAGAACTCAGGAGCCTCTCATGTTTTCTGCAACAGGTTGCATGGCGAAAAGCGCTCTCGCCTCATGGAAGATTCTGCATCAGTATAACTAGAAGCAGCAGTCGATGACGCCAAGGATGTTAACTGGCTTTATTAATCATGAGCACAAACCAGAGGCTGTGTGTTTTCTCCAGGAGTCGAGTGAGAAATTGCCTTGTCTCCTGCCGCTCCCACTGTATAATCAAGGCATCAAGCTAAATTAAAGGAAATGCCATCTTCTCGTGACAGCAGGTGCAAAATTACCTCTAATTATGAATTTGCTAGGTACAGCAGTGACTCCTGCCTGAATTATAACGTTGCATTCATTAAAGCAGCCATTGAGGGTCTCGCTTACCTTGACACGCCTACAGATTCTCAGAATTAGATAGAGAGGATCGTGAGTCCATTTCAAACCGTCCACTCTGCTCTTGGAGGCCTGGGCTGGCCTGGCAATTTGCAATCCAGAAGCGTTGTTCTGAGTTTCCCTACTCTGAAGTATAGGCTTCAGAGTAGGGAAAGCTGAGTCTGAGTCTCAGGTTTACCATAGACGGGCGTGTGCCTCAAACAAGTCAGTTAAACTTTTCAGAACTCAGCTGCTCCTTCATCTATAAAATGGAGGGGACCTGCTGTATAGCACAGGGAACTATATCTAGTCACTTGTGATGGAACACGATGAAGGATAATGTGAGAAAAAGAATGTGTTTATATACATACATACATATACATATATATATATATGAAACTGGGTCACTTTGACAGCAAAGTGAATTGACAGAATTTCTGACAGCAGACATTGACAGAACATTGTAAATCAACTATAATAGAAAAAATAAAAATCTTAAAAAACAAACAAAAGCGAACAATAAAAAAAAAATAAAATAGAGGGGACACAACTGGGCAACATTTAAGGCAGTACATCTCAGAATTTAACGTGCTACTCAGAGTACGGGCCATGGGCCAGAAGCTTGTTGGAAATGCAGAATTTCTAACCCTAGATGTACTAGTTTCAAACTACAATATGCTCACGAATCATCTGGACATCCTGTTAAAATGCAGATTCTGATTGAGTTATCAGGAGTAGGGCCTGAGAGTCTGCATTCCAGTGAGCCCCTAGGTGCTGCCGCTGCCACTGCTCCAGCTTCTCCTCAAAGCATACTTTAAGAAGTGAGGCTTTCATATCCTTCTAGCTGTATATTGTCATAGTAGGTGATGTTTATTGAGTACTCCCTGGGTGCAAGACGTTGTGCTAAATAGATGCATTGTCTCATTTAATTCTCATAAGAACTCTGCAGAGGGGATGTGATTAATATCATCCATATTTTACAGATCAGGAAGCCAAGGATCACAGAGACGGCCAACTAGTTCAAGGTCACATGGAGGGCAGAGCTGGGCTTTGATTTCATATTATCTGGCTCTGTTGAGCTAGTGCCTTCCAAGTGACTTAGCTTTTGACAAACTCTAACTCTTGTTTCCTTGCTCTTCTGGGTCAAGTTGTGGTGGCTAATTCTCTATGGAGCAGCAGGATACTAACATAGCCAGCTGATGTGACCCTAGTTCTAACTTAGGCTATTCCAGGATTATATGGTACTACGTGGATGAATATATATTTCCCTATCAATGGGCATTTTCTTGTCATTAACAGTGCTGCCATATACATATTTGTACATACACTTCGTACATGGTATGATCTTGGGACAGATTCTTGTAAGATCCGTGCCTGGACCAAAGATGTGCATTGTTGCATTTGGATAAATACTGCCATCTTGTCTACCACTGGGGCTCAGCTATACAAAATTTAGTGTTTAGTGGGGAACACTAAAATTAAAGCTCTTCACTGAGTGGCTAAATTTGAATCTTGACACAGTCTTCTCTCAGGAAAATTTTTTTTTTTTTTTTGGTCTTTTTGCCATTTCTTGGGCCGCTCCCATGGCATATGGAGGTTCCCAGGCTAGGGGTCTAATCGGAGCTGTATTCTCCGGCCTACGCCAGAGCCACAGCAACGTGGGATCCGAGCTGAGTCTGCAACCTACACCACAGCTCCCGGCAACACCAGATCGTTAACCCACTGAGCAAGGGCAGGGACCGAACCCGCAACCTCATGGTTCCTAGTCGGATTCGTTAACCACT
Organism: Sus scrofa; assembly: GCF_054392235.1. Lineage (NCBI taxonomy): Eukaryota > Metazoa > Chordata > Mammalia > Artiodactyla > Suidae > Sus > Sus scrofa. The sequence continues at coordinate 33,959,486 of NC_139388.1, forward strand.
GCGCCACGACGGGAACTCCAGGAAAAATTCTTACCATGTATTTTCAAACAGCAAAATTATGACCTGTGGGGAATTCCTGTCGTGGCTCAGTGGGTTAAGAATCCAACTAGTATCCATGAGGATGTGGGTTCGATCTGTGGCCTCACTCAGTGGGTTAAGGATCTGATGTTGCTGTGGCTGTGGTGTAGGCCAGCATCTACAGCTCCGATTTGACCCCTCGGCTGGGATAGACTCTCCTTTTGGTTGGTTCCCTCTACCGAAGTGCCAACCCCATTAGGAAATTGTGATGCCTTTTTTAAAACTTGGAAAAGAAAAAAAAAAAAAAAAAAGAAAAGGAAGAGGAGCCATGAAGCTGGAATATGCTGAACCCATGTTTGTGGAGCCTGATTTTTGAAAAGACGAACTCTACATTTGAGAAAATGGAATCGCTTGGTTTCTCTGTTTGGCTCCATGTAATTAGCCTAAACCTCAAAAGACTCTGTGTAGGGCAGCTCAAACTTCAAGGAAAAAAAAAAAAAAACAAAAAACCATGAAGGCTCGTTTTGATGAGAAGAAGGAACTCCAAATGGTTGTTTAGGGATCCAACTTAGGATGCTGGCTGAAACTCAAGATGTTATACATTTGCCTACATATTTAATACTCTACTCAAGATCCCAAGCCTTCTCTGAGGGATTTTTTTTTATTTGTGAGTCTGGGTATTTCTTCCTCCTATAAATGGTTATTTCTCTACACAGTTACACGAGGGAGAATATTTAATTAGAACTGAAAATGTTTTGAGCATGTTAAGTACAATCTAAGTGATAAGTATCATGATCTTTAAATGCTACAATGAGCATTATAATACATGCTTAATTCACTGATGAGCATTTGGCATGTCTTTGACGAATTCTTAATAAATTGCTCAAAAGAGCCCTTTAGAAAGTGTCATTTCACACCGTATAACTCTACCTCTGATATTTCTCAACCTTGTCTATCTGCAGAAATGGGAAATTCTCTTGAACATTTTTCTTAACTGATTCTGATTTATGGCTTTCAGTGGAAACTCCCAGGGACTTGTTGCAATATACTGTAAATGAAATCTGCTAGCTACACAATTTGAAACGTGAAGGCTGCAGTCTCCAACTTTTCAAAAGCAGCCCCTTTCACCTAGACAATGAATTATGGGATCCATAAGTACATAGAAAGCCCGAATACTGCACTTGGTTTGTATCTTCAAGGGAAAAGCTGTAAGAATCTAACAAAGACGAGCCACATCCTGGATGTCATCTGGAGGGTATTAAGAGAAGATTTGTAGCAATTTACTTGATTGTTAGTGGTAGGGGGTAGTGATTCCTTAGCATCAAAGTACTCAATAAATTCTCTCTGTTCCCAGATTTCAGGCTCTGCAATTAAATTTGGAGGTAGGTAAAAGATGCTTTGGAAAATTAATTTTTAAATTAAAAAATTTAAAAATACATGAATTGGGGAAAATCTGTGGCTGCATGGCAACTTGGGTTACTTGAAAGTGGGGGAAAAAGCAACGCTGGGTTTAGGGGCTCATCTGTTTTTCCTCCTACAATGTGCCTCAAGCAAGGCGTTCTAACTGCGAGTATTTAAGAGTAAGTATGAATTTCAGTTTTTTATATCTGCATCAAATATATGAAAAGATTAAAGATACACTGATGAGAAAGATGAAGCTCCAAGAGGGTAAACCTGCTGTTGGTGAGGGGGCCTGGCTTATTGACTTTTTAAAGGTAATCTTTTATTTTGGAATAATTTTAGATTTACAGAAAAGTCACTGAGATCATACAGAGAATTCCTATAAGCCTGTTACCATCTTACCTAACCATGGTGTAATTGCCAACATTAAAAATAACATGGGTTTGTTACTCTTAATGAAACTCTACATTTCATTCATGTTTGTCTATTTATTTATTTTCACTAATGTCCTTGTCTCTGATCTAGGATTTATTTGAGGCCCACATTGCATTTTGTTGTTGTGTCTCCTAGTCTCTTCTGGTCTGTGACAATTTCTCAGTCTTTCCTTGTCTTTCTTGACCTTGACACTTTTGAGGAGTCCTGGTTATGTATTTGGTAGCATGTCTTACCCTTTGGATTTATCTTCATGTTTTTCTCATGATTTGAATAGGGTTTAGGGTTTTGGGTTTTGGGGAAGAACATCACATAGATAAAATGCCTTTCTTATCACATCCTATCATGCTATCCTGCTTTCAATATAACTTATCACTGGTAATGTTAACTGGGATCTCTTGGTTAATTTACTGCATGTCAGGTTTCTGGGGCATCATTTCGGATCAGTGATAAAGAGTGGCAATCGATCAGTGATGTCTGCCATGAGCACAGACAGGAAATAGTGGTACTTATAGCAAGTACTTGCTATTTCTGACTCTTATATAAGACCACCAACTCTTGCAGAGGAAACTGAGATAAAATTATTCAGAATATCATGTCATTGGACTTATGACTCTGCCATTCATATTTTTTTTTATAAACCTTTTTTGTTTTGTTTTGTTTTTTTGGTTTTTTTTGCTTTTTCTTGGGCCGCTCCCACGGCATATGGAGGTTCCCAGGCTAGGGGTCTAATCGGAGCTGTAGCCACCAGCCTATGCCAGAGCCACAGTAACGTGGGATCCAAGCCGAGTCTGCAACCTACACCACAGCTCACGGCAATGCCGGATCGTTAACCCACTGAGCAAGGCCAGGGATCGAACCTGCAACCTCATGGTTCCTAGTTGGATTCGTTAACCACTGCGCCACAACGGGAACTCCTTCCATTTCTCTTTTAAGCATAAGAAACAAATATTTGTTGAGCATCTATAATAGGCAATGGCCATACTTATGTTTCTCACTGAACTGACTGAGAGGAGGTTGAGGCTGAAGGGGAGACTTAAGAAATAACCCAATAACAAGGAAAATAATAATTCCTCGCTATTATTTTTTAATGGAAAAAAAATTTTTAATTCCCCCAAAGAGAACAAATATGCTAGAGGCTCAGAAAGTTATAATTACTGCCTTAAGCATAGGAGCATAGGAGGCTGACACTGGAATCCTGTCTTCTGATTGCTGCATCCCTGCTTATATTTATTACCGTATTTGTACGAGTTATTTAAGCTGAGTACCTATGGTAATTTATGGTATGATCTCCTCCAGGAGACCATTGAAATCAGCACTTTCCAATGAGTAAGGGAATAATGCATCAAAATATTTTCTCTATATCTCACCCAAACATTTTTGTTTGTGGAGTATAAATGGATGATTTTTACAAACAACTGTGGGCTTTCAAAAATGTAGTCATGTGAGAGCAATTTAGTGCATACCAGCCATTTATCAGGATCTACTGAGCTAGATGCTGGCTGTACAGTGGTAAGTAAAACAGACATGGTCCCTGTAAGGACAACTTATATTCTAGTGGAATATACACATGTCAAATAAATTAAAATAATAACATAATTACAAACTATAAAGAATGCTGTGAAGGAATCAAACTCAGAGTATTAGTACAATAAAAAAAAATAAAAAGGAGGGGGACCTAATTAGAGTGGTCAGGGAAGACTTGCCTGAGAAGGCAATGCTCACACACCAAGGAGGGAGAATCAGAGCGGGATGTGTTTGCAGAAGCCCTAAAAGAGAGGACAGGGCCGGTCTAAGGAATGGGAAGAAGGGCTGCAAGGCTGGATTTTGGTAAACAATGTGTCAGGGCCCTACAGTATCAGGGCTTAGAGGTCCTATATACAGTGGCAGCTTTTCCTGGCATTCTAGGTCAACATACTCAGGCTAGAGGTACCAGGGTGTTGATGTCCCAGGAGCTGTCCTCAACCTATAATGAATGGATTGGTGGAGGCACGTCCTAGACTCCCCATCGGGTTACTGGGAGGCATAGCCTGTGTTCCCCACTATTTCCCAGGGGACCTCATTGGAATTAAAACTCAGGGATCTCTTATGGGAAGCTGGTTGATAAGATAGCTTTTGTGGGCTTCCTACCCTTGCCTGCCTCTCTTCCTCATTCTCCTATCGTTCCACTTCCAAATAAACTCATGTCCTTTTTTTTTTTTTTTTTTGGTCAGGGTTCCATTGGGAGGAACCCAGCTGAAGATCAAGGCACAGGGTGATACAAGCTGGGGCTGGGGATGCAGGCAGAGGCTGGACCATGCAGTGCTTTGTAGGCTTCGTAAGGGCATTTGAATGTGCTCTCCGTACCTTAGGACACAACTCAAAGCTCATAAGAAAGGAGTGACTTGACTAGATTTAGATTTTAAAAAAAGATACTCTAAGATGTAGGTTAGCCTTAGAATTATGGATTTCAAAGACATCTTAGAGACAATCTATGTGAACCCTCACCTGGTAGAAAAAGAACGTGAGACCCACAGAAGTTGACTTGCCCCAAGCCCCACACAGTAATAGAGGTAGAAGGATTGAGATAGATCTCGTGGCCAAAGTCCCCTAACTGCCTAGGACTCAGTGGTGGCTCTGTGGCTGTGATAGCTTCTTGCAGAAGTTTCATCCAAGGGACCATTTGCTAAGGAAAAACAACACAAATTTTGAATTCAACATTGTGCTGCTGAGGACTGCCTTGGGTAATTACCATACCATGTTAGACTGTTGAAATTGCAGGGGAGAATAACAGTTAAGACACTGGCCCAGTTATTAAGTATTAAAGACACTGAAGATTTTTGCTTTGTGATAAGTACAAGGATAGGGCATGATAATCGTTTGCAAATATTTGTAAAGGTGCAGACAGTGAAGAGGGAGAGAAATTACTTCGAACAGTGGAGGAAAGCTCGAAGTAATGAGGTGGAACAAAAGGAAAATATTATTAGCTGAAGAGTGGGAAAAGGGTCTTTTCAATGAGAACAAGTCGGTTGTGTTTACAGAAAAACCTAATTGTCTGAGTGAACCTTACATGGTGTTTGAAATAAAAAAAAAAGAAAGAAAATGAGAAAGCTTTACACTGGCACACATTTCTTGAAATTATTCTCTCTTATCCTCTCACCTTTCAAGCACATTTACTGTATGTTTGAAATGCAATTATTTCACAGCAGAGAATGTGCAATACAGTTTGGTTAGTTTTACGATGGACCAAGTCTAATTCCTCTTTATCAGAGATGGATAAATAATTAGACTACAAAACAAATGTTTTCTAATTATGTTTCATTCTCTGTGGCATTGAGAGAGACTCTTTTATCATTTTTAATCATTTTTATGGTGTTTTAACATTTGGGCAGGTTTTTTTTTTTTTTTTTTTTTTTTGTCTTTTTAGGGTCCATGGCATGTGGAAGTTCCCAGGCTAGGGACTGAATCAGAGCTGTAGCTGCCAGCCTATGCCACAGCCATAGCAACACAGGATCTGAGTCACATCTGTGACCCACACCACAGCTCACAGCATCCCCAGATCCTTAACCCACTGAGCGAGGTCAAGGATTGAATTCTAGTCCTCATAGATACTAGTCAGTTTTGTAACCACTGAGCCACAATGGGAACTCCTGAGCAGTTTTAAACTACCAAAAATTGTCAGGGCTGTGACAAGTTTGTGAAATTGTCAGGGCTGAATCTTCACTGGAAGGTAAAAATTTCTGGTTATCAATGAAAAACAACAGCAACAAATAAAACACAATGAAAATGGTTGACTCTTTTCCCTAAGTTGTTTTCAGTGGATTTAAGGAGATGTTACTGAATATGATTCCCAGGTAATCATGGCTATTTTTCTTTATTTTATTTGAATTTCTTGGATATGCCGGCATCAATCATTTCACAGCCTGTTAAAGTAACACAAGCAGTCCACTCAAGAAAAAATACCCAACAATCCTCATGTGACTTCGATTTGGGGAGAGGGTCCTCTGAAGATAAAATGTTACAGGTGAGGGAGTTCCTGTTTTGGTGCAGTTGAAATGAATCCAACTAGTATCCAGGAGGATTCGGGTTCCATCCCTGGCCTCACTCACTGGGGTGGGATCTGGTGTTGCCATGAGTTGCGGTGTAGGTGACAGACATGGCTCAGATCTGACATTGCTGTGGGCTATGGTGTAGGCCGGCGGCTGCAGCTCCAATTCACCTCTTAGCCCAGGAACCTCCATATGCCATGGGTGTGCTCCTAAAAAGAGAAACAAACAAACAAACAAACAAAAAAACAAAAAAAGGAGAAGAAAAGAAAAAAGAAAAAGCAAAGCTACAGGTGGGGATGTGCAGCCCCTCTCTGCTGACCGGCCCTCTTCCCCACCTTGTTCTAAGTGTCATCATTGAGTGTAATTTCTCAGCACACTGTTTGCTTTGTCTTCAATTAAGAGTCAGCAAAATAGCTGCTATAATTATATCTCCTTAAGGCGATGCCCATTTGATTGACGGCTGGGTTGAAAATACTCTCTACATTATCATATGAAAAAGCCACATAAAGAGCCCTGTCTTCCAACTGCAGGGTGAACCCTGCTCCAAGTGATTCTAAATGAAGCGACAAAGTGCAGAAATGGCGAGAGCACTTATTTGACCACAGACCCATTGAAATATCACTTTGATGAATGCAAACACATTTATCATCCGCTCTAGGAGATGTTTCATATCGCTATCCCAGTGAAGGCTGTTTTAGCACTAAGGACTAGAAACCCACATCAAGCTAGCTTAAACAAGAAAGGGAATTTATTGTAAGAATACAGGAATATGTGACAGAAGCCACAGGGGGGCTGGGATTAGGATTGAGAAAACCAACCCAAACCAAGGCACTGATTATTTTGGTTTTCCTCTGGGGTCGTGTGCTCTGTCATCAGCGCTGTTCTCTTTGTCATCCCCTCACTCCCTTGCAGAAGACGGGCTTTCTCTGCTTCTCTCTTCATGTGCCTGCCCAGCAGCCCCCACTTTGGACCCCCTCAGTTGTGGCCACGGCAGAGCTTCCAAATAATATTCCATTTCCAAATTCTGGGAGAGGCAATCTGATCAGTCTAGCTACCCTCGTGTCCTCTCCTGGTCTCCATAGCAGAGGCCATGGGAGAGCATTCATGTTCTTCAAACCTGGCTGCCAGGCTCAAGACTGTAGGCAGGTGTACATAGTTCTCTGAGAAAAGGGGTAGTTGCAGATTCCAGAGGTGCCTACTACAATTTTCTTCAAATTATAAGCCATGTATTTATTTATTCATTCATTCTACAAATATTTATTGAATGCTGACTATGTGCCAGGCACTGGGGATTCAGAAAAGAACAAAGATTCACTGAGACAACAAAACAGACACAGTCCCTGACCTCATGGAATGTTCTAGAATGACCTAAGACGGTCTAAGAAGACAGAAGAAAATAAATAAGTACATAGAGTAAGGAGATTAGAAGGTGATAAGAACTATGAGAGGCTGGGGAAGTATCATTTGAAAGAGTTTGGTCAGGAATGCATCGCTAAGCTGGTACTATTTTTTATGATTTTAATTTTTTCCATTATAGTTGATTTACTGCATTTTTTTCACTTTCTACTGTCCAGCAAAGTGACCTAGTCATATATATATATATATATATGTAGTCATAAGTATATATATATATGTGTAGTCATAAGTATATATATATATGTAGTCATAAGTATATATATATATAGTCATAAGTATATATATATATATATATATATATATATACTTTTTCTCTTATTATCCTCCATCATGTTCTCTCACAAGTGACTAGATATTGTTCCCTGTGCTATACAGCAGGATCTCATTGCTTATCCACTCCAAATGCAAGAGTTTGCATCTACTAACCCCAAACTCCCCACCCATTCCACTCCCTCCCCCTCCCCCTTGGCAACCACAAGTTTGTTCTCCAAGTCCATGAGTTGAGTTTCTTTTCTGTGGAAAGGTTCATTTGTGCCATATATTAGATTCCAAATATAAGTGATGTCATATGGTATTTGTCTTTATCTTTCTGACTTACTCCACTCAGTATGAGAGTCTCTAGTTCTATCCATGTTGCTGCAAATGGCATTATTTTGTTCTTTTTTTATGGCCGAGTAGTATTCCATTGTGTATATATACCACATCTTCTTAATCCATTCATCTGCTGATGGACATTTAGGTTGTTTCCATGTCTTGGCTATTGCAGATAGTGCTGCAATGAATATATGGGTGCATGTGTCTTTTTCAAGGAAAGTTTTGTCCAAATATATGCCCAGGCGTGGGATTGCTGGGTCATATTGGTGGTTCTATATTTAGTTTTCTGAGGAACCTCCATACTGTTTTCCATAGTGGTTGTATCAATTTACATTCCCACCAACAGTGCAGGAGGGTTCCCTTTTCTCCACACCTGCTCCAGCATTTGTTATTTGTGGACTTATTAATGATGGCCATTCTGACAGGTGTGAGGTGGTCTCTCATAGTAGTTTTGATTTGCATTTCTCTAATAATCAGTGATGTTGAAGATTTTTTTTCCTGCGTTTGTTGGTCATCTGTATATCTTCTTTGAAGAAATGTCTATTTGGGTCTTTTGTCCATTTTTTTCCAGTTGGGTTGTTGGATTTTTTTGCTGTTGAGTTGTATAAGTTGTTTTTATATTTTAGAGATTAAGCCCTTGTCAATTGCATTGTTTGAAACTATTTTCTCCCATTCCATAGGTTGTCTTTTTTTTTTTTTTAATGGTTTCTTTTACTGTGCATAAGCTTGTCAGGTTGATTAGGTCCCATTGATTTATTTTTGCTTTTATTTCTATTGCCTTGGGAGACTGACCTAAGAAAACATTTGTAAGGTTGATGTCAGAGAATGTTTTGCCTATGTTCTCTCCTAGGAGCTTGAGGGTGTCTTTTCTTACATTTAAGTCTTTAAGCCATTTTGAGTTTATTTTTTGTGCATGGTGTGAGGTGTGTTCCAGTTTCACTAATTTACATGTGGCTGTCCAGTTTTCCCAGCACCACTTACTGAAAAGATTGTCTTTTTCCCATTCTATATTCTTGCCTCTTTTTTTTTGAAGATTAATTGACCATAAGTGTTTGTGTTTATTTCTGGGTTCTCTATTCTGTTCCATTGGCCCATATGTCTGTTTTGGTACCTGTACCACATTCTTGATTACTGTAGCTTTGTAATATTGCATGAAGACTGGGAGAGTTATACCTCCTGCTTGATTTTTGTTCCTGGGATTGTTTTGGCAATTCTGGGTCTTTTATGTTTCCATATAAATTTTTGGATTTTTTGGTTGTATTTCTGTGAAAAATGTTACGGGTAATTTGATAGGGATTGCAGTGAATCTGTAGATCATTTTGGGTAGTATGGCCATTTTTATGATATTAATTCTTCCAACCCAGGAGCACGGAATATCTTTCCATTTCTTTGAATCCTCTTTAGTTTCATTGATTGATATTTTATAGTTCTCAGTGCTTCACCTCCTTGATCAGCTTTATTCCTATGTATTTAATTTTTTTAGATGTGATTTTCAAAGGTATTGTATTTTTATATTCCTTTTCTAATATTTCATTGTTAGTATACAGAAATACAACCGATTTCTGAATGTTAATCTTGTATCCTGCTGCTTTGCTGAATTCGTTGATCAGTTCAAGTAGTTTTTGTAAGCTGGTGCTATTTGAGCTAAGTCCTGAAGAGAGCAACTGAGGGAATCATGTGACTATTGGATGCTTAATTCTAAGGTTTTTTGTTTTTCATTTGGGGTTTTTTTTTGGTCTCTCAGCATGTGGAAGTTCCAGTGCCATGGATCAAAACTGTGCCAGAACATTGACCATAGCTAAAGCAGAGACAACACTGGGTTCTTAATCCTCAGAGCCACCAGGGAACTCCACTGAGTTTATTTTTTATTAGCCCCTAGCAACTCATAAAATGAAGATTTTTTTTTTTTTTTTTTCTTTTCAGGGCCACACCTACTGCGCATGGAAGTTCCTGGGTTAGGAAGTTGAATCAGAGCTGCAGTTGAGGCCTATGTCACAGCTCATGGCTATGCTGGATCGTTAACCCACCGAGTGAGGCCAGGGATCGAATTCATGGATACTAACAGGGTTCTTAACTCACTGAGCCACAACAGGAACCCCAATTTTTTTTCCTTCAAAGTTTCTTACTGAAGTTTCTTTTTCTAGGAAGTAGGGACTTACCTATTAATTCAACATTATATTTGCCAAATATCACAAGGGTCTGTAATTAGGGATCTTAGTTACAAATCATCAGCTTGTTGTTTGTGTGTGTGTGTGTGTGTGTGTGTGTGTGTGTATTTCAAAAATAAATAATGCAGAATGAAGAACCGGTTGGAGAAAACAAACAAACCAACAAACCAGTGAGCTCCAAGTTTCATCCTCAAAAAAGGGAGCAGTGAAGTTATACAAATCCAGCCAGCCTGGACCTTGAGCTGCGTAGGAATGGCAACGGAGATGGTCAGCCGAGGATCTTGCCCAGTGCGGGGGTAGAAGGGTAGGAAAAGGTGGGTTGGACAGGTTACTCTCTGAGACATTTCCAGCCAAATGTGTCTGGGTAAAAGCCAGTTGTATGTTTTAATAAGTTCTGCTCACTTATTATTCTTTAACAAACCTTGGTGACCTATGGAAGTTCCCAGGCTAGGGGTGAGCCACAATGGGAACTCCCCACCCCCCTTTATCCTTTTGTTCTCAGAAGTTTTAGCCAATCTAGACCAGAAGCCTAGTGCAGCCCAGTCTCCAGACTCAACTGGTTTTTTTTTTTTTTTTTTTTTTTTTCAATTTCTTGGGCCGCTCTTGCAGCATATGGAGGTTCCCAGGCTAGGGGTCTAATCAGAGCTGTAGCCGCCGGCCTATGCCACAGCCACAGCAATGCGAGATCCGAGCCAAGTCTGCAACCTACACCACAGCTCACGGCAACGCCGGATCCTTAACCCACTGAGCAAGGACAGGGATTGAACCACAACCTCATAGTTCCTAGTCGGATTCGTTAACCACTGCGCCACGACGGGAACTCCTCCAGACTCAACTTCTATGTTATTTTTCCCAGCAGACTTTCTTGATACCAGTGTTTGGGACAATGTTCCCATTCTGGGTGCTCATATTTTCTATAGCCCTTCACTCTTCCTGTCCTGTATTGGAACTCAGGCAATACATCTTCTCTATATTCTCTCCCCAGTTACACTGTCAGTTCCTCGAAGTCATGAGAACTGATTTTAAAATTTCTGTACCTTCCAGGAGCTCCTTCCTTTCATGGCTCAGTGGTTAATGAACCTGACTAGGAGCCATGAGGATGCAGGTTCAATCCCTGGCCTTGCTCAGTGGGTTAAGGATCTGGTGTTGCCGTGAGCTGCAGTGTAGGTCACACACATGACTGGGATCCTGCGTTACTGTGGCTGTGGCACAGGCTGACAGCTGCAGCTCTGATTTGACCCCTAGCCTGGGAACCTCCATATGTCACAGGGGCAGCCCTAAAAAGCAATAAAATAAAATAAAAACAAAAATAAAATAAAATAAAATAAAATTACTGTACCTGCTGTAGCACCATCTCAGTGCCAGGCACATAGCAAGTGCTTGAAATGCAAACAAACAAACCAAAAACATGGTCAGAGCTTTCAATCATGGCTGAAGTAGAAACAGATGAGCTTCTTAATAATACTGAATCTATTGATTTCATTGTTTTATTTTCAAGTGTGGATATACGGCATGTTGATATGAATCAAATAGAAGTCTCTGGGGTCATGTTAGGCATGGAATTCTGTGAAGTCAAGTGAATCAATTGCTTGGTTATTCTTAATCATTAGCTGGTTCAGACAAATAACAGAATTGATCATTTTTCCATAAGGCATTTCCACCACATAGACCAGAAATTTCTAATTTTTTACACTCTGCAAAACCCCTATTTCTTAATGCTAATTTTATGATAGTAGTACTTTTGTGTCTAGGGATGGAGAAAATGCACAATAATAGAGCTATGACAAATTCAGTGATGCTTTAAAAATCTTTCATATCTTGTTAGTCATAGCATGATCTACAGTATTTGAAAACCAGCAGAATTTGATTGTGGGAGGCGTAATGTTTATTCTGACAACAGGTAATGCATGTAGTACAAATAGTTTTTCAGTGCTTTTTCCAGTGGCACCACTGATGTAAATATCAATGACTAGCAAATGTCTATCAAGGTTTTGTGCAGCAAAACCAGGAAGGACTAGATTCTATTCTAACACCCTTCAGCTAAATGCATTACCTTTCTTCTCTGTCTTCTCTGGGGAGATTGTGAGATCTTGCCCTCGCAATATTCATGGGACCCCTTCGCTCATGGTTGGACTTACTTTATACAATGAAACAGCTTATGAAGAGTCAGTGTCAAGAAACACATGTCCAGCCAACTACAAATCACTTTATGACAGCTGCGGTGGGGTCTAGTGTTAGTGGCTAACTCCTTAATTGGGTCTTGCTAAAATTCTTGCTCTGACTTGCCTGCCTTTTGTGGATATTATCTGACGTCTATTTTGTCACACAGACCCTCCTCTGTGTATATCATACCAGTCTGCTCCCTTTAGTCTCATTTTAAAGGGCACTTCCTCTTGGAGGCCTTGCCTATTTCCTCTTAGCCTAGTAGATTTCTATTTTTGTAAATCTTTTTTTTTTTTTTTGGTCTTTTTGCCTTTTCTAAGGCTGCTCCCTCAGCATACGGAGGTTCCCAGGCTAGGGGTCGAATTGGAGCTGTAGCTGCTGGCCTATGCCAGAGCCACAGCAACGCTGGTTTGGAGCCGTGTCTGCAACCTACACCACAACTCATGGCAATGCTGGATCCTCAACCCACTGAGCGAGGCCAGGGACCGAACCCGCAACCTCACGGTTCCTAGTCAGATTCGTTAACCACTGCGCCATGACGGGAATGTCTACTTTTGTAAATCTTGACTGTGCTCATATATCCACCATGGGGATGGCATGCCCCAGAGAGTGGAGACTTAATCTCATACATGCTAGTGTCCTTGGTCTAAAAATTGCCCAAAATAGGACTTAAAACATGGGTTTCATCAATGGCATCATTTTGCCTGACACATTTATGTCTGTTCTTATTTGTGGCTGTCCGCATTTGTGCAAATGTTGAAATTTATTCACATCTTCTCTTACGTGTGATCTGAAAAGTGTCCTTTCTCTCTACACTGCTATGCTATTATTTTTCAAGAATGCTTGATATCTGTCCTCTAGAATGTAAGTCCCATGAGGGAACTTACATTTCTGGCTTCTGTGATATTCTTAGCACCTATAACAGTACATAGCAGGCCCCTGATAAATTATTTCTTGCATGAATGAATGACTGACTAATTTAATTGTCTGGAAGAGTGCTGTGATGTGGGTATGATTGGGGAGAAGTAAACTAGGTACCACCAACCACTACCTTTAGTATGTTCCAAGATAAAAATAACAAGACCTACATTCTATTCATGCGTTAGCCTTGCTTTCCAAACTGCCTCCCTTTTCTAAGGGAATCTCTAACTCCTTACATCTGAATCTCCTTAATAACCAATATATTATTTCCCGGACACTGGACTTTCTGTCTTGCTTCAACTTCAGGTTCAGTAGGAGAAACAAATTGAGGCTTGCAGGGACCTGGACAGCAAAAATGGGTATTTACTGCTTCTCGTGTTACCCTCATCAGCCATGTGGATTGTTGAGGAGGATAAATGAAGACATTATAGTTCAGGTTTGATCTCAAACCCCATTTGCATTCCCAAACAAAGAACAAGTCTGTGTTTCACTGTGATTGTATAATAGGAAGTAAAGGACTGTGGCTTATGTTACTTGGAGTTGATTTAAATTTTTATGAACCTGATACCTCTGAAAGGCAATAATCAAAATGAAACCATGGTAATTATTTTCATTTGAAAACATCAGAATGGGACCTCATTACATTCTAGTGAGCGGCTCAAGGGGAAGTATGGGAAGGCAAAGCGTAAACTCCATCTTGAAAATAAATTTCTGAAAATATTCAGCAAAGTCATGGAAGGAAGTGCAAAGCCAGAGGTGACAATTTTCAATCAATATTCCAAATTCTTTTAATTAAGGATGTCTTGGGATTGCAGCCTGTGCTGGGACATACATATGTATCTATAATAAACAAGATGTATTTTGCAGAAATGGATTTGGGTTTTGGCATCGACTTGATAGGGAGATCAAAGCACTTGCTGGCATTATAAGGATTTAGATACATTTGTCATAGGCAGCTGTTATGCTAATCTCATTTATGCAGTTGTCAGCTGATAGGCTCTGATGAGCCAGCTGAGTGGGAAAATCATTCTTCCATCCCTATTGTGATAAGTGTTATTTATTACTGTCAAATGGTATTAATGTTTGATTCAAAGATGGGGAGTGGGCACCATCTACATGAAGTTCATCCATTCATGGTCAACTGCAACAAAAGGAATCGCTGAATTCCAGCCAAACGAACTTCATTTCTGGGTGAAAAAAGAATAATGGATTTAATTTGCATATGTTTTAAAAGGGTAATGAAGTAATATGATGTTTATCTTGGTTGAAGAGTGGTAATTTTCACTGGCGGCACTCCAGCTTCGTTGGAGCCATTGTGAGGCGTTTACTGTTGGGTTGGTGTGGAAGGACTTTTCAAAGCAGCAGGTGCATTGGGGGTGGGGGTGGGGGCAAGATGATTTATTCATTAGGCCAAAAATGAGCAATCTGGACATCTATTTTTTCCTTCATCTTCCTCAGAAACGTATTTATAGCTAAACCCCCTCGCTTCCCCTCTGATGGTGATATCCCCTGATTTTCACATTCCTTTTGTGGCCTTTGACAATTTAATTATGTGAAATCTCTAACCCGTCACTCACATCATTTCTGTTCCCCTTTTGTTATGATCAGATTTGCTGTTTCCACTCCATCTAAACTGCTATCTGCACAGGCCTGGTGTTTTGGAATGGAGCGCTGGTTGCTAGTTAGGGTAAAGCTAGGAGACAGTCGGGAATGGCGACCAACGGCTGAGAGTTTGTTCTTAAGCATTTTGTTAAATTAACTGCTCAGCTGAGCTCTGAGTTGTTAAAAACGATTCCCCTCTGTTTGGAGATTTGCAGAGAGCTGTCCCCCTTCCAATACAGCTGCATTGGTTAATGCCGCTTCGGATTATTTTTCTTGTGTTAAAAATACAGATAACCTAATTATAGCACCTCCCCAGTTCCCAAACGCCTCACTTAATGGCTCATTAGTGCAGTGAGAACACTTTCCAGCGCTTGCTAAATAATATTCTGTTTCTGAGGACTTCGTCTTCTTTTTTCGTATTTGCTCTGAAAAAAAAAAATTGACTCAACATATTTCAGAGCCTTTGAGATTTTGCTGATTGGCTACTTTTCTGCAACAAGCTGGTCACTTTTCAGGATCCAGCCTTTCTCCTCTTTGAGGAGTTGGGAAAAACGGGGCCAGATGCTTTTGTTCAGTGGGAGAGGGTCGGAAGTGTTTCTATAAATCCTTGAACTCAAAGAAAACAGTCTTCCTTCTCACCCAGAAATTAATGTAGCTTTATGGGAATTTAAAATCTTCCATTGTGTGACTCAATCCACCATGTTTCTGAAGAAGCCAACATAATGCCCCGGCACCAAGGCCCTCAAGGAATATTCACTGAATGAATGGACCCTAGGAAGCTTATAGTCTAGCTCAAGGATTGGCCAACTTTTTCTGTATGACATCGGATAGTAAATATCTTAGGCTTTGTGAATCATATGGTCTTTATCACAATTACTCAACGACTGTTGTAGGATGAAAGTAATCTCCGATCATATGTAAGTGAATGGGCATGGTTATGCCCCGAAAAGTCTCTGTTTATGAATACGGAAATTTGAATTTTATATAATTTTCACATGTCATGAATTATTTTGATTTTTTCCCTCCAGCTAATCAAAAATGTGAAATATTGTTCTTAGCTCATGGTCATACAAAAACAGATGGTGGACTGGATTTGATCCATGGGCCACAGCTTGCTGACCCTGGTCTGGTCAGTCTATAGCAGCGCCAAAGCGCTCATTTCTCTGGCCTTATCTTGTATTTCTCTCTCCCTCATTCACTGCCCTCCAATCACTTTGACCTTTTTTCTGTTCTGCAGACTCCCCAAGCTTGTTCTTGCTTCTGTGCCATTTCTTTTTCTGTCTTTCTGCCTGGAACACCCTTTGCCCTTGGATGTTCTCACACCTGATTTCCTTCTCCGTAATATTTCAGCTCAAATATCAAGTCTTCACACAGGCCTTCTCCAATACCCTCATGTCCAGGTGGGCATCCCTCCCCCAGCCGTTGTCTTTTATTTCACTGCATTTTGCATCCTTATACCATCTGAAAGGATTTTATGTGTTTATAAATAAACATATCACTCTTAGAGAATGGAAATTCCTTTAGATAAGGAGCATTTTCTTCATCTTTTAGGATGTGGTTCTTTAGTACCTAGAACAGTGTCCGGCATATGGTAGATGGTCAGTCATGGTTTGTGGACCAAGTGGGGTTGGTGATACAAGTGTACAGGCTGCAGAAGAACATCAAACAGAAGACACGTGCTCTCTTTCTGGTATTTTTCATATTCCTCCCCACAAAATCTCAACAATCAAATAAGGGGGGATATATGCATAGATCACTGTGATATAAAGATACCAAGTCCTGAGGGCCACAGCGGATTCAGTGCAGAGAGAGATCACCTCCAGGTGGATCCAAAGCCGATGGCTCCATGTAGGAGGCAATCTTTGCACTGAGCCTTGAATCTGCAGAAAGGGGTGGGAAAGATCCGTCAGAGGGAGGGTTTCCAGATACAGAGGAAATACTCAGAGGACACTGATTCCTAGGGATTATTTATGCTGATTACATTCAAGTAAGGACTCCATCCTGCTGCAGCAGAGAGATCTGGATGAAAGTCTTTGAAGTCTAATGTTCTTCCGGAACCTCTCACAGAGGAGCTTGTTACTAAGTTGAGTCTCTTCATTAAAGATCTACAACCAACTAGCTGGTTATCTCTGTTAACATTTGGGATAGCTACAGTTGATTGACAGAAAGGTGAAGGGGAGATGGAGTTAAAAAAAAATATCTACAACCATTGCAACAAAAAGACCTTGAGACCTTCTCTTAGCAAGTGGAGTCAATGGATCATGTGAGCAAGGAACAGGTATGACCAATTTTATTCTGCCTGTAATACGTACTGTCTTGAATATCATCTGGCTTTTGCCAGCTACCCTAGCCTCTTCTCCACTGTGCCTATGGGCAGCTTTCATTCCACTTTCCCCAAGGTGCCATACTGTTTGGTACCTTTGCATGGGCCGATCCCTTTCCTTCCCTTATTCCTTCAATGTTTGTGGGGCTAAGGAAGGTAACCTCATGTGTGAGGCAGACTGGGTGGGGTTGGGGACAAACTAGAAGATGCTCACTCTCTCCAAAGATAAAGCTGCTGCCGAATATCAGCCAATTTTTTGTCACACAGGAATATGGACTCTGGGCTGACAAATCTTTTTTTTTTTTTTGAGAAATGGGAAATCTGAATTCTTAAATATTAGCAACTAGTTGAAAATTTTACAATATAGCTGCCCGTGAGGTGTGTGCCTCACTGGTTTGCTTCTTCTAGTCTGAGCGAACGCCTCCTTTTCCTTTGTAATTTTGCTCAAGGGTCACCTCTTTGTGCTTTCATAGTTTGTACTGGCAACAACCAGAGTACTTATCATGTGGACTATAATACTGATTGGACTCCTCAGAGAACCCAACTAGATAATGAGCTCCTAGGAGACGAGGATTAGAAAGCAGCAAGCTTGGTCCACGTTCTTTTGGCTTCTTGTTAGCATTCTGCCATCAGCTATGTTATATCAAACTCACAGTGTCATCCGATATAGATATACGATGTGGTCAAGGAAACATTACAGAATCCCTTTATATGTTCCATGAAAGCATCACTTGAGTTTTAGTTCCAGAAAAGCTTGATGTTTTGAAAGCAACTGGGGTGTGTGTGTGTGTGTGTGTGTGTGTGTGTGTGTACGCTCTTTGCTGTGGCCTACAGGGAGCTCTGCCTCATTTACAATCCACCTCTCTCAATGGAATGTTCACCTGACATATGTTTTCTTTTATCCTAATTTATTCTTTGTTTTATACACTTATATTTCAGGGTTTTTTTTTTTAAGGCAACTCAAAGCCTTTTAAAAAAGTCTCTTGAAGTGTAGTTGATTTACAATGTTGTGATAATTTCTGATGTATAAAACTGATTCAGTTACATATACACACACACATCCATTTTCTTTCCAATTCTTTTCCCACATAGGTTACCACAGAATATTGGGTAGGGTTCTCTGTGCTGTTGTACAGCAGGTCCCTATTAACCAACCATTTCCATATACTACAGTGTGCCTATGCCAATCCCAAATTCCCAGTCCATCACTCCCCCACTCCCATTTATCTCCTTTGGTAACTATAAATTTCTCAAAGTCTGTGAGTCTGTTTCTGTTCTGCGAGTAAGTTCTTTTGTATCTTTTTTTTTTTTTAGATTTCACATATATGCGACATCATATGATGTTTGTCTTTCACTGACTAATTTCATGTAGTACGATACTCTCTAGTTCCATTCATGTTGCTGCAAATGGCATTATTTCATTATTTTTATGGCTGAGAAATAGTCCATTGTGTATATGTACCACATCTTCTTTATCCATTCATTTGCCAATGGACATTTAGGTTGCTTCCATGTCTTGGCTATTGTGAATAGTGCTTCTATGAAAGTTAGGGTGCATATATTTTTGGAGTTATAGTTTCCTCCTGATAGATGCCCAGGAGTGGGATTGCTGGATCATATAGTAGTTCTATTTTTAGTTTTTTGAGGAAACTCCATACTGTCAAAAACTTTTTTCTTAACGTGAAACAGGATATGAGTAAAAACAAATCACACTTAATTTTGTATTTCTCCAGGTTATCCTCTGAGTTACTTACAGAAAATGGGGGAAGGTGAGTATGCAGTGCCTTTTACCTTTTTTATGAGTTCACAGGGACCTGCCAATAACGTTCTATGTATAAATATTTGATGAATATACACTGAATGATGAATAGACAATGAGATATTTGATCATGTCAATCACTTTTCTTTAGATAATCTGTTTAAAGTGCCAAATAAATTAAGGTGGCAAACCACAGTTTTCATTACTGAGAATGAAGATGGGTATTTGAGATCTTAGCTTCTTTGCCATATTCATAATTTCACTGCTAGAACTCCATACCAGAGCAGCTAATGAGAATAAGTTTAAGAAGACTGAAATTGAATCACATTATAACTGACACTTCGAGGATTAATTTTACAACTTGTGATTTTAATTTTGGTGAAAATGTATTTAAAATTATCTCTTGTCACCATCTCTTATTAAACATAATGAAACTTGATGATATTCCAATAACATTAAACTGTTTTGGTAGTCACTGAGGTTAGTCTGAAAAGACTATTCAAGCTAAGAAAATAGTGGGTCGGTTTTGAAAGAAAGTATTTGGGGAGACTTGAGTTGCCTGCTCTTTCATTCAGCTCACACACTACACTTTTGCTCACACTAGTGGGTAATTTAGAAGTTATTCTGTAAGTTAGGAGAACTGGTGTGCCATTAATGGGGGGAAATCAAGGACATTAGCAAAGAAGGAAACAAGAAGAGAGGAGAGATCATGTCACTGTAATTTGGTTTCTATGTTCTGGGCTGATTTTTATCATTAGCAGGCCAAGAGATACTGGATCCCCAAAACCTGGAAAATAAAATTACTATGCAATGAGGTCACTGCATTTCTCTTTTTATTCTTTTTTTGGTCACTTTGTCTTTTCTAGGGCCGCTCCCGTGGCACATGGAGGTTCCCAGCCTAGGGGTCTAATTGGAGCTATAGCTGCCGGCCTACATCACAGCCACCTACACCACAGCTGTGTCTGCCACCTACACCACAGCTCATGGCAATGCTGGATCCTTAACCCACTGAGCAAGGCCAGGGATCAAACCTGCAACCTCATGGTTCCTAGTCAGATTCATTAACCACTGAGCTATGGCGGGAGCTCCGCTTTTCTCTTTTTAGATCATCCTTCTTCCCTCCTTCACTTCCTTCTTTCCTTTTCTTCCTTTTTTTCTTTCTAACTCAGGTCTCACATCCATGGTGTGATCTTCATCTTGAATCAACTTTTTCCTTTGGCCAGAACCAGGAAAAAATTTATTTTGGGATAGAATGAGAGTACACAGTAAAGGTGGAATGATGGCTAGTTTCTCATTTTTCCTAATGGTGGAGTTACAGTTGGCCTGAAAGCTTGCTACATTCCCAACATTTGCTAATTTAGGGACTTGATAGGCTCACTTCATAGATCTTCCTTTATTATTTTTTTTTTTCAAAAAACTGGCAGATTTTTCGTAGCATTCTTTTGACTCTATCATCATTCCATTCTCTGTCCTTAACCTCATTCCCAAGTGTGAATTATGGTAATACAACAAACATGTCTTGAATATCTACTATATATCCGGTGCCTGCTGGGCATGGGAAATTCTGACCAGCATAAGAATCAATATTTGCCATTTGGAGCTCATTGTTTAGTGGGAAAAACAGACAAGTCAACCACTAATTCTAGGATAATCAGAGACGTGTTATAAAAGCCTATGACCTAAATGCCAGAAGAAAGAAGGATTGGAAGGCTTTTCAGAGGTGACATCAAAAAGGGCCTGGAAGGATCTGCAAGGTTCTAGCTGGAGAAAAAGAGACTTCTGATAGAAGAAAAGCCTGTACAAGACCACAGAGACACCCCCCACAGGCAAAGCTAGATATCATGGAAGTAGAGGGAACCAGTGTGGGTGAGTAGAGGAGTCCTGGAAAGTGGAGCCAGGGCTCAGGCTATAGGAAACCTTTGCTATGCTAGGGATCTTCGATTGTATCCTTTGAGTTACGGAGAGCCATGGACATTGTAAATAAGATAAGAGGCATCACCTGTGGTTAAAGAGGATCATAATGGAACAAGAAAAGGTTTAAGGGAAGACTAGTTCAGAAACTATTCACACAATCTAGGTGGGAGATGCTATGGGTCTAAGTAGATAATGGAAGGTATATACATACATATATATATATATATATATATATATATTTTTTTTTTTTTTAGGACAGCACCTACGGCTGTGGCATGAGGAGGTTCCCAGCCGAAGGGGTCAAACTGGAGCTGTAGCTTCCAGCCTATACCACAGCCACAGCTACGCGGGTTCTGAGCTGCATCTGCGACCTACATCACAGTTCACCTCAACGCCGCATCCTTAACCCACTGAGCGAGGCCGGGGATCAAACCTGCGTCCTCGTGGATCCTATTTGAATTTGTTAACCGCTGAATCACCAAGGGAACGTCAGAAGATACGTATTTGAGAGAGGTTTAGGAGGTGGCATAGACACTGGGGACTGATTGGACAAGAAGGGCAAGGTACATAGTTGACTTGAGTGTGACCCTGAAGCCACCTGTTGCCTGATGTGTTCATTTCAAGATGAAATGGACCCGGACGCGGTCTCACAACTCATGTGCCCAGATGTCTCGTGGAAATGAGGTCATGCAGGGAGTGTTCCATGCTCCCCTCATTTATTCTCCTACATTCACTTACTCATTCTTCTAGTCAGCTAACAGATACCAATTGAGAAATAATGTCTAGATGCCAGGTATTCTGCCAGTCATAAGAAATATGCTAAAAATTCAAAAAAATCAATAGCAAAATACTTACAAGCTTTAAATAGTTCAGCTGCACTTCTGTCACTTTCTCCCTGAACCTACTGAGGTAGAAGCTAGAGGTGGATGTCATCTGTCCCCAGCCCTGCTCTAAGAACCCCTTAAAGTATGCAGAGGAAGTATTAAAAATGTAGGTCATGCTTTAAAAAAGTAAATATACAGTTGCCATAAGATCCAACAATCCCGCTCTTGGGCCTATATCTAAAGCAAACTCTAATTTGAAAAGATACATGCACTCCAACATTCAAAGCAGTACTATTTGCAATAGCCAAGACATGGAAGCAACCTCAATGTCCACCCACAGATGACTGGACAAAGAAGATGTGGTGTATAGGCACAGTGCAGTACCACTCGGCCATTAAAAATAGTGAAATAATGCCATTTGTAGCAACATGGGTAGACCCAGAGATTATCATACTAAGTGAAGTACGTCAGACAAAGACAAACATCATATGATATCACTTACACGTGGAATCTAAAAAAGACTACAAATGAACTTATTTACAAAACAGCCACAGACTCACAGACGTAGAAAACAAAGTTATGGTTCCCTAAGGGGAAAGGGGGGGAGGGATAAATTAGGAGCTTAAATTAGGTTAACAGATACACCCTACTATGTATACAATAGATAAACAACAAGGACTTACTGTATAGCACAGGGAAGTAGATTCAGTATTTGTAGTAACGTATAATGGAAAAGAATCTCAAAAAGAATATATATGTGTGTGTGCATGAGTGCACGTGTGTGTGTAACTGAATCACTTTGCTATACACCAGAAACAACATTGTAAACCAACTATACTTTAAAAAAAAAAAAAAAAGGAAATGCAGGTCCCAAAAGGGGCAAGATGATTGGCATGGGTGAGATGAATGCTATCCTAGAAAGAAAATAAATTTTTGGATTTTTTTTTTTTTTTTTTTTTTTTTTTTTTTGTCTTTTCTAGGGCCGCCCTCCTGCATATGGAGGTTGCCAGGCTAGGGGTCCAATCGGAGCTACAGCGGCTGGCCTACACCACAGCAATGTGGGATCCGAACCACGTCTGTGACCTACACCAGAGCTCACAGCAACGCCAGATCCTTAACCCACTGAGCGAGGCCAGAGATCGGGAACCACAACCTCATGGTTCCTAGTTGGATTCGTTAACCACTGAGCTACTATGGGAACTCCCAAATTTTTGGAACTTTCCGAGGTGCCCCTTTTGGCTTCATAAATCTTCCATTCACACATGGGAATTTATATTCCCTTTCTTTTATTTCATCCACCTTCTCATGAGAATTTTGATTTAAATACTTTCTGTAATTTTGGTCCCAGTTATGTGCATCTCTTCTGCCTACACATTTTTCTTAGTACTCTTTCATTTCAGATATCTAGGGTTCTTTAATAAAAATCGTCTGTCTTTTCTTGAAATTGAAAAACGTATTATCTATCAAAACACATCTGCATCATTTTCCGTCTGGTTTTCTTTTCCCTCAGCTTTATTAAGATATAATTGATATATGACACCATATGAGCTTCAGGTGTACAGGGAGATGATTTGATACACAGATATATTGCAAAATATTTCTAATAGTTAACGCATCCTTGACTTCACACAGATACCATTTTGTTGCTATTGTTGTTATGTTGAGTTCACCCTGGTTTTCTTCCAAATATGCCATATACAAGCTTATTCCTTTCTCTGGATAATTTTCTTCCTTCCTCTCTTTTTTATGGTCCATATATTCCTTTCACAGTACCTAATTTGTCTTTGATTTCCTTTTTATTCCTTAAAATTAGTATATTTCTTTCTAAAAGTCAAATATATATACACACATGTGTATATGTATGTATATGTATGTGTATATATATGTGTATATATGTATATATATGTATGTGTATATGTATGTATATGTATGTGTATATGTATGTATATGTGTATACATTACCTTTTTAACATGAAAATTTCACACCAATGTAAAAATAGCCAATTCCATGTATCGGTCATATCATATTAATAATAATCAGTTCATGGCCAATCATACTGCAAAAGACTTCTTTCTTCTCTCCATATTCCTCTTTTTCCTTCTTTCTCACTGCTTTCTGCACTTGAAGAAAGATGAGTCTGCTGGCATCTGCCCATTTTACCATTTATTGATGCTGGACAGCATTGACTTCTTCAGATTTTCAGCTTTGTCACTTCAGTCTCAATAACTGTACCAAGGAGCGTCTGTGCCGCTCCATCCTCGATTGCTTAAACTCGACTCTTTTTCTACATTCTATAATTACGGGATGTTTCCATTTGAACAATGATGTGCTAAATTTATGAGCATTTCCATAAATGAGTTGACTTTAAGACGCCCCCAACTCTACATTATGATTCTAATCAAACATTAATGAATGGGTACAGAAATGAGCTTCTTTGCAAATTGCCAGATTAGATTCGTCCTTGTTTAACTAAAAGCTTTAACTACAAGAAGGGCTTAAAATTCTGAAGATGATAAAGCCTCCTCCATGCCTGACCATGTCTTGGTCAAATTGTGCTTTTGAAAGAGTTTAAGAAATTCTCACTATTTATTGACAGATTAGGTTTCAACAATGGAATAAAGCTTAAATGATTACATAAATCAGTCATGTAAAATAACATTGTTATTAACATCATGTAAAATAATATTGTCACTAACAGTGTTTTAAACTTACTTTCTCCAGTTACAGAAATATACTGACTTGAAAATAAAAATGGTGAGCTGTGATTGATGTATTTTTTATGTGTCTACTCAGGTCCTGCCTTCTTAATTGCGCTCAGTCAATTTCAGTGTGGTTCCTACGACATTTCCATCCTACAGCTGTCAAGCCAAAGAAAGAATTAATATCAATAATCCGGCGATCGGATTTAATCTGTAAGATTCGTCATCATTTAAGCTACAAAGACATAGCCTGAAAAGAAAACCCTCATCAATTTTATTTTCTCACGCGATAGTGGAAGGTGAGTATTCATATATATGTGAAAATCGCACATTCGCATGTATTTTATTGCATGCTTTGTGTTTCTGAAAACAATGTAAACCACTGTGTTAAAAGAAACTCTCTTCTCCCAAATGGCAGATAGTCTACTCTTATTTCATTTCTCACATATCTAGAAGCAGCCTTAGCAGCTACTGATTTTTGTCCTTAGAGGTTTTTGGTTTTGTACTTTTGTTTTAACAAGCATTGATTGATATGCCATTTTCTCAATTACTAAGGCATTGCTAACTTTACTGTATAGCTTGAGAAATAAAAACAGAAAGGGGGAAAGCTGGAACATAGAGATAATAACACACCACAACAATAAAATCTCTATGTCCCATCCTTGTAAATTATTTTTCCTTCTGCTGATTCAGTCATAGCCTGTGTCATTACCATAGTTTAACAGACTGGGAGGCAAGAGAACAGAGAGCTTCAGCACATTCTTGCTGTGACACAGCCACTGCTGCAAAGCCCTGTTGTATCACTTATTTTCTGGTAAGTCACATGGACCAGTAGAGTCAAACTCTTAGGCAGAACATCTGGTTGACTAATGTTTGCCAAAAGATGCTCTTCAAAACATTAATCTGTCAAGATGCCTTTGGAACAAATGGGGCTATTGGTCAAATATGTTTTGGAAAATTGTGTACAGTCTCATTTTGGAGGGCTTCAGTGCAAGTCAGCCTATTACAGGTTTTGAGAAATCCTGGAGTTAGAGAAAACAACTCTGTATAATTTGTCTTTAACTCAATGTATTTCATGGTGGAGCTTTTTTGCACATAACACAATCCACTGAAAATGTGTGGGGGAACTTCTGCTTTAAGCAAATATCCATTTTCAATGATGGGTTAATAAAGTATACATCATAATCCAAAGTGCTCAGGATACAGAATAATGTTCAGGTATAATCTCTGCTTTTAACACTCAGACTTAAAAGCCCAAGAAAGCCAGGTTAAGGGAGACAGAAATCCATCCGTCAATCCATTCACTCATATTTTAAAATAAGCATTTATCGAATACCTACTTTAGCCCAGGTGATGCACAAAATATTGGTCATGTTATGACGAAAAGCCAAGGCTGAGTGAGGTAGGGAAGGCTTTCCAGAGGAAGCAGTGGTTGGGCTGAATCTTAAAGCGTGAAGAGATGAAGGGAGTTGGTTGAGGAAGGAAATTCCAGATAAAAGCAACTGCAATATGCAAAGACATCCACGATTAAGAGCCTGGCAAATTCAGGAGATTCTAGGTGAATACACCCACTGTTTTTCACCATCTCTTGTTTATTTATAATTTTTTTTGGCCACGCCCACAGCAGGCAGACGTTCTCAGGCCAGGGATCGAACGCATACCACAGCAGCAACTTGAGCCACAGCAGTGACCACACTGGATCCTTAACTCCCTGAGCCACCATGGAATTTCTTGTTTATTTATATATTATCTTTCCTAGTGGAACATAAGTTCCATGAGGTAGGAACTTTGTGGTTTTTTGCCATTACATTCCTGGTGCTTAGCAGAGTGTACACCTTATAATAGGGGTCTATTAAATTTTTGTGACATGAACGAGAAGTAGCCTGGTATTGCAGGAACCTACTGTATGCAACTTTTAAAATTTTTATTTAAAAAAATTTTGTTGAAATACAGTTGATTTACAGTGTTGTGTTAATCTCAGGTGTACAGCAAAATGATTCAGCTACATACACATGTAAATATATATTCTTTTTATATTCGTTTCCATTGTAGGTTATTACTAGATGTTGAGTACAGTTCCCCATGCCACACAACGGGTTCTTGTTGGTTATATATTTGATATACAACAGTGAGTATATTTTAACCCCCAAATCCTAATTTATCTCTCCCCCTCTTTTCCCTTTGGTAACTGTAGTTTGTTTTCTATGTCTGTGAGTCTGTTTCTCTTTTGTAAATAAATTCATTTGTATCATTTTTTTTAGGTGCCATATATAAGCAATATCATATGATGTTTGTCTTTCTTTGCCTGGCTTACTTCACTTAGTATGATAATCTCTAAGTCCATCCATGTTGCTGCAAATGGCATTATTTCATTCTTTTTTATGGCTTAGTAATATTCCATTGTACAAATATATCACATATTTTTAATCTATTCATCTGTCAATGGACATTTAGGTTTCTCCACGTCTTGGCTATTATACATAGTGCTGCTATGAATACTGGGGTGCATATATGGTTTTAGGGTTTTTTTGCTGTTTTTAAGGGCTGCACCCATGGCATATGGAAGTTCCCAGGCTAGGGGTCAAATCAGCTACAGCTGCCAGCCAAAGCCACAGCCACAGCAACACCATATCTGAGCCACGTCTGCAAACTATACCACAGCTCATTGCAATGCCAGATCCTTAACCCACTGAGCGAGGCCAGGGATGGAACCCATATCCTTATGGATTCTAGTTGGGTTCGTTACTGCTGAGCCACAACAAGAACTCCCACATATATGTTTTTGAATTAGGTTTTTCTCCAGATACATGGCTAGAAGTGGGGTTGCAGGATCATATGGTAGTTATATTTTTAGTTTTTAAAGGAACCTCCATAACTGTTCTCAGTAGTGGCTGCACCCATTTCCATTCCCAACAGCGGCGTAGGAGAAGAACCTACTGTATTTAATAGCAAGATGGGAAGATGAGGCTAGGATGGTTGGCAAGAGATGGATCATAAGGGGCCTTGTGGGTTACTGTTGGGGCCTTCCTGGTAGGTGAAGATGAACCACTGAAGAGTCATAAGTAGGGAGTGCCTGGATCAGATTTGCATTTTGGAAAGATTACTCTGGTAGGAAAGAGGATGAGGGCTCAGGTTTGACACTGGGGACAGTTAGGAGGCTGTCACAATAATGCAGAAAAGAAGAAATGGGGGTTTGATTAAGGTGGGTGCTGTTGGGCCAAAAGGGACAGTTTGTAATATGAAGAAGGGACTTGGTGACTGAATGGGATGGGGAAGAAGGAAGGGGGAAGGGTCCGAGAGGGTTCCTGTGTTGCTGATTCCGAAAGTTGAAAAGACTGTTCCTATGGACGTCTTCAAACACATTCAAGGTCTAGAGAGACTAGTGCAATAAACCCTCCTATGCTCATCATCTGACACCCATCAACACAGAGCCCTTTGGGTTTCATCAACCCTGACTTCTCTGTCTTACACCCCTCACCTCTACCTGGAGTGTTTTAAAGCAAATACCATATATCCCATCATTTCATCCACAAATACTTCAGCATGTATTTCTAAGAGATGGGAAGTGTCTAAAAACATAAGTATAATATCTTTTGGGGGAGGGTAAGAAAAGATTTACTAACATAGGACACTTGTGAAGGAGACTGGGGGGCAGGCAAGACGGTGCTGCCAGCAAGAAATAAGTGGGCTGCATTTTTTTTTTTTTTCGTCTTTTGTCTTTTTAGGGCCACACCCACAGCACATGGAGGTTCCCAGGCCACAGGTCTAATCGGAGCTATAGCTGCCGGCCTATGCCACAGCCACAGCAACGCCAGATCCGAGGCATGTCTTTGACCTACACCACAGCTCACGGCAACACTGGATCCTTAACCCACTGAGCAAGGCCAGGGATTGAACCCCCAACCTCGTGGTTCCTAGTTGGACTCATTTCCGCTGTGCCACGACGGGAACTCAATGCATTTTTATCATCAAAGGAAAGGTGGGGAGGGGGAGAGGACCGCCTCCTTCCTATTCTTTTATAAAGTTGTTGCAGGACCACGAGAGGATGGTCCCACCCCAGGTCTCTGGCCACCAAGCGAGGGTCCTTGGCTTCTCTTAGGAAAGAATTCAAAAATAAACCAGTAAAGGGAATGCTGGGTTATTGAGAGAGATACACACTCTACAGGCAGAATGCGGTCTGTCTCAAAAGGCTGCAGATATAATAACTGTAACACACCTAAGAAGTTAATGTTCATTTCCTAGTATGATCAAATATTCAGTGTTCAAAATGATCTCGAAATGACCTTCTATAATTGGTTTGCTCAAATTAGGATCTAAACCAAAATCTACACCTTGCGTTGGGTTGAAATGGTTCAAAGCTCTCTTTTGTCTACAACAGTTCCCTTCTTTTGTATTCACTGAAGAAACCAGGTCATTTCTCCTATAGAATTTCCAAGTGTTGCTGTCTGCATCCTGGTGGTACCATTCATCACGCACCTCTAGCCCCTGATCCTGTAAACCGGGAGTTAGATCTTATACTTTTCCACACAGAAGAGGTAATCCCTGAAGACAAAGACTTGTTGGAGGACATGATAAATCCAGTGTTGAGAGTGATTGACTAAATACATATACGTGCAGGTGAGGGTTTTGAGAGATGCTATCAAAACGATGCAGCAGCTGTCCTTGGGGGTGTGTTTGGGTCACCCAGCTTGTATTGCTGCCAATGCTGGTAACCAGATGCTTTTGGAAAGGAAAGAAGAAGACAACGAGAACCCTCTGGATATCTTTTGAAAGTGACTCATTTGGCATACAGTAACCTCGCCCGCGTCTCTATCTTGATCCGATTTTTCAAAAGCTTTCGCCTTTTAACAGGAACGTTTACTTCTTATTTGGAGGGATGTGAGGGAGAGCCATGCCTGTGGGGCCTTGTTTGGGGTTCGTTAACCAAGTGGAATTGTGTTACCCATAATTGAGGGAAGGCTGCTTAAGTCATGAGTTTATCACTGTATAAAACCCCCTGTTTTCTTTCCATCATGTGTCCTCCGAGGGGCACTAACAGCCACCATTGAAGAACCTGCTTAGAAAAATGGAAGCAGTGATTTACCTGTTATGACTGTGGTCTCCATAGAGGCCGTTTAACTGGAAACTTGGGGTGCAGAGTGCAAGCATGCAAGGAAAACTAGGTCTGGTGTTTGTCTATATTTAGTCCTGATATATTGGTTTCGCACTATTTCTCTCTTGAAAGTCAGGAAAACTCTCACCTCACTTAAAGAAACTTTGCATTTACTAAATTATTCTAGAGAACTTATGAAGTGCCAGACGTAGTTCTAAGTATTTCATACATATTAACTCATTTAATTCTCATAATAACACTTTAAAGCAGATTACCATAATTTCCCCCATTTCATAGGTGAAGAAACAGAGGCACAGAGACGTTAAGGAACTTGCCTGAAGTTATACAGCTGATAAATAGCAGAGTAGTATGTGAACTTGGTCTGGCTCTAGTGTTTATCTTCTTAGCCCCTATGATATGTTGCCCACTGGCACTAATAGTCTAAATTAAATGAGCCTAGGACCTAAAAGAAGTCATAGAAGTTTAAGTGTAGTAGTTTAGGGTGTAAGTTTTGGCATCACACACAACAGGGTGAAATCCTGGCTTTGTCATTTAGTGGTGAGTGTATATATATATATATTCATTGTTGTTGTTGTTAACTTCTCTAAACCTCAATTTTCTCACCTGTGAATTTGGGGTTGTATTTCTGATGTTGCAAAGCTGTTGTGAGGATAAAATGGAATGACACATTTAAGGCATGTGATGCAGTTCTTAGACGATAGGAAGCCCTTTAAAATCGTGGCTGTTATTATCATGGCATCCTTCTAAGGAAACTTGAGCACCCTGGGCCCCGTGGACAGAGCCTTACAGGGGACCTCCTTCATTCCGTGGTGCTCCGCTAGACTCGGTAAGAGTACTGGGCTTGTCTGTAGGCTTATTTAGAAGCTGACCTCACGTCTTTACCATTCTGTTAAACACAATAGGGACCACAAACTGAAAAAGGATTATCAGAGCAAACCTAAGCATCTGAAGTTTAGGACATGCTTTCACATACATCATCTCATCAGATATAAATCAGTGGAAAGCTGGCTCATGGAACATACTGGACCTATTTCTTCCCATATCTCTGTTCAGTGATTTCACATTGGTGGGGATTGGTGGCAGGAGAATTTACACCACAGAAATCAGTAAATGGGACAAAATCAATGATCTTGTTTTTGTCTTTGTTTTTTACCACCAGAGGGCTGATTTTTATCAGCATCGCCAGGTACTGCTCCAAGGACTGAGCATGCATTAACTCAATCCTCTCAAGAACCCTATGACATGGCTACTATTATTATGTTCGTTTTCAGGATGGGAAGCTGAGGCACAGAAAAGTGAAGTACACTGCTCCAAATTGTGCCACTAGCAGGTGGAAAAGCCAAGACTCAAACCCAGGAACTCTGCCTGTTGACCCAACCTCTTACAGGTTACTATCTCTCTGAGTCTCTCTCCTATGCTGTCAGAACATGGTTCTATCCCTGGGGAGACGAGAAATAGATACACAATGCAATTACAGAAGAAGGCAACATTAGTTAATGCATTCATTGACGCAT
Source organism: Sus scrofa (assembly GCF_054392235.1). Taxonomy (NCBI): domain Eukaryota; kingdom Metazoa; phylum Chordata; class Mammalia; order Artiodactyla; family Suidae; genus Sus; species Sus scrofa. The sequence goes on from NC_139388.1 coordinate 33,990,376, forward strand.
GCATTCATTCAACAAATCTTTTTGACTACCTAGTATATGGCAAATTGTCTGGAAGAGACAAAGGATGGTAGGATGAGTCAGTGAGATGGAAAACCTGCGTCCTTGCCCTTTCCCACCCAACTCGGCTGTGAACTTCTTGGAAACACAGACCACGACATAGTTCTCCTCAGGAAGCAACAGAACTTGACACATGATAATTGCTAAACAAATGAATGAAAGAGGCTAATGGGACAAGACCACCTGGCGGGTGTATAAGCCATTTTACATACAATATTCTTCCTTTTAGAACGAAAGAGCCTATTGCACCACGTAGACAAGGCGGTCTCCTTTGAAGTGAGTCTGGTCTTTCTTTGCATGGTGTTTGGTGATTTACTGAAGAGTTGGCTTCTGTGCTACGAGGCCAAAGGCCAGTCTCTATCTCCTGAGATCTCTTTTATCATCTTAGATCATAAGTTGATCCATGAGCGGATATGGACTCTGAGATATTAGGGTCAATGTTCTCTCTGATGAAGATAGATGTCAGGGAGGAAACCCAGGTCAAGCTGTATCACAGGTAAAATGTTTTCAGGCAGAGAGAGGGCTAAGGGGTGAGTGACATGACCGTAAAACTTACCATCTAATTCAAGACATTTTTGAGAGCAAAAGGGATGCTATTAATAACTGCACTGGGACAACGGCCGTGCAACTAGACTCTCTTGGACAAATTGCAATGAACAGTTACCCTATGGAGGGGTCAAATAGGGAAACATGACAAATTAAAGAGGGCACATCATTTGGTAGAAGAAGCTCTAGACAGGCCTAAGACATCAAAGATCTAATCCCAGCTCTGCCTGCTTCCAGCTTGTCACCCTTAGGCCACTTATTTCTTATCTAAGGCATTAAAATAGATCAGAGGTTCTCAACCATTTTCTCCCTAGTGGAATATTTCTTTTCAAATATCTCTTATACAGGAACATTTTGGAAGATCTCCAAGCACTCTTATAACTTGAGTATTGCTGAGTGGTAGGAATAAGATTTATTTTGCCTCCTTATCCTTCTGCTTCTTGATTCTTATTTTATCTTTAGGATGAAACAGATATTTGTAGATGACTCACTATCTGAGCCCTTGAAGAGACCTCAGAATCAACTTTTTCACTTACAAATTAGGAAGTCCAAGAGGGCCTAGCCAGACACACATGGATGGCTTCTCTTGGCCATATTAACATAGGAAATCAGTACATACTTTTAAAAAACCCAGTATTTAAAATATTTGTAATTGTAATGCATGGTCATTGTAGAAAATGTAGAAAAGACAAATAAGCAAAAAATATATATAAATCTACCTTCAAAATTCATGTATAGACTCTAATGATTCTGAGCTATGTATATATATTTCAGGTGTATAAATATATATATATACATATATATATTTGTATTTATGTATATATTTAGACTTTTTTTTTTCCCTATTTCCAGTGATCTTCTCAACCTGCCAACAAGTTTTTACTTTTTCCACCTGGCTACTTGTTCCAGCCTTCCATGTCATCCTTCCACCCTCTCATGGTTTTCTTGAAATTACAGCTGAAGGACATAGTTCATAAGTTGACAATTCTATGAACAGTTGCACTTGAATTCCATCAGAAAAGAATATTTTGGTATAGAGCAGAGCAGAAGGAACTGGGACAGGGATGCTGAGCAAAGTCCAGGTTTCTGACCATCAGCTACAAACCCAGTGAGGGATAAGCTGAGACCAGACATCAAGCAATCAAATGTGGAGAACAGGACCCTGAAGCAGGTAGAGTCTGTTCCACCAAATGCCTTTGCTCAGGAAGAGGAGGGAAGATTATGCGGCGTAGAGAGAGACCAGGCTAGTGTGAAGACAAGACAAAGATGACTTTCAATGTTCCAGGAAGGTCTGGGCCTCAAGGTCCTGAATCTGATTGTTGATGGTCGCATCCACTGTTTCTTCCTAGATCTCCCCACGTCTCAATTTATACCTCTTCCTAAAGCTTTGCTGGAATTGACTAACTGTACCTCGTTAGAGCCTTTGATTTTTTTTTTAAGTGAAAAATACAGCCTCCTAAATTAAATCACAGATATGCTCCTGAAAGCTGCTTTATGTGAGAAGCTTGTGATGGAGAAGAAAATTTACAAAGGGAAAGCAAAAAAGAAAACATGTGTTTCTCAGGGACCATTGCTTTCCAAAGACATTAAAAATCTCATTTCACAAAGGTTCTCTGATCAAAACAATTTCTTGATTAAAAACTCTCCCCCACTTTTTTGTTCATGCTTGAGACATGAGGAAGTTCTGCGGCTAGGGATTGAACCTGCACCACAGGATTGACAATGCTGGTTCCTTAACCCACTGAGCCGCCAGGGAACTCTAATAGAAAACTCTCTTAATTTGCCCTATGGTGTCCACTCTCTGCAGAAATATGCCCCTGGCCCTTTGTGACCCACCAGGGGCTGCCTTTTATTATGCAGATGGGACAGAGCCAGCCTCCACCAGCCAATTCTGGGCACCGTATTTGCATAATGACTCTCCTCCTTAAAAATGGGCAGTTAAACCAAATAGTTCTTGAATTTCTTTTGTGGAATGGTTGCCTCTTTATTTAATGTTGAAAACTGAAGGGAGTTAAGGAAGGATACAGACTAAACAGGCTTTTTAAATACTGCCTCCATAATTATCTGTGGAATTAAACCCACAGAACCCACATTAACTCTCATCAGAAAATGGAATTATGAGAATTCTTATTAACAGCAGCTCCAGACTCAACTCAGAGTATTCACTTGAGTAATTATTATTGGTAAAGGCTGGGATTAATTTTTTTTTAAGCTGGAGAAAATAAATTCTTAGCAATTGCCTGCCTTGGACCCACAGGGAGGAGACCAAGAAATGTGAACTTTTTTTTAGGGAGAAAAAAAATAATTTTGAAATGTAATTTTGCTCTGATTTCTGAGGGAATTCTTATGCAAGGCATTTTGTATGTAAAGGATTATATGTCACCAATGCAAAATGAAATACAAAATAAACCAAAGAGCTATGAATGTCCTAAGTGCAGAAAATAATATATAATTTATGATACTTTAAATCTCATTAAAAACACTAGCTTTTGTAGCTTCCTAGCAACCAATCCTCAGGAGTCTCTCTGTAAAGAGGTTGGCTCTCCCCAAGCTCGGGGTCCAAAGCTTTAATAAATGAAGCCCATATGGTGAGTCTACGAAGGTTCCCTGTATGCAGGCCATTTGTCTGGGTGTTCTCGAAAGCCTCATATGATAGCTTATAATTTGCTAATCCAATATAATAAACATGAAAGCACTTTGTTAAACTAATGTTCAGTGTCTAAATTAAACCAGCCAAGGCAGGAGAGTTAGAGAAAAAGTTGGGAGATCCATATTTGCAGCCTTGATTCTGCCTGGAACATATAAAGGATTTTAAAAGAAGGGACCTTACTTAATCTATTCTTTTTTTAGAGCCCTACTATAACCATTTTTTCATTTCCCATTTATAATGATCATGGTATGTGGAGGCAGTTTCATTGTGCCCCTTTGTTGGATGGAGATACTGAGGCTCAGAAAGTTGTCAAGGAACTAAAGATCTGCAACGTCAGGGCGGGGAGGGTCCCTGCAGGTGCACAAACATGCATCTGAAACTTGTGCTGATCTATGATGAAGCTTTCACCAGGCTGGAGCAAGATGGAAAGAAGGACAAGCTATGAGTTTTTCTAATAAAGCAAAAGAAACAAGCTTTTAGAACAGAGATTATTTGGGAATATTTTCTTTTTCCTTTTCTTAAAACATTAAAGTACAGCCAATTTACCATGTTGTACTAGTTTTAAGTATATAGCAAAGTGATTCAGTTATACACACACACACACACACACACACACACACACACACACATATGTATATTCTCTTTCAAATTCTTTTCCATTATAGGTTATTATAAGATATTGAGTATTGTTCCCTGTGCTACATAGTTAGTTCTTGTGGTTTACTATTTTATATATAGTAGTGTGTATATGATAATCTCAAACTCTTAATTTATCTTTCTCCTTTTTTTTTTAAGGTAAAATGACCTTTATATTATAAAATGATGGAAATAGTAAGTGGCAGTTGCTCTTGGCTTGTCTTTGGTGAAATTAAACCTTGGCAAGCATAGGCTGATCTCCAAAGCATTAAAAAATTTACTGGTTGGCAAAATCTCAGAGTTTATCCCCAAAGCCAAGACAAGAAGGTCTAGGGAACAAGAAAAGAATCCCTGGATATAAAGTGGAGACAGAGCTAGAAAACTAGGAAGAGTTACTTGAGGCAAAGTTTTGGGATGATAGTGTGAAGCTTCCTTTTTTTTTTTTTTTCACTCTTTAAGGCTGTACCTATGGCATATAGATGTCCCCAGGCTAGGGGTCGACTTAGTGCTGCAGCTACCAGCCCACGCCACAGCCACGGCAACTCTGGATCTGAGGCTGCATCTGCAACCTATGCCATGGCTTGCAGCAACACCCGATCCTTAACCCACTGAGCAAGGCCAGGGATCCAACCCTCATCCTCATGGATACTAGTTGAGTTCTTAACCTGCTGAGCAACAGCGGGAACTCCAGCATGAAACTTCTTAAACCACCTGTGCCTGAAGTCAGGCCTGTGGCCAGCGGAGCCCAGAGACGTAGGTCAACTGACTCCAGGTGTGAAGAAGAGATAGGTACCAGGGAGCCTGGACCCAGGTAACACAATCGTAGGGGACATATGTTATTTTTGCCGGCCTAAAAGTCACTCCTTTCAGTAACAGTTCTGATTTTGAGGGGGAAGCCACTCTGCCCACCTCAATCCAGCTCCCCTCCCCCACAATGATTTAGGATGAACATTTGACCCAAATGTGTCCCCTGGTATTTGAGTTGTGTGCTTTTGTTGAACCATTGGAGGAGAAGAGAACTCTCTTTCTGCCAGGTTCGGAGCTCTGAGGATGCTCACTTGAGCAGGTCTGGAATCACCGCATGAAGAACATCTGAGTATTGGTAAAGTCAGCGCAGAGAAAAGCAGAGCGCCGAGAGGGAGAGAGGAAGGGACCACATCCTAGAGCCATCTGCTGGAGCTGGGGAGGGAGTGGGAGTGGGTGGGTGTCAAGCTGTCTACACTTTAGTGCAGCTGAGTCCCCGCCTCCCAGATTTCCAGTTCCTAGAGCTCCTTTCCTCCCCGCTTTGGCTGAAGACCATTTGAGTTTTGTTTTTCAATCAGTTGCAACGGGAAAAGTACTATAGTACTCATCCTTTCATTAGTGTTATACGTCCACTTGATTTTCATGGGAAAATGGGTAAGAGGCCCGAAACGCCAAGGTTCCTCCAAATGTCCAGTGTTTTCTTGGATGCTTTAAAATTGCCTTGAACTTCTCCTGGGTTTTGGTAGACACGATCCCAGATGAAAGGGACATGTTGGCTGACACCCTTAGGTACTAGAGAGAGTCCACGACAAGTGTTTCCTTTCTGTGCTTTGAACCAACGAGGGAAACAGAAGAACAGCTCCCAGAAGGCAGAGCTCTCTCCCCTTTTATCCTATGAAGTTTTGGATGTGTTGTAACTCAGGCAAATCTCTGTTTCACCAACATAGTTTTGAAGCTACTCAACAAGGTCTGTTCAATGAACCAACTGGGCAACTTCTCTCTCTTTTTTTTTAAAGTTTATTGACAGGTTGTTTGCTGAATTGATCAAATGAATCAATGATTTTGGCATCCTGTGGAAACGTCTAAAAGGCAGAAATCAAGGCCTTGTTTAGATTTGCGTTTGGTGGAATCCAGCACTCTTATCTGCGGAGCAACTATGAAGACACTCCCTGGAGGAGAAACATGTCCTAGAACATGCAAAATTTAGGCTGGTAGAGATCAGAAAGTTGTGAATTATTACTAGCACTGTTGTATTAGCTAAGACAGTCTTTATTCATATAGAACCTGGCATTCTCTTATGGCTCAGGGGGTTAAGGATCTGGCATTGTTGCTGCAGTGGCTTGGATTGCTGCTGTGGTGCAGCTTTGATCCTTGGCCAGTGAATTTCCATGTGTTGTGGGCGCAGCCGAAAAATAAAATAAATAAAATAAAATAAAATAAAATAAAATAAAATAAAATAAAATAAAATAAAATAAAAGAGTTCCCATTGTGGCGCAGCAGAAACAAATCCGACTAGGAACCATGAGGTTGTGGGTTTGATCCCTGGCCTCACTCAGTGGGTTAAGGATCTGGTGTTGCCATGAGCTGTGGTGTAGGTTGCAGACATGACTCAGATCTGGCATTGCTGTGGCTCTGGCATAGGCTGGCAGCTGCAGCTCCAGTTAGACCCCTAGCCTGGGAACCTCTATATGCTGCGGGTGTGGCCCTAAAAGGACAAAAGACAAAAATAAATAAAATAAAATAAAATAAAATAAAGCGCTAAACTAAAATAGTAAAATAAAAATAAAATAAAATAGACCTCAATTTGATTTGGCTCAAGTGAAAAAGGAAATTGTTGTAAAAGATACTTGAGTGACTCTCAGAACCTAAAGACAAGTTGTATTTGGGCCTAAGAAACAGTAGAAACCAGCAGCTCAAATATGGGTACAATCTTTCTTTCAAATTGGAGGCAGAGTTGACACAAAACATGACATTAGTTTCAGGTGTACAAAGTAATGATTGGCTATTTGTATACAGTCAACCCTGGTATCCAGTATCTATGGGTTCTACGTCCTCGGATTCAACAAACTGCAAATTAAAATATTCAGGAAAAAAAGTCCAGAAAGTTCCAAAGCACAAAATTTGAATTTGCCACATGCCAGTAACTATTTACATAGCATTTACATGGTATTTACAACTCTTTACATAGCATTTACATTGTATTAGGTATTATAAGTCATCTAGAGTTGATTTTAAATGTACAGGAGGATGTGCGTAGGGTATATGCAAATACTATGCCATTTTATATAAGGGACTTAAGCATCCATGGATTTTGGTATCTGGAACCAATCCCCCACAGATATATAGGGATGACTGTATATTTCAAACTTATCACCCCAGTAAGTCTAGTTAACATCCATCACCATACATAATTATAGAACTTTTTTTTGTCTTGTGATGAGAACTTTTAAGAGTAACTCTCTTAAGAACGTTCAGATTTACAATGCAGTATTATTAACTACAGTCACGATGCTATACGTCATACCCACAGGACTTATTTATTTTTAGCTGGAAGTTTGTACCTTTTGATTCCCTTCACCTGTATTGCCTCTCCACCCACCACCCTGCCTCTGGCAATCCCCACTCTGTTCTCTGTATCTACGAGCTTGGTGTTTTGTTTTGTTTTAGATTCCACCTGTGAGTGAGACCATACAATATTTGTCTTTCTCTATCTGACTTATTCACTTAGCATAATGCCCTCAGGGTTTACCCATGTTGTCACAAATAGCAGGATTTCATTCTTTTTCTTCTTAAATGGTAGTATAGTTGATTTACAATGTTGTGAGGATTTCATTTCTTTTTATGACTGTATAATACTTATTATTCATTCATCCATTGACGGACACTTAGGCTATTTCTATAGCTTGGCTATTGTAAATAATGCTGCACTGAACATAGGAGGGCATCTATCTTTTTGAGATAGTGTTTTTATTTCCTTTAGATAAATACCTAGAAGTGGAATTGCTGGAACATATCATAGTTCTATTTTTAATTTTTTTGAGGAATCTCCATACTGTTTTCCACATTGCTGCACCAATTTATGTTCCCACCAACAATGAATTAGGGTTCCCTTTTTCCCATATCTTTGCCAACACATATTTCCTGTCTTTTTAATAAGAGCCATTCTAATAAACTCAGGTGATATCTCATCATGGTTTTGGCTTGCATGTCCCCGATGATTAGTGACCTTGAGCATCTTTTCATGTACCTGTTGCCCATCTCTGTGTCTTCTTTAGAAAAATGTCTATTCACATCCTCTGCCCACTTTTAAATCATTTTTTTGGTTTGTTTTTTTGCTATTAAGTTGCCTGGGTTCTTCATATACTTTGGATACAAGCCCTTATCGGATATAAGATTTGCAAATATTTTCTTCCATTCAAGAGGTTATTTTCTTCTTCTTCGTTTTCTAGGGCTGCACTCACGGCATATGGAGGTTCCCAGGCTAGGGTCTAATCGGAGCTGTAGCCGCCAGCCTGCACCACAGCCACAGCAATGCAGGATGCAAGCAGTATTTGCGACCTACACCATAGCTCACAGCACTGCCAGGTCCTTAACCCACTGAGCGAGGTCAAGGATTGAACCTGCAACCTCATGGCTCCTAGTCAGATTCATTAACCACTGCGCCACGACGGGGACTCCCAGAAGCTTTTTAGTTTGATGTAGTCCCACTTTGTTTATTTTTGCCTTTGTTGCCTTTGCTTTTGGTGTCAAATAGCTGCGATATTTCTTGTCTCTACTTCTCTCTTTGTGTTGAGTTCCTTCTTTTTCTCTCACAGCAGAGTTTCTCCCACATAAGAGAAAATACACTCACTATTAATTATTGATATGTGCATATTAATAGTTCCAGCCACCCTCCAGGTCTCAAGTCTAAAAGTTAGGTATGGAGATGCCTCAAAAAACTAAAAACAGAAATACCATATGATCTAGTAATTCCAACCCTGGGCATCTATAACTCAAAAAGACACATGCACTCCAATGACCATTGCAACACTATTTACAACAGCCAAGACAGAAGCACCTAAATGTCCATCAACTGATGAATGGATAAAGAAGATGTGGTACGTATACACAATGGAATATTACTCAGCCATAAAAAGAATGAACTAATACCATTTGCAGCAACATGGATGGAACCAGAGCTTATCATACGAAGGGAAGTTAGGCAGATAGTGAAAGACAAACATCATATGATGTCACTTATATATGTGAAATCTAAAAAAAGGATACGTATGAACTTATTTGCAGAATAGAAATAGATTCACAGACTTGGAAAAACTTACAGTTACCAGTTGGTGGGAATGTAAACTGGTACAACCACTATGGAAAACAGTATGGAGCTACCTTAGAAAACTATACATAGAACTACCATATGACCCAGCAATCCCACTCTTGGGCATATATCCAGACAAAACTTTCCTTGAAAATGACACATGCAACCCGCATATTCATTGCAGCTCTATTCACAATAGCCAAGACATGGAAACAACCCAAATGTCCATTGACAGATGATTGGATTAAGAAGATGTGGTATATATACACAATGGAATACTACTCGGCCATAAAAGAAAAACAAAATAATGGCATTTGCAGCAACATAGATGAATCTAGAGACTCTCATACTAAGTGAAGCAAGTCAGAAGAGAAAGAAAAATACCGTATGATATCACTTATATCTGGAATCTAATATATGGCACAAATGAAACTTTCCACAGAAAAGAAAATCATGGACCTGGAGAACAGACTGGTGGTTATCAAGGGGGAAGGGGAGGGAGTGGGATGGATTGGGATGGATTGGGAATTTGGGGTTAATAAATGCAAACTATTGCTTTTGGAATGAATAAGCAATGAGATCCTGCTGTATAGCACTGGGAACTATATCTAGTCACTTATGATGGAGCAGGATAATGTGAGAAAAAAGAATATATACATGTATGTGTAACTGGGTCACCTGCTGTACAGTAGAAAATTGACAGAACACAGTAAACCAGCTATAATGGAAAAATTAAAATCATTTTAAATGAAAAAAAGGCATTGTTATACGACAGTATTTAGGGAAATATAAATAAAAGCATCAAACATCATGGGAAAAAAAAAAAGACTGCTTTGTCTCACCATATTTCTACCCCTGAGATGTGTTATATGGTATTTTTTGGAAGTAAGAACTGGAAGCAGAGACAAAAGCAGTCCTATAAGGAAGACTGTATGAAAGGTGCCAGAGTTATTAAAAACTACAATTTTTCATCCAATAAATACATCTTTGAAATATCTATAAATATGTTTTTCAATGGAATATTTTCATAATTGGATAGTTTTATAAAGTTATTAAAGAGCTTACAAGATGATTGGATTCCTTTTGTGAATTCCCTTAGAAGTGAATAATCAACTATTAATTTACTACATATGTGTTGAGTTTCCCTTAAGAGAAGAAATTCATATGTATTCGAACATCTTCTGTGGCAGGTGACACATACCCACCAAGAGACAATATATATCAAAATTGAAATATTGGGTGAAAGCCAGTCTCAGATTGTTTAACAATGAGGAAATAATTCTGCTTGTATTAAAAAAAAAAAAAAAAACTTAGAAAAGGAAAAAAAAAAAAAGAAAGAAAAGAAAAGCTAACAGTTACCAAAGGGGACAGGTGGGGCAGGGGACGGGTGGACTCGGGGTTTGGGACTGGCACATGCCCACTGAAGTATATGGAATAATTGGCCAACAGGGACCCGCTGTATAGCACAGAGAACTCCACCCAATATTCTGTGATTATGTGGGAAAAGAATCGGAAAGAGAATGGATGTGTGTACACATCTACCTGAATCACTTTGTGGTACAGCAGAAATGATCCCGACCTTGTAAATCAACGCCACGTCAATAAAACTTTAACTAATGAAATAAAAAATAAATTATGATAAAAATAAATAAAGTTTTGGGGGAAGAGCATAGTGAGATGGCAAAAGACTGTATTTTTTTTCCGTTTCAATTTATTTTCCTGCCATGCAAGACATGATTTTTAGGTCTTAGGGGAAGTTTGGGAAACCTAGGGGAGGTCGGTAAACTCCATCAATTTCTTGGGAACCAAGAGAATTTGCAGTATTTGCAAGACTCTGCAAAACTGGATGACACACCAAAGGAAGAGTCCAGAATTTTTTTTTTTTAAGGCCTTCACATATTTATTACTGAGGCAAAGTGCTGCACAGAAACAGCAACATAAAGAGAACCCATTTCCTGATATAGCCAAGAGTGGCTGTGCTGTTTTCAGTGTGATATGGGAGTGACCGCACACCGCATGTGCGGAGGCTCCTTATAGACCCAGCCTGGTTCTTATCCAATGTCTTCTCTTCGTGTTGTATCTGATTTTATTACCAGTTTTTATTTGAATCCATTGGGGGAGGGGACAATTCTGCTTTTGCTTCTTGGCCAGGCATCGCTTGATCCTGAAAGTCTTGTGAGAAGACATGGCGAGGAACTAATTGAACCGCACATGGATAGTGGAGAAGAGAAGAGTTTTTTTCCTTTCTTTCTTTCTTTTTCTTCCCTCCTTCCTTCCTTCCTTCCTTCCTCCCTCCCTCCCTCCCTCCTCCCTTCCTTCCTTTTTTTCCCCCCAGAATTGTTAATCGCTGTCTAGTACCCCCACATCAAACTGCTTAGCACAGGGACAGGAGGCATTTCTGTATCTTCTTGAGCTTGTAAACTCTTGCCACCTCTCACAGGATCCCAGGAATGGTTGTGATTTCATCAGGGCAGATAATCAGGATTATAGGTAAAAGCATTAGGAAGAGCCATCGCCTTGTATCTACAATCACAGCGGGTCATTTAGATGTTTCCATTTTCTTCCTTTTTTTTTTCCCAAGGAAAAAAGCAGAGCCCTCATCCACATCGTGTTGGATTCACATGTGTCAGTGCTCTTAATTCCCTTCAGCTTTCCTACCCGTCTCTCCCAAATTGTGTCTTTTCCACCTATGTTCACATCTGTTTTCAGAAGTGGCTAACCCAAGACGAATAGTATTCTTTTCAAATGAAAGATGAAAGCCAAGTGTAAAACCTCCTACACCCAAGAGGTGGAAACCACATCATGACCTTACATGTGTCTCCTGGGAACCAAGGCAGTGTCACCACCTCCCCCTGGGGCACCCGGTCTGTCACCATGTCTTCCAGGACACTGGAAACTGTTGATTTTTTTTTTTTTTTCCATGTGAACACAGTGGGCGCTTCTGATACAGAAACTGCAGCCGCCTGATCAGGACCGACCAGGTTTTTCTCAAGTCTTGTGTGCCCTTCCTTGTCTCCATGTCTGGCGATTCTAGAAAGTTCCTCTCAGTCTCTCTCCTTTGTTTGTTTCCAAGTCTATTTACCATTTTTTACTGAGGGGTGTTTGCTCTCTGTGCTGTTATGGGGTCCAGAGTGTCTAATTGACAAATTATGTTGCGCTTTTGGTGGCTTTAAGTAATCATTTAAAATAAATAAGATCATAATTATCAGTTTTCATTTACCCATTTATTAAGTAACAATGTTCACACTGAGCAGTTTGATTTTGTGTTATAATAAGGCAATCTCTACATGATGACAGATGGTGTTTCATTTTGCCGACACTGTGCTAAAGTGCTTTGAGTTGTGATGTGTTTGATTTTATTAGAGATCAGATTTAACACATGCATGCTACATAACTGCAATCGCATTCCCATTTCTCATCTGTAGGAGAAAATGAAACTGTGATGAAATGTAATATACTCACCCTCAGGCAGAACTAGTGGGACTGGGAATTGCAACATAATAAATCTAATGGATATTACACTATAGGACCCTAGAAATTTACTGTTATTATGTTCAGGGAAGGAACTCGGTTTTGTAAAACTCACTTTTATTTCACTGGCATCAGTGCAATTTCACATTATTTAACTGTTGGGTCCCAATAGCAGAGATGGTATTTGTGGTGTTGAAAAGGAAACTTGCCCCTCGAGGAACACAGGGGTCCAGGAACCCAGAAGAGGAAGCTTGGGGAGAACAAACAGCCAAAAAGTCGCATTTACTAAATGCAAATTACAACAATGGCCTGTCATTAACAATAGTGTGTTGGGATTGTCAAATTAAGCCTCCTTTAGCCAAGCTGTCAGTGGGGCACCCACTGGAGGAGGACACACCCGTAAAAGCTTTGACTGTGACAATGACCTTTGATATGCTCAGCCCTCCCATGGCCGCCCCCCCCCCCCCCCCGTGTGTGTTTGGGGGGCAGGAATCTGAGTTAATTACACATCTCATTATTGATGTGACTGACGATAGAGCTTTTCCTGATGAGGCCAGTGTCAAGTGAAATTCCAAAGGTGGAGGCAGCTCTCAGTACTCAGATGGCAACAAGGTGAAGCCTGGTGACTCTTCCTTGCTTGCTGAAGTTTGATGAAATGGAATCCAATTTGCTCCTCTTACAACAGCCTCCCAGGCAGTCTCTCTGCCTCTAGCCCCTACCTCCAGTTACTCATGAGAGAATCTTACTCTCCCTCCCCATATTACTCATCCTAAGTGACAGCTTTCACCGTGTTGCTCCATGATCTAAAGCTCAGTGACTCCCTGTTGGTGGCAGTCACACTTCTCCAAGTTCAGCTCTGATATCCCAATTTCTTAAAATTCACCTCTTCTTCCAGTGACGTTTGTCTCTTCATTGTTCTTTAGACACAAGAAGGTCATGAACTTCTTCATTCTGGTGTCGGGTTCTTTGAGGTGCACGTGACAGAAGCCCAACTCAAATTTACTTAGGCAGAAAGGGAACGTTTCTTGACTCATCATACAAGGAAGGCAGGGCTGGTTGGATCCCTGGCACAGGTGGAACTTGGAACCAAAATATTTCTCAGATGGTCCCTCTCAGTCTTGTTGCAGCTCTACCTGGGAAGAGTCACACCTTCTCTTACTGTGGAACTACCTCCTCTTTAGGGTCGGGGATGACAGAGGAAAGGAAGTGAAACTCAGCCAGTCTCCCTGGTTCCAGCTCAAAAATCCCAGGGAAGAATTCTCATTGGCCTGGTTTGTGTCACATGCTTATCTTTGCTATGATGATGGTAGCCAAGCAGTTGAGCCCTGTCACTGGACCTACTTGGTTTAGGATAAGGTCTTCTCACAATAATTCTGGCCATAAGGCCAGTAAGGCCAGAATTATTAGGATAGGGACATGGAGCAGAGCCAGGAAATGAGGGGAACTGCTCTTCTGGGCAGCCTAAATAATCGATGTCCATCACACATACCTGTTTACAAAGCCATCACCTCTTGCTATTCCTATTTCCTTCCTCCACCTGAACTATCTGCCTTATAGAATAAAAGCTCAAGTTTGGAGAAAGAAAGCTAATATTTGAGTGCCTGTAAAATATGGATGCTAGCTAAACGAATCCCCACAATTGCCCTGAAAATCAATACTCTTACCCATATTTCACAGATGAGCTTAGAAAAGTCATTTACCTTGATCAGGTCATTCAACCAGGAAGTGGGTTGACGCAGGTTTGGAAACCAGCTCTTTTGGACTCTGATCATTGTTCTGAGCATGTAGAAGGGATTTAGTTCTTATGAACTATGCTGAAAAAAAAACATTTAAAAGTACTTGTTTTGGGGAGTCTCCTGGTGGTCTGGTGGTTAGGACTTGGTGCCTCCACCCCTGCAGCCCTGGTTCAAGTCCTGCTGCATGCTCTGGCCAAAAATTAAAATTAAAACTAAAAAATGAGGAGTCCTGTTTCCATGTGGCACAACAGGATCAGCAGCATCTCTGCAGCGCTGGGATGCAGGTTCAATCCTCAGCACAGCACAGTGGGTTAAGGATCTGCCATGCTGCCGCTGGGGTGTAGTTGCAACTATGGCCGGGATCTGATCCCTGGCCTAGGAACTTCATGCGCTATTGGGTGGTCCCTCCCCCAAAAAATGTAAAAAAAAAAAAAAGAAAGAACTTGTTTATATGATTCAAAGCACATGGTTGGTTGAAAACATGTGACTTTTCAGTTTCCTCAGTATTATACTTGGTGTTAAGAGGAGGCACATAGGCTGTAAGGCTAATTACTCAATGATATTCTCTGGGGAAAGGACTAGTTCTTGCCCATGTCTCATTCCTTTGTTCAACAAATATTTATGGAACTGCCATATTATTCAGTTAATTACCTTCACATATCATTTTCTTTGTAAGTTGGATTTTATCTTTTTACACCATTTACCTTCATGCACACAGCATCAGCTTCATTTAAACTACTCATCTCACTATTTTCTCACCATGTCTGCCTCCTCACTTTTGCAAGAACAGGTCCTTCTTCTTACATTACCCTCTCCTCCCTTCTGCTGTTTAAAATTTGATTACTCTTCAAGCCTGGATTCAAACTTCATATCCCCTTAAATGCCCCTCCCTACCTTACTCTGCTTATCTTGGAAATGTCCTCACTTCTCTATTACACAGATGACTTGCTCCTATTAAGCCTCTCAAGACAATGTACAATGGTGAGCTTCATAATGTCATGCTTTTCAGGATCCCCATAGCCACTAGCAGAGTGCTGGGTTCATAGCAGGTATTCAATAAATGTTGTTAAGATAAGAAAAACTCATGTTAATATAAAATTACATAGAAAATGTAATGGATTATTGTAAGACTGCATATGATGACTCTGTAAACATTGAAAGAGGTAATATATTGGGCTATTAAGATTATAAACTTTTTTTTTTTTTTTTTTTTTTTAGGGTTGTACCCACGGCATATGGAAATTCCCAGGCTGTGTTGAATCAGGGCTGCAGTTGTGGGCCATGGCCACAGCCACAACCACACCAGATCCAAGCCACTTCTGCAACCTACACTGGGGCTCATGGCAATGCTGGACCCTTAACCCACTGAGTGGGGCCAGGGATCGAACCCAAGTCCTTATCGATATGAGTTGGGTTTGTTACTGCTAAGCCACAACGGGAACTCCAACACTGCAGACTTTTTAGTTAAAGCAGGATTTGAATTCTGGCTCATATAATTGGTGTAGAGTCCCATGCATACCAAGAGACACTCCTACCCCCACCTGCCAAGAAGGGTTAGATTCTTACGGATTGAGGGTTTAGAGCTTGCTTCTGGATGTCTTCCTTGGTTCCAAGAGTTGTTTATCTTTGGGGGGTTATTTGCTTGTTAGAGGTTCTTGTGTAAAGCACAGAAAGACATCAGAGAGGGGAAGGTTACTCACCAAGAGGCAAGGTACCCTTCAACGTACCCTACCAAGAGGCACCTCCTCAGGAGGTGACAAGTTGCCTTTAGACTTGAATGACAAGGAACTAGCCATGTGAAAACCTGGAAGAAGAATGTTTCAGCCAGAGGTAACTGCACGCGAAAAGGTCCTGAGGCAGGTATATGGTTGAGGGACAGAAAGTCACAGCAGCTGGATCCACGTGGGTAAGGGAGAGGCCAGTGGAGGTCAGATCATGCAGGGCTGGTCAAACCATAATAGCAAGTTGGGATTTCATTCTAATGTCAGTAGGAAGCCATTGGAGGGTTTGAAGCAAGGGAGTCATCTGAGAGCCAGTGTCCAAGCTGGCACTCAGTGATCCATGTCCCCTGGTGTTCACATCCTCCCACATGGAATAAAACTGATCTGTAACAGTGTGGAAGGGACAGGTGTGACTTTTGAGGCTAGGCTGTAAAAGACATTGCAGCTTCTGCCTTTCTCTTTCTCTGTCTCTCTTCGCCCACTCTGGAGGAAGCCAGATAACATGCCATGAGGACATTTCAGGAGAGGTCCATGTGGTGAGGACCTGAGGCCTCCAGTCCATAGCCACGGATGTGAGTCACCTCAGAAGTGGATCCTCCAGCCCCAGTCCAGCCTTCAGATGACAGCTGCCCCAGCCAGCCTCCTGACTGCAACTTCACGAGGGACTCAATCAGAACCACTTAGCTAAGCTGCTTTCAAATTCCTGAGCCTCAGAAACTGTGAGACTGTAAATATTTATTTTTCTTTATTTGAAAATGCTACATCCTGGAGTCATTTGTTCTGCAGCTATTGATAATGAATTCAAGTGGTATTATTTGCTTTAAATTTTCCACACTTGGGCAGCTGGCTGGACAAAGAACTTGGGAGGTTCAAGAGTGGAAACAGGACAACACCGAGGTTTTGTAGGTATTCAGGTGAGTGTTGGTGGTGGCTTGAATCAGGAAGGTTCTCACCAGGGATGGTGAGAAATGACCAGCTTCAGGGGAGAGGATAGGACTTGCTGATGGGCTTCTAGTTGAGGCTACCAAGTTCAAGGAGTCATGGGTCACTCCTTTCTTTTCCATCTGGGCAGCTGGGCGGATGGTGGTGCTATTTATTGGAAGGGGAAGAAGCGGTTGCAGAGGATAATCTAGACTCCACTAGACACAAAATAGAGATTGCATTGAATGAGAGAGAGTGAGCAAGACCACTTAACCAGAAGCAGTTTTTTTTTTTTTTTCTTTTTTTTGTCCTGTCACCCACAGGCTACAAATGAGAACTGTCTCTGTTTCAATAAAAACACCTTCAGTCAGTACCCTGGAACAGGCTTCCTTCTCCTCAATTAAGTAGAAGACAATTAAATTAGAGTCCAGCTTCGAGGAGTTCATTATGCCTCATCGAAAATGATAAATGACTCTTGGTGACCTTGTCACCTCGCCAACTTGGTCCCACCTCGTTTTTCAAAGAGCTAATGAAACCGATGGATTTCTCCCTCTTCAGGAGCAGGGCCAACAAAAACAGCACACGCCCAGAAAGGCGAGGAAGATGAGAAGGATGCCGAGAGAAAGAAAGGAGTGAAAACTCACACTTGACATTTTGACAATTGGCCAAATGACTTTGAAGTGCAAAATAAAAATTAAAAAACCCTACTTATTTACATATTGATTTCCTATCTGTTCTATTGCTTTAATCCAACCCTGCTTGGCCCATAATACATAGGGTGTGTGTGTGTGTGTGTGTGTGTGTGTGTGTGTGTGTGTGTGTGTGTCTGCCTGTTGGGGTGGGGGCAGGTCTGCCCTTTTTTCTTTGAAAAGAGAAGGAGAGTGAAGTAAAGGGAAGGGCAAATGATAAGAGGGGATATTCTGGAGTTGACAAAGACATCCATTACCCGAGCCAGCGGCTGCAAAGGGACAAAGCCAGCTCTGAAACCTGGAAGAGGCAGGAGGAAAGGGTTAGGAGACGGCAGAGCTTTGCATGTGTTCTTGAGATCTGGCTCCCCCGAGTTCCAGCTGTGTGGCCTTAAGCTAGTTACTTAACCTCTCTGAGCCTCCGTTTCTTCATTTGTAACACGGGAAGGATCATATTGCACAGACTTGTTAAGATTAAGTGAGGTTAAGCACATCAGACACTTAGCTACTGCCAGGCATGGGGCGAGCGCTCAGGAGGGGTCCAGTGTTTGCTTTTGTTTTATTCCGATTCCCAAGTCAATAGTTTTTCCACTTCATTTTGTCTTATGGTGATGAGCGAACAAATTTTCTAACTATTGAGAAACTCTATTTAAAACACATGATTTAGGCCAGGATTTGGCAAATTTTTTTTTTTAAATATATAAACGGCTGAATAGTATATATTTAAGGCTTGGCAGGCCATGTAGTCTCTGTCAGAACCATTCACTTCTGCTACAGACAATAATAAATAGACATGGCTATGTTTCAATAAAACTTTATTTATAAAAACAGACAGCAGCAAGCTGGATTCCATCTGCTCACCCCAGAGGTAGGAGGTGCAGCTGGGTAACTATAATTTCAGGCTCCCTTGGTATAAGAATACCATTTACATTGCTGACTTCTATTTTTATTGTATCTGCAATTTCCCAAGTATTTGAAGTTACATGTTTCATTCATCTTCACAGACACCCCATAAAGGAGTAATGACAGCTCATGTTTATTGAGTACTTTTTATGTGCTGGGCACTGTGCTAAGCGCTTTGCGGGCATCCTGGGAGGCACTGGATCTGGATGGTTGGGAGTTGAATCCTAGCTGGGTGATTTTGGGCCAGTCACCTAACCTCTCTGTGCCTCTGCTTTCTCATCTGTGAAAGCCTTTCAACTTGTGAGGCTGGCAGAAAAGCATCTGGCAGGAAACACATGCTCCAGAAATGTTATCTAACTCAATGAATCTTCACATTCAACCGTGAGAGAGTCACCATCACCCCCATTTTGGTAAGGAAACGGAGGCGGGGGAAAGGGGAAGGACCTTTCCTGCGATCATCAGGGCATCAGGGAGTTGTTCAGCCAAGGCTGGAACAAGATCCATGTGACTCTAAAGCCTTCGTTCGGTCAGGACTGCACATCTGCCCCTGCCCCAGAGGTGGGTGGGATGGTCATTACCAGCTTTCTCTAGAGGAGGAAACTGAGGACCAGAGAGAAAAAGTGTGTACCTCAGTGTGGGTGCCTGGTAAGCAGGAAGCAAGCCTTGAATTCGAATCTTGGACTCTTGGCCCAGGACTGGTTCGGTGACCAAAACCCTGTGTCCTCTTTCAAGAATCACAGAATGTTCCAGGTCTAAAAATAACCAGGAGCCTGAGCTCTGCGTGAAAGCCAGAGTCTCTCCGTGAATTCAGGGGGAGGCGGAGGGGTGATAGAGGGGGAGGCAGGAGGAGGGGGCATTTAGTATCTGGGGTTGAGAACTGACTTGCTTCAGCGGCTGACACTACCTCCATCGACCTGAGGTTGATGAAGGGAGGTGGCATTCCGATAACAGTCATTGACAATAATCAACACCAAGAAGCATCTCTTGGGTGTTTTGTGTTCCAGGCACTGTGATTGTCATAGTCACTTTATTTAATTCTCCCAGCAAATCTACAAGAAAGGTCCTACATTGTCCTCAGCCTAGGTGTGGGAAAGCTGAAGCCCTGAGAGATACTTTGTCACCCAAAGTGTCACACAGTGAGTACCTGGCAGAGCCAGGATTTGAACCTGCATCAGTCTGACTTCAAAGCTTATGATCTGAAAACTTTTACAAATACTCTTTAGTCCTGTGTCATCCCCCAGGGGCCACAGTCCCACAGAGGTCAGGGGAGCCTGAGCAGCTGTGCTCCTTCTGCTCCCCCTCCCCTCTTCCCCACTCACCCTCCCCCATCCTCTTACAGGTGGGAACCTACCCTGAGTTTGGGTTGTGCATAAGCCTGGACACTCCCTCTGCAGAGGACTCGTGAGTGTCCTCAGGAACCAGGAGCTTAATTTTCTCCCACCTCTGTCCTTGCCTTCCTCAGTTCTTGGTGGATGTCCTTTCTTTCCCAGCTCTTTCTTCCTTTGGAGAAGTCTAGATTCTGCTTTATCTTCTCCTTGGAGAAATTTCTTTCTGAGCTGATGTGCATTTGCACAGCAAGGACCCGTGGAACAAGCCGTGATGGCAACACAGAGGGAGGTCCTCTTTGTGAGCAAACAGAGAAGATACATTAGCTTCTTTGATTTCTTTCCCTTCTCTGTCACACCACACACACGTGCACACACACACACACACACTTTCTTCCTCTTTCGTTTTTTTTTTTTTTTCTTGTCTTTTTGCTATTTCTTTGGGCTGCTCCCGCAGCATGTGGAGGTTCCCAGGCTAGGGGTCTAATCGGAGCTGTAGCCACCAGCCTACGCCAGAGCCACAGCAACGCAGGATCCGAGCCGCGTCTGCAACCTACACCACAGCTCACGGCAACACTGGATCGTCAACCCACTGAGCAAGGGCAGGGACCGAACCCGCAACCTCATGGTTCCTAGTCGGATTCGTTAACCACTGCGCCACGACGGGAACTCCCCCTCTTTCGTTTTTATCGTAGAAGAAACTAAACTCTTAATTTCATTCTTCTCATGGCAACTTCCACCTTAGTAGTCAAATTTTTCTCCAAGTTCCAATTTGGGGCTATCACCTCTGGGTCCTTCCAGGGGCTCCATCTCCATTCTCCCCCATTGATCAGCTTTGGGGTCCTGTCAAAAATCACCAGCACTGCATTCACAGCGTCTGTCACCTAGTTACCTCGATGAGTTCCCTTCAAGCACAATGTGCTTTCAAGGCGGATTTTCATTGCTTTTTGCATCTGTCTTCCTTAGACCACACTGGTGTGGAGTAAAACATAAGCTTTCCAAACAACATTTCTTTGGCTCTAATTATATCTGCCTTATGGGATATCCAACGCCATCATATCATATAGCACATATCATATCATCATATCATAGAAGAAGTGAGATCTAAGAATTTGTTCTCATAGGCATCCTTTCTTACCAGCCTTCTCTTTTTCTGCTATATTTTATTGGTACATTATTGTCTATTCCCATATAAGACCAAATGGCGGCCATGGTGGCAACACCTTCCAGAGTGACCCATGGCTCCTACATCTCTCCACTGGTTGCTCTTCCTGGTGGGAATTGCTGGTACCAAAGCTTTGGATGCTGTTCCTTGATAGTGTACGCCAGAAATTTTTAGAAAATCCTTCGTACTGGCCTTCTCAGTCAAACTTCTTCCCTCCCCTCAAGGTTCCCGATGACCCAAGTGTCCAAAAGAAGTCAGTTTTACAACATCTTCGCCTGTCCCACAGGGGTGGCTTGGCATCAATTTGATTATCTTTGACTTTAAGGGTTTCCTTGGCACAGAGGAACCTGATTCAGTGTATCTCATTTAATGCTCATAACAATGTTAAGAAGAACATCCTGTGATTCCTACCATTAACAGATGAGGAAACTGAGGCTTAGCAAAGAAGAAGGGCTGGCTCGTGGTCATAGAATTGGTGTGTTTGCAATTCAAACCCAATTGTAAACTCCAGGACGGAGATATTATTCTGCGTCCTCTACATGTTCTGTGATGCTCCTCATTTGACTATTTTTCCCCTTAAGAACTATTAAGTGTCTTAGATCACTTGCCCTGATTTTTGGTCCAGAAGTGTGACCACCGAACTGATACTCATTGTTAGTAATTCACAAGGGCTGCCGTGTGCTTCTTCCTGAGGTCCCTGGCCCAGTTTTGAGAACTTTCTTCCCTGATGAGAACTTTCCTGTAATCAAGCTGGTAATTAGGAATGGAGAGTAATTTTCTAGCTGTTTTGGGGTCTATGTCTACAGAAAAGCCCTAGTGTAGAATATCTATTTTTATAGCCAGATTCTAGAAAGAGGTGGTGCTAGCCTGATCTAAAACTCATGCTAGCCTGATCTAAAACTCATGCAGTTTATTTTCTGTCTAAACATCAAAATCATAACCTCTGGCCTTGAGATGCAAAAAAAAAAAAAAAAAAAAATCCTCAGATCCTTTGATTAGTAAAAGAAGTACATTGCTTTCAAATTATATCATTGAGGCAGTTGGTGCTCACCTATAAATTAATACAGTAAAATGTTTATATCTGCAGTAGTCACTAGGGATCCACTGCCCCAAAAGATGTCGTTGCCTAGCTGTTTTAAATACCTTTGCAGTGACTTCCTTTTTAACTCGAAGATAATCAATTTTTCCTGTGACAGGAAGGCAAAATTAAATGCCTAAATTAACCCACATCCCTGGCACTGATGTCTATTTTTAGTGAGATTTCGTTCTTAGGGGGAAAATGTACTGGTTGAGGCTCCCTTGAAGCTGGAAAAGGAGGGGATTGGCTTGGGTTGCTTGAACAACCTTTCTCAAAAATATTCTCGACACCTGCCTGGTGGAATGGGGCTGCTAGCAGAAAGAGGGGGTCATCCTGGGGGAAGATTCAGTACAAAGAAGCTCTTCCGATTCAGAGGTGTCTGGGAGAGGGTTTGGAAAGTCGTGGAAAGCAGATCAGGAAAGGGGTCAGAGCCCAGCCTGTTTCCTTTGGGACTTCATTTCCAGGACATGGACTGGTGGCCCAGGAAACATCCTGCAGGACGGATCCAGCCTGAGCAGAAGGGAGTTCATACATCCAAGGAGAAGATGAAAGCTGTGTTTGATTCTCAAGCATGCCTGTGCTGTTGGCCCAGGTGGCATTATTCATTTAGTGCCTTTCCATACTTCGCAGGAAAAGCACAGCAGGCTTATAATGCTTGAGTTTTTAAACATTCAGAAGGCTGTGATGCTATAAATAAGCTTCCTGTGTCAGAGATTAAATCAACCAAGATGCCTGCCATGCCAACTTTATTTCTGAAACAACGTGTTTTCAACAGAAATCAAAATACTTGTTAATCCTTTCCTTCTGACAGGCTAATACGAGACTTGAAAACCGCAGTGAGAGCTACTGAGAGGACAGTAAGTGGCAGAAGCTGCGTCTGTGTGGCTTATCTGTTGGAGAAGACCGCAGCCATCTCTTGTTTTGGAAGTCTTTTGCTGTAGAATCAGGACTGGGTTAAGCTGTTTTCATCAGCAAAGACTTGCTTGGCTGCTGAAACCAAGCTGTGTCTCTGAGATGACTGATAACAGGGTAGCAAACAATTAGTGAAGCCAACATCCATCCCTCTTTCTTTTGGTAACAACACCCCTAATTTTTCTGAGAAACCATTCTTCTCCCACTCTTAATCCCTGGGGTTCTAGGTGGGTGATGCCATCCTCTAGCTCCGGAGGTGGGACCCGGGCTAACCAATCAGAGCTATTCATCTCCTCGGCCACAGCAGTTCCTTCAGAGGTGGACCGGTGATCGAGGTGGGCCAACTGGAGTAAGTCAAGGAGCTTGGCTGGAATTGGTAGGGAAGAGAAATTCTCTTTTTCCGCTGGAGTTACGACCTTGGAGCGTCATTGCTGCTACCGCATCGCCTGAAATGGGCGCCAACCCAGAAAGAAAGATGGAGAACGATTTCCAATGACCTTGTTTGAGCACCTGCATACAGTCCCACTTGGAATGAGACACACTTCTAGACCTGTTTATGTGAATAAGTTCTATTCTTTTTTGTCATCACTTGGAATTGAAATAGTCCTGATTAATTCAGGGGTGCAGCTGGGTAACTCAGCCAAACTGGTCAATTCAGCCACGAGACGTATTTATGGGTGTAGGACCCTGTTGTTAGACTAGATTTATTTTAACTAAGTGAGAAGGACTGGTTTGGCAGCCAGGGCAGACTCAGCCATAGAACCCCAGTAGGGATAAAGGATGGTTCTGAGAAGCTGGGCATGGAGACGAGTGCTGAGGACTGTGCCATCTGGTGGGAGATTGTTTAGAAGCCCCGCCCCTAGGAAGAAGGAGCCTTCGACCAGGGATCCTAAGACTTCTGGAGTAACTTTAAGGACCTGTTAAGTCTCTATGCCCTTTCCCTAGAGATATTCACCTGTGCTCTTTCCCACGAAGGTTTTTATGTAATTGGGGGTGGCTCTCAGACTCCAGAAACCCAATTAGAGGTCCTGGGGATCCCAGATCACACTTTAAGAACCTGGGCAGATGACTCATCTTCTGTATTTTGTAAGATCTCTTGCAAGTGATAGATATTTGCTCATCAAGGTATTTGAGGACATGTCCCAGGCGCTGGACTTAACATATAGGATTTATATAAATAAATGACAATGACCTGTGGGATAGATGCTATTATTACCCTATTGTACCAATAAGTAATCTGAAATGCCAAAGAGTTAGGTACCTTGCTCAAGGTCATAAAGCTTGTAAGTGAGTGAAATCCAGACACAATCTAGAAGACACAAGGGGCCACATTCTAAATCCCTTCACTGACTTTATAAATTACCCTACTAATGGGTCACAACAATTGACCTAATGCATATCCATTCATAATGATTTGAATTTTTATGTCTAACTCAAATGCATCATCATGCAGTTTAAGCCCATTGCTTCATGGAGGTGATTGGGGTTTCTATTGGTTCAAACCCAAATTAGACAAGTGACTTGTAGTAAATTACTTAGTGTCTGAGACAATTTTTTTTAAATAGAGTTGATGTACAATGTTGTGTTAGTTTCAGGGGTGGAGCAAAGTGATCACAAGATACTGAATATGGTTCCCTGTGCTATACAGTAGGTTCTTGCTGCCTCTTTTGTGTACAGCAGTGTGTGTCTGTGCATCCCAAACTCCTAATTTATTCCCTCTTTCCCCTTGGGTAACCATAAATTAGTTTTCTAGGACTGTGACTGAGACAGTTTCTTTACACAGAGAGTATGGAGAGTATATTTTCATATTTTTTCCATTTTCCTTATTTTTTTAAAAAACATTGGAGAATTACAAAAGGGAAATATGCTTATGAAAAGTGAACTCAGAAATAGAAGGCAGCGAGTAGGTACAGCGTGAAAATTCCCCTCAGTGGCTCCCACCACTGCCATCTGACTCCCCAAAGGTAAGCTGCTTTAAAAGTTAGGTATCTATTTCTCAATCCTTTTCTGTGGATTTAACGTCTTCCTTCAAGAGACGTACAGAGTTTATTTTAAAACAAAACCAGAATCATACACCTTGGCACTTTTCCTTGTCAGTGGTACATACAGACTATACATTTGTTCATACATACATACAGTGTTTTTGATGTGCTATATTTTCATCCACTGATCCGGTCTTTGATCATTCCCTGATGGTGGATACTTCAGGTGCTTCCATTTTCTAAATTATCATTTTAACTCTGCTGCAGAGAATACCTGTGTCTATATATCTTAGCGCACATGCCTGTGTATTTCTATAAAACAAATCCCTGGAAGTAGGGTTGCAGAGTCAAGCGTGTTTCTGTATTTTAAAGTAAATATAAGAAGAAATCATTGGGGGGCATTATTAAAGGGATTCCAGGGATATATCCTAGGGCTTGCCAAGTTTAACTCTTTTCCCTGTGCTTAGGAACATTCGGGCATGGGGACAACGTGCCAGCTTGATTGCTCTGGTTGTCACACTCCCATTGGAGCCTCCTTTATATTCAAGAGCTCATTTGAGTCCCGTCTTCCCTTGAGCAGTCCAGGGCTTATGTGTACTATGGCACATGTGGAGTCAGCTTCCCAAGCTGTGCACATCTCCCCTCTGAACACATGCTGCCCACCTGCAGGCTCAGCTGGAGCTCGGGAGCTGCTGCCCAACCAGGCAGTGACTGGCAGTACCCTCCATGATGCCCACGGCCACAATGTGAAACTTTCTGCAGCCGCGGTCCGCTGAGTGCAAGGTGGGTCCTTAAGAAGCTGCTGAAGACACCAATGCTGGTGGCGTACAGCCTTTGACAAAACTTCATTTATGGGTTCATTCCCTTAACAACTATTTTTTGAGTATTGACTATGAGCCAAGCACGGTGACAGGAGTCAGGGATACAACAGATCACCAGACCCACGTACAGCCCCCTACTCATGATGACTGGTGACATGACCGTGAGTTATGCCCTCTTCTCTCACAGTTTTGGACTTCTGCCTTGGAAACACCTTGAACGAAAGGTGCATTTGAAGAGGCGTTTTAGAAAGCAGATCTAATCAACCTAAGGTGGAGTGAAGATAAACTGTCCTCCAAAAAAAGCAGATTACATTCCACCCTGGGATGGTAAGTCAGAATTAATTCCAGTAATGTTATTTGCTGTGCCTCCATCTCCCGCTTCCTCTCTCCCACTGAGCTGTTTCTTACACCCCTGCCGAGGGTACCACTTGGCCCAGTCTACTCCCAGAACAGCTCATTGGACCAGGATTGAATCCTTGACTCAAGCTCAGCCAATGAGATTCTCTCCCGAGGTGTTGGAGTTGTAGCATCAAGGTTCAGAGCAAGCTTTTGAGGGGCAGCTTAATTGGGAAGAATTTAAAAGGTGAAATCATGCCCCAGCCCGTGTGCAAATGGAACAGAGGAGGTTACAGAGAAAGAGAGAAAGAAACAGGTAGAAGGAGAGAAGCAGTGATGAGAAATGAAATGAAAGAGAGAGAGACCTGGGGAAGGTAACTCTTCTTAGGTCAGAACTCACTCCTGAGATCAAGAACACCTCCTGTTCTTGAACTCCCTGAATCTTCTCCGAATCATTCCAATAAATCTCTGGGTTTTTTTTTTTTAAATCTTCACTTAACCAGATGGTTCCTTCCTCTGATGACCATTTCCCACTCCTGCCCCCCGCGAAGACAATATTTACTCCCTCCTTTGTACTACTGAGAAAAAGGATGATACAGAAGCTTCTTTTTTGTTCTGTTCCTGAAGGCTATACATTCTTAAGATGTATATTCCGTTTGGCTCTATCTGCCATTTCTCTGATGGCCTGATTATTTTGGAAGTGTGCTGAATTCCAGCCTCCGAGACTCCCTAAGGAAGGCTCAGCTTGGAGCATTCGTGAATCCATTTGTTCATCAATTAGGGAGCCCTGGAAGCAGACGCTCAGTGGGTGGGACACTGCGCTTCTCGCTACTGGGGGGCTGGGGGGCGGTGGAGATGGGAGAGGAGAGATGGCCCTGGAGAAGCCTCCCCAGGAAGGTGG
Organism: Sus scrofa; assembly: GCF_054392235.1. Classification (NCBI taxonomy): domain Eukaryota; kingdom Metazoa; phylum Chordata; class Mammalia; order Artiodactyla; family Suidae; genus Sus; species Sus scrofa. The sequence goes on from NC_139388.1 coordinate 34,017,276, forward strand.
CCTCTCCCTGGAGGCTAATGAAGACACAACTTGGACGTGCCAGTTGACACCAGAATTATAATTTTAATCCAAGCCTAGAAGCTCAAAATCACTGAGAGAGCTTCTGGTCACTGGGTAGTGGTGAAGCATGAGGGACAATGACGGGTCTGTCCAGAAAAAATACCTCCTTTCAAGGACTAGGAAAACCCAGAGTGATGAAAGCAAAGTCATATGCTTGCTTCCATGACACATACATAGGCATACACAAGCACACATTAAAACATTATTGTTGGCTCCCTGTGGTATGAATCACGCGCGCGCGCGCGCACGCGCACACACACACACACACACACACACACACACACGCATGCACATCCATTACAGGAAAACCGGATGAACCTGTCCAGAGTGGCTTTTGTGGCTGGGTGAGTTCACAGTGCAGTTCAGTTTCCCCAGGAGAATCTCTGCTAAGATGAATCTCTCTTTTTCCCAGAAGCTTTGAAAGCAATGGAACTTAATAATCTTGATAGAGACATTTGTTGTGAAAGATACGTTATGAGTCATCTTCTCTCCTCTCCCAGCCCCCACTGCCTTGGTCCCTAGGACCCGTCCATTGCTGTTCATACCGGTTGACAAAAACCCCATCCGCTCTCCATGAGGACCCAGCGCAGATGCCTACGCCCCCCGAGTTCCCATCACCTCCAGGTCTCCTTTGTGGGTTTTCTCACTCAAGTGGGCATTTTGCATGCAGTACCGAGGAGCAAGGAACGCAGCCTGGCATTGGGAGCAAATCTGGTTTCTTTCTTTGTCTTCCCTCCCCCACCCCTACCCCCCTTCCTTTAGATAGCTGCTTTCAGCTGTGTATAAATTAAGCACATTCTTGTGCTTTTGCAGGTCACATCTGGGATATTCTGGACATCGCTGGTATAAACTCCGAATTTATGAAACCAGTAATTTGCTGCTCCCAGCTTATAATGCCTGACATTGTCACTGTTTGCTTAGAGTTGTGGTATCTGATGGTCTTAATGTTAAGGTCAATTCTATTGATACTGGACTCGGTGCCCTCATTTCTTTCCCAGTTGCATTTTTTTCCAGGCACACGCAGCGAGGGTAACTAATCTTAATATCTTGTGTTCACAATTCTATTTAGCATGAAATCAGTAACTGACATATTAATTATAATAATCTGTTAAATATACTTTACCTCCATGTTAATTATGGGAGACCATTCTCATTTATTTCTCTGGGTAGCCTATTAATTCAACCCAGATGGTACAGCTTTGTGAGACGGTAACACTGAGCATTTGCAGAATAAATCATGTTGCCAAGATACAGCAGCAAAAACGTTATCACATCTGAATAAGCTTTAGTATGATATAACCAGGAAAGAAAACTTACCTATTACTCACAGACTAGAGCTTACTTAAAAACAGGATCAGTACACCAAATGTTTTTTAAAAAGTTGGGGGTGGGGCATAGAATGTTTTTCTGCAAAAGGGTAGAATCTTTATTTCAGCTCAGTGCCCCATAAATAATTCCAAAACGGGGACATGGAATCCTGACGCAGGGAGTTGATCATAATTTGGGGGAGGGGGGGAAAGGCAGCTGTGCTTTTATTGGACATTCTGATGTCAAGGCTGCCTTCATTTGGGGAAGTGCCGAAACGCCTCTTCCCCCTTCCCTCCATTTCCTTGCTTCCCTTTAATTTCTTCCTGGATAAGAGTAGGCAGAGCTCTGGTTTTTGTCTTTTGGGGGTGGGGGACTCTCTAGTTTGGGGCAGATTTACATTTGTGCAGCTGGTGCATCTCTGAACAGGGATGATCCCTGTTCAGAGGAAGCTTGGGATGGGTCAATGGGACATCAATAGCATCTTTATGGAGAAGATCTAGCCTCACTGGCCAGAGAGTCTTTCCGTTCAGCAATGTGGTTCAATGATCTAATCGGCACGCACTCATTACTTATTTCCAAGAAGAACTGCGCCAGTTCTTGGGAGCCAGTGGAGAACAGGACTCAAGTGGGCTGTCCCTTCACAGAACATAGAATGTGGGGGTTGGGGGGATTAAACAGCCACAATATAGTTGACAAGGGTCATGCTATGGAGACAGTGGCTGTCAGAGCACATAGCAAAGGCCGCCAACTCAGATGTGGGGGTGACTTAGGGAAGGCTTCCCAGGGTAGGGATTTCATCACTTGCCTCTGAAGGGCAAGCCAGCGGTGGTGGGCTGGAGGCCTAAAGAGTGATCCAGGGGAAAGGGAGAGCTTCTACAGATAGTACATCATATAATACATGCACCTGAAGGATCTTGGTGCAAGTGGAACAGAAATTTAGGGAGTAAAGGGGGGTTTATGTAGACTTTTAAGAATTGGAACTAGAGAGGGGCCAGATGAGGGGTCTCTGTACCATACGAAAAAGCTCAGCCCAGAGAACAGAGAGCCATCCAAGGTTTTGAGCCCTAAGCTGCCAGGGTCAGATTTGCATTTTAGGATTTCATTGTGGAATTTGACATTTCATTTCCATTCACCAAGGAGAGTAGTTAGTAGGCTGGAGCTGTTGTTAAAGCAAGAGCGGATGGTGTCCTGGAGCCAAAGAGAGACAGAGCCTTTTTTTTTTTTTTCCCACCCGCTTATCCCTTTCAGCCCTGCCTAAGTCCCCTCTCTTTCTCAGAGCTTTTCCTGGCATCTCCAGCTTTCACCAAGCTCTCCTGCCTTTAAGCTTTAATAGCAACATTTTGCAATTGTTTCATATTTAAGAACAAGCAAAGGCTTTGAGTCTCCACTCCCGGTAACCAGGGACAGATGGATCCTTCCCTACCGCCTTCTAACTTCTCTCTCTCCTGTCTCTCCTCCACGAACATGTGGATCATGGTAATGTTTACATTTGACCACCTCCTAACTTATGATGCCCTTGGCTACTCTGGCTCCATATGTGTTGTGATAAGTGTATTTTGGAATTGCGCCTTGATCATACAGGGTAAAAACAGCAGCCGCATAGCTCCCAGCTCCTCTTCTTCATAATGCTGGCCACAATGTTCTATTGGAGGTTAATTTGATTTGCTTGCTTATTTGTCCTTTTTTCTGCCTCCCCTACTAGACTTTCAGTGCTGTCAGGTTGGGAGACCATGCCTGTTTTCCTCATTGCATTATGAGAATGTAACACAGTGTCTGGTGTAGAATAGTTGTGAAATGGGTAAACATTTCTCTCTTTTTTAACTATTAGAAAGTCATTTATTTATTTATTTGGCCATGGTGTGCATCAGCTTGATGTGGGATCTCAGTTCCCAGACCAAGGGATTGAACCTGGGCCACAGTGGTGAATTCATTGAGTCCTAACCACGAAGCTACCAGGGAACGCCCAAGATAAACATTTCTTGAAGGACTGTATTTTATTTTCCTAAATTGAAGGCCCTTTGACTCTTGGGGGGTGTGCTCGGGTCTCAGAACATATTTCAGCTGTGTGATCCTAAGCTTAGAGGCAGAGATGAAATGGAGGATACAGAAGCGGGAATTATGAGCCAAAAAATGTTATAGTGACCAGAAAATAGCCTCCTGTAGCGATGATTAGAATTTACGTAAATGATCTGGGCACGGAACAAACTTGTCAAGCCCCCTGGAGGGAGATTTACCCAAAGAGTGGGGACCGTGAATTCGGGGAGAAAATTTTCGGCATCCAAATAAAAGCTCTAATAGGCAGATATATTTCAGAAGGATGTAATTTTAGAGTTGGCTTTCCATCTTAGATCTTGTCTTCTTTTGTTTTCTGAGAAACAATCAATCTTTGTTCCCTTCTTCCTTCCCCCCCACCAACCTCCTTTGGTTCATGCCTTCATCCAACAGATGCTTTCTGACTGCGGGGAGCCTTCTAGGCTCTGGATTGTGCTAGAATGTGCCTATTGGAAAAGTGGGCAGGTTGGCCTCGGGATGCTAAGAGAAAAGTACACCTCTGCACGGAGGGCCAGGGGAGAGCTACGGAGGAACGACTTCCAACTGAGAGATGGTGTGTATCCAGGTCTGACCCTCCTCAGCCCCACCCCCCATCCCCACCACCCGCTTCTCTTTCAAAGAGGATATTGAGGGTGGATCGGGGGCTGCCACATCTGCTGAACCCTCTGAAATCACAGCTGAGCCCCACTTGCTGGACTGAACATCAACCAGAATTCCACATCCACGACGTGGTTAAGCGGAACTTCTAGCTGGGGAATATAAAATGGTAAATGGCACAGATAACGTCAGTCTGAGTTACTGTTTTCAGAATGACACAGATGTTAGGATAAGGGAGCATAAATGGAAATTAAAGAGAAACAAATTCAGAACAGATGTCAGGAAGCATTTTTTTTTTTTTCATGCGGAGAATCACAAATGTGTGGAATGGCCTACCAGGCTCGATTGTTAAGGCAAAGACACAGGGGACATTCGAGAACTGATCAGATGGCATCACAGGGGAATTAAGCAGTAAAAGAGGAAATGAGCGTGCATACGGCGGCTGGCTTTCAGCTAATCCCCAGCAATGTCCGTGCTCTTATGTTCCTGGTGCTTACACACTTACCTTGGATAAACACACATAATTCCTCTGCTTTCCGTGCTCACAGATTGCACCGATCTCAAAATAGTGATTTTCACATCATAAAGATGACATTGGCAGAGTGTGGAGGAGAGAGCGAGAGAGGGAGGGAGATCCTTTCTTGCAGTTATGTTTTTGGAAGGAGGGTGTTGCCGTTCATGAATTGTCCATGGAAAATGAATGTTGACAATGTATGATCAATCTAACACCAAAGAACATGGGTAGACCATACCCCAGCCAGCCCTCTGTAATGTCTCCCGGAGCTGGAGTGCGAATTCTCACTAAGTACAGAACCACCAAGGAGTCCACGGGAGAAGCTCTCAAAGGCTTTTGCTGTTTCTGTCCTCTCCCTGTCACCTTGTGCCCCAGCTCATGGCTTCGTGGTGCCGAGGTCCTGTTTACCTATCTATTTAATCTTTTTAAGGGTTGCACCTGCGGCGTATGGAGCTTTCCAGGCTTGGGGTCAAATTGGAACTGTAGCCGCTGGTCACATTGGAGCGACGTCACAGCCACAGCAACGTGAGATCTGAGCCGAGTCTGCGATCTACATCACAGCTTGTGTCAGTGCTGGATCCTCAACCCACTGAGCGAGGCCAGGCATCAAACCTGCGTCCTCATGGATGCTAGTCAGATTTGTTTCCACTGAACCATGATGGGAACTCCCCTAGGTTCTTTTTTAAATGGACATATAATTGATTGACGATGTTGTCTCAGGTTCACCCTAGTCCTTTTAAACATATTATATGTGGGAGAAGAGGAAGTTAAGATGTTGGCAGTTCCGTACTGTAGAGAGTTTGAACTAAGGACGGGGCGAGAGGAAATCTGCAGCTCCGTGGCCACTTGTCTTCCTTTCATTGTGCCTTCAGAGCAGCCCTAGAGAGGCTGTAACCAGGTGCCCCTTTAAAGGAGTATCACTAGGGGGATATAGCTTATGATAATAGGGAAGGAGAAAGAGAAGAGCAATGATTCTATGCCCCAAGGGAAGGTAGTTGAGGATAAAAAGTGGAGTAAAACCTCATTAATCTGGACCCTGCTAATTTAGAATGTATGAATAATTCAGACCCTCTGGCTGGGCTGAAGTTTACCTTTGTACTAGATATGGAAAGAAGGGTTTGCTAAGCAAATTAATAGAGTAAACAAAATTGAGGGTAGGGAATATATAACCTATTTAAGAGAACAAATGTTTTCACATACTTAGTAGAACCATCTGCATAGGAACAATGAAGAGGTCAATTATAAGCAGTGCTGGTCTATTTATTAATCTTGGTCTGCTGGGCACCCACACTTAGCAGAATGTTGTCAGCTTTAGCGGGATGGAATGGAATACACGGAGAGTCCTTAAAAGTTCATATTTATGTTGCCTTTCCTCTCATCGTTTATTTCATTTTGTAAGACTTCAAAGACCTCTTGACAAACCATTCTTGAATCCTGTCTGTACTTTTCATCTTTAAGCCTTTAAATTTAAGCTTTTAACTTTGGGATGAGAAAAGATTAATTTGTAGAACACAGACCCCGGTAGTGTTGGCACCAGGGTAAATACAGGAAGCTTGTTTTGGCAGCTTCGCAGCTGCGTAGCAGGAATGGGGGGCTGTGGGTCTGAAAGTATGGGTTCTTGTCTGCTCTCTGCTAATACCCACTGGACTTGGGCAAACTCTTTATTCTCTTTGGGCCCCAGTTTCCACATGTATAAAATGGGATGAGATGAAAGACATCTAAAGACTCTTCGAAGACAAATATCAAGTGAAATCACTAATATGTGGAATCTAACAGAAATGATACACTAGAGTTTACAAAACAGAAACAGACTCAAAGATGTTGAAATCAAACTTATGTTTTCCAAAGGGGAAATGTGGGAGGGAGGAAGGGATGAGTTAGGGGGTTGGGATGGGTATAGACACACTATTATACACAAAATAGATGCATATCAAGGACCTACTGTATGGCACAGGGAAATCTACCTAATACTGTGTAATAATCTGCATGGGCAAAGAATCTGAAAAGGAACAGATATATGTGTATATATAACAGATTTACTTTGCTGTATGCCTGAAATTAACACAACTTTGTAAGTCAGCGATATTCTATAAAAATTTTTTTAAAAAGGATATCTAAAGACTCTTCCAACTCAACAATTCCATGATCATCCTTTATCTTCTCTAAGACAACTTCTCATCGGTAAAAAAAAAATCTAGTAATTCTCATGTTGTTCTGATAATCCAATGATAGAGCGAATGAAGTGCAGTGTATAGTATAAGCTATGAATAAGAAAAGAGCTAGTCAATTAGGAGAAACTGTTACCATGTCTCTGCTGCTGTCATATCCTAAGAATGAATTCCTCAGGACATCCTGACTTTCTTTTTTCCTTCCTGATCCATGGACTTCTTAATAACATTTTCTCACCAGGTAATATGGGAGTTTTCATCAGCCCTGCCCTGCACTTCTGCCACCCCACCCCCCCAAGCCTGTTTAGCCTGTGGGGCACTGCATCAGATGCAAGGTGCAGGACAAAAAGCATCCTCTTGTTCAGCAGACCGATGAGCCGTGAATTGGAACAATGGAGGAAGGGGGATGTGGTTTCCCTCAGCCAGAGATCTTGTTGCCACTCTCCCTGCCACCCTCGACACCCCCTCACAAGATGTGCCAATTTTAATTCTAATACTGAAGGTAGACACGGAGCAGGCAACTGGCATCGGTTTGACTCTAGACTTCATATCTCTGGTCCCACCTGTCACTAGCTTGTGAAGCAAATGGATCAATTAAATGTTGATGTTATGAACCGTTTCCATGTAAGTGATTCTCAAATAATGCTTCATCAATGAATGTTTAAAGCCGTTGCTGCCTAAACAAACCACCCCCTCACCCTTTTCAGATACAGACTCAGGGACCAAAAGCATATTGGGCTTCCATCTCTGTGTTTGGCTAAAGACAGTTCTCTCCTTACATGTGACTTTGACACATGAAACTCAGCAACAGAATAGTTTCAGAGATTTGCTAAAATCATATGCAAATCCCACTGGTATGTACTATGTACAGATAAAGGGCTCTCTATAGAAAACGGGAAAAGTCTGGGAGAAAAATGGGGTGGGGGTGCCGTGAGTAGCTTTTGTGGGGCAAGGGGTTTTCATCAGAGCCTATGTAGTCCCTACGTCATCTTCTAAAGAGATGGACCCTTCATCGCAGGGGCTGTTTATGAGATCTTTATTTAAATTAACTCATCAGGTTTGGAAAGGCAGCGTCTACGGAATCACGAACTTTGGTTTAAAAAAATGTTTTGGTGAGGTCATTTGACATCCTTGAAAACAAATCCGAATGGATACAGTGTCCTGTGCAATTGCTGTTGTCACATTTGCTGTGTTTCTAACATTTGCCAGCAAGCCTTATTTTATTTCTCTTTTTTTATTGACTGCTTGCTGTGAGCTCCATCCTGTGACAAACGCCCTAAGTTTTGCAGAAAAATACTTAGTCCTCCTACCTTCCCAGCAAGGTGAGGGACAAGGTATAGAGACCAAATGTTGTGAAGTGGTAGATGTGGCCTGCAGATATAACTTCTTGGTACCTAGTATCTTGCCACAAATAAGTAAATATATACAAGAAAAACTAAAATTTGATTTTGTTGCCAAAGTTTAGAAATTGGGATCTTCCACTTGAAAATTAAGAGTTCAGGCTTCTCTTGGAAAATTGCAGAAGACTTAGAAACACAGATCCCACATTCTTTAACGGCAACAACTCGCTGGACCTGAGTGATGGCTGCTTCCTTTCATTGAGAAATGTACTCTTCAGTTCCTCACAGTTCCCACCACTCTTAATCTAGCCTAACTTGCCTTGCTTTGAAGGTCATTGTGCCTTTAAAATCCTTGGAGTAGTAACATAAGACAAACACATAAATGAAAATGTAAGCCAGAATATGATTCCATGATCAAATGAATGGTACAGATAAAGACCATGGGTGGAACGACAAGATAATTAAGGACTCTGTGACCTGGTTACCTGGGAATCCTGGTTTGTCATTAGTTTGGTAGATAGCTTACAAAATGACTAATAATTATAAACTGAAATTTTCAAATGCCTTGAAAAATAAGTGAGAGAAGAATCAATGGTATGCCTATAATAATGAAATTGGACCCTTATGTTACTCCTTATACAAAAATGAACTCAAAATGGATGAAACACTTAAATGAAAGATCTGAAACTATAAAACTATTAGAAGAAAAAATGGGGAAATCTTCTTGACATTGGTCTGGGCAATGATTTTTTTTTTTTGGATATGACCCCAGAAGCAGAGGTGACAAAAAAAAATATATAGACAAATGGAATTACAACAAAGTAAAAATGCTTATGCACAGCAAAGGAAACAGCAGAATGAAGATACAACCTGTAAAGAGGGAGGAAATATTTGTAAATCGTATGTCTGAGATGGGGTTAATATCCAAAGCGTTTAAGGAACTCAAACAACTATATCGTAAAAAACAAATAATCCAGTTAAAAATAGGCAAAAGACATGAATCAGATTTCACAAAGAAAGACATAACAAATGGCCAACAAGTATATGAAAAGTGGTTCAATATCACTAATCAACAGGGAAATGCCAATCAAAACCATGATGAGACATCACTCAGAATGGCTCTTAGAATGGCTCTTCATACCTGTTAGAATGGCTATTAGCAAAAAGACAAAAGTAACAAGCATTGCTGAAGATGTGGAAAAAAGGGAAACCTTGGTATATTGCTGGTGGATAAGTACATTGTTGCAGCCACTGTAGAAAACAGTATGGAGCCCGTCTGAAAAAATTAAAAATAGAACGACCATATGGTCCAGCAATCCCACTTCTGGGTATATATCCAAAGGAAATAAAAAACAGGATATTAAAGAGTTATCTGTACACCCACATTCATTGCACCGTTATTCACAATAATCAAGAGGTGGAGACAACTTAAATATCCATCAATGGATGAATGGATAAGGAAAATGTGGTATATGCATACAACAAATATTATTTCAGTTTTAAAAAGAAGGAAAATTTGCTACGTCTGACAACATGGATGAACCTGGAGGACATTACGCTAAATGAAATAAGCCAGGCACAGAAAGTCAAATACCGCATGTTCTCACTTACATGTGGAATCTGAAAAAGTTGAGCTAACAGAAACAGGGAGTAGAATGGTGGTCACCAGGGGACCACCCTCACAGGGGGTGGAGTGGGGTGGGGAGGAGGGGGATGGGAGATGTTTGTCAAAGGGTACAAAGTTGCAGTTAGGTAGGATGGATACATCTAGAGAGCTAATGCACACAGTGAGAGCTCTGGTTAACAATACTTTACTCAGTACTGGAAATATTCACATTTCAGGAGCTCTCATTACAAAAAATTGCTAACTGTGTTAATTAGCTTGATTGTAGTGTATATATATGTATGTATAGGTACACACATATATACGTATGTATATTAAATCATCATGTTATATACTTTACACACAACTTAAAAAAGGAATGAAGTTCTGATTCGTGCTACAATATGAATGAACCTGGAAAATGTTATGCTAAGTAAAAGAAACCAGACACAAGAGGGCATATATTTTATGATTTTGTTGATATGAAATGTCCAGAATTGGCAAATATACAGAAACAAAAGCCGATTGGTAGTTTTGCCTTGAGTTGGAGGGACTGGGAGGGTCATAGCTAAAGAGTACAGAGTTTTTTGGGAGGGGAGGGTGATGAAAATGTTCTAAAATTTATTATGGTAATAGTTGCACAACTCTATAAATATACTAACTACCATCAAATTGTGCACTTTCAATGGGTGAATTGTATGGTATGTACATTATATCTCCATAAAACTGTTACCAAAAAAAAGAAAGGAAGGAAGGAAGGAAGGAAAAAAGATAGAAAGATAGGGAAAGAAAGAAAGGGAAAGAAAAAGAAATAAAAGATTTTTGGAGAGAAGCATTTATCACAGGCGTTGTTAGAATTGCTGGCACATGGTGATATTTACCAATAAACAAGGTTTGGCCAGTTTTATTGTTGTTTTAAAATCTCTACAATAGTCATGTATTTCTCTAGTGCCTGGCATGTAATGGGTACACAATAAACATTTATTGACTTAATTAATAAAAGATGCAAGTGCCTTGATCAGGGAAATACCTGCTTCCAGGAAAGGAACCTAACCTAGTCTAAGAGAGTAATTGTCCTTTGGCTAGTGACAATTAAGATGTATAAGAGTTTGTTAGGCAAAAGAATAAGGAAAAGTACTTTGATTTGAGGCCAAAAGAGAGAGGATTATTGTTTGCCCAGAAAACATCAGGGGGAGGAAGGACAAAGAAACGAGAAGAGAGGAGGGAGAGAGAGAAGAAGAGATGGAGAAGGAAAGAAGGAAGGAAAGCAGAGGCGAAGAAGAAAGAAGGGGAGGAGAAGAAGGAAGGGGAGGAGAAGAAGGAAGGGGAGGAGAAGGACCAGGAGGAGGAAGCAGCAGTCAGGGCCAGTTTAAAATGTGCTTTGTGGAAGACTTGTTACAAAATTTGGACATTTCCATTAGGAAATTCAGAACAAGGTTTAGGTACATAGAGATTACTGTGGGGTGAGAAGTCAGATTCCCTTTTCGTAGGATCATTTGATTGCAAATTGGAAGATCAGTCAAAGAGAGACAATGCAGGTCATTTGGTAAGTAGTTAAGAGGCCACTGGAGTGATCCAAACAGAGATAACGCTATCCTGGGCACGTCTATCGGCAGTGACCTGACCATGAGATGGTGGCGTCTTTTTCTCAGGATGTAGAATTGATGTGGGGAGAGGGACTGGTAGGAATCAAGGATCGCTCCTAGCTGTCTGGCTCTGGCAACTGGTGGACCGTGGTACCATGGACTAACAAGGAACACAGGAAGAGTTGGTTTGCGGTGTGTTTGAGATTTCTGGGAGACATCAGGTAGGGGCAGCTGGAAGGGTTAGGTGTATACATCTGAACCTGAAGAGCGTGATCTCGGCTGGAGAGTTAGATTTGGGAGTTCTTGTTCACAGGCCTTAAACAGATGGAAGCTGGGATATCAGGTGGAACCAAGCAGGGAGAGTGTGTAGAGTGAGGAGAGAGGGCCAAGACAGGACGGCACAGAACCAAGCCCCATTGGGATGGGTATTCTGCCCTGGGAGGAGTGGGAACACAGAAGGCAAATTTCCTCCCAATTGTTTCTACAGGGAGCCATCCCTAGCATGGACAAGCACTTGGGATTCTTTTTATAATGCGACTTAGATTCACTACCCTATCTGGAGGGATGTGAGAAGTCTCTTCCTGAAGGCTGGCTGTAGTTACATAATCATGTACTCCTTGGAGAAATTACTGTGGGATTCCTTTTGGCCTGGCAAAGACTGCCCGTCCCAAAGAACTCATAGTGAGGGTGGAAGTGGGGGCTTAACATCGGGCCATGGAATTTCCTGGGAGAAAGAGTCATAGTCTAGAAAACCTCATAGACACAAATTCCTTTAAGATGCAATATTACCAGAACCTGCCTGATAGGATAATCCAACATAAGCCAGCACAAAATCACCATGAGGCCAGATCACTTATGGTCTTGGTGTTCTGCTCACAGATATATCCTGCACAAACTGGCTGCAAGATTGGTATGTGATTGTGCAGGACGGGTGTTCAATGTGACACTGTCTCCATGTGGCAAAGATATTGAGGACAGCACTGGGAGACTTATCTGACTCTCCAACACTTCCAAGCCCCTGGATTTTGTGGAGAACAAATAGAAGCCTTTAGAGGAAAATTGGACTGCCTACTAATATAGGCAGATGGTGGATTAAGCAATTATTGGCAAAGGAAAGAAGTTGTTACTGTATTCAAACCCCAAACAGATAAAAGATCACTGAACCTGAACACCCTCAGAAAGACCTGTTTCAGGATCACTTTCTTTCACACTCTACCTCCATCCCAAAATCCCAGTTTTCCTTGCTCTGAAATGGAAATCTGGGAAAGATTTGACTTGGCCAGTGTACACTTGCATATAGCTGGAGATGTGCGATAAACTTTCTTTGCTCTTAAATGCATCTGACAGCATTTTAGAGTATTTTTCTCCCTTGTAGTATGCGATCCTTGAAAATTTTTTAAGTATCATCAGGCTGCATAGGTCTCTATATAGACTACGTTTCTATACACTTTATAGAGGCATAAAACAGTGGGTGGAAAGAGGCTTCTGAGAGACGTGGGTTGCACAGTTTTAGGCAGTGTTTCTCCTCATTATAAATTTCCTTAATCAATTGACAGAACTTTCTAATCTGATTTTTCCCCATTTATCCATGCAATGAAACATAGTCATACAATTCTGAAGTCATTATTATGGGACTACATAGTGGCAAAAGGATGCATAATTAGAAACACACAAGAAGCAATATTAATTCATATTTGTTGAAAAAGTCAGGGATTATTCTTTATAGTATTTTTTTAAAATTGTAAATTTTTTTTTGATTTAGGGGTAATAATTAAGAGAAATGCAATAGTTAAATTTAACATATTTCCTTCTTTCCTTTGGGTACTTGTCATTTGAACATTCTCATTTATTTCTATTAAAATTTGTTAAAGTGGTCCTTAATTGCCTTTGTCAGTAGTTATTATATTCAAGATTCCTATTAGTTTTTAAATGTCCCACTTTATTTCCTTCATTTTTCTCATTAAAGAGACTGGCTCAGAAAAATGAATTCAATTCAGTAGCCCATCCATTGTCGATTCTACTAATAAATTGTATTTTGGTTCTTTAGCACTCTTGAGACACCAATGAGGATCTTGAAAAACCAAGTTTGATTGGAAAAAAGTTATCTTCTATTGCAGTTTCTTAGAGAAGATTGAAAACCTTTAAAAACACAGTTTGTGGTACAAGTAATATAGTAACCTTAGATTAACCTTTATTTATCTACATACTTAGTCCCTGTCTGTTTGGAGTAAAAAATATTTGAAGCAACTTAAAGGAATATAAGAAATAAAATAAAATAGAAAAGAAATTAGAGACTTGAAATATAGATAGACTAGGGGGTAAGGACTGAAGGAAAATTAAAATGAATAAACCATTTTAACATAATACAGTTATTGAAAGTGGACTGGATCAAGGAATTATTTTTCTCTGTCCATAGGACTTTTGGTGAGTACTGGCACAGCAGGAGAACCTGGGGACGGGGTTGGGAAAGGAAAGCAAAAGTACCCACAATCTCACAGTACCTAGAATTAAAAGTTCTAGTAAAGGAAGGGGTCAGTGATGACTATACAATAGTTTCCTATCTTCAAGACAATTGAAATCAGAGGTAGACTAAAACTAACTTAGCTACAATCCAGTCACCACCCATCTTATTCTTGTCTGAGTCAAGGTGATTAGCCTCAACCAATTTCTCTGACAATGGAAAGGTAATATGGACTTACAGTCTCTAATTTATTTTATACGAGTCTCTGTCTTATAATAAAAATATGGCACATGAGAAGGAGCAGGAAAATGTGATCCATAATCAAGAGAAAAAATATCCAATAGAAACAGACCCACTCATATAACTCTTGTACCTTGCAAGTGGGAATGTAAATGGCAATTCTGAAAAACCCCTTGGTACGTTCTTATATAACTAAATATACACTTATTTATCATAAAATCTAGCAATTCCACACCCAGGTTTTTTTTATGGTTTTTTTTTTTTTTTTTGTATCTTTTTGTCTTATAGGGATGCATTGGCAGCATAGGGAGGTTCCCAGGCTAGGGGTCTAATCGGAGCTGTAGCTGCCAGCCTACGCCACAGCCACAGCAATGCCAGATCCTTAACCCACTCACCGAGGTCAGGGATTGAACCTGCATCCTCATGGATACTAGTCAGTTTCGTTAACCACTGAGCCATGATGGGAACTCCAACCCCCAGGTATTTATTCAAGAAAAAAAAATATATGTCTCAAGAGAGATAACAAACATTCATAGAAGCAAAATCTAGAAATAATCCCCATATTCAAATGGTGAAAGGATAAATTCTCCAGGTTAAGGGAAATATTTCCAGCTGGAAGAACAGAACAAGAAGGAAAAAAGCGCTCTTAGAAAGGTACATGTATAAATACATGTGAAAGATTTTTGACTGCTTAGAGAACAACACTGTATTATAGTGTTTATTACATATGAAGTAAAATATAAAACCACAAAACATAAGTGTAGGAGGTGACTCAATGATAAGCTTATCATTTTAAGGTTAAAAACTTGGTGTTGAGCCTCCTGGAAGTCAGAGGAAAAGGGAAATATTAACTGTTTTCTAAATAATTTTTATCCACTGAAAAATCCATTCTTATTTCTTAGGAGAAACAAAATTTCTTGTGAAGCCGAAAATAAAATTTTAATTTGCCATTTATAGAGGGGTCAACTAAATCAAATGGGTAAGACACTCAAAAACATCCCTATGATAAATGAAGTAGTGGGTTTATTTAGCAATTTCTTAAAGCATTTCACAATATAACCCAAGAGTGTACTATCAGGTAGGGAAAGCTCTTCTATTGGTGGGCAGTAAAAAAGTGATTTATCACTCAACTTGAAATGATCATCTAAGTAATCAGAAGATTATTTCTTCCAACCCTTAGTCCCACTTTAGTATCTTGAAAAGACATTCATGAGCATATTTAGAACACATGTAAGTCCTTATATAGAAATAATTACCTTAAATATAAATGATTTAAACATAGCAATTAAAAGGCAGAGATCGACGAAGTGGATTTAAAAAGCCATCTAATAAATGCTGCCTATAAGAAATTCATTTCAAATACTTAATACTAATAAAAATTTGAAACAACCAAAATAAGCAAAACTTGTTCAAGTCAGTAAAAATGGTCCAATGTATTTGCAGAGTAATTTAGGAAGTTACTTATTAAAGGCTAAATTCCAAACAAAACTAAAACTTAAGGACTGGCTAGCATTGAAGTTACTCTTCCTTTCTCAGCAGTTTATAGGTGGTATATGTTTACTAAGTGAATATTTTGGATTAAATTGTGATCTTTTCCAACCTATGTAACTTACAAATTTCAGTAAGTTAGTTCATATGAGCTCTGCAATTGGTCCAGTTCAATAATTAAGACAGGTTTGAAAAGGTTGCATTTTGAACAGAAAGCGAACTTCTTTATTCTCAGGAACATGGTTATCATCAAAATAAGATATAATCTAGAGAAAGAGAAATTATATATTTTTGAGAAGTTATATTTTTGAATAAAAGGAGAGAAAAGCTAAACTTAACCAGAGTTCAGGTCTACTGGTATTGAGTGAAATACTTTCATCCATTTATCACTACTCTACTATAGAAAAAAGGTTTGCATTAATAACTTTTAATGTTTTTACTTCCATTATCTTTTGATGCTGAACACAAATGTTTTAGGCATTGTTTTTCCTATCCCTCTTCCAGAAGTTTTTTTTTGAGCAGTAGCAGAATTTGTTTTATAAAGACATCAGAGAATATTCAATCAATACATTACTTAAGAATAGAAATAGAAGTTTCCATAATTAAGAAGGTGGCCTAATTTTAATACTAAAAACTGATAAAATAGCACAAAATAAGAAAATAAGTCTTGGCTTGGAGTATAGAGACCATAATCCTGAATAATATATTAGCAAATATAATATCTCAGGCCCAAATCAGGGGTAAAGAAAAATCTCTTAGCATGAATTGCTATGTGTATATAATCACTTATGACCTCACGCATGTTGATGAAAAGAATCCTATGAGTTGGGTCGCCAAAACCTTTTTTTTTTTTCATTATAAAAAAATTAAAAAGCCAAAGGCACTTTGGAGATAGATAGTTAGATATTCTGAGTAACAGAATATAATCCTGTCTGCTTATTGCTTTTCTGGTTTTATATTACTGCAGTAAATTATGGGAAAGTTTATGACGGGGTTCTTGATTTACAATTTAAAAAGACATTAGCTTTATTATTTATTAATTCTAACAGATTTCTTCTATAAGCACTCCATAAATATTAACATATCTGATGGATTATAAAGTTCTGATGAAAGTGAAAAAAACATTATGTCTGATGTATGAGGACGATTTGACAACGTTCTTCTTTTATGTTGTTTGTTCTTTACTGTTTTCGATAGTGAAAAGTACAATTAATTAACAGCTCATGTCAGTGGAAGAGAAAGATGTAGTATTTATGCAGTGAGTTTTAGATTCTTCTACCAGGAATAAATAATCACTATTTCTAGAAGTTTATGGTCCTATTTTTTTAAGTTTTCCTAAGTTCTTATTTACTAAAAAGTTTCCTTTAATTTGCTACTAGGGATTACTTCAGCAGAATCAAAGTTTTCATTATTAAACTAGAGAAATGAATAGTGCCACACAGATATAAGGCCTTTTGAAAATGAGGTAGACCTGGGGCTTTATATCTTCAAGAAACTTCCATAATATACAAGTATTAAGTTTATTAATACAATGTGGTTGTGGGCTCTGTGTAGTGTGTGTGTGACAGACACACACACACACACACACGAGTAAAGTGTTTCTGATGCAGAAACTCATGTGACAGGGAATTCTAGTTTCAATACCTTTTAGTAATGAATCTTATTTCTATATTTATTTCAGAAGTCTTAAAATTAAAAAGTCTGCTAGTAGGTTATAATTCTAGACCATGGTGAGTTCCTCTTCAGAGGAGACCACTTCATCTTCAATTTCAACATGCAAATGGAAGATGTAAATAAAAAGAAGTCCATCTGTGTTTTCTCCATGAGCAAGAAGAATGTGGGTAATAAAAGTGTACCGAATATTTTAAAGTATGGCTAATAATTCTCTCGCCATTTATGTGCCTGGCCCTGTGCTAAGAGACTTCAATATATTATTTTGCCTACCATTTACCCCAAACCTGTGGGGTAAATTATTATTATTTCCATTTTTTTTAATATGTGGGGGAATAAAAGCCTGGGAGTAGATCATGAGGAAAACTGAATTGCACATTGAGAAAGTTATTCCTTTTTAAGTCGTTTCATGCCTTGTGATTTCAACAAAGAGACTTCTCAGGAGTTAGTATGTATTTAATACCTAGGTAACATCTGCTGATCAGTTTCTCTCTCAGACTCTATCACTTTCTCACTCTTCAACAAAGACAGAGCAAACCTCTAGAAATCAGTAATTTGTAGCTAAATTGTAACAATGTTGTTTTGCTTTAATTTCATTTTTAATGCATATTTTCTATTTAGGGTCAGAGATACTATTATATATAGTAGTGCCCTAAGTGACCTTTTGGAATTAATTTAAAGATATCAAGTAAATAATTGCAACATTTATGAAGGTAAAAAGCAGAAGACTGAAATTTGGAAATAGCATAGAATGTGCCACTGCTTATTTGTTGACAAAATGTCATGCATACTTAGCATCTGAGGTGCACATTTTCTGGAGATTTTTAAATAAAGTACGTAGCACTGGGATTTGCAATACTCGAAGTCATCAATGGTTTGGAAATTTAATGTCAATTTATAGACCTAAGTTAATTAAACCAACAGGAATACTATGAGCATTTTTTCTTTTAAAAAGAAAGATAAATGTAAAAGAAAGGGGAAAATATTAAAATTTTAGCCCCCTTGATTTAGGCAAGACGATCTGAATTTCGATTTTTTAAACAACTATTTTTTTTTTTTTTTGTCTTTTTTGCCATTTCTTGGGTCGCTCCTGCAGGTTCTCAGGCTAGGGGTCCAATCGGAGCTGTTAGCCACCGGCCTACACCAGAGCCACAGCAACGGAGGATCCCAGCCGCATCTGCAACCTACACCACAGCTCCCGGCAACGCCGGATCCTTAACCCACTGAGCAAGGGCAGGGACCGAACCAGAAACCTCATGGTTCCTAGTCGGATTCGTTAACCACTGAGCCATGACGGGAACTCCTAAACAACTATTTTGATCATTTTTATATGTCAATCGTATAATGTCTTAAATGTGTTACTTCACTTAATTCTTGCAACAGTCGCATAAGATAGGACCATGGTTGTCTCAGTGTTTAAAATATATAGTAAACTGTCACAGATTAGGTAACCTGATCAATGCAATGAACTTCAATTTTTGACTCTTTTACGTAATGCCTAACATTCAGCGTTGTGACACTGAGTGCCCACTGAGCCCTGGACACTGTACAAGGAACTTTGTGGATATTTCTTCAATCCGCCCCCTTTTTAAAAATGTTGTGCCCATTTCTGCTGTACACCAAAGTGACCCAGTCACACATATATACATATAGACACACACATTCCTTTTCTTATATTCTATCATGGTCTATCCCAAGAGACTGGATAGAGTTCCTTGCGCTATACAGTAGGACCTCCTCGTCTATCCATTCTAAATGTACTAGTTTGCATCTACTAATTCCAAACTCCCAGTCCATCCCACTTCCTCCCTGCTCCCAATTTCTTAGAAACCATACAGAGGTAAGGGTTATTAACCCAGTAACAGTGAAGGAAATGGCTCACAGTAGTCAAGCAACTTACCCATGATCATATATGGTTTACAAGTGGTAGAGCTGGGGTTTGATTCTAAGCTTCTTTGATTGCATATAGTTTTCACTTCATTATGCTTTTCTGTTCCTTCTCCTCACCCTCTTTTAATTTCCCAAGAAATCGCATCTTTTTTTTGTATTTACTTTCATACTCACCTTTTCTGGGGCGGCTCATTTCTTCCTTAGATCTAAGTGTCTGTATGGATCATGTACACGCAGCCTGAAGAACTGCCACTAGTCCATGCAATTCTGTGGCTAACAGACTGTCTCAACTTTTATCTGACAGTGTCTTTTTTTTTTTTTTTTTCCCACTGTACAGCAAGGGGGTCAGATTATCCTTACATGTATACATTGCAATTACAGTTTCCCCCCCTCCCTTTCTTCTGTTGCAACATGAGTATCTAGACATAGTTCTCAAGACAGTGTCTTGATTTCACCCTAATTTGTTAAAGATATATTTTTCTGCATATAAAATTCTGGTTTGACAGCATTCTCTTTCAGCACTGAAAATATATTATCCTATTGTCATTTGGCTACCTTTATTTTTTTATAAGAAGTTCTTTTATAAGAAGAATATCATATGATATTTTTTCTCTATGTAATATATCATTTTTCTCTAGCTGGTTCAGGATTTTTACTTTTTATTTCTCATTTTCAGGAGTTCAAGGCTGATATGGCTAAATTATGGTTTCATTTTATTTGTCTCGCGTAGGGTTGGTTGACCTTCTTAAACTTTTTTCCCATTAAATTTGGGAAGATTTTACATCATTATTTAAAAAAACCAATCTTTTGTGTGCCATTCTCAATCACTCCTCTCTTTCTGATACTGTAATGACAATGTGTCCCTTTGGTCACTGTGGTTCTATTACTTTTTCCATTTTTAAAAATATGTATACTTATTAGATAATTGCTATCATCCTGTTATTAATTATCTATTAACTATCTTATTAGATATTCCTATTAGTTTAAAGGTCAGTAACCATTTTTCTGCTTTTTCATTGTCCAGCTCATCCAGTGAATTTTCCATTTCAGAGTGTACTTTTCAAGCGTGGAATCTCCATTTAGTTCTTTTTATAGCTTCTATTTCCCCTTAGGATTTCTCTGTTTACTTAGTAGGACCATATTTTTATTTTCCGTCTTTGAATATATTTACAATGGCTGCTTTAAAGCCCTTCCTTGTTCCAACAGCTTGGTTATCTTAGTGCCTGATGATAGGTTTCTTCTTGATTATAGGCCATATTTTCCTGCTTCCTCACACATCTAATACATTTTTATTGTGTGTCGGCAATGATCTTTCTTTTGGCCCACAACTGCCGCCTGCAAAAGTTCCCTGGCCTGGAGTGGGACATGCCACAGCAGTGAGAATGCCAGATCCTTAACCCACTGAGCTACCAGCGAACACTGAGGCAAAGCTTTATTTTAAGGCATCTGAATTATGATGTTTTCCTTTCAAAAGTGTTGCCATTTTCCCTGGCAAGGATCTTACTGGGTGACCTTGACTACGTACGTCCATGCCACCTTGAGTCTATCTCAATGGCACCTACTTAATGGCATAGTAATTGAAAAGGCAAACTTAGCCTCATCTTAAAGGACCTTTACACAAAGCATTAAGTATGATCATATAAATATGAAGACTCCTCCCCTGCCTTCACAGTACATCTTAATCAAATTTTCTCTCTCTATTCCATGGTGGCTTCTTTAAGAACCTGCAGATTTTATCTCAGTATTAAAATTGGTTAGATGTAAATCGAATATCCATGTAGAAAAAAATGTATTTTGATTTTTACCACACACTATACGAAAATTTTATTTCATATGGATTGTAGATCTATGTATCAGAAGTAACACAATTTTCTAGAGGAAAACAGGAAAAAATATCTGTGATCTCGGAGTAGGCAAAGATTTTTTAAAATAGGACACAAATATGGCTAGTCATAAGGGAAAAATTATTGATAAATGGGAGTAATTTAAAATTGAGATCTTCCATCCATCAAAAGACACAGAGTGAAAAGGCAACCCTCAAAACATTGTATAGATCCACAAAAGTCTCACATCAACAATTTCCTAAAAACTCCTACAGATCAATAGGGACAAGAAAGACAACCTCATAGAAAAATGAGCAAAACACTTGAACAGATAAGTCACCAAAGAGGGTATCTCACTGACCAATAAACATATGAAAAAGTGATACATTTCACTAGTCATCCAGAATACAAAAATGAAGAGTACAGTGCAATACCACTTACGCACCAGCCAGAATGACTAAAATGGAAAAGACGCAAAATTCCAAGAGTCTGTAAACTCATAGAACAATCAGCACGCTGTTAGTGAGGGTGTAAGCAAATAGAGCCACTTTGGAAAACTCTTTCACAAGATCTATTAAAGCCGAATCTACCTATATGCCACAACACAGCCATTCTACTCCTGGGCACGGACTCAAGAGAAATGCATACCTGTGATTGCCAAAGATACGTCCTTAAGTGTATATGGAAGCACAATTTGTAATAGCCACAAAGTGGAAAGTACCCAAATGCCCATCAACAGCAACAGATGTAAATAAATGGTAATAGTCACACAACACTGTGCACTGAGTCTGAATAACATGCAACCAGACAGGACAAGCATGATGATTAAAGACAACACCACGCAAAAGTCCATACTGTATGATCCATTTCTGTAGACTACAAAACAGGCAAAACTAATCTATGATATTGGAATAAAGGTAATGGTTAACCTTGGGGGAGTGACTAGAAACATAGGGCTTTTGTGAGGTTGGTAAGAGTCTGGGTTTTTTTGTTGTTGTTGTTTTTTGTGTTTTTTAATCTGGGTGCTGTATATTTACTATTTGGATAAATTTGTATGTGTCTATATATCCTACCTGTATATCAATGCTATTTCTGTCTTTAACGCACTTAATTTTTTTTAGCTGGCTGGTAGCCGAGCTGGCAATGATCAATCAGTCCCTTTGTTGCTGGCGACTGAATGGAGCTGAATGAGAATTTTACGATTATGATTGCTCTTCTATTTTGAGTGATTGATCCACTTTATATTCTCTACAGCCCCTCTAAGTGCCATTTTAAGGGCCAGAGTGGCTTACTGTGGGTTTGGCATCTGTCCCAGCTTCCCTCTTCGAGTGGAAGGTGTAATCTGAGTTGCTAGCAAACACACCTCAGAAACCAGATTGTTCTTTGGCTAAGACCAGTGAGCCTTAGAGCTGCTCAGCTCTGCACACAGCTTACCAGATGTGCATAGACTCAGATGGCTGTCACGGGGAGGGGACCTGCCCACATTTGCACCCTCTGAAGGTTTTTCAGTCTATGAGGGTCCAAAGCTCCCCTCAAGGACCCAAGAGAAGTCAGCTCTAGCTGCTGGCCCCCCGGGCAGCTGCTGTAAGCTCTGGCATCCTAGTGTTTTCCCTCTGCGTCTGTCACTATCAGGTTGTATGGCTTTGCACTCACCTTATGTTGGGGTGTTGTCTCCACAGCTTTCAAGGCTCAGTTCACATGCTTCCTCCCATAAAGTCTCCCGTGAATAGTCCCCTACATGCAGTCTCATTCTACCTGCTCCCATGGTACTTTGCAGAAACATCCATTCAGTCCTTACTATTATTAGGAGCAAACTGTTGTCTGTGGGTCCCTGTTCCCTCCTAAGCGGTGAGCCTTTTGAGGGTCAACCAGCATCTTTTTGATTTATGGCCTTACAACCTTGGCCTTTACCTCCATGTATGTTTATTGAAAAAAAAATGGAAAGAATTTCATGTAAATGACTTTGCACGATTATTTGCTGAATGTCTGTCCCTCCAACTAGACTGTAAACTCCATGAGGGCAGTGGTTGCTTTTTAGTTCACCACTGTTTCCTTGTGCTAAAAGGGAGCCTAGCGCATGGTAGGCACTCAGTAAATATTTTTTGGGAAAATGAATGAGTCTAAAATGAAGATGTTGCTCTTTGAAGTCTGATCCAGTTTAGAATTATCTAATGAATCGGATTTACTGAATTTAGTTTCTTTTAAAAATAACTATGTGTATATATACACACACAAACCCCCAATATATATGCTCATTTAATGCATATATATGCATCAGCTCAGTAACACACATATAAATAGGTTTATATGGACATTATATAGGACATTATATATTCACCTCTTGAACAAAACAGGGGTTAGGTGTGCCAACCCCCATGCATGCTATCTCTGCCTCAAAAAAAAAAAAAAAAAAAAAAAAAGGATTTGATAAATGACTCACTAAGGGCAGGAAGTTGAAAGAATTTGGGAAGAATCAGGATTCAAACCCTTGTTCTCCTGATTCCGCATATTGTGATTGCTAATCAAACACAAATTTTTCCCCACATTTAGTTAAGATCTGTAAAATGAAAAGCCAAGTACTATATTCACTGAAAAAAAAAAAAAGAAAAAAAAAAACCACGTGTAAGCAGAATCATGCAGTTCAAATCCATGTTGTTCAAGGGGAAACTATATTTGATTGTGTGATTACCGGTTTGATGTCTTTCCTTCATTATAGCGTAAGCATCAGAAGCATAGAACTTGCCTATATTTTTCTTATCTGTCTATCTCCAGCCCCTTGTACAGTATCTGGCACAGAGTAGGTGCTCAATAATGATTTGCCAAATGAATGTGACCAAGTCTTGAAAGAAGAAAGATGGCTTGCTTCTCATTTTGCACTGAGATAGCTTTTCTCAAAATGTAATTTTGCACGTAACTCTATTATCAAATATATTTGGATAGTATCTCTTTCTACACTCCCCTCTTGGATATTTACTGCACAGATTAGTATACTAAAGACTCTGAGAAGTCCTGCAGAGGTCCTCATGAACTTGGCGTCTCTTTAACTCCTTAATTCAATGAACTTTTCATTATCTATTAAAATTCTGAAGAATTAGTACTCCATAAAACACAATTTGGAGAATACTTCCCAAAGTTTACTTAGATTTGCAAGTGACTTACTTTAAGCCTTCTTCCCAGTGCGGCTGGATGGGGTTTCACAGGCTGCACCACGGACAATTCCAGGGGCACCATTCACGATGCAACCTGCAAAGAGTGATACTGATTTTGTACCACATATTCTGTTTCCCAAAGAAATTACCACTCTTTCAATTTACAAAAATTAACAATTTACAAAAAAAATTCATCCTCTTCACAAAAAGAATGTAAATACTTTCTCCATTTCCTCCTTCTACTCTTAGCAGCTTTCTTTGCACAATGTAGAGGTTTCTTTTCGACTTTTATCTTTAAAACCTAATGGTTTCACTCTTTCACGAAAACAAGGATAACCTTAGGCCAAATCATGATGGAGGCAAATAAATTTTTCTTCTTTGCACCTGTCTTTTCTATACCTCTCTTCCACTCCATTGCATGAATCCTTCTATGATAACTTTCTCCTTCCTCCCCAATCAAGAGAAATTTTTGCATCAGCCACTTACACTTTAGTCTGAATTGACTCCTCTCTCCTAGAGGCATTTGTATCTTAAGATATATCTTCCATTGTGAAAGAAAAGCTTCAGACCTAAGTTATTCCAGGTGTTGGTGAGTCAGGAGGAGGCCGTGCTTGGGGAAGTGACCCCCCCCCCCCATCACTTGCCAATCACAGGCTAGCTTCACATATGATTAGAACCAGCTCTGTAGAGAGTATCTTTTTTTTTTTTTTTTTTTTTTCAGTTTTGTTGCCTCTGAGTTTCCTTCCACATATTCCCCTACCTTCAGCCCATGTGCTTGACTAGAACTCCATACCTGGGTCATGGATGCAGCACATCATTAGGCCAGTCCACAAATAAGATTCTTCTGGCCACACTAACTGGTTCAGGAAAGGTGCTTGAGGTAATCAAAGCCAGTGAGACATGATAGGGTTTTTGCTAAGAGTGCTGGGAGAGCCATGGGCCCCTCGCATGAAAGCAGAGAAAATATAGATTTTAGAGCAACTGGTGCCATTTTGCTCCTATGTGGAATCAAGGATGAAGCCACACAGCCAAGACTCAGTGGAAAGAGAGAGAAAATGAGTCCCCATGATTCAATTCCTTCCTCCCTGCTGTTCAGGCAACTCAGCAGGAAAGTTAGAGCAGAATATTGCAAGAGAGAATTTTCCAAATCATAGGTCATAACCCATTAGTGAGTTGTAAAGACAAATTCAGTGGGTCATCAAGAACATTAAAAATATTGAAAAGGACCACTGGGTTGCAATGAAATGTATATGATGTGTTAGGGGCAAAACATGTTTTAAAGCCACTACTAGTCAGTTACACATTTTGGTAATTTCTTCCTGTATATAAAGTAATTATTTTTAAAAAACCCTGAAGGGGTTTAAAAAATACTTTGTAATGATTGGCATTGGTCCTATCTGATGGTTAAAAGGGGAGATAATAAATAATAATATTTTCTATTAAAACAAAAGACAGGAGGAACCAAGCTGTACCTACAGCTGGCCTTACCCCTAGTCTTTTCAATTGGCTTTGCCTAATAATTTCCTCTTTGCTTAAGCAGGTAGGAGTTGGGTTTTCTGTCAGTTGAAACCCAAAGGAATCTAATGAAAACATTAGCCAAAGAGGTGCTCTTACTTTTTTGGGATTTATGCTTCCCTAGCTACCTGACCTAGGGATAAATTCAGTCCACCACTATCAGAAGAATAGAGGAAGAAATAAAATAAAAAACTTGGAGAGGTCTAGCCACCTTGGGAGGGCTCATGCTACATCTAGGGGAGACGTATGGGCAGACTTTTCCTTGAGGTCTAGAAATATGTCAGCTCTGATGTCACTTCTAGGAAGGGTACATCATATTATGCCACTCCCATATCTACCACTGCTTTGGAATTGGGACTCACCACCACGAACACAAACACACACGTTCATATGTTTGAGCAACATATCAGGGAAGGCTGAGAGACGGAAAAGACGCTGCTCACGGGCTTATAAAGCACGTACGTGGCTTGTGCCTGAGTAACTTTAAACCCAGAGAAATGCAGTGTTTTGTCCTGAAATTTGCCCTATAAGGCCTGGCTGCTATTACAGACTCTTATCTATCCACCTGGACCAAGTGGCTGCCCCTCAAACCTCTCCTAGGCAATAGTCACCTGTTAACCTGGTCACTGTGCTAAGGGTTTCCTAAGAGCTTTCTAGGTCTCTGTGTATTTACTCAACTCTCAAGCCCCAAATATTGTGTGGATTCTTGTAGAGGAGGATAGTGCACAGTCTTTTCAGCTCGCAAGCATTATAGGGTTATCTTTCCAAGAGGATGCTAGGTTCAGAAGAACCTATATGCCTGAAAGAAGGGGCTTTCTGGAAGACATAGAAATACACAGAAAACATTTCCTTCTTTCTTGCCTGGGTCAGGGAGAGAAGGGGCTCTTTTTTCCAGGATTCCCCACCAAAGGCTTTAGAACACCAGTTCTTCAAAATGAAGATACCAAGTAAGAAGGAATAAAGGACATTTTGAGATAATTGGTGGGGAGCCAGCCACATCAAATCAGAGTACTCCAAAATCCTCCTCCGAGTCGAGGTAATAACCTGGCAGGGCTTGAACGTGGCAGCTCTGTTTGTTCAGTAGTTGTTTTACTATGTATTTTTATTGGTTATTTTTCCTTCGATCCCCTGTTGATAGAGTCCTGTTCAAGGGTGATGTTTTTGATTTCCTGCCTGGAATTCTAAGTGAATGGAGGCAAGTAGGGAGGGGGAGCAGGTCACTAATAGAGGTTGGGGGATGGGGTGGAGTTTCCCAGGGCCCCGCTGAGCCCAGCCCTGTGTATTCACATCACATTATGCCTCTCCCATACCTAACCGCTGCTTTGGGATCTAGACTCACCACCACGATGTAGCCTATATTGTTTCACAGACTCTGGCCACATGGTTCTATTATTTCCACTTCCTCCTATGCTCCAACCACATCTGGTCTTTTTCCAATTTTTCAGCCATGATGCCTTCCAGGTAAGGGCTTTGCACATGCTGTTCCCTTTGCCTGGGACAGACTAGGTGAGTTTCTCATTATATGGTGAAGAAGAGTCCATTCATGGTGGGGCTGGCTTGTGAGACAGTACAGGGTCTTCATAAGAAAAATGAAAGTATTACTTGAGAAACGTGACACCCTTAGCTGATTTTTCCAGCAGATCTGGAATACTACTGAAGTATACTGTGTGGGCAAGGGTGCACAAAATTTAGAGAGGAGGGACACGGAGCCATCAGCAAACTCATAATCTTTTCTTTTTTTTTTTTAGGTTTTTAAAAAATGATTTTTATTTTTTTTTCCATTATAGCTGGCTTACAGTGTTCCATCAGTTTTCTACTGTATAGCAAACTCATAATCTTGATGACACTAAATTACTGATTTGCAACATCACTAATCAGTAGGGAAGTGTGAATCAAAACCACAATGAGATATCACCTCATACCTGTCAGCATGGCTGTTATCCAAAGGACAAGAAATAACAAGTGTTGGTGAGGGTGTGGAGAAAAGGGAGCCCTCATGTACTACTGGCAGGAATGTAAATTGGTGCAGCCACTATGGAAAATAGTGTGGAGGTTCCTTTAAAAATTAGAAATACAACTACCACATGATATAGAAATTCCACTTCTGGACTCTTATCCAAATAAATAAATAAATAAAAGAACACTAATCTGAAAAGATGTATGCACCCCTATATTCACTGCAGCATTATTTACAATAGCTGAAATATGGAAACAACCAAAGTGTCTATTGATGGGTGGATGAATGGATGAAGAATATATTGTGTATATATATACATACATATGTATTTCACATGTTATATATATATATATATATAATGGAATATTATTCAGCCATAAAAAAGAATGAAATCGTGCCCTTTGTGACCACATGAATGGACCTTGAAAGCATTATGCTAAGTGAAGTAAGTCAGATAAAGACAAAAATTGTATGAGTTCACTCATATGTGAAATCAAAAGCAAAACAAACATAACAAAACAAAACCCATAAAAACAGAGAATAAACTGGTGGTCGTCAGAGGGGAGAGGTGTTAGGGGATGGAAAAAATGGGTGACAGGAATCAAGAGGTACAAATGTCCAGTTTTAAAATAAATAAGTCCTATGATCATAATATACAACATGGTGACTACAGACAATATTATGTAATCACAAATTTGAAGGTTGCTAAGAAAGTAAATCTTAAAAGTTGTCATCACAAGAAAAAATATTTTTATAACTTTTTATGGTGGTGGTAACTAGACTGTATTGTGGTGATCATTTCCTGGCATATTCAAATGTCAAATCATGTTGTACATTTTAAACTAATGAAATGTTGTATGTCAATTTTACTTCAGTTAAAAATAAGTACATAAATTACTGATTTGCACTGTGGTCTATAACTGGAAACATGAGCCTGATAAAAAATGCTACAAAGCAACAATCATCAAAACTGTATGGTACTGGCACAAAGACAGACATATAGATCTGTGGAACAGGATAGAAAGCCCAGAATTCAATCCACGAACCTACAGCCAACTAATCTATGACAAAGGAAGCAAGACTATACAATGGAGAAAGGACAGCTTGATCAATAGGTGGTGCTGGGAAAACCAGACAGCCACATGGAAAAGAATGAAATTAGAACATTCCCTAACACCATACACAAAAATAAACTCAAAATGGATTAAAGACCTAGATATAAGACCAGACACTATAAAACTCTTAGAAGAAAACAGGCCAAACACTCTCTGACATAAACGACAACAAAAATAAATAAATGGGACCTAATCAAACTTAAAAGTTTCTGCACAGCAAAGGAAACCCTAAACAAAATGAAAAGACAACCCACAGAATGGGAAAAAAATCTTTGCAAGTGAATCAACTGACAAGGGATTAATCTCCAAAATTTATGAAGACCTTCTGCAGCTCCATACAGAAAAAACAAAAAAAACCCCATCCAAAAATGGGCAGAAGATCTAAGCAGACAGTTCTCCAAAGAAGACATACGGATGGCCATGAAAAGATGTTCAATATCACTCATTATTAGAGAAATGCAAATCAAAACCACAATGAGGTACCACCTTACACCAGCCAGAATGGCCATCGTCAAAAAGTCTACAAACAGTAAGTGCTGGAGAGGGTGTGGAGAAAAAGGAACCCTTCTACACTGTTGGTGGGATTGTAAATTGGTGCAACCACTGTGGAAAAGAGGATGGAGATGCCTCAGAAAACTAAATATAGAACTACCATTTGATCCAGCAATCCCACTCCTGGGCATGTATCCAGAGAAAACCATGACTCGCAAAGACACATGTACTCTGATGTTCACTGCAGCACTATTTGCAATAGCCAAGACATGGAAATAACCTAAATGTCCATCAACAGAGGAGTGGATCAAGAAGATATTGTACATATACACAATGGAATATTACTCAGCCATTAAAATGAACGAAATAATGGCATTTTTAGCAATATGGATGGACCTAGAAATTATCATGCCAAGTGAAGTCAGCCATACAATGAGACACCAACATCAAATACTTTCACTGACATGCGGAATCTGAAAAAAGGACAGACTGAATTTCTTTGCAGAACAGATGCTGACTCACAGACATTGAAAAACTTATGGTCTCCAGAGGAGACAGTCTGGGGGGGTGGGGGGGTGGGGGGATGTTCTTGGGTTATGGGATGGAAATCCTGTGAAATTGGATTGTTATGATCATTATACAGCTACAGATGTGATAAATTCATTTGAATAATAAAAAAATGAAATATCTGTTAAAATAAAAAAACAACAAAACAAAAAAAAAAGAGTTGGGCAAACTTTGATTAATAATACCTTACATTTATTAAGTGCTCATCCCATTATCTCTTTTCCAATGTGAGGACGATTAATAATAATAATAATAATAACATCTATCTAGCACTTACTATATTCCAGGCACTATCTAAACTTTTCTTTTTACAGCTGTACCTATGGCATATGGGAGTTCCTGGGCTAGGGGTCAAATCATGCCACAGCCACAGCAACACTGGATCAGAGCTACCCCTCAGTTTGCGGCAAGACCAGATCCTTAACTCACTCAGCGAGGCCAGGGATCGAACCTGGATCCTCACAGACACTGTGTCAGGTTCTTAAGCCTCACAGACACTGTGTCGCTTGAGCCACAGTGGGAACTCCTAAACTCTTTACATGTATTACATTGTATTCACAATGATCTCATGAGGTAGACAGTACTATTACCATGACTTAACTACTGAGGATAATAAGTCACAGAGAGATTAAAATGTGTGCCCAAGGTCACACAGCTTGTATGTAGTGGGGCTGGGATTCCAACCTGAGGGCATAGTCCTTGGACTTCACCACCACAGACCACCCCGTACACTGCCTTGCAGGGCAGGGGAGAAATCGCACCTAAGGCATTGGTTAGAGTCGTCAGATTGTGCCCTTTAGCATCTCTGGAAGTCTTCAATCTGTAACTACTGGTTACATATTTCCTTGGGGAAGATTTTCCCTGAAATAGCATTTTCCTGCCAACATGAAGGTGGTTAAAGGGTAATCTGGGGTCAGGAGGTCAGGACCAAAGTAACTGGTGGCAGAATTTTCAGAAGTCAATATTATCATCAGGTCAACAGCAGGAATCAGTCCAGCACCTGTCCTTCTTAGGTTCCAACGTATCACAAATGTCCCACCCTCAGGGATATTGCTAGGGAATTCCTCTCCCCGTTTAGATTACTCTGAACTGACTCTGAAAGAACCAATGAATTAAGTGCAAGTAGTTCCAAGTAGCTCATTTGGGAGGTGCTGAGGATATAAGCAGGGCAATTGACAAGTGACACAGGGAAGGGAAGGCAGTCAATAAAAGATGTATTATTGGATCAGCTACCAGAGTAAGTGGCTAGAGCTCAGCCCCAGAAGGAACACACGACCTCAGAATTATCCCACCCAAGGGTGAGGAAGCTGGGACAGTTACACCCCAACCCTCAAGAACTCAGTTGAGGGTTTCTTCTGGCTTGCAATTCTCTAGCGCTTCTGGTCTGCTCTGCAAGGCAGTGCAGCCTTCAACAGATCTGGAAGGACCCAGAGGACATTTTGCTAAGTGCAATATTCCAGACCCAGACAGACAGATACTGCACAATCTCACTTACAAGGAGAATCTAAAAAAGTTGAACTCATGAAAGCAGAGAGCTGAATGGTGGTTTCCAGGTTTGGGAAGGGGGAGAGGAAAATGGGGAGACAGTGGTCAAAGGGCCCAGACTTTCAGACATAAAATAAGTTCTGGGGCTGCAACGTACAGCATGGTGATTACAGTTAAGCCACGGTATTGTAGGATTTCCCTTGTGGTTCAGTGGGTTATTGTCACTGCTATGGCTCTGGTTACTGCAGTGGCATGATTTCCACCCCTGGCCTAGGAACTTCTGCATGCCATGGGCACAGTCAAAAACAGAAAGAATACTGGAGTTCCCATTCGTTCATTAATGACCCTCAGATCCATGAGGATGCAGGTTCGATCCCTGGCCTTGCTTAGTGGGTTAAGGATCCAGCGTTGCCGTGAGCTGTGCTGTAGGTCACAGACTCGGCTCAGATCTGGCGTTGCTGTGGCTCTGGCGTAGGCCGGCGGCTGCAGCTCAGATTCGACCCCTCGCCTGGGAACCTCCGTACGCCACGGGTGCGGCCGTAAAAAGACAAGAGGAAAGATGGAGTTCCCGTTGTGGCGCAGTGGTTAAGGAATCTGACTAGGAACCATGAGGCTGCAGGTTTGATCCCTGGCCTTGCTCAGTGGGTTAACGATCCGGCGTTGCCGTGAGCTGTGGTGTAGGTTGCAGATGAGGCTTGGATCCCGTGTTTCTGTGGCTGTGGTGTAGGCCGGCAGCTACAGCTCCGATTGGACCCCTAGCCTGGGAACCTCCACATGCTGTGGGTGCGGCCCAAGAAAATGGCAAAAAGGCAAAAAAAAAAAAAAAAAAGAAGAAGAAGAAAGAAAGAATACTGTATTGCACATTCTCTAAAGGGAGTAGATTATTCTGTGTTCTCACCCCCACCACACACACTCACACACTCACAAATACACCTACGTGAGGTGACAGACGAGTTAATTATCTTGATTGTGATCCTCACTTCACAAGGTATATGTATTTCCAACCATCACCTTGTACACCTTAAATATGCACAATTTTTATGTGTGGATTCTACCTCGACAAAGCTGGGGAAAGTCAGTTTTCAGGCAGACACAGGCTCCGGCAGCTACGAGCAGCCAGGAAACAGTGGTGGGCAGGCGGGGCGCTGCCAGTGCCTATGGTACCCCGGTTATGGCTGAGGACAAGCAGTTATGAGAGATGTGGAGATGGTCAGACCTGGGTTTTCAATCCAGCTTCCAGCACCTACGCTGTGACCTTGGATGAGTGATTTCATTTCTCCAAACATGAGGTCTCTCTTTTACACCACGGAGACTAAAATAATGATGCAACTTCTCACTAAAAAAATGCAACTTCTTATTATTTTGTGATTATTATCGTCGTTACCTAATGTGACACGTCCAAGCAGAGGGAAAGGGCCTTGGGAAGAAAGTGCCAGTCTCTGAGATGCTTAGAGCAACTCAACGCTTGCCAAACAATTTAGAGCTGTCAAAAGCACTCGGATGGCGTGAGGCTTCTACGAGCATTTTCTTCCTTTCCCTCCCCCAAAAGGTCAAACATATGCTTCAAGTGGGACATTTCCTTCAATCACTTTCAAAATAACAATTTGCCAGAACATTTTTATTAACCTTGAAACTTGTCCAATCTGCAGAGGAATAATAGGCTACAGTGATACGGATGATAATAAAGTCCCAAACAAACCTGGCCAACAAGTGACACATGGACTCTCTCTTTGCACATAATTACTTTTTTTTTTTAATGCTGCATGTGATCAGCACACAGAGCTGGTCCTCTCTGGGGGAGCATTCACTTGGAAAACTGCCAAAGGAGGACGCCCTGCTTTGCTTTAATAAAGAGGTAAGGGCTGAGTTCCCGTTGTGGCTCAGTAGGTTAGGAACCTACCTGACTAGTGTCTGGGAGGTTGTAGGTTCCATCCCTGGCCTCGCTCAGTGGGTTAAGGATCCAGCGTTGCGGCGAGCTGTGGTGTGGGTCGCAGATGCGGTTTGGATCCTGCGTTGCTGTGGCTGTGGCCGTGACCAGCAACTGGCAGCTCCACTTCGACCCTTAGCTTGAAAGCTTCCATATGCCGCAGGTGCGGCCCTGAAAAGCCAAAAGAAAAAGAGGTGACCGCTATAGAACTTCCCTGCATAAGCCTTGGCTCTTGGCTTAGAAGCCATCAGGTGTGCAGAGCCTGTGCTAGGGAGGTGGGTCCGGCAGCCATAGGTCCAGATTGGAACCCACGGTGGGGGAATTCCACAGGTGAGAGTCCATATCCTCACCTGATCAGCTGTGAGAGGAGGGTTGTGTGGGGCTGGGTCCCCTGGGAACAGACTTACCTACAGAAGGTTCCTGGGGCACCTTCTCCAGAGACGTTCCAGGAGGACCGTGGCAAGAGGCGGGCAAAGGGAGAAGCTGGTCCTTGATGTGGTTACAACGGAGACCTCGGCCCCCCTGGGGAGCACAGGAGTTGGGGTAGCCCTTCAAAGGTGTCCCAAATTGAGGCAGGGCAGCAGAAGCCAATTTTTTAAAAAATATATTTGAAAAAAATATTGTCATTATGAAGGTGCAGTTGCCAAAGTGGGAGGATGGCGCTTACTTAACAGCTTTTAGCTTGATTTATAGCTTGTAAATATCCAGACACACGGTACGTGGGCTTCTATTTGCAGTCCTGCCCCGTGCCCTGCGCGGGAAGGAGGCAGCCTGGAAGAAGGTGTTCGTTCAGCTGCAGAGCTTCGACTCCACATAGGTGGATACAGTGTGGAGTTAGCACAGGTAAGGGAGCACAGTCCTGTCATGTCTGGCTTTGTGACTCTGTCTACCAGAGGTAGCCACTGCTGTTATTACGCTTCTTTGGGCCATTGTGGATCTGAGAGCTTTCTTTCCTTGTTCAAGGTCGTGCGGTGGGTAAGATGTAGAGCCCAGGACGGAAACTAGACCACCGAACCCAGGGCCTATACACTCCATGGTTCTTTGTGCAAGGCCAAGCCGGCATCTGGTCCGTGCCACAGGTGACACAGATGACATAGAAGCCCACCTCTCCTCTCGTTGCTGAAATTCTCTTTGAATGTTAGGGCCTGTGCAAATGTCACCTCCGGCATGACTCTTTCTCTGGTTTTCCTCTGCCGCATTTCTTTCTTCACTTTGCTTGTCTTTCTCAGACATAAACTTATATACCCTGATTAATATTTAAATTGGTTTTCTGGGTATCTTCTCTCCAGGCCTAGAATATAAGTTCCCGGGTGCCAGCGTTCACTGTATTCATTTCTGTGTCCCTTTATGTTAGTTTTCCCTTGCTATGCAGGAGAGTCCCAGGAACTTAGCCGCTTAAAACAACACAGAGTGACGATTTCACAGTTTCTGTAGAAGTCCGGCCTTGGGGTCCTCTTGGAAGCCCACTGGTGGTTGGCTGAATTTGTTTCTTGGCTGATATAGGCTCCGGTCCCATTGTCCTGATCGTTGTCAGCTGGGCGCTGCTCTCAGCTTTGCGTCAGCCCCCACCCCATGAATGTTTGTTTTCTTCCAGGCCAGCTGCAGCCCATCTCCCCTGCCTGCAACACCCTGAAGAACACTCTTATTTTCAAGCATCACACGACTAGCTCGGACCCACCCAGTGTCATCTTCCTCTGGCAACAGAAGAACAATCACAGGTATGATATGGGATGTGATCATATTCACAGTTTCAACACAGGGTCCAAGGGCAGGGGATTATACAAAGGTGGGGGTCACGGGGTCATCTTAGACTTCTCCCGCTATCCTCTTCTCTCATCTAAAATGTATCCTGTGAAAGTTTGCAAGGCAGTGACTGATTCCTCACTGAGTCACTGTTTCATTTTCCTAGTTCATTGCACTTGAAGCAGAAGCACAGCAGCACTCCGGCTGCCTGCCTTCTTTCCCTCTGGGAGACAAAAGAAGAAACTTACATCAAAGAAGGCAGAAATAATTTTGGTCCCTCCTATTCTTCGAATCCAGTAGTTCCAAAAATAAATATATCACCCAGGGAATACAAGATGATGCTAAGGGGTGTATGAGCATAGTCATAAGTAATATGGAAGCAAATGATGAGAAATGCATTCCTTTTTCAATTCTTTTCCAATACCTCTTATTACACTCAGGAGAACGTCTCAGTTTTCTGCCAACATGTGCTTAACACCTCCTACGCTTGCAAATCTCCCTTTTTAAAAAGGAGGCTCAGGCTCAGAGACTTAAAGGTGCAACCGTATCCACCTAGCACTGGACAACATTTTTCTTTGCATCATGCCAATTTTTACATCCCTTTAATTATGGCAAACGATATCACTGCTGATAAAAGATTTCCTTATTAATGGAGTTCCCGTCGTGGCTCAGGGGTTAAAGAGCCCGACTAGTATCCATGAGGACTTGTGTTCAATCCCTGGCCTCCCTCAGTGGGTTAAGGTTCCAGTGTTGCCGTGAGCTGTGGTGTAGGTCACAGACACCGCTCAGATCTGGTGCTGCTGTGGCTGTGGCATAGGCTGGCAGCTGTAGTTTGGATTCAATCCCTAGCCTCCTGGGAACCTCCATATGCTGCAGGCATGTCCCTAAAAAGACACACACACACAAAAATTTCCTTATTAAGATTTTTTAAAAGAAAAAAGTAATAAATGAAGTTATTATATAATGAGTGTACTGGTGCTTCACAGATGTGGCAAAAGTTATCAATGTAGGATGTGAATGATGGCAGTTGGAGAAACAGTGCTCTAACCTGGGGGTTGAATGGGCTGCAGCATCTGGGCTGGGGCGGAACCTGCAGGGGAGACGTAAAGGGGGCTCAATTGCTGACACATTGGAAACAGAGAGGGAGGGGCTGGAGAACAGCCCGGGCCGTGGGAGCCTGGCTTCTTGTCCTGTGTTGGCCATTTCCCAGCTGTGCGCCTCGGAGCATCCTCTTCCTTTTCTGGACTTGCAAGATCTCCACTGCAAAGCGTTTGGACCTGATCACCTCTAGTGTTCCTTTCTACCCTGACTTTTTATGATCCTGTGAATGAGGCAGGCATTATAAAGTCTCAGTAATTTTGAGCCACATTTTAATATGTTGCTGTGGAAAAAAAAAATCTCTCCATAGCTGATCATTGACAACGGGGCTTCTCAACTGTTGCATTACTGACATTTGAGACACCATAATATCCTGTCGTGGGGATTGTCCTATGCTTTGTAGGATGACTAGCAGTCCCTAAGCTCTATCCACTAGGTGCCAGTAACAATTTCCCAGTATAATAACCAAGAATATTTCCAGACACTGCCACATATCCTCTCGGGGGGCAAAATCGCCCTGGTTGGGAATCACTGATTTAGGAAAAATTCATCAGTTTTGGTGTGGTCTACGTTCCTTTGGTTCTAACAGCAGAAGGTGACTCAAACTTTCCAGTGGTATTTCTGGGGTGCCTATTGCCTTCCATGGAGAAATAGGAGACACTAGGCCACTGGATTAATCGATTGGTGTATTGACTAATTCTCTCACTAATCATTAACTGAACATAATCATACTGATCATCCGGCATGCAATGGTAAACGAGAACTTTTAAGGACTTTCAACTGGCCATCCTTGATTCACTCATCATTTTTGGCAAACCGTATTAATTAAGCGATTACTTGCATGCCTGTTCTTCATCCAACAAACAGTTCTTGTGTGTGTGGTGTTTGTTAGCCCTAGGCTGAAGCACAGAATCAGTGAGAAAGACAGATGGGCTACCTCTCCTTCAGGAAGTTCCAGCATGCAAGGCACTTGCTCTGCTAGATATTGCTGGGCACTCGAAGGTGACCATGATGAATGAATATGAATATGATGAATGAAGGCCACCTCAAGTATGCTCAGTTTAGTGAGGATGAGGAGGCACACACCCAGTGGAGTCTATTAGAAAACAAGAAGTGGGAGAGGTTCCCTGTGGCTGGGACGATTATACCTTCACGTAGGCATTTGAGCTGATAAGTAAAAACAGCAAAAATGGGCATTACCATGTACCCATTTTAGAGATGGGAAAATTTCAGAAGGCTGAGGACATTGCCCGAGGTCATGTAACTAGTGGAGTGCTGTGGATGGAGGGAAGATGGAGAAGGAACTTGCATCCACGTATGGATGTCTAGCAACAAAGCCCCAGGGACTAGTCTACTTTCCCAGGCTGATACTAAAGAGTGGTGGGAGAGTTCTCAGAGGGAGACAGATAGAAGCTAAAGAAGAGCAAGGGAACAAGAGTAGCAAAGCATTTGCAGAGCATCATCTGTACAAAGGCTGTGTAACAGTAAATGAATGACCTTTTCTCATCCCAGGACCCTTGGCTCCCCCAAGAATCCATTCCCAGTGGGAAAGAGATGCCACAGCTGAGATAGAGAATATGGTGGCTACAGCAGGAAAGCTGAGCATGGTTTGAGAAAAACAAGCAGTGGCCAGATTCAAAGTGAGCTGCACCTTTGTTGTTCAGACCTTTGAATCTTTATAGGATGAGTCATCAGAGAATGGCTCCCTCTTAAGGAAACTTAAAGGAGCCTCTTCTTCTTTTTAAAATTAGAGTATAGCTGATTTACAGTGTTGTGTCAATTTCTGCTGTACAGCATAGTGACCCAGTCACACACACACATATACATATATACATTCTTTTTCTCATATTATCTTCCATCATGTTCTATCTCAAGAGACTGGATATATATCGGAGTTCCCGCCATGGCGCAGCGGAAATGAATCCAACTAGGAACCATGAAGTTGTGGGTTTGATCCCTGGCCTTGCTCAGTGGGTTAGGGGTCTGGCATTGGTGGTGTAGGTCACAGACGCGGCTCAGATCCTGTGTTGCTGTGGCCGTGGCATAGGCCGATGGCTACAGCTTTGATTTGACCCCCAGCCAGGGAACCTCCATATGCCTCGAGTGTGGCCCTAAAAAAAAAAGAAAGAAAGAAAAAGAGAGACTGGATATAGTTTCTCGTGCTATATAATAGAACCTCATTGCTTATCCATTCTATTTACAGATAATAGAGTTGTAGCCTCTCTTCCTTCTGGTGTCTGCCCCCTTTGTGGCTGAAGTGGGTAGGGGGCCTGCAGTAGGCTTCCTGATGGGAGGGGCTGATGCCTGCCCACTGGTAGGTGGAGCTGATTCTAATCCCTCTGGTGGGTGGGGCTTAGTCTGGGATGCGATTAGAGGCAGCTGTGGCCTGAGGGGTCTCTAGGCAGCCTGTTTACTGAAGGGCAGGGCTGTGATCCCACCTGGATTGGTGTTTGCCCTGGGGCTTCTCAGCACTGACTGACAGGTGGGGCCAGACTTTCCCAAAATGGCCCCCTCCAGAGAAAGGCACCGCTGCTGTATATTCCCCAGAGCTTTGCTTTCAATGTCCGTCCCTCACAACAAGCCACGTTCACCCCTGTTTTCCCAGGATGTCCTCCAAGAACTGCAGTCAGGTTTGACCCAGATTCCTATGGAGACTCTGCTTTGCCCTGGGACCCAGTGCACGTGAAAGCCTGTGTGCGCCTTTTAAGAATGGGGTCTCCGTTTCCCCCAATCCCGGGGAGCTCCTTCGCACAAGCCCTGCTGGCCTTCAATGCCAGACGCTCCAGGGGTTCTTTCTCCCAGCGCCAGACCCCCACACGTGGGAGTTTGATGTGGGGCACAGAGCTTTCCCTCCTGTAGGTGAGTCTCTGTGAACCAGTTAGTTTCCAGTCTGTGAGGCTTCCCACCCGGGAGGTATGGGGTTGTTTATGTCACGAAATCACCCCTCCTACCTCTTGATGTGGCCTCCTCATTTTCTTCTGGAGTAGGATATCTTATTTAAGGTTTCCAGTCCATTTGGGTGAAGAGTGCTCAGCCTTTAGTCGTGGATTTTGTTGTTTTTAGGAGAGAGGTTGAGCTCCAGTGCTTCTAGGGTGCCATCTTAATCCCACCTCTCACCTGCTTACCTATTCCAAATGTACCAGTTTGCATCTACCAACCCCAAAGAAGCCTCTTCTCATTCTAGCTTTCAGTCTTGGTTTTCTGCTTCAATGTGCTTGCAGGACAAACCCCGACCTTAAAGACATCCCCCGTTACTGGAGACAACAATCTCTGCAGGTTCTTTACTAGTTTCACTACTGAGCAAACTATGCTACCGCAGAGAGCATTTTACTCGTTCAACTAAGGAATAGGGGAATAATTTCAGTATGTGCTGTACGTACCGTCAGCATGTGTTCCTGTCACATGCGTTTATCTCTCTTTGCTGCCTCCTCCCTCTGTGATCTGTGATTTGTTCATAAATAATACACAATCTGAGAGCAAATACAGGAATTTCATCTTGTTGCATCAAAAGAATTTCTGTTGGAGTTGGGAATTTTTTTTTTTTTTTTTTGCTAATGGTATTTAAATATATCTGGAAAAACTAGTTGTGTCTAGCAAAAATGCCTTAATGTGGAAAAAAAATTATCCACATTAGAATATTGGTCTTGAAAATATAAGATGGAATGTTTATTTAGAATAGATGATTATGATGATTTTAGCTGCATTTGTAATATCTTATTGATCTTTGAGAATTAAACCTTTAGGAAACCCACTGTATTTACCCTGATGGGCTGCAAATCACAATATGTACCAAGGCTGATGCATATTTCTTTTGGGAAAAAAGTGATCAAAGTGAGCATGTCTGTGTCTCCACCAGATTTTAGGTTTCCTGAAGTCAGGGAGAGGGGCTTTGTATCTGTCCTAGCATCAGGCACAGGAACTTGCATAATGGAGTGCTGGAGCTGACTTGCTCTGGTTTAGGCACGCTTTGGCAATTTTGCAAGTCACTTGTAAAACCCAGGGTGGCTTGAAATTGGCCATAGTGGAAATCTTTGCTCCACAGAAACTGACCAACAACAAATCAGGGTTTTGTTTTGTTGACTGCTAGTTTTCCAGGAAATGTTTGCTTGTCTAGAATGTGGGAGCCTCTATTTTGAGAAAATAACCACAACAAATCCTAAACTAATGCTTTATGATTGAGTTGGAACTTCTTCTTTTGCTGACTGGGCCATCTCTCCCTGCAATAGTGTTATTCCACAATATGCATGAAGAGACCGGGTAGAACGTATCCTAATTTTCCAAGCACAGACCCTTGTCTTATAGGCTATGTCTACCATAAAGAAGGCCTTTCCAACTTTATTGTGTGTTACACTCTTTCCATACTGCCTTCTTTCAATTAATGCTCTGACACTGAAAGCATAGTAATTAATACTCTGATTTCCGTCTTGGGACCCCACAGTGCACAAGGCACTTTGCCAGGGACTAAGGGACACTCAACATGACGAGGACCTAGTTCATGCTGTCTGATATTGCTCTTCTGGGAGAAGGAACAGGAGACTATAATTGATGGAGAATCTGGACTGGCCATTCTGTCCTGTTACTGTGATGTGTGGAGCTAATATCCATAGGAAGCAACAGGTCAGAGCCAGGGTCTCCCACTCAGCTAGAGCTAGAACAAAAACATGGCATAAGGTGTAACATAGTCCAGGAAGCTGTGAATCAAGAAAAGTCAGTGTAAGTCAATGTGGGGATGATGGGACGCTGAGTCTGGATATTCTAGACGTGAAGACTGAGCAGCAGGATAATTCTGGCATTGACCTGTGCGTGTGGTAATTTCTATGTTTCCAATCTGGTGACTGTGGCATGGGGTGCTGAGTCCATGGGAAGAGATGTCAGGGGCACCTGTGATCTCCCAGAGCTTGCAGATGACTTGAAGTGTCCTTAAACCCCCAGGAAAAGGGAGTTCATGATGAAGTCAGAAGAAATAAGTGTTAAGTAAGTGTCAAGGACTGAAGTTTAGCACGTCTCTGGATGCAAGGTTGATTACGGAATGTCTTCAAGGATGAAGTAGTATTTTACATTTAGAATAGATAAGCAATGATGTCCTACCGTATAGCGCAGGGAACGACATCCAGTCTCTTGGGGTAGAACATGATGGAAGATAATATGAGAAAAAGAATGTATATATATGTTTGACTGGGTCACTTTGCTGTGCAGTAGAAATTGCACAACATTGTACATAAACTATACTTTAATAAAAAAAAAATCAAGAAGGATTTTAAGGAAGAGGGAATTCCCTGGTGGTTCACTGGGTTAAGGATCCGGGGTTGTCACTGCTGTGGCATGAGTTCAATGCCTGGCCTGGGAACCTCTGCATACCTTGGGTGTGGCCAAAAAAAAAAAAAAAAAAAGAGAGAGAGAGAGAATTTGAGAATTTCAGGGGGAAAACAGCAGAGCCTTAAACAGAGAGTGAGGACTCCTGACACATGTCACATACCTATGAAGCCAGGTTTGCATTTGTTTCTCCAATTTGCCTAATGACAAGAATTGCCTTGGGAAAGGATATCGATTTTTACAGGTTGTTTAGCATCTCCCCCTTATAATCCAATACAGGGGATTGGGGGTGGAGCCCTGGCATCTGTATTTTAATTGGGGAAATTGCAGTGTGCTCTGTATCCTGGCTTTCTTGGGAGGAACTGCTCTGTGCTGAGCACTGTGTGTTTGTCTGGGGAAAGGGAGCGGGGACAGCAGGTGTTGGGAGGGAAGTCAAGTGTATGTGTTAGGCAGGTCCCCATCTTCCAGACTTGCTCCCGCCGACATCTCCAATGCCAGGGACAGGCTCCTTTATTCCCCAGAATTGGAACTGCCTGAATTTTAAAGCACTGCACGATTTATTCAGACGAAGTCTTTCAAGAAGGAGTGGGAGCTAGGCTGCAGGATTCTAATCTTGAATATTCAGGGAAAGCAGCATGTCCTATTCAACACGGCTGATCAATAATGAGTGCATTCACACTCTAAATGTGTGCATTATGTACAGATACAAAATATACAATGCCCCCAAAACGGGGAAAGACATTTCTGATTGAATTTTTTTGTTTGGGTTTATAAAAATAACTTGTGGTGCATCAATTACTCTCCATTTCCATGGATACAGGCAATACTTTATTATGTAACTCTACAGCTGTGCCGGTTTTTAATATAAAAACCCAGATTTTTTCATCTATTCCTCTTTCATAGTTACTGAACTGAGATAATAACATCTTTTACCTATGAATGTATTCAATTCCTTTTTTTTTTCCCCCACCATCCTGCAAACTCTTATTGATTAGAATTTCATTTTGTGGCTTTTGTAATAAAATCTCCAGTAAATGTTACCATTGCAGGCAGTGGAAGGGCGGAGCGGGAAAGAAGGTCATTCTTTATGAATATTGTGTGTAAATACGTATGTAGAAAGGATGCAGTGTGTGTGTGCCTTTCTTCCAGCTCCAACAAGTGAATGCCTGGACATTGTAGTGGCTTCCCACTTGTTCTAGGGCAGTTTGCACATAATTGTTTATGAAATCTTGAGAAAATAATTCCTCTACTTTTTTTTTTTAAAGACCCCACCATCCTCTTCTCTGAGAACAAAACTCTTATCTCTGTACTTCTATAATTTGTAATTCAGCATCCCTGTTTCAACTGCCTGGTGATGTTTATAGTTGATGAATATCACGTAGTTCTTTCCAGATGTCCCTGCACAGAAATGGCCTCCCATCGTCCCACGGGGTTGAGTAGTGAGATAGGGAGGGGGACGGAAGTGATGATGGGGAATGAAGACCCAGGACGCCCTGAAAAGGGAGGAGTTTAGGCGAATGGAGCTGGATGGGATGTGAGGAGCTGCGGGGAAGACTCCGTCCCTGCAGACCATCGGCATTTGGAATCCTTCCGCTAGCAATGCGGGAATTTTTTATATACAGCGTTCACTTAGGGCACCGTAATGGGGTTGAAGGAGCTAACAACTCCCTTCACTTCTATGTGAAGCGTTGCCTAGATGTGAGTGTGTGCATTTTGGAGGAAAGGAGCTGTGAGAAGTAGATGTGGCGGTGGCCACCTGGCTTAAAACAGTTCTTGGAGCGGTCACTCCCTCTTTGGATGACAGAGCCCTCCAAGAAAGTGGGGCGTAGTCAGGCCATCCTTCACCATTCTGGTTACAGTGATTGACCATGAGGTGGGCATCTGACCCGAGCCAGGCCAATTAGAGTCTTTCCCTGGGGGTTTTCCAGCTCCACTGGGAGGAACGATTGCCCTCTCCTCTCTCCGTGCTGGTGTGAGGATTCAGCCCTGATCTCCACCATGTGGCAAAAATCCGTCTACAATAGGAGGGAATCATTAAGTGATTGATTAATTCACAAGGCCACCATGGAACAGAAAAGAATGACGAGATATCATAAGATACTCAGTGTTGGCTCTTTACTCACACTTCTGTAGTCTTCTTTCCCAGGAGGAGACAAATGCACAAGAATTTTAGTGCCATGGCTTTTCTTTTCAGGGAGCCTCAGGGTCTCAGTTGCCCCCCATCCATCAAACGGGTCATCAGAGGTTCACCCCTACCTCTTTCACTGAGGTGTTGTGAGGACACAATGAGCCTTTTTAAAAATTTTTCAAATTTTATTTTATTTTATTAAAGCAAAGTTTATTTACAATGTTGTGTCAATTTCTGCTATACAGCAAAGAGACCTAGTTATACATATGCATCCTTTCTTTCTCCCATACTCTCTTCCATCATGGTCTATTCCAAGAGATTGGATAGCA
The DNA here is from genome assembly GCF_054392235.1 of Sus scrofa. Taxonomy (NCBI): domain Eukaryota; kingdom Metazoa; phylum Chordata; class Mammalia; order Artiodactyla; family Suidae; genus Sus; species Sus scrofa. Next base: position 34,060,895 of record NC_139388.1, read on the forward strand.
TTCCCTGTGCTGTGCAGTAGGGTCTCATTGCTTATCCATTCCACATGTAAGAGTTTGCATCTACTAACCCCAAACTCCCTGTCCATCTCACTCCCTCCCCTGTCCCCCTTGGCAACCACAAGTCTGTTCTCTATGTCTCTGAGTCTCTTTCTGTTCTGTAGACAGCTTCATTTGAGCCATATTTTAGATTCCACATATAAATGATATCATACGGTATTTGTTTTTCTCTTTCTGACTTAGTATGAGAATCTCTAGTTGCATCCATGTTGCTGCAAATGCCCCAATGAGACTTTTAAAATTACGTGTTGTTTGTATACTCCTGGGAGTTATAGCAGGATCTATGCTGACATGTCTTGGTCTGAGGCGGCAAACATGCACGAACGAGGTTAATGCTCTCTTTCTCTGCCTGTGGCAGACATCACCAATTGATTCTAGCACGCTTTCTGGCTCAACTTCCTCGTGACCTTACAGTCTTTTTCAATACAGTTCTCCGTGCAGCCTCCACCTCTGAGCAGAGTTGGCATATAGAATAAAACCCATCTGTGGTCTTCGATCTGGGTTCTTGAATGGCTGGTATTAGGGTTGCAGCCTGGGGATCAATTTCCCAACTAATCATGGGGTAGGGATAAAGATATAATGATATGCTGCCACCATTGTGAAAAGGACAAAATGGTATAACTGTGAGGAAAACATAAACAGGAATTTGGGGGTGAGAAGAAAGAGATAGTCATTTAAATGTCTTTGTTATCATTAATAACAGAAAACAGGAAGGTTAGCTAAAAATCACTCTAATTACTTCCCCTTCCAGCCGCCCAGGCTGTGAGCCTAGAACTGAACAGTTTGACAAGTCAAAACAGGACATAGTGTAAATCAGTATTACTTCTTGCTTCTGGGAATTTAAGAATGTGAGACTATAAGAACAACCTGATGTCAGGGGACATAAAACGATTAAAAAAATTCACCGAAAAATACTTTTTGAGTGGTTGCGGGTAGAGCATTTGTATGCCTATTGGTATGTTTCCCAGAAGTGAGCGACCACATGCAAAACCCTAGCTCTGTCAACAACTAATCAGTGGACAGAGGTGGCCTCTAAGGGCCTGAAGCGTCGGTGATGATAAGTCACAGACCCACAGCAACTGCATTCCCTCAGGCTCTCCCCAGCTTGCCAGTGGCTTTGCAGGACACGCTGGACCGAGATCACGGCCTCATTTCCACAGTGGCTTTTGGGCTCCGTACCTGCGAGGTGTCTACACACAAGGGTCCACACCCCGAACCAGGCTACGGTTGGCTGAGTTAGAGCCGGATTCCTCATCCGAGCTGAGCCAATAGGATGTTCTTTGCCCACTTTTATTTTTTATTTATTTATTTTTGCTTTTTGGGGCCACACCCTCAGCATATGGAGGTTCCCAGGCCAAGGGGCGAATCAGAGCTACAGCTGCTGGCCCAAGCCACAGCCACCATGACACCAGATCTGAGCCACACCTGAGACCTACAACACAGCTCATGGCAACACCAGATCCCCAACCCCCTGAGGGAAGCCAGGGATCAAACCTGCACTCTTGTGGATATCAGTCGGATTTGTTTCTGCTGTGCCACAAGGGAACTCCCATTTTACCCACTTTTAGAATTAAGTGACCAGGTCTCTAGTAAGTACCACTGGACCTAGGAGGCCATTTGGATGCGGAGGATAAGAATTCAAGGCAATCGGGATGGGCTGTGGCGGGCAGAGCGCAGAAGCCTTTTGGAGGAGGGTGTGGTGAAGGCTTTGGCTCTGCATTCTGAAACTACAGCCCTTGTCACTCCAGCTAGCTTAACTGGGCTTCGGATCTTTGTCAAATACTCTGTCCTGACCCAAACCGCTCCCTCAAATCTGGAGTGCTTACCTCTGGGTGCACAAGCCAGTATTTAGGCAGCAGGAGAGATGATTTTCTGTGGCGCGCGGCTACAGACTTTTAAAACATCGCCATCGATTTCAGTCGCAAGAAGGAAATTCCCTTTCAGCCCGGTTGATTATCTCAGTTTGGTGCTTGTCTTTAACACCTCAGACTTGCTAATTTCCTAGTTCAACAAAGAGAAGCTAGGGCTTAGGCGAAGAGCCTTCAGCAATCAACGTGATCTTGGTAGAATTTAACAATATTAACTTGCATGTAGTTGTAGGTAGCCTTCCGTTATGGAAGGGGATCTTAGTTTTCCTCATTCCAACCCACGGAAGCTGTGAGAGATATTAGACGAATCACAGTTGTTTAAAGCCAGGAAGTTTAGGGGTGGTTTGTTACACAGCCACAGATAATGGGAACAGAATCCATGCCAGATGATTCAATAGAGGACAATTAACACAGAGAACTGGTTAGAAAAATGTTGGAAGAACTCAAAGGGCTGGGAAGGGATGGTGCAGCCACCCAGCATTAGCGATGGCAGGAAGTCGCTTCTGCTCATCGGGCTATGGGCACCAAGAGGGTAGGAGACGTTACGGGTGGCAGGAGCCTGGGCCACCTGGCTGGAGCCGGAGCCATGGTGGAAAGGTCTGGTGGGAGATGGAAATGTATCTCCTGCCAAAGCCAGAGTCCAGATGGGGTGGGGGCAATATAAATATTTTAGCTTTTTCCTTCCCCCTTCATTCAATCTCCCCTTGAGCTTCTCATGAGACTCTTACCAGAATCCGGTTGCCATGGAAGCATGAGCACCATCATTTGCAGCGGTCAGTGCCCTGGGATACAGAAGAGGGCAGGGCAGAGGGGCCAACAGACTCAGAGATTTCAAAACCATACTTATGGCTACCAAAGGGGAAACGTTGGAGAGAAGGATGGATTAGGATTGGCATATACACACTGCTATATACAAAATCCACCAGGAACAAGGGCCTACTACTGTATAGCATGGGGAAAACTATGATAGATTCTGTGATGGCCTGTATGGGAAAAGAATTGGAAAAAGAATGGATGTGTATGTATGGTTGAGGCACTTTGCTGACCACCTGAAACTAATGCAATATTCTAAGTTACCTATAGGCCAAGAAATAATTATTTTTTTAAAAAATAGCAAATGGAGCAAGTACCCAGCACTCAGGGTCAAGTGACACAAACCAAGGGAAATGACTGTGGCTGCATGGCTCAGAATGGAATTAAGGCACGTGGATTGTCACAGACCGCCCTTTAACCATTCTTATGCCACCAGATCTATAGCTATCCCTGATTCATTAAATATGACTTAATCCTTTCCACATTTGTACTAGTAACAGTCAGAACCCTGGCATATCCCCCTTTGTGGCTCAGTCAGTTAACAACCCAACTAGTATCCACGAGGATGCGGGTTCGATCCCTCGCCTTGCTCAGTGGGTTAAGGATCTGGCATTGCCTTGCCATGAGCTTCGGCATAGGTTGCATATGCGGCTCCAATCCCTCAGGCTGACAGCTGCAGCTCCGATTCCACCCCTAGCCTGGGAATTTCCATATGCTGCAGGTGGGGCCCTAAAAGGAAAAAAAAACAAAAACAAACAAACAAACAAAAAAACAGAACCCTTCTCAGTTGCAGGTGGCTCACTTTTCTGAAATGTCCAGGGTGAAAAGGCTTCAGGCACAGATGGATGCAGAAGTTCAACTACATCATCAGGTGAATGTTCACGTCAACGCTGCTCCTCTGTCTTTATTCCCAGGCAGCTGCTTTTCATGTCGGGCAGCCTGACTACCAGCAGCTTTAGCCTTGCATCCATTGGCCGAGCAGCCCTAGTGAAAACTCAATGCCTCTTTTGCAATGATGGTTCTGGCCCAAGTTCGTGAGTTGAGTTTCGTTGGCCTGTCTTGACCGCAAGGGCCAGGAAAGTGGGATATTCTGGGTTGTGTTCATCAGTGTGCCCGTTCATGGAGGCAGAGAACCAAGTGAAATGAGGCGGGGGTCGGCCTCTCCTGAATGAAGACAGTTTGCTTAAAGAAAATTGTGGTACTTGTCCTTGAAACTGGGGGGTGCTGGGCAGGTGCAAACAATTGATGCAGCCTCGAACCCCTCCTGCACTTCTATTCTCTGCCTTCTTCCTGTTTCCCTGCATCCCTACCAGTCAGGCAAATGTTATACCTCATTCATCTCTATATCCCAACAAGATCTGACCTGGTACCAGAGACCAAGTAAGTGCACAGCAGATGCAGAGTTGAATTGAGGTGTAAGTACTTGCATTACGCATTTATTTCTAGAGCACAAGGGGTGTTTTCCATACCCTGAGCAAGGAGCAGACTAGATTCTTGTATTTTCTGGAGGGCGGAGGGGTGATAAGCAGAAGAGAAGGCAGCAGTGCTGGCCCAAATGCAGCCCTACTCGCATCCTGGAAACTTCTCCCTGCTGCCAGGTCCCTTGGGGCCTCTGGCCAACCCAGCTGAGCGCTCATCTCCATTTGCTACAAATTAAAAAACCAGCCTTTTCCTTTCAGTTGGCCTGAGGCACAATTTTTCCCTTCCAATTTGAATTGCATATAAGTACCATTTCTTCCCGGTGAATGTCTAAGGACAATCTGACACTTCAGTTGTTTTTCCTCCCCTTTCCGATTTAAAAGAGAAAACACATTTTAGAGCCCTGACTGCTATCCTAGCCCCCTTTTAAAAAGTACTGTTGGCATCCCACCGCAAAACCAAAGTTCTTCAATTACTCCATACAAATTAACTTCAGATTGGTCTTTGCCCAGGGCCACCACGGAAGCCCAGCCTCCTTTAGTCATCGGCCTCCAAACAATTCTCCCACTAAACAGAGCCGTTATGGGGCCTGTTTATAACAGCACCATTAAAAATGAAGAGCTGTCAAGAATGCCTTATAATGATGTTGGAAACTGTATTCAGAAAGATTTTTTTTTTAATGACTGGGTGGTTTTTAAAAAGGCAATGAAACACTTTTAAGGAACTATAATGTAATAAATCAATCATAGTCCCTCTGACTTGACGACACTGTCTTCGCATTTATTGCAGCGTATGCAAAACCACACTTAATTCTTTCCTCCCTCCCCCACCCCCTGCAAAACTTTAGAAGGCATCAAAGTAGAGCATATTTATATCTGAAGGTATCTATATTTGCTTTGAGTAGCATTTACTACATCCAAGCGTCCAAGTATTTATTGGAACATGGGCTCTTTTAAATTTTACGTTCAATGCTTCCTCTTTTGAGGGGATGGCATGGCTTAGCGTTCTTTGATTGTAGGCAACAGAAGCTGACTTTGACTCACTGAAGAAGAGGAAATTTATTACCCATCCATCCAGGAACACTTAGGTTGTTTCCAACTCTTTTTTTTTTTTTTTCCTTCTCCATTTTACTGAGAAATAATTGACATACCTCACCGTAGAAGTTTAAGCACAGCATGATGGTTTGATTTACATAGCGTGTGTAATGATTATCATAACAGGTTCAGCTAACATCCATCATCTCATATGGGTACATGGTAAAGAAAAGGAAGAAGAAAAGAGAAAAAAAGAAAAAAGGAATTTATCCTGTGATGAGAACACTAAGGATTTACTTTCTCAACACCTTTCCTGTGTACCGTAACAGCCGTGTTAACTGCAGTCATCATGTTGGGTCTTCATATCCTAGTACCTCTTTCACTTCTAGGTGGAAATTTATACCTTTCAACCACATTCCTCCAATTCTCCCTTCCTGCACCCTTCACACCCAGTAGCCCCATGTTTTACCTCTTTATCTATGAGGTCTTTTGTTCTTTTAGATTCCACATATGCGGCTTATTGCACTTAGCATGATGCCTTCATGATCCATCCATGTTGTTGCACATAGTAGGATTTCCTCACTTTTTAAATACTGAATAATGTTTGGTTGTATAAACAGATACGACTTCTTTATCCATTGACCCATCCGTGAGCACTTAGTTTCTGGGTCGTGGTGATGGTAAATAATGCTGCTCTGAACACGAGGGTGCAGACAATTTTTTTGGACTTCGTATTTTCCAGAAATGGAATGCCTGCATCATACGGGAGTTCTATTTTTAATTTTTTGAGGAATCACCATGCTGTTTTCAATACCAATTTAAAATCCCATCAACAGTTCACAAAAGTTTTCCTTTTTTCTCTGCAGCCACACCAGCATTTGTTATTGCTTATCTTTTTGCTGATAGCCATTCTAACAGACATGTGGTGATATCTCACTGTGGTTTTAATTTGTATTTCCTTAATGATTAGTGATGTTGAACATCTTTTCACATACCTGTTGGCCTTTCAAATATCTTTAGAAAAATGTCTGTTCAGGTCCTTTGTCGGTTTTTTTAAAAATTGTGTTGTTCTTTTGCTGAGTTGCATAAGTGCTTTATGTATTTTGGATATTAATCCTTTTATCCAGATAAGGGGTTGCAAATATTTTTTTCCTATTGCACGGGTTATCTTTTCATTTGCTGATGGTTTCTTTTGCTGTACAAAATCCTTTTGGTGTGCATAGTCCCAGTTGTTTATTTTTGACTTTGTCACTTGTGTTTTAGGTGTCATATCCAAAAAATCATTTCCAAGGTCCACATCAGAGAGCCTTATTCCTATGTTTTCTTCTGAGAGTTTCATGGCTTCAGGTCTGACATTTAAATCTTTCGTCTATTTTTAGTTAGTTCTTGTGAAAAGTGTAAGGCAGGCGTCTAATTTAGTGACCTTTTCTGGTTTGGGTTTCAGGATAATGTTAGCCTTGTAAAATAAGCTTGGAGTGTTCCTTTTTGAATTTTTGGAAGATTTTGGGAAGGATTGATGTTAATTCTTTAACTATTGGGTAAAATTCACCAGTGAAAGCATCTGGTCCTGGGCTTTTCTTCACTGGGAGATTTTTAATACCAGTGTAATCTACTTTTTTTTTTTTTTTTTTTTTTTTTTTTTTTTTTTTTTTACTTTTTAGGACTGCATCCTCGGCATATGGAGGTTCCCAGGCTAGGGGTCAAATCGGAGCTACAGCTGCTGGTCTACCCCACAGCCACAGCAATGCAGGATCCAAGCAGCATCTGCAACTTACACCACAGCTCACAGCAATGCCAGATCCTTAACCCACTGAGCAAGGCCAGGGATCGAACCCGCAACCTCATGGATACTAGTCAGGTTTGTTAACCACTGAGCCATGAAGGGAACTCCCCATCCTTCCTTCTTGTAGCTCTGCATTTTCAATTCGTGGCCCCCAAACTCACTCTGTGGGTCGTCTATATTTCAGGGGAAAAGAGTGTGGAAGATTGCCCCTGCCCTCCTCTTATTTTTAAAAGGAGTCTTTTTTTTTTTTTTTAATTTTATGGCTGCACCTGTGGCATATGGAAGTTTCCCGGCCAGGGATTGAATCCAAGTCACAGTTTTGACATACGCCAGATCCTTTTTTGCCCACTGCACAGGGCAGGGGATGGAACCTGCACCTCTGCAGCAACCTGAGCTGCTGCTGTCAGATTCTCAGCCCCACTTGGGGAACTACCCCCCTGCTGCTTTTTAACAGGCCACCTCTGGGGGTGGTAGACATCACTTCCACTCAGATTCCATCGGCTAGCAGTCAGTCATATGGCCCCAGTGAATTTCCCAGGGTTGGAAAGTATAAATCCTGCCAGGGTATTTGCTCCATCGAAGGAAAGCATAAACCTTTGGAGGAAAGAGAGATGGCTCTGCGGCAGCAGGGGCAATGAGGGATGGATAGACAGCCTCCTCCAATAGCTACAGATCCAATATGGAGTTTGCCCAGGTGTTGGATTTCTCGGAGTTGAGCATGAGTGATTGCAGAAGTGACTTTTTTGGGGCCACGCCCACTGCACATGGGAAGTTCCCAGGCCAGGGATCAAGCCACTGGCGTGACAATCCCAGATCCTCAACCCACTGCGCCAGAAATGAGACTTTAATCTAGTTTTGATACCATACCTTTTCCCTACCCCCACATCTGGTTTTTGATCTACAAGTTCCCAGTGACTCTGGAAAGGTGTTGTTATCCCAGTCTTGCACCTGGGACATTTGAGAATTAAAAAAAAAAAAAAAAAAAGAACTTGCATTTAGTTTTTTTTGGAATCTTCAGAACATACTCCTTTTACTACGCAATCCCAGTATTTTGACATCTTGTTGTTACCTTAAGCAAAACAGAAAATTCCAAACTAACATTGGAACCAAAACGAAACCCTATTGCCCACGTCCATGGAAGAGGTTGCTGTAAACGTGTCGTATTTCAAAATAAAACAAAGCCTCCTTCGTTTTTCCTCTCCCCTTATCCCCCATTTAACCCACCTCCCCACTTCAATTCTCCATTTGGGCTCACTTCAAAAGTTTATTTTCTCCCAGAGATGAAAGTTTCTTACAACAACCCCAAGCATTTTAAAACAAAGATCTTAGTTGTTATGCAAACACAGTCTCATTTCCACAAAAGAGCATTTCACAAAAAGAAAAATAAATGCACATTTCAAAATGTCAGTTAAAGAAATGGAAAAAAAAAAAAAGAAAACAATGAAAAAGAATGTAAACCTGCCAGGGAAAAGATGCAATATAATACCAAATTGCCTAAAGAGTTTTCCAATGTCATTGAGATAAGTGAAAATGACTGGCTTACGAACAGGAATATTCTGACAATTTTAAAAGTGTGTGTGTGTATATAATACAACATAATATAATATAATATAATGTAATATAATATAATATGATATAATATAGTTAATATAATATAATATAATCAAACCGATGCAGTATATTAGTTAGAATGGTAGGTTGAGAAAAGGAAACGCAAGTTTACTACCTTAATTTCTTGCTTTTGTATCATGGGTCTTTAGCATTAAATTCACATTAATTATACCATTAAGCAGAGTAAGATGTAATTCTGATCAATGCTGTGTCATTTCTTGGGGCGGTGGAGAAGGCCATTCACCCTGTTGCTCTACTATGCTAGAGAGAGCTGTGCACTGGGTTTTCGGTCGGAAGAGCTGGGTTCAAGGCCAAGCCTTGCTTGGGACCATGGGCACTAATCACGTCTGCTCCTGCACCCCTCGAGTGAATTTTTCAGGTTAGTTATTGTAATTTTCACCTTCCTCATTTCTGTTTGGTAATTTCTTATGTTTCTGTGCTTTTGTTAAAATTCTCACTTTGCTCATGTAGTGTCCCTGTGAGCATCTTTACGATGCTTATTTTGAATTCTCTATCAGGTAAATCATATAACTCCCTTTCATTAGGGGGATTTCTGGGGATTTATCTTGTTCCTTTAATTTGGAACCTATGTCACTGCTTCTTCATTTTCCTTGACTCTCTCTGTTGGTGTCAGTGCACTGGGTAGCCAACCTGTCCAGTCTTCATGGGCTGGTGTCACATAGGAAAAGACCCAGAGCTTCTTGGGGCTTCTTGAACCTTTGTGCCGTCTACTCTGCTTCTTTATTCTTAGCTGCCCCCAGACATTGGGAGGGTACCGGGTCCTGTCAGCCCTCTAAGACAAGGGAGACTGAAGCCAGTTCTTCAGGAAGCTTCCAGAAAAAGTTGGGTCATTAGATGCTCTTTTCAACTCTTTCCCTCCCCAGGGAGAAGAGGGGGTCTGGAGTTATTCACCTATTTGCACTGTGCTGAGACATAGGGCCATCATGTCTTAGGGCCATCTCTGCGCTCCCTGGTCCCCAGGTGGCAGGATGATGCTGGGCTCTGTCAGCCTTCAGAGACAGGCTTAGTGGAAGCAAATCCTCTGGGGAGCCCCTGGGAACATTGGGCTGTTGGATGTGTGGTCCACTTCTTTCCTTCCCCAAAGAGATGCTGGAAATTAGGGTGTTTTCTCCCAATACTAGAACACTGTGCTGGAGGTAGGGAGCACAGTAGGGCAAGAGGGTATCTTGAATGTCCCTGCCAGCCTCAGTGTGGAGGGTTTCATGCTCACCCAGGGTGCAGGAGCCCCTCAACTGATTTGTGGATTTCTCACATAGGGAACTTGTCAGTAAATTATTGTTGACTTGGTGTATATGTAGGGGGAAGAAGGATCCAGGGCTTCTTATGACCCCATCCCCCCTCCTTCTAGGAAATGAAGGGGTTAGAGGCGATGATTTTGACAGCCCTTTCCAGTTATAAACCATGGACAAGCGAGTCCACTGTGCTTCTTCCAAATCCCAATTTTCCATGTAAACTTAATTACATCGCTCTTCATTTCCTCTTGCCCTGAATTTTCATATTAATGCAATGACATCAGGTAGATTGTCTTTGATATTAGTGTTGCAACAAATTGATGCGCCTGATTAGATCTGCTTGGTCCATCTGACCCAAGAAGCTCATTATGAGATGGTATCTCCAGCATTACCCACGATGACTTCTCACTCTACAAAAGAGGGAACAGACAGGAAACCTCTGCTCAGATCCACAGAACTTCGGCACGTGATGGGTCTCCTGCATTGCTTGCCTCAGCTTCATCGCTCTAGAGAAGAGCAATTGGAGATGTCGCAGCCACCACAACCACCCCCCACCCTTGTCCCTTCACACTGTTGGTCACCTCACCCTCCCCTGGGAAGGAAGCCACATTTCAGCATGGTCTTCATCACACTCACTCTAAGAGCTCCAGGGCCCAATTGGAACCAGATGTGACCCGCAGAGTCCAAAGATGCAGCCCAAACCAGAAGGGTTGATGAGTGAAGGTTTTGTGAGGCAAACTCCACCCAACGAGAGAAAAAAAGATGTCAAAGAGTTTGCAGATGAATTCGTCACCCTTCCTCCCTTCCACAGACAGTTCCGCATTGCAGTGATTCTGTAGTTTTTCTAGGGATGTCTACATGGCCAAGCACTTGTGTTTCCTATGAGACCGTGGCCAGGTCAGTAATGCACCTGCTTGTATTTGCTTTTCCTTCATCCCTGCCTGGCATCTTTTCCCCTCACCCTTGTCGCCCTGGTATTTACTTTCTAACAAAGCCCTAGCAGGCAAACTTTGCCTCGGGCTGTTCCCTAAGGAACTGTGCTAAGACCACATCGTCCAGCAGCATCGCCCCAATACTAGACACTTACCGCTTGCTTTTGTGAGATTACTTTATGTGTCCCACACAGATAAAATATTGAAGCCCACAGTGAAAAAGTTGCTTCTATATCAATTTACTTTCAATCGTTTTATTTTTAAAATTTTTTATTATTATTTTCTATGGCTGTACTGCCTAATCCACAGCCACAGCAACACCTGATCTGAGCTGGATCTGTAACCTATGCTGCAGTTTGTGGCCATGCCAGGTCCTTAACCCACTGAGCAAGGCCAGGGATTGAACCCCAGTCCTCACAGAGACAAATTAGGTTCTTAACCTGTTGAGCCATAATAGAAACTCCTGCCTTTAATGCTTTTAATTGCCCCATGGAGCAAATTTCTATTTGGAGTGACTATGTCTTAAATAACTGTCCACAATTCAATTTGTTCCTTCTCAACAGAGACCAGATTGAAGGCACAAAATCTTCAGCAGTAATCCTAAGCAATTATCATTTAATCACAGTTTTTCATACCCACGGTATTTATTCTGTGTTTGGTTTCCCTTTATAGTAAGTGACACTCATTTTTTGGTTATGCTAGTGATATACAGTTCCCTTTTACATAAAAGGAGCCAAAAAAAAAAGTCAATTTGGATTTCCCATTGTGGCTGTAGTGGAAACAAATCTGACCAGTATCCTTGAGGATGTGGGTTCGATCCCTGTCCTCGCTCAGTGGGTCAGGGATCTGGTATTGCCTTGAGCTGTGGTGTAGGTTGCAGATGCAGCTTGGATCCTGCATTACTGTGGCTGTGGTGTTGGCCCCCAGCTGCAGCTCCAATTGGACCTCTAGCCTGGGAACTTCCATAGCCTGGAAACTTTGTGCTGAAAAGCAAAAATAAGAAAAAAAAAAGTCATTTAAAAACAAGATTTGTGGTTGCCAAGGGGAAGAGAGGGGAATGGATGGGAGTTTGGGGTTAGTAGATGCAAAAACTATTCTGTTTAGAATGGATAAGCAATGAGGTCCTACTGTACAGCGCAGGGAACTATATCTGGTCTCTTGGGATAGATCATCATGGAAGAAAATATAAGAAAGGGAATATAGGCGTTCCCACTGTGGCTCAGTGGAAATGAATCTGACTAGGAACCATGAGGTTTCGGGTTCGATCCCTGGCCTTGCGCAATGGGTTTAGGATCCGGTGTTGCCGTGAGCTGTGGTGTGGATCTCAGACATGGCTCGGATCTGGTGTTGCTGTGGCTCTAGCGACCAGCTACAGCTCTGATTCGACCCCTAGCCTGGAAACCTCCATATGTGTTGGGTGAGGCCCTAAAAAGACAAAAATACACGAAAAAAAAAAAAAAGAAAGGGAATATATATACATGTATGACTGAGTCACTTTGCTGTATAGCAGAAACTGGCACAACACTGTAAATCAACTATAATTTTTTAAAAAGCAAAAATAACTCTAATCTATATTATTATATAGGTATAGTCTTATATAAATATTTCTAGAAGAGGAGCTTCAGATCTCCTTCCTGCTAGTTTGCTTCTCCTAGTCCCCTCCTGTCCAGAAATTCTTATTGTTTCCACTGAATCCTTCCCTCCCCTTTTTGTAGCTTAGTTGCTGGAGCCCACCCTTGCCACCTGCTCTTTCTTAAGTTTCTGTCTCTTTCTTGCCTCTCCCATTCCAGGCTTCCATCACCTGGTTTTCTTCTTATGTTCTCTGAGCCTTTTTTTCAGGCTTCCTTACCATCCTCAAAACACGATGTTTAAATGTCACCCTTCTTCCATAATTTATGGAGAGCGGTTTACCAAGGTTTAAGAAATGCCATTGCCAAGACACCCGTCCCCTCCCTAGAAGCCATCACCCTCTTCTCCGGGCACGCACACACAGAACCAGATATGGATTTCCTCTTGGCATCTTGGGGTTCTTTCCTGGGACGAAGGACCCAGAAGTACAAGATCTTGACTCTCAACAGTTCTTTCTGGAGTTCCCTTTGTGGCTCAGTGGTTAACGAATCTGACTGGGAACCATGAGGTTGCAGGTTTGATCCCTGGCCTTGTTCAGTGGGTTAAGGATCCAGTGTTGCCGTGAGCTGTGGTATAGGTCGCAGACATGGCTCAGATCCCATGTGGCTGTGGCTGTGGTGTAGGCTGGTGGCTACACCTCTGATTAGACCCCTAGCCCAGGAACCTCCATATGCCATGGGTGCGGCCCTAAAAAGACAAAAAAAAAAAACCAAAAAAAAACCCCAACCATTTCTTTCTGTGTTGGAGCCAGGAGAGGACTGTGGTCAGGAGGGCCATGCAGTCTTGTTTTTTGTTTCTCTGCCCTCAGGACGGAGGCTTCACCAGACCTGGGGTCCAGCCAGGACAATCCACTGTGGGGATGCTCGGTGAAGAGCCCCAGCGCTCCTTCCTTCATTCATTCGGAGGAGATTCCCAGGAGAGTCCCCAGGACACAGAGCACCATTCTGCGCCCCCCTCCTTTTTTGAAAAATAAGCCAAGCGAGAAAAGACAGGAAAGGAAAGGAAAAGAGAGAAAAGGAGGGCCATGAGGAGGGGATGGGACCCAGGGATCAAGGCATCCAGTTCTACTAAAAATGGGTGGAAATTTGCTGAGGACTCTGGGGAAGTTGGAACAGTAATTTTGAACCCCGGGTTTGGAAAGAATCAAGACTTCCTGCTCTGGGATGGGCTCCTCAAAGAGATGAGGGCAAGAGTTGGGGGCAACCTCCCTCCCCCATATATGTCTACCCAAGAGTCTGAAATAATGGAGCTATTTTTTTATACAACCTTGTGATGCAGCCCTAGCCTCACCACCTCCTGGAAGCCTTCCTGGAATACTAGCCTGTATTGCCTTGTTTGACTTCCCTTCTTATTTTTCAACTTCGCTTTTTCCTTTTTTTTTTTTTTTTAGGGCCACGCCCACAGCATATGAAAGTTTGCAGGCTAGGGGTCGAATTGGAGCTGCAGCTGCCAGCCTACACTGCAGCCACAGTCACAGCAACTCGGGATCTGAGCTATGTCTGCGACCTACACCACAGCCCACAGCAATGCTGGATCCTTAACCCACTGAGCAAGGCCAGGGATTGAACCCACGTCCTCATGGTTACTAGTCGGGTTCGTTAACCACTGAGTCACGATGGGAACTCCTGAATATGTTATATCATGCAACAAAAGGGGAATAAAACCTACAGATAGACTGAAGGATGCTAATCAGCTGATCTTCAAATGAGGAGATTATCCTGCATTATCCGGATGGGGCCAATGTAATCACAAGTGTCTTTAATCATGGGAGAGGGAGGCAGAAATGAACCAAAGAGATGATGCTGAAAGAAACACTTAGCCTCAGGTGGCTGGCTTCGGAGGTAGAGGAAGAGGCCAGGAGCCCAAGAAGCTTCTAGAAACTGTAAAAAGCAAGGAAATGGATTCTCCCTTCCCTAGAGCACCCAGCATGAGCGGACCTTGTGGAGAGCTTGCTTTTAGTCCAGTGAGACCCATTTTGGGTTTCTGATCTTCAGACCTGTATGAGAATGGGTTGCTCTAAGGTTGATGTGTTGCTGCGTGGTCATTTGCTAAGAAGCAGAAAGAAAGTAATATATAGGTGTTGTGTGTAAAGTCCCTGGCACATAGTGGGTACTTTAATAATTGATAGCAGAGAATGAATAAATGAGTGAATGAATGAATGAATGTTAGTGTTTCCCACTCGACTATTAGCAGTGTGAGGGCAGTGTTTCTTCTCTTATATTCTACCCAGCATCTCCCAGAGGGCTGGACACACACCAATGCTCAAAGAGGCTTCCAGACTCAGCCTGGATGGCACCTTTGGAGATTGAGTGAGGCCAGCAGGAGAGATGGAAAAGAGACTCGGCGGAGAAGGGGATGTAAGGGCTTGTAAAAGGCAAATTGACTGTTTCTTGAAGTGTGGGTGTGGTGCGTGTCGGCTACCCCTACATGCACATAATGCAGAAGCCAGGTTTTCAGGCCACCGTGCTGGGAGGCTGCTGGCGAAGATGCTGGGGGAAGATGGGAGAGCGGACCCTTCATTCATCTCCGAGACACCCAGGTCGTTTCTCTGGGTGAGAGATGCTATTCATCAGCGGGGAAATGCTCATTACGAACAAGCCTGTCTCTATGTACCAACACTGTTTGCTGAGGCATCAGGCTGAATTCACCCAGCTATCCAAAGAGCCAAAGCGGGACGCAGGCTAAGACAGGGACGGCCATTCCAGAGCCGGATTTTGCACATTTTCTGGATGCATTTGGGCCCTCCTGGAAGTCCAGGTTCCAAAGAGGAAATCTTGGTTACAGGGATCCTGCTGATGGATTGATCAGGGTGATGTGGCTGCAACTCACTGAATGTCTTCCTTCCTTTAAAAGAAAGGGCAGAATTTGGTTTCAGTTCTGAATGCACAGGGTAAGAAACCCAGGGGTCACTTTCTCTTTCTTTCAAGCTCTCTCTCACTCTCTTAAATAAGGAGAAAGGCTATATTTTTCCATGGATTAAGTCCAACACAGAGAAAACTGTCACTGTGAAAACAATAGAATTTATCTCCACTGATATAGCTTGACACTGGGACAAGTGCCTGAATTGTTGCCATAGCAATAAATGTGTCGGACTTATGCATGCGTTTTCTGCTATAGGATTTTGATTAATGGCATTGACTCAATGGTGTGAAGGGGGGGAGACCATGCAGAAGGCCCAAGGAGGGCAAGCCAGGCTGCGAGGGTTTGCCATGGCCCACGACAGAGGAGTGGCCACTGGGGTTGACCGGAAACCAGTGAAACGGGAGGCAGAACCTCCTCTGTGGAGCAGCATCTGTAAGGCAGAAGCGCCTGGTGGCAGAGACTGAGGGGGAGAGGAGGGTGCATGACACTGAGGCCGGAGCTGCATCAGGGCCAGAGAGCTAATGAAATCTCACTTCTTTTGAATGCTTCCTATATGCCTGTGTGCTTGGGATCTCATGCGTCTCAGTTTATTAAATTCCTTCCATGATCTCTACGAGGCAGCTATTGTTATTAATTTTCTTCTGATATAGAAACTGAGACACAGAGAAGTTCATTCACTTGCAAACGTCACACAGCTAGTGCGTGGCTGAGTCAGGATTCAAACCCCCAGGATGTTTGGCTTTGGGGGCTGAGCTTAAACAGATACTGCCCTCCTGAGTTTGCCCATCAGTGCTGGCAATGATCTTGGAAGAGGGGCGAGGGGAGTGGGAGGGAGAGAGAGGGAGAGACAGAGAGAGAAAGAAAGAGAGAGAAGAGAGAGGGGAGAGAAAGAAAAAGAGAGAGGGAACACAGGCAGGGGAGAGAGAGGGGGAGAGAGAGAGAGACTCAGTAAAAGACATCCCACCTCCGGAAATTCAAGGCAAAGTCCTCAGAGCTCTCTGCAGGAAGGGGACACATCTTACCTGTGGCCGATGTTGTAGACACCAGTCAGTGCCTGGGCCTTCAGTGTGCGGCCTGTCTGTCTATACCAAGCATTTCACGTTCACCAAAAGTCAGGAGAGTGCAATGGTCAGAGGTCTGGAAGCCAAAAATCTTGACTCCTGACTCCCTGCTCTCAGTAGGACTTTGGACTTCTCACTGGATCTCTCCAGGCCTCCATTTCCTCATCTGTGAAATGGGTAGAATACAAGTACCACCTTGCCTGTGGCTGTGAGGATTGAATGAGACAGCGTGTTGCACACACTGAACACAGCAATTGGCACACTCACTCAAGGAACTTCTCAGATTAACTTTGCAGACGGCTCAATTTTACTAATTTGCCTGGCATCCAGAAAACCCTTTCTGTTTTCAGACTTGGTTTTTCCTTCACTTCAAACAAGTTACCTACTGTCATTTTCCTTGACTTTTGCTTCCGATCCTCCTATTCTTTCCTTTTTGATACTTTTTTCTTTCTTTTTAGGGCCACACCTGCCATTTATGGAAGTTCCCAGGCCAGGGGTGGAATCAGAGTTGCAGCCCCCAGCCTACACCACAGCCACAGCAACACTGAATTCAAGCTGCGTCTGAACTGACACCACAGCTCATGGCAACGCCAGAGCCTTAACCCACTGAGCGAGGCCAGGGATCGAACCTGCATCTTCACAGACACTATGTTGGGTCCTTAGCCTGCTCAACAATGGGAACTCCCTTGATATTTCTTTTACTTGTAATTTGGGTCTCTGGCGGTGTATGCCTGCCCATCTTCCCTCCTCACTCTTTGCATTTCTAAGCTCTAGTCTCCTTTGAGATCAGGCTGCCATCATCAAACCTCACTCATTTGGTATTTTTCTTCAATATTCATTCTATTGTTCCTTCCTCTAAAATGGTTCCGACTTTTATTCCTTTATGATTATTTAATCTAATTATACAGAGGTATGTTATATTCAATATTTTCAACATCATTATTCAGCAGTCTTTTAACTTTTTTTTTTTTTTTTCAGTTTTCAGCAATGAATCTGTATGAGAAAGGCTGTTTCTCCAAGGTGTCCCTGTTCTGCTGGGCAGTGTTATTGGTCTGATTTCATTCATTCATTCATTCATACAAGAGTCATTTACTGAGTGTCTATTATACACCTATATCATTTATCAAGTCAGATGGTCATAAATTATCTGAAGGAAAATATAGAGGGTGATGGGGGAGCCAGATTGGCAGGGGTAGTTACTGTATGTGACCTTGGCAAGCAAGCCCGCTCTGGGAAGGCAGTATTTGAAAAAAGTCCTGAAGAAAGTAAGTTAGCAAGAGATGTAGCTCCCTGGAATACCTGTCATGGCTCAGCAGTAACGACCCCGACTAGTATCCATGAGGACATAGGTTCGATCCCTGGCCTCATTCAGTGAGGTAGGGATCTGGCGTTGCCGTGAGCTGTGGTATAGGTTGCAGATGTGGCTAGGATCCTGCATTGCTGTGGCTGTGGCATAAGTGGCAGCTGTAGCTCTGATATGGCCCTTAGCCTGGGAACTTCCATATCCCATGGGTACGGCCCTAAAAAAGACAAAAAAAAAAAAAAAAAAAAAAAAAGATGTGGCTCTCTGAGGAAAGAGGGTTCCAGCAGAGAGAACAGCCAGTGCAAAGGTCCTGCTCCAGTTTCAGGAACAAACCTGTTTGCTGTAGAAGACAGCTTAAGTGGGAAACTCCATGGAGATGGCGGTCACCAGGGTGCCTCTCTGGCCTCAAACCTCACCTACCCAATAGGATACTTTTTTCAGGGTTTTCTCTAGTTCCTAGAGATTATACACACACACACACACACACACACACACACACACACACACACACACACCCAGGAGAGGGACTTTGAGTCAGTCCATGACACCTCCTTCAATAAGGCACCATTTGTACTCTAGCAGAAATCCTTTGAGTTTTGAGAGGTAGAAGACACTTACCTTGGTTTCAGGGACTATTGTCGGTATGCTGATGCCTTAAAAAGAGGGCCGCACCCACATTCCACTGTGGGAGAACAAGGATGGCAAATGCACACCACAAGTGCCCTGCTGCCATGACAGGTAGCACTTGTTGATCATGGGGTTTTTTCTTGCTGAGATAAGAAGCCACTTCAGAATCCTTCTTAACACTCCAGGTTAGTCAGAGTTGGCAGCCAAGGGGAAACATTTCCATCATCCTTGGTGAAGGTTTCTGACAATATGCACATAAATTCTATATTTTTTTCCTTTTACAGCCGCATCTGCAGTATGTGGAAGTTCCCCTGCTGGGGGTCGAATTGGAGCTGCAGCTGCCAGCCTACACCACAGCCACAGCAATGCCAGATCCAAGCAACATCTGCAACCTACATCACAGCCTGTGGCAATGCCAGATCCTTAACTCACTGAGTGAGGCCAGGGATTGAAACCCACATCCTCATAGATACTAGTTGTGTTTTTAGCCCACTGAGCCACAACAGGAACTCCAATAAATTGTATTTTTGTACTAGGTCGAACTGTATGAAATTGCTAATAGGTAACTTTTTTAAACCTCAAAAAATGACAATTTCATGTGGTCCAATCTAATTCACTGAATTAAATACAGCTCTGTTCAATGGACCTTTGCTGGGAAATCGTTGACTAAACAAAGATTTCTTGGTGAACACATAAACCCTCTGTGAACACATAAACCCTAAGACACCTGCAACTCTTCATGTATTAATTTTTCTTAAAGTGGAACCTGTTTGTGTTCATTAATATCCTAATACGTCTATCTTATACCAGCTTCATCTTTAGTCTTTGCCTAATTTTTTAGAAAAACTTCTAGGACCATGAGGTAACCAAACTTAAAATAAGAAGCCCCCAAAAGACATGCCAAGAGGCCAAAGCTTCCCCTCTAACCTCTATGTAGTAGCTGCTGTTATTTTTCTCTTTCACTCCCTCCCTGTAAGAGGTTTATACTTCCCCCTCTTTGCCACCTTGCAGTGCTATGGGATAAGTGACTTCAGGCTTGGTCATGTGACGTGCTTTGGCCAATGGAATGTGATATATGATATTGCGGGCAGAAGCTTTCAAAGATATTGCAGGGTTCATTCATCGTGCTCTTTTCTATCTGACCTGGACATCAGGTCATGGACCACACATGGAGCAGAAGTGCAGAGCCTGGGCTTTGCTGCAGCAGCATATGGGGTGAGTGTGAAATAAACCTCTGTCAACCACTGAAATGTTGGGGGCTATTTGTTACAGTAGCTCTACCTCGACAAGGCTGACTGATATACTTTGTCAGCATTAAATACCATGTGAAGAAATAACTTTCACAGGGGCTTGCCCAGGGTTAAGTATCATATAGCGCTAGCAATTTATGCAGCATATTGTGGTTTATGTAAGCTGTTGATGTGGATGTGGAAGGTGTCAGATCATCCAGCCTTTCTAGACATAATGTGTGATAGATGTGCCAGAGACTTTTAGGAGAATGGGTCCAAGCCATTTCAGATGCTTTGTCAGAAAAGAGAAAGAGAGGGAGAGAGAGAGAGAGAGAGAGAGAGAGAGAGAGAGAGAGAGAGAGAGAGAGAGAGCTGGACCTCAAATAAATTGGGAAGCACTGGGTTAAGTGAAGTTAAACAGGTTTCTTTCCAGCAAGACTTCTCAGAGCTTTTAACATGCTGAGATGCATTGTGAGTCTCTAGGGAAGAGGGTGACATAGATTTACTGTTTTCCCAAATTGTTTGATCATGGAACTCTTTTTTATTTTTTATTTTTCATGGAGTATTTCATGGGCTTAATGCTCTGCAAAAGAACCCATCAAATGTTGCCCCTGGTAGCAACAGATTTTGCATATTTCTCCCATATTTCCCATCACTTCCAGCCATTTTATCTATTTTGCTGTTTGTCTTCTCTCTCGCCTTTGTTTTGTCTTCTGTCTTCTTCTTCTCCTCTCTCTCTCTCTCTCTCTCTCTCTCTTTTTTTTTTTTTTTTTTTTTTTTTGGTTTTTAGCGCTGCACCGGAGGCATATGGACATTTCCAGGCTAGGGATCGAATCAGAGCTACAGCTGCCAGCCTATGCCACAGCCACAGCAACGTGGGATCTGAGCCGCATCAGCAACCTACACCACAGCTCATGGCAACGCAGGATCCCTGACCCACTGAGTGAGGTCAAGGTTTGAACCCTCATCCTCAAGAACACTAGTCAGATTCATTTCCACTGCACCACAATGGGAACTCCTGTCTTCTGTCTTCTTTTGCCACCTGCTCCTCCATCTCCTCTCCCCTGTCCACCTTTGCTTCCTATTTCTCCTTCCCCCCTGCCTCTTCCCTCCCTTCCTTCTTTCCTCCCCCATCCCCTTCCGAACCCCATCGTCCCCTCCTCTCTCCTCCACTCCTGCTCACTCTCCTCATCCTCTTTCTCGTACTCTCTCTGGCTTTTCAAGAAGCCAGAGGGTTTTCTCCGACTGGGTGACTCAGGAGAATGTCCTGCCGGATCGCCAAGCATCATTCCTGAAAAGGAGAGCTAGCCACGGCGGTGGCGGCGGCACTGCCTGCTCTTCCCAGGTGTGGTGTTAATTTTAAAGGGATGGGCTTTAACATGGCATCAGCCTCCTTAAGGAGAGATCCTTTGTTCTAGACTCAGACAAAGCAGCCCAGTCGGCCTTAAAAGAAAAAAAAAAAAAAAAAAAAAAAGCTGTTTCATTTTATATTGGAAAAATACAATGTGACATCTGGAGAATAAATTGTTCAGTCAGCCAGAAATACGCCTTGTAAAAATTGCTTAGGTTTCTGTAACAAGATTATTTACTGCGAGTGTTCACCTATAATACAGCACACTTTTGAAATGGACCTTTTATGAAACACATCAAGAACTGTAGAAATGTATTCAGTGCATTAATCTACAACACTGCACACTTTGCCACACTTTTTAGAGCAGATTTCAAAACTCAGCCCATCTAATGAGATAGAAAAAAGTTATTCTTGTCCTATATTCATTCCAGTCATGTTCTATACGGAGCCCTTGGGATAGTTAACATAATGCAATAGGTTTTTCAACATGCACACAAACACACCCTCTCCATCTCACACACAATCGTACACACCGTGACACAAGCCCTGGCTCACACACAAACGAAATATATGACTGTTCAGACCACTCCAGTTTAGAATGAAGTAGGCCCGTATTTCAACAGCCTGTGTGCAAGGAAAGGGCTGGCTATTTTAGAAACCAGAACTTTATAAATATTTAAAGATCTTGATTTAATTCAAATGAGAGATCGCTCAGGTGCTGTCAGTTACTTTCCAGAGCTCCTTCATTTCTGATCAGGGGGTGACAGTTTGGAGAGCAATCTCCTGGCAATTGGAGGCACTGCCTCAGTTAGAACCTGGCAGCTGGGCCTGGGCCTGAGGTGGCTGAAGCAGGTGGATTGCGGAGAAGTGGGTCAGGTGGGGGAGGCAGGGAAAAGCGAGCCCCACGGTTGCCTGCTTTGCTGACCTTGACTTTTCTTTGCTGCTCCGATGGCAGAAATGGGTTCTTCCAGCTGGGCAGCTCCATGTGAGGTGGTCCAAGCCCTTCTGCCTCAAGGTCAAATCAACTGCTCCCTGGGTTCAATGGATATCAGTTCTAGAACATATGGAACTGAGACCTGCAGAATGATTCCTCCA
The DNA here is from genome assembly GCF_054392235.1 of Sus scrofa. Taxonomy (NCBI): domain Eukaryota; kingdom Metazoa; phylum Chordata; class Mammalia; order Artiodactyla; family Suidae; genus Sus; species Sus scrofa. The sequence continues at coordinate 34,082,822 of NC_139388.1, forward strand.
CTAACCCAGGGAAAGGCTCAGGCTCTCAAAGTTTGCCTTGGCCTGGAGGTTTTAGTGTTGCTGGGAGAGCTAACGTGGCCCGTATGGGGATTCAGGAGAGGAGAAAAGGGGCCACACTGGAATTCGCTTTCCAGTGCCAAAGATCAACTCATTTCTTAGCCATGACTTCCTATCCTCCTCACACGTCCACACAGCAAAGTTTGCATGAGACCCAAGGCAGAGCTGGGGGGCCGCTGTGTGTCAGCTCGGGGGTACTGGAAGGTTTGCCAAGCTCTGCATTCTGAGGGCCTCTCCTCTCCGACACTGAGGCTCTGGAGGAAGCTTTCAAGAAGGCCTGGTTGTTCTTAGCACAGAGCTACCTGCTTCTCATTTCCTTTGCCAAATTTCAAGCCTTTCTTCCGGCTCTGCCCTCCTGGTCTGGTGGAGATTGGAGAATGACATGTTTTACTGTTGCTGCTCAGCTTTCTTAGACTTTTCAAAAACGGGCTTTAGCATTTTTCCGTTTTTGTTTTCTTCCAAGTCTTGGCCTCTGGGGATCTTCCAGGCTCCTGGAGGAACTTTCTTCTCATCACAGTTTCCATTCCTTCCATGGAAGTGTTGTCTTTCTTCTTCATGGTCCAGCCCGAGACCATGTCCTCCATGAAGCTTCCAGGACCCTCTGGCTCATACCAATCTTTTCCTCTTTTCCTCTCAGGCTAGGTATCAAACTGTGTCGTTTAACACGAAATCACATGTGGCCTGGCCTTGCTTCATCCATCGTGCCTTCCCCTGTAGGTGAAGTGGAGGCACAGAGGGCACTAAGGTCAATAAACAAGGGGTTCTAGTCTCCACACCATCCTCTACTCATCATGGGAACGTGGGCAGGTGCCTTAACCATTTTGAGCCTCAGTTTCCTCGTGTATCAAATGGAGGTGTTATATGACTTGTCTCATTAAAAAGATGTAATCTTAACAGTGGTATGAACTGAATTAATGAAGCAAAAACACTTCATAAACTGAAAAATCCTGGAACATAGATAGAGTATCAATAGTATTGAACTTCTTGTCTTCCATTCACTTCCATCTTCCCACAGTGGCTAGAAAAATGTGGACCACACAGAAGGAAACCAACAAATGTTTGTTATATAGAATGTGTCTTCTTGCCCTGCGGTAGCCCTTACAGGGTCCAGCTTCTGGGACGTCTACTACAAAGCACAAAGCAAGTCTTAATCAAGATGAGAAAGGTGTATAGACCCTGTCTTTTCTTGACACAAGGATGTGGAAAGCAGAGTTTCGGTTTTCCGCTAAGGTTTTCTAGAAAGCTGGGTCGAGAGTTTTGCTGTGGAGGATTCTCTGGAAAGATGCCGATGGGAGCTTGAAAGTTTAGCACAAACCATGAGATGATGTTTCTTCCCTTCTTGCTGGAACAGGATACGAATAAATTAGGATCATTATTTGGTAAGTCAGAGGTCACTAAATTACTTCCTGTAAAATAAATTCATGCTTATACTAAGGGAAAGTGAGAAATCCCTACAGCCCTGGTGAGAGCCCATTTGATTAGGAATTTGGTTGACTTGCCACTTAGTATTTCTCCACAAATAACCTTCTGCCTGAATTCCGAAGATGGCAATGGACTTGACTTGAGGACAAGAATGAGAACCCTCCTTTCCTTGGTGGCCTGGGGCTGGGGGTAGGGGATTTGGTTCTAGCCCTGAGGCTCAGAACCACTCAGATACTTGAAGATTTCACCTTCAGGCTGAGGCTCAAAAGGAATGTGTGCTATTTGTGGATGTGATTTGGCTGTTCAGGTAGTAAAATCAACTATACTTCAATGAACAAAATAAAAATTAAAAAATAGGAAAAGATTGTTGAGTAAAGAGCAGGTGAATCCTTTCGGTCAGACTCTCTTTCTAGGAGTTCTACCATCTGTCTCACTGTGATGAAATAAAAACTAAGAGTGGACCACTCCACATGGGAGAGACAGCATCAGGGTTTACCTCCCCCAACAGAGATCCTGAGCTCTGTACCCCAATTGAAGCAACTCTCTTTCTCTCCCCTTGTTCCTCTAAACATCAAAACACATATCTAAACATCAAACTGATGGAGGGGTGGGATTCAGGCTCCAAACTGAGGCCCCATCTATCAAATTCACTCTCTTCTCCTTCAAATAATGTCTAGAGGGAATTGAGGCAACTGTATCTCAACATGGACCTCATTCACTGATGAAAATTTCCCTTTAAAGACATTTTTAAAGGCATTCATTGAAAGGCTTGAAGGTTCAAGATTTCGTGGGGGAAACTGTGGAATAAATGGAAATAAGTAAGATGTGCTCCTTTTCTCAACAGCTCGCTTTCTCCTGAGGGAGATGGAGCTGTACAGATGCGAGGGTGGCTCTACACTGCTGCAAAGAGCTGTAAACCATGGCAAGCGCTCACTGAAAGAGCAGGGAGGAAGATGTGTACATGGGCTGAGCGGGTAGAGAAAGCTCCTTGGCGGAGGAAGGCAATCTGCAAAGGGCTGTCCATGGTGATCAAACCAATGTCTTCAGCCCCTACGCTTTAGCTTCACAAGGCTTCGGCTCCAGATTGATCAAAGAGGTCTTTGAGGTGTATTTGACATGTCATATTGGAGGAACGGTCCTAGAAATCGTGTTCAGTCTTTAGATACAGAGACTTTATTCAGCAGTATGAGCCCTGGAGATTTTTCTCATCGCTTCCTACATCTCTTCTTGGTCTTTATGATTCTTGTTTGGCCGCTAGCAACAAGGTTGCTGATCTGGGTACTGTCAAAACCATTTGACTTTCAAGTAACATAAGCCAACTCAAGAGAGTTCCAGCAAAAAAAAAAAACAAAAACCCAAAATATGAATGTCTTATGAAACCTGGGGAGAATCATATTTGAGCCTCAGAACAGAATTGCTTTCAGAAATTAGAAAAGCTGCCAGGCATCCAGGCACTGCTCCTTCTCTCTCGTTTCTGCTTCTCTCTGAGCGTCTTTTTCATTCTTCTCTTTATACGCCTGTTCTTACTGTTTCTCAGTCCATAAAAAAAATGGCTGCCTCAGACATCCAAGTTTTTAATGTGTCCTCATATTCTACCATTCACATAAATTGGTTATCTCTGAATTCCTATTTCACATTCCTGGTAAAGACAGTCTGTTTAAACTCACTTGAGTCATGTGTCTCCCTTTGGTCCAGTTAAGTTTCTAACATCCGATTCCAGCTGCAGTGAGGGCTGAGGGCAGTTCCCAGCACATTCAAGGAATTCTCTGACACTAGCTGGGTGTCCTCCAATTCAGTTCAACTCTGACACTGAGAGAGCATCTGATTCCACAGGCTAAGGTCTCAGTACCTCAAGACTGACCTCCACTTCAGATCACAAGTCCAGTTTGTCACTTGGGCTTCTGACCAGCTGGCTATAAATCAGAGATTCTCACAACTTCTTCCTTGGGTTTGATTAATTTGTTAGAGCAACTCACAGAACTCAGAGAAACATTTTGCTTAGTAGATAACTGGTTTATTATAAAGGGGTATGACCCGGGAAGAGCCAGATGGAAGTGGTGTGTAGGGTATGATATGGAGAAAGGGCACAGAATTTCCATACCCTTCCCAACCCACCACTCTCCCTGAATCTCCACTGCTTACCAACCTGGAATCTCTCTAAACCTTGTCCTTTTGAGTTTTTACAGAGGCTCCATTACATGGACATGATTGATTGAATCACTGACCACTGGTGTTTGACCTCAACTCCAGCCCCTCTTCTCTCCCCCTAGGGCGGAGGTGGGATGGAAAGTTCCAACCCTCTAATCACAAAGTTGGTTCTCCTGGCAACCAGCCCCCATCCCCAAGTATGGTCCAACAGTCGCCTCATTAACATAACAAGAGACACCTTTATTGCTCTTAGCATCAGACATTCCAAGGGTTTTAGGGGCTCTGTGACATAAAGGGGGGCTAAAACCCAAATATACAGTTGAATCTTAGATACCTCCGTGGTTATGGGTGCCAATCCCTGTGGAGTCTAAAATCTAACAATAGCAATCTCTGCTTTAAAGTTAAAAAAGTGGGGGTGGGGGGAGACATTCAAATTGATAAATGACTCACCCAAGGACAGGAAGAGGAAACAGTTTGGGTAGAATCAGAACTCAAACCCTAGTTCTTTAGATTCCACACATCATGTCCTTTAATCGAACACAAGCTCTTTTCCACATTTCGTTAAAGATCTGTAAAATGAAAATACAGACATTATATTTATTGAAAAAAAATCCACGAATAATTGGACCATCGTGATTCAAACCAATGTCATTCAAGGGTCAACTGTGTATTTCTTCTTACAAATCACAATATCACACCAATCAACTTGTCTATAGGCTGGGTCAAAGTGTATAAACACAGCTGTCAATGTTCCATTCCTGTGGCAGAGAGAAGGTTCTTTAAAAAAGGAGGAGCTGAAAAAAAAAAAAAAAGGAGAAGTTGCTCTGAGACTGGGCAGATCACTCCCTCCCATCTCACCTCAAAAAATAATATATTCCCTATCTCTTTCCAAGTGTCTCTGCTGTAGGAGAATCACAAATGGCTGGTATAGAGAAAGTGCATGTATAGGGAGAAATAAGAAAAAGAGCATTACTAATTTTAAAGGCCATCCTTTGGAATAACAGTGACATGAACCTAATCTTCGTGAACTCAAGCTTTGAGCAAATCAAGGTTGTGTTTCTGGATGTTGCTACAGTGCATATACCTCTATTTTGCTGGGTCTCAATAACTTTATTTTCTACCAGATGTACATATGGTGCTTCCAAATAAGGCAGGTTCATGAAGGATCTAGGAAGTCCAAACTCTTGGGTATCAAACACAAGGCCCTTTTAGAGTCTGACTCTTGGAGTTCCCTTCATGGCTCAGCGGTTAACAAACCTAACTAAGATCCATGAGGATTCAGGTTCGATCCCTGGCTCAGTGGGTTAAAGATCCAGCATTACTGTGGCTGTGGTGTAGGCCGGCAGCTGTAGCACTGATTCAACCCCTAGTCTGGGAACCTCCATATGCCACAGGCGCAGCCCTAAAAAAATAGCAAAAAAAAAGAAAAAAAGGTGAGTCTGACTTTTGCTCCTTCTCCAGTCTCAATGCTGACCACTCTTGTTCTTACAATTTACATTGCAGACATTTAGAATTTCATGTAACAATGCGTAATGTTTGAGAAGCTATGCCTCTGGACATCTTCTCTCTTTCTGGAATCTCCTTCTCATCACCTGTCCATATCACAAATGCCTGACCACCTGTTAAAAACTGGTTCATGTATATCCGCCTCCAGGGAGCTCTCCTTGAGATCTACACACACACACACACACACACACACACACACACACAGACACACACACAGACACACACACCATGGAATGGGATGACAAAGTGACCTAACCCAACACAAAGTGGCCCTCTGAGGCTTGGGGCCTCCATGCATAGCACCACCTCAAGACTTTCCCTTTTCTTTGGTTAATGAATTATTCACCTAATGAGCTATGACCCTAATCTCCCTTAGGATAGCTGTGTTTTTATTTATCTTCATATTTATTTTCCTGCAAACACATCTTTGACTGAGAAAGTAGTGAAGATTGAAGATTAAGCAAAAGAACTCTGGATATGTGAGAAAAAGAATGTATATATGTATGTGTGACTGAGTGACTTTGCTGTAGAGTAGAGAATTGACAGAACACTGTAGACCAGGTATAATGGAAAAAATAAAAATCAATAAAAAAAATAAAAAGAACTCCAGACGAATGGTTGGATGGACCCACCAGGGTTCAAACTGGAGATTTTCTTCTGACTCTTAGCTCTAACCCTGGGAAAGATATCTTACTCTCTAAGTTTCTGTTTGCACCTGTAAAATGGGAATAAACTTAAGACCTGTAAGTGTTGTAAAGTGGTGATTTCATGAGACAATCCGTGTACCCTAGAAAGCCCTTGACAAATGCTGGATATTATCCACATCTTCTGAACAGGATTTCTCTTCTGTTTGATAACGTGGAAGAGACTCTGTTTCAACAATAACAAAAAGTCTCATGCACCTGGGGGATTGTTTTTAAGAACAATGGGAAACGATTGTCCATTAGATGGGCTAAAATGCTGGCTACCAGAAGCCTCTGGTTAATCCGTTCGGCTTCATCTTCTGCATACTTTGTAGCTTTGAGTCCTTTTCCCTTTTCCTAGATGGGGAGAACTGGAAACACAGCTGAGCTCTGATTTTGTACCTAGGGATTCTCTTCAGCAGCCACGGGACCACAGGGATGAAATGTCCTTTCATGGTTCTCTCATCCTTCTCCCTGCTTGCCAGCCAAGTCTCCGTTCAATTCATCCCTGAAAAACGTCCGTCTCGAAACAATAGAGGAGCTTATATAAAGTTCTAGAACTCTGAGCTTCTCAACCAGAACTCCAAGGGGAATAACCTCTTTTGCAAGAGAAAACAGAAATTGGAAGGGGAAGCAAAGGAAAAGAAAAAAAAAAAACCTCAGTCTCTCTCTCTCTCACACACACACACATGCTCTCTTTGTGAACTATAGGATTTTTGAATTTATAAGAAAATGCAGCTAGTTTTCTAAGTCCGCTGGTGACAGCTCTTCTTTCTGGATGTCATTGGAGTGTGAGCCACCTCAAAGTTGCCCACATCTTCAAGGGCACAAGGACGGAAGGCTTGGAACCCTGCTACCTGCTCAGCTTCTCGTGCTTTCTCTGGCCCTTCATGCTCTGGCTTATGGTTTCTCCTATTCTTTCATCTCTTTCCTCTCTGTGCTTCTTTCCTCTCCCATCTTTTCCTCCTCCTGCATTTTCCTCCACCTCCTTCCCTCTCCCCCCTGTTATTGGCGAAGCCTGGTCATTCCTGGTCATATTCTATTCCCAACGCCAGGAGATGGGACACGTTTCCAGCTCCACAACACCAGCCCCAGGGCTGTGTTCCTCACGCGTGAGCACAGCTTTTGTGAGCAGGCACATGCCCGGGGGATTCTGGCCCTGAAACACCAGCAGCCTCTTGTCTCGAACTGTAGAATGTGGACAATATTGCTCCATCCAGAAAAGCCTGCACTTCCAGAGACATTGTTTTCAGCCTCAGCCAAGCAAGCTCTTTATTGCGAAACCATTTCTTCTTGGATTCTACAACAACCTTTCTCAAGAAAGGAAGGAAGGAAGGAAGGAAGGAAGAAAGGAAGGAAGGAAGGAAGGAAGGAAGGGCCTGCTATGGCTCAGCAGAAAGGAATCCGACTAGTATCCATGAGGATGCAGATTCTATCCCTGGCCTTGCTCAGGGTTAAGGATCCGGCGTTGCTGTGAGCTGTGGTGTAGGTCACAGATGCAGCTCAGATCTGGCATTGCTGTGGCTTTGTTTTTGGCCCAAGTCTGGGAACCTCCATATGCCACAGATATGGCCCTAAAAAGAGAAGGAAAAAAAAAGAAGAAGGGAAGAAGGAAAGAAAGAAAAAGAAATCACCTAATCACTGTGTACTTATTAACTGGCCTGGGAACACAATAGATTTCTGGCCTGATGCAAATCCCTGTTTTAAATCTGTTGCCACTTTTCTAAATACTGGCATTAGGATTAAACTGAAATGTCTCCTACCCCAAGTAAAAGAACACAAGTTTTAAGGCCAAAGGGAGTTGATTCTGACATTCATTATGATATTAAAAAAAATATGTATTTCAGTTTGGAGAAAATGAGATAGAGGATAACTGTAGAGAAGAGAGTTGGGTTTTTTCTTTTTTTCTTTTTTCTTTTTTTTTTTTTTTTTTTGAGACCGGGGTTGGTTCTGAAGCCATGCATGTCAGAGAATTTACCCAGGAGGACGGCGAACCTGCGGCAGAGTCAATTTAGTTACAAGATCAAAATCTCTTGACTCACAGGAGACAGTGTTAAAAGGTTGGGAACAGCTACAGATCTGTTAAAATCATGCTTTTGCAGCAAAATCAGATTCGGAATTGCTTTACAGGCTCTTCATTTATAAAGCCCCTTTCAAGCTGGCAGTTTTTGGTCCAAGCAGTCAGGATGTTTAGGAAGCTGTTAAACCAAGGCATTGACTTCCTGCAACCCCCCTCCCCCACCTCCGCCCCAGATCCCAGCCCTGACCCCAGTCAAATCCAGCTGCTTGAAGGACAGGAAGAAAAAGGAAAGTCTCAGATTAGGGCTGATGCCCAAATGTTTGCAGAAGGGTTGATTGCAGGACTAGGAAGCCACTGCCTGATGCTCTCTTGCTCATATGGATAACAAACATGTTCCTCTTACTACTGAGCCCTTACTATATGCCAAGCACTGTGCCAAGTATTTATGGATGGGGTCAGCAACTCTAACCCATGGACCAACGTGTTCAACCCCCTGCTTCTTCTTTCTTCTTCTTCTTTTTTTTTTTTTTTACAGACTCCGAGCTCAGATAGTTTTGACGTTTTTTAAATGGTTAAACAAAAAATCAAAAGAATTAAAAATTACATGAAAATCAAATGACAACGTCCATCAGTAAAGTTTTATCGGCCCACATTCGTGTTCATTCATTACGTAATCTCTATGGCTGCTTGGGGGTTACAACAGCTGAATTAAGTGGTTGCAGCAGAAGTGATATGAACCACAAAAACCTAAATTACTGACTCCCTGGCCCTTTACGGAAAAAGTCTGCCTACCTCCGCTTATGTATGTCATCTTAGTCTTACAACAGTCTTTCCACAGGAGGGACTCTGACTATCCTAGCCGTCACAGTTGGAGAGGGAATGGGGGTGCAGAGGAGTCATTGTCCCCCAAGCACTTTGCATGATTTTCTTCTTTAAAAGTCACTTTTGGGATTTCACGTCATGGCTCCGTGGAAACGAGTCTGACAAGAAACAATGAGGATGCAGGTTGGATCCCTGGCCTCGCTCAATGGGTTAAGGATCCAGCGTTGCTGTGAGCTGTGGTGTAGGTCACAGACGCAGCTCAGATCCTGCATGTTTGTGGCTATAGTGTAGACCCGTGGTTGCATCTCCAATTCAACCCCTAGCCTGGGAACCTCCATATGGCCCTAAAAAAAGTCACTTTTGGCAGTTCCCTTGTAGTGCAGCAGATTAAGGATTCGGCCTTGCTGCTGTGGCGTGGATTCGATCCCTGGCCAGGTTCTTCCACATGCCATGGGTGTGGTCAAAAAATGAAAGTCACTTTTGATGAGATTTCTTTGAAAAGGAGGCACTTCTGGAATTCCCACTGTGCCGCAGCAGGTTAAGAAGCCAACATATTGTCCGAGAGGTTGTGGGTTCAATCCCTGGCCTCACTGAGTGGGTTAAGGATCCAGCATTGTCACAAGCTGCAGTGTAGGTCACAGAAGTGGCTTGGATCTGGTGATGTTGTGCCTGTGGCATAGGCTGGCAGCTGCAGCTTGAATTTGACCCCTAGCCTGGGAACTTCTACATGTCATCAGTATAACCATTAAAAAAAAAAAAAAAAGAAAGAGGAGTTCTCGTTGTGGCGCAGAGGAAACAATCTGACTAGGAACCATGAGGTTTCAGGTTCGATTCCTGGCCTTGCTCAGTGGATTAAGTATCTGGTGTTGCCGGGAGCTGTGGTGTAGGTCGCAGACACCGCTCAGGTCTGGCGTTGCTGTGGCTCTAGCATAGGCCAGCAGCAAGAGCTCCGATTATCCAATTAGATCCCTAGCCTGGGAACCTCCATATGCCATGGATGTGGCCCTAAAAAAAAAGACAAAAGACAAAAAAAAAAAAAAAAATTCAGGGAGTGAAAAAGAGCAAGAGGCCAAGTCACTGACCTGGAAGAGTTTCAGTCTCTGGTGGGAGTTTCTTATATGTAGTTAGTATAATTTTTTTAAGTCATAAAACACTGTTCTTTCATTCAATTATTTAATAAATGTGTCTATAGCGTGCAGTTATGTGGCAGGTCCTATTCTAAGCGCTTTATACATATTAACTCATTTAATTCTTTTGCTGGGGAAGCTGAGGCACACACTAAGGTTTAGTAACTCCCAGCTATGCAACTAGACAGTGGCAGAGATAGGATTTGAACTTGGTTGAACTTAGTTATGCCCTTGGTCAGCATCATGCTGTTCTTGCCTTCCCAATGTGTCATTTGATCTTCACAGCAATTCCCACTGGGAAGATATGGAATCTGAGAACCTAAGAAGTTCAATGATGTCCAAGGATGAACACCTGTTTTTGTGGGGTGTTTTGTTTTGTTTTGCTTTGTTTTTAATCTTTTTAGGGCCACCCCCACAGCATATGGAGGTTCCCAGGCTAGGGGTCGAATCAGAGCTGTAGCTACTGTTCTACGCCACAGGCACAGCAATGCAGGATCCAAGCCACATTTGTGACCTACACCACAGCTCACAGCAATGCCAGATCCTTAGCCCACTGAGCAAGGCCAGGGATTGAACCTGCGTCCTTATGGATGCTAGTCAGATTCGTTTCTGCTGAGCCATGATATGGGAACTGCCAAGGATGAACACCTATTTCGTTGCATGTCCACTCACACTCTGCCATCCCCTGCCTACTTCATGCCACACCACTCTCTTCTTGTCCTTTGCGTCCTATGAGCCACCCTGATTTCCTTTCAGGTTCACTTCCCAGGAATCTTCATTCACTTGGCTCTTTTTCATCTCTCCCATGAGGTGAACTTAGCAAAAAATAGGTCCTGCCTCACTCACAAAGAAATCTCCAAATAATAGTATTTATCTCTTACTCATGCAAAAGTGTGTATAGATCTGAAAGGCTGGTGGACAGCTCCATCATCATGAAAGGCCAGGCTCCTTTGTCAACACGGCTTCTGTCTTGGAGTCCAAAGACATTGCTCCAGCTCCTGCCATCACATCTGACTTCCAGTCATTCGAAAGGAGGAAGACAAAGCAGGACAACTCGCCTCTTGTGCTCACATTCCATTGGCCAAGATTTGGTCAGATGGCCACACTGAGCTGCAAGAGAGTTTGGGAGAAATAATCTTTTTTCTAGAAGGCTTTACGCCCTTCTAAAAACAGAGAGTCCTGGTGATGGGTGGAAAGGAGAGAATGGGCATGAAAAGACTACTGCCATAGAACCTTATACTTTTACTTAGTTGCATGTCTCCAATTTGTACTTAGATCTTTATTTGCTTGACTATTATTAAAGGTCTTCTCCTCTCCCTAGAACCTAAGACAGTCTGACCTGTTTCTGCTCTGTCCCCAGCACTGAGCCGAGAGCCTGGCCTCTTGGTGCTAGCTGCTCAGTATTTTTCGAATGGATGCCAAGCAGAATCAGGCATGGAACTCAGATCACCAGGCTCTGAACCTGTTTCCCCAGCTCCAAGCCAAGGCATACAGGGAAATGTCACCTTATCTTTATTAAGCTATAAGGTAAGAGAATTCCAGGCAGAGAGTACACAGGTGGGCACTCCTTTCCTGACCCTCTGGGTAGAGTTGTATCGTCTGATCAGTGATTGCCCACGTGGTCAGAGAGACGCCCAGTGGGAACGGAAGATATTGAATGTGGTCAACAGCAACATGGTAGCTCGGGAGCAAGGGACCTGGGTTCCTCTGCCAGAGTCATGCATGGCAATGTCATTTCATGAGCCCCAGACCACAGGGAATGTAACCATGGGGTCATTATTTGAGCACAATTACTACCAACCCTTCTACTCTTGAGATCTCTGCTAGCCAAGGTCAATTTTAGAGCTCTCTCCTAGAGAAAAATCTTTTTGTTTTTTTTTTTTTTTTTTTGCTTTTCAGGGCTACAGGTACGGCATATGGAAGTTTCCAGGCTACAGGTCAAATCAGAGCTACAGCTGCTGGCCTACACCACAGCCAGAGCAACGCAAAATCCAGGCTACACCACAGCTCACGGCAACCCACTGAGTGAGGCCAGGGATCAAACCCACATCCCCATGGATCTTAGTCAGGCTCATTACCACTGAGCCACGATGGGAACTCCTCCCTCACAGAGAAACATCTTTCTCCATCACTTAGACTTTTCCTTTTGCGGAGTTCTAGGTAGAAATGTCAGGTCTCAGCTGCCCACTATGTGCCTGGAACACCCAGTCTCTGGAACGTACACTGTCAATCAAGGCACTTAACTGCTATGAGAGCTTGTCAGTATAACCAGTGGAATAAACAATGTGCTATGGTCAACAAGCCGTTTCTTTTTCCTCTAGAGCTCATAGGCTCATAGAAAGTTTACATTTCTTATCTCCTCTTTGATGGGGGGGCAGAGGGTCTGGTCCGTAAGCAGATCTGGACCCTGGAATGTGGACAGCAGCCACATATGTTATTTCTAGATCAGACTCCTTTTTCTCTACCTGCCCTTTCCATGGTGTGGTGGCCACGTGTGCTCCGAGATGGGAGAGCGCCGAATCCTAACCACTGGATCCACAGGGAGGGTCGAGCTACAATATGGAATAAGCCCATACCCCTTAATCCCTGAGTCTCCACGTGGGAAGCATCCCAGGAGCCTGTCTTCCTTACAGTATTCCAGTTATTTCCACGATTGCTAGCTCACCACAAGTTCAAGCCTGCAAGTGTTACCCACATCAAAGCTCCATTGTCGATGGTGAATATATAAATAATTCAGAGGTGTCGAAGCGCCACGGGGGCAAAGGCTTTCTTTTTCCAGTCTTGTTGAAAAGTAACTGTCTACCTCACCGTATAAGTTTGTGTACAGCACGATGATTGCATTTACTCTGCAGAATGTACCGCCGTAGAATGATCGCAACAGGTTCAGCTAACAGCCATCATTTTAATGTTCTTCTTGTGATGAGAACTCTTTGGGTATGTTGTGGGTTTTTTTTTTTTTCTTCTTTTTACAGATGACCCTGTAGCATTTACAAGTTCCCAGGTTAGAGGTCAAATTGGAGCTGCTGCCACCAGTCTACACCGCAGCCATGGCAATGCCGGGTCCAAGCAGCGTCTGTGACATCCGCCGAAGCTTGTAGCAATGCAGCATCCTTAACCCACTGAGTGAGGCCAGGGATGGAACCCACATCCTCACGGAGACTACACTGGGTCCTTAACCTGTTGAGCCACAATAGGAACTCTGAGAGCTCTTAAGATTTACTCTTTTAACTATTTTTCTGTATATTATACAGCAGCGCTGACTGCAGTCATTACATCCCTAGTCCTTATTTATTTTATCATTGACTCTTTGTACCTTTTGACCACCTTCCTCAAATATTCCCTCTCTCTCCCCTCCACCTCTGATAACCACATTTCTGATGTCTTTTTCTATGAATTGGTTTTTTTGGTGTGTTTTTTATTTTTCATTATTTATTTTTATTAATGATTTTTATTTTTTCCATGATAGTTGGTTTACAGTGTTCTGTCAATTTCCACTGTACAACAAGGTGATACATACATACATACACATATACACACACATTCTTTTTCTCACTTTATCCTCCATCGTGTTCCATCATAAGTGACTAGATATGGTTCCCTATGCTATAGGGCAGGATTTCACTGCTTCTCTACTCCAACTCAGTTCTGTGTTTTACTGTAACAACGCTGCTTGCCAACAACTCTGTGTAGTAACTATAATTTGCCCATTTATTTATTTATTTATTTATTTATTTGGTTGTTTAGGGCCTCACCCACAGCATATGAAAGTTCCCAGGCTAGGGGTCCAATTGGAGCTGCAGCTGCCCGCCTACACCATAGCCACAGCAACACCAGATCCAAGCCACGTCTGCGGCCTACACCACAGCTCATGGCAATGCCAGATCTTTAACCCACTGAGCGAGTCCAGAGATTGAACCTGCGTCCTCATGGATACTGGTCGGGGTTCGTTTCCACTGAGCCACAATGAGAACTCCCTGAAATTGAGGCACAGAAAAGTTGAGTAACTTGCCCAAAGTTACTTGGCTGGTAAGTGGTAAAGCCAAGCTTCAACACCACCAATCAGTCCTCGGGTCTCATACTCTGAATCCATCCGCCATGCTTACTCTTCAGGGTTATGGTGAGAAGAAGAGATAGGAAGAGACCTGAAAAGTGTAAATTACCAGAAGGAGCATTTGCACTGCTGTTGGTGTCGTTACTGCTGCTTCCTTGGTGGGCAGGTGTCAGGAGGGCCTTAGGTGAGGACATTGGTTTGACTCAGCTCCCTCCAGCGGTTTCTCCCTCTCCACTACCCAACCCTAAAGACATAGATTTTTCAGGAGGTGGTGCTGTCTCCGTCATGAATGATTCTCCCACGAACAACTCCACGCACGATCTTTTTCCAGTCCAGGTCTCATTAACCTAAAAATCTCAGGCGAATGCGGTGATTAGAATGAATAAACATCAGTCACCAAAGGGCCGGCTCTGTGAATAAGTCATGTAGCACAATGTAAAGTGGGATAACACGTCGTAAATTAATGTTGTTAAAATGAATACTTGATAGTAATCCCAAGGAAGGCTATTTACCATCAGCCCTTGAAGCGACAGGGGCAGTGTGGAAGCCAAAGCAATTTGCATCGCATGGAAACACTCACGTTTGCCGCTGCTGATGAATTATCAAACGCTTTGGCTGTTCTCCATGTGCAGTGCTGTTTAATGTTTGCCTAAAAAGCAGTGGGGCAGGGATGTGCTCTGTGTGCCTTGCAAATGGCGAATGATAGAGGTCAGTGGTGATGCATGAAGCAAAGCAAAGGAAATCTGTTTTAGTAGCCATTCCCCTCCCTGGATGAACACACCTGGCTTTTAGCCTCTCTGGAATTTGATGGGACCCTTCCAACCTGTAGTTGGCTGAAGAGACACGGTCGTGACATCAGCACTCATCTGCTCTCTCTATCCCAGCCTCCCTTTCCTGGTCGGTTTGCCCCGATGAGCAGCCTCCAATTTTTTGGTGCTGGGGTTTCTGTATGCCTAATCAGGCAGCTAAGGAACGGTACTTTCCATGAGTACAAGTCTTGGGTGAAAATTATACGTGTCTCTCTTTAAAAACATCCATCCCAGGAGTTCCCACTGTGGCGCTGTGGGTTAAGAATCTGACTGCAATGGCTCCGGTCACTGCAGTGGCATGGGTTTGATCCCTGGATCGGTGCAGTGGGTTAGGTTAAAAAGATCCAGTGTTGCAGGAGTTCCCATCATGGCGCAGAGGAAACGAATCTGACTGGCATCTGTGAGGACGCAGGTTCAATCCCTGACCTCGCTCAGTGGGTTAAGGATCTGGCTCTGCAGTGAGCTGTGGGGTAGGTCATAAATGTGGCTTAGATCCCGCATTGCTATCATAGGCTAGCGGCTACAGCCCGGATTTTACCCCTATCCTGGGAACCTCCATATGACTCGGGTGCAGCCCTAAAACAACAACAACAACAAAAGATCCAGTGTTCCTACAATTGCAGTGTAGGTCACAGCTGTGGCTCAGAATGAATCCCTGGCCCAGGAGATTCCATATGCTGTGGGCACGGTCACAAAACAAAACAAAAAATATCCATCCCAGAACCCTGGGGTCCTCACATCCCCCTTGGAAGCCTTGGATGCCACATAGAGAATAACACATAGTACTGTTGTCCTTCTCTGCATCAAAAGCCAGCATCCCCCTCTCCTATATCCCAAGGGTCCTGACACTGTGCAGAGCTGATCTGCCTTATAGCTGTATTTATCTTAGGAAAATTCAACTAGAAAACAGGCAAGCAAAATGACGAAGAAAAGAAAAAGTGTAGAGTGCTAATGAGTGCAGGCATACTTCCTCTTCCTAGGAGGTTGATAAGGGGAAGAAGAGTCCGATAGTCTTAGTTCCTGTTGGCTTCTCGATAGCATGAACAGCTCTCCACACTGAATGCAAGGGTTAGGTATACAGACATGCAGTTTTCATAGAACATGGCCCTTGACTTCTACTTAAGGGAGTATGAGGATAATAACTTGCTTTTCATTGTTTTTTGAAAAAAATTGTATTGGAGCATAGTTGACTCACAATGTTGTATTAGATTCAGGCATACAGCAATGTGAATCCGTTATACATATAAATATATCCATTATTTTTCCCCATGTGGGTTATCACAAACTATTGTAGATTTTCCTGTGTTACACAGTAGGTTCCCATTACTCACCTATTTTACATAATATTGTGTGGATGTTATTCCCATCTTCCTAAGTCCTCCCCGCCCACACCTCAGTTTCCCCTATGGTAACCCTAAAATTGCTTTTGAAAGCCGTGAGTTTGTTTCTGTTTTATAAATAAGTTCTTCTGGATCATTTTATATTAGATTCCACATATAAGTGATATGATAGGGTATTTGCCTTTCTCTATCTGACTTACTTCACTTTGGTACAATAATTTCTAGGTCCATCCACGTTGCTGCAAATGGCATCATTTCATTCTTTTTTATGGCTGAGTAATATTCCATTGTATATGTGTACTGCTTTTTATTTTAAGAAGTAGAATCTATACTCACTGTAATGGTGAAATGCGATACCTAGTTAACACCATTGAAACCCATTCTTTAAACTGAGCTTTGAGTAGATTTTTTCATGTTCTGGGAGGACAGCTCTCCCTGGTACTCCTTCTTGCTCATGCCACCAACAAAAAAAAAATGTCATGTGGTCTAGAATAGAGCAGACCTTTACTTAATTTTCATCTGGTTGCAATCAGGATTTCTCAAACTCGAGTAATATGTAGGCTTTTTTTTTAGAGGAAAATAATCTTTCTAGGTCCCAGTGAGAACATGAAGTGTTTTTACTCAAATGTTAACATATATAAATGTAAAATCTGATATAATCTCCTTGGGCTTATTGTTTTAGTCAATTATGAAACCAAAACAAATTAGAAATCAAATTTAAACTTCACTGCAGATGCAATAAAATTCAAATTAACACTATTCAATAACTATGATGGATCATGTTGTTTGGCTGAAATGGACTCCTCTCTTTGAACACGGATGTCATATCAGGCTTTGGTGCAGGCTCTCCTGGGGTAGGAGACCTAAGCTACCAACAATCCCCTGTCTCTCTTCTTCTCATCACTTGACACGATTTTATCATCTCATACGAATTTATGCACTGTATCCTGCTCTATTCTTTAATGCAGACAGAAAAGCTGCAGTGATGGTCAATAAAAACGGCAAAGGTCCTTTCTATTTTTTAAAAAATGTATATTATTATTATTATTTTTATTTTATGACTGCACCATGGCACATGGAAGTTCCCAGATCAGGGATTGAATCCAAGCTGTATCTTCAACCTATGCTTCAGCTGCAGCAGTGCTGGATACTTTAGCCCACTGGGGATTGAACCTGCACCTCCAGAGCAACCAAAGCTGCTGCAGTCTATTCTTAACTCACTCCCCCATGGCAGGAACTCCCCAAGGTCCTTTCTGGCACAGTGTGGCCAAACCCCCTTAGAAGAAGTTGGCCATTCAAATGATCCCCAGGGTGCTCCTATTGATTTCTTTTCCTTGTCATTGAAGTTGCAGGTGACAGTGAACATTTCTTTTAGAGGGAATAATGCATGTGGACCCTCCGGGGGTGTAGACTCTGGTTTGAGCACAGTGTTCTAAACGAATTCTAATGACCTTTCCATGTCTCTACCAGCCACCTCCCTTTGCGCCGTGGTCAGTTTAAGAGATCTGGTTGGACAATCTGGAGACTTGGAATCTAGTTCTGCTTTAGCCCTCTCTACCTCTGACTCTGGCCAAGTCTCTTCTGAGGTCTCTACCACCCCAAGATTAGCCACCAGCATCTCTGGCCCTGAAAAAGCCTCCACATTTGCCCACCTGCTTCCACTCCTGGGCACCTCCCCCTTTCATTCTTCACCCTATAGCAGAGAGTGATCATCTTATGCTGTTAAGGGCCGCACCTATGGCATATGCAAGTTCCCAGGCCAGGGGTCGCATCAGAGCTGCAGCTGCTGGCCTGCCCCACAGCCACAGCAACACTGGATCCTTAACCCACGAGCAAGGCCAGGGATCCAACCTGCATCCTCATGGATACTCATCAGGTTCATAACCCGCTGAGCCACGATCACTTCCTGTTTTAGCATCGTCCCTTTGGGGTTCTAATTTTACTTAAAATAAAACCCACGACCTACCAAGCCGTGTGGGATCCAGCTCCAGCTCTCTCGCAAGCCCAGTCCCCACCTCACTTCTCTCCCTCCCCGTGGTCCAGCCTCAGAGGGTCCCTTTCGTTCTTCAAATTGCTCCAACTCTTCTCTACATGAGGCCTTTCAACGGGCTTTTTCTCTCCTGGGAACACTCGCCGCTTCCACCTGTCAGCTCTTCTCTCTCTGGTTTCTTATTATCTTTTAGAGCCCAGCTTAAGTCCCTACGTTTTCAGATAGACCATCTCCGATGACCCAGCATAGCTTAAATTCCCCCTCAACGTTGCTCTCTGTCTCCATCTTTTGCTAAACTTCATCACCCACAGTTCACTTGTGCGATGTGGGTGGACTCTCCTCCTCGGGTCTGTCTTCCTCTCCTCCACTCTCTGGCATGGAGTCCACGCTAAATTACTTAGTTAACATTGGGCATTGAAAAAGGCATTCCGGGAATTCCTGTCATAGCTCAGCAGTAACGAATCTGGCTAGTATCCATGAGGACACAAGTTCAACCCCTGGCCTCGATCAGTGGGTTAAGGATCTGGCGTTGCTGTGAGCTGCGATGTAGGTCGCAGACGCGGCTTGGATCCTGTGTTGCCGTGGCTGTGGTGTAGGCTGGCGGCTATAGCTCCAATCAGACCCCTAACCTGGGAACCTCCATAGGCCGCAGGGGCAGCTTTAAAAAGACAAAAATAAATAAATAAATAATAATAAATAAAAAGGAGTTCCTTGGTGGCTCAGCAGGTTAAGGATCACTGCTGTGGTGCAGGTTCAGTTCCTGGCCCAGGAACTCCCACATGCCACGGGTGCATCCAAAAATAAATAAATAAATAAACTCACTTTTAAAAACTCAGGGAAGAATGAAGTCTTTCCACTGGGCTCCTTTTCAGGGTTTCATTTCCCTTAGCTGTAAAGTGGTGCTAATAACATCTGCTTTATTTGCCATCATTCGCTTAACACAGAAAAGTGGCTGGCTTGGTACAAGGGACACACATTGTCTTGAAAACATTCAAGGCATCTCGAGGAAGGTCAGGTTCTGGAGGCGTGGTGTCAGGAGCTGGGTAGATGGTGTGTGACTTGGGGCTGACTCCCTCTGCCCCAAACAGCTCTGCTCTCGGGGCACCAACCACCCAGCACCCCAGGGGCCTTCCCGTCCCCGCTCCTGTTGGTCTGGCTGCCTTGGAGTCAGAACAAGGTGCACTTTAGAGGTGCTCACTGAATGACCATGGGCCCACTTCAGTCTCTCCACCGTCTGCCCATGTTGCATCTTCTTTAACATCGCTTCTTGTGCACCCTCTTTCCACTTTCATTCTGGAGACTCCGATGGAGTGGATGTCATCAGCCTGGCCATGCAGCGAACACAGAATGAGCACCTCTTCTCGGCTGAGCGGTGTTCTGGGTGTTTCTAAGCAATCGAGAACTTTGTCTCCACTGCGTCTGAGACAACACAGTTCTTGGTTATTATTTATTTATTTCTTCTTCTTTTTAGGGCCACACCTGGAGCATACAGAAGTTCCCAGGCTAGAGGTCAAATTGGAGCTGCAACTGCAGGCCTACACCGCAAGCCACAACAATGCGGGATCTGAGCTGCACCTGCAACCTGAGCTGCAGCGTGCCGCAAGCCTGGATCCTTAACCCACTGAGCAAGACCAGGGATCGAACCCACATCGGCACGGATGCTAGGCAGGTTCTTAACCTGCTGACCCACAACGGGAACTCTAGTTCTTGTTTGTTTTTTTTTTTTTTTAAGGAGGTATAGTTAATTTCCAATATTGCGTTCCTTCCAAGGGTATGGTATAGTGATTGCGTTTGTTTTTGGTTTTGTTTTTGCAGCTTATCTTCCGTTATAGGTTATTATAAGGTACTGATATAGCTCTCTGTGCTATCCAGTAAGGCCTTGTGGCTTATCTATTTCATGTGTAGTAGTTTATATCTGTTGATCCCCTACTCCTCATTTGTCCCTCCCCCACCCCATCCCTTATCCCGTTGGTAACCACACGTTTGTTTTCTATGTGAGACAACACAGTTCTGGTCCTAATGTAGGCTTGGGGTTTGGTGTGCTGGTTCCGCTTTTCTGAAGCATGTGTCCCTTACAGAACCCTGGGACATGGAGAGCACATGGCGGGGGACAGGGCACGCTGGAGCAAGGCTTAGGGACCTCGCCTTCTTCCTTCATTCTGCATTAACCACGTGCCCTTGGGTGGGTCTCTTTATTTACCGCTCGGGAATCAAGGACTTTCTCTCAGGTAAAACAGGGCTGTCGATTCCTGCTCCACCTACTTTTGAGGGTTTTTTCCAAACTGGAAAAAAAAATAACGAGTAATTACAAGGGATCTTTAGTGAAGTATAGAGCAAAGTGGAAACATAGTGAACTCAACAGCTATAAAATGCTAAGCAGACGGAAAGATGAAGAAACTAATGGTGATGACATTTCCTGGGTGCCTGAGGCTGTGTTGAACACTTAATATGCAACACCCGAACCCTCTCCCCGAACCATTTTATGAAGAGAAAGCTGGAACCAAGAATATTTAGGTCAGTTTTTCACAAGTGTGCAGACTGTAAGCAGTGAGGTCAGCTTTCAAACCAGATGCGAGTGACTTTTTTTTTTTTTAATTTTTTTATGGCTGCACCTGAGGCATATGGAAGTTCCCAGGCTATGGGTCAAACTGGAGCTACAGCTGCCAGCCTGCACCACAGCAACAAAAATGACACATCTGAGCTGTGTCTTCAGCCTACACCATAGCTCATAGCATCACTGGATTCTTAACCTACTGAGCGAGGCCAGGGATCGAACCCGCATCCTCCTGGATATTAGTCTGTTTCCTTTCAGCTGAACCACAGCGGGGAACTCCCAGCATGACTTTGAAGAACAGGATTCTCACTTTTCTTGACAGCCCCAAACAGCCAAACACTGGGTACTATTCTAGAGGGTCATTCGGCCTCTACTTAAATGTTTCTGTCTGTTTGTGATCTGATTTCCTTGAGGTCTTGCCCCTGAGGACAGGTGAGAAGGACCTAAGAGCAAAGCCTCTTCCTACTGTTAACGTTAGATCTTCTGTCCTTCCTCAATTCAGCTGGAAATACTTTTCTAGGAGTCACAGATTTGCAGGCAAAGGGGAAATGTCTTGCAAAATTAGTTTCTCCTTTCAGACAATCCAAGTTTCTTCAAGTCACTATTGTGGGCTGTCAGCCTTATGATTCCAGGAATGCCTCCCTCTCTGCTGGAAACGCCATCACAGTGACAACCAGTTTCTGCATTCTGAGAACAGCTCCCCATGCCAGTGGTAATGGAATAAAGGGATCGAGGCTGCATCGAGAGAGAGAGAGAGAGAGAGAGAGAGAGAGAGAGAGGGAGGGAGAGAGAGAGATGAAGCATGTAGCAATTTGGTAACAGCTAACATCCCAAATACCCCGAGCTTCATCTGTATTCAGAATCCCCCAGTACCATGGATGGCTCCCGCGGACTCGAGTTTATCTTAGCCTCAAAGCTAATAGAGTTAAACCAGCTGGTCAATTTAAACAGGAGCAGAACCAGTGAGATGTTACTGTATTCTGAGATGGTGCTAATAAACTTTAATAGATTTCAGCTAACAATTTGGGATAAATTAGACATCGCACTGCTGCTGAGGTAATAACTTTTGGCACTAAATAACAGAAAATCAAGCTTTGTGATGTGCTTCAAAAGCACCTTCATCGAGCCTCCGAGATTCAGGCAGATTTCACTATTGATTACCGCTTACTCTTCCCCAAGCTTTAAGAAAACAGCAAACTGCTCCAAAACGCACCCCCAAAGGAGCCCAGACTTTTTCTCTCACTGGCTCAATAGCTCATTTACATGAAAAAGACTTTGGAATAAACGTGGGGGACAAGGTGGCTGGGGGGGGGGTCTCTCATGGTTGAGTCAGGAGCCAAAGGGAGAGGTGATCTTCTCAAGGGCAGGCAAAACACTTGTTCACAAATTTCTGGAATCTTCCAGAATGTTCACCAGCTGAATTCACTTCCCTTCTATTTAACACTAGAATTTGTCATTTGCAAGCTCTGAAAATAGCTTGGGTTGGGCACTAGAGTCAATTGGATGTGTAGCAAGAGGTCTGGCCATGGCATTGGGAGAAGATATTCTGGTCCTGGCTATGGCACTAATTATCCGTGTGACCTTGAGTGAGTCCTTGTACCTCAGTTCCCTTCCCTGCCTGCCCTCAAGGATTGCTGTGAAGTGGCAGGAAAAGTGGGAATCCCTGTGAAAGGGCTTTGTAGGTTGGGGCATGCCACCAAACATAACTTGTGAAATTCAATAAGCCACAGGACTGTGTGTTGGGCTTCTGAAGTTCATTGTTGCCCTGTTGAGCTTTGGAAGTGGCCAGAAATTTCCTTGTTACACATCGACCCCTACCCATGGGTCCGGGAACCCATCCTACTCTCTCCCTCCACTCTGCCCTTGTAGGATCTTCACAGACTTGGAATCATACTCAGAGTCAGCACTGCAACTTCTGTGTGGGTCTTCACAGGGGTCAAGAGAGTTCTTCTAGATCAGAGCTCTGCATGGGGTCTTGTTATTGAAACCTGTGCCATATGTCTTTGCATGTAAGACACACTTTTTCTCACGACTTAACATCTCTGGATTGGGATGTATCTCTCGGGCATTGCCAGGCCAGCGTTTCATTAGCGGCATCTTTTTCTTTCTTAGTGGTACAGGATAATGATGCTTCTTAACAATTGAGGTTATCCTAGAGGTGATGGGTTATGCAATTGTGTTCCTCTTATGAACCAGGTGCTCTTCTGGTGGCTGGAGAGAGTGGGGCCCAAGAGAGCACATCCCCTTTCTTCTGGTGTTCACACCCTGCCACTGTGGAGTTGGGGAAAGCAAAGAGGCAGCAGTTCAACAGAAGAATAGCATCTAGTGTTGAGTTTTGAAGTGACTCAACAGGGGAAAATGATAAAGAATGCCAAGAGAGTGGGATACTGTTGTGAAGCTCGTCCCCGAAGGCCTCTCTGAGGAGGTAAAGCTGAGTGCGAGAAGAGAGGTTGCATGGTACGATCTTGGATGAGAACTTGTCAGTACACGGGGGGGACAGCCAGCTGAACCCTGAAATAGGAATGAGGTTAGTGGGACATGGGTGACATAATCAACTAAGTGTAAATGAGAACAGTCGCATATGTTCCCAAAGACCTTCTCTCTCTGTCCTTCCTTGATTTGTTTCTCCCAAGCCTCCAGCTTGACTGTCATCAGACTGTACGCGTTTCCCATGGCTGCTATAACAACCACAAACTAGGATGGCTTAAAACAAGAATATTCGGAGTTTCCCTTGTGACTCAGTGGGTTAAGAACCCGACATAGTGTCTATGAGGATTCAGGTTTGATCCCTGGCCTCACACAGTGGGTTAAGGATCTGGCATTGGGACTATGGCCAGCAGCTGCAGCTGGCCCCTAGCCCGGGAACTTCCACATGCTGCAGGTGCAGCCCTAAAAAGAAAAAGGAAAAGAAAATTTTTATTCTCTCCACAGTTCTAGCAGCTAGAAGTCTGAAAACCAGGGGTGGGCAGGCCAGGGTCTCTCTGAAGAATCCAGGCTTTTCTCTTAGCTTCTGGTGTTTGCCTGCAATTCTTGGCATGCCTGGCTCGAAGACATGTCCCTCTGATCTCTGCCTCCATGGACACATGGCGTTCTCCCTGTGTTTCTCTGTCTCTTCTCTTCTCATAAAGACACCAGTTATATTGGATGAGGGCCCATCCTCCTTCAGTATGACCTTCCCCTAATCTGATGACATGGGCGAAGACCCCATTTCCAAATAAAGACGTAGCCACCAGGGTGAGAATGTCAATATGTCTTTTGGGGGGGGCTGGGGGACACATTTCAACTCAAAGCTCAGACACTGACGACACACCCCAGGAAGGATTCTCAGTGGAGATCAAAAGCACCTTTGATAAAATGGGAACCAAATTCTCCTACTTCCGAACCGATCTTCCATATTTTGCCTGCTAAGGGCAAAAGCCATGACCCCATCTTCAGCATGAGAAACCCCTAGGGCTGGCTTCGCTATGAACATTTATGTATTTGTTTGTTTCTTTATTTTTATTAAAGTATAGTTGATTGACAGGGTTGTGCCAGCGTCTGCTGTACAGCATGGGGACCCAGCCATACATGTACATACATTCTTTTTCTCCTACCCTCTTCCATCCTGTTCTATCCCAAGAGATTGGATCTAGTTCTCTGTGCTGTACAGCAGGACCTCATTGCTTATCCATTCTAAATGGAATAGTTTGCATTTACTAACCCCAAACCGCCCATCCATCCCACTCCCTCCACCCTCCCCCTTGGCAACCACAAGTCTGTTTTCTATGTCTGTGCATCTGTTTCTGTTTTGTAGCTACGTTCGTTATGGGCATGTTCTTATTTCTCTTCTAGCCTAAGTGATTTTGAAGCTTTATTTGGGTGGAAACAGGTTACCACACCACTATCTCTAAATCTAATCACTGATTGCAAAATTAACATTACTTACGACTACTGGAAGACGCGGGTGGCAGCAATAGCAAATTGAGACCTTTCAAATAACTTAGTAGCCAGTTATCATCAGTAGTCTTGGCATAAAAATAGGTAGTTAATTTCTCCGTCTATTCCCTTTACTATCTACCGCCACCTTTGAAAGTCATCATAAAATAATAATAGCGAACATTTATTGAGTGCGTACCATGTGTTAGGCATTATGCCACACAGTTTAAGTGTGTTGTGAGTCCATTTAATTCTCACAATAACCCTGGGAGGGAGGGGCTACTATGATCCTTATTTTACTTAGGGGAGCATGAAGTCTGGGCGGGCTTCTGTGTCTCCCATGGGGTTAGGAGGCTGGTGAGCACTAGAGATGAGATTCCCACCTAGAAGGATGGGCTCTAAAGTCCACGGATGCAACCACTCGGCTACTTCTGTTCAACAGGGCAGCCCCCTCATTTTGTGCCAGAAACGGGGAAGCAGCATTTCCAAGGTCACATGACAAGGAGATACCACAACGGGGAGAACCCAGATTCTTCTGAGTCCCTGGCCAGCACCTGGTATTCTTTCCATGGCTTTCTCAAGGCTTTGTTAGCCTTCACAGCCCGGAGAAATGCTCCAGCTTGGCATCTGACCCTCAGTCCCAAGAGAAAGTCTCGGGTGGTCCATGAGAAGGTCTAACTGGCTAAGGCTTTCCCGGCGGTATTGACCTTGCTCAGTGGATATCAGCCTCTGGAAAGTCCAGATGTTCCTCAAGGTTTCGGGGCACAGAGATACCTTTCTATCTAAAACTGATATCGTGGATCTAATACTGCCACAGAGCCAAGTCAGCTCTGTCCCAGGTGACCCGTGGGTGACAGAGATGGGAGCTGGAAAAATGCTGTTGGGCCACCTTTCTGAAATTAAAAGCCTGGATTCTGACTGGGCAGTGAGTTTTATCTCCTGCACCACATCCTCTCAAAACAAATGGTTGCCTCACACGTCTCATAAATGGCAGCTTGGTCCCAATCTGGGGAAAGGAACTGGGTGACTGGGGATCAGGGTTGGGAGGGAGAATTCTCAAGTATATACTTTTGTGTCTGTGCCCCTGACAATGTACTGGATAATACATTTTAAAAGATCTGGAGCCCTACCTCGGGATCATGAGAAGATCCTAAATACATTGTAATTAATCTGTGGGGTCTCCCACGGATACAAGAGAAGGCTGTGTCCGTGCATGAGCTGTGTGTGTCTTATCTCTGAACCCTCTTCAAGATGCTCATAATTTATACGTTGTGAAGATAGAGCTTCTTATTTCCCAGGGAGAAGATCCTAGGGCAGTTGCCAGTGGTTCGCCCGCTTGCCATCCTTCCTCAAAGCTCCCCATGGCTGCATGAATGCCATAAAACAGGTTTTCACAACTCCTCAGCTGTAGGGGGAGAAAAATAGACAAACCAAGAGGAATCTTTGTGTATGACCTCACTCCCTCCTGTTGGGCTTCATTGAAAACGGGCCTTGGCATCTTTTTTGGACCCCCGCCCCCGTGGGGGGCATCCTTCCCCTGTGCTCCCTGGAGCCCCCCCCTTCCTCCCCTTCCTCCTGCAGGAACTCAAGAGCAGTTGTGGGAGTCCCTCAGGTAGGATCCCCCCAATTCACACACACACACATCTCATTCAGGACCTCAGCCACCAGCAGAATTTTAAACAGAAGAGGAGCACAGGTGTGGAGACTCGGGATGAGCCTCTTTTGCTGTTCCCTGCCTGGGAAAACTGCCCTCGACAAACACATTTGTTGCTCATACATTATCCGTTGGCTATCTACCCACGTGCCCATCTGCTGAGATGGCAGTGTGCCTGATCCCAGGTCCCAAAGCCAGCTCCATTAAACCTAGGTGCCAATCACCCGTGGGCCGGCTGCAGGAGACTTCTCCCTCTGGGGACCCTGCCCCCCACCTGCCCTTGAGGATACTGAGACCTCCGGCTTCCTCTTTCTCACCTGGTCCCTTCCAGAGATCCCAGCTCAGGAGGAGAAAGGCTTGTCCTCTGGAAGCCAAGGCTCCATGAAAGCTGGGACTCTGTGTTGGGGAAGGAGAGAGGTGGTGAAATTGAGATGTGTGTGTGTGTGTGTGTGAGTTGAGGGGATCCTACCTGTCTCTGCTAGGGACACAGAGAAGTGTCAAGCAGGATAATCAGAACTGCGTCCCTTCCACCGAATCTCATGTGTGAGTGTGTGTGTGTCTGTGTATTAGGGAAGGACTAAATTCATCCACATCATCAGTAATACATCAAAGGTCTTTATTCCCCTCCTTTGGTCCAAAATGGGTTTGAAGGGCCAAGTGTCTGTGCAACCTGCTAACAAAGGCACATTTTCATCTCCTGTGATACAATTAAGACCCAGAAGGCACCTGGCAGGAAGGAGGAAGATGATTAACTATGGTTTGAGGCCAGCAGGATGTCAGATACATACTAGACACTCAGGCAAAACTGTTGAATGACTGAATGAATAACAGAAGTCCTCTCATAGAATTGTTGTGTGAATGCAATGTGATGATGTATTTGTTTACATTAAGTTTTAAGCACCTACTCATGCCGGCCACCATTCTCGGCTATTGGGACGTAGGAGCAAGCAAAATAGACAAGATCCCTGCTCCCGTAGAGCATATCTTCCATCAGGGAGCAGACAGAAACAAACAAATATGCACAATGAAAGTTGCAGAACTCAGTCACATTTGTGCTCTTTCCTGTGCTCCTGTGGAAAGGAGCAAAAGGAAGGAGACTTGAGGGCATGTATATGGTCAGACCCGCTCACCGGCATTTGCCAGCTGATTTCTGAAGAACTTTCCTCGCTATGGTCACGTACTCACATGTATGAACATACACACTCACACGTACACACATCATCTTGGATGCAGAATGCTCCTGAAATACATTTTATTTTCAAAAAGTGAAATCTACGAAAGATGGGCTCATGTAAACTGACCGAGGAACTAGTCAAGGATCCAGGGAGATCTGTTTGTTCAGAGCCATCGTCGGGTCACGATCCCTCCAATCGGAACATTTGGGCATTTCTTTTTTTAATTTTTAAAAATTGTAGACAATTTCTAAAGGTTGTTTCCATTTACAGTCATTACAAAATACCGGCTATATTCCCCATGCTGTACAATACATCCTTGAGCCTATCCTATACTCAAAGAGTTTTTCTCCCACTCCTCCCCCTCTCTACTGCCCCCTCCCCAGTTGCTAACCACTGGTTTGTTTCTCTACATCTGTGAGCCTGCTTCTTTTTCCGCTATGTTCACCGGGTTGTTGTATTTTTTAGATTCCACATATAAGGGCTAACATACCGTCTTTGTCTTTCTCTGTCTGACTTAGCTCACTTACCGTATTTCTTTGTAGCTGCACCTGGGAAAGGATCATGGCTCCTGGATCGTGTTCCCTAGGTCTCCACCCTGGAAACCTACAAGCTGGAGGAAGAGAGCATGTGAAAAGTAAAGACTGGAGAGATTCCTAAATAAAAGGTAGGCGGTACTCCACCTCCTCTAAGACCTCATCTGCCTTAGCGAGTCTGTGCTTCCTGGAACATTCCAAAGCTCTGACCTCCTTGGGCTGGTTTGTTGCTCAGGAATGGCAGGGTGGTGGGACCTATGGCTTGTCCAGATGATTGAAGCCATTGAGATGTGAAGAGAGAATACCATCTACAATCGAGAAACTGTGCTCAGGAAAACTTAATCTTCTATGAGATGAAGACTGGGTTGCCTCTTTAGCATCTGTGGACCACTCTTATATGTCGAATACTCAAATGACCCAAGAGTAGCCCATTATAGTGTTGACATGGTGACCATCTTCAATCATGACCTGCAGGATTAAGAAGACAGTGTCTGTGAAGCTCTCCGAGACTGGTGAGTGAGTGCCCATGGGAGAGAAAGGAAGATCTGGATGGGCCCTGCTTTCCATGTGCTACGATGGAAGCAGTCTTGAGCCCTAGGCAGTCTTCTTTGTGCGTGGTGGTGGGGACCATCTGCTTCCTAAGACAGGAATCTTATCACTCTTGTCCATCACCGTATCATCAGTGCCTACAACAATGCTGATACGAAGTAGGTACGCAGTAATATTGAGGGATGACTAAGTGAATGATTTGTTGCAATTTTTCTTTTCCCCCAAATGAAGTAAATGTAGTCGAAGTTTAACTGGTGCTGGTATCCCTAGTGCAGAGAAATTGTTAGCATTCGTGGTGGTGATGGGGAGAGGATCATCATGATTAGACTAAGAGATAATGTACTGCCTTGACTCTGGTTGCAAAAGCCCAGCATAAATCAAATGGTCAAAGATAAAAAATAATCATCACCAGTGTGCTGAGTGCATCCATCAATAGACAACTTCTGGTAAGTTTTGTAAAAGCATAATTTGGTACCACCTCTTTGGAGAAGAAGGTTGGCAAAAAGTTTTAAAATATTTAAATATGTTCAATAGTTTAGCTGCAGCCAGATAAACTGATTATATAACTAGTTCTAGTAGTTTATCTTAAGGAGCTACCTGAGAATACACATGGATGTTGAACGACTGGGGTGTTTAACATAGAAAAAATATTGGAAATATCTTTAATGTTCTACAGTAGTAAATTGTGGCTCTGGAATAACACGCTGCCATTTATTTTTGTGTTCATGAGGATGAGGTTTGGCTTAGGTAACAGAGAAAAAATTGTGGGTTTAGTTTTTTATGAGAAACTTTAGGGCTTTGATAGGGCTCCTCAGTCTTCTGGAATTGAGCTTCCGGATTAGGAATGGTGAAAACTCCTAGCACTGGGAAGCCATGACAGAGTTCTGAAAAGCATATGGCTTTCAACTGATCTGCTCCTTCTTTGTAAAAATGTCCTAATTCTTCTCAACAAAGTTTGGAGCTGCTCTTGTTTGTGTGACTTATGCAAACTCAATCAGGGCTTATGAAGATTCTAGACAACGAGGTTGGGAATATGGGACTCCAGATGGTCATGACTCTGTCTCCCTGATTAAGCTGCTTTTAATTTTTGTTGGCTCTTTCACTTCCTTTATAATCTAAATTAATAAACAGTCAAAGTTTGGAGAAACACATTTTTTTTTTAAACTTTGATGCTGCCGTGATAAAAGGCGTATGTGGAGGGCAAAGCAGGTTTATTTTAGTCTTTCCCAGCAGAGCCCCATGCGTAATTGTGTTGGGTGATGTCCGAGACACCAAGAAGCGTTTGTAAAGATTTTCTTTACAAGCCCACATTTGCAGCCTTCTATGAAAGGAAGGCAGCATTTGCTCATTAGGATGGACCCCGAAGCAAGGAAAACATCACCAGTCTTCCTGGAACACTCGATTCAATCAAATTAGGTAGGAGAGCATCACTTCAATTCCAGCATTGAAAGGCCATGGCCCCAAGCCAAAATAATGGGCATTAAGTGTTGACTATGATTACTTCTTGGAGGCAAAGAGTTCTGGGAACCTGTGTGGGATGAGAACTTAGGGAGTTCCAAAGGACTGAAGTCAGTGGTGAAATGGTGACATGTTCATGGCAGGTAGAGCCCTGATTTACTGGGTAGGAAAGAGTTAGACACAGCACTCGTCCTGGTGGAGGACAGAACAGTGTCTCAATTTATATATTTCCTCCAGTTTTATTGAGATACAGTTAATGTACAGAATTGTGTTAGTTTAAGAGGTATAATGTAGTGATTTGATATATGTATATATTGCAAAATGATTACCACAGTAAGTTTAGTTAACATCCATCATCTCTCACATAACTACAGCTTTTTCCCCATGGGATGTGAACTTTTAAGGTCTATTCTCTTGGTGGCTTTCAAATATACGGTACAGGATCATGCACTGTAGTCATCAAGCTGTCCATTAGCTCCCCAAGACTCATGCATCTTGTACGTGGAAGTTTGTTTTTGACCGCCTTCACCCATTTCTCCTATCCCCACCCCTTCCTCTGCCAACCATCAATCCATTCTCAGTTTATACATTTTTGATAGCAACTTCCATCATATTGATGTTTCATGGGTCTCTTAAATGGGCATTTTCATCAGAGGCATTTATAACAAAATCAGAGAGAAGTCAATAGTGCAAGTGCTTTACTCTATGAGGGACTCAATGGGATGCAAGAAATGGCAACCAGCTTGAGTGGGCTGATGTACTAGAAACTTTTGTAAAAGGATTGGAAATATCCTATAAGCAAGTATGGCTAGGTGAAAAAAAATCTGGAACCAGGAATGGTAAAGCTATTAGGAGTCTGGTGAACTTGACCAACCAGCTCTCTCTGATTACAGGTGGCGGTACCAGGTTCTGGATGGTTGCTACAGATAAAAACTACTACGTATAAAATAGATAAACAACCATGTTCTACTGTCTAGCACAGGGAACTATAGTCAATGAACTATAATAAACCATAATGGAAAAGAATGTGTGTGTGCATATATATATATATATATATATGCATATATAAATAACTGAATTACTTTGCTTACACCCAAAACTAACACATATTGTAAATCAACTGTATTTCAGCTGGAAAAAAAAAATGCTCCTACAAAATGGCTGCACTGGCGACCTTCCAAGGCTACATAATCCTACAGTTTCAGCACCCAAAATTAACCGATATTGTTTCTTCATGTTCCAAAGATCTGAAAAAAAAAAATATGATTGGTTCACCTTAGGTTTTATGTTTATCCATTGTTCAATCAGCTTTGGTGGAGGGGGTAGGGTCACGGGGTTGCGGGTATGGAAGCAGAGTCTTGGAGAAAACAAAAAGGGCTGATCCTCTCCAAAGGAAAATGGAGCAGGAAGAAATGATGAGCAGAGAATCGAGTTGCATCTCTAATTTATTAACCCAGAAGGAGAAGCCAAACTATTGCGCTCAGAGCCTAGAGGGTGCATTCCTGGGAGACAGGAATGCACGCTCTGGTTTTCCTTCTTGCGACTTCTCCGTTTACTTTGGTACCATTTTCTAATTACTACCAGCAGAGCGATCAATACAAGGTTATCAACAATAGGGACAAGTTAATTAAGATGAGCAAATTAATCAGGTAATTAAGTGGCCTTCCAGAGAGGGTGAGCCTGTTGCGGTGTTAGTGATGTTAGGTCACCTCGAATTGTCTTGATGCAGGCTCTTAGGAATCTTGGTAACGATAGTTTATGCCAGACATCGCTCAAAGTTTATCATCTCATTAATGGGCACATGATTGCTCTTGGTCTTATCCATTATAAGTCCATATTCCAACACATGCCCAGAGCCTTGGTCTTATTCTCATTGTATGGGCCCTTTGTTTCAGTGCACACGTGGCTAGTTAATAACCCTTAGTCTTTCCTTTTACCCAATGAACAAAACTCCGATCTATCCCTGGGGGCCCAGCTTAAAGACTACATTTCCCAGCCTCCCTGTAGCTGGAAAGTTGCCAAAGAGATTAAATAGAATCACTGAGTGTGTCTCCTGGGGTTCTTTGCAGGGGCTCAGTCAGCTGGAAGATATACTCTATTTCTGTTATTCAGTCTGTAATTTTCGTTTTGGTTCTTTTTAAATTTTTTTCTTTTTACGGGTGCACCTGCTGCATTTGGAAGTTCCCAGGCTAGGGGTCGAATCAGAGCTGCAGCTGCCAGCCTGTGCCACAGCGATGACAAAAACAGTTCTGCTGCATTTTTGACCTAGGCCACAACTTGCAGCAACACTGAATCCTTAACCCACTGAGCAAGGCCAGGAATTGAACCTGCATCGTCATGGGGACTATGTCAGATTCTTAACCCACTGAGCCACAACTGGAACTTTTAAAAAAAAGTTTTAAAAAAAATTTTATCTCTTTGCTGAGATTTTCTATTTTTTTCATTTGTTTCTGGAGAACATGAAGTTGATTGTTGGGGCATTTTTATGATGGCCGCTTTCAAGTCCTTGTCAGATGATTCTAGTATCTGATTCACCTCAGTCCTGCAGCTGGTTGATTATCTTTTCTCATTCAGGTTGTGATTTTCCTGGTTCTTAGTGTGATGGTTTTCAATTACATCCTGGACATTATTGGCTATTATTGTTAGGAGGCTCTGGGTCCTATTTAAATCTTTCAGCTTAGCAGGCAAACTAGGTTCAGCACACAGCTCCTGGCATGCCTTTGTGGGTTGATGAGAGGGAGAGGTGAGATATGAGTTTAGGATGCACATTTCCCAGGGACAGTTTAATTTTTAGAGCCTTTGTGGTGTGACTTTGGTCTGCTTGGTACATCTGGTACTGTGGGGGCTCCCACTGGTCTCTAGTAGAACCACCTGGGGGGGGACACACCGCAGCAGGAGGGAGGCACTCAGTGGAGTAGAAGAGTCTCAAATCCCCCAGACAAAGAGGGTTTCTGGGACTTCCTCTTGTGGCTCAGGGGTTAAGAACCTGACATAGCATCTGTGAGGATGCAGGTTCAATCCCAGGAATCACTCAGGGGGTTAAGGATCTGGCATTGACACGGCTAGGGTGTAGGTTGCAGATTTGGCTCAGGTCTGACAATGCCGTGGCTGTGGCATAGGCTGGCAGCTGCAGCTCTGATTCAACCCCTAGCCTGGGAACTCCATATGCTGCAAGTGCAGCACTAAAGAGGCAAAAAGGCAAAAAGACAAAAAAAAAAAAAAAAAAAAAGGAGCGCTTCTGGACCCGGCTGCTGGATGTCTCTTGATGGGACCAGGGAGTCTCTGGCCCTATGAGAATGCGGGTACTTCTTCCAACTGCTTATTTGGGGGTCGGGAACAGAAAGGTAGAAGGAACCTGGTTCTGCTGATTGAAACCCACAACACTAGCTTCAGAGAAAACATCTCTCTCTCTCTCTTTTTTTTTTGCCTTTCCTATGGCTGCACCTATGGCATATGGAGGTTCCCAGGCTAGGGGTCTAATTGGAGCTGCTGCCACCAGCCTACACCAGAGCCACAGCAACGAGGGATCCGAGTTGCGTCTGCGACCTACACCACAGCTCACAGCAATGCTGGATCCTTAACCCACTGAGCGAGGCCAGGGATCGAACCCCCCACCTCATGGTTCCTAGTCAGACTTGTTAACCACTGAGCCATGACAGGAACTCCCTCTTTTTCTTTTCTTTTTATGGCTGCACCTGTGGCACATGGAAGTTCCTGGGCTAGGACCTGAATTAGAGCTGTAGTTATCTGCCTACAGCCGTAGCAATGCCAGATCCGAGCCGCCTCTGTGACCTACACCACAGCTCATGGCAATGCCAGATCTTAACCCACTGAGAGAGGCCAGGGATGGAACCTACATACTCATGGATGCTAGTCGGGTTCTTGACCCCCTGAGCCCTAAAGGGAACTCCTAAATAAATAAATTTTAAAAAATTGAAAAAAAAATGGATGGTTGTGAATAAAGGAACTGTTTGCTGTCAGTTTCAAGTCACAAAGTACTAGAAGGTGCTTCAGCAGACATGGCACTTCCCTTCCTAGAGGTCAGAGGAAGCACCAGGGCAAGTTATGCTTTGCTTCTGCTTTTACTGTAGCTTCCCGGACACCTCATTTGCCTTTTCTGCTCACAACTTCCACCAGTAGGCGCCAGCTGGTTGGATTAACAAGGAAAAACCCATGTAGCAAGAGAGATAGAAATCAAGTAAAAAAGCGAGAGGCTCAGCTGAGATCAAAAGGCAGATGCTCTTGAATTGGCACAGGGTACCACTGGTCATCTCCTTTTCACAAAAGCAAAATAAATTAAAAACTGCTCGTTGAAAGATACCATGGAGAAAATGTCAAGAACATGCACCAGAGGAAATGCATAGACTTTTTTTTTTCTCCCAAGAAGGAAATGCAGATGGCCAACAGGCATATAAAGAGATGCTCAACATTGCTAATCATTAGGGAAATGCAAATCAAAACCACAATGAGATATCACCTTATACCTGTTAGAATGGTAATCATGCGTAAGAACACGGAGAATGACTGATAGGCCAGGGTGTGGAGAAAAGGGGACTCTCATACACTGTTGGAGGGAATGTAAATTGGTACAGCTACTATGGAAAACAGTATGGAGGTTCCTCAAAAAGCTAAAAACAGAGCTATCATAAGACCCAGCAACTCCACTCCAGGGTATATATTTGAAAAAAATAAAAACACTAATTTGAAAAGACACTTGCACCGCAATGTTCATAATGGCATTATTTGCAGTTGCTAAGATATGGAAGCAATCTAATCCAAGAACAGATGAATGGATAAAGAAGGTGTGGAGTTCCCACTGTGACTCAGTGGAAAAGAACCTGACTATGAGGATGTGAGTTCCATCCCTGGCCCCTGCTCAGTGGGTTAAGGATCCAGTGTTGCCGTGAGCTATAGTGTAGGTCACAGATGTGGCTTTAATCTGGTGTTGCTATGGCTGTGATGTAGGCCAGCAGCTACAGCTCAGATTCAACCCCTAGCCTGGGAACGTCCATGCCAAATGCGGCCCTAAAAAGCAAAAAAAAAAAAAAAAAAAAAAAAAAAAAGTGGTGCATATATGCGATAAAATATTAGCCATAAAACAGAAAATTTTGCCATCTGCAGCAACATGGATGGATGTGGAGGACATTATGCTAAGTGAAATAAGTCAGAAAGGGAAAGAAAAGCACTGTATGATAATGTTTTCCTGTGGACTCTTAAAAATACAACAAACTAGTGAATACAGCAAAAAAAGGGTAATGTGAGAAAAAGTATATATATATATGTGTGTATGACTGGGTCACTTTGCTGTATAGTAGAAATTGACAGAACACTGTTAATCGACTATAATGGAAAAAATAAAAATCATAAAAAAAGAGACACAATTATAAAGAATAAACTAGTGGTTACGGCGGGGGGGAGGTGGCAGTAAAGGGTTGGGAAGTGGGAACAAACCATTAGGTATCAGATAGGCTGCAAGGATGTATTTTACAACATTTAGAATATAGGCAATATTTTGTAATAACTGTAATGGAGTGTAAGCTTCTAAAATTGTATAAAAAATTTAAAAATTGAAAAAAAGGAAGAAAGGAGTTCCCATCGTGGCACAGCAGAAATGAATCTGACAAGGAAGCATGAGGTTGCAGGTTCAATCCCTGGCCTTGCTCAGTGGGTTAAGGATCCAGTGTTGCTGTGAGCTGTAGTGTAGGTCACAGACCAAGCTCGGATCTGGCGTTGCTGTGGCTGTGGCGTAGGCCGGCAGCTACAGCTCCACTTAAGACCCATGTGCTACGGGTGTGGCCCTAAAAAGACCAAAAAAAAAAAAAAAAAAAAAAAAAAAAAAGAGAGAGAGAGAGAAAGAAAAGCAAAGCCACAGCCTAGGAGAAAATATTGCAATACATGTAGCTAAAAAATATGTATCTAGAATATATGAAGAACTTCTAGGAGGAGACCCAATAATACAGGACAAATTACCCAAGAATAAATGGACAAAAGATTTGAAGGGTTCACAAAATAAAATCTAACAAAGAACAATGAGTACACAAAAAGATGTTCATTTTTAGTTATTAGGGAAATGTAAATTACAACTGCAATAACACACCACTACATAGCCACTGGAATGGCTGAAATTAAAGACCAGGAAGCCAAGTGTTGGGAGGGGTGTGGAGCAACCAGAGTTTTCAGACATTGCTGGCAGGGTTGCAAAGTGGTATATGCACTGTGGAAATCAATTTGGCAGTTTCTTAAAGTTAACCATTCACTCTGATTCTGCTTATGACTATTTACCCAAGACAAAAGAAAACATATGTCGAGGAAAAAAACTTGTCCAAGAATTTCATAGTAGCTTTATTCATAATAGTCCAAAACTGGAAACAGCCTAAATGCCCATTCTCCGGTGAATGGATAAACCACAACGTGGTATAGCCAAACCATGAAATACTACTCAGCAATAAAAAATGTATTCTCATGAACTGATTAGAATAAATACTCTATTGATCTGCAGATAACCCATAATAAGAACAATGAATCTGAGCAACAGCAGGCAGATGCATGTACTGTACAATTCCATCATATGAAACTTTAAAAAAAATCGTAGTGACCCTATTTGTAATACTACAGCCTGGGTGGCTTAGATAATAGAAATGGATTTTTCTCATAATTCTAGGAGCTCGACGTCCAAGTTCAAGGTGACGGTTGATATCTAAAGCCCTCTCTCCTTGACTTGTATTTAACTGTCTTCTCTCTGTGTCTTCACACGGTCCTCCCTCTGTGTGTATCTGTGTCCTAATCTCCTCTTGTAAGGACAACAGTCGTATTGGCTTAGGGTTCACCCATATGACCTCATTTTACCTTAATTACCTCTTTAAAGGCTCTGCCTCCAAATACGGTCATGTTTTCAGGAACTGAACGTCAAGACTTCAACATATAAATTTTGGAAGGGGAGTTCCCGTTGTGGCTCAGTGGTTAATGAACCCAACTAGGATCTATGAGGATATGGGTTCTATTCCTGGCCTCACTCAGCAGGTTAAGGATCCGGCGTTGCTGTGAGCTGTGGTGTAGGTTGCAGACCCAGCTTGGATCCCGAGTTGCTGTGCCTCTGTGAGCTGTGGTGTAGGTTGCAGACCCGGCTTGGATCCCGAGTTGCTGTGGCTCTGGTGTAGGCTGGTGGCCACAGCTCCAATTCAATCCCTAGCCTGGGAACCTCCATATGCTGTGGGTTCGGCCCTAGAAAAAGACAAAAAGAAAGAAAAAACTTTGGAAGGGATACAATTCAACCTATAACAGCGACAGAAGTTTGCTTTGAAGCCAAAGGTAGAAGAAGTTTGGCTACAGTGGGCCAAGAAGGAACTTTTTAGGGTAGCAGAAATTATATTATAATTCTGTAATTTAATTGTTCTATATCTTAATTTGTTGGTGACAAGGGGGCACATAACATTTGTCAAAACTCATTGAAATGAATACTCAGGAAATGAGGGTATTTTGGAGTTCTCCTGTGGCACAGTGGGTTAAGAATCCAGTGTTGTCACAGCAGCAGCTCCAGGTCACTGCTGCAGTGTGAGTTCGATCCCTGGCCCAGGGAACTTACATATGCCATGAGCACAATCAAAAAAAAAAAATTAAAAAGACTGCACTTTATTGTATGTAAACTATACTTTTATACAGTCGATTTAAAATGAAAGCTTTTATACTTTCAGAATCATTGGTAATAAAAGTATTACTCCACTATAGAACACAGGTTATAAAAAATAGAAGAAACAAACTAAAACTATGCTTGATTGTACCACTGCCATAATTTTGTTGTATGTCATTAATATATATTCATATTACATATTTGTACATATATATCTTTTAACAGCAAGAAGCAATATATGCTTTTTCAGCAACCTCCTTTTTTTTTTCTCTCAGCAATATAGAACAAGCACCCTTCCTTATCATTAAATTTTATCCTATTACTTCATTTTGAATAATGTTATAAATTGTGGACCATCATTTAATTACCTGGTTTCAATTGTTTCACCAAAGGTCATTTGGTAATTTTTTTTTTTCTTAGCATAAGCGAAGCTGTACATTCTCATAGCTAAATCTGTGCACACATCCTTAATTATTTTCTTAGGATGCATTCTAGAAGCGGAACTTCTGGGTCAACAGTTAGCCAAATTTTGAGGCTTTTGAGATCTAGATTTCATACATACATCATTGTTATCTGTATCACCTCTGATGGGGGAAATCTGAACGATAACTAAAGCAGTGTTTGGAAACATATTTGCCAATGGAGAGGAGGAAAATGGTATCCCATTGCTGCTTTGGTTTGCATTTCTTGGGTTGCTTTCACCAGCTTATTCTTCCCATCTCGGCTGTGACGAGCTTGGACCCAGAAGTTTACCATGATTAGGTTCAAAGGCTGGAGCAGAAGAGAAGATGGATGACTCCTGACTCTCTGAGTCTCCCCATGCTGGGGTCAATGGCTAATATTGGCTCTGACGCTAAACGGGTTCCTAGGTAAGGGGAGTTTCTGAAGCAGATCCCTAGTTCAATGACAACCCAGCCGGTGGGTAGGAAAATGCCTCAACGCCCAAGGATCTTGGTCCAATTTTAGGCAGTTCACACCTATGGAAAGTGAGCTAATTCACATTAACAGGATATGAGCTATTACGGTCAACACCCGTTGGCTTATCATCTCCTTCACAACACAGAGATCGATTAAGACTTTGATGCTGTACTGAGCTTGCCCGTGGGGAAGTATCATCCAGAGCAACAATAACAGCAAAAGGGGAAAAGGTTGACATACAAAGAACATCCCCATTTCTACCATCGCCCGAAATGAAGGAAGAGTGAAAACAAGTAAATGCTTCGTAGTAATTATGGGAAAACAAAGCGATTCCTGGTTGGTAGGTGGGCAGCTTTTTCTTTTCTACAGCATTCAGAGCTCTCACTCATGCCCCCGACGTCTCTTGACTTTCCTAACGAGGGAGAAAGTCTGTTTGTCCTTCAGTCTTAAAGAAAACCTTGAGCCTGGAATGTTCCATAAAGGCAGATCTGTTGGTGCCAGTAAAAGAACAATGTCGTGTATTGTGAACACAGCAATTGATGAGGTCAGAACCACCCTAGGGACATGAAAATATATATTTATGTAAGAGGCCATAAAATTTGTCTGCAATTAAGTTTTACCAAAACCCTCAAATCTGTTGTTTGGTTTTAAGCAGATGTTGAAAAGGTTTATCCTGGATTCTGTCTTTATTGATAGGATGTCTTTTGATCTGCAGCCAAATAAGAAATCTGGATGTTATTTTGGATTTGGAAATTTCCTTTAAATAAACATAATAGTTAAGTATGTAAATCTGCTTATCATCACTTTGGGCATGTTGCCAGAGTGGAAAACATCTGGGGCCTAGTGTCAGCCGACTTATTAATTCACACTTAGAGTATGTTTCACCCAGGTTATTGCTGAATAACGTTATCGTGATTGCCTAAGTCAGCTGTGTCTTGACAACAGTTCGTTACAAGTTGGAGGTTTAAATTTTGACTCCTGAGAAATCCACTGTGTAAGGCCTGTCTGAGCCTAGCGATGTGGGCTTCCAGCCCCCTTCAGGATTGATTTCGCAAATTAATTGTTAACATTTTGGATTATGAATGGTGGAGATCTGTGCTATTTATCTGAACTGGCCAGCATGTAATTCCGGGAAGGGATTATATGACCTCCTCCTGATAAGCACTGAAGTGGGGTCATTAATACAACTTTCTGCCATAAAGCTCTCTCCACTTTATGGAAGCACCTCTCCCTCCAGTTAAGATGATACTCAATTGACTTCAACCTTTAAGTCTAGAGTGAATCATTTTATCCGGTGGACCAGGAGAGGATGAATGGTCCCAGCCTGGTGTTCTCACTAATACAGGTAATAGAGCGTATAAATCCAGGGAATCCTCTGCCGCCATCCCCCGCCCCCCCAACACACACACACGCACACATTTCTAGGCCAGGGAACCAGCACCAGGGGATGAATGTGTTTGGAGGGCACCCAATGAATGAAGACTTTGTGTTCAACAGAGAAAGCGGTTCTAGCCAGCGGTTGATGGAGCAGCTGGAATTCATATTCCAAGGCCCAGGAGACACGAATTGTGGGGGAAAAGACCTTCAGAGAAGCTGGGTTTATGTGTGTCTTCTGGTTAGTCCTTACAACACCTCCACTGGCCTTTGTTGGTGAAGCAGCCCCGGTTAAGCAGTAATTCCCGCGGTGGACCAGCTGCAAGGAGGACCTCAGTCCTGGACGTCTTTGCAGAAGGAGTTCAGCAAAGAGACCACAGCTTTGAAACAGAGACAGCATATATTAGAGGCCAAGTACGTGTGGAAGAGCACACGGGCAAACTCGGAGTAAGTTGTGTGAAACCAGGGCGGCTTATGTTGCTTATAGGGCGGCAATTTTCTGGCTGGTCTCTGGCCAATCCTCTTCCTTGTACACCAGTTGCAGCGGCTCAGCCTGGGCCTATCTATCTCCTACCTCAGTAGCTCTTATGACTAAAGCAAAGACGTCCTCATGTCAAAAACAGAAGAGAATGGATGTGTGTTTCCAGTTCACATACCTGTGCCATGTGGATCAGCAGGTGTGGGGATGCGAACGCTGCTCCACCAGTCGCCCATGGCTGGGGCTCTTCCCATTGAGAGGCTCTGTCAGTCCCAGGACTTTGGTTTTTTTTTAATTTTTTTTTTTTTTGTCTTTTTGCTATTTCTTGGGCCCCTCCTGCAGCATATGGAGGTTCCCAGGCTACGGAGCTGTAGCCACTGGCCTACGCCAGAGCCACAGCAACGTGGGATCCGAGCCGAGTCTGCAATCTACACCACAGCTCATGGCAACGCCGGATCGTTTAACCCACTGAGCAAGGCCAGGGACCGAACCCGCAACCTCATGGTTCCTAGTTGGATTCGTTAACCACTGCGCCATGACGGGAACTCCAGTCCCAGGACTTTGAAGTCCTCCATCCGGCTGGAAGATGAGAGAAATGAGAGCACAGAGGGAGATTTTATAAACCAGTCCAGGCATCTTTTCAAATTTGTGTTTTTGTTTTTTCTGGATACAGACCCAGGAGGGGCATGGCTGGTTCACATGGTAAGTCTATTTTCCACGGGGATGGCACCAACTTACAGTCTAATCAAAAGTATGAAGGTTCCCATTTCTCCATCCCCTTGACAACATTTGCCATTTTCCTCCTTTTTGATGAGAACCATTCTGAGGGCGTGAAGTGATATTTCCTTGTGGTTTGATAAAGATGATGTGGTATATATACATAACATGGAATACTACTCAGCCATAAAAAGAAGGAACTTTTTGCCTTTTGCAACAGCATGATTGAGTTGGAGAGGATTATGCTAAGTGAAATAAGTCAGACAGAGAAAGACAAATACTGTATACCACTCACAAGTGGAATCTTAAAAAATACAACAAACTAGTGACTATAACAAAAAAGGAAAGAGACGCACAGATATAGAGAACAAATCAGTGGTTTACCAGTGGCTAGGGGATTAAGATGTATAAATAATTATGTATAAAATAAACACAAGGATATATTGTGCAACTTAACCCGCTGAGCGAGGCCAAGGATCGAACCTGCATCCTCATGGATACTCATCGGGTTCCTAACCGGCTGAGCCACAATGGGAACTCCCCATTTATTCACCTTCTGCATGCCTTCTCACTGGCATCCAGTTTCCCAATATGGCGTTCTCTCTGTTCCGTAGCCTTGCAGGTTTGGACGGCTCTGGACCTCATTATGGTCACTGCAGACTGTCAGACACCACGTCAGTTGTCTAGGTTGGAGGAGAGCAAGCCACGGAATCCACACATTCCTCTTCTTATGAATAGCATTGACTGCCTTAGACTTTTCCTTGAGCCTTTGGGGAAAAGAGATGAGCTTATAAGCGTGCAGGATTGAGAAGGAAGAAAAGAGACATGGGAAGCTGTTGAGGCCTGGGAGAGTTTAGCAAGAAGGGCGAATGTCAGCTACGGATTCCCTTGCCTGACCCCTGGACCGAGAGAAGTTATCTCTGTCTGCAGAGGGGATTTCTCTTTTCAGTCTTCAGCAAGGTCTTCTTTCTTGTGACCTTTGGCTGTCGATTTGAGAAAAAAAAAAAATTGAAGAACTTAAAATGTAAACTCACTCGGGAAGGAGAAAGTCTAGTTATCCTCTGATTAAAGAATAAAAATAATTTTTTTTCTCTCTCTGTACATACACACACACACAATCTGTGAACAGTTGCTGAGGATTGGTTGCTGGACTCCACTGTGACA
Organism: Sus scrofa; assembly: GCF_054392235.1. NCBI lineage: Eukaryota > Metazoa > Chordata > Mammalia > Artiodactyla > Suidae > Sus > Sus scrofa. Next base: position 34,124,913 of record NC_139388.1, read on the forward strand.
TAGGTCAGGTGGATGCTGTCTTTTTACTGGCTTGGAGGATGTCTCTCATGGACTCCCTGCATTAGTTTCTTCTTTTGAAAAAGAAAAAAGAAATACGGAGTTCCTGTTGTGGCTCAGTGCTAATGAATGAGCCTGAATAGTACCCATGAGGATGTGGGTTCAATTCCTGGCCTCGCTCAATGTGTTAAGGATCCAGCATTGCCATGAACTGCGGCATAGTTCACAGACGTGGTGGCTTGGATCTGGCATTGCTGTGGTGTAGGCCAGCAGCTGCAGCTCTAACTCACCCCCTAGCCTGGGAACTTCCATATGCCACAGGTGCGGCTCTAAAAAGAAAAGAAAGAGAAAATAAATTCTAGGAATAATGCCACAAGTTATAGCAACGAGTGCAGGAAGTTTCTAGAGGAGAAGAAAGGCAGGTGAGTCTGGGCTTCTTGCCTAGAAAAAGTATGTGAGTTTTATTTTAGAAAGAAAAAGATGACACTTAATTTCAGGTTTCTATGGCAAGGAAGGTAGAATTGAGCCCTGGGGTTTTTCTGGATTCCCTCAAAGAAGATGGCTCAGTGTGGTTCCTTAGCTACTCAAGCTTACCTGTTTTCACCTAAGGTGATGGTTGGAGAAGCACCTAATATCTTCTAAATTCCTGTGGAGGTGTCAGGCTGAGTAATCTATGACCCCCATAGAGATTATTTTGGACATTTAAGAGCAAATATACCCAAATGTGATCTGATAACCTGCCAAATATCACATAATCATTAAGAATGTATTGATTGCTGGAGCTTCCTTGTGGTGTACTTGGTTAAGGGTCTGGCATTGTCACTACAATGTCCCAGGTTGTTGCTATGGTGTGGGTTCAGTCCCTGGCCTGGGAACTTTCACATGCCATGGGGGGGGCAAAAAAATAAATTTATTGATTATTCAGTCACCCTCGGATACCAATCAGACAGACAGGATTTCTATCTGGTTGGGAAATGAAGGCACATCTCTATTATATTAGGATTCTTTTCATTTGAAGTGACTGAAAGCCCCAGTCGAACTGACCCAAACAAGAAGATAAATTATTGGGTCATGTAAGTGAAAAATCGAGGAGTGGGGATGTGTGTATCAGTTAGCTGTTGCTGAGTAACAGATCACCTCAACATATAGTAGCTTAGAACTCAAAACCTGTGGATCAGCAGTGTAAGCCGGGCTCAGTTGGATGGTTCTTCTAGTCTCTGCTGGCCCCCCTCATGCATCTGCAGTTAGTCGTGGGCAGGGTAGGTACCACTGCTCCTGGCAGTTGGCTGGGATGCCTGGCTCTCCCCTACCTCATCCCTCCTCCTTCAGCAGGCTAGTCCAGGTGTTGCTGCATCCTGGCCAGATTCCGAGGGAAAGGGAAAGTACACAGCATCCCTCCCACTGCTTTGCTTTGTGCTTTGCACAAAGCAAATCACAAGACCAGTCCATATATTTGGGGTAGGAAACAGTCTCTAGCTCTTAAATGCTTTCAGCGGGAGCATCTGCCATCACGTTACAAAGAGTTTGGATGCAGGGAAATACAAAGACTTGTTTACCGTTTTTCTCCAGTCTATCTCATTAAGGTTGGCTGCTGGAACAATGTCATCCTTCTACTCTGCTGGCTTTAGCCTCAGGCTCCACACACTGGCACAATGGCTGCAGCAGTTCTGCCCTCACATTCAAGTCTAATGGGAAAGGATGGCCCATTTGATCACTTATCTGCATTCCCATTGTGGCTCAGTGCTAATGAACCCAACTAGCATCCATGAGGACAAGTGTTCGATCCCTGGCCCAACTCGGTGGGTTAAGAATCCAGTGTTGCCGTGAGCTGCGGTGTAGGTCACAAACTCGGCTTGGATCTGGTGTTGCTGTGCACTGCAGCTCTGAGTTGGGGAACTTCCACATGCCATAGGTTCAGCACTAAAAGACAAAAAAAAAAAAAAAAAAAAAAAAAAACCCACAACATCTGATCACTTATTGCTTCTCAGTCTCATTGGCTACTTGGAGCCTGTGTGCCTATAACTAAACCAATCTTTGTGGCCAGGGGATACATATATTCATCAGCTCAGGTCTGGCTATACTCTAATGCGTAGGTCCATTCATGCAATGGAGATGAAGCCCCAGTGACGGAATCTCAGGGAAAAATTTTTGGCTTTGGTCAAGAGGACGAATGGATGCCGCTGGGGGTAATGAAGGTGGAACACCAGACATCCATAATGTACCCATACCAGAAGGCAGAACATTTGCCTACGCTCCATTTGCTGGTTACATAGACTAATACAGTAGGTTAGGAGAAGTGCAATGCATTCAAGATTTGAACCCAGATCTTCAGATCCCAAATCCTGCATTTTGGTTTGCGTTACTTTCTCCTCCAGACTCAGCATAATCCTACACAGTAGGAGGAAGAGATGGTCCTACCTGGAGGGACTTTTACTTTGTAATAGAAATATCACCCTGATGGCAGCTTTAGCTTTTCACGATCATCTTCTACGTGTTGTGGGATCAATACACTTTCAAATACTCGCCCATTCACCAAGGCATTATCTCCCCAAACTTCTTTGTCCTTGCTTATATTTGTCAACTTTACAATCCTTTTATTACCAGCAAAAGCTTTGGGAAGCAACAAATAAAAGCAGGGATTATAAAAGGATTCTTATTAAAGCATGCTTTCTTTGAGCACAGAGTACAATGCCCTCCGTTCTCCCCTTGTGAAAAGATGTGTTTTCTTGTTTAATTAGAACAGACCTCCATTCCATTAGAAGAGGACAAGTAGGGCAGCAGGATGGAGACTCCAGGCCCCAAGGAAAAAAAAAAAAAAGGTTTATTTATTTCAGCAGCTGCCAACTTTAAGAGCATATTGCAACTTTGCGAAATCTTCTATCATATTCCGAGATGGGTGGATACATGTAAAGCACTGGGTCCCTGCTGCATGGTAATTGGTTATAGGCTCCATTTTTGTTGTTGGTTTTGTTGTTGTTGTTACTTTGCAATTAAAAGCCTGTGTCGGAGAAATGCAAAGCCAAGTGCATCAATTAGGGTCCTAGCAGGAAACAGATGGCACACTCAATTTGGATAATTTGAGGGAAGCTTAGTAAAGGATTGTTTGCAAAGATGTGAGCAGGGTTAAAGGAAACCACAAGGGACAGTGTTGTACCCTACAAGTTAGTAGCCACAGGGGACTGTCTCGCCTAAAGCGGAGGTTGGCAAACCATCATCCATGGGCCGAATCTGGCTGGAAAACTGTATATGAAAATAAAGTTTTATTTAAACATCGCTGTGCCCATTGGTTTATGTATTGTCTCTGACTGCTGTCACATTTCAAAGGCAGAGTTGAATAGTTGCATCGGAGGCTGTTTGGTCTGCAATACCTAAATTTTTTTTTTTTTTCTTTTTAGGGCCACACCTGAGGCATATGGTAGTTCCCAGGCTGGGGGTTGAATGAGAGCTGCAGCCACAGCAACAGCAATGCAGAATCTGAGCCTCGTCTGCAATCTACATTAAAGCTCGCGGCAACGCCAGAGCCTTAACACACTGAGCGGGGCCAGGGATCACACCCAAATCCTCATGGATGCTAGTCAGGTTCATTACCTCGGAATAACAATGGGAACTCCAAGACTTAAAATATTTACTGTCCAGTGCTTTATATGAAAATTTTTCATCAATGCCAGGACAAGTGTCCTAAGAGTCAGTGCTTCCTTAAATTTTGCACCCTAGCCTCCTCACGAATTTCTTTTAATTCAAGACATATATATTATTTCGCTAAGCACTTGATCTAGAACCTGGGCCCTTTGTTTAAATGACTACATTACATTGTTGAACATTCTAGATTACCTCTCTTGGGTAAACTGCATTCACAGGCATGAACTATGAATTTGAGTTTCATTTTCCTCAAAATGGAACATGAAGCCATGAGAGACAAAAAGAATGTTCTCAGGGCCGTTTCCATGTAGGTCTTCACAAAGTCCCTCAATTATTTTCCAAATTTGCCCATAGTCATTTTACTGACTTCCCTGTATCAACTATTTCCAAAGCATTCCTTCTCATTTTCATAGAAACACCTCTGTTTCCTTTGTCACTCACAAAATATGTCTGTACATCATCACAATAGCAAATACAACAGGTTTGGCAGTGTCGCTAATGGATTCCTAGGGAACACAGCACTCAAGCGATGGAGGCACGGGACCAGGACATTCTGGAAAGTGGCCTACTTGCCATGAGCCTTGGACCTGCCGGGGGCACGAGAAGCGCTGTTTTACCAGCAGAAGGGAGAGCTTTGGTTAACTGGATGAATTGGTTACATGGAGATAATTTAAGAAATGTTCCAGTGTATGTAAATGGCACGCAATATTTTTGAGCTCATAATTACAAAGGACTGTCCCTTTAGTGTACAGCACAGGGAACTATATCCAGTCTCCTGGTTAGACCATGATGGAAAAGAATATTCAATGATGTACATATATGTATAACTGAGTCACTCTGCTGTACAGCAGAAATTGGAACAACAGTGTAAATCAACTACAGTTTTTAAAACTTTTTTTCGGCGTTCCTCTCGTGGCTCAGCGGGTTAAGAACCCAACTAGGATCCATGAGGACTCAGGTTCCATCCCTGGCCTCACTCAGTGGGTTCAGGATCCAGGTTGCCGTGAGCTGTGGTGTAGGTCACAGAGGCAGCTCAGATCCCACACTGTGTGGCTGTGGTGTAGGCCGGCAGATGTAGCTCCAATTCAACCCCTAGCCAGGGAACTCCCACATCCTGCAGGTGTGGCCCTAAAAAACGAAAAACAAAAAACAAAAAAAAAAAAACAAAAAAAAACAAAGGACAAACCTCTTCATCACTGATGTTTGCCCTTCTAGCCTACAAGCAACCCAAAACAGTGGTACGAAAGACAAGCCAAAACTGGACAGTGGAGACACTTGCAGTGAACAACAGTGAGGGTTGTCATTCTAGACTTTGGTGCTTTCTACCCTCAGCATAGACCCAGGGCAGTCATCTCCCAGCAACTGCACGTACTTGTTTTCCTTTGGCCTGATTTTTACCCAATAACTTGGATTCCCTCTGAGTGGTGAGGACAGGAAACTATGAGTACCCAGCCAGATGCACCCACTGGGGCTTTAGTTGGACTGAAGCACAAAGAAATGGGCTCTGGAGTTCCTGTCGTGGCACAGCAGAAACAAATCTGACGAAGAACCATGAGGTTGCAGGTTCGATCCCTGGCCTTGCACAGTGGGTTAAGGATCTAGCGTTGCCTTGGGCTGTGGTGTAGGTGGTAGACAGCAGCTTGGATCTGGTGTTGCTGTGGCTGTGGTGTACGCTGACAGCTGTGGCTCCGATTAGAGGCCTAGCCTGGAAACCTCCATATGCTGTAGGTGTGGCCCTAAAAGAAAAAAAAAAAAGTCAAAAACCCCCAAAAAACAAAGAAATGGGCTCTAGTCCTTTCTTGGGGGAAAAATGCTCTGTGTCAAGGAACAGTTAGACATCTGGAGCCCTGTGTGCTAAAGCTAGCACCTCCACGTGCATCAGAGAGCGGGAGCTGGAGGTCACTGATGACAGAGACCCCAGCCTTTTACCTCCTCCGCTCGCCCCTCCCCGCCTTTTTCCTTGCCCCCCCTTTCTTCCCTCCTTCTTCCTTCCCCCTCCCTTCTTTCCCTCCTTCCTTCTTTCATTCCTTCCTCCCTTCCCTTCTTCCTTCTTTTCTTCCATTCTTTCTCCCTCCCTTCCTCCCTTCCCTCCTACTTTCCTTTCTCTTTCTTTCTTTTTCTTTAAGAAAAAAAAAAGGGCGATAGAGTGAAAGTGCACATTTTGAAGCCAAGCAAAATCTCATCTCTCTTACTTCTCAGGCAACCTATTGTCAGTCACCTTATCTAAAAAACAAAAAGTGTTCATTGTGAAGAGTAAATGGGATAGCACGTGGAAAATCTCCAGGAACAAAGCAGAAACGTACCAAATGTCTGTTTCCTTCCTCAATTCATCAGTTTCTCCTTTCTCTTTTCTCTCATTTTTCAAAAATCCTTCTTGAAGGAAGGGGTCAGGTGGGGGGCTAGAGAGAAAAAGCATTTCTGCTTGTACTATATGCTCTACCTCCAGCCGTGTCTTCAGTTGATATGCCAGTGGAAGGCAGAATCAACTGTGACACTCAAGGTCATCCCAAGGTCAACTCAAGGTGTTGCCAGTTGCCAGGAAATGCTTAATCAAGAGATTTCCATGAGAATCACTATTCTTTCTAGAAAAGGGACCACCATGCCCAGGAGGGCCCACTAGCATTTCTCAAACTTCCGTGTTTCTGAATCACCAGGGCATCTGGTACAATGCAGATTCTGATTCTTTAGTTCCAGGGTGTGGCCCAAGAGTCTATATTTCTGACAAGCCCTGAGATGATGGGCCCTGGACTGTACAGTGAGTGTCCAGGACAAAGAAATGAAGATTTAGGGGATGTTAGTCTAAGTTAGAATCCCGGATCTGCTATTGGTGACCTTGGAGGTTTGGGCAAAACCTTTCTCCATTTCAAAACCCATGCCCTTGTCTCTAAAGCAGTCAACGGTAACCACACCCCTTCATGGTGTTGTTGTGAGGCTTAAAGAAGATCAGACCCATAAAAAAACCTTGTCGACTAGAAAACGCTGGGAAGGGTGAGCTCTTGGTATCTCCTCAGGCTTAAAGCATCAGGCTCTCGCTCTCTCAACCAGAATGACTCTTGTCCTCTCTCTGGCTTTGCATTGCCTGACACAGCAGATGTGCAGGAAGCTTCTCCCCCATCTGCTGGGTCAGCACATCGCCGCTTCCAGAGAGATTTACCTTGTGCAACTGACAAGTGTCAGGAAAACGTGGACGAGGAACGTTCAGTCTGGACCACATACACATCCCCGTGGGCAGGGGGCTTGACAGGAGGGTTTTTGGGGGGGCAGCCCCCCAGCTAAGGCAAGTTGGTCTACAAGGTCCACGCAGAGGCATCTTCACCGAATAGAACCTGTTAAACCAGGCCACAAGCAGTGAGACCCTACTTTTTCTGGTGGGATGCGGTGATAAAGAAATTACATAGTTATTTGAGAGGAACATAAATAAAGATTAATAGGTTAATGAGTTATTTTCCTTTCATTACTACACTATTGTACTTTATTATAATTGCTTTGCACTCATTTAATTAAATTTGAACTGGGGCCAACACAAGATAATTTGTTTTCCCTGTACTGAACAATGAGTATGCAGATTGGATGTGCTGAAGCAGTAATCAGCCCTCTGTTTGCAACACTTTTCTACTCTGAGCAGACATTATAATTGATAATTTGATTGTTGCAGCACTCTGTGCAATATATTTTAAAGCAACATTAACATAATGGAAATTATGTTGTGAGCTTCATCTCAGCTCTTCACCGAAAGGCTATCTGGCTCCTCAGTGTGAACCAGGGAGGGTCCGACAGCCTCGGCTTTCACCGGCTCTCTGCGTCTCTCTCTGTCTCTCATTCTCTTCTCTCTGTCTGCTTCTCTCTCTCTCTCTCCCCCACCCCTCTTCATTCCCTTCTTCTGTCCTCTTCACCCTTTTCATTTCTATGGGTTTTTATATAGTCTTTCCTTCTTCTCTCCTTTCCTTTATTTTATTTTATTTTTTTTCCCCCTTTTAGAGCCACACTCACAGCATGTGGAGATTCCCAGGCAAGGGGGGTCCAATTGGAGATACAGCTGCCGGCCTACACCACAGCCACAGCAATGTGGGATCCAAGCCGCATCTGCAACCTACACCACAGCTCATGGCAACACCGGATCCTTAACCCACTGAGCAAGGCCAGGGATGGAACCTGCAACTTCATGGATTCGTTAACTGCTGAGCCACGACGGGAACTCCTCTCTCCTTTCCTTTTTTTTTGCCCATCTTCCTTCCCTGTCTCTCCCTCCCTCCCTCCTCCCCTTTTTGTCTTTTCTCTTTTCTTTCTTCCCTCCTTCCACAACCCTGTTCACTTTTCTTGTCACGCCTGGTTCTCCAGAGCTACTGAAGAAGGCAAAGGATCAATGGGAAGGGTAGACAGCAAGCCCCCCCCCCCCAGCTGCCTTTCCTAATGTGGGGACCCATTCGTGTCCTCGGGACGTTCAGAAAAAGCAAAAAAAAAAAGGGCCTTTTCCGCAAACAGCCAAATGAGAAATCATTCAAGGTGGTCAGTGCACCAGCCAGCAGCACTCAGTGCGTGGTGGCAATGGCTTGATTTGCAAGACGGTCAGGCCCTCTTTGAGGGCATTTCTGCAAATGTTGGCAGATGAGAAAAAGCCACTGGCATTGCCTTTTTCTAAAACCCTTTCTTTGGAGTTCCCATCGTGGCTCAGTGGTTAACGAATCCGACTAGGAACCATGAGGTTGCGGGTTCGGTCCCTGCCCTTGCTCAGTGGGTTAACGATCCGGCGTTGCCGTGAGCTTTGGTGTAGGTTGCAGACACGGCTTGGATCCAGCATTGCTGTGGCCCTGGTGTAGGCCAGTGGCTTCAGCTCTGATTAGACCCCTAGCCTGGGAACTTCCATATGCCTTGGGAGCGGCCCAAGAAATGGCAAAAAAAGACAAAATAAATAAATAAATAAATAAAATAAAATCCTTTCTTCCCTTGGAGCCCAAACCCTTTTCTGGAAATGATGCGGCCTTTATCCTTGTGAATACAATCTGGGAATGAATTCTCCTTTGCCCAAGGGTTTCCTGTCCCAGAAACTCTTGACGTTCTGTGTAAGGATCACAGGCCAGGGAGCTTGGGCCCAGGGCGGGGTGGGGAAACTTTGTGCCCAGGTGACTTCTGTTGAATTTTCATAACTCTGTAAATATTTGTTTCTGTGTGTAGTTGGGGAGGCAAAACACCTGTGAGGGGTTGAAAATGACCATGTTTGTTTTGGAAGAGGCTTCACAGGGGTTTCTAAGGGTTCTTTGCCTTCCTCTCCACTGCCTGGGCTCTGATTTGCTGCAAAAAATCCAATTTCTTTGAAGAAAGTCCTGTTCCTTCATCTCTTTGCTCCTTCTGAGGCCTGGGCACCCCCATTCTAGTCTTCTGTTAGGTTTTCAAACCGTCTGTCAGTGTGGAGGAGAATGTCCCAACCAAAGACTCGGGCCTCTGGAGAGAGCAACTTTTGCAGGGAGGCAGGTGTGTCTCATAAATGTATGCATTTTCTCTAGTGAACACTTGAGTGTCAGAGCTGGCTCCGAGGGTCTTGTTTCATTTTTTTTCCTCTTCTATGTTTTTATTTTTCATAGAAAAATTGAGCTAGATCTTGCCTTACTTCTATATCCATTACCCAGCTGAGGAGCAGCCGTCCTGAGTTTTACTTTTCCCCTCACTGTTTCCTTATTTTAGTGTCTTTTGGTCTCATTGTCATGAGGTAGACTCCTCTTTGCTGGGTGTACTGCTCTAATTTTTTCTTTCTTTCTTTTTTTTTTTTTTTTTTTTTTTTGCAGTGCTCATGGCAGGCATAAATTCCCAGGCACCTGCATCACAGCAGTGACCATGCTGGATTCTTAACTCACTGAGCTACCAGGAACTCCAGCTAACTCCTTTTTTTTTTTCTTTTTTTCTTTTTATGGCCACATGTGGACTTTCTCAGGCTAGGGGTCCAATCAGAACTGCAGCTGTCAGCCTAGACCACAACCATGGCAACACCAGATCCAAACTGCATCTGTGACCTATGTTGCAGCTTGTGGCAATGCTGGATCCTTAACCCACTGAGCAGAGCCAGGAATCAAACCCACATCCTCACAGAGACAACGTCGGGTTCTTAACCTGCTGAGCTACAATGGGAACTTCTCCATCTAACTCATTATTTTTATTTTTTACATAAAAAGGGCCCAGAGACTTAAATGGTTTTATATTTTACCCCCTATTTCAAAAAAGAAAAAAAAAGGAGTTCCCACGGTGGTGGAGCAGAAATGAATCTGAATAGTATCCACAAGGATGTAGGTTCGATCCTTTGTCCTGGCACTGCCATGAGCTGTGGCATAGCTCACAGACGCAGCTCAGATCCTGTGTTGCTGTGGTTGTGGTGTAGGCTGGCAGCTGCAGATCCTGTAGTACCCTCACCTGGGAACTTCCATGTGCCACGGGTGCAACCGTAAAAAGCAAACAAAAAAAAAGAAAGAAAGAAAGAAAGAAAGAATGAAGAGAGAACTCCAATTTACCTGGCTGGAGGGTGCTTCCTCTTATCCACAAAGGCTGTGTTTGAGTTGAGAAGCCCACAGCGGGGATGTGGTCCCAGCCTAGAGACACAATCCCAGCTTCTTGCATCAGCCCACCCATGGCTCCCTGCCTCCAGGGACATTGCTAAGGAAGCCTGCTTCTAAACAAGGACCTGAGGGTGGATTCATGGAGCACAGGTACCAGGTCTTCAGGCAAACAGCCACTTCCTATCAAGGGAAACTGTGGCCAAGGGCATCTCTCCAGGTCCCGACTGTAGATTCCTGGCACCTGCAGCCTATACAAACATCAGAGCACTTTGGGATACTCAGCTTGGCTCCTCAGTTTGTGTCCATCATAACATGGTCCCTAAGACAAGGATTCAAGGGCATGTACTTTATTTGCAGATGATCCCAGGAAACACCAGGGGGGGGAGGAGGGAATGGGACAAGGCAGGAGGACAGCCAAGAAATGATGTGTGGTCCAGCCAGTGGCAACTGAGATTCGAACCTGTCGGGGAACTCCAGGAGCCAATGTGGGACATGCCCACAGAGTCATCTCACAGAGCAGCACCCACCAGTCCCTCTGGGATCAGGGGTGGGGTGTGTGTGTTAATTTTCAGGGATTTCTACCCTGCTGAATATGTGGGCAGAGCAGGCTCTGGATGCCAGAGGAGGATACGGGTGAGATGCAGAGGCCAGCAACTGGAAGGTGGGTTTCTGCAATGCCCGTGAACCACAAGGCTAAGGCCAGAGGGGACACGGGTGGGCATCAGCAGCAGCTGCTGCTGTTTCACTATGAACTATCTCAAGTGCATCTACTCTTTCTCTTCCTTGATGCTAAGCTCCATAGTGACAAGGGTTGAGCCCCTGTGTCACTCTGTGTTCCATGGTGCCCGCAGGGCATCTTTCTCCTCCATTTGGCCCTCAGGGTGGGAGTGCTGCTAAGCACATCCCAGGTGAGCTCTGCCAGTTTTCAAAACTGCCCCATAGAGGTAGGTCCTATATGACCTCCATCTCAGGTGAGGATGTGGAGGCACAGGGAGGTAAAGTAACTCGCTGAAAATCAAAACTACAATGATATATGCCCAAGAGTGGGATTGCTGGGTCATATGGTAGTTCTATGTACAGATTTCTAAGGTACCTCCATACTGTTCTCCATAGTGGCTGTATCAGCTCACATTCCCACCAACAGTGCAGGAGGCCTGACTAGTATCTATGAGGACGCAGGTTCGATCCCCGGCCTTGCTCAGTGGGTTAAGGATCATGAGCTGCAGTGTAAGATGCAGATGTGGCTCAGATCTTGCGTTGTTGTGGCTGTGGTGTAGGCTGGCAGCTGTAGCTCTGATTCGACCCCTAGCCTGGGAATTTCCATATGCCGCAAGTGTGGCCCTAGAAAGAAGAAGAAGGAAAAAAAATGTGGTACATATACACAATGTAATACTACTCAGCCATAAAAAGAATGAAATAATGCCATTTGTAGCAACATGGAGGCAATTGGAGATTCTCATACTAAGTGAAGTTAAGTCAGAAAGAGAAAGACACATACCATGCAATATCACTGATACGTGGAATCTAAAATAGGGCATAAATGAACCTATCTCTGAAACAGAAACAGACTCACAAACACAGAAAACAGACTTGTGGTTGCCGAGGGGGAGAGGAAAGGAAGTGGGATCAACTGGGAGTTTGGGGTTAGTAGATGCAAACTAGAGCATTTAGAATGGATAAGCAATGAGATCCTGCAGTGTAGCACAGGGAACTATATCCAATCCCTTGGGGGTAGATCACGATGGGAGATATTATGAGAAAAAGAATGTATACATATGTATGATTGGGTCACTTTGCTGTACAGCAGAAATTGGCACTGCGTTGTAAATCAACTAAACTGCAATAAAAAAATTGGTTTTTAAATTTTAAAAAGTGGAGACTAGTTATGGATACTAGTTGGGCTCACTAACGTAGTAGTCAGGGTTGCCAAACTCAGGCAGCATAGCCTCAGAGGCTGTCCTTGGGGACTCTGTGCTGGACTTCCACTCACAGCTGGCTGGCTGGACTTGGAGTCTGGGTGCTCTGGAGACCCCCATGCACCCAGCTCTAGCTTGTCATTTGTTGACTACTCCTCGCCTGTCTCATTCTGCGGGAAATACTTTACATTCATTATTTGGGGTTAATTTTCTCATTCCCATTTTGGAGCTGAGGACAGGGAGCTTCAGAAAGGTTGAATCACGCAGCTGGTGAGTAGTAGAGTCAGGCTTCAGACAGAGGCACCTGCACTCCGGTGACTTCAGGACACTGACTGTCCTACCCGGGCCTCCGACGTAGGGAACAGGCAAGGGAAGAAGGCAATCAAGAAAGAAAGCTACATGCCCTGATGTGCCCCAGAGACAGGAGAGGGGTTCAAGGGTCAGGCAAGAAAAAGGGTCATTAAAGACATCAAAGCCCCCCTCCCCCGCCCTGCTTCCTATGAGGAACGTGGCACAGTCAGGTGAGGTGGTTGCTGTTTTTTTTAATAACCTGTGATAATATCCAGAGTGTTTTACAATCTATTTCCCTTTCACCTGGCGCAGTGGCAAGGCTCCCAGAATAAAGCCAACGGCGGCCAGGCTGTCAGAAGCCACGCCTTCAACACTTTGGAAGACTTATCTCAGTCCTTGAGACTAACAACAGGGCAGCCCCGGGTCCCATAGGTGGACTTTGGGGGCTGCATGCATTTTGCTCCAGGGTGCAGTGTCATTTTGGAGATGCTGGACCAGGTCCAGATGCTGGGTCCTCTGACGGGCACTGGCTCAGGGGGTTCTTCCTCTCTTCTCTTTCCTTCACTAGCTCCTTTCCCCCTTGTCTTCTTCTTTTGTCTCTGCCCTATCCTTTCCAGAAAAGGAAGCCCAGGTGGTCGAACAAGCACTGCCCAGGAAATCAGCAGACCCCGCTGTAACTAGAACAAAGGATGTAGATCCGATCTCTGAGTCCCAACCCAGGGCGTCCACTGCAGACCCGCCAAGCAGCCTTCTCCTGGGCTTCAGATTTCAGTTCCCAACCTGAAACACGGGGCAGATGCACCGGATTATGGTTTGCAGCCCTTTTGAAAAGGCAGGTGAATTTCTCTTATGCTGTTTAGGATTATTTTTGAACCTGTATTTTTTTAAGAGTCTTTGAAGTACGCTTATTTTTTTTTTCCTTTTATAGCCACACCTGTGGCATATGGAAGTTCCCAGGCAAGGGGTCAAATTGAAGCTGCAGCTGCCAGCCTGCACCACAGCCACAGCAAAGCCAGATTTGAGCCACATCTGTGACCTACGCTGAAGCTTGCGGCAGTGCTAGATCCTTAACCCACTGAGCAAGGCCAGGGATTGACCCCGCTTTCTCACAGAGACTATGTCAGGCCCTTAACCCTCTGAGCCACAATGGGAACTCTCAAATGCTTAATTTTTATTTAAAAATATTTTTTATCTTAAATGGAAACTCCTCAATGCTTAATTTTTATTAAAATTTTTTAATCTTTTTTTTTTTTTTTTTTAAGGGCTGCACTGGAGGCATATGGAAGTTCCCAGACTAGGGGTTGAATCAGAGCTGCACCTGCTGGCCCACGCCACAGCCACAGCAACACCGGACCCAAGCTGCATCTGTGACCTACACCACAGTTCACAGCAACACTGGATCCTTAACCCACTGAGCTGGGCCAGGGATCCAGTCCTCGTGAACACTATTTGTATTCTTTGCCACTGAGCCACAACGGGAATGCCCCTTTCTTAAAAATGTTTATCTTTATTCAATTTATTTTTAAATGATGGAATTTATATTTTAAAAAATTTAAGATCATTGACATTCCTTGAAAAATCAGATCTAGCCACCCAGGACCGCCACTCCTTCCTGGAAACTATTGTTGGCACTGAATTCCCCTGTCCCTTCTAGGTGAGGCGCCTACTCCCCACCCAGACCTCACGCTCACTTTGTCTTATACCACCCTGCTTCAGGGCTTGTGAGAGGCTGGGTAAAGATAGAACCCCAAAGGGACCTCAGGTGCTCCTGAAAATGCATACGGATGGGCGTTTGTATCTCTGTGCTTTTACTGTGTAAGAAAAGATTGAACACAAAGCAAAACACTGGCAATAATCTGGCACGGACCTCGGACGATGATGGAAATAATGCGTCCTATGGGCACAACTTTCAAGCTGCCCTCACCTGTGGGAGCTGCTGAGTCCTCCAACCTGGAGAGGCACAGCTGCCAGGTTCGGCTTTGTTCATTGTGAGATGAGGGACCTGAAGCCCAGAGAGGTGAAGCAACTTGCCCAGAGTCACAAAGCCACTGATTGTCAATGTCCGGGTTCTGACTGGGGTGTGCTCACTCCTGGCCCAGGGCTCCTTCCCCACCAGGAAGTCTCTCCATCTCAATTTGAACACCCCCCCCCCCAACCCCGCACCTTATCCACTGGGCTCCTCTAATGACTTGGCAGGTGTGCAGGGCAGCTGTTACTAAGCACAACTCAACAGATGAGGAAAGGGAGGCAGTGAGGTCAATTGGCATGAAAGCAAAGTAAGCAGTTTTCTCGGTGGCGTTATGTGAAGGATAATGGGAGGGATTTGTGTGTCTGGATGGGGGAAGCCCTGGTACACTGCCCTTCCTTTTTTTTTTTTTTTTTAGTTTAGCATTTTTTTTTAAGTTTTTTGTTGTTGTTGTTGTTATGTACAGTTAACTTACAAGATTGTGATAATTGCGGCTGTACAACCAAGTGACCCAGTCACACACAGACACACATCCATTCTTGCTCAGATTCTTCGCCCACATAGATGATCACAGAAAATTGGGTAGAGTTCTCTGTGCGGCACAGCAGGTCCCCGTTGGCTAATCATTCCATAGACCTCAGCGTGCACAGGCCAATCCCAAACCCCCGGTCCATCCCTCCCCTGCATCTGTCCCCTTGGGTAACTATAAGTTTTTCAAAGTTTATGAGTCTGTTTCTGTTCTGCAAATAAGTTCATTTGTAGAGGCAGGGGGAGGAGAGATTAAAAAGTATCAAATGCCGATCTTGCTCACTTTGCAAATTTGGAAATATCACTTTTTAATTCTTTCTATTTTCTCCCCTTCTTTCCTTCCTTTTTCCTATGCAAGTAAGGAATTTTCTAACAGTATTTTAGATTTTCAAAATGCTCTGTGGCCTTCTCAGTTATTCTGGTCAAAATCCATAAGAGGCAGAGTGGGATGATAAGATCTACTTCTTGAGTGGAGAATGAATCAGTGACGGGACCTACCAGTCCAGGTTCACCGGATGGCTTAGAAACAAGGCTGACCACAAACCCTGGATCACTTGGGACTTCAGAGTGAGCCCAGCTAAGCCTCTGCTTTGGGTTCAGAAGCATGTGCAATGTGCCAGGCGTGTGCTGGGTACTTCATAGATGAGATACCATAAATCCACAAAATGCCCCTGGGAGGGCATATGGCCATCTCCATTTCGCCACTAAGGAAGCCCAGGAGGGCCAAAAATGCCCAGAATGTGGCCCAAGGTCATCCCACAGGCCTGGGTCTGACTCCAAAGCCCACATTCCCTCCACCACACATTCTGCAATAGAAAAAAAAAAATAACAATCCCTAATCCTTGCCCCTCCACCAATAGTCCTGTGCCAGGGCCTTCCCTTTACTCATGTCTCCCAGTGACTCCTCCTGAGTGATTGGGGGTTTCCTCCAGGTCCTCTGGGATTGTCTGAAGGTTAGGTAATGTTTGGGTCATTTTGGCACCAAAGAATTGTCAACCATGTAAAAGGAAAAACAAAATCCTCCAAGTAGCCGATCGTGGGCTGGTTCTCTGTTCAGCTCGGTTGTGCGCTTTTAATGAATGTCCCTCTGGAAGACAGTGGGGCTGGCTTAAACCGAGCAACAAATGTTCAGGAAGCAGAAAGCCTATGCCACACCCTTGACTTGGTGTGCCAGGGAGGAGGGAGTAAACATTAACCAGAAGGCAAATACGGAAACATCAGAGAGGTGGTCCATGGAGTAAAAAAGCAAGGGACGCTGGATAGCAGCAGGTAAGCTCATGGCCTTGGAAATCAACCAAGGTCTGGGTTAAAATCCCTCCTTTGATTCTTACTAGCTGCATGGTTTGGGGCAAATGACTGAACCATTTGTAGCCTTCATTTACTCTGTAAATCTGAAGTGATAATATATTCCTCTAAGATTTATGACACAGATTAAATGACATAATATATAGAACTTGTTGGAGAGACTTCGTGGCCTTCTTATGGGCGCCATCAATGACAGCTCTTGTAATGTACAATTAAATTAAACTGCAATTAACCTATTTTCAGGCTCTCTCCTCTGCAATTTTTGTGCTATGTTCATATTTCAAGAAAATACATTTTTTGTTTTTTGGTTTTTCATTATTATTTTAAATTTTCTAGAGCGTGTTCTCTGGCCATGACAGATTCAGGCTAAATCACCTACGATGTGAATCTGTTGGCCTTGGCAAGAAGAAAGGCTCTTGAGGAGTTCCATGGTGGCTCAGCAGGTTAAGGATCCGGCATTATCACTGCTGTGGCTGGGGTCACTGCTGTGGTGCAGGGTCCATCCCTGGCCCGGGAACTTCCGTGTTTCATGGGGGTGGCCAAAAGAAGAAGAAGGAGGAGGAGAAAAGAAAGGCTCTTTTATGATGAGCAGGTAAAGCTATGCAAGCACCAGAAGGAGAAAGAGAGTGATGTGTCCACTAAACTACTTATGGAGAAAAGACAGGACATAGGAAAGCAATAGGTTTGTAGAAATCTATGCAGAACAGACTTTGGGAAGACTGCCAAGTGTTGATTAACCCAAGTCCCGGTCCTGGGTAGGGGCGTCCTGGTCAACCGATGTCATGCAGAAATGGAAACTGGCAGAGACTGGAAAACAACAGCTACAAGACTCAGAGAAAATTAGCTCCTGGTTCGTCAGAGGCAGGGTGAAAGCTGATACCAGTCCCTCCTGAAAAGAGAAAATGAGAGTATTGGATAGAACAGCCCAGAGTATCCGTGATGAATGCGGCGATTCTGGCCGTGTACAAAAGTCTACTGTGCCATTTTGGATTCCTTCTCATGAAAAGGACATTATGCCATTAGGGAGGCCCGGTGCAATACAGCTGAAGCGATCAAGGGCACACAGAGCTGTGGATATTATCAAAAGGAAGTAAAGCCAGGCTGGCATTCTCCAGGAAAAGGGAGATGGAGAGGAAGATCACCGAGGGGCACAGCATCCTGAAGTGAAAACAGAGGATAAAAGCTATAAAGGCTACTGGAGTTCATAGGTCTTTCTCCCTGCCTCCCTTCTGCTTTCCCCTGCCCCAAACAAGGCAGGGAAGCCCGGAAGCATTGTATATAAACAAGGGCATTTCATATATGGGCATTTAAAAAATACTGAGCAGGAGTTCCCATCGTGGCTCAGTGGTAACAAACCCAACCAGTGTCCATGAAGACGTGAGTTCAATCCCTGGCTTCACTCAATGGGTTAAGGATCCAGCGTTGCCATGAGCTCTGGTATAGGCCAGTAACTGCAGCTTCCTTTCACCCCCTAGCCTGGGAACCTCCATATGCCTCAGGTGCGGCCCTATAAAGCAAAAAAAAAAACAAAAAACCAAAAAAACAAAAAACACCTAAACATTTACCTGGGAACCAAGCAGAGAAAAAAGAGAATGATGCATTATAGAAGGAAGACAAGGGTTGCCTATAGCAACCATTCTGAGGATTAAGGAATGGCATCAAATAATTGGAGAAAAGGAAAAAGGAAGCCAAGAAATATTGAGCAATTGATATGTTCCAGAACTGGCTCTGAAGTCAAATACCCAGGTTCAACACTCATTCATGAGCTGTGTGACTTTGGGTAAGTCCCTCAACTTCTCTGAGCCTCAGGAACAAAGCAAGCCCCCGCCTCGTTGCTCTTTTGTGAAGATAAAAAATAATAGTGTTTGTATCCCCGTGGGTAACTATAAGTTTGTTTTCTAAGACTGTGAGTCTCTTTCTGTTTTGTAAATAAGTTCATTTGTATCGTTATTTAAGATTCCACATGTTAGTGATATCATATGATACTTTTTCTCTCCATGTAAGGAATTTGGGAGTTTGGGATTAACATAAACACATTACTTTCTATAAAATAGTCAATGAGGACTTACTGTATCGCACAGGGAACTCACTCAATATTCAGTAATAACCTATGTGGGAAGAGAATCTGAAAAAAGGATGGCTATATGTATAAGCGAATCACTTTGCAGTACACCTGAAAGACAACATGGTACACCAACTATACTCTAATATACAATACAATTTTAAAAAATTAAAAAATAAGGAGTTCCCATTGTGGCTCAGCAGTAATGCATACGACTAATATCCATGAGGGCACAGGTGCGATCCTCAGCCTCGCTCAGTGGGTTAAGGATCCAGTGTTGCTATGAGCTGCGTGTAGGTCACAGACCTGCCTCGGATCCCACATTGCTGTGGCTGTAGCCTAGGCCGGCAGCCGCCACTCCAATCCGACCCCTAGAGCAGGAACCTCCATATGCCAGGGGTGTGGCCCCCCAAAAAAAATTTAAAAAATTAAAATTAAAAATAATAGTGTATGTAAAATACCTAGAACAGGGTGAGCCATGGAATGGGCACCTATAGTAATAGTGCCATACTATTATGGCAGTGTTGGTCGCCATATCATCCCCAAGAGAAGGTTCACATTTTATATGTGAGGAAACCAAGGCTCAGAAATGTTGAATATTTTGCCCAAGTTCACACAGGTAGGACATGGTGGAGCTCCTAGTTGATCCCAGCTTTGTCTGACATTCCATGCCCATCCTGCCTGATGGCAGGTGATACTAGTTATGCTTAATCCATGCTTCCTTCATAGACATACATTTTCTAGAAAACTAAGTCATTAGCACATATCTATATGCTTTCTACACCTCTGAGGGCTCTGCAGTTCTCAGTGAAAACCCGGCTTATGTTTGGAGATCTTAGGGAAATGAACATTCTCAGAAGTCAGACTAAGTGGAGCATGCGACTGCGTGCATTACAAAGAGTAAAAATAGCACTCAAGACTGTGACTTGGAGAGAGAGGGTTTAGCTATGGTGCATGTGACTTTGGAGCATCTCTGAAGATTCCTAAAGCTTCTGTGTGCACAGGTATGTTCCTGCCCTGTCTGTGCACTGATGTTCCCGCCCTGGGCAAGCTTACTGTCCTGTGGAGGCATCCGTGGATACAAGCTACTCTCTTTAGTCACCATTATCCTGTCTTCATAACTTTCGGCTCAGAGTCCAGGTTTTGTCCAGAACTGTCTAGTCAGAACAGTGGATCATGTTAGGCCTAAAGCAATCTGGACAACCCATCTCCTTTCCCTGGGGTGGATATGTGGTCCAGTTCTGGTCAATGTGGGATAAGCAAATGTCTGCAGAAAACTTCTGGACTCTTTTTCTCCGGCAAGAGAGATGTGAGAAGAACTCTTCTCCCATGCCTGCTTTGTTCCTGCTCAGTGTGCTGGTGTGAGGATACAATGCCTGGACACAGCAGCTCTCTTGAAACCATGAGGAGAGATATTACTGATACATTGAGAATGGCCAAACAGGGAGATAACAGAAAGAGTTTAAGTTATTGGCAATGTTCTTAAACTGCTGGGCCAATCCTGAAACCACTTACTTCCATAGGTCTTGCTATGTCAGTTAGCTGAATGTTCTTACTGCTTAAACTGCTGTTGCTTGGAATTTCTCTCACCAAATCAATACTATGAGAAGATCTTGGGATGGGATCTGAATAGGAACATCTTAAATATTCCCAAATCACCCTAATACGGTTAGCATAGAGAACTACTTTTCTACCCTATGAAAATCTTATGTCTCATGGAAAGTATTAGGGTGTTCAAAAGAGAAAGAGACTTCTTTCTGGATGGAGTGTCAGTGAGAACATCTTGGAGAAGACTGGGTGTTAGGTGGTTGTTCAATGCCGTGCTAAGGGCTTGGTACCTAACACTGAGCTAGTGGCTATAGATGATGCAAGCCAAGTTTGAGACCCAGCCTGTGTCACTGAACTGCTTCCAGAGAAATTGAGTAGACAAGGAATACTCATGTGATATTCTCAGGGACAACAAAAAAGCCATATATAATTGCACTTCCCGGGGCAGGGATAGGGGGTGCTCAGGGAGCAATAGCCTCAGGATATCAGAGTCTGGAGAGAAGGGTGTGCGGTAGAACAGAACCATGGTCTCGCAGGATGTTGGAGGTGGAAAGATACCAACTGGCTGTGTGGACTTCCTAAAATGATCCTGGCATTCCATTTATGATGCTCCTGGGTAACGAACCATTGAACTCTGTCTAACCTCATCTGGGACAAGGATTTTGCCAGTTTACGTTCTTTGTTGGACAGTTTCAATGACCATTCAGTTTTGTATTACACTATACCAGGATCAACATTTTTAAAACTTTATCCCACTGAGCTTTGTTTTGCCCACTGAGCTTAGTCTGGGGTGGGATACATTGAATTATTGGTTTTACTAAACCTGTAATGCAAACGCATCCAGTTCCCCTCCCATGGCCTCACAGTACTGTCTTGACCCTTGACTTTGAGATGGCTTGATCTGGGCGATTGGAATATTGGTGGATATGGTGCCACCAGAGACTTTTATTTGGTGTGCTCCTTTGGGAATGCTCCTTCCATCACTACGAGAAAAATATTCCCTGGAGTACCTAGTGATTCTTCAAGAAAAAGAAACATAAGGAACAAAACTCAACCCAAACCATGATCTGAAGCCAAGCCCAGCCAAGCCTACATCAGATCAGACAAATGCCAACTTACTTGCAGATATCTATGAGGTAAACAGACGTGGTTATGAGCCACAGCATTAATGTGGCAATAGCGGACTAAAACACAGCAACAGAGATTAGGTTTCCTCCCTTTTACACCTGAATGCTCTTCAAATAGATGGAGGTCATTATTATTCCCTGAAAATATTATCATTTTGTTCTCATTTGTCCCCAGTGCTGATAACCATTCCTTGTGTGACATGCATTCCAAATCCCTTCTGTATATAATTGCTCACTCTTTCACCCAGAACCAAGCAAACAATACTCCAGATGTAATATGCCCCTCGCAGATTCTATTAGGATCATCACTGCCCTTCAACTGAAAATAATACTTTATCACTGCTTAAAATTGCATTAAATAAAAAAAGCAGTTCCCTTGTTGGCTCATATTGAGCTTTAGGTTAATTGAAACCTTCCAATCTTTTCTGACTCAATGGCTGTCAATCCAGTTCTCTGACCCTGTATTTACATATTTGACTCTTTTTTTGATGTTAAGACAGATTCTATTATACTTAGATTGTATATTGTTGGCTTTGACCCAACAATCTGAACTGCCAATACAATTCCAATCTGTGTTCTGCCATCACACATACCAACTCTTCCTTGCCTATTTATGCCATTCATGTCATCCATAAATTGGGTGAGTACACCTGCTCTGTCTTTATCCAAGTCTCTGAAGAAAGATATTGAACCTAACAGGTGTAAAGACAATAACTTCATGGTATATCTGCAGAGACTTCCAGGTTGAATATAAGCAGAGTTGGCTGAAATCAGCAACGAAACCCTTTTTAACGGTGCAGTCATCCTGCTTGTGTTTTGGCATGTTGTCCCAAAGAATATCATGAGTGACAT
Source organism: Sus scrofa (assembly GCF_054392235.1). Classification (NCBI taxonomy): domain Eukaryota; kingdom Metazoa; phylum Chordata; class Mammalia; order Artiodactyla; family Suidae; genus Sus; species Sus scrofa. The sequence continues at coordinate 34,146,686 of NC_139388.1, forward strand.
GATCAGAATTCTTGCTTAGATCAATGTTTATCAGTGAAGTAATTTGCATCGAAAATGGAAATCGGTTAGTACAGGATGGCCTACTCTTGGAGAACTGATATTGAGTCTTAGTAATTACTTCTTTCTTTTCTGCGTGCTTATCACATCCTTTAATCATCTCTGCCACATAAACTGTCAGGAAGCAATGTTGAAATAACTTCTCCAGTCTTGAGACTCTACCTTTAAAGTTCTGAAGGAAATTTCTCATTGACGTGTATGTAGCATAAGTTGGTGCAAGGTTCCGTGAGATGATGTGTTTTGGGACACATCCCCCTGCACTTGGCCCAGTTTCCCACATTGCTCCTGAACCAGAGGCATCCTTGCACCTTCCCAAATCCATCCTGGCATCACGAGCAGTTGAGTAGCCCCACCGTGGGCATGCTTTGTGCTCCCATAGTTATGAAGCCAGATAACTACAGCTATAGAGGGAAGCGCTCACCAAGGCAGCAGCTCAGATCCTCATTTCACATTATGCACGTCTCACGTCGGGCCCCGGGACTTGCCTATTGCCACTGAGGGGCAAGACACTGGAACATCCGCTAGCCACCTTCACAAGGACAACCCGGAAGGGCAGAGGAGCTGAAGTCCCTCGGACATCCGTCCGTCTTCCTTCCTCCTCACAGGTGGATGGAGATGAGACAGTTTCCGATGGTTTTCAAGAAGACATCCTGCAGACTTAGCGATCACATGTCACCAAGTAATGTGCTTCCCCCTGTGGCTCTCTCTCCTCTCCTGCTTCCTCGGTGCAAAAGCTCTCGCCCCAAGCTCTGCTTCCGGGTAAGCTGGTGCTCACGGCGCCCCGCCCCTTGACACTGACTTTCCCTACCCCGCACGACTTCCCACCACCAGCACTTTCTCTGGCATCTCAGCCTGCACGTGGGGTAGGCTGGACACGCTGGAGAAGTGATGTCCCCCAGGAGCAGAGGATAAATACCCCAGATTCCTCCCTCTTTGGGTGGGAGAACTCAGCGAGTTCTAGCCTGTCTCTCGGCAGTCCCCAGCAGGACTGAGCCCCCGCTGCCCACTGACCCACTCATTACTCAACCAACGTCTTTCTTTTCTCATTCTGATCCCCCTCTCCTGTTCTGGTGCTTCTTAGGATCGCCTCCCAAATCAATTAATTCTCCTAAAATCCATAACTCTGGATCTGCTTCTTGGAAAACTGAACCTAAGGTTCTCGAGAACCTGAGACCTTTCCTGGATAACATCCCCTCCTCACTAACATCTCCCGTTCTGATGGAACGAGTGACAAGGGTATCTGTTGACCAGACAGGTTTTCAATCTTTCCTCTATTCTTGTTTACTATTTCTGAGTAAAATTTAGTCAAAGACCTAAGTCATCAAGGCTGACATAATAGCGTGTCACCATAGGGTTGCAGCTTGTTATTTGCTACATTATATTGGTAGAACTCCCGTTTTTGTTTATTTTTGCCAAAATGTTATTTCTATACTTTGAATGGGTAATAAATGGGAACATGGTAAAAATATGTGCAAAATGATAGATAATGAAAGTAAGTCTCCCCCACCATCCTAAGTCTACCATTTTGCTACTAGTTGCTAAAGCGTCTTTCTAAAACTGCTTTCTGTGTTAACAGTCTCACACACACACACACACAAAACACACACAAAACACACACACAGGCACACATGCTTATCTTGCTACAGTACTGGTAGAATCCTGCCCCATATTCTGAATGCTGCTTCTCATGTGAAAATAAGTTGTTATGCCAGGAAACCTAGACCTGCCTTCTTCTTTTTTTTTTTTATTACTTAAGGAATTTTATTACATTTGTAGGTGTACGGTGTGATGATTGTTGTGATGATTGTTAGACTTGCCTTCTTCTTCTAGGTGTGCTGCTCGCCATTGCATGCAGCCATTTTGCATGGATGGCTATTTAGGTAATCTCATTTCTTTAATATAATCTGAACTGGAACAATCTAAAACCTGAAAACAACAGCTGTGATTCTGCAGTCTGAACTCGGGTTGGTTGGGCAATTCTGCTGGTGTTGCCTATGGTCATTCCTGCAGATGCGCTCAGCTGCCAGGCGGGCTTGGGATGGCTGGGTCCCTTGCTGTCACTTGGTGTAGGCTCAGGGCCTCTCTCTTTGTTCATGAGCCTTCCCCAGCCTCTCTATATGGCCTCCCCAGCAGGATGAGTGGACCTGTTATGCAGTGGCTTAGGACTCTGGAAGCTGTCAGGCCTTCTTAGGGCCTAGCTTCCCCTCTGCTATATTTGAGTGGTGGGACCAGGTCATGGGCTCTGGCGGGACCAGATTCAAGAGGAAGGGACTTTGCAGAGGTGAAGACAGGGGGGTGGGTGGGTCACTCACTCCGTTAGAGATCACCAATCGGACAGACCACTGCAGGGGACTTTGGGGGAAACTAACTAGTTAGAGGATCAGGGGTCCCAACAGATGTATATCCCCTGTTATCGGATTTGTGATATTTTATTGGGAAAGATAATTATGCCTTTTAATAATGGCTGAAAATCACTAATTTACATCATGGAGTTATAAGAGGATTTAGAGAGATCACCCAAACCTTTCCCTTCATTTGACCAATGAGAGGTCGGAAAATCTAAAAGGTTAATTAATGGTCAAAAGAACGACCATAGATGCGGGTTTGATCCCTGGTCTCGCTTAGTGGGTTAAGGATCCAGTGTTGCCATGAGCTGTGGTGTAGGTTACAGATGTGACTCAGATCTGGTGTTGCTGTGGTTGTGGTATAGGCCAGCAGCTGTAGTTCTGATTCGACCCCTAGCCTGGGACCTTCCAGGTGAGGCCCCAAAAATCTAAAAAAATAAAATAAAATAAAGAAGGACCACATTCCCCTGACCCACAATCGCCAGGGTCAGCACCCTAATTCTTTATCCCTCTTCTTAGGCTTTCCAGTTTCCCACTGATTTTCGCTTAGGGACTTCCTTCCCTAAGAGGAAGAGACTCATTCCGCTTCTAGTTTAACAAACATTTGCTGAGCACCTGTTATGTTCCAAGCACAGTTCCAGAAGGTCAGTATTTCGGTGGTTCTAGCCTCACCTGGAGGAGAGCTTGGACCATCTCGGGAGCCCAGACTGTGCCCTTCTTCAAGTCCACACTGAGGGATGTCACGCTGGCAGCTTGAAAACAGCCATGGTGGGAACATTTACAGCACAAAAATTGGTAAACGTTACCAAACAGGACTCTCCCCCCCCACACCCCACCCCCAAAATGTTGGTTGTGTATTTACCAGCACTCCCTGAACTTAGTCTTAAATCACATTCTCTTTCAGACTGAGAAGGGTTCCTTTACCACAAGCCCGGTTGACCTCCAAGTCTCTCTAAACTCATTCATTTAGTCACTCACTCAGTAAATGTTTATTGATCAACTATCATATTATAGGCCCTGTCTAAAGGAGACAGCTTCTATTCTTTACCAGAGGCAGGAAGGCGGGCCTAGTTATGCTAGATCTGATTTTTTTTTTTTTCTTTTTAAAAAAATCAATGTGTAGGGGAGGTCCTGCCATGGCTCAGTGCAAGCGAATTTATTATTCATGGGGACGCAAGTTTGATCCCTGGCCTGGCCTCACTCAGTGGGTTAAGGATCTGGTGTTTCCATGAGCTGTGGTGTAGGTCACAGATGCAGCTCAGATCCTGTATCGCTATGGCTGTGGCGGCTACAGTTCCAATCGGACCCTTAGCCTGGGAATCTCCATATGCCTTGGTGTGGCCCTAAAAAGACCAAAAAAAAAAAAAAATTGAACTATAGTTGATTTATAGTGTTGTGATAGCTTCAGGTGTACAACGAAGTGACTCACTTATAAGTACATACATTCTTTACATTCTTTTTCAGATTTTTTTCATTATACTTTATTACAGGATATTGAATCTAGTTCCCTGTGCTATTTAATAAGGTCCTTATTTTTTATCTACTTTATATATACTAGTACGTATCTGTTAATCCCAAGATGCTAATTTATCTCTCCCCTTTCCCCTTTGATAACCATAAATTTGTTTTCTATGTCTTCCAATCTATTTCTGTTTTGTAAATAAGTTCATTTGTTTTTTTTTCTTTTGTTTTTTTTTTTTGTTGTTGTTGTTTTTTTTTTCTATTTCTTTGGGCCGCTCCCACGGCATATGGAGGTTCCCAGCTAGGGGTTGAATCGGAGCTGCAGCCCCCAGCCTAAGCCAGAGCCACAGCAACACAGGATCCGAGCCGCGTCTGTGACCTACACCACAGCTCACGGCAACGCCAGATCGTTAACCCACTGAGCAAGGGCAGGGGTTGAACCCGCAACCTCATGGTTCCTAGTCGGATTCGTTAACCACTGCGCCACCACGGGAACTCCAAATAAGTTCATTTGTATCATTTTCTTAAGATTCCAAATATAAATAGTATCGCATATTTGGCTTTCTCTGTCTGACTTACTTCCCTTAGGATGATAATCCCTAGGTCCATCCTAGATTTGATTTTTTTTTTTTTTTTTTTTGGCATTGCTGAGAGCAGGGCTTTCAAATTTGTCTTTTTCAGATAATTTCTCCTTATGCAGGCTTTTTTTTTTTTTTTTTTTTTTTTTGTCTTTTTGCCATTTCTTGGGCCACTCCCGCGGCATATGGAGGTTCCCAGGCTAGGGGTCGAATCAGAGCTGTAGCCTCCGGCCTACACCAGAGCCACAGCAACGCAGGATCCGAGCCACGGCTGCGACCTACACCACAACTCACGGCAACGCCGGGTCCTTCACCCACTGAGTAAGGCCAGGGATCGAACCCAAAACCTCATGGTTCCTAGTCGGATTCATTAACCACTGTGCCATGACGGGAACTCCTAGATCTGATTTTTTAAGAGAAGCTAGTCATCCAGATTTTTGTGTAGAACACCCAATTGTTAAACGAGAGCAATAAATTTTTAAAAATTTAAACCACGGCCTAGGCCACACGAAACACATCTTTAAGTTACATTTGTCACAGGGGCCACCAGTTTGTAACCTCTGCTTTAATCCTAACAAGTATTTGGCATCACGCCCCTGGCCTCTCCAATCTCCCATTCCCCCAGTCACATTGCAGCTAAACCATCTGGAAGTCCAGGCACACACACATTACCCCACCATGTCCATCATAAGTTTTAGATGCATATTAAAAACAAAGACCTTTGGGGCTTCCCCAGAACGGCCCGCTTCTCCAGCCTGAATTCCACTCTTCACTGTACTGGCCTTCTTTTGATTTCTTAAAACAGCCCAAGCTTTCGGCCATGGCTCTTTTGTCCTTGGCTGTTCCTTCTTCCTGGAACGTTGACCTTTCACCTCATTGACTTGACAGAAAGATAAGGTGCTCAGGGAATCTGCATCCTCCTAGACCAGATCAGGTTCCTCTAGTTTATCCTCTGCTGTTACCGGATTTTGCGCCTCTGCCGCGTTGGGGTGGCCGCGCATGCGCACCTCTTAGCTCTCCCCCTGAGGGGCGTGTAGCTGACTGACAATCCCTCGCTGCTGACTCGGAAGCCACCACCACCTCTCTGCAGAGGCCACACTTCCCAGGGACTGCTTGCAGCCTGTGACTGCGCACAACAGGAAGATGAAGGCAGGTCTGTTCATGAGAACTCAAGATGCTTCTGATGGGCAGCTTCGGCCTCGCCGGGTCTTCCTGGGGACTACACTGCAGTCCAGGATTCCCCATGCTTTCCTTCCCAGAACCGCTTCACTGCCCGATGGCTCGCCCAGCCCCTCCATCCACTTTCCTATTTTCACTCACACATAAATCTCTTTCAGGTTTAGTCCTGTCTTAGCCTCTGCTTCGCGGAGGCCAGGAAATAACACAAGCATCTATTACAGTGGCAAATTTATATTTATGGGTGTGATAATTTGACAAATGCTTACCTCGCAGACTAGACTATCGGGGCGGGAATATGCGTCTCTCTGGTTTATATTAAAGCCCAGCATCTCCTCCGGGGCCTGGCACACAGTGAGTTCTCCGTAAACACTTGCGGATTTAACATGTGTGGGGAACGATGGAAAATACAAGGTGTTAGGGAAATGGAAGGTCTAGTTAAATGTAATGTAGACTCGTCCTAACTAGAGGCTGCGCTAATTTCAACCTGGGAAACTGAAGTAGAGGCATATCCTCCGGACAAAAGGTAAACAAGCGGAAGACAAATTCAGCCAGTTCAAGAAGTCCATTTGGTAATGTAGGGTCTTAGAATTGGATTTACATGCCAGTGTTCTCGGAGGCACCACTGGTGTCTCCTTTCCCTAAATCACAATAGTTTGGCAACAAAGAACAGGAGAACACACTAAACTAATAGCAAGAGTCAATTTGGGAGTTCCCGTCGTGGCTCAGTGGTTAACCCAACTAGGATCCTTGAGGATGCTGGTTTGATCCCTGGTCTCGCTCAATGGATTAAGGATCCTAGGAGTTCCCATCGTGACGCAGTGGTTAACAAATCCAACTAGGAACCATGGGGTTGCAGGTTCGATCTCTGGCCTTGCTCAGTGGGTTGAAGATCCGGTGTTGCCATGAGCTGTGGTGTAGCTTGCAGAGTAGCTCGGATCCTATGTTGCTGTGGCTCTGGTGTAGGCCGGCAGCAACAGCTCCAATTGGACCCCTGGCCTGGAAACCTCCATGTGCCGCGGGAGCGGCCCTAGAAAAGGCAAAAAGACAAAAAAAAAAAAAAAAAAAAAAGGATCTGGCGTTGCCATGAGCTGTGGTATAGGTCACAGACACGGCTCGAATCCCTAGTTGCTGTGGCTTTGGCCAGCAGCGTTAGCTCCGATTTGACCTCTAGCCTGGGAACTTCCATATGCCGTGGGTGCGGCTCTAAAAAAAAAAAAAAAAAAAAAATGAAGAGTCAATTCAGATACCCTCCGAGATAACCTCAGGAATAAGCAAGGAAAGCAGGATTGACGAAGGAGTTTTGAGACCAGACACACGTGAAATCTACAATGACCCAGCTCAGCATCTTGGGCAAGTCATTTTTCCCCTTCAGATTTTGATGTCCCTGTCTGTACTAGGAGAGGGATGGCCTGGGGACCCTGAGGCCCTTCTAGCTTGGACAGCCCTGAATTCTAAGTGGAGCTGACAGACGGAGGTCCGGGGAGGAGTGTCCTCTTTCTCGTTCCTTACTAGGTTCCCAGGATCTACCACGATGCCTGGTACTTCGGAGGCCTCCAATAAAGCCTGCTTGAATGAATTAACAAAAACATGAATGGAGGAGACCTCCTCTTTCCCCTGGGTACACAGTGTTCTGGGCCCCAATCTGTGCTAGCAGGGAAGGCAGGAAGCGGCTGTTTACCTTCAAGGGAGCGGCTGGGTGATGTGCCTGTGTAAACAGCCATTTACCTAGGTGTCAAGAGGAGCCACTGAGAGAGAACACACATTTATTCCTTTCCTCATGGTAATGATCCAGAAATCCCGGCTTGCCTCTACATTTTTCCAGGCACTCCTGGAGTGGGAGCCTGGTGTTTTGCTGATCCAGCCAGGGGCTGAGCAAGACTCCCACCCTCACTCCCCCAGTAAGAACTCCAAGTCACTCCTTCTCTAGTGACCCTTCAGGACAAATAGCAGCATCCCAAGTAATCTTACTATTGAACTCCTTGCTTATTATTTTGCTGTCTCTCCTCTTCCACTGGAATGGAAACACCTTGAGAGTAGATCATTGGTCTTTTTCATTGCCCTATTCCAATACTTGGCAGAGTATCTTATACGAGGTGGGGTGGCTCAATCAATAGCTATTGACTGACTGAGGGGAGTTCACCCCAAGCCTGGTCTAGTGACCTCACCAGCCTGAAGTGGTGCCTGAAATTTCCACCACTCAACTCACCTGGTTGGGATAAGTTAGTCTTCTTCACTTGATCATGACGTAACGCTTTCCCAGTTTTGCTCATCCCTCTTATTCTCATTTATTTAGTGTATTTCTCTAATTCATCCCTCCTCTTTAAATAAGTTTATTTCAAACACACACCATATGTTATGACTGGCGGTGAAAACCCATATCACCTTCCATATGTAGAAAGTAACCATCAATATAAATACAATAGTCCAAACCTGACTGCCAAAGGGATGGTGGATAGAACATATTTTTTTTTCTTTGTAATGCTAGGCATTTTGTTGCAGGCTTTTGCAAACATTATTTTGATACAAGGTCCAGAGGCTCCACCAGATTTCCAAAGGAGTCATGGCATCTTCTCTAAGAACCCTCGAGAAGCGATGCCAGGATCCAGTTGGCCAATGCTCCAAGCTTGAGGGCTGTTCTTTCTTTGTTAAAAAGGAAAAGCAAACCTTACACCCTCTATGACATAACAAGAAGGACTAAAATGGAATAGAAAAGAGAAGGACTTTTTCAGTGTAATTTAGTGTCTGGGGGCCAATTTAAGTCATCCCGAGTCCCTTGGGTTAAGGTTGTATCTTCAGAAATCCCAATTAAAATGCACAAAATTATCCAGAATTAAACTACACATCAATTATCTAGGGTTAAATTGCAAATCCATTATTTCAAATTAATTTTGCAGATCATATCACTAAATATTTGCTGTGTGACTATTATTAACAAAGCTTATGGGTTAAGCCCAGGTACTAAATAGCTCTTGAGTAATGGGGGGAGAAGCACTGTGTAACCATGACATCAATGTATGTCTGATAAAATCTAGTATCTACTGTGCTAGATGAATCTCAAAATGCTCGGAAAGTGGTGAGAAGGTAACTTAGTCTGGGGTTGGAAGACAGGCAGTAATCTTTGAGCTAAACCCAAAAGGATAAATCCGCCTTTTATTTTTTAAAACTCCCTGATTGTGAAAACTACATGCATGACTTACTAAACTTATTAAACTTCCTGCAGTTCCCTCTGTGGCTCAGCAGGTTAAGAACCTGACATAGCGTCTGTGTTGATGCCAGTTTGATCCCTGGCCTTACTCAGTGGGTTAAGGATCTGGTGTTGCTGCAAGCTGTGGTGTAGGTCAGAGCTGCAGCTCCGATCCAACCTCTAGCCCGGGAACTTCCATTAAAAAAAAAGAAAGAAAAGAAAAGAAAAGAAAAAAGAAAAAGAAACCAAACAAACAAGAAAAACACCACAAAATTGATTACTGGGATCTCATTCAGACCATCTGTATCAGAACCTCTGGTAGAAAGTCCTAGAAATCTTAAAAAAAAAAAAAAAAAAGATAAGTATTTTAGGTGTTTGTGAACAGACCAGTTTGGGAATCTTGCTGCCTAAGGCAAAGGCTTTGAAACATGGCTGTGCATTAGAATTCTTTGGGTGGCTTATTAATACAGAGACACTGGGCCTTTTTAAGCCGAATCTTCAATTAATATGGCATGGCCATTTTAAGATGTTTCCAAGATAATTCTTGCGCTTACCATATCTTAAGAATCACTGAGCAAGGAGTTCCAGTGGTGGCTCAGTGGTAACGAACCCACCTAGGATCCATGAGGACACAGGTTCCAACCCTGACTTTGTTCCGTGGGTTAATGGTCTGGTGTTGCCACGAGCTGTGGTATAGGTCACAGATGCAGCTGGGATCTGGTGTTGCTGTGGCTGTGGCGTAGGCCAGCAGTTGCATCTCCCATTTGACACGTAGCTGGGAACTTGCACATGCCATGGGTGCAGCCCTAAAAAGACAGGAAAAAAAAAAAAAAAAAAAAGAATCACTGAGCAAGCTTGGAGGTGAACAGTGTGGAGGTTAAGGTATGTATAATAAACATTCCAGGCAGATGGAAGAGACTAAATAAACAGTACATGGCCTATTATTAGGGAATTAATAGGTACCAGAGCACAAAAAGGGACCTCAGTAGGAAGGGGCCTTAATGCCATGGTAGGAGCCCGAATTTCTCTTATAAGTCAGTGCTTCTCACTGGTGGATGTGTGTATGTGTTTGGAGAAGCACTCATGAGAACATGAGAGTTGCCTTTAGAAACTGATGGGATGAAGTTTTAAAAGGGAGAAGTATGTGAACTGGGAAGAGAATCAACATATATAAATAAGTGTGTCTATATATACATATACACACATGTACACATGTACACGTGTGTATATATGTATGTGTGTATATATATATATTTTTTGAAGCTACACCATTTTAGAATTCACTCAAAAAAATTTTTCAGGAGTTCCTTTTGTGGCTCAGCAGGTTAAGAACCCTGTGAGGATGCATGTTGGATCCCTGGCCTCACTCAGTGGGTTAAGGATCTGGCATTGCCGCAAGCTGAAGCGAAGGTGGCAATGCAGCTCGAATTCGGCGTTGCTGTTGCTGTGGTGTAGGCTGGCAGCTGTAGCTCTGATTCAACTGACCCCTAGCCTGGGAACTTCCACATGCCACAGGTGTGGCCCTAAGAAAACCCCACACAAAACAAACAAACAAACAAACAAATGAATGTGGATAGTAGGATCCCACAGTCAATAAAATACAAATATTAATAATTTGTTAGAATAGGCACAGAAATATAATCTGAACAAGGAATCCCCTAACCATTTACATTTGTTGTCTGTTAGGCACTATTTCATTTTCTGCACTACAGAGTTTTGTGGCTCTGAACTCTCTCTATATAAAATCATTATATTCTAGACCTTGGGCTTATAAAATAGTATATGTCAATTGTACCTCAATAAAACCGGAGAACGAAATTTGAAAAAGGCATGGAACTTGAGTCTGTTAGCTGTAAGGAGCCAAAGAGTGTCCTGTGACTTGGGGCCTGAGGTCGGTAATGTGGGCCACCCATGATGGGCCCTGTACAGGCAGAAGAGCAGGGAGCTGATCTGCAAGGAGAAAAACAGAACCAAAGCATCCATGCTGAGAGAAATAAAAATTTTTTTTTCCCAGAAAGAGGGAAAGAGATGAAAAGAATCGCTGCCTGTTGGCTTCCCAGTTCCCACGAGGTCTAACTTTCTAACCCGCACTTTGATTCTGAGAGTTTTTCTGTAGTTTTAAAATAAGCTCTCTTTTGGCTTGAGCACATCTTATAACTGTGTTCCCTCCAAAATTCGTATGCTAAAACCCTGACATTCAGTACCTCACAATTTGGCTGTGTTTGGAGGCAGGGCCTTTAAAGACATCATCAAATTAAAATGAGGCCTTTAGGGTGTCCAGTAACACAATCTGACTGGTGTCCTTGCAAAGAGAGATTGGGACACACAAGGGGACAGCAAGAATGCACCACCACACCCCTCGAGAGATGATCCTGAGCCAAGGACAGAGGTCTCAGGAGAAACCAAACCTGCCAACACCTTGATCTGGTGCTTCCAGGTTCCAGGACTGTGAGAAAATACGCTTCTGTTATTTAAGCCACACCCAGTCTTTCGTATCTTATATGGCAGCCCTGACAAACTAATTCAGCAAGTTAAGTGGGTTTCAGTGCCTTCAGTGGCATGTAACAGAAGACTTCGATTTACCTAATTGGATCAAAAGATAGAATATGTATTATTTCACAGAACTAGAAATCAAGAGGAAAAGAGCTCCAGGCTTGGTTCTTTCAGTGACTCATGACATCCAGAGTCTATGTTCTTTGTATGTTTCTGCTGCACCATTCTTATCTCGGGTTGTCAGCTCTGACCTAAGGCGAGCTCCCTCTCTGTTGACAGGATGGTTGCAACGTTGCCAGACCTGACATTTTCCAGAAGAAATATTGTATATTCTTAAGTGTTTCTTTTTAAGAGCAAAGAAACCCTTCTCAGAAGCCCTCCTGCTCTGTTGCACATCTCATCAAACAGAAATGCATCATAGGAGTTCCCTGGTGGCTCAGAGGGTTAAGGATCTGGCATTGTCACTGCGTGGCATGAGTCTGATCCCTGGCCTGAGAAGTTATGCATATCATAGGGTGCAGACGGGGGGCGGCGGGGGGGGGGGAGAAAAAAAATGTGTTAGTGTAAACCAGTCACTGGCAATGAAAAATGGGAATATCATGATAGGACCCACCCTGAATGAATATGACCCCATGGAGAAGGGTGGGGACAAGATAAGATGGAAGTAGGGTTAAGCAAAAAGAAGGGGAAATGAATTTGGAGGAGATGACCAACAGTGTCCTTTACTAATATTCCCTAAACAGCAATTGTCTGTACAAGATTATTAGAATTTTGACAGATATATTTCTGGACTAGAGAGTCATCTTTAATATCACCCCTCTAATCTATTAATCTCATAATTACAAACCAAAACAAAGACGAAATAAGTTTTCATAATCCTGCATAATTTAAAAATTTTGTATACATTCTCTTATCTGCTACAGATACATTTTACAAGAATGAGGCTGGAGGAGTTCCCATCGTGGCTCAGTGGTTAACGAATCCGACTAGGAACCATGAGGTTGCGGGTTTGATCCCTGGCCTTGCTCAGTGGGTTAAGGATCCAGCATTGATGTGAGCTGTGGTGTAGGTCGCAGACGCGGCTTGGATCCCAAGTTGCTGTGGCTCTGGCGTAGGCCGGTGGCTACAGCTCTGATTTGACCCCTAGCCTGGGAACCTCCATATGCCATGCAGGTGTAGCCCCAAGAAATGGCAAAAAAAAAAGACCAAAAAACCCCCAAAACAAACAAACAAGCAAACAAAAAAGAATGAGGCTGGAAACTTAAAAATGATTTGCTCAAGAATGTACAATAGTTACTCCTGGAACAGTGGAGAAATGACTAGAGGGCATGTGTCAGTGTCTAATTATAGATTAGGTCAGAAATACAAAATTAAAGATGTAAAATCCTAGGAATCTAGGGACTTGATGTCAGGGGGGAGGGTTTACAATTGATTAACTATACAGTAAGCTCTTAATCTGAGGAACGACAAGATGCAGTGATATTTCAGGAAGACTAATCAACAACTCGTTTCCAAAAATAGTTCATAGGTGGCTTCACTAAATAGCATATAGAGACCATATTCAATTTTGGATTCATTCATTATTCTTCAACTAATGTTTATTGAGCACATACCATGTGGGAGGCCCTGTGCTGATCAATAAGAATCATGGAATGATCAAGACAGGTACAGTACCTTTCCTTTTCCAAATAAAGTCCAGAGGATCTGTATTGGTCAGGATAGTCTAGGCTATGCTACAGTAATAAACACTGATATGGCTCAAAACCATAAACGTGTGTTTTTGCTCATGTAAACTCTGAGGCGTGAATGGCCCTTCTCTGTCTTCTACCTTTGGCACTTGGAACTCCTTGCTTCCCAGGACACCACAGTAGGGCAAGAGAGACGTGGGGGATGTATATCAGATCTTAATTGTCTCAGCCTGGAAGCAACACATTTCCGCTCACAGTTCATTGGCCAGAACTGGTCACGTGACCCCGCACCTTAATTTAAAAAAAAAAAAAAAGGTTGGGAAATACATGTCGGAGGGAGGGGGCAGCACATGAACTTTTGGAAAATGGTAACTGTCTCCGCCATAGGATTTTATAATAAATCAACTCGTGGAAAGATTTGTTTCTTTATTCACTTATAAAGTTGTACTGTGCAAAGAGTGGTTATATAAACAGCATTTTAATGACAACTTCTGCTTGAGGAAGAAAAGTGTCATATTAGCCTTGCTTTCAGACTGTAGGTACAAGGAGAGGAGAAAGAATAACAAGTCAATACTAAAGAAAGGTGACGTTTTTATTTCTTTGCCTTGCAGTGATGCAGTAGAAAGAAAAGACCTCAATTTGCATCACAGCTTTTCTATGGGTTCCTTCTGTGTCCTTAAGCAAAGCCATTTAACCCCTGTGAGCGCCGTTCTTCAACTTAAAAAAAAAAAAAGGGAATAATACTATCTATTTCAGAGAGATATCCTGAGGATTACAATTTTAAATATACATATGCAAATGTCTACATTGCACCGCAACAGGCACACAGGATAAACTCATTAAATGTTAAATGAGTCTGCTGTGTACGAGTCAAAGCAAATTTTAGATCAGAGCACTCAGCCATGTTTTCATGTCATCCTCCACGTAGACTCTTGCATCAAATCTAACTCAGCTGCCCCGCTTTGAAAACTCCATTACCTTTCACTTCTCATCCTGTCTCTGCCCCCCTACAACTTGCCGGGCAGCTTATCTCACCGAGCTCTTCAATACTCACTCACTGCTCCCACTAAACAACTTTACTTGCTGCCTGAGACTTTTGATAAGTTTCTCAAAAACTCTTCCCTTGTCACTGATTGCATTATCTCACAATATTGGGGGGTGGAGCCTTCCTTTCAGACCATTCCCTATGAGAGGACGGTACTTTCTGCTCCACTGACAGCAGGCTTGGCCATCGGACTTGCTTTGACCAGTGAAAAGTGATGGCAGTGCTGTGATCAGAAGCTCTGGGGGCCATAACAAGCTTCCACCACCTTTTATCCCCCTCTGCCATAGGACCAAATAGAAGCTTCTGTTTCAGCGTTGGTCCTGAAGTGAACATGTGCAGGTGGTAGACAGAAACAACATGGATGAGAAATAGTCCTTTGTAGTGATAACCACTCAGATAGTTGGGATTATTTGTTACTGTAGCATAGTCTGTCCAAGAGATAGCTGACACAAGCTCACGTCCCCATGATGACTTCTCAATATTTATGTTCTCCTTAGTAACTGTATTCAAAATCTCCCTCCCCTAGGACACCTCTTCCTCCTCCTTGCCTCCCCCAAATGCTTCCTTCTTTTAAATGCCTTCTCCATGAAGCATCCCCTTAAACTATCTCTCCCTTCTCTAAGCAACACCCTAACATGTTATCTGCAACCATATCAGTGAAGAAACACTTGTCTACAGGAGGGAGAGACTCTTCTGTGACACTGATGACAATATTTCATCATGATCACACTTTTCCCTCTGTCTTATAATCTTCACTGTGAACAGGGATGGTGCTTGTTTCTGCTTCTGGAAACTTAGCACAGGGTAGCAAGAAAGGCACGATAAAAATGTTAACAATCAATGACATGAATTTTAGTTCTGGGTGAGATGCGGCACAGCTACTTGGTACTTCAGGCATATGGTGGGAACTGATTTAGTGAAATTCCTAGAGGAAGAAAGCTCAGTCTTTCAGTAAAACAATAGCTGACATATATCTTTGGACAGCAGAATGGGTTTCTTTCTTTCTTTTTTAAATCTAATTTTATTGGAGTACACTTGATTTACAGTGTTGTGTTAGTTTCATGTATACAGCAAGGTGAATCAGTCATACGTGTAAATATATTCATTCTTTTTTTCCCATATAGGTTATTACAAACTACAGAGTATGTTTGCCTATTTTATACAATAGATTCTCTTTAATCTTCTATTTTATACAGTAGTGTGTCTATGTCACTCCCACCCTCCCAATTCTTTCCTCCCCCCAACAGTTTCACCTATGATAAACATAAGATTGGTTTTGAAATCTATGAGTTTGTTTTTGTTTTTTCCATAACTTCTTTTGTATCATTTTTATTAGATTCCATGTATAAAAGATATTTGTCTTTCTCTGCCTGACTTACTTCACTCAGTATAAGACTCTCTAGTATGAAAATTTCTAATCCATCTATGTTGCCGTCAATGGCATCATTTCATTCTTTTTTTATGGTTGAATAATATTCCATTGTATATATGTACCATATCTTCTTTATCCATTCCTCTGTTGATGGACATTTAGATCAATTCCATGTCTTGGTTAGAACACAGTGCTGCAATAAATTTTGGGGTGCATGTATCTTTTTGGATGAGAGTTTTCTCTGGATGTATACCCAGGAATGGGATTGCTGGATCATATGGTAATTCTTTTTTTTTTTTTTTTTGTCTTTTTGCTATTTCTTGGGCTGCTCCTGCGGCATATGGAGGTTCCCAGGCTAGGGGTCGAATCGGAGCTGTAGCCACTGGCCTACGCCAGAGCCACAGCAACGCGGGATCCGAGCCGCGTCTGCAACCTACACCACAGCTCACGGCAATGCCGGATCGTCAACCCACTGAGCAAGGGCAGGGACCGAACCCGCAACCTCATGGTTCCT
Source organism: Sus scrofa (assembly GCF_054392235.1). Classification (NCBI taxonomy): domain Eukaryota; kingdom Metazoa; phylum Chordata; class Mammalia; order Artiodactyla; family Suidae; genus Sus; species Sus scrofa. The sequence goes on from NC_139388.1 coordinate 34,162,602, forward strand.
AGTCGGATTCGTTAACCACTGCGCCATGACGGGAACTCCTGGATCATATGGTAGTTCTATATTTAGTTTTCTAAGGAACCTCCATACTGTCCTAGAATGGGTTTCTTTAGATCATTTAACTGCATAGACTTCTGAAAGTTCTTTTCCCTGACACTGAGCATTGGCTGGTCCCACAAATGTTGGCCAGAAAGTTGGACCTTTTACGGCTATAATTTTTTGGTGGTGGTGGTATGTAAAAGACCAAGAACAGTTTGTAAAGATCTCTCCAGACTGACGACTGCAGCATCCCCCGTGAAAGATGAGGAAAAGCACCTGATGAATCACTCCATGGGGCTCAGAGAAAAAGGTGAGGAGGGATGGCCTGTGATACTTGGGGTAGAGTTCACCTGCTGATCTGCATATCTTGTGGAACTGGCTTCTTCGGACAGTGAGGAAGATACTTTGAGGAACAATAGAGAGTCCTTTAAAAACCAGGTAATTACTCCAGGGGGGTAAAACAATTAAACAGTTCAGGATACTCAATAAGTATCCTGGACAGATAGCACAATAAGTAAGCAACTTGAGGGGAAAAAAGTCAAATTTGGATTTTGTGATTTAAGGTCTAGAAGAACCCAAGACACTCATAGGATGTATTGAATGAGGGAGGGAACCAAAAGTGGGAAAGAAGGCAGTAGGTGGTCGTAGAGGCCAGCCGTAGGACCAGCCACACAATTAGCTGGTTGTTGCTTTTTATGAGAGAGTCTCCCTCAAGGTGTTTCAACCAGGTACAGGTTCTGAAGAGCCTTCCATGATGGTGATCTTCGTTTTCTGCCTGCCTGGGTTTCCGAGGTATGGGTTGGGGAAAGTAGAAGACAATGATGATGCTACTTCATTGAACAACTCTAGGGGGCGCCGTCCACACTGCGTTTAGGTAGCAGAAGGAAGTTGCCGTCTGCCTTCCCACCAACAGCTGTAAAAGGAGGAGCTGTGATATTTTCCCTGAACCACTTGCCAGGACCATCTTTCTATCTGATTTCTATTACATAGTTAATCATTCTTCAATTCCCAGAGTTCTGGTTAGAAATTTTTGAATATTTTCTGACTCTTCAACATGTTGTTGACACAGGACCCACTGAGTAGATACAATGAAATGGTTTTACCTGATCTCCTTAAACAGAAAAGCTCTTTTGCTAACTAGCCTCACTTCTTTAAACAGGTTCTTTTTTAAAAAGCTCAAATCCTCTCATTTAACTTGTAAAACATTTCATATTTTGCATATATGGCTTTAATGACGATCCAAGAGTCAGGCTGGCTGGACAATGGAAGCTGTGGGACTATTGTTCTTTGGCCAGAAAGCCATGAGGTGGCTCTTTCTCCAGGGTCGAGAGGTCAAGCTCCACGGCATCAATTTTGCTGAGTTTCTTTGTTATACATAACAAACCAGGTCATTTATTTTCATTTTCTTGTTTCTAATTGCATGCATCTACTCTTGAGGATGAACTCCATAAACAGGTGGCGGGAATGCTGGGGAGAAAGCTTGAAACAGTTCCAGAAAAGAGGGCATGTCCCACTCTGGCGAAAGAGTTTGATGAGTTAGAGATTTCGTCACTGCAGGATACGCACCTGCACTATTACTCGAAAAGCAAACACTCCTCTGTTTGGCACGCACAGATCTATGTAAATTAGGGGAGATTATTTTGCTGCTAGTCCTTGGCTGTTCTGTGATGAAAATACAATTGTTTCCCAATTCTTAAGAAAAGGAATCTTTATTAGACTCAGTTCTTGTCTCTATTCGTTTTTTTTTTAATTATTTTTTATTTTTGTACACTTTAATTGTTCTGTGGTTATTAAAAATAACAGGCCATGTAAATTAAGCCTGGAAACATGGGTGCCTGTCAAAGAAAGATGTCATTAGAGGCTTCAGCTATGGGAGATATTTAGGTGCAAGTGGTATATAGATCTGTCATATCTGCCTAATGATTTTCTCTCTTTAATGCCCCTATAGCTGTCCTTTGGTGAGGAATAAAAAGGGGACTGACCCCCACCCATCGATAAGCGAGTTCTGGGTCCTCAGCTTTCATTGTTCAGCCAGTGGGCTTTGTGGGCGAAGCTGCAGGACCCCTCTGGCTAGAAACCATCCGGAGCTTCCTGATTTCCACCCACCCCTATATAAACCTCCTCCCCCATCACCACCTTTGTCTCTTTGAGGGGGAAAAAAAAATCCTTTTTCACTTGAGCAAAATAAAAACTACCCAGTATTTGTTTCTGGAGTGTAATTATAAACTTCATTGTACATTCTTCCTGGCTTTGATGCTTATCTTGAAGAGTTCAGTGAAAATAAATTGTTTTTATGAAAGCAGAGAAACCATTTGATAAACACGCTGTCTCTGAAAATTGTTCCTGCAAAAGAGGTCATTCTTTCACTTTAAAAGAAATAGAATATATTTCAGAAAACAGGCAGGACCACAGTTTAGGATTTCTGTGAACACAGGATATATTTTTTTAAGGCAGGGTGTAAACACACTGAAAATTGCACACCTCTTGGTTGTGTGGAGTATATTGGTTTTTAAAATAGCTTTATTGAAGAGCTACTTAGGTCACAAGCAAATACTTGCTACATTTCATATTTCTGGGAATGAATTCTCAGCTCAGGACTTTTTTGGCTACTAAGGTTTCGGGGGTTACCGTTCCGTAATTACTATATCTCTGTCAGAATCTATGGGTGTATCTATTCTTAGTAAAAGTCATACTCAGAAGGGAAAATGATTCGTTTTGTAGAGCTCTTCTCCTGCCTGGTAGCAGAGACCAGTATGGTCACAATTGGTTATAGAAATATAAGAAACAACCCGTGTACATAACAATATATATTTACTATCACATCCTGAAAGTTTGCTTATTTTTCCCCCCATTTGCTCATGTGTCTGTGTGTTTTTTTTTTTTTTTAACCTAAGTAAAAATATCAAAATAGTTCACATTTCCAGACCAGAAAAGTTTGGATTCACTGAAAATGGAAACGAACAATGACAATGCTTGGGGATTTTTTTTTTTTTTTTTCTCTCACACTATAATTCCTGTGTGGAACTCTCTCCTGGTGATTAGTTTTCAAGCCTGCACTGGAGACGTGTAATGAGGGCCCCGAGGTCAGAATGCTCCCTCTCTACCATGTGTACATTCACCATTGTGAGAGCCTTGGTGGGTCTTGACTTGATTTTATCGGCATGCGATTTACTCTATGAATGTGAAGTGTTGATTCTCAACATGAAACTCTCTTAAAGTTCATGGCGATGAGTTATGCAGACACTAAGAATCCGGGCTGGAGAGAAATGCTATGCTTTAAGACATGAAGCCAAATTCAGATATAAAACCAAGTGTAAGACTTTTACCAAGATAATACATTAGCTGTTACTATGGGGATGGAAAAGAAACTTGAGTAGCTCTGGCCTTGTTAATTTCCATTTGGAGCTGCTGTTAATTTGGCTACATTACATATTGCAAACAAGGATCATAATATTTGGATAGAACTTTTCATGGCCGAAACTCAAGAAAATTAAACTGTATATAGTGTTAAATACTAGCCTCATCTCCACCAGGGAAGCAGAACACAGGTTAAATTGCTATTCGCCGATCGCTAAAAGTGGGGATCTCAATGAGATCTTTGGTTATAAAACTCAGCGGGTTTAATGCCGTCCTCATGGGGACTTTCTTGCTTAATTTGGAGCCAGATAAAATAGAGAAATACAGTTTTCGAGCTCTGTCAAGATGCAAAAATAATGTTCCCAGTATGTAAAGTTTGTGTAGTTTCCCTCCATTTTTTTAGAGGTTCTTGGATAATATCAGCTATCCAATTACAGACATCAAGCTAATAAAACTGACATATTTGACCAAGATCATATAAAACCCCTACAGGAATTGTCTTATGCCCAGAAGTTGTATTTTGGCTGCATAACTGATTCTCGTGTTGCCCTTCTAAATCAATGACTGTTAGCGCTGCGCAGCGTAAATTCAAAGCATGTTTAAGATATGTTCTTGGAGAAGTTTCTTCAAATTCAAGGCTAACCTAGTACAAAGGAAGCCTTTGTCTGTGGCATTTCAGAAAGAAAATGCTGACAGCCTGAAAAAGGTGACACCCTTATGTTGACAAATAGCATGACAGTTACAATTGCATTAAATTTTTAAAAGCATCATTCTGAAGTTTTTAACGGATGGGCTTCAAATCCACTGGAAACCTTAACATTGGGGGGGGGGGTAATTCTGAATGCAGTGGTTAATCAGATCAGCTCTAAATGAAATGACATATAATTCTAGTTTTATGAACACAAAGGATTTTAAAGGGTAGGGTGCAAAAGGCCCCCTTCCCCCGCCCTCGGATAGGTTGCTCTTCTCCGCATTAGAAGTGTTGGCTCTACTCTTTTCAAATCTGACCTTAACCAGGCCCCCTGGGATGGATATTCCACTATGAAAACATCTGTGATTTTTCCCTCCCCCTCTCTCCCTTTCTCCTTCCCCTCTTCATTCTCACTTTCTTTTCTTAAATGAATATTTATTTACTGCACACCACCTAGGTGCCAGGCATGGTCCAAGTTTCTTGGGATAGAGCAGTGATCCAGCTCTGGCTCTAGATCAGTGTGTCTTGTCCTGTCCCCTCCCAGGAGCTTTCTTTTGCAAATATCATGAATGCAAATTTGTTTATCAGATTGCTTCTCCCTAGAGCAGCAGTCTCTGCATTGACGAGGGGATCGCCAGGTAACTGGATGGGACCAGGCATGCCCATGTGTGTGTGTAGTAGTGTGATGGGTCCAATTCTTCTTTAAGGGCTTCCATGTGTGTCACTTTGGGCTCTCCTTTCCCAATCACAAGCACCTAAAATAGTGTCGGACACAGAGCAGACACGCAAAAAGTAGCTGCTGAGTGTGTGGAGACGGACCGTGGGCAAAATTGCGTGGTTGGCCAGCCGCCTTCCCAAATGATTGTTTCTATTCTAGAGATTTTTTTTTTTCCTTCTAAGTGCTTCAACCTACGTATCTCCAGACTCATCAGTTTCTTTTTCCTCTCTCCTTAATCAAGATCTACACTCAAAACTTTCGCTTACGTTACTTTCTAAATCATCTTCATCTTCAAACACTGACTGATGAACACAGCTTCCTTCCCCCAAGACACTTGCATTGTAACAGAGGGGGGTTTTAAGAGGCTTTCTCTTAAACGATGGCCAAGAGGTCGTATTGCTAGGACCCGGCATTCCTGACTCCAGGGAGCCTCCTGGGAGGTTCTCCCTCCAGCTTCTAGTCTCCACAGCTCAATGCTCAATGACACGCAAGCGCCCACATGCAATTCCTGCTCTCGCAGCCAGTGGGGTTTCTACTACGCATATTTGTATTCCTGATCCTCAAGGTCTGATTACAACTTCAGGTTTAGTCTCTCTGTAACTTTGATTATACTTCGCTTCATCCTCTGTAATCAAGCTCCGATTGCTCCAGATGCATGACAGAACGAGAGCAGAAGGTGAGGAATGTGAGTGTGCAAAGAAAAACTCTGCTTCCCAGCCTTTTGGGGGCTCCTTTTCACAACTTTCTGGCAAAAAAAAAAAAAATGTCTTTTTTGGTATCTCCGATCAGCAGGCTGCTCCTCTCCTGTGGCCAGATGCTGCACTTGACGCCATTGTTAAATACTAATAGTGAAACTTAAAAGATGTACTCTTGCGAGACAACAGGTGGCCACTGCAACCTACAGCTCTGATTGGTGGAAAGGCCACAGGCGCCCAGTGGCCCGGAGAAAGGGCCTCCACTTCTGCGTTTCAAGAGCCTGCTCAATGGGGTGTTGTCTTGATAATATCTTAGCTCACTGCCAATTTGTGCAACCCGCTGGGCCATTAGGGAGCGCCGCTGGGTTGTCAACGTTAAATGGAGACTCCAGAGAGGAGACCAAAGCTTTTTCAGGAGGGGGGAGGATTGGAGTCAACCCAGGGACAATGTAAGCAGTTGTTCCTTTTCCTGAATACACACCGCTCTCTCGCGCAGTCTCCAAACACCCGATTCTGCCAAGAGAAGAGCAAATAAATACACAAACTTTCGCCTAATTGAAGTTTATTTTTCCTGCTCGGTTCCAGAAAGATAATATTGGGCAAAGGGACTTACACAAGGTGTCCCCCAGCCGGAATGCCTATTTTGGAGAACAGAAGAAATGAAGAGAAACACCTGTAATGCTGGCCTTAAAAAACTTCAGGCCGTGGGCCAGCCAAGTGTGATCAGGGACACAAGAGTGAGTGGTCGGCTAAAACATCTGTAAATTTCTCCCTTCTGATTAAAGCAGTTTCTAGATAACCGTATTGGGAGGAGGGCACAACTCACAGACTTTCCTGAAAGTTCTCATCCGGTATAAAGTCTTTCCCTTCATCAAGGCTGAGGGCCAAACTCTCAAATGAAGCTGAAGCAATAAAGCTGAGGGGGTGAGGAGGGTGGGATGGAGCTTAAAGAGGGAGAAAGAAAGAGGGGGTGGGTGAGTGCAGTGTGAGGAAGTTAATCACCCAGAACCTTTTAGGAAAATAGGGACATTTTCTCTCCGAGGGCAGTGAGTGATCCGCCTAGATCCAGTTACTCAAATGCCTTTCGAATGCAAACAAGAGCTAAGAAAATGCGTAGAGAACCGACAAGAGGCTTAACCCCGGGAGCTTCACGTCTGCCTTACCTGTGAAAGGTCAGCCCCCCACCCCCCGCCCTCCTGGAAAATACCACAGGTGTACACCGGGTCCCAGATCCCGGCTCTCGGAAGGCACTCATGCAGGTTACCTGCTGGGTTGTCTCCGAGGCAGGGGACACTCGTGGGGGGCAGGCCGAGTGGATGGATAGAGGGATCGGAAGACCCACCAGGAAGGAATGGGGCAGAGGAGAGGAAACCGAGGGAAAGTGGGGTGGGAAGCGAGCGGACAGCGCGTGGATGCTGGTGGCAGGAGCTGGGGGCCGAGGGCAGCGGGGGTCGCAAAGGGGGCGGGGAGGGCCACACCGGGCACCGGACCGGCGGCGGCGGCGAGGCGGGCCGAAGCGGCTGAGGGAAGGAGGGGAGCGAGGAGCGCTCCGAGGCAGCGGGGACAAAGAGGACCGGAGAAGGAAGGGGGGCGCGGTGGGAAGAAGAGGGGCCCCGGCGAAGGGGAGGCCGCGGCGCGGGAGACGGGGCGGGCGAGGGCTGCGCGAGGCGCGGGGTGAACTGCGAGGGGCCGCGCGGGGCAGGGGCCGGCGGGGCGGGGTCGGTGCACCCGGAGGCGGTCCGGGCCGAGAGCGCACCGGCGGGGCGGGCGGCGAGCCAGCTGCCCGCGGTGGGAGGGGCGGAGCGGCGGCGGCGCGGGGAGGGGACCGGCGGCGGAGGGAGGCAGGAGGGGGAGAAGGAGGGGAGGGGCCGGGCCCCTTGTCTCCGCGGCTCCTCTCCTCAGTCCGCCCGGGGAGGAGGAGGAGGAGCGGGGCCAGCCGCCGCCGCCGCCGTCCCAACCTCGCCCGGCGCACCTGAACTCGCCGCACCGCCCCGGGCCCCCGCGCCGCGCCCCGCGCCCCGGGCGCCCGGCCGGCGCGCAGCGCTGCCTCGGTGCCCCCGGCGGGGCGCGTCCCCCGGGCCGCCTCCCGCTCTCCCGCGGCTCGCGTGGCCGCGCCTTTGTGTGCGGCGGCCGCGGCTCCCGGGCTCCTCCGGCTCCAGGTCGCGGCGCCCCTCCGCCCCGAGTCCCGCGCGCCGCCCCCCCGGACGACCCCGGCCGGGCGCCCCCGACGGTGGAGCTAGCGGCTACCAGGAGGCGGGCACCGGCCCCGGCGAGCCCCAGTCCCGGCCCCCGGCCCCGGGCCCGGCTCCGGCATGGATGTGAGGTTCTACCCCGCGGCGGCCGGGGACCCTGCCGGCCTGGACTTCGCGCAGTGCCTGGGGTACTACGGCTACAGCAAGGTGACCGGGCCGGGTCGGGGCCGGGGGGCGGCGGGGCGGGGGCCACATTCCCATCCCGGGCGCGCCCGGCGCTCCGGCTCGCGGTCCGCTGCACTTTTCTCTCCCCTCTCCACTCCTTTCCCCCTGTGCCTTCGTCTCTGTCCAACTCTCTCGCTCTACTCTTTCTAACCCCCTTCCCACCCCCCCCCCTTTTTGTCCCTCAGCCGGCTCTCCTCTCTCCTCCACCTCTCCTCCCACTATCTCTACGCCCCCCCCCCCCAACCCCGCCGACTCTCTTTGGCCGCCCCAGAGAAGCCAAGCGCAGCCAGAGGACTGAAAGACGGGACTCGCGTGTGATTCTTTGTTATTGTTGTTATTAGTAAACACGATTGCAACCCCCCCCCGAGTTTGGGGGTTAGAGGGGTAACGCAGGAGTCCCCGATCTAGTGGTCTGATGACCTCGCTCTCTCTCTCCCAGTCCATCTTACCTCCCCCATAACCCCCAAGAACTGGACCCGGGGCCGCTTAGCGAAGGAAAGGAACTAACTTTTGAGCGTGCCCAGGATGGGGGAAGAGGGGGGCCGCGAAGTGCTGCGACCCCGGCAGGTGGCCTTTGCTGCCCCCTCGCTGGGGCGCTCTGGACCACGCCACGGAGGTGCCCGCCCCTCCCAGGTTAGCGCTGGTGACTTCTCCTCTTTCGTTTTTTTGGGGGAGGGGTAAGTTTGGCATTTCGGGGAGGTCAGGGTTGGAGACCTCCACAGCACGCCCTGGCTCCCCCCACCTCCTCCACCTCCCCCCGCGCCAACTTGGAGGACCGAGCGTTTCAGGTGGTCGAAGGTGGATCCCAGAAGGGCAGCTGGCGCTGCTCGGAGCGGCGAGTCCGTGCGGGAGCCGCAGTCTTTGGGCCAGGGCGGCGCGGACTCGGGTTCTCTAGGCTTCCTGAAGCCCCCGGGGCCAAGCTTTGGAGGAAACATCACCCCGAGGGCGATATTCAGAGAAAGAGCTGTGTTCTGCCTGGCCTGTGCCTTTTGAATGTGGTTTTTCTTTCTCCTTCCCCCCCTGCTCCTCCCTCTTCCCCCCCCCTTTTTCTTTCAAATCGTAGTTTGTTTATGATCGCTTGGATAACAGAGGAGGAAATAAGGAGACTGATGAAAGAAAGGTGCTATACAAAACTAATGAATACATCGCAGGAAGAGGAGGGATTGTATCTAGAGTGAGGAACAGTTTGCTGTGCCCCGTGGCTGATGGAGGCTCTTGTTCCATTCTATTTGTTTATACTTGGATCCCAACTCCAGTGCTGAAGTTTGTGAAAGACCGTTAGGGTCTCTCTCTTCCTCACCCCTGTCCTCTGTGTCATCGTCGCCCAGCTCTACGCCTGGCTCGGAGGGGCCTCCCAATAAGTAGGGAAGGAAAGGACATTATGCAGTGTGTTTGTTAACCCCTTGCTGGTGGGGGCCTTCACGCTCTCAGAATTCCTAGAATGATACTGTTAAGCCTTGAAAGAGAAGCAAGAAAAGGCCTATCCCTGTAGCCACAGTTAAGGTTTAGTTTCTGTCCTCTGATTTTGGATTTACTCAGGTTATTACATGCTTTAAAAAGTCCCCCATGTATGCTCAGTGAGGGACTTTGGCAGCCTAATTAAGTATGTAGCGTTTCTGAGAATCCACCTAATTGTTCCAGTGGGGTATTATTTATCTCTTTACAACTTAGCCTTGTGTATGCAAGCCTTGTATAACTGGGCATGCTCTTATTTTTGGAAGCCATTACCTTGCCTAATGCAACTACTTCTTTCTCTGATTTAAGATCAGCAACACTCGAATGACACGAAAATAGAAACCTTTTGTACTAATCCAGTCACTGCAATGCGTGGCAAATCTCTCTGTTCACTAGGATCCCAAGGGTACTTCAGGGGACCAGAGGAAATTGTGGGTGTTTTGTGTGTGTCTCTTTCTATTTTTTGAGAAAGGCTATTTCGAGTCCATTAAAACTCAGAACATTTATTTCAGGGAGGGTCTAGAAAGGCATTATTTATTGAGATGCTTGTTCAGCTTCAGGGGTGAGGATGCAAGTTGGATTGCTGTTGTATTTTCTTAATGCAGTTATCTGCCGGAAATAGCTTGGTTTCTTAGTAATTTAGCAATCTGTCCTCTTAAGTGCTCTATGTACTAACTTAAGAAAGTTAGTGCTTAATATCAGTAGAAATCAGATTGTACTTATTTTAAGGGAGGTTTGCATTTAAGTCCTCACCGATAAAAATGCCGTCATCTTTAAATTGAGCTGTGATGCTGTATCTTCCTATTCCTAATTTCAGAAGTAAAAAACTCAACTTTATTCCCCGTAATTTTTCTTCATGGAGAGAACGTAGTAGAAGAGGAAGTAGTAACTTCAGGGGTATAAGACAGCAAGTGCTAATTAAAGGTTTATAGCATTTTGTTTCCTAGCTAACTTGTGTGTCTGAAGTGGTGTTATTCAATGTAGATTTATACTGAAAATGTAAAAGCTAGACTACAAAGACATGCATTTATTTTATTTGAAAACACCTGTTATTATTAATCTCTTAAGACCTAACTCTTGATCGTGTGTATTATCTTTCTGGATGGGAAATGATGGATTTCAAAGAAAGTCTGTTTTTGCCCTTTCTTGTTTTAATGACCATCTGGGAAACTTTAGAAGAAATACAAAATCCTCCACTCCAGGCTTAACAAGTGAAAAGTTGGCACTTATCTTTAAATTTATTTACAAACCGTGAATAATAGGGTTTCATTCATTTCTCTCTTTAACAAATGACCAGAGCCTTTGTATAAATGATATGCATGTGTATTATCTTTACATTCTGTGAGTATATGGATCCTTTTTAAATGTCAGCACTCCTGAAAGTATACTCTGTCTATGGAGAATGGATGAAAGAGTTTTGAGGGTTCAAAAGTCATTGCAAGTAGGAGAATAACTTCAAATAAAATATAGCCAGGATCATTAAAATCAGTTAATAATTCATGAACCAGCCACTGATGTATAAACTTAAAGTCATCTCTCTTTTCCAAGGGCTAATTTCCATTTTAATTTCAAGTGGAAAAAATCTACTGTTTGAACATTTCTTGCTCTGATTCAACTAACATATTAAACTATCATATATATATATATATATGTATTTTTTTTTTTAAAGGCTGTGTGTAACTCGAATGAATTAGTGACCCATTGTCTTTGTATCTGGGAGTTTTCTTTCCCTGGGTTCAATTTGTCTTCACTAGTAAGATGATAAAATGCAACATATCAATCGGGATATAGTGGTCAGAAGCCCACCCCCCCAGTAAACTATTGTACATCAATCAGGATATAGTTAGTGTTCAGAAGCCCACCCCCGGCTCCCAATAAACTATTGTATTTAACATGGGTGTAAACAAGGTAAAATCACATATTGGGTTAATAATGAACTTGGACTAAACTCTAGTTACTAGCTTTTTCTGCACATTCTTAGGACTTCCGCCCTCCCTCTTTCAATATGCAGCTCTTGACTTCTTGCCCTGTATAGGAAAGTCCTATGCCGTTGTGATTCCATCAGTCCCAAACCTTGCTTTCTGATTATATTATATGTGTTCTTGATTACTCGGCTTAATTAAGACATTCTGATGTGAGTGCTTTCTCTCCACCTCATGGGCCTCTAGCTGGGCCAACTTGAAGAGTAAGAAGACCATTGGTCTAGCTTATTGGAGACCCTGGTTCAAATTGAGAACCCATTGAGGCAGTAACGGTGGGAAAGGCTTTGACTGAAACTCTCCTTAACTTGGTATCTTGCACTTTCATGAGAACTAATGATTTTATTTCTAGGGTCTGGAGTAGGGGGTATTGAATTTTGAGAGCAGATCGAGAGATTTTTATGTCAAATCTTTAAACCAAGGTGTGGAAGCCACATTGTGAGAGAAATATAAGGTTTTTCTAAGGACCTTAGAGCAGGGGTCATAAGCTCAAAATGTCTCTAGGAACAGCCAGTTAACCTCTGTGAAGCAAGGATTTGGGTCAAGTGGAGGACAATGCCCCGTTTTAGGGGGAGTCCTGCTCAGCGTTAGAAGATTGTTGCCATGCCAACATTTGACCCAGTATCTGCACATTTTGCAAGAGAATGGTAATCTGGGTCTTTATGTGAAATATCTTGAATTTTATTTTATTGTTTTTTAAATGATTTTTATTTTTTTCACTATAGTTGGTTTACAGTGTTCTGTCAATTTCTACTGTACAGCGAAGTGACCCAGTCACACAATATATTCTTTTTCTAACATTATCCTACATCATATTCCATCATAAGTGACTAGATATAGTTCCTTGTGCTCTACAGCAGGATCTCATTGCTAATCCTTTCCAAAGGCAATAGTTTGTATCTGTTAACCCCAGATTCCCAGTCCATCCCCCTGCCTCCCCCTCCCCTTTGGCAACCAGAAGTCAATGAGTTTCTCTAAGTCTATGAGTTTCTTGTTTATGGAAAGGTTCATTTGTGCCGTATATTAGATTCCAGATATAAGTGATATCTTATGGTATTTGTCTTTCTCTTTCTTGAATTTTAAATATTGGTTGCAAGTTAACAAATAATTGGAATCATTCTGTGGGACCCACAAAGCATGCTGGGTTGTTGTCTTAGACAAATTCATATGCAAATGAGGATTCAAAATTATTTTTAAATAAATCCTTTTCTAGTTTATGTTCAACTGTGTGGGCAGTCCTACTCCAGTGTTCAATTACATGAGTGGAGGAAGCACGATGAAACCACTTTCAGTGTAGTTCTTCTCTCATTCCTTAATTTTATGGTCGAAAGTCGCTGGAATAGTAGTTCTAGATCAGGAGTTGGGAAACTGAAGCCCACAGGTCACATCTGTCCCCCTGACTATCCTGGTGTGGTCTGCAAGTTAACATTGGTTTTCACTTTTTTAAAAGGTTGAAAGAATTTGAAAGAGGAATATTTCTTGACTGTGAAAACTACATGAAATTCACTTTTGCATCCATAAATAAAGTTTTATTGGAACACAACCCCACTCATTTGTTTATGTGTCGTTTGGGGCACTTTCCTGCTACAGTGGCAGAGGCGAGTCATTGTGACAGAGACTCTATGGCTTGCAAAACCTAAAACATTTACTGTTTGCCCTTTTATAGAAGAAGGTTGCCAACCCCTGGTCTAGGTAATCAGATCACTGATGTTGCCCTGATCTTCCTTTGCTCCCAGCCAAGGTAGTAGAAAGAAAATCAAGATGGCACAACTGGAAAGAGTACTGTCTCAAAATGTTTCTGAAATTGCTTCTAGAACTGTAGGGTCTCAGCCCTGGCTTCAGCCGTGGTTGAGTAGGAGGAGGTTTGTATAAGATACTCAAGCTCAGGGCAATCCTGTCGTGGCACAGTGGTTAATGACTCCGACTAGGAACCATGAGGTTGCGGGTTTGATCCCCGGCCTTGCTCAGTGGGTTAAGGATCTGGCATTGCCGTGAGCTGTGGTGTAGGTCGCAGATGTGGCTTGGATCCCATGTTGCTGTGGCTGTGGTGTAGGCTGGCAGCAACAGCTCTGATTAGACCCCTAGCCTGGGAACCTGCATATGCCACAAGAGCGGCCCTAGAAAAGGCAAAATAAATAAATAAATAAATAAATAAATAAAAAAGATACTCAAGCTCAGGAGTTCCCTGGTGGCTCAGAGGGGTTAAGGGTCCTTTGTGGTCGCTGCTGTGGCGTGAGTTCAATCTCTGGCCCAGGAACTTCTGCATGCTGTGGGTGTGGCCAGAAACAAATAAACAAAAACCCCAAGGATACGCAAGCTCAGCCTCAGCCCAGACCAGTTCAGTAAGAATCTCTGGGGATAAGATCCAGGCAAGAGCATTTTTCAGAGTTCCCAGGTATTTCCGCTGTGCAGTCATGATGGAAAACTTTGTTTTAGGCTGAGAGCAGTGGAGCGAGCACCCTCAAGGGGCAGTAGAACTGGGTAACGGAGTCTGTGATTGCTACAAAGAAGACAAGGCTTAGGGCGTATTGGTCGGTTCCAGTCTGGCACTCAGGGCCTTTTTAGGACCTTGGCAGTTCCTAAGCCCTATGGATCTGGGCTTCCCTTACATCCTGCATGTAATAGACTATGATATGATATCATATCTGAGTTGATGTTGATTAGGTGGCTTAAGTTTGCATTTCGTAGGCTTTTAATTAAGCATCTATTGGTTTTAAATTTGTGGTGTGTGTGTGTGTGTGCATGTGTGTGTGCGCACATGTGTGTGCCATATGGCCAACTGGTATTTTTTTTCTCACATTTTGAACATTTTTGTAGACCTCTGAGAAACGTATAGTGCTATGTGTCCAGTCTGTGGTGACTAATGGATAACGTAATCCTGCTGACACTAACTAGAGGTCCCCCAACTCCCCATCTTGCCCCCTTAAACAGTGAAATATTGATGAGGATCCTGTGCTCAGTGGAGACTAACATACATTTAGCCAAAGAATATGAATTTTAGTCATTTTAGATGAAGTCAGTGATTGTATATGGCCACGACATTCAAAGAATGTGTGGCTATTTTAAGAACTATCAACACCAGGTTGCAAACCATCTGGGGGATGCTGAATCCAGTTGAGGACTTGTTTTATTTAATTTGCATCAGCATTTTAAAAAATAAATTAGTTGTCTATTTCTAAAAGTCTTTGCATGTAAATCCAGCTTTCCAGCTTTTGCTTTAATCATAAATTTGGCAGCACTGGCCCTATACCCTCACATGGCATCATCTGCTAGTGGCCCTGATTCAGATGGCCGTGCACTCTGCAGTTCACCACCGTCCTCTCCACTCCCTCCTTCTCATGCTTAGCCCTCTGTATACCTCTAGGTCCCTGGAGGCTTCGAGTTTGAAAACTTTGATTAAGAAGAGATGAGATTAAGCGAGCATCAAATGATGCTCAGACCTAGTGAAATGAGGTCACTGTCACTGGAGAAATACAAACCCAGGTTCCTTGTGGTGTAGAGGATAGTAGATGAGACGCAAAAAAGCACTTTGTGGTCATTTTATAGAGCAGCGTTTCTCAGACTTTGGCATGCACAGGGATTACCTGGAGCGCTTCTTGTAACACAGACTGTTGGACCTTACCCCTAGGGATGCTGAATCATAGGTGTGGGGTGGGGCCACTCAGGTGATGATGATGTCATGCTGTGAATAGCTTGGCACTGAGGGCCTTTAGTGGTAAGGGCAAGAGTTTGTTTTTTGTAAGTTTATCAGTTAGAATGCTTTGGGCTGCAGGTAACGGAACACCCAACAGTGGCATCAACCATAAGGACATTTGTTTACTTACAAAGAAGTCAGGTAGGTAGGCAGTCTCAGGCTGTCTTGGATGGTTCAATCATGTCTTCAGGGACCCTCTTTTCTTTTTATTCTGCCATCTTTGGAGCTTTAGCAGTCTCCTTTTGGTCACAGGTTGGCTCCTATAGCTCTAGACATCACATCCTCGCATGATAATGCACAGCACAGGAAGCAGTGTAGTGGTAGGTGAGTGATAGCAAAAGAACATTTTCTTCCTCTCTACATCTCTTATTAAGGAAGAATAGCTTTCTTGGAAACAGTTCCACTAGACTTTTGTCTTATTGATCAGAAATGGACCATGTGCCCACCCTAGACCAGTCATTGACAAAGAGGAAGGAGATTGCTGGGATCAGCTTAGACCAATCGCATGTCACCCCCTAGGGCTGGACACGTTGTCACACATGCGTAATTGATGTTATGCTCTGTTAGCAAGGTAAAAGCTCTTGGAAAGACCCCTATGTCTATGTCTACTACTGGGCACATTTGAAGAATTTTGAATGGGCCAGTGGTATGAAGGTGGATCTGACTTTTTGGCGAGATCAGTGTGGGGCTTGACAAGAGGCAGCGGTAGGGGAACCAAGGAGGATGCCACTTGCCAGTTTGAGATAAAGGTGTGAGAAGGATTTGAACTAGGGAGATGGGCATATGGGTGTGCATGAGAGAAGGGCACTGAGCAGAGCATCTCTGTAGCTTAGGAAGGAGAAAGAGGAGACAGAGACCACTCAGGGTGTTTGAACCTGGGACCCAAATGAATGTTGGGACCTTGAACAGAAGCAGAGAGGCCAGAGGAGAGACTGGTGTTAAAGGAAAGGTAAGGCTGACATGGGATATTTTGGTGGAACGTTCCCACAGAGACATCAAGTGGGTGCCCTGGGACCTACGAGTCACTGGAATTCAAGAGACAGAGCTCGGCACTGAAGAACCAAAGTTGGGTCTTCCTGTATGTGAAAAAGTGATGGAAACAGAGGGACTCCTCTAAGAGTGAGGAGATGGGTATCTCCTGGGTATCCTTGGTCTTGAGAATTGGTTGGTGTGGTGCTTTTTGTTTTGGGGTTTTTTTTTTTTTTGGTCTTTTTGTGGTCACACCTGTGGCACATGGAGGTTCCCAGGCTAGGGGTCGAATCAGTGCTGCAGCTGCCGGTCTACACCACAGCCACAGCAATGCCAGATCTCAGCTACGTCTGCGATCTGTGCCACAGCTCATGGCAACGGCGGATCCTTAA
Source organism: Sus scrofa (assembly GCF_054392235.1). Taxonomy (NCBI): domain Eukaryota; kingdom Metazoa; phylum Chordata; class Mammalia; order Artiodactyla; family Suidae; genus Sus; species Sus scrofa. The sequence goes on from NC_139388.1 coordinate 34,179,005, forward strand.
CCCACTGAGTGAGGCCAGGAATTGAACCCACGTCCTCATGGATACTAGTTGGGTTTGTTACCGCTGAGCCACAACAGAAACTCCCTGGTGTGGCGTTTGTTAATCCATCTTCCCAGTGAGGGAGGTGGTAGTTTAGGACGGAAGGTAGGAAACTCAGACAATTTGGAAATCCTCCTGTACCATGACAGCAGTGCTATAAAAAAGGAGTATGTGTGTGTGTGTATATTTGTGTGTATGTGCGTATGTGTGTGTGTGGTGTGATGATATACCTTTTCTATCTTAACAGTTATTTGGGAAGAAACATCCTTAAACAGCTGTCATTAACTGGGAATGACACAGAATTTGCAAAACCGTTCTTTACAACTGCATCAGCCGTATATGAATGAAAACATTTCGTGTGTTTTTCCTTTATGTAGGAGGCACAACTTCAAATTGTATTTTGTGACATGTTAATGATGTCATTAGTATCTTAGAGAATCTGTTTCGACTGTGGTTAATAAGGAACGACAAGATTTTTGCTAAGCATGCTTATAAATTCAATGTATTTTAAAGGCGGATGCAGCAATCTTTAAAAAAAAAACCAACCCTGTTAAAATATAAGGCATAGAGGCTTTTATTCAAGGTCTGCATGAGCTTCTGACAGGTTTTATCTTCTCCCTTTGTAGTAGATCATTTTATTTTCTTTGTTTCCTCGGTTTGTATCCTAATCCCTTCCTCAGGGAGGCCGTGTTCTTTAAAATATGTTCCAGGCTTGTGTAAAACACATCAGCCATTGGAAAATGTCCCTTCTTGTATGACCGACATTCTGTCTTTAATCTGAATGTAATTTTCTTTTATTTATAGAAGAATAATTTTCATGTCTTGATAGCCCACCAGTTAAACAAAACGGCCAATATCAAAGAAGTGTTGTGATGTCACTTCAATGCACCTTGGAATGATAGAGATTCACTCTGGCGGAGGAGCTAGATTTTAAGGTGGGCTCATCTATGCCAACTGTTCCAAGTTTAATGTGGCCTTTTCTGCATTGAGTAAATTGCCTACAGAGAAGAATTATATATTAAATATTGTAATGGAGGTGAGTTTTTAAAATACTTTAAATCGATGTAGTGTAACTGTACCATATTGTGAGATTTTTCAGCAGTTTCTACAGCTCATTGGTAATGAGCAAGGCATTTTGATGTACCGTTGAAGAATGAAAGTTTTCCACTCTCTTTTAAAAATCTCCTAGATATAGGAAGAAGTCCCAAATGCTGACCTGACCAGAAAACTTTCATGAAATATGTATGTTTGGGTGGAAGTGGGTTTTTCTTGAAAAAAAGGATGAGTTAAATTTAGAATTATTGAATCCTCAGAAAGCGTACCGGTGGATCTGTTTTGCTGATCCGTGATGTCTGTCTTCAGGGAGAAACACAACTCTTATTATTTGGATTACTTAAAAAAATTCTAACAGCAAGGTTTAAAAAAGAAGTGGTCAAAACTTTTGCATAGGTAAAAATTCCTTTGAATCCAAGTGGGGAAAAGCCTTCAAACTGAGAAGCATAAAAGGGTTGTAAGTTTTGCTTCAGGCATAGCTGGATCCAGACGTCATGAAGGGAGGCTGTCAAGACTTTCTTATTAGCTCCGTTTTCATTTGGTGTCTTTCTTAGTCATGTGGTACTCAGGTGGTGGGGAGATGCTTCAAGTCACACACATATAGCTCAGCATCCCCAAGTCACACCCATACAGCTCAGCATCCCTTTCCCCTTTTCCTTTTTTTTTTTTAGGGCCACACTGGCGGCACATGGAGGTTCCCAGGCCAGCGGTCCAATTGGAACTGTAGCCTCTGGCCTATGCTAGAGCCACAGCAACGCTGGATCCGAGCTGCATCTGCAGCCTACACCACAGCTCACAGCAATGCCAGATCCTTAACCCACCGAGCGAGGCCAGGGATGAAACCTGCATCTTCATGGATGCTAGTAGGGTTCGTTAACTGCTGAGCCACGGTGGGAACTGCTCACTTTCCCAGTTGTTTCAGTACCTTCTCTGGACCAAGTCTCATTGGACAGGTGGGCCCAGGTGCAAAGTCCTATCTGTCTCAGGACCAGGGACACATAGTGACAGCTCCATGGAAACCACATGGGCTAAGCATCAGGAGCAGTGGTTCCTCAGAGGGAGAGCAAAATGTGGATGTCACAGCAAAGGAAAGTGGTCAAGAGATGGTAAAAAAAAAAAAAGTCTGTCAGAACTCCTAAATGAAGTATGAAGTGGAGCTTGACAATTTTGAAGGTTTCTGAGGATTTGAGCTTTCCATGTTTCCTGTTCTTGGTGGAAACCAGAAACGGCCTGTGTTAGTTAAGGCAGATGTCATTGTTATGATTTCTTAAGCACTTATTAAGAATATCCTTCTTGTGAGGGGCAGAGGTTAGATGTGGTCTGCCTTCAAGAAACCTCTGGTATGGATACTTTTTTTTTTTTTTTTTTTTTTTTTTTTTTGCTTTTTAGGGCTGCACCCTCAGCATATGGAGGTTTCCAGGCTAGGGGTCTAATTGGAGCTATAGCTGCCGGCCACAGCCACAGCCACAGCAATGCCAGATCTGAGCCATGTCTGCGACCTACACCACAGCTCACAGCAACGCTGGATCCTTAACCCACTGAATGAGGCCGGGGATCGAATCTGCGTCCTCATGGATACTGGTCAGGTTTGTTTCCACTGCACCACAGCGGGAACTCCCACACCTCTGGTTTGGTAGGAGAATAGGTGTGTCTATGTGAGGACAAAATAGGTGTGTGTGGCAGTATGTGTACAGAAGGAGATGTTCTAGGATGAAGCCAGTGGTTGGTTTGGTGAAGGTGGAGATTGGATGAGAGTGAAGGTCCCTAAGGAGAGGTGTGGTCGGGTGAAAGAGCTCACGGAGGCTGTCAGGCTTGGAATGGACCAGGAGGAAAAGTAGGATTTTGGAGAAGAGAGGAGATTCCAGGCAGGGCTCTCTGCCTGAATGTAACACCCTAGCTCAGGTCCTGTTAAGAGGCTGGTAGGGGACACTCCCATAGGCCAGCCTACGGAGTTGAGTTTGTGTCTGTGTTGGCGATTCCTCTGGTAGGAGATGTGGTTGGTTGAGACCAAACTATAGAGGCCCTTGAATGTCTGGTGGAAGATCTCAAGCTTTATTGAATAGGTAGCAGCCATAACGTATGTGCATATGTGTGCACATTTGCGTGTACATGTGTTGACATCCAGGTGCGTGTGTGTGCTCAAGTGTACATGGTTGTGTGTTGCAAAGAGAGGAGAGTTTGAATGGGGGGGCTAATGAAAAGATATTTGCAAGACAGTACCTGAAACTGTTTGTGGAAGAGATTCAAGAGGCACAAAGAAAGAAAGTGATTGAATGATGGGTTGGGTAGGCAATTGGTGTTGGGATGCAGGCTGCAGGTAAAGGGGAATTGGCCTTGAAATGAAAGCTTGGTAACCCTTTCTCTGAGATGATGTGGAAGAAAGAGAAGATGGCTAAAGAGAGACATTTCAATGAGGCGGGGATGGGGGAGTGTTGATTGATTGGAAGAGAAACAGCCAGAGAGGACAGGAGGCTGGGCAGGAGGGAGGGGGAGAGAGGTGAGACTGGGAATGAGAATATGAATGGGTGTGGAAGCTGCTGAACAAGCCCAAGGTCTGTCCTCACCTCCTTCTACCTCATTCCTTACGCTGCTTCCCTCCACCCTTGCTTGGGTGTCTTCCCACCCAGCCTGCATCACATCCTTTGGCACTTTCTGGTTCCCTCTGTCTGGATCCCTTTCCCCAAAGGTCTTCCCAGCATTCAGGTCACAGCCTGAATGTCACCTTCAGGTATGGCCTACCCATTGAAAAATATCTGAAATAGCCTTTCACTCAGCCCTCCAGTCACCGTCTCTCTACCCTCGTTATTCCATTCATAGCACACATCTCTGTTTGAATTTGTGTTTGCTCATTTAGCCCTGTGTTGCTTGGGTATCTCTCGCCTCTAGAATCCAAACTCCATGATGGTAGGGACAGTGTCTATTTTGATGATCGTCTGTCTAGCATCTAGAACAGTGCTTTGCCCATCACAGAAGCTGTGGCAAGGAGTGACCTGGAGAATACAAATATTGCTGAGTAGAGGGTCTGGTTGAAGGTTAATCTTTGGCTAAACATATTGGACCTACTCCTATCTAGATGATGGAGACGCAGTGGTAAAGAGACAGTTGTCCTGTTTGCAAGGAGCTGGCCTCTAGATGTCACGATCCCTGGTAGAAGTCTTTAAGCTTAGGTTTTGTTTTAAATGTCCTCCATGGGTATTTCATGTGTTGGAGGCAGGAAGTGGGCAATGGGTGGTGAGCATGAGCTGGTGGTGGATCTTGCCTGAGCAGGAACGAGAGAAGAACAGAGATGGAGGGAAACGAGTGAAGAAAATATGGAAATGAGTGCTCGTAGTCCCAGTATTCAGGCTGGTGAAGAAATGGTCAAGGAAGGGGAGACATCCATGCAGGCAAAGAAGAACCTCTCAGGGCTCGTTTGCAAGTAACAGAAAAACAAACTTGCGTAGCAATGGCATCAATGAGGTAGATTTTACCATAATGAAGACTACAGGTGAGTATACGGGGCTGGTAGAGGGGGGCTTCATAGACATCTGGGACCGAAAATGCCCCCCAACTTTCATGTGACCCTTGTCCAAACATCATCATGGTCCAATCAGCAGGAAGGAAATGAGGTCAAGGGTCAAGGGAGGTTTTCAGAAGGAGCCTCGTGACACTTGCTTATTTCTCATGGCCACACCCATGACTACAAAGTACCCTGGTACCCACACCTATGACTGTGAGGTTGTGGCTGGTCTTGTGCCCAGAGAGACAGTCAATTACTGTGGAAGAAGGATCGAGTGCCTGTGAGTGACTGACGGGTGGGGTCCAAGGAACCCTTTTGGGTATCTCCGAGTTTGGGATTCTGTGTACACTTACAGGTTGTGTATTTTGCTAAACTTCACTCACAATTTTAGCTTTCGGAGTTCCCGTTGAGGTGCAGCGGAAATGAATCTGACTAGGAACCATTAGGTTGTGGGTTCAATCCCTGGCCTGGCTCAGTGGGTTAAGGATCCGGCGTTGCTGTGAGCTGGGGTGTAGGTCGCAGATGCGGCTGGACTGCTGTGGCTGTGGCTGTGGCTGTGGCCGGCAGCTGTAGCTCCGATTAGACCCCTAGCCTGGGAACCTCCATATGCTGTGGGTGTGGCCCTACAAAGCAAAACAACAACAACAAAAAAAATTGCTTTCATTGGCTCCTTGGAGTTTCCTCTTTTAGTGAAAGAGAGACACTGTGCCATCGTTTCAATCCTTTCTTCAGTTTGGGGGTTTTATTCTGGGCAGGCTTAAAGTATCGGGTGATTTATGTTCTTCTCTGCAGGAACTGCAAATCCAATGTCCTAATGCTAATTGATTACCTATATTTGAGGCCCCATTGTCTCTGCTTTTCGAAATACCTCTAGCATTTTTATACTGTCATTTTTCAAGTCCTAAGTGTCAGTAACACAGTTGTGCGCACCAGTCGATGTTCCTTCGGTTGGGTTTTTTAAACAAGAGTGTTTTTCCATTGATGTGTTTCTTTTTTGTTCAAACTCAGTTTACGTCTGACTCATCTTATGTACACGTCCATCGCATCTTCTTCCCCAGAAACCTGCAGTTCTTTTTGCCCTTTCTCCTTCCTTATTCCTCTGGTCCTTTTTGTTAATCCTGGGCCACGCAGCCTTAGCTACAAAGACATGGCAGCTTCCACAGCACCTCTGACCTCCTCAGCCCCCTCCCTTCTTGGTGTGTATGCGGTGTCAGCCTTTAGTCCGCCTCATTTCTCAACTTTGGGATAACTGAAAACAGTGTCTGTTTTCCTGACTAAAAATTACAGCCATCTGAGTGTACCTGGGTCTTTTTGTTCCTCTGTTTATTCTCTTGGACATTCTCCAGTTGGACAATCCAAGTCTTTACCACTCTTTCCAAGGGGCAGTCAAACCAGCTCTCCCCTCATGCTTGGATGGGAACTCCCATCTTTTGATTCCCGAGGAACTTTTGGTAGCATCTGCTAGGAATTGCTCCTTTGGCATTCTCACGTGGGTAGGAACCAGTTCTCTCTTCCAGACCCAAAGGAGAGCAGTTTCTACTCTCTGGGAGAAATCCTCCCAGAAGGTGTTGATGCCCTTCGGATGATTGCCTGTTCTGGGTCCTACAGACAACTCCCATCTTTCCTGTCTTAGTCCTTTCTGCTTTCAGATGTGCCCAGATGACCTCTGACCCCCACCGCAGATTTTCCAGTCCTGAGTTTGTTGAGTGCCTCCTCACTGGTCACGACTTTGGCACTCTCCTCATTCCGTCCACAATATAATATGCATCATAGCTGTGTTTAACTCAGGGTCTTATTGTTTTTTTTTTTTTTCCCCGCTCACAGAAATCAATGTGAAATTAAGACTATCACAAATGGAAAATCCTATCACTTCCCAGACATAGAAGAAAATCCTAAAAATAAACACCAGGGGAGTAAAGAGTATTCTGGAAGGCTCACTGGAGACCTCGCTGGCCTTGGGCTCTGCCTTCTGTTTGTGGAAAAGGGGGATTTGCAAGTGTTAGGGAGATGTACAAGACATGTGAGCTGCAGACTGAGACTGGTCTTTGATTTTATCTGGGGGCTTGAAAGGAGTTCACAACAGAATGACTTTCTCAAGACTCAATGAAACGCTCTTCCTTCCTTGTCTCCGTACAGTGCTTCTCAGACTGGGATGTGTATGCCTGTCAGCCGGGGGGTGGGGATTAAAGGAGGCTCAGCACTTGTGGGTGGGCCAGAGGGTTGGCTCTGCTAAGCTGTTCCCAAGTGATGCTGATGCTGCTGGGTCCTGGCCACGCAGGTACCTGTGAGTCCCGGGGAAAGCAACATCCGACACTAACACATTTCTCTGATTCTGTGGACCCCCTTTTTAATATCTCTCTGAACCGGGAGTTCCCGTCGTGGCACAGTGGAAACGAATCAGACTAGGAGGAACCCTGAGGTTGTGGGTTCAATTCCTGGCCTCACTCAGTGGGTTGAGGATCTGGCATTGCCATGAGCTGTGGCCAGCAGCTACACCAACCCCTAACCTGGGAACCTCCATATGCTGCAAGTGCAGTCCTGAAAAGATAAAAGACAAAAAAACCCACAAAAAACCCAAAAACCATCTCTCTGAACAATGGCTCCAACAAGAAATCTTTACTTAGGGTTCCACGTCTTCCCATTCAGGCCCTCCTTCACATCTGCAGTCCGCTTCTGTTTCTCATTGTATTACTGACGCTGTCTTCCCTCTTCTCCCACGAGCTCTGCCTTGGCAGATCAGACTTCATTCATTCATGTAAGATGTGGAGTCCCTGCACCAGGCCAGATCTAGCTCTAAGCCCTGGCGCTGCATGTTTCTGATGACCCCTTGAAATCTCCTGTCACTACCCCGATTGTTCTGTCTCCCTGGCAGCCCACATATTTCCCAAATATTGTATATCTGGTTGCTTCTGGTTGCTTCTGCTCTGAGTCTTCTTGTCTGCTGCTCTCCTTCCTCCTCCCTGGCAGTGGGAATGTCCTCCCAAAGTTTGGCTTCTTGCCTTTTCGCACCTGTATATTTTTTTCGTTTTGTATGAGGATCTTATTTTCTGCCTTTAACTGTTCCCTCCCTGAGGTCGTTTGCATCAGTTATCTATTGCTGTGTAACAAATTAAACCTTGTGCCTTCAAAACACCTATTTCACTTGTGATTCTGCAAGTCAGCAATTTAGGCGGGGCCCAGAGGGTAGCTATTCTCGTCTTGGCTGGGTTTGCCTATGTGTCTGTGGTCAGTGGCAGGTTGACAAGAAGGCTTTGCTCCTGGAGGTTGGCTGGCTCCTGCATGTACATGGAGTCTGTCCCCTCCAGCATGCTGAGTTGTGCCCAAGAGCCTGCACGCTGAGAAGTGCCAAGAGCCCTGGAGCCCTGGCCCAGAAACTCTGTTTTTCTACCACATTCTACTGCCCAAAGCCAGATTCAAGGGGAAGGGAAGTAGATTCCATTTTTTGAAACCTGCTGCAAAATCACATTGGAAAGGGGAGTGGCTACAGGGAGGTGTGAAGAATTCTGGCCTTTTTTTTTTTTGTCTTTGTAGGGCCGTGCTGTTGGCATATGGAGGTTCCCAGGCTAGGGGGTCCAATCAGAGCTATAGCTGCCGGCCTACACCACAGCCACAGCAATGCCGGATCCTTTACTCACTGAGCGAGAACAGGGATTGAATCTGCATCCTCATGGATACTAATGGGGTTTGTTAACCACTGAGCCATGGTGGGAACTCCAATTCTGGCCTATTTTTCAGTCTCGCCCAAGGCCTCCAGTCTTGTCTCTGGCCTGATCTACATTTCTTATCTGCTCTATGGCCGCTCCCTATAGGATGTCTCCACATCCCTGTCTGCTGTCAGTTCAAATCCAACATAAGCCATGTGGCAGTCTGCCTCCCTCTGCCCCCAAAGCTCCCTTCATCTTTTCACCATTTCTCACAATGCCTCCATCATTTTCAGGTACAAAAAATTAATTTTTACTACTTGTCCCCTTTCAGTCCCTTAGAGCAGTAACTCTTCATGTTGTCTTCATTTTTTTCTTGTTGTGATCTGTTTCGCTTCTTCCTTCTTTCTTTATCCCGCCAGTGTCCTAGCCTAGCCTCTGCCGTAGCCACAGGGTCCTAAATTTCTTCCACCTCCAATCGAATCTATGCTCCACTTCAGTTTAATCCTCCAAAGATGAGTCTTAAGCATCATTCTCCTTCTAAAAACTCTTCCAGTGGCTCATCTTTATGTCAATGCTTTCTCAAATGTGTCACTTCCTTTTAGCCATATCTACATACCACTGATATTGTTTATTAAATATTGTTATATTGACTCACTGAATTTATATTACTATTGCATAAGGGAGCCTTTGTATTGCATGCGATGTGTAAAAATTACCCATACAATAAATGTACTGTTAAGTGTAGTTATTGACATTTTAAAATTTTATTTGTAGATCAATTAAATCAATCCAGGATGCATAATAGATATTGGGAATACAGGATACAGGGTAAATTGCTCTGTTCTCAACTGGATGTTGTGGCATGTCCACATGTATTATCAAAGTTCATCGCTTTAAAGCAAAAACAAAATTCCTTAGAAAAAGACTGCTGAATTTTACTAAACATTAGAATTCTGCTCAGGGTAATGGCAGTGGTTACAGCTCAGCACCACAAAGTAGAATTGCCTGTCTTAACATTTTTGTGCGTTGCTTAGACCTATCAGTTGTTTTGAAAATACTATTTCGAAATAGCAGTTTTCCCTGGTCCTCAAAGCCTAGTTGTTCATGCTAAATAACTTTCTTGGTAGCATAATAGCTTTACTCTGTCTACATTAATGATTTTTCACGGATCGTCTCCAGTTCTGCCTTTGGCTTAACAGGTTTCTAATTGCCAATGGGCTAACATTTTATCCTTACACATTCCCTTTTTTATGGCTTGTCTCAGTCCTAGATTCCTAGGAAACACCGTGGTTATGATATATATCACTTTGATCACCTGCACCTCTTTTCATCGTTAGACACTTTGAAAATACTGGCGCTCGAGCAGGTGCAAGGGGGTGCGTTGTAGTTGACATGTTTCTTGAGCTGCATGTTTATTAGGGAGAAACTTGTGGCGGTTCAGGGTAGAAACCACGTGAAGGAAAACTGAGTGGAGCTAAAGGAATTCTGATAGACGAACAAGAAAAGTAAAAATAGTGACAACAGGACCCAAGAAGAGTGACAATGAATGCAAGTGATCTAAAAGAGTCTTAGCTAAGAAAGACAAAAACCAGTGCTCAGTTGTGGAGAAGAAAAAGCAAAGGGTATTTTTTTTTTTTTTTTTTTTTTTTTTAAGAGCAGTCCATTCAACCCTAAGTTAACAGGTATCTTTTGGACAAGCAACAACACCTCCTTGCTTGACTACTGAAATTTCCCAGTGGAGCAAAACCCATAGATGAGAATTCAGCCTTCTGGGGAGTTTTCTCCTGATGATGCATTTGGGTATCATACTTAACGGTTGATGCAGAATTCTTGTGCCCTCGTTTCTCATCACAAATGATGATCTTGAAGGCTGCTGTTCAGTCCTTATTAAAACTTCTGGGAGTTCCCATCAAGGCTCGGCGGAAAGGAATCTGACTAGGATCCATAAGGATGTAGGTTCGATCCCTGGCCTTGCTCAGAGGGTTAAGGATCCGGCGTTGCCGTGAGCTGTGGTGTAGGTCGCAGATGCGGCTTGGATGTGACATGGCTGTGGCTGTGGTGTAGGCCGGCAGCTGGAGCTCCGATTCGACCTTGGGAACCTCCATATGCCGAGGATGCAGGCCTAAAAAGCAAAAATAAATGAATGAATAAAACCCATGTTGTAAGAGATAACATACACGTGGCGAATGGCCTGAAGATGCGAGGTGTCCGTTCATCCAGATAACCTAGTTTAATGCAAGGCTTCTGCCAGTCTGAGAGCTGAATGCTCAGGACCACACACGGTTGTGCACCCCACCCCACGGTTGCCTTCACCGGGTCTCTCCCATGTATTGAATTACACACTCCTAGGGCTTCACTCTGCCTTGAGGGCTATCATGAGTAATAGTTTTGCGAACACCCTTTTTGGGGGTTCTGTTTGGAAACAGGCCATTGCATAGCATAGTGTCCTTTTTTATGATGACTTACCAGAAAGTCCTCTTAGGTTACTATATCAGGAAGAGCTGGAAAAAATCCTTTCGTTTCACCTAATGGGTGTCCTTAACCTTGTTATTCTCATTTCTTTCTTTGCATTGGCTGCCAAGAAGCTCAGAGTCCAACACAAAACATATTTAGCAACTATCCAAGAGAGTAGGATATGTATTCCTGAGTGCTGGTCATCTTGGTCTTGTTACTTTCCTATTTTTTTCGCCTTTATTCTTATAAATATTACCTCCCTCTTTAGAGTTAATTGTACTTTGGAAGGTCACCCAATTCTTTTGTGGAGAAAAACAGGTTATGAATAAAGACTTAAAAGGCTTCTAAGTGCAATGAGCATGTTTGTATAGTGTCAAGGATACTTTGCGTATCTTTCAACAAGAGAAATTTCTACTTAAAAAATTAAAGTCTACTTGTGTCAATATTGTAACACTAAAAAATAAACTTACCCCTTCCCCTTTTATTCTTTTTTATTATTGTTTTTATTATAGTTGATTTACAATGTTCTGTCGGTTTCTGCCGTACAGCAAAGTGACCCAGTCATGCATATATATATATATATTTTTTTCTTTTTTTCATACTATCTTCCATCATGTTCCATCCCAAGAATTTGGATATAGTTTCCTGTGCTGTACAGTAGGACCTCATTGCCTATCCATTCTAAATGGAATGATTTGCTTCCACTAACCCCAAACTCCCGGTCCCTCCCATTCCCTTCCCCTCCCTCTTGGCAACCACTCGTCTCTTCTCCACGTCTGTGAGTCTGTGTCTGTTCTGCAGATAGGTTCATTTTGGTCTTTTTATAAGGATGCGTATAATTCACGATTTATAGCGCCTGGTTGAGTTTGTCTCCTTTACTTCCCGGAAGTGGGGAATCTATTGAAATGATGAAAGCAGGGAAATTGGGATCATCCCTGAGCCTTCACGTTAGTGTGGGACCTCCCTTATCATTCGAAAAGCACTCATCGGGGAATGTTCACCTCCTGCCACAGTGAACATCTATCTTAATTACGTAGATGTAGTTTTAGTTTTACCTGAAGACGGTGCTGAGATGACCCCGGCACTGGGGGGGGTCCATTGGACCAGTGGTCAGGTCCACACATGCATCCCCAGGACCCAGGAGTTGGCTCCCTTGTGGTTGGAAAGAGCTTCTGCACACCCCCAGGGCCTCTGGTCTTTGAGAAGGCACTGCAGTCCTGGCTCGGGGGGAGTCTGCCTGGTGCTGCGCGTGAGCCCTGCCCAAATTAAGAGAAGCAGTTAACCTCTTTTAAAAGCAGCCACCCTCTTAGGCGGCTTTCAAGTGACTCAGGGCAATGCAGATGTTCTTCACCATTGTCTCGGGGCCACTGCTTTGTTTAATCAGCTTCCTGAAAAGTGGAAAACTTTATTTTGGTATCTTTGGAAAGCAGCCTGACTCATTCCTCCTTAAGGTTTGGCCCAAGAGGTCTAATTGGTTTTAATAACTCCAAATATTGAGCGGTTGGCAGGCTCGTAGGGGGCGGGGGCGGAGGCCCGGTCTGCGCCTTGGCTGTGTGATCTCAGCCACATTTCGGAGCCTCTCAGCATCCTCATCTGGAAAATGGGTGTTCTGCTCTGCTGGGTGGTAGATGGACGTCGGTGAACAAAACAGGGTAAGTCTTGCCCCACAGCACTTCCATCTTAGAGGTTTACACACCCACCTGTACGATGGGATCGTTAGTTGTGAGTAAAAAATAAGCTTACTTTGTAGAGAATCCTAATAGTATTTACAGCCTAGGGGTGTACATGTGGACTGGAACTCTGTATACGAAACACCTCGTTAATGTTGGCTGTATCATCGTCAGTAGGATTCTAGGATATTACTTTTAGCCTAAGATCAGGTAAATTTCTTAACACATGGATAGATTGCTAAACATAGACTCTGGGAGAAGAATCTTGCCTCAGACTCTCTCGATATATTAACAGAACTATTTGGAGGACTTTACACCTTAAGCATTGATAGCTGGACCCTCTGTTCTCTGCTTAATGTATAACTGGGTCAGGGTTTCTCAACCTCAGCACTATTGATGTTTTGGGCCAGATCATTCTTTGTTGTGAGGCTTTCCATGCATTAGAGGATGTTTACCAGCATTCCTGGTCTCTACCCACTAGATGCCTGTAGCACCTCCAGTATAACAACTTAAAACATCTCTAGAGCCCCCCAGTGGTCTTTGGGGGGGCACATTACCCCTGGTTGGGAACCACTGAGCTAGAAGAATATTTTGGAATGCCTTCTGGTTTTGTCATTTAGGAAGTGCTACCTGGGATGAGTTACCCCTTTGTTACAAAGGGCAATTATCTAAATATAGGGCAGTTATTTCTCCAGGGCTTGATGGAGCTAAAAAGAACCTCCATCACTGTGTGTGCCTTGGAATAGCTAAGAAGGCCAGTGTCCATTCTGGGGAGTCACCAGGGAGTGAGGCTCCTGGACCAGGTAAAAGAATCAACTCCTGTCTGGGCACCTGGCAGTTGTTTTCTTTCTCTTTCCTTCTCTCTCTTTCTATTTGGGGAATCTCTCTGGGTTAAGAGAAATCACTTTAGGATTTGCAAAGCTAGGTGATATAGTAGATTGAGAAGAGAAGGTCTGTGTTATGAGAGGGAATAACTGTCCATGAACTTGGGACTTGGCTCAATTAAGGCCCACCTCTGTCTCTAGACACCTGAACTAAGTCAGTCCCAAAGCTCTTTGGGGTGAATTGGTTAAAACACCACAGATAACTGGTTCTGTGCAATGAAAATATTAAATAATAGATAGGATCAGGATGTCAAGAATTCCCATTTCTTATCCCATTTATTCTAATTTGGGGAAACATTCACGTTGATTATTTCATATATTTGGTCATTCCCCATCTATCTGCTAGGTATCATTATGATTTTTTAGTCTTGAGTTACATGAACCTCATGCCCAGAAGTCTTTTCTTCACTCATCCCTCCAGTATTTACGCCGTGGCTACTCTGTATGGTATGGCGTGCAAAGACACTTCAGAAATAGTTTTGACTTTCTAAACTGTGACCTCCCAAGAGCAGTGACTATGTCTGTCTTGTCTGATGCTCTGTCCTCACTACGCAGCATTGTGCCTGGTGTGCAGGAAAAATCTCAATTCATAACTAGTTGTAAGCTTTCATGCTAATAATCCGTGTCCCTTGCTCAAAGATGTTATGGACTGATTTGTTTACACATTTCTTGACCAATTGACAGGCTGCCTGAAGGACCCTGCAGCAAGGTGTTTAAAAGAACAAATCCTGAGAACATGTATTATGGTCCAACATTTCCCACGCAACACATCGCAATGCCTACCTGGCTGATCCTTCGCCAGGCTGTGGTCACCGTGACCCTTCCCTCTACCATGCTTGGAATTCCCGAAGGAAAGGGGGAGCGCTGCAGACAACAATGTCCCCTCTCTGGCTCTGATCAGGGTTTTATTGTCAGGAAATCCCCCTTTTCAGGGACTGCATTGTCTGCATCCTCTCCTCAGCCCTCCCCCACCCTCCCATCCCCTACCAGCCAACAATTTCAAGGCTTTATGGAAATGAAAAGTTGCTCTTCTTCACAAAAAAGATTGGGGGAGATAAAGTGATTAACACTTATTTTGTTCGGGAATCCATCCGAGCTACCACCCTTGAACACTCATTCGGCGTGTAGGAAGGGTAATCTCTCTCAGAGACATTGGACAGAATTGACCAATTCATTATGTATGTAAGTCTGCTTAAGAATGTTTAATTCACTGAGCCCTCATCTCCTGGCTTCGTAATCTCCTGTCTTGGCTATTCTGTGCTCTTTGAGTTTCTGCAACTCATTTCTCCCCTGATTATTGACTCTTTCGCTGGACATTCCAGGCTTGGTAGAATCTCAATGAATAGATGGATGGTGGAAAAAAAAAAAAATTCCATACTCTTTTCGCTGGTTGTCGATGGATGACTGGATTGTTCTAGGATAATTAAACTTGGGCAACTACATATTTTAGAAAAGTATGAGAATCCTTAAGCCAATGGGAATGGAATGTCGGAGGATGTCTTTAGAAGCAGCTGTGGGGGATTCTTATAAAAAGTAGCCACTTTGGACAAGATGGGCAGTTCCTGGAGAGCCAATTCTGGAGGATCTAAAGGAAAACAAATGAACATTTAGTTCTTTATGGGCAAACCAATATATTTGCTATTTATTTATTTATTTATTTTGGGTTTTTTAGGGCCGCACCTGCGGCATATGGGAGTTCCCAGGCTAGGGGGTCCAGTCGGAGCTGTAGCCGCCAGCCTGTACCACAGCCTCAGCAACGCCAGATCCAAGCCACATTCGCCACCTACGCTGAAGCTTGCGGCAACAGCAGATCCCTAGCCAACTGAGCAGAGGCCCGTGATCAAACCCGATCCTCATGGATGCTAGTTGGGTTCTTAACCCGCTGAGCCACAACAGTGACTCCTATTTTTGCTATTTAGAAATAGGAACAAAGAATTCAATTATGGGTGTCTTGCAATGGGGAGTACTGTGCATTTTTTTCATTTTCTCTTCCTCTTGGATTTACCTGGCAGGTGTGTATTACAAATTAACACAGTATTCATACCTGTAACAGGGAAGGGAGTAGGCAACATATAAAAATACTGGGAAATGTTAGAAGGTTTTGTGTGTGTGTGTGTGTGTGTGTGTGTGTGTGTGTGTGTACACGTGTACGTGCACATGCACTACACTCCAGCATACTTAAATGAATTCCCCAGGGGTGGAAAGTAGCAGAGGCCTGAAAAGAGGCCCTTCCTTTAGTTACTGCCTTTGTAGTTCAGGCATACACTCTTTCTGAGTACAAAGAAACAATGACATAAATTCATACCTGCTTGACAGTAGCCACTGATTTGAAATTAAGGTTCACCCCTCTAGGTGTAGCTGGTATAGTTGCTGATGGCAGCTGCACGCTTCTTAGCAAGTGGCCAGATGCCCAAAGTAGAATTTGATTTATTATTTTATTTTATATATGTTCTACTCTCTTCGTTGCTGAGATAGGTGCTCTGGACTCCAGATAAGTTTGGTGTAGATTTTTTTTTTTTTTTTTTTTTTTTTGGTGTTGTTTTTCATTTCCTTTCCAGTAGGAGGGCTTCAGGGAAAAGGACAGAAGAAAAAGAAAAAGAAAAGCAACTCTGCAAACTTACTCAAGCGGATCATTTACCTTTGCCACGGATGCTCCCCTCCCCCAGTCGTCAACCTTTGGTCCATCAGAAAGATTCTCCAGTCATTTTATTTCCCGTATCTGATTAGCTGCGATGAGATCAGTGCATGCCGTCGCAGTCAGGTCCTACATATTTATTTTTCAAAGCCAACCTCCCTTTTTTTCTCAAATATCATCCCTTTTAGACTTTTGACACCAGAATAGGACAAAGTAGACTTTTTCCTTCCTCATTGGCATTCCAGCTAAAGAAACTGTGTGGGGAATCTTACCTTAATAGAGGACCCTTGAGGTGGGTACGCAGGGTGGGGGGGGGGAAGGAGGGTGGGGGGGGGAGGGGTCAGGAAGGGGGAGGAAGCAGCATCCCGAAAAGTCCTGGAGTCCCGAGGAGGCAGAACACCTCTGCTGGTGTTCTCAGCAGAGACCCAGAGGGGAGGACAGGGGCTGGATTTCGACACGTCTCTCCTGACAAGCTCCAGAGTCTGGGCTTTATCTTTCAGGCCCCTTTTAAGCTCAACATGCTAACAGGGTCATGCTTAGATTTGTGTTTTGGAAGGTGGCCATTCCTGATGTTGAGAGGAGGAAGGCGAGGGGGTGTGGCCCTGCTCTTGTCACAAGAGTTGGGTCCTTTTTAGCCTCCGTGTAAGAGGTGGGCCTGGCGGCGTTCAGCTCCTTAATGTCTGGTTCAGAAATGCTCAACTCTTCTGAAATCTCCTTAAAAGACTTTGTCATTGTGGCCACGTACCCAGGGTGATTTGAAATCATTTGCGTTTACTGCTTCATACATGTAAATCGTAGTAATTGGAGGAAGAAAGAATCACGAACCTCTAAAAAATTCATTTGGATTCAGTTCTCAAATTCCATCTCTCCTGTATCCGTTTCTTTCAGGCAATCGAATGTCATGTCAGCATTATTTTTAAAAACTGAAATAGACCCCTTTTAGGGCCTGTTGGATTCAGCGAGTTATTAAATTTCACATCTTTCAGGGTGTATTTTTTCTGATGCCATAGTTCAAGATAATGTTTTTTTAATACTACATGCAGAATTCCAGAGATTCATAATAGCTTATGACATCTTAATGTCCATAGTGACATTCCACTGGTCATATCCAACTGTGATAAACAGCTCTGTACTCTATAAAGACGACAGTCACTAAGTAAAATGCGGGAAGATGCAAACAGGTCCCTCGGTCTTATGAATAATGTTACGGATCCTGAATGTTAATTTTGAAGAAAACACATGCTTAAATTTAAAGCTTATGCCTTCAATTCCTAGTCCTTTTATTCTTCCAGGAAAAAAAAAAAAATCAAGCGGCTATACTTTAAATGAATTTAATGAACTGCAAAGACTGACATTTTCACTATAAAAGTCACACTTCATTTAATGAGTAGTTAAATATTGATGCTATATTAAAATACAGGCAGAATAAAAATGGCACAATGGATTTCAAAATAGGAATTCAGGGTTCTTTTATGTTGAAAATTTCATGAACGGAAAAAAAAAAAAAGTCTCATTCATCAGAATGTCTTCATAAACACAAATATTCCAGTGCAATAGCATATTAGCCTGCAGTCTATAAATCCCAGGAGATGAAATGAAGTAAGTCTTTCTTTTCACTGATGCTATGTCAATCTTTGTTGCCTAAGGACCCCAGGATGTCAAATGGGGTTCCTGTCTTTAACGGGAAGGATGCTGGCATTCGAGGAGTGGATCTAGTTTCTTTGGACTGACTGCCTTGGATATGAAGAAAAAACCCCTCTATGTTGGTGACTCTTCTAGAAAAGTCATTGAGCTAGGTCCTATTACTCCCCTGCTCCCAGCTCTCCAGTGGTTCTCTGACTCATTCACAATAAAAGCCAAAGTCCACACAATGGCTTAAACAGCTTCTATTGGGCGGCTGCCATGAACGTGTTGACCTCATCTCCTAGGCGTGGCTTTCTTTGCTCCTGCCACGCTTGGAAACTCCAGGCACACGCCCATCTCAGGGCCTTTGGCCTCCTTCCTTCACTCGGCCCCCAACCCCTTTCCTTCAGATATTTTCATGTCTCCCTTCCTCATCTTCTTAAGGTCTTTTCTCAAATGGCCTTTTCCCGTGAAGACCTTTTAGGACCACCCTGGTAGGACCCTTGAGGAACCTCTTTCCTTTCCACAGTCTCCATCCCCCTCCTCTTCTTCATTTCCCTCCATGAGCTCAGGTCTCACAAGACTCATGGGAGTTATTCTACTGTTTGCCTCTCTCCCCGCTACTGGACACAGCCTTATCAGGACAGAGATGTTTCTTTTGTCTTCATGGCTTTATCCACATCGCCCAGAACTGTGCTTGTTGTAGGGGAAATACTTAAGCAGTACCTGAGGAATGCACCCCTGCATGAAGGCAAGTGTTTTTTCAGGTACATGTAGGATTTGCATGGGAAGTATTCCCCATGGTAGTTGGGAATGGGGATCATGTCAGGCAAGTCTCCTGGAATGTAGATTTGGGGCCGATCTGCACAGATACGGTGACCCAGTCATCTTGGGGTTCCTGGGACTCTCTTAGGAAAGCAGGAAGGATCCATGTCCTGGGAACCCCCTCAGTCTCAGGTAGTTTGGGACAGGTGGTCATCCCATGCACACAGAACCTCCTGGAAGCTCTTAGAATTTGCAGGGGGAGAGGGCTCACAAACCCACCTGTCACAGACCCCAGGGAGGTGATACCTGACTGTAGCTGGCTTGCCTGTGTGTGTGGCTGGGGACTGTGCGAAGCAGAACATGAGCCCCTCTAAAGGGCGCAGTTGCAGTTCCCCTCTGGCCAACATAGCTCTGGGGGATTCCAGGCCAGTGTGGTCTGAGCTGCAGCCTTTGCAAGGGGATCCAGAAATTTTGATTCTGTGATAGTTTTCAATTTTTCAGTATTGGCACCTAATTTGAAACCATCTAAGGATTACATATGGCCTGTGGGCTGTCATATGGCTACCCCCACTGATGTAGAGTCAGGCTCCCGGTTCTTTAGGAGACAAGGCTTGAACCTTACTTTTAAGCATTAAGTGAAAACGTAGTTATGAAATGTCGTCATTGTCTGGAAGAAAGAAATGTCACTGTCAGTCGTAAGTAAAGGTTTTCTGTAGTTTTCATGGGACGTTAATATTTGTGGGATATTTCCAAAAACTATTCTGAACACTTTCATGTATTAATACTTTTTTTTTTTTTTTTTTTTTTTTTGTCTTTTTTGTGCCGTGGGCCACACCCATGGCATATGGGAGTTCCCAGGCTAGAGGTTGAACCAGAGCTGCAGCTGCTGGCCTACACCACAGCCACAGCAACGCCAGATCTGAGCTACGTCTTTGACCTACCCTACAGCTCACGGCAACACTGGATTCTTAACTCGCTGAGTGAGGCCAGGGATCAAACCTGCGTCCTCATGGATACTAGTTGGGTTCATTACCGCTGAGCCACGATGGGAACTCCAATGTATTAATATATTTAATTCTCAACTCTCTAAGGTAAGTACTATTAAGGCCCTGACTTACAGAGGAGGAAATAGAGGCGTGGCTAGATTAGATAAATCATTCAAAGTCACAGGCTAGGAGGGGATAGATCTGGGATTCAGACTCAGCCAGCTGGTTTCAGAGCCTGTGCTCTGAACCCCATGCGTCTCAAGGTGGAGTGAGTATCAGAATCACCTGGAGGGCTTGTTAGAATCTAGATTGCTGGGTCCCACACGCAGAGTTTCATATTCAGTTGGTCTGGGGTAGGGCCAAAGAATTTGCATGTCTAATAGGCTCCCAGGTGATGCTGCTGCCGCCTTGAGATCTCAGTCTGAGCACCAGTTCCATGAGGCATCCCGGGGTCTCTGAAAAGACCAGGGACCATTGGAGAGAATATACTTGCAACCACGGGGGTTGTGTAGCCGGAGTTGACCTCTGTGATCATGCTCGCATACGCCGGTGATCGGTGATTGCAGCATCTTCCACACAGGCAGCCAGAAACAAAAGCAGAACTTGTCTAACAGGTACAAAATGGTATAAAAGTGATGCACTACCTGCACCCACGTGGTCTTATACCCTTTATGTTTCTTTTTCCGCTGCCTACTGGAGACCTCTGTGTTTTTCCAAATATCTAATAGAAGAGGTAGGGCTGGCCAGGGACAGGAGCAAATACTGGGATAAGCTGGTTTAAGAAGAGAGGGAGGTAGGTGGTGGTGAGTTTCTTTCTGCCACTAGTGAGATGCGATTTGATTTTTAGCTTCGGGGGTATGTCAACCATACTGAATTACATAGAGTTTCTCTGCCATGTTCCTTTCTGTCTTTCTTATTACATCAAGGAGAAAAAGCTCAGTGTGGTGCCATTATATCTTTAACCCCTAATAGTTGCTATTTTTGTTTGTTTGTTTGTTTGTTTGTTTAACCGAGACATTGAAAGAAGGAGAGGCAAAGGTGAAGGGAAGGAGAGAGACAGAGACAGAGAAAGGAGGAAGGGAAGCAACACAGGACTTGGCAACAAACCTTCTGTAGCTAGTAGTTTGCTAGAATGAAATTAATCATTTTTCTTTTATTGTATTACTTTGGGTGGTTATGTTTGATTTATGTCAAAGAATGCTGGTTTTCTACTTATGACGTAAGGTTTCCTTTTGTTAATTAAAAACCCCTGCACAATTGTTCTTAGTGAAATGGAGGCGTTAATGGGAACTAAAGGATCACAATATCTTATCTATAATTCCCCAATTCTGAAAGCTATGAAAAACAAAGTTTTTTTTTTACAAAAAGCTTATGGCAACATATTTGCAACAAAACCTGAACTGAACTTAGGTGAAACAGTTTTTATTCTGAATTTATCTCCCTGTTTGTGAATAATCAGACATTTTGCTGAAGAAATATTCATGTATTTGATTATGGGGTGCCAGACCACTCAAGGTATTATGTCATAGATGGTATATGCATTGTATTACTTTTCTAAATCTTTAAAACTCTCAATGGTAAAATCCATCTGGCCCCAAGATTTTGGAGAAAGAAGAATGTGCACTTACTTTACATGGCAACATTCATGAAGGTTGAAATTTGGTGGACACTGGTCTAGGGTGAAGAGCTATAATTTGAGGTGAGTGTATTAACATGAGCAGAACAAATCTAAGATTTAATGGCATTTCTCAGTTTAGGCTGGTTAGAAACTGTTGGTAGTGGTTGTATCTCTGTGTGTTATAACTGTATTTTGTATAAAATAAGGTGCCAATCCTGCTGCTAAGCTTGATCTTTTAAAAGAAAAGCTCTTCAGGAAACTTATAATAAATGACGCTACTTTCATTGGCAAACAAGACATTCAACCAAGAGCCAATTTTTAAATGGATTTAGAGATACTATCTCAGGATTTTTTTTAAAGCACTGATTACTCCTATGGATTCGCTTTCATGTTTGGATTCTATATTGCAGTGCTTCATAAAATTGGGGATATATGACAATGCAATATCCGCATCCACATTCCAAATTTTTTTCCTGTTGGCCCTTGGGGCATGGCATTTGTAGGTCATTTTACTACTTCTCTTTGCTTGGTAAGAAGTGATGTGTGGGTTTAAGCTTGCTCAATCATCACATCCCTTCACTTTGCTCAGCTAGGATGCATTCACTTCTTTCACCCAATCCAATCTGACAGAGGGACAGAAGAGACAGAAGTGGTAGAGAAGGAAGACACAGGTGCCCACAGAAGACAGAGTGAGGAAGGATTGGGGGCAGCCTTGATAATGCCTGATAATCACCCATCCCACAGAAAGACCTCATCTTCTGGTAAGGTTGGCAAATGGATCTTGGTGGGCCAATGCACAGTGTTTTATCAGTTTGTGGGATGGCCAAATTAGTCCTTACATTTCTAGTTTAAATAAGATGAAAGCGTTTGGGAATAAGGAGATAATCAATTTCAGAATAATGTGCATGAGCTAATGGAGAATTCATGGACTTTAAACAATTTATAGCCTCCAGAATATTTCAAGATAACTCAAGACAGTTTAGCCCACCCACCTGCCAAGGACATTTAGTGCTAGAAAAGGTTGGTTTTGCATGACTTGAGTGATACTCTTTCTCTTGGATCTTCTTGGCAATAGCTGTTCCTTAACCCCCCTCACTGCAAGGAAGGGTTTCCTGATAACTGACATTTAGCCTTCTGTAACTTCTTCCAGGTCCTAAATCCAGGCTCATTAGTCATTGGCCTTGGTGTTTACACTCAAATGTAAATCTTGGTAGAAAAAAATTGGAATGATTTACTCAAGCACAGAAATAGTCACGATCCCTGAAACACGATTCAAATCAGAAAATTCTACCATAGAAGAGAAAGTCTGGACAAGCAGTGCATTGTTCATCATGCTTGCAATCTGTGAGACATACATCAAGAAAAGCAGTTGTTCTTTTTATTTATATCATTCAAATGGACATTCAGCCCCCAATTCCAAGTCACAATAAGGGACTCTTCATCTTTGTGCCATATAGTATTGTGTTTTATCAAAGTAAATGTAGATATTTAAGAAATATGATGCTGACAATTCTTGTAAATATTAGAATTCTGTATGGGAATAGTGATATTAAAGCTGTATTAGGACTGATACCATTAGCAGCAATATAGAGAAGATGTTTTATTAAATACTAATTTCATATGTTATTTAACAAGTAGCCAGCTTTGAGCACATTAATCTCTCTTTTTAATTCAAAGTCGATGGTCTGGGTCTTACATATTGTATCCCTGAATAGGCCATTCAATAACTATGCAAAATATCTATTTCTCCCATGGGTATTTGTGCTTTGATATATTCTGATCCTTATTAAATTTAAACAGGATCAAATTTATACAGCTCTGGCAGAGATTTATTAAAATACACTGAATGGACAGCTTGTGGGAGCGTAGTGTACTGTAATAACATATGCCTTTTACCAGAGAATAGTAATTATTGAGAATCAAATAAATCTGTAGGAGGTTAAATATATATGGAAAAGATATCAATTGCAGTTCTTCAAAATGAGACTGGAATATTATTTGACGATGTGTTACTGTGCAAAATAATGAGCCTCATCCTTTTAGAATCTAAATATTTGGTAATATTTGAGATGCGGATTTTTAGGGATGTTTTAAATGCGAGGGGTGGGGTAGGGTGGGAATCGGCATTATCAGAAGTGTTGCATGTGTTTCGCATACTCCATCTGTAGAGGCACCTGTTTTTTACTTCATCCTACTTTTTATTAAATAAAATGGGAAACATATGTATTATATGGTTTGCAAGAAATCATTTTTTGGAAGCAGAAATCTGTGTCTCCTTTGCTCGGGGGTCTGGGAGAAGGATCACAGATGGACTAAACAGAAACTTTTTTCCATACTCTTCGTAGTTTATATTTTTAAATATTATTTTTGTCCTTAATTTCGTGTTTGTCTCTATATTCTCCACGTGGTCTTGGTGTGTTTAATCTGATGGAAAAGATTACAGTAATTCCCAATTTTATGATTGTTTTTTTGGGTGTGATGGCAGAGGACCATTTGGATTTAAATACGGAGTTTACAGGTACGAGGCATGTGGTCTGTCTGTTCCTTCAGAGCTCCCGTGGCTCCAATATTTTGTCCTTCATAAATTATTTAATTGCATTACATTCATCATTATTAGTGCTTTTCTCTTCTCGTCTATATTTATAGACACTCTCGGGAGCTGGCTAGGGCACCACCAAGGTGAAGAGAGCTCTCGCTGTGGCGAGAGGAGAAGGCTTTGCCACAGCAGACCCTTCTGGCTTTTGCTACCACATCCTTTTCTAGGATTTGAATTGCTTCCTCTAATACGTTCTAGTACAGAGGTGGAGGCATAGGGGGCATTCGTCTTTCCTGGTCAAAATGATGATGGGTGTCAAGTGAGACAAGACCGAAGGGTCCTAGGAAACCTTTGAGTGGTGGCATTTATAGGAGGTGAGTTAAGACACCTCCGGAAGTTCCTTCAACTCTACCCTGAAGGAGATTGAGCACGAGTGAAGGATAGTTAGGACAGGGGGTAAGAAATCCATTGTCTCCTCTGGATGAATAGTGTCTCACCTAATTTTTGTACTGATTATTCCTTAACCTGCAATCTGTGTGTGTTCTTTATTGGAGAATCACTTTGTACTTGATGCAGTCTCTGTTTAGTATGTGGGGTTGTAATTAATATTTGTGTGTACATGGCAGGTTACTCTACAGAAATTATTCTTAAGGGGTCAAGGCCCCTTAGGGCTTGACTGTTTTATTTTGTCCGATTTACTGAGATACAATGTACATACAATACAATTTGCCAGTTTTAACTGTACAGTTGAAATTCTGACAAATACGTAGGATTGTGAAGAGCCATCACTGTGGTTACAGAATGTGCCCATCACCAAAAAAAGTTTCTTTGTGCCCTTTTGCACAGCTAACCCTCAACCACTGGTCTTCTCTCTGTCTACAGGGTGTTTATGATAAGCATTTATGAGACCGAGGCTAAACCAATAAGTATGTAAATGTTGAGATATATCCATATTGGCAGACCCTCATGGTTAGCGTAAGTTTTTTTTTTTTTTTCAGTCTTTGCTCCATTTTGGTAATGTTGAGTCGTTACCAGAAAGGAGAAATATCATAAATTTGAGTAAAAATTTTTACCAATTATAGTGAAAAAGATTTTTAAATGCCCCACTTATTCATTACTTGGAAAAATAATATAACTGACTCTTGCCAACTTTTCTCCTTCACTGTTGCTAATAAATGAGACAGATTTTTCTAACAGCATATAAGTGATACAACCAGGTCCCTTTCTCCTGCAATTGATTTTTTTGTTGGAGTTTCCCTTGTGGCTCAGTGGATTAGGACTCAGCATTGTCTCTGTGAGGATGTGGGTTCGATCTCTGGCCTCGCTCAGTGGGCTAAGGATCTGGCGTTGCCGCAAACTGCGGCTTTGGACACACATGTGGCTTGGATATGGCATTGCTCTGGCTGTGGTGTAGACGGGCAGCTGGAGCTCTGATTCGACACCTGGCCCAGGTACTTTCATATGTGCAGGTGCAGCCCTAAAAAGAAAAAAAAATTTTTTTCATTTGTGTGTCTAATTCTACATGGGGAAAATATTGTAATTTTTCTTTTGTAGTGTTCATTAGATCCACAGGGCTATATAGACCCCCTTCCTGAAATTTGGAAATTGATGAAAAAATATTAAATGAGATGTTATTTATTTATTTATTGCTTTTTAGGGCCACAAGCACAGCATATGGAAATTCTAAGGCTAAGGGTTGATCCGAGCTATATAGCTGCTGGCCTACGCCGCAGCCACAGCAATGCAGGATCCGAGCCTCATCTGTGACCTACACCACAGCTCACGGCTAAATATGATGATTTTTAAATCTAAATGCCATATTGTTAATATTTGGTATTTTCTTAGGTATTCTATCCATGACCAAGCTGGATATCTGTGTGAAATTTGAAAGGTATTTTACATTTGAGGTCCTCTACAATACCAAGACTTCGACCCAGATGAGCTCAAGCATCTTAGTTCTGAGATATATAATTCTTTGAGGTTTTTATTTTTTTCTACAAATATATGTGTGTGTGCTTGATTTGTTTGTGTGTGTGAGTGAGTAGGTGTGGGTATATAGCCCACACACATGGGCTATAAGTGGAAAGAAAAGAAAAAACCCAAAGTTATTGTGTCATTGATATTTGAGAGTTATCATGTTCAGAAAATTGATGGTAAAGATCATTAAACTAAGAAACATTCTGTATGTTGATTACACCAGTGCGAGCAGTTTTGAAGACAGAAAGCTAAGTAATATGTTTTGCTACGGATACCCTTAAATCAAAAAAAGGACGTTAAAAGGGCAAAAAGAAAAAACAATCAGCTTATTCTGTTCTTCTGTTTTACCTCCTTCAAATTGAGAGAGTGACATGATCACTAGCTTCATAAATGCCAAGCTCCTAAATCCTTTGCTGTAACAAGGGCATGTTTTAATGTTGTCAGAACTTTTGTTTGCACCTGGTGTTACCCTTGATCACTGAATAATTGAGTGATAATGACTGTTATTTTTAAACCGAAGTATAACATCAGGGGAGGATGAGAAATACATAATGCCTACCTTCCCA
This sequence comes from Sus scrofa, assembly GCF_054392235.1. Lineage (NCBI taxonomy): Eukaryota > Metazoa > Chordata > Mammalia > Artiodactyla > Suidae > Sus > Sus scrofa. The sequence continues at coordinate 34,204,954 of NC_139388.1, forward strand.
AGGGGAGTAGGGAAAATATTTATGTGTCAAGCATGGTAGAAACTGTTGTATGTACATCAAGTCAGCTGTGCCAACTCAGAACACGGAAGTCATAAAATAATTTATTTTGCAGCTCAAAAAAAATCAGACTCTTAAAAAATGCGTAAAGATGGAAATTCAAATAAAGAAAAATGAGTAGAATTTGGATACCAGTGGCCCAGGGTTGGGAAACTCATATTTAGCCACACATGTAGTTAATTCAGGACCAAGGACAGGGGCACCATGCCTCTCCCCACTGAAAACTTTTTTTTTTTTTTTTTTTTTTTTTGGGGTGGTAAACTTCATAGCTGTGCTTTTAAGTTCTCCATTTGCTTGATTTTCTCATTCATCAATTACCTAATGAATACCTACTACATGGCAAAACAAGACAGACCAGAGCTGTACTCTCATGGGACTTGTATTCTTTTAGGTCCTTTTAGATAGTTAAACACTCTTTCTTTTCTGGTCCTGGGCTCCTCCTCCTCCAAGGTAATTCCTATCTTCCATATAAATGCTTCTTAGATTCTCAAGTTCCTGGTTTTCCTCCACGATACTCTCCTTCCCATAGTTTTCGGAAGCCTTCTGTTTCTGGCACTGTTGAATTTGTGAGTGCTGTTCTTATTTCAGCTTTTACAACCGTATTGAGAAGACAATACCTGTTTTCCAGTGGCTGTTCCAGAGATGAATGAAGGGTGCTCTGAGTAGTCTAGTGGTTAAGGACCAGTTGGGATCTTACTCAAATCCAGTCATGTGGAGTTAAATTTGTAAGCATGGCCTCTCGAATTAGGGCTGAAATGATACCCAGAAACAGAAGAGAAGACATACAGTGTTTAATACGAAAAAGGTATGTATTTAGGCCCCAATAGTTTGGAATTTGCTAAACTTGTGTATTTGAAAGGTTGTCTGATATAGTGGAAAAACATGGCTTTGGAGCTCCCACAACTACCATGTATTAGCTTTGTCCCTAGGTTTATATTATTTAACATCTCTGAACCATGATTTCTTCAGAAATAAGGAGATAGGGAAGTTCCTGTCGTGGCTCAGCAAAAGCGAACCCAACTAGGATCCATGAGGATGTGGGTTCAATCCTTGGCCAGTGAGTTAAGGATCCGGCATTGCTGTGAGCAGTGGTGTAGGTCGCAGATGCACCTTGGATCCTGCGTTGCTGTGGCTGTGGTGTAGGCTGGCAGCTGTAACTCCATTTTGACCCCTAGCCGGGGCACCTCAGTATGCCTCAGGTAAGGCCCTAAAAAGCCCCCCCCCCAAAAAAAAAGAAAGAAAGAAAGAAAAAAGAAATAAGGAGATAGAAATACCTCTCTCAGGACCATTGTAAGGTTTAATGTATGTAAAGCAAGTAGAAAAATAGGCATAAATTTCCTTGCCCTCCTTTTAAGTATTTTGTAAGCAGTGAACTTCCCCTTATTGTAAAAGTTCTACATTTTGGATTTTTCAATTTTAGATTGGCCTCCGCATCCCAATTCTGGGTCATTCTGCTTTTACTCAGTAGAATTTTAGTCTTAGAACTAGAATAGAAGCAACACAGAAAAATCCCTTTTATTTTGGAGAGGAAACCAACACTCACTTAGCCTTTATAGGACCACAGGTGCCCTGCTGGGATCTTGGCATTTCTTATCCCATATGAATGAGGAGAAGAATAGTTTTTGGTATATTTTCAGTTTCTCTCTCATCTAGGCTTCTGTATTTTCCCTTATGCCTTCACTCTGTAACAATTCTATGAATGAAGTATGTTGCTCTTGTAACAATTCTAATTACATGAATGAAGCATGTGCAGAAATAACTAAGACCGGGTGAAGTATGAGCCTGGTCTTAGATATTTCTGTACATTGAAAATACAAAAAAAGGAAATGGTCAGTTATCATCTTTGTGATGAATACACTAGACATCTCCAGGTATCCTAACACACAGATGTTTCAATAACACAGGTAACATTGTATTTCCGACCCTTTGGAAGATGGTGCTGTCCATAGGGATGACTGTCAGTGTGCAGCATATATCCTTAATAGTGGGCTTTGGGAAAGCTGTGATTTATTCAGTCTTTTATGTTGGTGTCTCCACCTCTTTTTTCCTAACTCCCCCCAAAATATCAGATGCTGTCTGCTTGCATTATAGCCAGTTCTTTCCTTGTGATCCACTGCTGTGGTACACTATGTGATGTCATGTACATATATAGTTTTTAAAATTGCAGGAAGATAATTGATCTATTATATATCAGCACTTATATGTGGAATATAATAAAAATGATACAAAAGAACTTATTCACAAAACAGAAACTGACTCACTGATTTCAAAATCAAACTTACGGTTACCACAGGGAAAACCATGGGGGAAGGGGGATGAATTAAGAAAAGGGAATAACATATACACCCTACTGTATAAAATAGATAATTAACAGGAACCTACTGCATAGCACAGGGAAATACGCTCAATAGTTTGTAATAACCTATATGGAAAAATAATGGATATATATATATATATATATATATATATACATATATATATGCATAACTGAGTCACTTTACTGTACACCCGAAACTAATGCAATATTAGTCTCAGGTGTACAGCTATATACAGCTATATATATATTACAACTATACTCAATAACTATTTTTAAAAAATAAACTTTGGGAATTCTCATTGTGGCTCATCAGGTTAAGAACCCAACATAGTGCCCGCGAGGATTTGGGCTCGATCCCTGGCCTGAATCCTCATGGACCCTGTGTTACTGCACGCTGAGGCTTAGGCTGCAGATGCAGCTTGGATCCGACGTTGCCATGGCTGTGGCGTAGGCTGGCAGCTGCAACCCCTAGGCTGGGAACTTCCATATGCTGCAAGAGTGGCTGTAAAAAGAAAAAAAGAAAAGATCTACTGTTGAATGTTATGAGGGGTATTATTTATTTTTTTTGCTCCCCTCGCTCACACCATTTTCTTTAGTCCCTTCCCGCCTGTCCAAGCTCAAGTCATAATACTCCCTGGCATTCCCTTTGCTTAAGCCATCTTAGCTTCCTTTTTTTCTTTTTTTTTTTCCTTTTCTCCTTTTTTCTCTTTCTACTCTTTTTCTCCTCTCTCCTCTTCTCTTCCTTCCCTTCTTTCCTTCCATCCTATGCCAGGCACATTCCTAACATAGGAATGTGTTTTCCACTTACTCTTTCTCCTGTAAGGGATTTTTTTCCAGCTCTTGGTAAAGCTGGCTCCTTCTCCTTGTTAATGTCTTAGCACAAAACGTCATGTCCTCCCAGAAGCCTTTCCTGTTTCCCTTCTCAAAAAGAGTTTAAGTCCCATAATCTTATTTTGTTTTCTTCATCTGAAATTTCTATGGATTGTCATCTGCTTTTATCTGTCCTCCCCTTGTCGGAGGCAGGACTCTTGTGGTCTCCTGTGGCTACCTGCATCTGAAGCAGGCAGGGTAGTACCTGGCACGTGATGATAAGTATGGCCTTTGTTGCATAAATGGACACATCGAGCATAACTATACTCTGGGTAAGTAGAAAACAGAGGCTCTCGTTGGCTGGACTAGCCCAGGAGTAAAGTTCTGGATTAAAGAACCTTTGGGGTTGGAATCCTTTTTGAGGGAGCTTTATAGTTTTTCCTTCAAAAACCTTCCTGGCACTTTGGCAACCATTTCTGAGGCAAAGTTTTATTTCTTCAATTCAATTGAAAGAAAATCAATACCAGAGTTGCTGTCATGGCACAGTGGAAACAAATCCGACTAGGAACTATGAGGTTGCGGGTTTGATCCCTGGGCCTCGCTCAGTGGGTTAAGGATCCTGCGTTTGTTAAGGATCCGGCGTTGCCATGAGCTGTGGTGTAGGTCGCAGACTCGGCTTGGATCTGGTGTTGCTGTGGCTGTGGTGTAAGCCGGCATCTATAGCTCTGATAAGACCCCTAGCCTGGGAACCTCCATATGCCGTTGGTGTGGCCCTGAAAAGACAAAAAGACACACACAAAAAAAAACCAAAAAAAAAAAAAAAAAAAAAAAACAAGAAAGAAAATCAATAGGAGGAGTTCCCTGGTAGCTCAGCAGGTTAAGGGTTGGCACTGTCAGAGCTGTGGCTTAGGTCCCAGCTGTGGCACGGGTTTGATTCCTGGCCTGGGAACTTCTGCATGCCCTGGGCGTGGCCAAAAAAAAAGAAAGAGGAAAATCAATGGGAGCCCATACTTACGTGTCTTTTCCAGAATGTGTCCTGACTTCTGGGATATAGTAATAAAAATATCTTACTCTTTTTATGGTGAAACTATCTTAAAGATGAATCACCAAATAGAATTAAACACAAGACATGGGGCTTGTCCCTTTGCATACATTCCCTCATGTTTGATCTATGTATTTATTCTGGAGGGAGGTCTGATGGGTATTAACATTTTAAAAACTGGGAAATAGGCAAAATTGTCCTTGAACCTGGACTCTCTGATTTCAAGTTCTCTTCTCCACTGTGCTCTGCTGCCTCCCTCAAGAGTCCTGAATTGATCCAGTTAGGCATTAGCCATCTTGCTTGCTTTAAGCATTCTTTGAAATTGTAAAGTCAAACACAATTGTACACCAAACAGTTTTTTTTTTTTTTTTTTAAATAAGTGCACTCAAGGTTAGGGTCATTGGAGAGTGAGCTAGTAGTTCTCTAACTTCTTGAGACCTTAAGGCTCACTCTTCCGACTCTTGCTGGAATTCTTCATGTTTTCTTGGAATAGTTCTTACTTCTCTGGAACTCTTTGGGTTCCTCAGAATTTTTGTATTCATTCTTTCCACAAACACACAGGATGAAATCATGGAGATCTGTACTTTATAAGGAAGCACATGCATAGGAGGGGAAACAGAACATCCAAATCTGTGAACACTTTGCCACCTGTTAAACTTGATTTTAGAACATCTTCATAGACTGCCTCTTCTTTTGCATGACGGAGATCTTTCTTTGGGGTATACTTTACATTAACTTTTCTATTTTAGTATCCTGAACTCAGAGCTTTTTATGGGATGGGCTTATTCTAATTAATTATGATTCGGATTCTCAGGCTTATGCTCAGATGGTCACAGCATGACCTGTGGGAGTCTTCTTACACTGTCTCTTTGGTCCTCTCAGCATCACCCCAGGCATTCCTGAAAGCACTTTTATTTTCTGAAAACCACAACAAGTCCCACCTGATCTTGAAATTCTTTTTTCCTATCCCAACACATGGAATCAGCTATTCTCCAAGCAGCTCTGATTCCTCTGAGCAGAGACTAGTATTAGAATCGAAGATTTGGATGCTCTGCCGTTCAGGTGCCTCTGGAAAGAAGAAATGACTCCCCTGTTAGGTCATTTTAGGGTGAGAGCTGAAAAGAGGTTAAGGTGACGAATTCAAGGAGCTATTTCCAGTTTAAATCCAGCATTGCTAAATCCATTTTTATCTGTCCTGATATAAAATTTTATATCTGTATTTCTGCTCAACAGACCCACTCCGGAATTTTAAGGCCTTTGTCCTAAGTATTATGTACTTTTATTCCTTTCTCTTCTTTAATGTCTCGTCCATCACTTTATTGTAATCACTTTATTGACACACATATTTTGAGATTATCCATGCTTGTCATAAGAGAAAAGGGAAAGACACGTGAAAAAGGACCTTGCATTTTATCTTGTAAGCGGCATCATTCTGACCAAGGCTTATGTCTTTGTTCTTTCTCTTGGAAATGCAACAGATTTTTTTTTTTTTTTTTTTTTAAGCATCTAAGGGGAGGGGGTGAATGTCAAGGGAATGGAGGAACATGGCTGATTTTGCACTTAGATGCCTCCTCCTCACCATTATCAGCAGCAAATATCTCTGAGGTCCGAGGGTGGGGGTGGGACTTGGGATCCTTTTAGGTTCATCTTGCAAATATGACTGGCCATAATAGCACCAGCTTGAGAACTAACTACTGCCATGAATCTCAGACCTTGGACTTGCCAATTCATATTTAAATGTTAATTATGTTAGTAGAACTGCTAATATTAGTGATTGTATTCAATAATGAGATGGTATGCTAAAAGTGTGTTTGAACCAATACCCAGCAGTCAGTGTGTTTATATGTATTTAAGCATTGTGTGTGTACACACACACACACACACACACACACACGGCCCCATTGCATCATTTAGAGGAATTGTGAGTGGGTGTGTGTGATTGGCAAGTGTGAAATTGAATTTAATATGAGATTCTCTGTCTTAGGTAAAATATTTGAAAGAACTTTGATAGCAAAAAGCTGTCTGGCTTTGGGAAAAAAATGGCTTATGTGTTTTGGGAGCAAGAGGTCTGAATGTTAAAATTTCATTTAAATGGCAAAACGCTTTTAGAACTACACCGAAGCATTTGGCTTTAGTGGGAAAACTTTAATTTCTCTATAACACGAGGTACAAGTTATTAATTGCACCAAAGATAACATACTAATTAAAAGGTTCATGTATAGTTGTCAGGGGTTAACAGTGCACACTGACAGACTTGGAATAGAAACTAATTATGTTATGTTCTCTAAAAAGAGTATTTTTACCCGCAAATGTACGCTACCTTATTATAGCACTGGATTTTTTTTTTTTTTCCTTAGCTGGGAAAGAAATCTATTAGATGTTCTTTATAATAAAACTGCCATGATAAGCATTCAAATCAATGATGAGGCTATATAAATAGCTTTACTTGCAACATTAGCTTCAAGCATAGTTATAGAGATAATTCCAAGTAAACATTTATTCGTATTTTCAGTTTATATAGGAAAGATGGAACTTTCCTCAACTTTATTAACTTGGGTTGAAAGAACATTGCCATAATCAGGGTTTCTGGAAATACTTTAATGCTTCTTTTTGAATTACTTTATCAATAGCCATCATCTTTTGATTGTTAGTATTGTTAGGGATTTGTGTTTATTCACTCTTTTATTGCATGTTAAGCTTCTTAAATTGATATATATATATATATATATATACACACTATATTGTGAATTTAAATCACAAAATATATTTCATATACAAGAATATAATTGATGAGTATGTTTAAAGAGTAACAATAAAGCTATCACCTATTTACCCAATGCCCAGCTTTTTTTTTCCCCTGAGGAACATATCTTATTCTCCTTTTCCTGGCAAAGTTAAAGGGCTTTGGTCTATTTGGATAAACATATATAATCTATGGGTGTTAGGTCTGAAGCAAACACTTAATACACATATAGTGTTTTAACCTCAAATCCCTACAGGTCTGCTATTGAAATGAGCTTAACCAGACAATGTGTGACCCTCTGAAGAAGAGTTGTCCATGTTCAATCTAGGTCCACGGTTTCTTTCCCCAGACCTTCAGGGAAGTTTTCTCTCCTTCTAGCCTCCAAGGGCCTGGAATGCTCTAGGGAGAGCTGTCAAGGAAGCTGACCCTTAAATCAAACCACAGACAAAATACAAGAACACAACCATAGCCTAGATTTCAAATCAAATTAGACCTCACTAGGTTGCCCACACTATCCCAAGAGGTTCCATGATGTGTGCCAAATAACATGATTTAATTTCAGAGGAAAACCTCATTTGGTCTCACAGAGAAATGGAAAGTCCCAGACTGCACACAGAACCATCTCCCACCCCTTCCAAGGCAGCAAGACAAGCTCCTTCAACAACTCTGCTGTTTGACAACTGACACAGTAGCTTGCTTGTCCCAATACTCAACACCCAACTTAATTCAAAGTTAATCAATAATATTGAAGCCTCTTGTGTGTCCTTCTCAATTGTGACTCCCTCCGTCCCCACCCCCAGAGGCAGTCACTTTCCTGAATTTTACACTTTTTTCACTCCCTTGCTTTTCTTTATGGTTTTACCATACATCTAGTCATCTCTCAGCAACATAGTGTTTAGTTTTGCATACTTACAATCTCTTAAATGAATGGAGTTATACTGTACATTTTCCTTTCTGACTTGATTCCCCTCCCCAGTATTATTTTTGTGATATTCATCTAAGTTGATGCATGAGGCTGTGCTTTTCAGATAGTCACTGCTGTATACTATTTCATGGTATGGCTATACCATTTCCATCGATGGACACTTGAACTCATTACCAACATTTTGCTCTTATGAACAGTATTCCTGCACACATCTTGCACCTTTACCCAGTGCAGCATGCGAGAGTTTCTCTCATGTGTTTCCTTAGGAGTAGAACTCATGCACAGACTTTGAAAACAAACCTATGATTACCAAAGGAGATGACGGGGGGCGGTGGTGTGGGAGGGATGGACTAGGGGGTTGGGGTTGGCATATGCACGCCGTGGTATATGGAATGACTGGCCATCAGGGACCTGTTGTATAGCACAGAGGACTCTATCCAATATTCTGTGATCATCTATGTGGGCAAAGAATCTGAAAGAGAATGGATGTGTGTCCATGGATGACGGAATCACTTTGTTGCACAGCAGAGATGATCACAACCTTGTAAATCACATACACGTCAATAAAACTTTTAAAAATGAAAAAAAAAACAAAACCAAAACTCATGGGTTTTAGGGTAGGGTATGTGCTTAAGTAGGTGATATTGAACTTCCTCCAGAGGAGCTGTGCTCCTAAATACTCCCATCCAGATATATCTGTGTTAGACGTCGCCTCTCAATCAGCCTTCATATCCATGTCTCCAGTTATTGGTATGATTAATTGAAACTTTTCCTCTGTAATGGAAAACTTAGAGGAGTTCTGCTATGACGGCATAGTTCTTTGCTTACAGTGCTTAGTCAAAAATCACTCACATTTTTGGAGTTCCCGTCGTGGCGCAGTGGTTAATGAATCCGACTAGGAACCATGAGGTTGCGGGTTCGGTCCCTGCCCTTGCTCAGTGGGTTAATGATCCGGCATTGCCGTGAGCTGTGGTGTAGGTTGCAGACGCGGCTCGGATCCCGCGTTGCTGTGGCTCTGGTGTAGGCCGGTGGCTACAGCTCCGATTGGACCCCTAGCCTGGGAACCTCCATGTGCCGCAGGAGCGGCCCAAGAAATAGCAACAACAGCAACAAAAAGACAAAAAAAAAAAAATCACTCACATTTTTGATCAGATATTAAAACATGTTCAGATACAAACCTGAAGTTCATCCATAATATTGTTATTATGCAATATTATAGCATTATAACCAAGCAACCTCCGTAGCTTCGTTGTGATAGGGTTGAGTCCTCCAATTTGCCCTCGCTCCTTCCTGGGCTTTTTTCTGCCACCTCCCATGATTGAGAGTCACTGTTTTCAAATAGTATAATCTAGATAACTAGCCAAAAAAGAAAGCAAGAAGGTATGGTTAGCCCTAGCAAAATGTAATTAAGATCATAGATAAAAATGATCTAATGTGTAAATGAAATCCTTGGTGTGTAACTTCTGGACTTCAGTAGCAGTTCTGGATTAACCAATATCTTGAGTCATCTATGGCATTCCTTTGCTCTATTAATATGGAAATAATCATATACATCATTTTCCTTGAAATCGTTTTTGACGTAATGTTTTCCTGAATAAGTCTTTTCTTGCTTGTGGCTTATTTGGCTTACTGAAATATGTGCAAACATTGAAGCATAAATGTTGAAATGAAGACTTTATGACTCCTTTAAGGATCATCATCCTAAACTTTATCACAGAAGCCCCAAAGAGCTCACATTCTTCAAGATCAGTTAGCTGCCAGCAATGACTTCAGAGTCTCTTCTGTCTTTTTTTTTTTTTTTTTGCATAATTATATGGTTTCTCCATGTTTACTATAATGCAAAAGCCATGCTTTTCTCCCCCCATTTTTTTTTTTTTTTTTTTTTTTTTTGGCCATGCCTGTAGCATGGAAGGAAGTTCCAGGCCAGGCATCAAACCCACACCACAGCAGTGACCTCAGCCAATGCAGTGACAATGCCTGATCCTTAACCCACTTGGCCACAAGGGAACTCCTCTCCCGCTATTCTTTGAGTAAAATTAATTGTCTGGGAAACTGTCAACTTCATTCTGCAACTTCGAAAACATTTTTCGGCATGTCTTATGTATCTGTTTACCTCAGTTAAACAGTGGGGCGTCATGCCTTTTAGCCTTAAATGTGAACTCTGTGGGTCTCATCCCCTTGAGAGCCAATGATCACTTTGTGGAAAGCTTTCGGACAGTGTGAGCTGAATTCACATCTCTGCGGGGGGACTGTAATCATGGTTTCCAGCTACGTAAATCCATTAGGCTGCACGATGACTTCCTTGGAGCATTTGACCCAAACAATGCTGCGTTATAAATGGTAGCTCCTTAGATGACACAGATATAGAGGGACGTTCTAAGGAAAGTCGGAGTTCTAAGGAGGAAAATAATAAGTGATTTGATCGTGATTTCATGATCATTTTTGACTCTTTCAAATGATTCAGGTGAGTGGTCTCTCCTGGTTAGAGGCTGCCACAATGACTCCCATCGCCTTCCTCCCTCTAAAGAAGTCCTCTTACCTGCACCTTGCCTTTGGCCTCTGTTTCCTTTATGAACCTGACCCATACGCTGTGATGAATAACTTCCGGCAGGGGACCGGCTACCCTGACCCTGTGACCTTTAAAAGAAAGGCCAAGAACCTGTGGGACCCTTGAGTTGTGCTCTGTGGCCCTTTCCCAAGGACTCTAAGCTGCCTACTCTTCAATCTGATGTATCACGCAGTGAATTGGCTTGAGAGGAAGGCCCTGGCAAGTGTGTGTTTTGAATTCTTAGCTAGAGGACATTGTTTGCCTTCTTGTTGGTTCCTCTTTCCTCACCTTAGACCTGGCTTCCAGCAGTTTGGATAAAATGCACCTCTTTATCTGTTGTATTTGTTCAAGTCTTTTGGTAGTTAGACCTTTGGGCATGTCAGTAATGGAGTTGAGCATTTTGTGGGTTCCGGTCATGTGTGGGCTAAGACTTGAGACCAAGAGGCACTTTGTGTATTGTTTTTAGTGTGAGAAGGGTTTTAAATGCACCACTCCTGAAAGTCTTGGAGGTAGATAAGATAGCCTTAGACTTGAGTATCGAGACCCTTCTCCCATGATGATTGTAATTTTGACTCAGATGGTCACTTCAGGGCTAAGTTCATAAAATTCATCCTTGAGGTTTCAGATAGGTTTAGATAAAAATTGAGATCCTCCTAGAGATTCCTAATTCTGATGGTGATATAAAATTAATAGCTGGTTGATTGTGATGCCAACTGTTTTGCATGCTCCAGAAGGAACTTGGGGCTTATCCATGAGGCCATTCTCTGGACGCCAGAGCACTTGGTAATTTTTGTGGCAAAATCCAGTGATCAGCGTCATGAAATCCAATCTAGTTACATTGTCTCGCATAATCTGTAATTATTCCTCTGCTTCCAAATTGTCAATTAATCTGTTTAATGCTTAGTTTGGAGACCCCGGCATTCAGAGCTTATCACAGCTAAAGAATCAAGCAAACAAGTAATCCCTCTGAAAAAAAAAAAAAAAGATTAGCTAGTTATTGTTTTTCTAATGAGAGGTTAATGAAATCAGAGCTATTGGTGGCATAAATTAATCGTTACATCCTAACTGCACTGATGACTAAAATGAGAGCGGTGGAAAGGTAAAATCTGGGGACTCCTAGTTGGGCATTTTCTTTGCCACGTATTGGTCTCCTTACCTGATCTCCATAATCTTGCTTCTTTCAAGAGTTTCTCTCCTTTTACTCTCCTTTCTCCATTGTATGTTCTTGGCTCGTTTATGTAAATTGATTGACCATATATGCATGGGTTTATTTCCAGGCTGTTTATCCTATTCTCTTGATCTGTGCGTCTGTTTTTTGGCAGTATAGTTTGAAATCAGGGGGGAGGGGAAGTTTCTGTCCTTTTAATATGTCTGTCCTGTTGGGCTTCTTGCATCTCCACTCTCCGTTTCCCAGGGTAGAGTCCCTTGCCTGGTCCTTCTGTCTCTCCCGCCGAATCCTTCCATCCCAGTAGGTCTTTAAGAGCCTCCTTTATCCCAGCTGTAGAACAGTCTCTATCCTTTGCCACTCACCTGTGCTTTGCAGTGTTGTCATGTGAGCAAGAAAGAATATAACCATGATTGTGCTCACCAACCAGTGCGTGCGTGCGTGCGTGTGTGTGTGTGTGTGTGTGTGGCCTTGTGTGCATCAGACATTTCTCATTCTCTTCATCTTAGAACCCGAGCTTCTTAAGAGAATATGCTGGGCCTTTTTGTTATTTCCCAGCCACAAAAATTGTTGCCCAATTAGGAATGGTTGGCATATGCTGCCCTGATGTTCAGTTTTGCTAAAAGAAACTAGTTAATCCCTGGATTTTCAAGACCTATTATTTATTAAGTATCTCATGCTGTAGTGAATATGAAAGTGGTGATTCTGTTGCAGAACAAATACCAGCATATGACTACTGGCTTTAAAAACCACAGTAAAGCAAGCTTTGGAGTGATGTGTAAATTGTCTTGCACTTTTGTTCTCAGAGTCTTGTTTTACAGTATTGAAACTGGTTAATTTACAATACGTGTGTTGTTCCCATAAATGTGTCCTTTGGTTCAAGTAATGTTGTAAAATAGCAGCTCTTTTCATTTACTTTTTATTTCTTGTTCTTTGGGAGTTGTAGAGAAACAAATTATATATAGAATTTTTCTCCAGAAAATCTATCAATACAGTTTAAATATTAACTATGACTTTCTGTTGCCTTTCTCTTTTGTAAAACATTGGAAGATCCAGCTTATACTTTTTTGGGGGGGGCCGTGCCCACAGCATGCGGAAGTTCCCATGCCAGTGATTGAACCCAAGCCACAGCAGTGACATCACTGGTCCTTAACCTCTAGGCCACCAGGGAACTCCTAGGTAACACTTTAATTTGGAAACTAAGGTAGCATTTTGCCATCTCCCTCCCTTCTCTCATTTGGGTCACTTACTCGGGCATTCCCTGTGAGTATCTAGGTATGCGGGCATTGCACTGGGTGTTTTTAGCATCATTAGAGATACGCTGGAAGACAGTTATGATTGGGTGACTGGCAACAATAAGCTCTATGTGTATTCGCTGTCTGGTCCTCACAAGGAATAACACTATGAGGCTGGGAGTGTCATCATCTCCATTTCACAGGTCAGGAAGCTGACACCTTGAGATGGTAAGTCACGTGCCCTGAGTCACACAGGGGTACCGGAGCCCAGCCCTGTTTTGACTTATTAGCCCAGGGCTTTTCCTTCATTCTGCATTTTTATATTTTCTTTCTTTCTTTCTTTTTTTTTTTTTTTTTGGTCTTTTTCCCTTTTCTTGGGCCGCTCCCACGGCATATGGAGGTTCCCAGGCTAGGAGTCCAACTGGAGCTGTAGCCACCGGCCTACGCCAGAGCCACAGCCACGTGGGATACGAGCCTCGTCTGCAACCCACACCACAGCTCACGGCAACGCCAGATCCTTAACCCACTGAGCAAGGCCAGGGACCGAACCCGCAACCTCATGGTTCCCAGTTGGATTTGTTAACCACTGTGCCATGACGGGAACTCCTGCATTTTTATATTTTCTAATTTTTATGCTGGGAAGATCCCACTAAACACCCATCTTAAGAGAAATTAAGTAGATGCAAATAATAATTTAAACCAGAGGTCGGTGAACTATGGCCCATGTGGACTTGTCACTTGTTTTTGTCAATAAAGTTTTATTGGAACACAGCCATGCTCACTCAGTTACAGCTGTGTCTTCTGTGGCTGCTTTCATGCTGCATCAGGCAGAGCCGTGTAGTTGCAGCAGAGACCAGAGGGCTCACAGAGCCTAAAATCTTTACTAGCTAGTCCTTTAAGAAAAAGTTTACTGATCGCTGAAGTAACATGCAAAAATGCCTTGTTATTATGATTATTCATATTAGGATTATATGAACAAGCCAATGTTATCCTTACAGCAAGAAGCAATATTGTTTGATAATGTTTTGAAATTCTCAGAAACTGAGTTCAGGCTTCATCAAGATATTATGAAATTCTTATGTGGGTCTCTCAAAAAGTTTTTTGTAATAATTGTAAAATACTTCCCCTGTTTTAGTTTTGTTAAAAGTTATATTTACGAGATCTTTCTGGAATTCTTCATTTTGACTACAGCATAATTCATTTATTTGGTTGAACTTCACTACTAAAGATTTCTCTTAAAAACCTTACTGCTTTTCCTTAGACCTGGCCACCCGGATCAATGGTAATTTTCCTTCTTTGCTACTGAAATATTTTCTCAATCTGTGCTTTTCGTTGAGACTAGACTTTCACATTTTAACTGAAAATTGTTTCCTTTTCTTGAAGATCTCTTCTTCCAGGTTTGACCCACATCATATTTATTAGGTCTTTTCTTGCTGGAAACGGGCTTTCTGGCTAAAATACAAGGGGAGACATTTTAGAAATGAGACTTAAACTTGAAGCATGGAAGAGCGTGGCTTTTTCTAGGCGTGTTAGATTTTCTTCCTGTTTTTTGAGGGCTGCAGGTTTTATTTTTGTGTTCCTGCTACTGCACATGGGCTGGCAAACAGTAGGCACTCAGGAAATGCTTGAGTGTTTGTTCTATTGTAGAGTTGGAAGGAACTTTCAGGAAAAAAAAGTGGAGTGGCAGTGTCCCAGAAAACCATGTGTTTGATAAGCCGCCTGGGAAGATGTGGCCACTCTATTGACAGCAGATTTATTGACAGGCCCACATTTTGTTTGGTGGGCATTCAAATGACAGGAAACTGATATTTTCCTTCCTTTTTCTGTTGCTTCCTTCCTTCAAGTAATTGCAGTCTGTGCCACCCCAGGAAGAAAGGCAGAGGGAGCCTTACTTGGTGGCATGGTTGTCTCTTATAGATCATTTTAGGAAAGGAGGGCTGTCAAAGGAATTTGTTTAGCAGGAGTTTCCCCAGTATGGTCTCACATAGCTCAGGGAATGACCTTAGGATCGGAGAGGAAAATATCCGTCATTTTCTCTAAGTTTCTTATGCTTTTTTATTACTTTTTTTTTTTTTTTTTTTTTTTTTTTTTTTTGCTTTTTAGGGCTACAGCCACAGCATATAGAAGTTCCCAGGCTAGGGGTCAAACCAGAGCTGCAGCTGCCGGCCCACACCACAGCCACAACAACACTGGATCCAAGCCACATCCTTGACCTACATGACAGCTCATGGCAACACCGGATCCTTAACCCACTGAGCAAGACCAGGGATCAAACCTGCATCCTCATGGATACTAGTTGGGTCCATTACTGCTGAGCCACAATGGGAACTCCCTTATTACAATTTTTGATAAGTCTTAATAGAATGGTGGTAATTATGTATATAAATTATAACTAAGTTAACCTGCAGATCTTGGCAGCGATGCCAGTGTTTTTAGGGAGATGGTACAGTGGCTCAAGAGTATGGATTCTGGAGGCTGCTTTGTCTGCATCACCACGTAGCCTTGGTCAAGGTCCTTAGTTCATTCCTCTGTGGGATGGATACAGTTGTGGTATGTCTCAGAGGTTGTCATGAGAAATTGATGAATTAACATGTGGAAAGGGCTTTGAACTGTGCCTGGCACCGCAGTAAATAGTATGGAAGTGTTAACTATTATTATTTACAAGGGTATTTTTAGTAGAGTTGTGTAATGAAAAAACAATTAGACGAATTCCCACTAGTGCAGTGGGTTAAGAATCCAACTACAGTGACTCAGGTCACTACAGAGGCTCAGGTTCGATCCCCAGCCCAGCACAAGTGGGTTAAAGGATCCGATGTGTCACAGCCACAGCTCAGATTCAGTCCCTGTCTTGGGAACTTCCATATGCTACAGGTGCGGCCATTAAAAAAAAAAAATTGGAGACTACTTATTTAGAGTTTTAAATGTTAAAATCAGACTATTCTTTGCTTGAGCCCAGGTTTTTCTTGCTGTGTGATCGTGGACAAGTTACTTAGCCTCTCAGAACATTGCCTCCCTAACTATAAATGGGGAAGGTAAATAATAAAAATATTATATTTTGTTGTCTAAGGCATACATTTCTTTACATTTTAACATGTCTGTAGTTGGACTGTATCTTATCATCGGTGGTGTCCAAAAAACAAAAAAATTTGACAGTTTTTACCTCAAAAGGATTTTGTGAAGGATAAATTAGATAATTAGTGGGAAGTGGTTAGCATAGTGCCTGGCATACAGAAGGTGTGCAATAAGTACTAACTGGTTGTTCAGACATGTTGGCATATGAGTTATTCTAACAGGGAGGCGAGAAAGCAAAATGCAGGGATGGTTATTGGAAGGCTTTGGAGATCAGCTCCAGATGCCTAGTAGGAGTGTAAATTTCCACCTTCACAACTCTTGGAACTGTGTCTGTGGTACCCGCTTGAGAAATGTGGCAGCACCTTCGTGTTTCCCAGAGATCTTTGTGGAACATCCTGTGTGATGCCGTAGCTTCCTATGCATAAATCCCGATGAGGCTGTACCAGTACTGGTCAGGTAGCAGGGTGTTTGTTGACTATAAGGTTGGGTCAGGAGTTGCAGCCAAGGCTGAGAAGCTGATATTTGTGGGATATACATATTTTAGTTCCATGCTCTTTGCATGGAAACTAAAATTTATTTATTTTTTGTCTCTTTAGGGCCGCATCTGCAGCATACAGAAGTTCTCAGGCTAGTAGTCGAATCAGAGCTGCAACTGCCAGCCCACACCTCAGCCACAGCAATGTGGGGTCCAAGCTGTATCTTCAGCCGACACCACAGCTCATGGCAACGCCAGATCCTTGACCCTCTGAGCAAGGCCAGGGATCCAACCTGTGTCCTCATGGATACTAGTTGGTTTTGTTACCGATGAGCCACAGTGGGAACTCCTGCTCTTTGGTATTTGTTCCAGTCATAGTGCCACCTCCTCTAATAACTGAGATGTTTAAACACGGGAAGGGGAGTTCCCATCATGGCTCAGCAGAAACAAATCTGACTGGCATCCATGAGGATGCAGGTTTGATCCCTGGCCTCGCTCAGTGGGTTAAGGATCTGTGTTGCCATGGGCTGTGGTGCAGGTCGCAGACTCGACTCAGATCTGGTATTGCTGTGGCTCAGGTGTAGGCCTTCAGCTACAGCTCCGATTCGACCCCTAGCCTGGGAACCTCCATATATAGTCAGTGTGGCCCTAAAAAGACAAAAACAAACAAACAAACAAACACCACCACCAAAAACAAAACAAAACAGAAAAAAACAGAAGGGGCATAGCCTGGAGATACAAGGTAAAATTTGATGGGCTGTGACTTCCAACTAAATGTGAGTTGTTTCTTTTAAATCTCTTAATAGCATAATCTCTTTCATTAAGAGAAGAAAACCATGGCCAGCAAACCCTTTTCCAGTTCTAGAATGCCCTCTCTTTGCAGACAGGAAACTTTGGTCCTACCTTAAAGTATCCCTGCTTACAAGGAGCCAGAAGCAGAAATTCACACTTGTCCGTTTGACGCCAGTGATGCTGGTGTTTAAACCGAAGGTTGATGCTTGCCGTGGTTTTCTGCTTGTCTCAGACATCTTGCATGCTCTCAGAAACTGATAGGGAACTGACTAGGAAAGCTCTTGTGAAGGGCCTGGCATCCTTACCTCGTACCTGGGGTGATGCCGGAGTTGATGTTCAGTGCTCCCCTGCTCCCCTTCTACCTGTCCGGCAGGTATGTTCGAAGCTGTAGGGGAAGCACATGTTCAATTCACTAGAACCACGAGTCCAGGTGTGCGGTGGGTCTCGGATCCTTCCAGACTGCTAGAGAGGAGATTGGTTTAGAAATAAATCATCACAACCAACTTTATATCCTTTTTATTTGAGGTGGGGGAAAGGAATAAAAGAGGGCCTTGGACCACAACTCTTCAGGCAATTTTACTTCATCATTTGGTATGTTGCAGATTTTTAGAATCACTCTTGTCTTAAAATCTGATTCAGGAGTTCGGGATTCTTCATACTTTTTCTAGAATCCTCTTATTTATGGTTTTAAATTTTTTTTAATTTTTCTAAGATTTTTTGAAGTACAGTTGCTTTACAGTGTGTTAGTTTCAGGCATATGGCACAGTACTTCAGTTATATGTTTTTCAGACTCTTTTTTCCCTTACAGGTTATTATAGAATATTGAGTATAGTTCCCTGTGCTGTACAGTAGGTCCTGGTGGGTTATCTTATGGATTTTTTTGTGGCTACACTCAGGGCCTGATGCTAAAGTTCCCAGGCCGGGGATTGAACCTTCAGTACAGCAACAACTTGAGTGACAGCAATGACAAGCCAGATCCTTAACCCACTGAGCCACCAGGGAACTCCCCTCCTTTTTTCTTTTAATCGGAAAACCTTACATTAATAGTACATGTGAACATAGGTTTAGTTAACTTTATGAGTGTTTGGAATACATGTCATGAAGAAAAACAAAGGAATCCCTCTCAAATAATTCATAAAGATGGGGGTGTTGCATGTCGTTCCAGAGTAAATGCTGCCTGGCTTCCTTGGAGCAGCTGTCTGCATCGCTGCGACTGGTGTGGGAGAACCTAATTCCCTTCTTGCCTACTGGCTTTCTAATTTTTCCCCTGTGATCCGAGTTATAAAACCTAATTTCCAGGGGGTCTTGTGAATCATATTAGTAGCTTTGTGTTATAATAGCAATTTTATATTGCATTGGTATTCATTTTCACTATTACGGAATAATCAAATCAGCACCTCTCTTCTTATGCCGTTGAAATGGAAAATAATGGACTGTAATGTAAAACTGCTAATGTGATGAAACTCGCTCATTGTGTTAGGGTAAGAATGTCCTCCTTTCTTGTTCCAGCTCACTTGCAACTGTGATTGAGGAAGGAAATGGAAAGCATTTCTACATCTGTGATAAGGCCCGGCGTATATCCTTCATTTGAATACAGAATTGTCTTTTTATGGCTCAGGGAGTCTCGTCCGCATACTCGGAAGCCTTCCCTGCCACCCGGGTGATGCTCTGGCTGGCGAGCTGGCGAGCGGGAGGCTGCGGGGACCAGCTTAGACCACGGTCTCCCTTTTAATCACGAGTAGCATTTGATGTCTCTGCTTCCAGAAGAATCGCTTGCACCTTCTTTCATGCGCATCCAGGCCTTCTTCTGGCTTAAGAAAAAAACCAACTTGAAGAACACACTTAGGCTACCTTGTTAGGAAGGACTACAAGCCCCCCCCCCCCCGCCCCAAGGTTCTGATTTGACAGGGATGTTGGGAGGCAGGTCAAGTGACTGCCTAATGAAGATGAATGGAGAAAATTGCTGGTACCAGGATCACGTGGGGGCTCCCAGCCCAGGTTGTTGCAAGTGTGATGGAATCTCATCGCTTCATTTATCAGTGTCATATTTGGGCTAAAAGTGAGCAGTATTGTTCTCATTTCTCCCAGATGGATAGGTCAACTTTAATATTTATTGCTCTTGTAGAACATTTGTTTGATGTATTTCCATTAGCTAGGCAATAATAGAAAAGCAGTGGAGAGAAACATAAAACAGTTCCCTTCCTTTTCAGTTGAAATACAGCGAACACTAATGTATAACTACGGCTTGAAGTGCCATGGATTCCTCCCCCTTTGGTTGATGACATGATTGTGTATATTAGAGATTCCCAGGAAAATAAGGGAGAAGCGGCATGAGGATAATATATATTGAGAGCAGCTGGCGGGGTATAAATTGTGTTGTCTTTTGATTTTCATGATTTGGTCATATAATTGGTGAATTTCTCTGGGCTATATATTAAATTCTTGGCCCAAGATCATATTTTAGAATTGGGAATAATGTGCAGGAGATGGCATCAGCCTGTGAGTTCTACGGTGAATCTCAATAAAGCCAGAATTTTCTTCACATTATAGAGCAAATTGTTTTCAGTCTCTGAATAATGTTGATTTTTTTTTTCTTTTCCCTTTCTATCTTTGGGGGAGAAAAATACCTTGTGACAAAAAGTCTTTTCCCATATGTCTGGAATATATTAAAGATAAGACCCTAAATGTTCGCAAAGATCGGCTCCGCCAGGACATCGAGCTCCCGATTTATTAGCCGATACTCACATTTAGCAGGAATCTGAACATTGGGAATATTATTTTCTGCCGTGGAACAAACCTAGCTCTTTGTGAGGTAGGTGTTGTCTTAAGTGCAAAGCAAACATCCTAGCCATATGTTTCTATAATTTAAATTAATTTGGTACAGTCATCCTGTTAATCTTTAGTGACTTGTTGATTGGCATTTTGCAGACATATTTCTGGAAGGCTCCCAATACCATTTTCTGCAGCCTTTCTGGCAGTAGCAAAGAGCAACATTTCCACAAATTGGAATCTTGTACAGCCCTGGGAAGCGAGCCAAGATTTAAATTAGACAATAACCTCTGCTCTGTATATAGCTTCTATTCTTCAGCTGTAGGCAGAGTGATTTGTTTAAAACAGTCAGCCCTGTAGCATATAATAGACTGATATATGAGTCACTCCTTGGCAATGTGTGTTTCTTAAATTTATATAGATTGAACAACTGGTTGGTAATGTACTTAGTTACAGTTGTACAAACAATAACTATTAGCAGGACTGAAGCAGGCCTGGAAAAGCTACACGGGGCTGGTGTTTGCGAGGATCCTGAAGTATGGCCGAATTTCAGAATAATTCCCCTTCGGAGGCTGACGGAGACTCTGTTTCGTAAACATGAGTGTGCTTTTTTAGCAAAGTAGCAGTAAAAGTTTTATGTTGTAGTTTTCTGTTTCTCATTTGCTGTTGGTTTAAAATTGAATTGGGGAACCTCATTTGCTTCAAAAATTAAACTTAACATCAGTCTACATTTGGGGCAGGATAATTTGATTGCACGTTCCTTGGGGTGTGTTGTGTGTGTTTTAACATCTGCTATTTCTTTTAGAAGAACATAGGTATAAATACGTATTTTCTGCCCCCCCCCAGGTTAGATTGTCGCTGGCACTAACTGCATAGGTTGAAAGAGATCTTTCTGGACAACAAAGATCTTTTCTTAAGGGAAAAGCTTGTGCTCCAAGTTCAGTTCATGTTTATTTAAAAGATTAAAATCATTAGACCAGATCTCACTTTTTTTTGTCCAAAAGAAAATTGATTTTGCTCCCCATAAAAGTGGGATCTGAAAGAGGATATTCAGGAATACGCAAATAGAGGCGATGCAGAAATCTATTTGTGCAGCTGAACAAAGCAATTCTGTTTTTACCGCCGAACATTTACTTAGCCTTGGTGTGAAAATTTCTGAACAGAATTGTCACCTGTCTTTAGAAAGTACTTCTTTTGTAAGGCAAAGGGGATCATTTCGATCTGAAATGCCTTTTCTTTAAGTCCTTTTTTTTTTTTGCTTATGCCAATTCGAGCATTTATAAAATAAAGCGCCCTGTAAATATTGAACAATACAAAGACATCTTTCATAACAGTTTATAGTGTGTTGCGTGCACTCCGTGGAAGCCAAGCAGTAGTTAGTGGCAAATGATATGCCAATCAAAAATTATTATTGTGAGTATAACCTGGTATAATGCAGTGTCTTATCTGGAAGTGTCAACTTGATATAAGCCAACTCTTTGTCTTTTAAAGTTAAGCTCTTGTTTGCCCTCCGTTAATTCTGTCTCCCAAAGGCTCATTTGAATTGCATAAAGGATAATCTACTTGACAGTTTTATACATTTAAACAATCTTGATTATATGGTATTTTACAAGTTTTCTTTTCTTTTTTCTTTTTTTTTTTTAAGCTCCCAGTTACTATTTTGTGTAGGCTTTTAAGTCTTTAGTGAGAAAAGAATGAGAGAAACTCATGGGTAGAATTCGATACTCTTTTGTGAACAGCGTTTAGTAAACCTGGATACACTGCCTCTTTTCACCGGCCTGTGGTTCATAGTGATAATATTTGATCATTTCTGATGACCGGCCGGAGGGTGTTTTCAAAGTTTCTCAGACCAAAATTCTAGTGAGAATAACTGGAAGAAAAGGTAAGCCTCGAGTTTCACTCTCCTGAAATAGGTCATTTTTCACCCTCCCTCCATGGTCATTTGGAGAATTTCTGGAGGAGTTTTGGAGGAGATTTCCAGATCGAGTGCCTTGCCCTGAGAATTCTGAGATTATGAAAGTGCCAGCTGTGCTCTGGAAGGGCAGGGGTGTGGATCCACACTGGTGGTCATTAAGAGGGCACCATCTGGCATCAGACAGCCAGGCTTCAAATCCTGTGTCCACCACACCTGCACGCACTGTGTGACTTTGGAACAGGAAGCTCAACTTCTCTGAGAATCAGCTTCTGCATCTGCAACCAGAGGAGACGACTAGCTTCCCTCCGAGGGTTATGATCCATGCGAATTGCACCAAAATGCCAGTAAATGTTGCTGTGAGTGTGGTCTATCGGTGAGACGTTCTAGACCTAGTGAGATTTGGGAAAGTCGATCCAGAGTGGTTCGTCCTCGTTTTCCTTTCACTAGCAAAGTACTTGATAATGATTTGACCGTTATTAGGAAGGCCACACGACTCTCTGTATCTTCTGAAGAAATGTGTTTTGAGGACAAAATCAGGCACCAGGGGAAGTCATTGTATTTCGAGGAGGTAGGAAGATCGCTGTTTCTGAAAGTATGTCTTGAAGGCCTGACTTCTTTGAAGGCCATATGATGATGTCTTCAAGGTAAAAGAGTTGGGAAAAAAGTGCTCAGATACAACTGACAAAATAAAATCCATATTTGCACGGTGAAAAAAAAAAGGTACAAGGGGTTTCTTCACATCTTGGATCAGCTGATGGTCAGCAGTCCTGCAAATCTGGGTCAGTATGATCTCTGTCCTCTAGACAAGGAGACGGGAGCTTCGCGGATTTAAGGAACTTCTGAAGAGCTTACCTAACCCCAGCTGGTGGGTGGGATTTAAAGCCACAGGATGTGGACTGCAAACCCATGCCCTCTTCCACCACAGCAGGCAGTAATCCCATTTTTAGGACAAAAACTTCTTCATGGAAGATCTACGAAGAGTGTCGTCATTCGAGCACTCATTGCTAACCCTCTGTTGGCCATTCGTCACAAACTCTTCCATCCGTTGGTGTGTGATGCAAGTTTGACACAGGAAAGCAAGGAAACTAAAACAACGGCCTCTCTCGGAGTTCCCGTTGCGTTCCATGCCTGGCCTTTGCTCAGTGAGTCAAGGATCTGGCGTTGCCCAGAGCTGCGGTGTATAGATCAGAGACGCAGCTCGGATCCGGCGTTGCTGTGGCTGTGGCTTAGGCCTGCAGCTCCGATTGGACCCCTAGCCTGGGAACTTCCATGTGCTGCAGGTGTGGCCCTAAAAAGAAAAAAACTTAACTCTCTCTCCCCTCCTGTGTGATATAATCAGGTTGACAAGTCACTTTGCATCTGACGTGCTGAAGAAATATTTCTTGACAGAGGGGTTGGAAGAGTCACGTGACCAGATGCAAATGAGGGTAGTAGAAACAGTGCATGAGTGTTGAGAGGATGATTTTTTTTTTTGTTTTTTGTTTTCCTTTTAGGGCCGCACCCACAGCATATGGAAGTTCCCAGGATAGGGGTCCAATCGGAGCTGCAGCTGCTGGTCTACCCCACAGCCATAGCAACGTAGGATCTGAGCCTCATCTTCAACCTACACCGCAACTCATGCCAACACTGGTTCCTTAACCCACTGATTGAGGTACCAGGGATTGAACCCACGTCCTTATGGATACTAGTTGGGTTTGTTACCGATGAGTCACAACGGGAACTCCAAGAGGATGATTTTTGGTGCAAATTTTGATGAGAGAGATGGATTTGATCAGAGATTTGAAGAACAGGACCGACACACTGAATGATCTAAGTCAGGTACCCCCCTTGCGATGGCCTCAAGGGTTTTAAGTAGAAAGGAGCAAGTAGGAGATGGTGATCCGGTCAGACTAGCCTAATGGCTGTAACACACAGACAACAAATGTTTAGGGAGGTCCGTGAAATAGACATGTAGTTCTTGTTCACCTGTACAGTTCGAGGTTGCTGGGGAAGCTGGACTGGTGGAGGCTTGGCCATCTTCTTCTAGGTGCCAGCAACCAGGTGGGATAGAAGGGAGAGGAGAAGGTGGAGAAGCCACACCTATTTCTCAACTGCTTTGACCCCACAGTGACACCCTTTTTTCTGCAAGTGGTGGGAACACTGGTTAGAGTCCGCTGCATGGCCTGGCGGAAAGAAGTTTAGAAACAGCCACTAATTCCAGGCCATGGAGAGAGGCGCTGACTTTTAGAAAATAATTAGCTGGAGCCACCACACATGACAAGCAGATCTGTTTGCTAGTATTAAAGGATTCTTTAGGGAGGTGGAAGAAGGGATTATAAAATTATTCTCAAAATTGTGGGTGGGCGGGTTATAGGGGAGTTTTGGATTATTGGTCGGAAAATATCAGCTCTCCTAAAATAGACAATTTGAGCTTTTCCGTATTGGTGAGGATAAAAGTTTAAAGAGTGGGTGCCCACAGGGAGAGTTATAAACACTGAAAAAGCATCTGAAGTATTGACATTGAATCTAGGGAGTGGGGCCGTGACTGAAGAGCCATCTGGATGATCGTGGGCTTAAGTGGCTAGGACTTTGGGAACAAGTTCCCATCTTTCTTCCAAATAAAGGGGAAGACTTTGTAAGAGAGGTGGGCTTTCAAGAGATAGAGGCAAAGGTGCTGGATATTTGGATGAGAAGGCATGGTCTCTAAACATGACAGTTTTGTTTTTTAAATTTTTATTATTAATGTCGAGTTGATTTACGATGTTGTGCCAGTTTCTGCTGTGCAGCAGAGCGACCCAGTCTCACACACACACACACACACACACACACACACACACACACATACATACATTCCCTTTCTTATATCATCTTCCATCATGGTCTACCCCAAGAGACTGGATATAGTTCCCTGTGCTGTACAGCAGGACCAGAATGCTTATCCATTCTAAAGGTAATAGTTTGCATCTACTAACGCCAAACTCCAAGCCCATCCCTCCTCTCTCTCCTGCCTCCCCCTTGGAAACCACAGGTCTGTTCTTCATGTCTGTGAGTCTCTTTCTGTTTTGCTTGTTTTTTTCTGTGTGTTTGTTTGTTTGTCTTTTTAGGGCCGCACCTGCAGCATATGGAGGTTCCCAGGCTAGAGGTCAAATAGAGGTATAGCTGCCAGCCTACACCACAGTCACAGCAATGTGGGATCTGAGCCACATCTGTGACCTCCAGCACAGCTCATGGCAACGCCAGATCCTTAACCCACTGAGCAAGGCCAGGGATCGAACCTGCAACCTCATGGTTCCTAGTCGGATTCGTTAACTGCTGAGCCACGATGGGAACTCCTGTTTCTGTTTTGTAAATAGGTTCATTTGTGCTGTATTTTAGATTCCATATGGTACTTTTCTTTCTCTATCTGACTGACTTCACTTAGTATGATAATCTCTAGTTGCATCCATGTTGCTGTAAATGGCGTTATTTCATTCTTTTTGTGGCTGAGAAGTATTCCCTTGTATAATATGCACCGCATCTTCTTTATCCCTTCCTTTGTCGATGGACATTTAGGTTGTTTCCATGTTAAACAAAACAGTTTTTAAGAAGATTGAGATGGAATGGGATGAATATAAAGAATTGAGGAAATCTTTTGAGAAAAAGAGGTTGGGAAAGACAAACGAAAATATTTAGGGTGATCAAATATTTATATATGATTGTCTCTCTTGTTACAGTTAAGTAATTATCTTCAGATGATATTTGGCATGAAATGCACTTTACGGCTTCTCATCACTCTGTAGTTTATTTGTGCTTTTATTTTTTTAACCTCTCCTGAGAACTCATCATTACTGTTTTTATGTCATAGTCCAATTTAGGGATATGTCGAACTTAAATAAAGATTGTAGCTCGCACTTTCCAAAGAGCTGGTTTCTGAGGGGAAGAGGCTGGGCGCATGAATGTGTGTACACGTGTGTGTGTATTTTTCCAAGGTTAAATATTTCTTAACATTACCTTACATTTATATCTCCCTTAAACATTATTCTGCACACTTTGTCTGGAATCCTGTATGGAGATCCTGTTCCCTTTGCCGCAATTATAAGTGACTCGTTTCAGATGCCTCTGCCTTTTGCAGGAAAGGAGCCCTTTGCAGGTGTGAGTATTAACGAAGCAGAGGGAAGCTCACTTCTGTCCACTTGTTCTGTGTTCAGTGAAAGTACAAAGTACATGTTTGTTTCACTTGTAAGTATAAAGGGGAAAAACCCACCTGTTTTGCCTTCAGAAAAATTCTTTTGATCTGACTGTTCTCAGAACGAAAGCTGGGGTGAACTTTTTTTTTTAAGTTGGATTGTCTGATCTACACTGCGCCTCTCATGAAAACAAAATTGGGAGTTGAAAGAGTCCACTCTTGAGAAAAAAAAAATAAAGACGCTTTTCATCATTCTGCAAATCAGAAGCAAAGATATGGTCTTTCATTTTTCTTGTCATATCTGATAACACCTGGTAACATTTGGAGCTCTGACTCAACTGGAAAGGGGAAGAGTGACTTAATTTTGATTGGCCATCTGTCCTAGGTCCCCAATACAGTATGTGAAAATTCGATCTCTCATGAAAGTTTTATATAAAAGGAAAATTAAGGAATTTTTGCATAGTTTTAAGTGACCGACAACAAAGCTCTGTTAAAAAGTTTGTAAGATACTGCCCAAGTAATTTCATACCTGGATTCATTGTACAGGTCCATTTTGAGAAATAGATCCAATTTATAAAGCCTGGAACAACTGAGGGAGTAATATTTCAAAGCCAGCCTTTATCGTGTCCAGGGGGCCCCACAGAATTGCTCAGATTGGAGTCCTTCCAAAGCCAGACTTCTTCCTGTTCCCGGCAACGTGGCAGGTAGCTCTGAACACAGCTTGGCACGTGGCTGAGGGTCCCTTCTTTCATGAGAAATGCGACACCTACCAAAAAATTACTATGGGACACTGAAATGTATTGATGTGTCATCTTCTGATTTTTGATAACATGAAGCCTCAACCAAAGGGTCTGTCCCTTAGTTTCCATTCTCTAAGGATTGGCAACCGCACTCTCAGTGACCTCATAGAGCCATTTATTCATTTATGCAGGAAAGACTTATTTAGCACCTGTCTGGTCCCACCCCGTGGGACAAAATTATACTCAGGACAAAATAGCAAAAAGGGATTCAATTGCTTTGTGACATTTACAGTCAATGGGTGGGTCAAGCACATTTGTCAGAATAATTATCCAAATATATAGACAGTTGAAACTCTGAAGTTCAAACAACATCAGATATGGCACATGCTTAGTAAATTGAGCTCTCCTTATGAGTATTACGTAGTAGTTCTATACCGGTGATGCAGTCACATGAAAAACCTTTGTCCCCACTTATTAAACACAAATTCTAAGGGCTGCTATGGGTCTTTAGCTCTGTGTTAAGACACTGTATCTCCTGGAGGGGCTTAAAGCCTAATTAGGGAGAAGGATGAAGAAAGCAGTCATACTCGGTGTGAAAGGCAGCCTGGGCATCTTGGCAGCAAGGCCTGCCATCGTTGGATGGTAAGAGGAGAGGGCACTTTTAGGAGCAAAGCTGGCAGAACCCTGGAGTAGAAGATCATAGACATAAAGAGGGTGAGGTTGCTAGTGGGAAAGAGGAGCAGGAGGGCATGAGGCTGTATAGATAAGGTGGTGTAGACTCATGAATGGTCTTTTTCCCCGACTGATGAAAGGGGTTTGTAATCAGTGAGCTGTGGGCAGCCTTTGATGGATTTTAAGCCCCACCGGGACATGTGTGTTCAGAGTTCCATTTTGGAAAGCTAACCCTACTGAGACCTGCTGAAGTAAACGATACTGAAGCCATGCCTGGGCGTACGGTGTGGCTGTGAAAAATCACATCTTAGAAGGTAACAGCGAGGCAAATGTTTGTGGGATATTTTTAAGTTTAAAAATTATATTCAGTATACGCTTTGATCCCAGTTTTGTTTCAAAGATTATATATATTGCAGGGAGGAAGACAAAGAAACAAACAGAAAAGACTGGGAAAGTAGTTGGCCAAAATATTGAATGGTCATGTTGTCAGGGGGTGAGAGAGGCTTTTTCTCTGTGTCATGCTTTTCAGTGTGTTGCATTTTGTATCATGCAATAAAAATGCTACTCAGAAGATAAACTGAGAGAAAGGTATCTCAAGTCGCAGCCTGGAGGATGGATAAGAAACGAGAGAAACTGGAGTCTGAGGGTTGGTTAGGATTGGTCACTAGCAGAAGAGATGCCAAAGACGTTGGCAGAGCCGAAGACTTTAGGTACAAGGTGAGAGGATCCGAGGTGACGTTGGGGATGGTTACTTGAGGGAAACACGTCTGATGTTGATGAAGATTAGTTCTGCCCTTGATGAGCCGAGTTGGCGCTGTTGGTAAGACATCCGTGACGATATCCAGCAGGAGTGGGACAATTGCAACTCAGTAGAATGACAGATATTTAGCCTGGAGAGTGTTGGTGGTGGCTGATGCTCTGGACATGATGAATTATCAGAACAGGTGTTAAGAAGACACTGAGAAATCTTCAGGGGGATAAGAAAATGGGCAGAGATCAACTGTTTCCAAATGCAAATACTTTTTCAAAAAGGGAAGAGCGGAAGGTGTCAGAGAGGGAGAGTGATCGTTTGAGACCGAGCTGCTACAGGGAAGTGTCCGTGCGGTTGGGTCATTGGGAGTCCACTGTAGGCTTAACAGCAGTGACCCGTTGAGCAGAGGAAGACAGTTTGCAGCTTTAGGAGTGAGTGAAAGATCAGGTTCTAGAGGTGGGATCTGGGATGGTGGGGATGGGGGCAGGGAGATTAGTTTGAGAGGGGTTCAGTGGTCTCAGTAGTCTTTGGTCTCCTCCCCTCAAGGATTGGAATATTTTTATAAGTCTAGGGCAAAAGCAGTGAAATGGGATAAGCTGAAGAATCAAGTGAGAGGTACACAGATAGAGCCAAGTCTAGATGGGAATGGGGTTTAGAGGAAAAGTGGAAGAACACGTTTTCCTTGGCAGAGGAAGCGAAAGGATGGTTTAAGAGCTGATGTGGGGGTCATGGTTGAGGAATTCAATTGATGACCTCTGCTTTTTTTTTTGGTAAGGAACAAAACTCTCTAGTGGAAGAGTGGGTGAGGATTGGCAGAAAGCCAGAGGAGAGAGACGTTCAGCAGAACTACTCTGGGGAGTAGACTGGGAGAGTTACAAGGGACTGCTGACTGGAGGGGACCTGTTGAACTCAGAAACCTAATAATACAGAGATCATGCCTATCAGGAGATGCATATTTTTGGTGCTCATATTTCTGCAGTCCACCCATTGTGTGTCTGCGTGTATGTTCTATATTGAAGGCTCTGTACACATTTGTTGAATAAATGAGTCGGTGCTTGTAGACTTGCAGACAATTTGGGGGAGTCTGTTTCCTGGAACCCAAGTAATATGCCAAGATTTGAATCCCTTTTCCTTGTTATGCTTTACTTTTATGACCTTGGTTTTCTTTCTCTTCAGTTGGTATTTTCTCTTCCACTAAAAAAAGAAAAAGAAAAAGTTCATGCAAGAGTAGAAAATGAAATCCAAATACTTACTGTGTTTCTTCTATGGATAAAGGTGGCTAGTCTTGCAAAAGAGTCAAGGGGACAAGATGGTCCTTGCCTTTAAATACCTTCCGATACGGTGGGAGAGGTGAGCGGTGGGATCAAGCATAGGAAGAATTCATCGTTATCAGCGCGGGCTGAGCATCATAAAAGAGATGGGAAGGAAGGACTTTGAAGTGTCCAAAGAGGGAGAGGCAGCTCTGGTGGCCTGAGCTGTGAAGGAACCTGCAGGAGGGGAGGTGTTTGCACTGCATCTTGATGAATGCATGGAATTTCCACAGGAGGCCACGAACTGGGGGCAGGGGTGAATGGGGATGGGGGCGGAGAGAGGCAGCAGTTCAGAGGGAGGAGATGGCCTGAAGCTGGAAAAGGGTGGGATGTGTTCAAGAAAGAAAACCTATATACACCAAGGCTCCTTATGGAAAAAGTACAGGCAGTTACTCATTTTCAAGTTCGGAGACCTGGAAGTTTATCTTTTTTACTTAAGAGCTCTGACGGGACCTCAGATGAAAGAGGAAAGATTCAAGGTGGATGAATTGCAGGCTTTTTAAAAAATTGAAGTATAGTCGATTTACAACATTGTGTTATTTGCAGGTGCACAGCTAAGTGGTACACACACACACATATACATTCTTTTTTTCAAATTCTTTTCCATTAGAGTTTGTTTCAAGATATTGAATGTAGTTCCCTGTGCTATACGGTCAGTCCTTGTCTGTTTAATACAGAGTGGTGTGTATCTGTTAATCCCATTACTCCCAATTTATCCTTCTCACCGCCTGTTCTCTTTGGTAACCATAGTTTGTTTAGTATGTATGTGAGTAGTTTCTCTTTTGTACATAAGTGCATTTGTGCTGTTTTTCAGATTTCACATGTAGGTGATATCATACTATTTATCTTTCTCTGACTGACTTAGTTTGATAAAGTCTAGGTCAGTCCATATTGCTACAAATAGCATTATTTCTGAATTTCATTCTTTATACATAGCGAAATCAGGGGGAAATGGTTATTTTTCTCTATTAGTCACTAAATTTTTGATCAAAAATGACAAATGTGTAGGAATAGCTCCAGAGACAAACTGTCACCTTAAAAGTGCCCCAACATCAACATTTATCACAACCAAATTGCTTTGTGAGAAATGGTTTCAAGTTTATTAGAAGTTTCCAGTTAATATGTCACGCATTAACTTTATAAAATCAAATCCGATTCTCTTGTTTTTAAGACAATATTGGGACGATAATGTGACAATGGCAGTTCCAGGCTTACGAATTTGTTGTCCTCGAGACAGAAACATCCTTTTCACCTTATTTCTCTAGAAGCCATTTTCTTCTGAACACATCTGGATAATTCCTCCTATTTAAAGGAGGTGGGTGATTAAAATTGGAGATGGGAGGTATTTCTTGTTCCATGGACATGCATGTTAAATTTTGAACTCTCTGTATTTTCGAATGAAGTATTGAGGTGAAATCAAACGCCAGTACCTTTTTTTAAAAAATTGAAGTATAGTTCATTTACAGTGTTGTGTTAGTTTCAGGAGTGCAGCAGAGTGATTCAGATAGACATACACCTGCATCTATTTTCTTCAGATTCTTTTCCCGTTTAGGTTATTGCAAAATATCGAGTACAGTTCCCTGTGGTCTTGCAGTTGAATGTATGACAGTTCCTAGCCACGAAAGGGTATTGGGAAAACTCATTTTTCTCCCTTTTGGCACCACTTATAACGAAGCGGATGCCTTCCATTTTTCCTTTTCTATCCTCTGTGACTCTGCTGCTCCACCCGGGAGGGCTGGGAGGTAGAGGAGAAGGCATGAAACTCCCTCTCACCACCCGAAACCAACAGTTCCTGGGCCAGTGGCAAACAAGGCCTTTTCACTAATCCCAGAAGCTGCATCTTCTGCTTTATTATAGGAAAAGTCTTTTTTGCTCATTTGTTCTGAGATGTTTCCTTTACAGATTTTTTTTTTTTTTGGATTCTGTTTATCTCTGTGGAATAATGTATATACTAAGAGCATGATCTAATTATTTTTTTCTCCCATAGTAAATCAGGGCATTCATTATGACATTTATTTATTTATTTATGATCTTTTTGCTTTTTTTTAGGGCCGCACCCGAGACACATGGAGATTCCCAGGCTACGGGTCTATTTGGAGCTGTAGCTGCTGGCCTACACCAGAGCCACAGCAGTGTCAGATCCGAGCCGTGCCTGCGACCTATACCACAGCTCACGGCCACGCCGGATCCTTAACCCACAGAGCGGGGCCAGGGATCGAACCTGTATCCTCACGGTTCCTAGTCAGATTCATTTCCGCTGCGCCATGATGGGAACTCCTATTTATTTATTTATTATCCATCTATCTACCTATCTGTCATCTATCTACCTATTTATTTATTTACTTTAGCATTGATTTATAACATTAGTTTCATCATATTTTCTTTATATAAGTAAAATCTCCCTTAGCCACAGCATCTTGCTTCTCCACTTTTCCCTTCTCCCACCAAAACTGGAGTGGAGTATTTGAGTCTTTTCTGGATGTGGTCCTGTATCATAACTTGTGTGCCTGTATTGTCCTCACCACTCCTTGAGGGCAACTGGTACTACCCCCTCCCTCATATTTCTGCTCGGCACCTTTGGTGAAGAGCAAAGTATCTTAAGGTCACTAAATCCAGCAGATGTATTTCAGCTTCATTGGTACTTTGAGTTTTTGCAGTATTTAACCAGACCCATTTCTCTCTTCTTAACAAAGTTTCTCTTGATGTCAGGAATGCCACTCTCTCTGGGCTGCCCTTCTGCAACCCTCACCACGCTTGCACAGGCTCCTTTGTTAAGTCAGTGTCCTCGCTCTTAAATATTGGAGTTGCTGAAGGTTCTGTTCTAAGCCTCATCTCTTCGCAGTCTCATTCACCTTCATGGCTTCACTGAATATCCGCACCCATGCGTCTTACAAAGATTCTCCCCTAAAAAGTCTATTCCAAACCTTTCCCATAAACTACAGACGTTTCTTGATCCCTCAATGCCAGCATATTTAAAATGCACCCATGCTTCATCTCAGCCTCCAAGTCCAAGACTGATTCTGTTCTGCTTCCCTTGTTTGATTGAATGACATTACCACCCATCCAGTTACGTGAGCCCCAAACCCAGCCATCTTCCTTGACAGGAGCCCCTTCTTGCTCACCCCTGTCAACTCATCCTGGCGTCCAGGGGGCAAACCCTGGGTTCCATCCTCTCCTCAGCTTTCCCCGTCTTCACTCTATTCCCACTGAGTTCATGCTGTTAGCACCTCTTAACTGGTCGGGTGCAGTATTTCCCGTCTGGTCCACCAGTATCAGTTCTAACCCATTCTGCACTCTGTGTCCTCCTTCATGGCATCCTTCACAGGTTCGGTCTCACCAGATACTTCTCTAATCATTTAATTGCTGTCTTTTCTCCAGTCTCCATGCGGTCAGAGACCATTTCTTTGTGTTCATAAGTATTTATGCAAGTATTTAAGCAAACTCCCTGCTACATAGATGTTATCAGAATATATTTGTTGTAAGAATGAGTAAATGACTAAACAGTAAAAATTGATTATTGCTGCTTATTTTCAATACTTTTATTTATTATGGGCTTTGGGCTGATAGAGGTGATTAAGGAAATCCTTCTTGAGCAGTCCCATTGTAAATTGTGCGTGTGTGTGTGTGTGTGTGTGTGTGTGTGTATTTCTGATTACAAAACTAGTAGATGCTAATTTTAGAAAGCATGAAAAGCTAAAAGAAGGAAATACTATTTGACACTACTTATGATTATGAATCATTGTTTTCTATATAACCATGACCATTTTCCTATGCCATTAAAACCTCTTTAGAACTCTTTAAAATAAAATCCACAATTTTGAGACATGATTTTTCTAGAATATTTGTATTTGTTGCATTATCATTCTTGGAAAGACCTTGTTTGGTTAATGAAGTTTCTCTACACTCCTGTTAGAGTCATTAAGGTTTGGTGAACATTAGGCTCCATTTAAAAGATACTACATTGTATTGATAGCCAAAGATACCTCTTCTCCTCCAGTAGGAAGGCTACTTTGTAAAAGTCCATGTTGTTAGCTGGACCTTCCATCATTCAGATTTCTCAAGACCAGGGTGAGGCTTTCTTGGTCAAGATCACTTTATATGGGTCCATATAATCACCTGCAGCATCCACTTCAGGACCTGCCGTTAGAAAATAAATCTCTCTCTTTGGTAGAGTTCCTTTCCTTGTGTTAAAAACTGCCTGGACTACTAGAGGAAGCAACTTTCAAAACTTCTGCCCAACAGTGGCAGAGAGCAGGTGAGGGTTTCCTTGTAGCTCTTGTTTTCAGAAGGCACGTGCAGGGAGTTGATAGTTTAGTGCTGGAATGAGAGGAGCACTTGGTGTTTTCTCAGCCCTTCTTTTCTGGTCAATGCAAGGGTCAAGAATTTGACTTAATAGAACACATTTCTTGTTATTTCTGGAAGGTTTTTTTCCCATGGAGAAGTCTTATCTTTTATGTTGAGAGTTTCCTTTCTCTATATACCTTTCCCCTTCCCACCACCCAGTTGTGCACCCCCCTTTTTTTGTGTGTGTGTGTGTTTTATTTTTTTTTTTAAGGGCTGCACCTGCAGCATATGGAGGTTCCCAGGCTAGGGATCAAATTGGAGCTGTAGCCGCCGGCCTATGCCAGAGACACAGCACACAGCAACGCGGGATCCGAGCTGCATCTGCGACCTACACCACAGCTCACGGCAAAGACAGATCCTTAACCCACTGAGCGAGGCCAAGGATCGAACCCGCAACCTCATGGATACTGGATTCATTTCCGCTGAGCTGTGTGGGGAACTCTCTGCCCCTTTTTATAATCTGATGAAAGTCATTAAAACATGATGAAAGTGAAACAGCTGGACAATAGGCATAGTTTTTGAGGGCATGGTCTATCTGTGAACATGATATGGGTATGGAGTTTAGATAGCCCAGTGAAGGGAGCAGCTCATGGCCAGTGCCCAGTGGACATCCTTCATGTAACCTGTTACCCATCCCAGGGGCCCTATTATGCAGGGGCTATTTTCAATATTAATTGTGGTATGAAGGCAGCTGCAGTCCTTAAAAAAAAAATCATACCCTAAATTATTTTTATCATGGCCAAAGAAAAATTTATAGCTAGGTTTTATAGATGGAGCTTACTTTTCCTCTCCATTATTAAGCACCACGGTAGAATGTATAATAATTTTTTCTTTGTACCATATATACTTACACTAATAGCAATGAGAAAAAATTTTCTTTCTAGGAATAAATGGAGCCAGTATAGGTTGAGAAATATGTACATTCTGTAGAAGAGTCACTGTAAGTAAGGTGCTGATATTTTACTTTAAAGCCAAGTAATCTGCCTTTTTAAAAAAGTTTCTAACCAAAAATTTCCTCCCCAATAGGTTGCCTTTTAACTGTGCCTAGGAGTTTCTGTTGTGGCTCAGTATTAACAAACCCAGCTAGTATCCATGAAGATATTGGTTTGATCCCTGGCCTCACTCAGTGGCTAAAGGATCTGGTGTTGCCTTGAGCTGTGGTGTAGGTTGCAGATGAGACTCTGATCTGGCGTTGCTGTGACTATGGCATACGCCAGCAACTGCAGCTCCAATTTGACCCCTAGCCTGGGAACCTCCATATGCTGCAGCTGCGGCCCTAAAAAGGCAAAAAAATAAGTGAAATAAAATAACATAAAATAAAATAAAATAAAATAAAACTGTGTATATCAAGAGGATTAGTAGATTTTTAGATAGGATGCATATACAGTTTTTAGTTTAACATGCAGCCTAGCTAAGATCCCTTTGGGATTGTTTTAAGATTTTTACATGTTTTTACCTCCTTTTGGGTCACTTTTTGCATTTACAAACTTGATATAATTTGCCTTCATATAGTTGAGTCACTCTTCTGGAATAGAATTTGAATTTTGCTGAAGTGAGTAAAATTTGATATATGATTTAAGAAGAGCTGCTTACAAATTGCTGTATAATCACATCTCTTTAAATTCATGCAAGAAAATTTTAAGGTAATCTGGAATGTGCTGGTTACAGCAACTGTTTGGGATTCCAAGAATAAACACCTCCCTTATTTAGGAATACTTAAACTCATGGTTATTTTATGTAAAATGCTAAAATAAGTTTGAGCTACACACCAGGTTAACACTGACATCTTGACTGAATGCCTTCATTTGCCTTCAAGAGGAAAGAAAGCCCCTACTTCGAAGAGATGTTATTTTATGGTTCTGTTGAAGGAACCCTTAGCCTACTATTCAAATGAATTAAAATGTATATCTCAAAGGGGGAGGGGAACCGCCTTTAAAAATAAATATGAGATATAAAATCTTACGTGGCAGGTTTTGGAATAGCTGTTGGGAAGGAATGTAATTGCCCTCCCTCTAGTCCCGAGACCTTATCAGAAGTGGGATTTAGAGTCTCACGTGAGCCCTTTCCTAGTAAAAGATTTTGGATAAATAAGCAAACACAACTGGTAAGATACAGAGAACTAATGAAAGCTATACGATCACCCATCTGGTAAAAAGTTGTCCCTGCAGAATTCAAGCAATCATAAAATCACAGAAAAAAAAATGTATCTAATCAAGATACGCTTGCAGTGTGGGCAAAAAATCCCTGCCCTGTGCTATAAAACACTAGCCCCGACATGTCTTAGTAGCCAGAATAGAACCAGGGGTTTCGTACACACTTACGATTTCTTATCAAGAATCTGAGACTTGTTTTTAAGCTTTTGGAAATGATAGGTGTGAATGAACAGACATTTAGAGATAGGGTATGTCATCTTGTTTGATTTAAATGATAAAGTAATATATATGCTGTTGAACTCTTATCGCTGATGATTTTTGGTTAAGTAAGCTTCCAGCATTTGGTTTATCAAATATGATAGAGACTGGAAAATAAACACATCAAGTCACTTACTCTTTGGGAAGAATTTGTGGGTTTGTTGCTCTTTTTAAAACAGGAACCTTAGAATAATCTGCCAAACTATTTCTATTTCTTGGCTTATTCCCAACAGGGAAACAAAAAAGATGCCACTGAGGATTTATATACATGGAAAGCTTCAAAGCTGACAACCAACTAGTTGATACACATTTGAAATGCATTTAAGATAAGCCTTAATTGCAGTCAATAATCTTATAAGTAGATATATCCAAAGTAAGCATAATGCCCACTTGAAGAAAGAACACTGCTTGTGTTTGGATAGTGTAGAAGCAGTAATCCTGTAATATTTATTTTAGAGTACTTTAGATAGCTTTTGTTTATGCTTAATATATGGGTTGTTCTGTATCAAGATTTCTTGGCATTATTGGCATTTTGGATGATTTTTTGATGTGGGAGCCGCTCTGTCCATTGTCGGATGTTTAGCAACATCCCTGGCTTTTACCCACTAGGTGCCAGAAGCACTCCCTAGTTATGACAATAAAGACTCTCTCTAGACATGACCAAATATCCCCTGGGATGAGGTGCAAAATTGCTCCTGGTTGGGAACCACTGATTTGTACACCGGTAGATTTATTTGTGTCTGTGTATCTACAGCTTTATCTGCATCCCTATGTGAGCATATTTAAGTACCCAAACATATGGTTGAAGAGCATTCAGTTTTATTCTTTAGAGATCAAAGAATAGAAGACAATATAGAAAGTCACTGATGTTTTGATGAACTTCATACGAAAGCGTAATTAGAGGGATTGAAATTAGAGAACGTGTGTTTTACCTTTGGTAGGCAGAGTTTGGTCACTGAACTAAAGAAATGCTGTAATTAGTTAAAATGTTTTCATTTCAGAATACCAAGGAGCATTTTACTTAATGTGTTGTTCCTTTTTTACATTTGAAATTGCATAGGGTTGTGCAAGAAGTAAGGCCCAGGAGACCCGCTGAGGGTATTCAGTATAAATATGTCATGTCATTAGAGACCTTAAACTTTGTTTTCAGTGGAAAGTCTCTGAGGTCCTTAGTCATTTGATTGCAGCATGAACTACAAAGTCTGGCAGTCCAAGGAAAATAACTCAGATTTTATCTTATATGACTTTCCATTTCTATTTTGCTTTAAGGCTTGGCAATGCTTTGGCAAACCCGAACCATGGTTCACCTGAATTTGAAGTGGACTGAGTCATATGCACTGAAAAATAAATGGCTTAGCTCCACACCAAAGCTGCCAATTGCAGGTACTCCTGAGGCTGATCCGGAGGCGGTTGCCTTATCCGTTGAGTACCTACTATGTGCCCGGCCATGGTGCTACCGTGGCCAAGGGGCCACATAGAGCCTCTACCCTAGAGGGAGACGGACACGGAAATAGATCATTTCAGCACACAGTGTGGAGTGGTGCATGGGTTGCCTTGGAGCTTGGATTTGGAACTTGGCAAAGGAGAATCCGGTGCAGCCAGGGGTGGGCAAAGTGGTGCCGAGAAAAGCTTTTCCAAGGTGTTTTTTTTTTTTTTTTCCTTTCAGTTGTTTAAAATATAATTGACATATAGCATAGTATAAGTTTAAGGTGTATTACATAGTGATTTGATGTGCATACGTCATGAAATGAGTATCCCAGTAAATTTCATGATCATCTCCATACTGTTTTTTCTTTCTTTCTTTCTTTCTTTCTTTCTTTCTTTCTTTCTTTCTTTCTTTCTTTCTTTCTTTCTTTCTTTCTTTCTTTCTTTCTTTCTTTTCTTTCTTTCTTTCTTTCTTTCTTTCTTTCTTTCTTTCTTTCTTTCTTTCTTTCTTTCTTTCTCTTTCTCTCTCTCTCTCTCTCTCTCTCCCCCTTCCTTCCTTCCTTCCTTCCTTCCTTCCTTCCTTCCTTCCTTTCTTTTCTTTCTTTTTTTTGGCTAAATTCCATAGGCACCTGCAGCCTATGGAAGTCCCCAGGCTAGGGGTTGCATTGGAGCTACAGCTGCCGGCCTACACCACAGCCACAGCAACACAGGAGCTGAGCCGCGTCTGTGACCGACACCACAGCTCAGGGCAACACTGGATCCTCGACCCACTGAGTGAGGCCAGGGATCGAACCTGCATCCTCATGGATACTAGTCAGATTCGTTTCCATTGAGCCATGACGGGAACTCCTCCATACTGTTTTCCATAGAGGCTGCACCATCATCTCAGAAAGACAATTAAAGAAACAGAAGAAATTTTTTTCCTAGTGATGAGAACTCTTAGGATTTATTCTCTTAACAACTTCCATGTATAACATGCAGCAGTGCTCGTTATTTTTACCGTGCTGTTCATCATATCCCTCGCAGGTGTTTATCTGGGAAGCGTGTACCTTTGACCACCTTTATTTAGCTCCCCCTCCCCTGACCAGCACCCCCCCCCCGGAAGCCACAAATCTGGTCTATTTTTCTTTGAATGTGTTTGTTTTTGAAATATAATTAACCTACCACACTACGTTAGTTCCTGTTACACAACATGGTCTTTCAGTCTTTCTGTACGTTTCAAAATGATCACGATGATATGTCACCATACAGAGATACTCTAGTTACGGACTCTGTTCCCCACACTGTACTTTTCATACCTGAGCCTCCTTTACTTTGCACCTGAAGTTTGTGCCTTTGACTCTCTCTCATCTATTTCTTCCTCCCTCCCTCTCTTCCTTCCTTCCTTCCTTCCTTCCTTTCTTTCTTTCTTTAAAATTTTCAGGGCTGCACCCATGGCAATAAGAGGTTTCCGGGCTGGGGTCGAATCAGAGCTGTAGCCACCAGCCTACACCACAACCACAGCAACGCCAGATCCAAGCCATGTCTGCAACCTACACCACAGCTCATGGCAATGCCGCTGGATCCTTAACCCACTGAGCGAGGCCAGGGATCGAACCTGCATCCTCATGGATACTAGTCGGGTTCGTTAACCACTGAGCCAAGATGGGAACTCTGGATCTTACTCTAAACATTACTGGAAAGCCATCGGAGTTCTTTAGACAGTAAAACTCTCCTGTGCTGTTCTATAAGCCACTGCAGCTTGTAAAACAGCTACACTTGGTCTGTTTTGGTTTCTGCAAGACTCTGAAATGTCATGTTAGCTGTTAGTACAGATAGAAAAGGTGGCTTTTTGTGCACTAACCCATTTGGTTCCCCAAAACCCCAGGATGAAGCAAATGCTGTTCTTATCCCCACATTAGAGATGGAGAAATTGAAGGCCACAGAAGCTAAATAGTTTGTGCACAATTAACCCAGCTGGGGCTTGAACTTGTTCTGAAGGTGAGTTAGGGGAGTCCCCTGGTAGCCTAGCAGTTAAGGATCCAGTGTCATGGAGTTCCCATCATGCCTCAGCAAAATGAATCTAACTAGATGCATGAGGACCCAGGTTTGATCCCTGGCTCATTCAGTGGGTTAAGGATCTGGCGCTGCCCTGAGCTGTGGGGTACGTCGCAGATGCAGCTCAGATCTGGTGTTGCTGTGGCTG
This sequence comes from Sus scrofa, assembly GCF_054392235.1. NCBI lineage: Eukaryota > Metazoa > Chordata > Mammalia > Artiodactyla > Suidae > Sus > Sus scrofa. Next base: position 34,244,801 of record NC_139388.1, read on the forward strand.
TGGCTGTGGCCAGCAGCTACAGCTCCAATTTGACCCCTAGCCTGGCCACCTCCATATGCTGTGGGTGTGGTCCTAAAAAGCCCCCCCCCAAAAAAAAGGATCCGATGTTGACACTGCTGTGGCTCTGGTCATGGCTGTGGCACAGGTTCAATCCCTGGCCTGGGAACTTCCGAATGCCGTGGACATGGCCAAAAAAAAAAAAAAAAGATGAGTTTATGAGTTAGGTAACCTGTCTACCATCTCACAGCTAGCTTGGTGGGATTGGAGTTCAAAGCCAGTTAGTCTGACTTGTGATGAGTGCTGTCTGTACTTCACTCTTCATGTCGTCACCTCTGCCCAGACCTGTAGCTTCATGCCAGCCTGGCCCTGTTAGCTGGCCTCCCGGCTTGCATCTTGCCTGATACCAAGATACCAGCCTTGTACATCTTCCACTGTTGATGTCCTCAGGACAGGCCTTACGGCTCCCTCACTGCCTCTTCCCTCCAACAAAAGCCTTCAAGGACCTTCTGATTTAGTGCATTTCAAAACATTCAGACTGGCCGTCAGGGCCCTCCAGACAGAATCTGGGTGCTGACCGTTTGTCTCCCCAGCCAACCTTGCCTTCCATCATCACCTCCCTCTCCTCTGCCGCCAGATGGGTCTCTGTTTGACTTCTGAAGGAAGCCTGTGCACATTGGGGGCTGCAGCCTCCCTCACCCCCTTCTCTCTGCCCAGGACGCCCCTTCCTCCTGCCTTCTTCCTTCCAAGGTTCAAGCATTGTTCCTCAGAATGGCCATGCCCTTTTGATTCCATCTCTTAAACATGCAGACCATTTGTCAGTGTCACTCCACAGCCCTTAGGTTGATACATGGTTTTGTCCTGTCACCCTGAGCTGTCATCCCTTAAAAACCAACAAATCGTATCTTTTGGGATTTTACCTTCTCAATATCTTCAGCAAGGGCGTGACAGTCCCCCACTCTAGCTTTTTAATGAGCATCTACTAGGTACTCAGTGAACTATTGGTAAGGCTTTGGGGAGGAAGAAGTGAGAGAAACTATAATTACACAGAAGGTGTGGTCACTCCACAGCATATGACTTACCAGTGGCCCCTTTGGGAATGTATTTCAGGAAAATCAGGCTTTTTCCCATTCCCCAAATATTGGTGATGCTTGGGTTGCTGGGCCAGTTCCCCAAACGGCTCCATTTCTGCTAAAAAGAAAACTTAATCTGTGAGGCTTCATATCCTCTCTGCTACTTACATTTGTTTTTCTGATATTAAAACAAGTGCTGCTGGGTTTGAGAGGGTGTCGAGGGTTTTTTTTTTTTTCCTCCTTTGCTACTTCTAACTAGTCCAGATGGCTATGCAATTCACAGACTCAAATATGTCCAGATCATGAAAATCCAAAGGCCTCCTTGTTTGGGTAGAGGCCATATGTTTAAGCATTGTTGTTGCCTGTGTGGGTCCACAGAACGTGCTGAAAAATCTAACAGTGGAACTTGCATTTCCTACGAGGTCCAACTGAATACGTTTCTGTCTTTTCCTCCTGGTCGGGAGGGGAGGAGAGGGGAGGGGAGGAGGGCTAGGGTCACCTCACAAGTGATTACCTTTTCTCTAAGCAAGGAAGGTAGGGAGAGATTATAAAGAATGGAACCAAGTCTGTGTGACTAAACAATAGAGCCTGCTCTCTATCAGCATTTCGGTAAGATCAGAACTACATGAATGGAAAGATTTGTTTTTTTGTTTTTTTTTTAAAGAAATTTCCAGCCATTAGCCTAAAATTAACTGAGTTTATAGTTTTCAAATATGAGTGTGTTTCCGAGTTCCTGAGAAGCCTAAAAAAATACAAATTTTTGGAGTTCCCATCATGGCGCAGTGGTTTACAAATCTGACTAGGAACCATGAGGTTGAGGGTTCGATCCCTGGCCTTGCTCAGTGGGTTAAGGATCCAGCGTTGCCGTGAGCTGTGGTGTAGGTCACAGACATGGTTCGGATCCCGCGTTGCTGTGGCCCTGGTGTAGGCTGGCGGCTACAGCTCTGATTCAATCCCTAGCCTGGGAACCTCCATATGCCACGGGAGTGGCCCAAGAAATGGCAAAAAGACACACACACAAAAAAAATTTAGGGGGGCGGGATCACATCATCCGCATTAACCAGCATCTGATTAATCCGGGGTTCCCTAGCACCCCACTGCGAGAATCTGACCTAGATTATAAGGCAAACATTTCAAGAAACAGTATTTTCAATGAGAAAAGAAATCAACCATCAAATTTAATGCTCTGATTCTTGCCCCGTCGATGTTAGGCTGTTGGCTTTCTCTTCTGTGAGCTCTTTTGCCTGTGGGCTGGAATCTGTTGTTCATCCCGTCTTGTTGTCAAGCCACTGAAGGCAATCATTCTTACCACTCTAGTTCCTCCCACCCAGGCCTCTATATCTTTTCTAGAAAAGAGTTCATGCATTTCCTAAACTAAAGCATTCTTTTCAAGCTAAGCATTTCTAGTGTTTAAAATATTCGGGAGTTCCTGTCACGGCTCAGTGGGTAACAAATCCGACTAGGAATCATGAGGTTGTGGGTTTGATCCCTGGCCTCGCTCAGTGGGTTAGGGATCCGGTGTTGCCGTGATCCGTGGTGTAGGTTGTAGATGCAGCTTGGATCCCGCATGGCTGTGGCTGTGGTGTAGGCCAGCAGCTGTAGTTCCAATTCGACCCCTAGCCTGGGAACCTCCCTATGCCTCGGGTGTGGTCCTAGAAAAGACAAAAAAAATAAAATAAAATACTCATTTTATTAGAATATATAACTCTTCCTATTATGACTGTCTTCCCATAGGTATGGTTTGTAGAGAGACCTCTGGTGATGGATGCTTGGTTTGTCCTTTTCACTTGAACTGCTCTGTTTGGCTGGGAGGACTGTTCGACGCACCATCATTTCGCATCTAGAAATTAATTCTTCTGTTTGTTTAATTGGGATCTATTAGACACCTACTATGTATCAAACACTCTGGCACTGGGACGTCAGAGTAAACAGTAGTTAACGCACTCTTATTCTCATTAAATTTACAGTCTAGTGGGGGGAGAAAGATAATAAATATGTTGAAAAGGGTTATGGAAAAAAATCAATCCGGAAAGAAGGGTAGCCTGTTGGGTGTGGAGCCGGGGCTGCAAAGACGTCTTCTGTGATGGTTAGAGAGAAGGTGGCATTTGAGAAAAGACTCAACAGGAGGGGAGTGGGCAAGCCATGGGGACACTTGGAGCCACGGCAATCTGGCCAGAGGAAACAGCCAGTGCAAAGGGCCTGAGATGGGAATGTGTTGCAGGTCTTGAGGGACCAGCAAGGAGGCCAGCGGCAGGACGGGGGTAGGATAAGCCCGCAGGGAGAACACTGGTGAGACTCAGAGAAGAAATAGGCCATTGTAAGGACTTGGGCTTCTTCCCTGAATGAATGGGAAGCCATCGCAAAGTTTTGAGCAGAGTAGGGATGTGATCTGACTTGGATTTTCAAAGCATCCCTTTGGCTCTGGGCTGAGAATAGACTCTGGGGGGAGCACGGCAGTGCTGGCGGGACCTGCCAGGAGGCTACAGCAGAATCCAGGAGGAGACGGATGGCTTGGGCCTGTGTGAGTCCCGTGGAGGGGGTGGCAGGCGGTCAGCTTTGGATATAATTGGAAAGATGAGCCAACAGAATCTTTTGATGATGTGGTGGAGGAAGGGCGAGAGAAAGAGTGGATTCAAGGATGCTTTTTGGCCTGAGTCACCGGAACTGAGTCACTTCCCCATCAAAGGAGATGGGGAAGGCGGTGGGTGGGGGGAAATGAGGAATTCAGTTTTGCTCATATGATTGAGATGCCTGATGCCATCCAAGGGGAAGAGCTGTGGACAGTTGTATATATGAGTCTGGTGCTCGGGAGATAATTACAGACTTAGAGCATATGCGAAGGCAAATGATATTTTGGAAAGTTTACTTCCTCAAAAAAAAAAATCTTGCTTTGTATTTGAGCTGTTAATGCATGTGTGCGCATGTATGTATGTACATGTGTATATGTATGTACGTACATGTGTGTATGTACGTACATGTGTGTATGATATATGTGTGTGTGCATATCATTCTCTCTGTATATAATTGCATAATTAGCCGAATCGCAGGTATATATGTGTGTTCTGCTAATTATGCCTCCCGGCTTGCAGTTGCTTTGTTTCTAGGCTGTTGTGGACTTTCTGACCTTTGGCACAGACCGACTTTATTCACTAAGTCATTCTTTTGTTTCCTGAGGTGTCGCTCCAGATCCACCCCTCTGACCATCCATTTATCATTATCATTCGCCGTATTGGGCTTGTGTTCACTCTTTGGGGCTTTGTATCTTAGACCAGATTACCACTGCTGAACATGGTTAAAACCTGATTATCTCTGGGAAGTTCTTTTCCACGGGGTGGTTACCAGAGCCTTGGAGAGTGTGTGAACTTAGCACGGCAGCCTTCTCCGTCATGAGACCACGCGACCATGCTTGGTGCACTTGATCCACGGTGGCGCAGTTCATTTGTGTAAGCAACTTGACAGATGTCCTTACTGAGGCATCAAATTGGATGGTGTCTGCTAACAAATCTAATGGGAAAAAAGAAAGGAGAATTGGAAGGATTATCTTTTTTTTTTTTCAGGATTAAATTTGTGCTCTTCAGCCATTTGATACCCTGTAGTTAATGCTGCTTTATTAGAAGCCTATACAGTTCTTCACATGGGTGTCAAAATAATTTCAGTGAAAATGATGTTGTGTGGACTCATCAAGCTGAAGTATTCGTCTTGTGATTACAGATGGGTTATTGTCTGCTGTTCCACTGTCTTCCAAGCCTTGTGCTGGACGAGCTAGACTTAACACTCTCCATTAATTTCCTCTGGCACTTCACATGGTTAGCCGGGCCACGGACGCGACGGCCTTTAATAAATGTTTTTTCAATCCTGCAATGCTCCTTGTTAACGGATGTCCTTCATAAATTGTATTTGCCGAAGTGATAATTACTCATCAAGCAGCAAAACCAAATCTACCTCCAAGTACAATGAAGATGTTCTTTTGTGAAATCATTAAGATACAGAAGTTCAACACGCAGAGTAATTTAGTTCTGCTTTATAATGATATCTTTGGGGATTCTATCTTTGGGGAGCATGTCTATCAGAGCCAATCAAATTGGAAAGGACCCATCATCACCAGTGCACCTCATAAATGCCCCTGCTTCACAGTGACCGTCTCCCTACATAGATATGGTCCTTAAAACCATTAGAGGTGGCCTGTTTCTTTCATAATGTTTTAAAATGCTCTTTAGAGTAGTTAACTCTTTAACCTGCTAATTCTTTATGTGAAATATTTTTGTTTTGAGTCTTAAAATCACATGGAAGAATCTTATATCGTTGGGCAGGGGATCTTTGAAGGAACATCAGTGGAGAGTTACCAGCCAGAAAGTTGGGAAATAGGCCAAATTAAGGTGACTTAACATGCATAATTTAGAAATTTATGTTTAGCTGGTTTGTACAATGCATAAACTTTACCATGATGTGAAATTAAGATATCAGCTTTTTTAAGGAGGATTCAGGGAAAAGAAGATAGTATTGTCAATAAAGCATTTGGAATAGGTTTCCCAAAGGGTGTTCCCACAGGATGTTGTGGGGGACACAAAAAGGAAGTGTTCCACAGCAAATTTGGGGGTGAAGAGCTTATTGTCTCCCACTTATGGAGAAATGTCAGCTTCATCCAGGTAGGACCCTTACTATCTTTTTCGTCATTTTGTCTCCAGTGTCTTGCACATTGTAAGCACATAAATATTTACTGAAGAGTAAACTGCAGGACTTCTCAGAGCCTTTAACTTTATGGTGAGCATTGTGACTCATCTAAGCGAGAGGAGTGATCTGCAGCCTTTCCCAAACTTACTGGACTTTGGAACCCTTTTCTTGAGGAGCATTTTACCAGACTTAGATAATTTGAGGTCGCCTATGGAAAACTCCAGCTTTGGGTAAGATGATTAAAAATAAAGTTTTAAAATTGATCACTGAGTGAAATATTCAAGTTTTTGTGGCGCTTGGAAGTACATCATACAGATTGTGAGGGAGGAGTGATGTCAGATTTCCATGATTGAATCTGTGGTTTGGGGCAAGAAAGAATCATAGAAAGCTGCCATTTTCTGACCCCGAGAAGTCTCAGTGTGCTCATCTGTAAAACAGGGCCAGTAAGGACATTTCTCTAACTGGTTGTCGGGAGAATAAATTACATTTGGTCCCCCTCTGGAAAGTTAAATGAGATAATGCATGTGGAGGACTTTGCCAGTATTACCATTCTCATCATCATCATCAAAAGCTAAGTGATAAAACCGCTTCAGTTAGAATGGTGATTATGATACAGTCATCTTAACTTTATGAAGTTAAAATGTGATCGACCTTTCTCCCTCTTGTACTCCCTTCAACAAATATTGGGGGGGCTCACAATATGCCAGGCATTGTTGTTAGTTCTGGGGGAGATGGTGGTGAACACAGCTGAGGGCCCTTCCCTTGTGGACCTAGGGTTTTTGGGTAATTTAATGTGTTTACGATGGCATGGTCTCAGAACATCAAGTAAATTTGAGTGTACACAATTCAGTTAAAGTTAATTGTTCGGAGGTCATTATGTTAGAACTCTACCGCCAAAGGATCACTTTTTTCTCTCCGAATCGGATCTGTTCTTACACAAAACAAAACAAATAAGATTCAGAGATCATCATTTAAAACAAAATAAATAAAATTAAGCTAGCATTACCAGATGAGGTAAATACAAAGAAAAGCGGCATCCCTTTCTTCCTGCTCAGGTTCATCACTCCGTAGTAGGGTGACCGGATATAACAAATAAAAACACACAACACTTGGTTAAATTTGAATGCCCAATAAATTAAAAATATATATATATTAGTGTAAGTATATCCCAAACACTGCACGGGATATACTTCTGCTTTTTTTTTTTTTTTTTTTTTTTTTTGTCTTTTTTGCTATTTTCTTGGGTCACTTTCACGGCATATGGAGGTTCCCAGGCTAGGGGTCGAATCGGAGCTGTAGCCACCGGCCTACGCCAGAGCCACAGCAACGCGGGATCCGAGCCGCGTCTGCAACCCACACCACAGCTCACGGCAACGCCGGATCCTTAACCCACTGAGCAAGGGCAGGGACCGAACCCGCAACCTCATGGTTCCTAGTTGGATTCGTTAACCACTGCACCACGACGGGAACTCCAGAATATACTTATACTTTTTAAGAAGTGGGTTTTTTTGGTTGGTTTGTTTTTTGAAAGCCAGATTGAACTGGGCATTCTGTATTTCTCTGACTACTTTCCTGCTCTAAACCAGAAGCGCAGCCACCTGCACAGGAGATGATTGCCTGCAAGGTGTTTGACACCATCTTTGTAAAGGAGATATTTTCACCCAAGCAGAACAGAAATCTTTGCTTCTCTTTGAGATGATTTATAACTGTTCCCGCCTGATCGCCAAGTGTTTCCAAATTAAAAGCCATTAATTACGGCCTTATATAGATACAAAAGATATGCAAGGAGTGCTTTGTAATTCCAGCTCAGTACTTCAGGTGAGAGCTTTTCAAATTACGTGGACCACTGGAGCCACCTGCTTGAGTAACTGCGGCGCGGCCGTCGCGTGGCTCATCAGCACACGCCGTGCCAGCGTTGTTACTGATTTTTCTCATTTCTCCAGGGCAAATACTAATTAATGGATACAATTCACAGCTGATTAGCTGTAGTTTCTTCAGTAATTACATTCGCATACTAACTGTTCAGAAGAGGATTTCTAACCCAGTTCTTATTTCACTCTAAGCTTAATTTGTTTTTTGAATTGTTTAGGCCCTTAGTTTAATAGCCATTTTATTTTTCTTTGTTGTTTTAGGTGCTATTAGATAATAAGTGAGTTTAATCTTAAAAAATACTCTCTGATAATGAGCTGTTTGCCTTAAATGGATTTCTAATTCCCCTGCAAAAAAAAAAAACTACATTTAAATAACAGTAAAGTTGTGGTACAGGCTGTAGGGAGGTTTGGGGAAAAGGACTGGTACACAGAATACACATCGCGACCCAAGTTCTCACAGAACCCCCAAAGAACATTTGAAATGGAGGCCCGAGATCTTAATTTTAGGATCATTAATTCATCAAACCCTCCAAGACAAAAACCTATCCTTTCTCTTGTGTATATTTAACACTGTAGAAAAGTGGGAGAAAATATGTGTGCATGTGCACGTACTTTGCTCATGGGTTTTTTTTTTTTTTTTAATCTTTTTAAAAACATTTTGTGAAGATATGGTGGACATACCAAAAAATCCCTTCACATATTTAATGTACCCAACTCGATGAGTTTGGAGATCAGTATACATCTGTGAAGCCATCACCACGTGTTTCTGACATCACATGCCTGCAGAGAAACTAGATAAAGGTCTTTCTTAAGCGCAAACAAGTGCATCTTTCAGAAATTCTTATAAAGATACTTATCCAAATGAATCTGAGGGCTCATTGTGTGAGTATGTACTTAGATGTCGTTTTTCAGGGTGGGATTTTGCATCTGCGGACCATAGCAGCGTTCTGGAACCATTAGAGTCTTCGGTATAAATCCTGCTTCATTCTTGGATCCCTGACATGATAAAGTGTTGCATGTCAATCCCGCTTCTGTGCACGAATCCTACAGGTTCAGAGTCAGGGTCTGAGAGCCCCTCGGAAATAAGTGTTTGCAGGTTTATTGGAAGGAGGATTACTGGGTTTCTCATGTTTATGTGTCTGTATCTATATTTACTCTCTAGATTTATCTGTCTGTGAATCTCTGTCTCTCTAGCTAGCTATCTATCTCTTTGGGAAAATTGTGCCTATTACTTTAAATAATTACTACCTCTGTTTATAGTAGAGAATGGATACATACATTTCACCCTTTGGGGACCAAACCTATATGTTATTTGATGGATGAAAGGAAGGAAATAATACAGTTTATACAAAGAAGGGCATTCTTTTGCCATTTAAAAATCATGAAAATAATAGAGCTCCAGATAATTAAGCTCACAGAGCCTTTCCATATTGCCAGACTGATAACAGAATGTTTAAAGCAACAAAACGTGCCTGCTTAGACCATCTGAACCTGAAAATACATTTTTTGCCAAAATCCAAGTTTTACATTTTGATAACAGGTCTCTAGAAGTAAAGAGCTTATGTCTGAAATGCTGATACAGTCTTATTTGTGGTGGTATGAATGGGCTATTGTGTCAGGGAATTAAGTAAAAATTGCTGTGTTCATAGGATCCCGCTTACTTTTTAAACCTCTTTGCACTTAATGTTACATTGAGAGATTAAATACCACTGTTTTCAACAGCTCTGATGGGTAGAGATATGGTTTGAAACTCTGCTTGGAAATTTAAAAAATATTCTTTAGTCTTACTATTTATTTACATTCATGCCACACCCCATTCACGAGAAAAAAGAATTTGAGTCCCGGGAATTGGATTCTCTTCACTTTAATTCACATTTTAACCTACCCACACTTGTGACATCTGTTCTTGAAAAGTAAGCTATGAAATCCCAACATGCTTTAAAAAAATGTGTCAAGGTGATTTTCTTGGAAACTCTTTTCCTTCTACCCTCTGACAAATGCCAGTTCGATAAACACCACCCACTAGTGACCAGTTGGCCAAATGTTTGCAGTTCTCTCCCTTCGCTATTGGTCTTGATGAGAAACAACATCATTTTCTAGAATGATTGCGTTAGCTTAACTCTGTGCTTTATTTTTCAGAGGGCACCAAGCGACAGCATATATATAGCATGGTGCTCTGAAACCTGCCACAGTTCCCATTTGGTCCGAGTCAAACCACCCTTTTATCTCATAGCATCAGTATTCTTTCCAAATCCCATCTGAGCATTACGTAAACCCCCAGAATTCTTCTTTACGGTGCTGCATATTAACGTAAACCAATCTGTTTTCTTTCAGTTTGCAAATAACAATAACTACATGAATATGGCTGAGGCCAACAACGCTTTCTTTGCAGCCAGCGAGGTAGGTGTCTGCTTTAATGTGTTTGTTCATGTTTTGTACGGTATTTAGATCATTTAAAAGGCTGGAAGGGAAAAGCAAAGTATCGAATTTATCTTGCTCTTACGTGGCACAAGGTAATGACTTTGGAGGAGAAATGAGAAAAACCTATTGGAAGAGAAAATAACCTGACAGGCCTTGATCCCTTGTCCATCGGCTGTTACAGACAGTAATTCACACACATATCTCTTGATGAAAAGAATATAGATGCAAATAAAAGTAAATGTAGAAGAAAGGATAGAAAATCTGTCTGTCCAAACTATATTGGTGTCTATACAGATAAGAGGTTATTTTGGAAACTAGGATGGAAGGGACTTCAAATAGAAAATACTTAAACTTCACATAGCTCTGGGGATAACTTCATTAAGTTGCCATGGTTTGGGAATAGTGTGGCAGAATGGTATTATAGTTTCTTGGGTCTTCTGTGGGAGTGATGTAGAATGTGTTTTATTTTTTGTTAGATCCTCACAGCTGAGTACAGTGCCTGGCACGTAGTAGATGCTTAGTAAAAATGTAATGAATGAATGAATAAATGAATGAGTGGGCATGCTCTAAGACTTAGTGATAGCTGGGAAAACAGAGCAATGGAATCTAAAGGCAGCCCCATGATGGCTCTGGGTTTGTCTGAAGTTTACCAGCACACATGGACACGTCTCTTTGTTGCTGTTTTCACTGTATCCCCTCCTTAGACTTAGGGCTGCTGTCTAGTCACACTGACCTGCCCTCCAGGAAGAAACAAAACAAAAAACAAAAGCCTCAATCTTGATTAGATCAAGGACTGTTTTCCTAAAAATGGTGGACCGTGTGAGATTAAGATTTTAAACCAAGAGCAAGCAGAAATGCAATTGGTCCAAATGGAACATTTCCTCTTGTGGGTCCTATAATAAAGTCTTCATTTTCCAAATACATTCAGATATAGGATGCGGAACCAGCCTGACCCCAGAGAATGAAAATCATAATGGCTTTGTAAATGATCTTGGTACCGGGAAGCAAGTGATATGAAAGAAATTAACGTGGAGAAATTATCAGAAAAAGTGGGGAAGCAAGAACTAAGGATATTGGTAGATGAACCATTTTTGCAGTGACCATCATCTCTAACCAAGAAGACTGCCTAGATAAGGGAATATTGTTTGGCACTGGCTGCTGTGTTGTTTGTGATAATGAGCACAAACCCCATCTGTAAGGACAACATGATGTTTCATTCTGTAGGATTTTTTTTCCCTACATTTGAATCAAACATTGATGAAAGCTCTTCTGCCAGCAGCTGTTCAGAGACAATTTAATTCCAGCTGTGATAATTCACCGTGTCAGACATTGGCTGTTATATGTTGATACAACAGTTCTCCAGATTTGCATTTTTATCAAAAGGAACAAATGTTTTGAACATTTCAGTACAGATGGTATTTAACCATGTACATACTACTTTAACATGTACAAGGTAAACACTGAAAAGTCAATATCTATAAAAAGTAATCATATAAATTCTAGCTGATTAATCTGATATTGGTCCTATGGCATCGCTGCAAAAGTCAGTGTCTTTTTTTGGTTGATGCCATACATGGTTATTTTTATAATTTTAGATAGCCAGTGTTTTGATTACTCTTTTCTCTAAGGAATGCTTAACTTCACATTTAATGTCTTACCACTCAAGGAAAGTCATTTAAGAGTTTAGCATTTTCTTAGTTATATAATTTTATGGTATTGTTTTATTAGGTTATGAAATAGTGATATTTTAAATTCTAGCTTAAAATTAATTTGTCTTTAAAAATATGCTGGAGAGACATATTATGTATAAAATACATCTCCTTATTTATAAACAAACCAAAAAAAACCTGAAAACCTCCTTAATTTTGACTGCCTAGCATAAGGCATGCTTTATGTTAGCATTTAAAAGGTAATCTTATGTAATGATTTCACTGTACATCTTTTCTTGAACAAAAATGAGGCCCAAGTGTTACTGCACTCCATTATAGGATGTGCCTGATTTCCCAATCACTGCATTAAAAGTAAATTTATCTGATTTTTCAACATTTTAATGAGTGCAGACTAATTCAGGAAGACTTGAGGTTTGATGCTGTAAAGTCAAAATTGTGCCTGAAACCAATTCCCTTCCCATAGCTATCACCCCATAGATAGCACCATGGGGACTAAGACACTCTGAGTTTGAAATTCACACATTTGCGTTATGTTTTCTGTCTGTGTCATGATTACCCTGACCATTTTTAAAGTACTTTAAATATTTATTGAAATAATATTTCAAGTGTTAATTACAGTGGTAATGAAAACAGCCAAATGCCACATATCAAGAATGAGTGTTTATCCGTATTGTTAATGTGATATGTTAGATTTCATTAAGCAGTAATGGGGTAGCAAATGAGTCACAAATTACAGTTGCATCTGTTACTAGACCACATTAGTGCCAAAATAACGGCAAATGCAGCCATAGGGCTACATTCATTAGCCAACAACGCTTGTGGCCAATTCATCCCTTTGTGTTTGAGAACTCGGGGTACCCCAGTAAGAAAGTGACATCTTTGGAGGGGTTGTTATTAGACTAAGTATGCCAGAAGATCTCATATTTCATTCTAGCTTTCCAATGTGTTATGATGCTCAGAGGTTTTGCATCTGTTGAATCTGCTAAGAACCTCAAGATGTTCAGTTGTCCAGCCATACACTCCCATAGCTTGTGACCTCTTTATTTCCGATGAGATACAAGTAGCCGTTGATGGGTTCTATATGCAAGAAAATTTTTTTCCCTTGAGTTTGTTTCTATTGTCTCTTAAATGGTGTTTAAGTTTTATCATTATCGATAGCTTGATGCATGATGATTTTCAACTCTTAATTAGTTCTCTTAACCAATTATAGCAGATTCAAGTTATCTTGCACCGATTCATTCTTCCAAAAGTACCATTAATAATAAATGAACTATAATGTTGACCCGCTGAGCTAGGACTAAAAATATCTGAGCCCCTCCGCCCCAATCCCTTCACCCTACCAAAGAGGATATTCTTTCTAGACCTTGACCTGTCCCCCCACAGAAATCTAAGTTCTCTTTTAAGAAAGGTGGTTCGTGGGGTTCTGCAAAACAGCCCTGATTTACATCCCAAGGCCCTGTGTGAAAACACTATCTTTAAGACTCTAAGTAGCAGTCAAGAAAGCAGTCCATTATCTACTTAGGTCTTGAGAAAGAACACTTGTCTAAGGAAAAGAGCAGCATCCATAGCATTAGTACATTTCTATCAATATCTCTCAATGCTTGTTCTATAGTCTTTAAAAGCTGAGGACGGGCAGAAAAGTGTTCTGATAAATATATATCAAAATCTTCACATGAAAGAAAATAGCCCTCCTTCGCATTCGGATAAAAGCACTGGCTATGTAGGCTCTGATAATCCTTATGTAAAATGCGCTCTTACAAATAGTACCAGTTTCCACGGAAGCATTCATTGCACTTGAGAATAAACCAATAAGGAAATTAAAAAAGCAAACCATACAGTTAACACGACTTGCTTCACATGTTGTGGCAGAAAGTAAATATGTGTAATGTTCCCTTCTGCCCTAACGTGTGTGTGAACCACAAAAGCGTCAGCATTTTATGAAGCATGTGGATAATGTAAGTGTTTGAGCTGTTTCACTAACATATCAATAAAGTGGCAATTTGTTATATAGCCAAATCTAATGTCGCTGGTGCTCCAACTAACAACAGAGACAGATGTTGCTAATTAAGTACGCATTAAAAAACTGTTAATACTGATACTCCATTAAAACCATATGATAATGAGACTTAAATCTTTAATCAGAATGATCAGCAAAACTTTATATATGGAAGTCTGTGTTTTAAGATGTTTTCCTTTGAGAAATAAATATTGGGCCTCGCTCTATAGTGTTTGCATGTGTTCCCGCCCAGGAGAAATAAGATAACAGGATCAGAAGATGAAGATACGTGTATTTTGTTTCCTTTTAGCAGACATTCCACACACCAAGTCTCGGGGATGAGGAGTTTGAAATACCCCCAATCACGCCACCTCCAGAGTCAGACCCCGCCCTGGGCATGCCTGATGTACTTCTACCGTTTCAAGGCCTCAGCGATGCGTTGCCTTCCCAAGGAAGTGAATTCACACCCCAGTTTCCCCCTCAAAGCCTGGATCTTCCTTCCATTACCATCTCAAGGAATCTCGTGGAACAAGACGGCGTGCTTCACAGCAGTGGGTTGCACATGGTAGGCAGCAGATGTACTGCTTGAAAGTGTTTTATTTATTGTGTTCACTTCTCAGGGTGACGATCTGAGAGCCCGTGTTCTCGTCCGTGCATGCCTGTCTCCCGGTGAGCAGGTGGACTGTTCTTCCCAGTGCCATTTAAATATAGGTTCGGGATGAGTCCCTGGTGTTGGACAAGAGGGTGTTGGGTTGGTTAACAGTTACTTGAAAGAGGATGACCCAACATGATCCTTCTGGTTTGAAATGATTTCTAAGGCTGATTCATTGGTTTGAAAACAGCCAACCTTCCCTGCCTTGGGTTTAACAAAGACGTGTACTTGAGTTGAAGGTCTGCCCAGGAGAGGTGTTTTTTTTTTTTTTTTTCGGTTTTTTTGGTTTTGTTTTGTTTTGGTTTTTAAGAAATGAAAGCCCTTATCAGGTGCCTAGGTTTTTTGCATTTGTTGGCTTATAACCTGTTTAGGACACATGATTTGCTGCTACCTGAAATGAAATATCAGACTGTGATCTGGACAAAGGGAGAAAGAATAATTGCTTATAACCAGCAGAGGAACATATAGAGCAGGTTATTGTGTGAAATATACCTAATGGTGTTATTTATTACCGCAAACACCGAAGAAGGCACTCCAGAGAGCCAAGATTGCTAATGCAATAATTTTGGTTCTATTTTTCTTAGTGCGCAATTATAGTCAGCGATCACCAGAGTAAATCTGCTTAAGTATTTTAAACTCTTCTGCTGGGATTGTTTTTTTCCACCATAGTATATAAGGCATTTGGGTCTATCTAGGTGAGGTACGAAAGCAGACATTTTAAAACAAGATTAATAGTTTGTTGGGATCAAATGAAACAGATGTGTTGGTATAACAAAAAACAAATCCTATTGCTTGTTTACATATTTCTCTGCACATTATGACCATGCCAGTGATGTTTATTGGTTTCATTGTTAATTCCCCAGATAACAACAGATGATTGCAAAATATGTAGTGGATTAGCGGTGCAAAGATTCCGTGTGCGCTCTGAAATATAAGATTACTTTCCCAAATAGGATTGCGGCAACATAATTTTCTTTGCCTGTGATCTTTTGTGTTTGAGCTGCACATCGGGGTTTTTATTTTTACTTTTTTTTCTTGTTAGAAAAGAATGCAGGGAACAGTCGGGAAAGGGTCATTAAGTATTCATAAACGTTCCTTGCCATCGCAAATAATTGTTTCCTGTGGACTTTCTTACATTTTTGTCCCTTTGACACTGGAAGGGAGGGTTCTGTCCTCTGTTCCTCTACCGTCAGGCTCGCAGGGTTGTGCCTGGAAAATAATAAAAATAAAAAGGGTGTTTAGTCACCAAGGGAGTTTGCCCAAGGTTCACCATCATTCATAGATGCTCAGCCAGGCTCATTTAAGTTAGGGAAATAGTTAAAAGACCCTATAATGCATGCTAAAATGTGTGCTTTATTAAATTGGTAAATATTTATTAATAATATAAGAATCTGCCTTTAAATTAAACATCTGATGAATTACCTTGCCTTAAAGCTATAAAACTGTTATTGCTGCTATAAAAAAGTGTAAAGGAGGCATTTTGACTATGAAATTTCATTTCATGGTCAATTGAATTTACTATATTGGAAAGAACTAAAGATGGAATCATAAAATAATTATGATATTCACATACACTTAAAGAACAATGCTTTCACGGACTGGCATTGGGAGAGAGGACTCAATTTTTAATGCTTCTTTTGTAATGTATTGCTAATCACTAAAGCAGTTGAATTATTTCATTGATTTTTAAAAGTATAAGCACTCCAGCTAAGTGCAGGCTGTTGTCATGGTATTTACATGGACCTCATCACATTTATTGGTGCCTTTCTGAAGTTTTGCTGAACCCGAATGATATTTCTTTGGGCTGGAAACAAACCAATCTTGTTGAAAATTCTAGTAGAATTTCACCTTGAAGAAATGTCATGGGATTTTAAATCACAAATGTTGGAAAAAAATAAAATGTACCGGGACAGAATTATGATGAATACAATGTGTCGTCGGCTTTGTTCTGTGTACTACCTGACATGTTCACCTATAAACTTGAATTCAGAATCGCCAGAGGCATGGTTAAAAATAGGTTATGTCAAGGTTCTTCTGTATTTCCCTGCGGGTACCGAGGTGGCTGGCTACATCATAATGCACCCCAGCAGCTCCTCGGAGATTTCCCTTAGGAAGGTCACCAGAAAAATAATAAATAATACTTGATATATCATGCATTCGGCTTCCTAGTGTGCACTGGCTATTTCATACCTTATGCAAGTAAGAAGTTTTATTATTCAAATGAATATGGCTGTCGGTTGAGGATTGCCATGGTGAATTAAGACCATCATATACGGAGAAAAGCCAGCTTGTTTATGTGGTATTGAACCAGCTTTTCTTCAGAGCTTCATTGGTTTTCCTTTCGAAAGAGTGACAGTTTGTCACATTACTGATTAGCTGTGTTTTTTTGTTGGCGACCAGCACAACATGTTTATCTTCCTTAAATGTGTGTCATTAGATTTTAAAAAAAGAAAAAAGAAAAAAAAAAACAAAACCCAGAAAGCAAGGACAAAAAAGGAAAGGGGGAGATTAAAAAGAGTCTAATGATTAACATTGCCATTTCAAAATATGCAAATAATGCCCCGGTATTCAAAAGCGAATTGTTGAAAAACATGGAAAGTCGATGCATTTGTGACTTCAAAGAACAACCTTGATTTGCTTGTTGTGGATACGTATATTTTAAAACAGGATGTGGTTGGCAGGACGAAATCAGCAGTAATGGTCTGGTTAAAAATCCTTTACCTCTAAGCATTATTGTCAGTTCAGATGATCATCTGGAAATTATTTTAATCTACAAAAGATTGCAATCCTAAAAATCTACAACGTGCGCTCCAAAGGGTCTTTTTTTTTTTTTTAACACCTCTCTATAATCTGCCCAGCCTGCTGAGTAGCACTGACATCAGTAGTACATCAATTTCAGAAAGTGGATTATTTTTACTAGACAGCTATTGTGACATATTGGGTCAGTCATAAATGAAAGATATTCATGCAAGCATGCAATACTTGTAATGAAGTCTCACTCTGACCTTCTGTATGATTGATTCTGTAATTTAGTTTTCTCAGGCAGTGCCTGAAATGAAATGAAATCATGTTGAACAAGTTTTGAATACCCACAGTGCACCAGGAGAAGAAAAATCTGCAGCCCTAGAGGCTTGAGAGAGAGCAGCTGAACGATTTATCTCTATGCTATTATAGCCTTTGCCAGCATTCAACATTTCTTTCTTTCTTTCTTTTTTTTTTTTTTTTCTTATTTGGCTTAAGTACTTAATTCTGCAGGTAGCTGTAAATGGGAAAATAAAATGCTGTTCAGATTTAAAATGACAGGACAGGAGTATGTGCAGGAGACTGATAAAATATCTTGAATAGAACTGACCTTTCATGTAGCTGAAAGTTACTGGGGGATTCATCCTCATAATTACCATATAGATTATTTTTATTTCTTTCCTGCAATGAAACATTTCAGAGAGCAGTAGTGCTGATTGAATGAAAATTGAACTTGTTAACATTCTTTTCAGCTTAGCCTGTTGTACATAACAGAAGGTTAGCTTTGATGAATTTCAAAATTCTCTTTGATATCCAGGAAACAGACAGTAAAATAATTGTCTCTAGTCTGATATTTTTTTGTATGCCCCCCAAAAGAGAATTTATGAAACACACTGATAATTCACGTACGTTTTCTTCATGCATTATATTTCATGTTTAGAGGACCGACATCTTCTGTTTGATATCGCTTTGGACTTAATTGTGAGAGCACATATTTATAGACAATGCTTTTGGTGCTCTCGTCACATCGAACATGGTATTCGAAAATTGAAAAAGATGCAAGTAAGGGAGGTAAATTTGAGTATGGCAGTCTCTGTACTTATTAAAGAAAGAATAAGAGAGGGGGGAAAAAAAGTCCTGTAGAAGGTATGCACATAGAGAAGAAAAGTTATCAGCTTTTAAAATAATCATAAAGCTCTGAAGTCATAAGACATCATTTTTGATCAGAAAAATGGGAACGTATCAAAACAATACTTCTAAGATTACCAAGCTTAGTTTAGAAGTTTTTTTTAGTTTTCACACAGTCATTTAGCATGGCTCTAATTTTGAGTTATTGTTGTTTTCACGAAATAACGTTCATGCCGTTTTTATACTTTCCAAAATCTAACACTAAGAGAAATAGCAGACTTTCAATTAATACATTGTTTTAGCAGTGTCGCTTAATGTGTTACAGATAAAACAGTTATTTCATGGGTCATTAATGTGTTTAATGCGTGGAACGTTCTATTAAAACAAGCCCTTATTATTGTTATGGACGTGTTCATTGCCATTGTCAATAGAGGCTGCAGAGTTAAATTCCACAGGACGATTACCACGTAGCCATTGGGGGAACCAACAATTTTTCATACAAATTGAATGATTACTTCAGTAATGTTTATTTTTGGCCAAGTTATGGTTGAAACGTATTTTTATTTTAAGTTAACAAGAAAAGGCACGGCTCACATAAGCAAAATAATGCACTTTGCACGGAATGGAACCTATCTGCAACGTCCACGTTTGCAAATTGAAACCCTATTAACTTCAGCAGACATTTCCTGAGCACCTACTAAGTGCTATTTATTTTTCTGAATCATTGGAGACGAATCATTTTAAAAATTGATTTCTTGATTAGCCGTGTCTCTTCCATGGAATGCAAAAATTCAGAGTCTGATTACTGCTTCAAAGAGGCCCGCTGTTCAAAGTCGACTTTAGTTGGGCTGTTACTGCACCTTGACACTTGTCTGCCCCAAACACCCAGGCCACAGACATTTTCTCAGCTCCCTTTCTTGGTAGAGCGAACAGCCTTGGACCATACAGAGCTTAAAAGAAATATTCTCTATTCTTGGCCTAGAAATGCCTACTGATCCCAAATCTATGAGCGTCCGAAAGGTTGAGTTTACTTTAGGATCATGTATTCAAGAAGGAGCATGTTCTGAACTTGTACAAAACCCAGCTAGCTCTTGTGAAGTGTGACGTGTGATTATTTGCTCGATTTATCACATTCAAGGAAAAGTGTTATTAAAAAGTTAGTCTGTATTTCCCTGTATCTTGCTTTTAACATGTGTATCTGCAGTTGGAATCTCCTGTAGCATTGGCAGTACTTCCCCTGGGGGGATCAGAGACAGTAGACACACCCTTTTATATTACTCAGTCTCCCAAATAAAAGTGGCCTGATGGCTTAAATGGTTTTTACAGGGATGCGTACCACTGCCTCACTTCCTTGCCTTCACAGCATGTGTCGCTCTTGGAAATGGTGCCCTTTGCTTGTGTACCGCCTGTCCTCTGCCCTCACCTGTCTCATTGGCTACTCTCATCCTCAGGCCTGGAAGAGTGTCCGGGCTGGAATATGCTAGACTCTCAAATATTTTCTTTGTCCAACATATGAATGAATGAGAGGATAATGAAAGGATATGCTTTATTGAGAGCACACCTTGACTACAAAATAAAAATGGGAGGGTGTCTTTAAAGTATCAACAGGTGTCAGAATGGAATTCCTCTTGAAAATTTGTATTTAGGATTGAATAAAATAAACTTGGAGCTGACTCCTTGGCAAAACAAAGGAGTTACGGGGTATATGAGAGAATACCATTGTTTTATAAAAAACTCCTTTAAAAATTTTTATTTTGCTGAGAAAGTATTAATTAACTTTGGGGAAGACTGTTTTTCACAAAACTTTCATCAGTATGTATGTTTGATTATAACCCTGAGAGTAGTTATTAAGTAAAAATTATCTATTTCAGTGCAGATATTTTGATGACTATGGAGTTTATGGTACGTAGGTCTATAATTATCATCGGTATGCATTTGGCATAACTATATTTGTTTCAGGTTCTTTTGGGGTTGGGAATATGCTAGCTATGCATAAGTACGGATTGATTGTTTATTTGGAAATAAAATTTTAACATCACTATAGGACATAACTAAATAATTGAGCATAAAATAAATGGCCTGAATTTCCTATGTGTAGTTCTCTGATACTTATTAACACAAAGCGATTGTATTGCTGATAATTGTTTAATTACTCCATTTCTCAAGAAATATTGATTAAAAAGCTGCATAGTGAAAATGTGTTTATTTAATCACGGCCGCTAATATATTTGGGTTATTTGCCTCTTAATTAGATGTTATCTTTTATTATGAAAACCCAACATTGGATCATTACGGAGAATATTTATTTGTAAATGTAGATGGGAGGGGCATTAAACACATTTGCATATGGGACTTTTAAAAATCCTTTGTGATAAAATCAGTGCAGATGGAAGTAAGCACCATAGTACTGAGTAAAAATAGATAAAATAGGGAGTTCCCTTCATGGCGCAGGGGAGATGGTCTGACTAGTATCCATGAGGATACGGGTTTGATCCCTGGCCTCGCTCAGCGGGTTAAGGATCCAGGCGTTGCCATAAGCTGTGGTGTAGGTTGCAGACGAGGCTCAGATCTGGCGTTGCTGTGGCCGTGGTGTAGGCTGGCAGCCTGGAAACCTCCGTGTGCCACGTGGATGTGGCCCTAAAAAGCAAAAAATAAAAAATAAAATGAAATTAAGTAAATAAATAAATAAAATAGAATCATGTGTGATATTTAAAATGTAAAGCTACATCTGAAAGCTTATATCTTACATTTGTAAAAGGAACCAAACCCAATGCAGGAGGATGTTCTACTCAAAGTGAAAGAGAGAAGATAAATGCCAGGCATGGGAGGGAAAGGGAAATTCACTCTGGAGGAACTGGTCCTTACCTCAGGCCTGAAAGTAGGAGCCAAAATATGGAGAGGAGGTAGAGTTTTCTTGGCTTAACAAATAGGAGCAAACCTCATCCTGCCTTTCCCCTCCCCATCCCCCCAAAACCCACATACCCTATATGGAATAGAGACATGATAATAGAACACAGGGATTTACGCAGTAGGGATGTTTTTTCACCTTTTTGATCTCTTTCGATCTTGATTAAGTCAAGGGGCTAGTAAGTCTTTCACACCTCTTTCATCCTTTTTCAAAAAGACAAAAGCAGAACTCTGGCCCAGGACCTTAGGCAGATCCCTGGTTTTAGAGAGACTATAATGGGATTTTTTTAAATACTTTACTTGGTATTTATCTGGCATCCCTCTGAGTACCATGGATCTCAGTTTTTAATTTATGCTAGTGATCTAAAGTTTCCTTTTTAATATAAAATTATTCAGATGTTTAACCCTTCACTCAAATAATTAATGCTCAGTAGTAGATTGGGCTTTAGGCAGTTTCAGAGAACGAAGGAAGGACTGAGACCTGAAATATCCATTCCTTGGTTTCCTGCTTTTTAAAAAAATCAAAAGACAGGAGTTCCCTGGTGGCCTGGTGATTAAGGATCAGGCATTGTCACTGCTGTGGATCAGGTGTGATCCCTGGCCTGGGAACTTCTGTATGCCTAGGGCATGGCCAAAAAAACAAAAAAACTAAGCATGGAAAATAAATATTAAAAAAAAAAGACAAAGAGGTTCTTTCATCAGTAGAGAGAGAAGCAAGCCTCAGCTGAACACTCCCCCAACCAAGACAGACACAAACCAGCAAGGCATTGTTGAGCAAAGGTGTTGTTGAATGGTACTTACCCGGCAAATAGAAGGCGAGGTGCTTCCTGTTCTGAGAAGTTCATGACCTCCCTATTCTGAATGACCTTCTCTGATAGCAAAAATTCATCCTGGAGTACTCTTCAAAGCACAGGTTGAGGCATTAGGCTGTATCTTTATCGTCATACTATTTACAATTAAATCCAAGTTGTACACAGTTAATGGATTGCCCATGAAGTATGATCGGTTAATGCATATTGGAATGAATTACCTCACTAGACGAGTACCGAGCTTTAAACTTTCAATGGCATCCTTCTACATCCTGAATGGAATCCGGGGTGGATTACAAAACCTGTTACTCATGGCCATTACTGGCCTCGCCAGCTTCATGGCCAGCCTGGCCTTTCCTGGCCAGTAATGCCGACCCCTCCTTTTCTTACCGCAAGTGCTACCTTAGGCCACAGGACTTCGTTTATGTTCTTCCTCTCTGTGTGGGATACCCGTCTCTTTTTTCTGACTTATGTGGCTTCTACTCTTCCTTTATACCTTAGCTCAGTGGGTGACCCCTTCAGGAAAGCATTTCCTGATGTCCCCACCTTGCATGATCTGGCCCATTCTCGCTGCTCCAAACCCACTGCATTTTGCTGTTCACCTTGTCTACCTGGCCTCCACCTCTATGGGTGTCCTTTTTATTTCTCAAACTTGCCAAACACTCTCTCCCACCTCAGACTTTGCACGTGCTCTTCCCTCTGCCTGGAACATACTTTCTTCTCATTTCATGGTTGGCTTGTCTTCATTCTTTAGGTATCAGCTCAAAAGTCATCTTTGAGAGACCCTTCCTGCTGACCTAATCAAATGTGGCCACCTGTCCTGAATAATGTTTTTTTGTACAGCCTGTATTTTTTTTTAACAGTATTTATCACCATTTGAATCTTGTTTATGCATATGTGTTCATAAAATATTTTCATTGTGTCTGTTTTAACAGACAGAACTGTGGACACTCCTTCCTCCTCCCCCTCAAGAAGTTGATTTCTATTGTATTTGTGTGATAAAGCTGTTCATGGGGGTCGGGAGGCTTGGCCACCAAGGAACACTTGCCTACATCTGGAGACGTTTGGTTGCACAACCTGGTGGGGGAGAGGAGGCTATTGGCACCTAGAAGGTAGAGACCAGAGAGCCTGTTAAACATCTAGAGTGCTCCGGGGTTGCAAGCAAAGAATTGGGTGCATTCCTTCAACAAAGAATTATCCAGACCAAAATGTCAATACTTCTGAGGTTGAGAAGCCCTTATCTAATGTTATCAATTAGAAGACAGAATGAGATAAGAAGAGAGAATGAGTTGTTTCCAAAGGATGAACAATTTAGAAACTGATGCAGATGAACTCTCCATGTAACACATAATTGGGAATTCTCATCGTGGCTCAACGGTAATGAACCTGACTGTATCCATGAAGATGTGAGTTCGATTCCTGGCCTAGCTCAGTGGGTTAAGGATCCGGTGTTGCCCATGAGCTGCAATGTAGGTCGCAGACTTGGCTCAGATGCCAGGTTGCTCTGGCTGGGCTTTAGGCTGGCAGCTGCAGCTCTGATTCGACCCTTAGCCTGGAAACTTACATATGCTGCAGGTGTGGCCCTAAAATGACAAAAAAAAAGAAAAAGAAAAAGAAAAAAGTAAAATTAAACGTAATTGTGAGAGGTATCAGAAAAGCTACCAGCATTCAGTCCTTATTGTTGAACGCAATAATAGCAATCTCTTATAACCCACTCGCTACTTTGTCTTTTAGTGATCATTGGTAAACCTTTCAAGGCTTAACTGTAATAAGTTAAGAGACAATGATTTGCAAAAATGCATTAAATATCTTAGGGCTATATCATGGTTATACATTTCCTTCTGATGTCATTAATTCTAGGAAAAGTTGTGAGCTATTTTTGAAGGTATATGCATATATATGGATTATTCTTGCTTTATACTTTGTCAATTTATTAATCCATTCTAAATTTTATTTAATTACAGTGATATTTAAAAGAATCACATGGTAATTTTCCAGTTTTCAAAGATATATAATTAGTATACTGGCTTCTCTGGCCTGGCACATAGTAAGTGCTCAATAAATCCGTTGTTTTTTTTTTTTTTTTTTCCTTTGGCCATGCCTATGGCCTGAGGAAGTTCCTGGGCTAGGAGTCGAACCCAGGCCACAGCAGTTATCCTGACCCAAGCCACCGGAGTGACAACATGGGATTCTTAACCAGCTAAGCCACCAAAGAACTCCCAATTAATACTTTTCAACTGAGCTGACATCTTTCTCTTGATAAGTGGAAATCCTAAGATCAAAGGAAGTGTCTTTTAAAGGGTACTTTTTTTTTTCTTTAATAGAAAATGATTGGAGCTGTTAAGGATGGCCAAGTTCCTCAAGGAAGTTGTTAATAATCGGTGGCCCTAAAGGAACTTGAATCTCTAAAGAGACACTTTAACCATTAATCTTCTTATACTGTAATCCTCACACATAGGAAGTTATTATCGGATAACTGTGGACCATGGTAAATGCTAGCACATTTTGATGCATTGATTATGTGGTTCAGAGGTTGCCTGAAAATATTTCAGAGGTCCTTGATGTATTGTCCTGTGGGAGATAAGAAAGGCAGGGCCAGCAGTTTTGGGATCTGAAGACTGTGTGCATGGCTCTAAGTTTTGGCAAGACCTTGACCCCATCACCACTATCCTTCAGGGGTGGTTTTGCACACTTTCCCCACTGCAGGGAAACCCAATTTTTAAAAAGCGAAATGTGGGAGTTCCCATTGTGTCTCAGAGGATTACAAACCCTATCAGTATCCTTGAGGACGGAGGTTTGATCCCCGGCCTTGCTTAGTGCATTAAGGATCCCGCATCGCTGTGAGCTGTGCTGTAGGTCGCATATGTGGCTCAGAACCCGTGTTGCTGTGGCTGTGGTGTAGGCCGGCAGCTATAGCTCTGATTCGACCCCTAGTCTGGGAACTTCCTTCCATATGCTGTGGGTGTGGCCCTACAAGGAAAAAAAGAAAGAAAGAAAGAAATGTTGCGAGGAATCTCAACGTATAAAAGAAATGAAAAGAGAGTTGCTTTTGCTGAAGAGGGATGGTGGCGGTGGAGAGCTCAGAGCCCCTTTCCTCCGTCAGTGCGTGCTTCCGCCACGGTGGCACCTGGCTCCCCAGGGCACAGTTTCCCCATCAAGCCGTCACCAGCCAGCTCCATGGCCCAGGGACTCACTCTCATCTAACAAGAGGTATAATAGTACCTAATTCAGAAAGTTATTTAGAGGGTTGAATTGGAAAATTCGTAGTAAGCTTAGCACAAGTCCTGGTGGGGTCAACATACGGTAACTCTTCCTTTTTCGTGAACCTTGGCTATTTGTCAACAGGCGCTCTCAGGCAACCAGGTTTGTAATAATGGCATAAACGGCAGATAGAAAGCGTTCTTTATCAGGAAGCGCTGATAAAGCCAAGCAAACTTGGCCTTCTCTTTGAAGATGACCTTGTGAAATATGTATGTCTGGGATGCATCAATCAAACATCTATACATGCCGATGTTCATGGGCCTTTGCGTAAAGAGGGCCAAGTAATTCCTCGGTCAATGAGAAAGCTGTGAAAAGGATATCTCATTCTTCGTGGCCATGCCAGTTAACTACTTTACTAGTATACAGTCAGAATTAAAATACCATGGCGTTGCTTGTAAATATTTTAAAACATTTAGATTTAAATAAGTTTGGGAGCTCCCATTATGGCTCAAAAGGTAAAGAACCCGACATAGTGTCCATGAGGACGCAGGTTCAGTCCCTGGCCTCGCTCAGTGGGTTAAGGATCTGGCGCTGCTATGAGCTGCGAAGTAGGTTGGCTTGGATCTGGTGTTGCCACCAGCTGCAGCTCTGATTTGACCCCTAGCCCGGGAACTTCCATGTGCCAAGGTGCAGCTGTAAAAAGAAAAAGAAATACATAAATAACTCTGAAAGGACTTTTTAAGAGCATTCTAAAAGATGTATTTGGAGAGTAAAATTAAGCATAAGACAGCTTAATTCCCAGTAACTGGGAGCTGGAAGGGGCATTAGCAAGCATTGGTGGAACTTTCAAAGAACATGCAAGAGTGGACAGTCAGCTCAAATATTTGAAGACAAATAGCTAAATGTATGAAGAACACTAATAAAAAGAAATTAGGACAAACTGATGACATAAAATCCACTTTTGTGATATGAGTCTGCAGAAGGACGCTTGCCAGTAGAACGTAGTATTTTAGGAGCAGTGGAAGAAAATATTGTCAGTGAGACAAGGAAGAGTGGGGTTGTTCTGGTATGTGTGACAAATTTCTCCAGGAGATTCTGTAGGAATTTGATAACTCAGAAAAGGTCAAGAAGTGGAAAATTTGTGCATTTCCTATTAAACCCTAGCAATTAGCTATACAGACTATTTTGACTGTGTGTATCTTTTTAGTTTTTCCTAACTAGAGTGTTTTAGTTTGTTTCTTTTGGTTTTGGTTTTTGAAAAAGAAAAAGTTAAGATACTCCCCTGCTTACCCTTTCAATCTAGCCTCCTCTAATGTAACCACTGTTTACACATTTAAATTTTTTTTTCATTCTGAAAGTTTTATTGAAGTAGAGTTGATATACAAGGTTGTGATAATTTCTGCTGTACAACAAAGTGATTCAATTATAATCGTACACACATCCATTCTCTTTCAGATTCTTTTCCCACATAGATGATCACAGAATAGTGGGTAGAGTTCTCTGTGCTGTACAGCAGGTCCCCGTTGGCCAATCATTTCATAGACCTCAGGGTGCAGAGGCCAATCCCAAACTCCCAATACACTTTTTTTTTTTTTTAAACAAAAAGGGCCTGCTGTAACTATTTTGCACCTTGCTTTTTTCACTTGCTGTATCTTGCATCCACCTCTAGATTCATGGTTAAGTGGGAGCAGTTTTGACCTCCAGGGGGCAATGTCTGGAGACATTTTTGAGTGTCATGACTGGTGGGGGAGAGAGGTTGCTACTGGCATCTAGTAGGTAGAGGCCAGGGTTACTGTCAGCATCCTACAATGCAAAGGACAGCCCCTATCAATAAAGGATTATTTGGTCTAAAATGTCATCAGAGCCAAAATTGAGGAACTCTGCTCTAAGTCAATACCCATCAATTTAATTCATTATTTTAAAAGGCTTCATAATACTTTGTAGTATGATCGATCATAATTTATTCATCTAGTTTCCTATGGCTAGCCATGGCTTCTTATTTAGTGGCATTATAATGTTTAAGATCAAGAAACCAAATACTCTGAGTTATAATTCATTTGTTTCTTTAAAGAGCAAAAATAAACCTTATCAGAAAGACTCAAAAGAGGAAGAGTTAAGAATTCATAGGCTTGTGTATAAAATTAGATTCTGGGTCATTGTGAGTCAAGAGAATTTGGTTTCAATAAAGTCACAGACTCCCTCTTAAATGATAAGTCTTAAAGTAAGTCATTTAAAAAAGCATGTCTTCATTTTGTGGGGTTTTTTTGGAGTGAAAAAAATAAGGTAGCAATAATTCTAAAGCCTTTTGTATGACTGCCCAAAACAGAGACGGCTACTTTTGAAGTGACAGCAGTAAACTTCAGAGAAGCGAATGCCTCCTCCTTATACATATTTAAAAAAATTCGTTAGTACATTAAATCAGGGTGGGTTGAAGCAAAGAAAACAATGTACGTTTAAGATGAAAAAAATTACCAATCCTAAAGACATGGAATAACTTCCAGATGCCATTGACGGTGTAATTCAGAATTGGAACGACCCTCTGGTTAACCATGGAGGGTTTTACAGAGCAGATGACCTGAAGCAAACAGATGTTTGCTCTGTGCATCTCCAGCCCATCCTCTCTACATGTCATATGCATTCCTGGGAGGATAAAAGAGAGAACTGATTCTCTCCTCTTGGAGAGCTGGGAAAAGGGTAATGGAACAGAACTGGGTATGAGAAGGACTGCACACCAACTGGTGGGCCTGAAATGGCTGGACCTCTGCTTCAACACTTTCTTTGTCATTAGTTGCCTCAGTAAGAAGCAGGAGGTGGACTTTTAGCTTCCCTTTGCTAATAATCTTTATCATTTAGTTAAGTCATCCAGCGATAGTCCTAGGGTGTAGTAGACTAGGCTGGGTAATTTGGGGTTTGTGCTTTTGACCTTTCAACTTTCTGGCAGGAGTCCTTCTAGGTAATAAATTAATAGAAACCGTTATCCTGGGGAAAGTCAGATCTATCAAAATTGCAACAAGTCAGATCTATCTAAGGAATAGTGGACATTATAAGTTCAGTGAGTTTTTAAATCGAGGAACACACTACATATATTAGTTTCGGGTGTACAACGTAATGATTTGATATTTGTATTTATGATGAAATTATCACCATAGTAAGTCTAGGTAACATTCTTGTCCTGTGATGCGGACTTTTAAGATCTCTTCTCTCAGCAACTTTCAAATATGCAATACCATTGCCGTCATGCTGTGTATTGCATTCTCGTGATGTATTTATTTGATTCCCAGAAGTTGGTACCTTTTGACCCCTTTCAACCATTGGTTCCTCCCCAACCCCTGCAAATTCACTGATGTATGGGAAAACTAAGAGTCTCCCTCTCACTCTTGCCCCTTTAGGATCAGAGCCACACACAAGTGTCACAGTACCGTCAGGATCCCTCCCTGGTCATGAGGTCCATCGTCCACATGACAGATGCTGCTCGCTCTGGAATCATGCCTCCTGCCCAGCTCACCACCATCAACCAGTCTCAGCTCAGTGCCCAGCTGGGGTTGAATCTGGGAGGTGCCAGTGTGCCCCACACTTCTCCTTCACCTCCAGCGAGCAAATCTGCAACTCCCTCCCCTTCCAGCTCCATCAATGAAGAGGACGCTGATGAATCCAACAGAGTAAGTGAACTGCCTTTCCTGTGTAACTCACCAGAGAACTTGGGATCATGTCCTGCTCATGTCTTTGAACTGCATGCATGGCATTACCTTCTTTTTCTTCAAGGATTTGGAGTAGCATTTCAGTTTATGAGAGCTCAATTTTTTTTCCTTCGCTCTTTTATTTTCTATGCAAAGTGTATTCAACTGCAAATTGTGAGATCTGGCTTCTACTAGTTGTAAGGCATTGAGCAAGTCACTTAACTCTTGTAGGCTTAATTTTCCTAATGTGCAAAAGGCAAGGCTTGCATTAGACTTTCCAGAAATTCTGAACTGCTCTGGTTCTAAGTTAATGTCCATGTGAACAAATTTTAACTAGTTGGTTGGGGGAACTATTGCCCCATGGGATGGTCTTGCATCTTCAGTGATGTTTATCACTTAGGGCCAATTTCCTTCCGTCTTTGCTTTTGTCAGGGAAATTATATATTATTCAAATATACCTAATTTGAAATAGAAATTTAGTTGCAGGTGTGACTTCTCTGAATGCCTAGAAAAATATCCTGTTTCATATAAGTTACCTATTCTAGACACACAATTCCTTATTCCTCATTCATTCATTATGTGTCATACATCTACCCAGTGCTTGGTGGTTTACTTGGTGCTGGTGATACAAAGATTTGTATCACCAGAACCAAGAATGATATGAGATTCGAGATATGGTGATAGAAGAATGACTGCCCCTGAGACCTCCCACTGGGAATGAACAGCAATGTTGAAAACGAGCTCCAGGGAATTCCTGTCATGGCTCAGTGGTTAATGAATCCAACTAGGAACCATGAGGTTGCAGGTTTGATCCCTGGCCTTGCTCAGTGGGTTAAGGATCTGGCATTGCTCTGAGCTGTGATGCAGGTCACAGATGTGGCTCGGATCCTGAGTTGCTATGGCTGTGATGTAGGCCGGCGGCTACAGCTCTGATTGGACCCCTAGTCTGGGAACCTCCATATGCCCCGGGTGGGGCCCTAAAAAGACAAAAGACAAAAACAAAACAAAACAAAAAACCAGCTCCAGATGTAATGAGTGGTATAACTGATGTATCTGGTGTGCTGAGACTGTCATCGATTCTGCTTAGGAGAGTGATTTGAGGAAGACTTTATTGAGAAGGTGATGTTTGAATTAGGTCTAAGAGGATACATAAAAGTTTGTGAGGCAGGAGAGAGAAGCCAGCATTCTGGTACAGGGAGTAATGGAAGTACATGGCCATTTATGGGTATTATGAACCATGTGACATGGGGAGGAAAGAAATAGAAGTTGAAGTTCTTTCTTCAAGTGGCTGAAATGTAGCTTTTCCCCTGGTGGTAGTTGAGAGCTAAGTATTTGCATA
Organism: Sus scrofa; assembly: GCF_054392235.1. Taxonomy (NCBI): domain Eukaryota; kingdom Metazoa; phylum Chordata; class Mammalia; order Artiodactyla; family Suidae; genus Sus; species Sus scrofa. The sequence continues at coordinate 34,274,955 of NC_139388.1, forward strand.
GAGGAATGGCATAAGCACACGTACTCTTCAGGAAGATGCCTAGGGCTGTATACCTATTACAAAGAGAATGTGTTACAAAGAGAGGGAACCAAAGAGAAGGAAACCATTAAAAGATCATTTTGCGATGAAATATTTCCTTTCATTTTAGCAAAGGGAGGCACTGACAGGAGGCACCAGATTAGTGAGATATTCAAGATGAAGAATCATTTATTAAGGTTTGGTAAGCCCATGAATCTGAAGGAGTAAAAGATCCATTGGGTTTGAGTTTGAGTGGATATCAGTAAATGGAAAGGATCAGTCCAAGAAAAGAGGAGTGTTTTGTTTGTTTTCCCCCCCGGAGGAAGATGAGCGTTTGACAAGGTAGGGGTTGACTTTGAGACACTTCTACTTGCGTCTTGAACTCAGGCCATTGGAGATGAAACTATAGATCTGGGGATCATTAGCAGCAAATGGATGTGAAACATAGAAGTTATCAGGATCTCAGGGTGTGTAAGGAGCAAGCCAAGGCCAGAACTTTGAGCATCATTTATATTTACCTTGAGCATAATTTATGTTTAAATAAGACATGGAGAAGAGGAGCTAAAGAACATGGCACATGATAAAAAAGAGGGAGGTTAGATGAAAAGAGGAGAAATGGTGCAAGGATACTAAGAAGGAGCGTTTGGTCTATTGAACACAGGGTGGGGACGTGTGCTGAGCAGTCTCTGCTCACACTCTCAGGACTTCAGGGGGGCAAAGTGGGAAATAATAAACTATAAGATAGAGCTGAGTTATAACTGGCCATTACACACGTCAAGTGGATTCCTTTCATTTCACTCCTTCCCACTGATCTTAAAACTGACCTCTCCATCAATCTTAAAGTGTCAGGTCTAAAGAGGACCTTTCATGGGACTGCTAGCTTGTTCCATTTTAAGCCAGGGTCTAGGTTTTGTGTAAAGACAAGGAATCCAGTTTATCTTTTAAGCGACTTAACTTAAAAAAGGAAGATTAACATTATTGTTGATTAGGTCTTTGTGGTCAAGCTATTTCTCCATGTTTCACAGCTCTTTGACTCAACTATGCAAAGTTTTTTTAGGAGAATTAATTCTGAACTTTTATTTAAGCTGTGAGATTCTTCATTTCGGGTTTATTCTTAAAAGCCAGTGACGATTAGGGCAAGTCATGGGTATCCAAGAAAGACGTCAAAGGTTGTCAACATTTGAATGTTGTTTTACAGGGAATGAAACTGAACTCTTCTTATTTGGAAAAATCTGCACTGGAAATTACTTTCATCTTGCCATTGGTCAGCGTATTGTTGGTGCAAACAGTGTCAAATTCCCTTCCAAGAAAAGAATAGAGTTATTTGACTCAATCAGAAAAATCTGTGTATATATATTTTTTCGTGCGGCTAAAGTAATATTTTTCATTGAAAGAAAACTTGGCTCCAGTTGAAGCTCCAACTTAAAGACATCTGACTCCCTTGCAAGTTTAGATTCATAAACTAGAATTAAACAAGTCTCACTCATTCTGAAGATTTAGAAAACAAGACTATGAGCTCTAGAATTGTATTGAATTAATTGTGTGAGTTATGAAAGATGGCATTTTGGAGGAGAGGTGAAACCTAGCTCAACATCTACTGACTTCTGTAAATTATTTGTATAAAGCATAGGTGTGGTTATCGCTCAAATAGTGCAAACAGCAGGCCCAGCAAGAAGTAGGCTTCTGGCTTCCTAACACCTTGAGGGTTTAGATACTCTCAAAGAAAAGGTTTTTTTTTTTATCAGTTTCCTCCCTAAGGAGTCTAGTAATTGGATTAAGTTCCAAATGACCCTCCCTTAGAAAGTAATGATAGTCTTGGAAAATTTGAATTAAGATTCAAGACTCAAGGCCATTAAAAGCCAATCTGTTAGCAACTGGAATCTATCTCTGTTGATCTTGCCTAAGGCTGCCTTTTGAAACAGATTTTGTCAAACTCTTCAGCAGGGTTCTTGATGAAGTTAACTGCAGAATGATCTCCAATGTAGTCAAACTATAATCCAGGGGGCATAAAACAAGGCTGACACATCATTTCCCCTGCTTCTCTGATAAGTATATGATTAGTGAAATTAGATGATGGTAGCAGGTGTATATTGGAGCTCAGTGGTATATAAATTTGGGGAACTGTACCCATATCATTCTGGTTTTGATTTCGGAGTTCATTATGAACACGTGTGAGCTTTTCGACGCCAGTATTCTTGTGGGCAGGGTTACTTGCTATATATAATAACAAACATCTTATTAGTCTTCTTTATAGCCTTGGCGATTTTGAGTACTTACTGTTGCTGCTCTTTTACACGTGTTTAATTGTATGACAAATATCAATTTCCTTTCTAGCTCTAGTTAAGAGTTTTTGACATTTTTACATTTCTTGTAATCCTATCCTTTAGAAAGTTTTTATTGTTTTAGAAATAAAAATGACCTTTCCCTTATTGTGCAGACTTGGGGATTATAGCTAATTTCCATTTGAGTTTCCGGAGACCATTAGCAAAGTAACATTCTGGTAAAATAAAAAACCAAGCCTGAAAAAAATCAATTCAGACCGATCATACATATGGTATGTGCCTATGGCAAGGGACCTCATTTAAAATATCTGAAAAGGATCAACATCCTGAATATTATTTAGGCTTACTGCTAAAACCTCTGAAAATGTAAAATATTTTGTTTATGAGTACATGTGTTGCATTTTATATATATATATATATATATAGCACTGCTTGTTACAGAGTGTTCTGTTTTTCATTACTCATAATTGCTATTTAGAGCATATGTTGTGAATGTATTGAAGATACTTCTGGGTCTCATTAATCAATGTTCTAAATGCTAATCTCTGCTGTCCAGTTCACTCTCGGCAAATTTACCCCTCCCCCGATCTGGGTGGTGATTCATCTGTTGATGATGCTTAACAAAACCTTAAAAGAACAACTGGGGACCTGGGTAAATCTTTCTGCATTCTCTGCAAGTACATTCTATGCAGTGAATTTTCTTCCTGCTTTGCAGGCCATTGGAGAGAAAAGAGCTGCTCCAGATTCTGGCAAGAAGCCCAAGACTCCAAAGAAAAAGAAAAAGAAAGATCCCAATGAGCCACAGAAGCCCGTGTCAGCATATGCCCTGTTTTTCAGAGACACTCAGGCTGCAATTAAAGGTCAAAACCCCAATGCAACCTTTGGAGAGGTCTCAAAAATCGTAGCATCCATGTGGGACAGCCTCGGAGAAGAACAAAAGCAGGTGAGGCCAAGATTCATCACAGACATCTAGTTCCACTTGCGTTGCGAGAATACTCCTTACACCTTTGCTGAGTGAATACATCCACTCACCACAATCGCTTCTCATGAAAGCCCTTCTAAGCCATGGGATTAAAAAACACAAACATGTAAATCCAAACCACTCTCCAGTTATATGGATTTCTCAGTTCCCTCACGGGTGCGTGTTCAGAACCCATTCAGGAGAGAGTTGGAGGAAATCCAGGCAGTATCCTGCAAGCATAAACTTTTGATGATAATCTTTTCATTTTAAATAATGTGGAATTTTTTCCCCTGTTTTGTTCAAAAAGGGCACTACAAAGGGATTAGGTCCATCCTGCTTGCCTTTTCTTTGATCATCTTTCTGAACCTTTGTGCCATCCTGGTGGGTTTCCAAACTTTGAAGCCGCCTCTGCATGTCTCATTATTGTCATTGGGCATTTGAAATTTTATTCCAAGTTCATTTGAAAGCTCGGCAGTATGAGAGGTATTGAGAAATTAGCCATGCTGGTGGGAGACACTTCCTTAGGGTCTAGCCTCCTGTCTTCCCCGTGCAAGTTCTCCACACAAATGGAAAGAAGAATGGCTTCCTTGGGGCTCAGTTCTACGCTGGCTTCTTGCATGAAACTCCAAAGACCATAGATAGGAGTTAACTTTGCATGTCCTCAGAATAGACCTTTATTGGTAATAAACCAGAATAATTATTTCAGGAATGAAGAGTGTGGAAAACCTTGATTTTCCTTGGCATTCTTTTTCTTTTTTCTTTTTAAACAAATCATGAGTTCATTCCTATTAACTGGTTATTTACCTTGGGATGGTACAACCCTTGAATTTGCCTGTTTGTTTGTACTGAGCCTCATGCTATGTGCTGCAGACTGATTTTCCACCCCAGTAATCCTAAAGGCTAACAAAATGCTGCATCTAACTTTTTTTTTTTTTTGACATATGCAATTTCCCGGGCCAGGGCTCAAACCCGAGCCACAGCAGTGACAACGCTGGATCCTTATCTTGCTAGGCCACCAGGGAATTCCTGCATCTAATTTTTAAATTCTGGAGGGGAAAAAAAAAATAGTTGCACTTTGGAATAATAGCCAGCCATCAGACCACTGTTAAGAAAAGGATGCCCAAATCAGGTTTAATATGCTGAGATTAATTTATGTAACTCACTGGCATCACTAATGGAAATCTTTCATCTTTTACTATTTCTGACCTTTTTTTTTCCTCCAGAAGAAAACCTGGGTTGAAAGGGCTTTCTCTTCTCTTCACACCCTCTCCCTACTGTTGTGAGTTTTTCTTCCTCTGATTTGGCACAGTTTAGAAATGTGTGTGAGGGCAAGAAGACAGTGATGGAGAAACTCGTTAACTTTCTATAATTTAAACCATTTGCCGCAAATTTCGTTCTTGTTATCTTATTTACTGCTTGAGCACGAGGCGCTCGGCTGTCACTCTCAGGAACTCTGTGCTGCAACCTGAGATCTTTTTCTCCTTTGCAACTGTAAGCATCAAAGTTGTGCTCCAGTGAGGGTGACAGGGTTTCCTTTTGTTTTAGTATCTCTGTGTGTGGTTACAGTTACAAATCAAAGCCAGGGAGGCCAACTTTCTAAGTGAGTTCTGTGGTGACCTAATTTGCACAGCAGTTATTTTATGGCAGAGAATGTGTATGCTAAAAGTGGTGCTAATTGTGGTCTTTTTTGTAGGTATATAAAAGGAAAACAGAAGCTGCCAAAAAAGAATACCTGAAAGCTCTCGCTGCCTACAGGGCCAGCCTCGTTTCTAAGGTAAGCGCGCCAGTCTCTGAGAGAGTTACGATGTGGAAAATAGCCCCTGAGCATTGAAAACATAAATGCACCTCCTCCTAGACTTGATTAAAACAACAAAAAAGACATCTTGAGCAACTCATAAACTTATTTGTTTCCACTAGAGATCACCAGGATGATGGCATGACAAATAAGAGTTACTTTAAGCTGATGAATCCAAATTGTTTCCAAAAGATTCACGGATCTCTATGTATGTGTCTTGATGCTATTTAGACAAATTTTAAACAGCCTCTTACCTTTTTTTCTTCCTATCCAGGACTGAGATTTGTGTTAACATCCTCTATTTAGGAGTTCCCATTGTGGCTCAGTGGGTTAAGAACCCAACATAGTGTCTGTGAGGACATGAATTCAATCCCTGGCCTCGCTCAGTGGGTTAAGGATCTGGTGCTGCCCCAAGCTGTGGTGTAGGTTTCAAATACGGCTCGGATCTGGTGTTGCTGTGGCTGTGGCATGGGCTGGCAGCTGTGGCTAGCTGCTGATTTGGCCCCTAGCTGGGGAACTTTCATACGCCACAGGTGTGGTCTTAAAAAGAAAAGAAAAAGTCCTCTATTTAAACTGAGAAGTATGTTTGTCAGGCATTTTTGGACATCAGATCATAAATTCTCCAATGGTTACATTATTGTAATAGGGGATGTTGCATTTTTGACCAAACTGTTCCACACCATATAAATAAATAAACTTCATGATTATTTAAAGTAAAATTATGCTCCAAGTGCTTAAAAAAGGACATGTATACATGTATTATACATTGAGTATACAACGGACCCTCATGTATTAGAAAATGCACCCGTATTCCAAAGCAAAGGTTGCTCTGGATTATTACTACCTTGCTCGAAACGGAGCATGAGCTGTTACTTTATGTTCTAACATTTAATTAACTTTGTCCTTAGCCTTCCTAGAATTTGAAGAGGCCTGGGGGAGGATACTTTGAACGGATGTTTTTACTCTTGATGTATTTCCTCCATCAAGCAGCGATTCCCTTTCATTGTCATTGTCCAGGCCTCAGAGTACCTCAGAGCAGGGTTGGTGTTGCTGGCAAAGCCACTTTAAAAGGGTTTCCCCCTTAGAGTTCCCGTCGTGGCTCAGTGGTTAACGAATGCGACTAGGAACCATGAGGTTGCAGGTTCGATCCCTGGCCTTGCTCAGTGGGTTAAGGATCCGGCGTTGTCGAGAGCTGTGGTGTGGGTTGCAGATGTGGCTCGGATCCCGCGTTGGTATGGCTGTGGTATAGGCCAGCGGCTACAGCTCCGATTTGACCCCTGGCCTGGGAACCTCCATATGCCGCGGGAGTGGCCTTAGAAAAGGCAAAAAGACCAAAAAAAAAAAAAAAAAAGAAAAGAAAATAATAATAATAAAAAAATAAAAGGGTTTATTTACCCCTTTTTTCTCTTCTTTACCGAAGTCATTTCTTCTTTCTATTAAGATCTACCATTGAGAGTCACTCTGAACCAACCAAGGGAGGTCCTCCTGTCTTAGGACACTTCCCACTTCATTAGAAAGAGAAAACATTCATCAGGTCAATAGCAAAACCTTTTTCTGAGTCTCTGGAAGATGAACATGGAGAGTTAACACCAATTGCTTGAGGCAGATTTGCACTTTGGTAGAAAACCACTGAATGTGTGTGGGCTGTTGCTGTTAAGAATTTAGATGGAGTGACACGAATAGCCATGGTGTGGGCACTTCTTGAGTGGATCATTTATTCATTCATTTACCCAGAAGCAGGTCTGATCTTTGTGCATTAGAGCATGAATAATTGACCATACGTGGATTTAAGCCAAGAACCAGTAACTCAAAAGGCATTCTGAGGATGGGGCATCCAGGACTGGGCTCCTCAGGTCTATGACTGACTTAGAAGAGATACCTTAAAAGTTTTACACTGGATACAAAAATGCCAAATCAGAAACGTTTCCAAATGGAACTCCCAAAAACCAAACAGGGTGGACTTTAAAAAGAAAAAAAATCTAAATTGTTTGGTTGGGGCAGGGGGTTGTTCTGCTTTTGGTTTTTTGCATTGGATAAGTGCAGTTGAGAGCACCCCATGTCAAGAGACACTGCAGGCAACTAAAATAGTCCTCAAGGTACAGGTTTAGAATAATTTCAACCTGAAGCCAAAGTGTGAAATAGCTGCTAATATGGTAATCTCACAGGAAGCAGCTAATTGTACAGCTTGATGGTTAGACCATATCTGAAGAAGTGGTTCTTTTTTTTTTTTTTTTTTTTGTCCCCATAATTTAAAGAGGAATGGTGGCCTCCATGATGGTAAGGACTGAAAATCAAAACATATTTCAATAATTGGAAGAATCAGGGACATGAGGATTGGGGATACAGGTATTTGGTCCTCAACTATAAGAGTCATCATAGAAGGAAAGTTTAAGTTTGCTCTCTGTGTTCTGGACTGAAGAACTCATCCAAAGAGTGGGGCTGCAGGGACCAAGATTTCAGTCTCAATGTCAGCAATTGTAAACAGAGCTGCATCACATATGCCTTTAACTTATGCCTTTACACTCAGAGCCTGGGACTCCCTTCCTTAAGATGAGATCCTACTATCACTTTTAATCTTCACACCGACCAACAAAAGTAATAGAAGCTTTACCTTAAACGGTAAAGGAGGAGTCCCCGGTGACCAGGACTTCTTCACAATTATCCACCTGTTCCATTCTCCACTGAGGGGCATCATAAAGGCACAATGCTGTGATTGGCCAAGTGTCTATAAATAGACTTGCCCTGAATTTCTTCCTTAAGACTGGCTTGGTGATTTTTTAAATATTAGAGCATACAGAAGTAATGTTCATGACCCTCCAGTGACACGCAGTCCCCCCGCCCCTACCCTCCGAGCTTTTCTATAAAACCAGAGAACTGTCCACCAGTGGACAGAGACTGACACTGATAAAGGCCTCAAACAGAAGCCATTAGCCATGGCTTTTCCTACCTTGAGTGACTCTCCACGTAAGGCCACTCCTCAGGTTTCTTTGAAGAGCAGATTTTATCCATGTGAGTAATAACAACCTAGAAGTAAACATTCAAAATCATGAAAGAGAGTGGATGGCAGCTTGATGCCTCCAGCGTGCCTTACCCCCCCTCCCCACACCCCTAATTTTATAAAGAATAAGAGGAAAAAATAGTCTTTTAGAGGAATCATTCCAATCACTGTTGCATTAGTGAAATTATTTTTGTGGAGGTAATTATGTGTGTATAGTACAAAATATATTAGGCAGTTTCTGTCTGTGTTAAGCCCCATACCGTTTGTCTTATAACAGGTTATTCAGCCACATGAGTGTTGAACATTCTCCCCTTATTTATGACTCTTTTGATAAATTCTGGAAATCTTTGAAAATATTTGGTAAACTATAATATTTCTAAAGTTGTAAAGCACTTCAGTTTAGTGTCTGTAAAGAATTTAGTCATGTTTTTCTTATACTCAAGTGAGCACGGCTTATAAATAAATAATCATGCAAATTCAGGCTTTGAAGTTTCTAGTAACTTCAGAGTTTCTAGTAACACCCATTTTCTGGTAGTAGTAATTGCTAATTAATCAAAATAGCTAACATTTACAAAGTGCTTTCTGTGGGCCAAGCACTTTTCTAAATGCTTAACAAATATGAGTTCATTAATTTCTCACAGCCTCTACAGAAAGTATATACCTTAAAAGCCCATTTTATAAATAAGGAAACTGAGGAACAGATGGGTGAGTTAACTTGCCCAAGGTCCCAAAGATGTTGAGTAGTAGAGCTAGATTTGAACTCAGGAAGTCTATACTCAGCAAATCTCATACTTTCAGAATGGTCCTTGGTGGTATGGTGGGTTCAGACTTAAATACTGAAGAATTGTTCCTTTTTTTTTTTTTTATTAAAATATATACTCTTAAATATATGTATCAGTTATCTTTTGCTATAACAGTGCTGTGTAACAACCAGTCCAAAGCCCAATAATTTACAAAGATAAGCACCCATTGTAGAGAGTGCCAGTTAACTAGCTAGGTCTTCAGATCTAGGGCAAGGCCAGACAGAGTCCTGCTTATCAGTGTGCAGTTGGCACCGGGGGCAGGGCAGGCTGGTACTGGACTCATACATATACATGGCAGTTGGCTGGCTGGCAGTGAGCTGGCTCTTGAATGGGGTAACTGGGCCGCGTGTCTGTCATCATGCAGTGGCAGGTTCTGAGAGAGAGACACAGATTTGAGGCCTCACTTCCATCACATTCTGTTGACCAGAGCAAAGGCGCCAGATAGGCCCAGGTTCAGAGGATGGCCGGGTTGACTCCACCTCTGGGAAGAGCTACAAAATCACATGACAAGGTGCTTGGGTTCAGAGAAGCAGGAATAATGGAGGCCATGTTTGTCATCAGTGACAATACCCTCTACATTCAGTACATTCAATACACTCCAACCCTCTCCCCCCAAATGCAGGCTGCCGCTGAATCAGCAGAAGCCCAGACCATTCGTTCTGTTCAGCAGACCCTGGCGTCCACCAATCTGACATCCTCCCTCCTTCTCAACCCCCCACTGTCTCAACACGGAACAGTATCAGCATCGCCTCAGACTCTCCAGCAATCGCTCCCCAGGTCAATCGCTCCCAAACCCTTAACCATGAGACTCCCCATGAACCAGATTGTCACGTCAGTCACCATCGCAGCCAACATGCCATCGAACATTGGGGCTCCACTGATCAGCTCCATGGTTGGCTCGGCGTCCTCCACCCAAGTGAGCCCTTCAGTGCAGACCCAGCAGCATCAGATGCAACTGCAACAGCAGCAGCAACAGCAGCAGCAACAGATGCAACAGATGCAGCAGCAGCAGCTTCAGCAGCACCAGATGCATCAGCAGATCCAGCAGCAGATGCAGCAGCAGCATTTTCAGCACCACATGCAGCAGCACCTGCAGCAGCAGCAGCACCTGCAGCAGCAGATCAACCAACAGCAGCTGCAGCAGCAGCTGCAGCAGCATCTCCAGCTGCAGCAGCTGCAGCACCTGCAGCATCAGTCCCAGCCTTCTCCTCGGCAGCACTCCCCCGTCACCTCCCAGATCACGTCCCCAGTCCCCACCATTGGGAGCCCCCAGCCAGCCTCTCAGCAGCACCAGTCGCAGATACAGTCTCAGACACAGACTCAAGTATTATCGCAGGTCAGTATTTTCTGAAGATGCGCACGTGCAGGCAGATTTGTGCATCTGGCGGAGAGCAGCATCGGAGGGTCACCCCCGTACGTGGCTGCAACTTGTAAGTCGGTGTTGGTTATGCAGAAATGTGTAACAGATCCCACGGTCCTCTCAAGTGTCTATTAGATAGGCAATAAGAACTACAGTGTAGCTGAAAATCATCTTCTAGCTGACTCTAAACCACTTTGTTTTTAAACAAGAAAAGCTGTGCTCTTTTATGTGATGCCTTTTTTATTTATTCAGGCTCTACCTACAATATGTGAATCAAACCGTTTAATGAACCCTGGGACATACCGATGACTATAATAAACTGGCCTCTCTGAGTCATAGCAAATGGCCTTATTTCTCCCCGAAGTGAAGAAACTACACTTCAAGGCGATTGGAACTTCCGAAGCCCTAAAAATAAAAAAGCACAGTCATAACTACCTGAAATAGGAAGATCCAGTTTCATACAAACATTTGTATGACGTCAATCGTTGATGGCATTTTTTTTGTCATGAAAAAAATAATGTAAATCACAGACTTTTGCCAAAGCTCTTATTTTTTTCCTTAAATCTCTCCAGAAAAAAAAAAATGCAAGTGATTAGATTCAATTATTGACTCGTTTTCACTTTTTACCCATGACTTCTCCAAACCAAACCACAGTATATGTTGTAACAATATCTACGACCGCTGTTAGCCCATTATACTCATTCCAATTAGGAGAAAAGAATGTGAATATTATATTCTGTGTTTTGAGTGACAAGTTTCGAAAATTAAAAACACTGTATTTTTAAAAGGGAAATGCACTTAAATGAAAACAGTTATTACAAAAGTTAAGATTTAAAAAAAAAAGCAAGAGTTTTTATTAAGATGTAATACCGGTAGAATATTTAAAAGGCACACCACATCTGAATAATCAATGTAAATATTTTCTTTCAAAGTTGTAAGTTTTCCTATCATGTGTTGTAAAGTTTTCATAAACGAGGCTTTAACGTAAACACTGGTGACATAAACCATTCATTGCTACGTTGCTTATTGTGTTTTTATGCTGTTTTATACTTTTTTATGAGTTACGATAGCAGCAATTAAGTTGTTTGTATTTTGCTTAACTAAAACAAAAATGCTTTTATCTTGCTATAGAATAAACACATTTCAGTAAAACCTGTGGACTGTATTTTGATGCAACAACCAGGAAACTGTTCACTTTTCAAATAAAATGGCTATGTCAAATTTCACTTCCGGTTCCTTGACTGTGTAGAAGATGGGGAAAGAGGTCCCATACCTGCTTCTGTTGAAGCCCGAGCTGCTTCCTCCGTTTTCAATTGGCGGTAAGAGATGCGTAGCTCAGGATGGAGACGGCGTGGCCTCAAAGCAGGGCCTGTAACAAAGAAACCATTAGAAATGTTTTTATCATTATCATTTCGTGAAGATGCAAGGAGGGCAAGGTAAGTAGAGAGGAAAAAGCCATCGTCTTCTCTTGGGGGCTAAAATGAGCGGGCATTGTGTTGTTACTGCTCTTCAAATGGAGGGCTGATGCTGATCTTAAGCCCCAATAATGATTTCGGTGCCCATTTCTTCCCCCCTTTTCTTGCTCTGTAGTGGCTCCTCTTTGAGAACAGTATGACCACTATCCCCAGTTGTCTTGCATGATTAATTACAGCATCTGTCCTGTCAGAAGCTATAATGAAGAGGTCTTGATAAAAATTGCAAATTACCACTGGCAACAGTCTTAAACTGCTTATGATAAAATGAAAATTAAAAACAGCAAGTGTCAACCCTGACCAGAATCCTAATCTGGAAAAAAAAAAAAAAAAACGAGGGTGTGAGTGGTGGTATCCATAGCTACTGTGTGCAAGACATTCGGAAAATAATGGAATATGGATTCCTCAAAGTTGTTGTATTTCAAAGAATATTTACTGTATGTTGTGGGCTATGAATAATGAATTCAGCTTTCAATATTTCATAATCTTCTCGTACTCTGTATTATGTACAAATATTGAACAGCAAGAGATTCTAATTATAAATTTATAGATTTCTTGCTGTAGAAAAATTTATGTCTAAATTGAAGCTTTTCATAAGACGTATTAGTTGACAGGTATCAGTGTTCAAACAGTCTGAGAATGATGCTTAATCACAGCTACAAGGGGGCAATTGTACGCCGCAAAGAAATGATGTGCTTGCATCAGACCCATCAGAAGCAGAGCTGATGGTAAAAGATTTGCTGTGAATTGAAACTAACATTACATAACAATAAGAACCATTTTATATTCTGTTGTGAAACCTTTAGACAAATGTCTTCAAAATTAATTGCTAAACTCCATGTGACAGTAATTGTGTATTAGTTCTGTAATTGTCATTTTGAAAACCCATGAAGTATTGCTTGGAAAAAAAAATGTCACTAGTGATAAGACTTAATTGCAAATGAAGTCTGTTTTCAACTGTTTGCAGTTAGAAGCAGGTGTTGAATCATCTATTAAATGATTTTATAAATCTTGGGTTTTATCACATTTGATTAAATGTTGCTAAGCCCCTGATGGTCAATTTCAAGAAAAAAAAAAAATTTGCTTCGTTACTACAGTTTAAAAAACTAATCACCAGGCAAAACTATATCTTTAAAAGGTCCAAACACTTGACTCATGAAAAGAATCCCCCCACCTTGTTACCAAATTATTCTTAGTAATTGCTAAAGCATATGATGAATCAATGTGTATTTGAGCTTATACATAGGACTGGTTCCTATTTCTGAGCAGTACATGGTGTACTTTTTTGGTTACAGGTCAGAAATAAATCAGGGTAATAAGTGTGGTATCAGATTAGTAGGGCACCTCAATGGCCTAAAGGCTTTCCCTCTTAAGTGGTCCACAGACATTAACGTGGCTCCCCCACAGCCCCTCCTCCATCCCACACACCTCTTCTCTCCCCCTGCCGTGTGCGCACATTATTTTATTACTCTGGCTAAACAGACTCTCTTTTTTGCATTAACCTGTACTGCCTTATGATGAAAGAACAGAAGGAGTTTTCATTTTTAGCTGACACGGGGTCATTAGTTCCCAATTCAAAGAACACAAAAGCTTAAATGCCTTCGTGCAGCATAATTTCTGCCATCTATTACCACCTGACGGAGGTTTGAAGGCTTTCTAGACAGATGGATTAATATCTCAAGTTTAAGTAGAAGTCCTCCGCTGTGTCCATTCAGCGGGCTTCAGCCATCTGAATGGTTTCTTTCCCATTTCTCACTTCATGGAGCATTTTTCAGCACTGGACTTCAATCTAACCTTTCCTCCTCCCCCCCTCCCACCCCCTTTGTTTGGCTTTTGTTTTGCAACAGCTGTTATTATCGTTTTTGGTCAGCTGTGATTGCTGGAGGCAAAATAGGACCAGATGGTGTTTTGCTATGCATGAATGGCGAGTTAGAGGAGTTGGGATTGAATAGGCCAAGTTTGAATGGTGTCTCCGCACCACCTGCCTGCCTGAGCTGTGGCACACACATCACAGGAGCATGATCTGCCTCAGACCTACTAGCATCGGATGGGAAAGTGGGGAGCTGGGGTGGATTTTCCCCATATTTATTGATCTTCCATGCACTCGCAGAATAACGCAGTGTGCAGTCAATTTACGTTAATTGGCTATGACACAGCATGGGTGTGTAATCTATCACTCTAGAATTCTGGTTTGCTTTGGGGATTTCATTGCTCCCCCAGATACACACACACACACACACACACACACACACACACACAGAGAGAGAGAGAGAGAGAGAGAGAGAGTAACAGTAAAAATTAATGAGCAAAGTAGGCACAACATTTTTAAAAAATTTATGTCTAAAATAGTAGCACGAAGGGTCTGAGGTGAGGTTTTGGAAAAGAGAGGATTCTTCAAAATGGTATTTGTATCCGTTAATAACTCGAGGTAAAGAAAAGCTGTGATTCATACATGTGTAGGGAGCCCTTACATTTGTAGGTTATCCATCAAATATTTCACATTTTTAAGAAATGTGCCTTACCAAGAAAATCACACAGATACACAACCAGAATTTTCTAGAATTTTCGTGGAAAACATTCTCAACTGTAGAAGTTTTTCTCCTCATTCGTTCAAATAGGGTTAGCTTGGCTGACTATCTGAAGTCACCCACTGGATAAGCACTTCCCCTGAATCTGAAAGGTGCTGAATGAGTCGAACCCGTGTTGACCGTGATCCTACAGGTGTGTGGGTTGTGTGCGCCGGTCTGTTACTGAGGAGAAGCTTAACCATCCAGGAAACATGGAGTTAGATATGCAGACCGACAGCTCCATTTGCCTAAGGCCCTAATTACTTAAATTTACTTCTGCTACATGCAAAACGCTATGATAGGTCCCGAAGGAGATGCAAAAATAAATAGGGCCTTCTGTTGACTTTGTGTCTGTTTGAAATTTTCCACAATAAAAGTTTTAAAAAGAATAAAAGCCACCCTTATCTTCAGAAGCTCTTATTATTATTATTTTATTGCGATAGGGGAAAGCACCAGCAGACAATGCTCAGTGTACCAACAAGAGATCTAGGACACACGTGGGCTGTTAGGGTTTTTTGGTTCTTGTTTTTTGTAATCTGAGAAAAATATAATTTTATTTAGAAAGGGGAGAGATTGCAATTGGTTTGGGGGTTTTAGACAAAGCTGTATGGGATTACTGGCATTTAAGATGTGCCTCCTTGAAGTCTGGGTGGGTAGGATTTCACCAGGTCGAGATGGAAGCCCTATTCTGGCAGAATAAGGAGGCATCTCCAGAGGTGGAGGAACAGGAGAAAAACCACCAGGGTTGAAAGCACAGGCACCCTCAAAACGGCAGCACAGAATATAGCAAACTGGACACACAGTGCTTTGGGGGAGGTGAGCAGAAGAAAGTGCTAGATAAGAGGTTTGAGGTTAGATTTGTATGAATTCTTATATATCCTGGCTGGACACTTGTGCTTTCATTCAAAAAGCACCAGAGGTGTCTGAGTTAGAAGGTATGATCAGGGTAGACTGAAGGCATGAAGGATTTTATCTTCACTTACTTTTGAGAAGAGAGTATCTGGTTGGCACTAAAATCTGAACGAATAATGAAACAAGGTTCCCACTTGAAACTGTATCTCAGGATTTCCCACTGTAGCTCAGTAGGTTAAAAACCTGACATGGTGTCTGTGAGGATGCAGGTTCGATCCCTGGCCTCGCTCAGTGGGTTAAGGATCTGGCGTAGATCTACGGGAGCTGCGACGTAGACTGAAGATGAGGCTCAGGTCTGGCATTGCTGTGGCTGTGGTGTAGGCCGGCAGCTGCAGCTCTGATTCAGCCCCTAGCCTGGGAACCTCCGTATGCCGCAGGTGCAGCTGTAAAAAGAAAAAAAAGAAAAAGAAAATCTATCTTGATATTTTAATTATTCACATAAATAAATAAAGTGATGGCTTCCCGCTCGCTCTCACACGGCTCCCATCTTCCTGATGCAAGAACACACCATCGACAAAGCCGAATGAAGGTCTTTTTTGGTGACAACAGCAGAATAAGCCTTATCCTTGCATTAGCATCCAGAGGGAGATCATTTTCTGTGTTTCTGCTGTGAAAAGAAAGCTATTTTCACCACTGGTAAAAAGTACCTCTCGGTGCTTGAACTCAAATGCGATGAATGATAAAAAAGAAGGCTTTGCTTTGTTGCTGAGTAAAACCTCAGGCAGCACTGGGAGGGATGTTGGTTATGGTCTCAATTTAATTTCAAAGAAGAACCTTCACAGATAGAAAACGTGAATGTGGATGTACACTTCTTAGCAGAGGAATAATGCTCTTTTGTCAGACATCTCATTATCCCTAGCATTTGTATAGGGCTCTATACTTTTCAAAAGCAGTTTTCTGTGGATCATCTCATTCAGTTCCCTTTCCAGATGGGACAGGAGTGAAATTTGTGTCACAAATTAGGAAACTGAGGCACGGAGATGGTGGTGACTTGTTCCAGAGTCTCTCTGCTTATCAGAGACACAGCCAGACCTGGAATGGAAATTTTCTCCTTCTAGACCTCTTGTTTCATTTTTCTTCCAATATGTATATAGGTATGGCATATAGATGGGACATATTTATATCTGTCATATATTTGTATGTAGGATGAGCAAATAAATACATGTGTGTGAACAGACGACAGCTATAACTAGATAGGTAATAGAAAGATAGACAGATGACAGAAATCCATCACAGTACCAAAGAGAATAATTAATCCGTGTTTTCCTCATGGCTAGTCAGGCAGTAAACCAAAGTGAATGCCACCTAGCCTGGGTTCTCAATGGGGCCTGATGCCACATGGTTTTTTTTTTTTTTTTTTTTTTTCAGTGTGAACAGCTTCCGGTCTGATTGTTTTCTCTACCAGGATCTCTCTGTGATTATTTCGTTTTCGGGCAAACAGCTTTGACTTGTGGGATTGAAACATTTGGCCACAAAAGTGCCAAAGCATAATGTTGCTCTAGGTATTTAAAAAGGAAAAAAAAAAAAAAAAAAAAAAAGCAAGCAGGTTTTAGGGAAGATTGAGAGAGTAGGTAGGTCTGCATTGTTACACACTATTTAAGGACTCCAGCAAATCAATATTGAGCTTGGAAAATCAATGACAGGATAGGGAGCGCGTCTCCCTGGGGATTATGGGTAGTGACCCTGCATCCTGCTGCAGGAGTCACCTGTCCATTTCCGAGACCGTATCCCCCTTGCTAAGTGGGATGTGTTCTACCACAGGCCACCACTTGTTAAGGGGAATACAGAAATAAGGACCTCCAATCCTATGTCTCCCTGTCCACATGATTTTATTATTAGTCTTAACTTTAAAACGAACAGAGCTCTAAATATACCTCGAAAAAACAGTCATTTACTCAGGTCGAAGAGAAATGAATGACCGTCTAACATACTCATCCAGAATACCAGGCACCAACACTCCAGGGAACAAATATTCGGGGGCTTTCATTCACAAGGTGTTTGGCTTCTACAGACTCAACAGGATCGTGGTTATTTTGAGATACAGGTCTTCTGTTGTTTTCATATTTTGAGCCAACTTTGTCTTTTGGTCAGTCTGCACTGCCTCCAAGGGTATACTGTTACCAGGTAAGATTATTTTCATAACATTCCTTGTTATAAGTCATCCTTTCTGACATGCAGAGGGAGCCTTAATTTTCAGTCTGTCACAAGGAGCGAAAATGATGCCGTGTTTCTAAACCCGCCTTGATTGGTCATTTGCAAATTTGATACAAGATCTTAGTCCAAATCATTCAAGCCTGCTGTTCCACCCTCACCCTTTCTGCCCATTCTTAATCTTCTCCTCTGTAATTGGTATTAAGTATGTGGGATCCCAGGGGACAAATAACAGCATCTGAGGAAATTACCTACACACAGTCTGACCTCTTGCGTGCTTTCTTTTTGGATGCCAAATTAAGATATCCATCTTTGGGTGTTTGGACAGGTACCTGGAAGAACTAACAATTTTCTCCATAATAGCATTTTTCATAAATTGTGTTCAAAGGCTGGCATACCTAGCACAGCACTTTTTAATGATGTTTGGAATATTTTGGCCAATGAATGTGAGTATAGCTATAGCTCTTTCCAAAGCAGAACCTAAGAAGTCTATGGGAGAAATGCACTATGATGTTGCATGTTAAAAAAAAAAATCACCATTGTTTATGCTGTTTGGAGAAAATTTCTTACCAAAAACATATGTTTTCTCACAGCTTAAATTCCAAAATTTTGCTTAGCAAGAAGGCTGGGACTATCAGGGAAACTTTTCAAGGTTTAAATATGTTAAAAAGGTGGTAGTGATATTCGTTTCTAGAGTTTCAACAGTCCAGAAATGTGGGCTCAGTCAACTGCTGGACACAAGTCAGCAGTCAAATAAGAATGACTTTTAATAATGGGAACATGAGTTCCCATCGTGGCTCAGCAGAAACGAATCTGACTAGGAACCATGAGGTTTCGGGTTTGATCCCTGGCCTCCCACAGTAGGTTAAGGATCTGGTGTTGCCATGAGCTGTGGTGTAATTCGCAGACTCAGCTCGGATCCCGAGTTGCTGCGGCTGTGGTGTAGGCCGGCAGCTGTAGCTCCAATTTGACCCCTAGACTGGGAACCCCCATATGCCACGGGTACGGCCCTAAAAAAGACAGAAGACAGAAAAAAAAATAACAATGGGAACAAATTATCTTTTTTTTTGATTGGGTTTAATTCCCGTGAAGAAATTTGTTTATTTGTTTGATGTTTGTTTATTGCCCAAGAACAATTTACTTGTCTGTTGGGGACAAAATATGCATGTTGTTCATATTTTTGACAAAACATGATGGTCAGATTCTTGAGAAGGTTAGGTAATTGTCTACAGAGGTTTAAATTCTTTTTTTTTTTTTTTGTCTCTAATTTTTTAAAATTGAAGTATAGTTGATTTACAAGAGGTTTAAGTTCTTGAACCAAAAACTATTCAGAGACCAGGGTCATGTTTTTTCAACTTGTCCTTCCCTTTAACTGTTAAAACCTCTTCCATAGTAAGAAGCATCTGGGGGATGGAGAGGGAGCTTCATCTGGGCATTCCTAGAGGAGCAGTCTGGCATCCAAAGAAGTCACCAGCACTTTACCAAGAAAATTTCAGGAAGCACCACCCTTGGCCAACTTCAAGTGCTTAACTCACCACGACATGTATAGGAAATGAACAGAACTCTGCAGAGCAAATGAAGCATATCTCAGATTCCCCACTGCGGCTCAGTGGGTTAAGAACTGGACATGGTGTCCATGAGGATGCAGGTTCAATCCCTGGCCTTGATCAGTGGGTTAAGGATCTGGCGTTGCTTCAAGCTGTGGCGTAGGTCACAGGTGCAGCTTGGATCTGGTGTTGCTGTGGCTGTGGTGTAGGCTGGCAGCTGCAGCTCCAGTGTGACCCCTAGCCCAGGAACTCCTATATGTGTGGCCTTAAAAAAAAAAAAAAAAAAAAAAGGCATATTCCATGCTAAACAAAATCTCTGAGAGGGGTGGCAGTGGTCTGGGCACATGAGCCATGATTCTCACAAGGAGCCTGAGTACACAGGCTCTGAGTCAAAGAAACAGAACTCAGCCCGAGAAAAAGGGGATCACTGGATTCGTGTGGTTTGTGGGTGCCCAGGCAATGGCCATGAAACTACTTGGCTCCAGAACTAATAAGCTACGTTTTGGAAGCCTGTGTTCTTAGTACAACTAAGAGTTTTATGTTTGATACAGATGGTGTTTATATAGAGTATACGAGCTCAGCGTGAGAAGTAGTCATAAAACAGACTGGGGTTTGGTATAATTATTCACAATGACTATTGTATAATTGGATGCCATAACTATTATATAAAAAAATATTTTAAGAAGTAGACTCCGCTCCTACTTTCACAATACTTCTGAACAATAAGAGACATATGCTGTCAACATCGTAACATATCTTATGATGTTTACAAACTTACACAAGCTTTGGCAAGATAGCAACTACAAAAGGCCAGGTTCTCTCTTTTATATCCTGAGAGACCCACTTGCCCTAACTTACCTCCAGCAACAAGCTCACTTCCTAGTCACCCACAGGGCTGCAGGAACTCACTGCATTAGGCTACCCAAATGAATGGGCAGATGTGAATAACAATATTTTACCAGTTTAAAAAAACAGGTCTATTCCATTGGAAAGTGCTCATTTCTTTGGTTTTTCCCCAAGGCAACAAAAGAAAGTTCCGTTGGGCCAAACTGTGGCCCCTGCACATTAGCACAATGCTTATTTTAATGTTTCTAGATGGAATTTGTGAATCTATAGACATCCAATCACTCTAGACATAAACACTACGTCTTCTAAAAGGAAAAAAAAAAAATGATGAGGCTAGGTCCCTATTGCCCCCCAGCAAAACAACAAAAAAGAAAATTCATTAGAGTTTTAAGCGAAACTTCATTTCCTCTTAATTGCATTTACAAAGCAGGTCTGTGTTCATGAGCTCTGGCGGCTCTTCTTGCAGGGAACTGTAGAGCGTGGGAAGTAAATTTCAGAACAAATGACTTGGGTGAGAGGCTTGTTTTCTAACATGTGTGAAATGGCCGTGGAAATCCATACAGCTCTCTCATAGCCCCTCTCTCCAACTCACAGGTGGGCATCCACTGCTGAATTTTTGCCTGTGTCTCTCAAGGGTAATGGCTATGTTTTAATGACTGGAGTCCTTATTACAGAAGGATCGGGAGTTTCCAAGGTGCGCTGTGTTATCATGGAAAAGTGAGAAGCATCTTTCCTGTCTGGACACCTCTAATTTCCATGATTCCTGACACGGAGGAGTGGATGCCAAGAGGGAGACCATTATTCATGCAAGTCCACCACCTGTTGCCCTAATGATGGTGCCCTTGAACATTTATCTGCCAGGTAACAAGCATGACATCTGTGCCTCAGCAGCCAGGAAGAGTGAGGGTTACGTCCCTTGTTATATTGGCAGCCAATACTTAATGATCCAAGCCTCAACGGAAGCAACCTGTTTTAGGTATGGTTTCCAAAGAGACTGCTTCCAATTGTCCTCCTTGGCCCTAGAAGAGGAAGGTAGTGAAGTATGGCTTTAGTACCTACTGTATTATGCCTGAGTGTGCAGCTCCAGCCTTGCAGAGATTCTCAACTATCTTGTTGTTTCCGACAGTTGGTGGATGGCCAGGAATGCTCCTGATTCCAAGAGAACAGAAGCCCCGTACAATGAGCCCTGAGACCAGTTTCTCTGGCCAAAGAGAATATAAATGCTTAGTGAGCAAGGATGTTGGGGTGTTGCCTACTTGGATCTGGACTTACTCTGTTTTTTTTTTTTTTTTTTTTAATGTAGAACATAGACAAACACATGCATATGTATTTGTGTACTGCTAAGCCTGACCAATTTATTGCAACTGTTCCTTTATGACTCTACTATATGGTACCCCTTTTTACCAAACCTGGCTTAATTCTCTGGTACAAGCAGCTTAAAGGACTGTTAACAAAAAAGAACAGTTGTCCTTTCTGATGTTAACCTCAGAGCTTAGGATTTTCTTTCCAACACCCTCGCTTCCACTGACAGCTCCCTGTGAATGCATTGGCTATTAATCATCCTTACCTTTTCATGTTTACACATTTTATGGGTTTTCTCTAAGCTTGATGAAACAGAACTATCTATTCAGTTTACTTCTTATCCTTTATCCCACCTCCTCATTGGTCCACATGTAGGCCTAATATCACCTACAGGTATTTGTGTACAGTTGAGTCATTCACTCACGCATTTGTTCAGCAGATGTTTACATGGTGCCTTTTCTCATGTGATGGGGGATATGGTTTTATTCATTCAGTAAGTATTGGGGTACCTACTAAAATGCAGTGGATACCAAAGCAGGCGGGAGGCGGGATGGGGAGGGTGTGGAGGGGTGGATAGAGGGTAGATTGCAGGTATGAATAGAGCAGCTAAGGAAAGCCTCACAGAGTGGGAGGAGATGTGTGTTCACTGGGGGAAGGGCATCCAGGCAGAGAGAACGGCAAATGTAAAGGCTCTAGATAGTTGTTATGTTTGAGATGCTGCAAGGCCACTAGGGTGGCTGGAGGGAGATGAGCGCAGGAGAAAGCAAATGGGAAGCAGGGAGTCAGGTCGTGTAGGGTGCTGATTCTCATTTCTCACAGGAGATCACAATAGGCATTCATTTCTTTCCTTAGATATCATCATGAGATTATGGTTATGTATGTTGGGAAAAAAATGTGTCCTTAACTTTTCAAGCTACATACTGAAATATTTATGGATGGGATGAGATGATGTCTGGGATTTGCTCCATAATAATACAGGATGGGGGAAGTGGATGGGGATGTGGAAGGAACAGCTTTGGCCATGGGTTGTGAGATGTGGGGGCTGGGTTGTGTGTACATGGATGTCCGCGAATTTTGAACATACACAAAAGGTTCATCTGGAGAACCTCTAAAAATAAATAACTTCAGGAGTTCCCGTCGTGGCGCAGTGGTTAACGAATCCGACTAGGAACCATGAGGTTGCGGGTTCGGTCCCTGCCCTTGCTCAGTGGGTTAATGATCCGGCGTTGCCGTGAGCTGTGGTGTAGGTTGCAGACGCGGCTCGGATCCCGTGTTGCTGTGGCTCTGGCGTAGGCCAGTGGCTACAGCTCCGATTCAACCCCTAGCCTGGGAACCTCCACATGCCGCGGGAGCGGCCCAAGAAATAGCAACAATAACAACAACAACAAAAAAAGACAAATAAATAAATAAATAAATAAATAAATAACTTCAGCGACTGCTATGGCTGGGTTTGGGTGCAGCATAGACATTGTTTTTTGTCTATTTTAAGCCTCCCTAGGTTTTGTTAATATCCTTTTCACCTGAGAATAACCAGTATAGGATCTTCTAGGCCATTATTAGGACCTGGGCTTTGACTCTGAGTGAGAGAGGGAGTGAGGATTTTGAGCAGTAGAATAACCCAATCTGACTTATGTTTGAAACAGATCCTTCTGGCTGATGGATTGAGAATAAATTACAGGGCAAGAGGGCAGAAGCAAGGAGATCCAGGCAATTATAGATGAAAGTAATTACGAAACAGCCTGGTGACAGCTATGATAGAATGTCCTACACATAGCAAGGGAGGCTGAACACACCTATTCTCACTCTACCCAGACACTCCTGGTCAATGAAGGACCTTCCAAAACATGCTGGCTGGCTCCCCTGTCAAAGGGTAGAATACAGTATGCAAGAGTAACATGGGAGATTTCCACAACCACGAGACAGTCACATGCCCTTTAAGACTTCTGACTTCCTTTACCTGAAGCAATTATGTCCCAGTTAACTTGTCCAATCTTTGCCTTGATTTCGGATTTTTCATGAGGAGGGCAAAGTTAAAGGTTAGAAAGAAGAAACGCTTTTGGGGTCCAACATGCAGGAACTAAGCACCTCATAAACCATCTCTCACTCACTTGTGAATGTATAGAAATGCTTTGGAAGTTCAGCCAAACCAATCGACCTGTCTTTCAATGACAGGCTAACATGTTTTCCCATATGATGGAATCTTATAAGTAGAAATGGAGCATGTCCTATCCTCCTGGCTTGTATCATCCAAATACTATTCTCAGCAAACCTTCAGGAAACTTTGTTGAGGGAGTTCCCATTGTGGCTTCATGGTTAAGGAACCCGACTAGTATCCATGAGGACGCAGGTTCAGTCCCCGGCCTCGCTCAGTGGGTTAAGGATCTGGCGTTGTTATGAGCTGTGGTGTAGGTCACAGACACGGCTCAGATCCTGCACTGCTGTGGCTGTGGTGTAGGCTGGTGCCTACACTCTGATCTGACCCCTAGCCTGGGAACCTCCGTATGTGGTGGGTGTGGCCTTAAAAAGACAAAAAACAAAGAAACCAAAAACCAAAAAAAAAACCCAAACCTTTGTGGAATACACAACTATATACTATATACTTCTATAAGGCCATGTACTGTACTTAGTAGAAACAAATTGCTTAAAACGCAAACCCTGACTTTAGGGAGCTTACATTTTGACCTCCCTCTTCTTAAACAAACCACTGTGACTTGTTAATAGCAAATAAGAACTCAGCAATTATTTAATTTGTTGTGTAGTCACTACTGATTTTAAATCTCATGGAATACAGCGGCCATATCTTACACATGACCATTCATATACCCTCACCACCAAAGAAACTGCCGGGTCCACAAAAGATGCTCAAAGATTTTGGTGGACGGATTTCTAGATAATTTTCACATGAAATTCATAAAAAGATGTTTAAGAATGTTTAAGAATAGCACATCCAGGCGTTCTCATTGTGGCTTAGCAGGTTAAGGACCCAATGTTGTCTCTGTGAGGATGCGGGTTTGATCTTTGGCCTCACTCAGCGGGTTAAGGATCTGGCATTGCTGCAAGCCGCAGCCTAGGTCCCAGACATGGCTTGGATCCAACATATCTGTGGCTGTGGTATAGCCCTGCAGCAGCAGCTCCAATTAGACCCCTGTGGGTGTGCTCATTTAAAAAAAAAAATAGGAGTTCCCGTCGTGGCGCAGTGGTTAACGAATCCAACTAGGAACCATGAGGTCGCGGGTTCGGTCCCTGCCCTTGCTCAGTGGGTTAACGATCCGGCGTTGCCGTGAGCTGTGGTGTAGGTTGCAGACGCGGCTCGGATCCTGCGTTGCTGTGGCTCTGGCGTAGGCCGGTGGCTACAGCTCCGACTGGACCCCTAGCCTGGGAACCTCCATAAAAAAAAAAAAAAAAAATAGTGTATTCACTAGCAGTTATTACAGAGGAATGACAAGACGACTTCAGCTGATCTGAACCAGCCTCTGGAGCATAGGGATAGTTACCAAAATCTAACTTACCAAAGAGCACATGAGAAGGGGAAGCTGAACTGGTTAGAGTACCCAGTGACACCAAAGAGGGTTACAGAGGTGAGCAAGACCCTTCACACTGTCCCAAGCTTAAGCCCTTTCCCCCAGGCCCAGGCTAAGGGGGGGAGAAACCTAGCTTACTTCACCTCCCAAAAAACCTACCTTTGCCTTCCATGTTGATATTTCTCTTTGTACCGCCTCAACCCTTTTGCATATCATTTGATGTACAAAACCTAATCCTTTTTATGGCTTTAAGTGGAAGTGATTCTCTAGGTTGTGCAAGTATGAACATTGCCTTTTCCTTTAACTGCAAAGTGACTTTTGGTGGAAGGACAATGCCTTCTACTTTAGAAGCCCACAGCAGGTGCTCAATAGAGAGTTTTTAAAGAAATAGAATTAACAAAATGCATTATTCTGTTCATTCCTGTTTTAATTAGGACTCTCAATTGCAGGAGATAAAAACCCAAATCAAATTCACTAAGGGAAAATAAGGGAATTTGTTTGCCTCAGTAACTGAAAAGTCCAGCGAAGGGACTAGCTTCAGGCACAGCTGGTGCCAAGAGCACAGACAAGTTATCAGGGCTCACTTTCTTTGTGCCTTTGCTCTGCCATCTACTGTGCAATCTGCATCCACAGGTTCCATCCATGGACTCTTGGAAGTACCAACTCACCGTATCTTTACTGCTGGCATTTCCACCAGAAAGAAGATGTACTCTCTCACCATCCCAGGAAAATCTCATCACGTTAAGTTCGTTCCGATTGGGTCTTGTGCCTGAGCGTAAACCAATCACGGTGGATGATTGTCACGTCCTTCTCTGATTAGTTAGGCTCAAGTCACCCTTCATCCCTGGAGAGGATGGATTCAGCTCCTCCAGAAGTAAAAGGACTGAGAACAGGGAGCGGTGGCTCCCCTATAGGAAACCAGAGTACTGTTGCCTAAAGGAAAGAGTGCATGCTGGGTGGCACGAGCAGTGCACATAAAACACTTTCCACAAAGGGAATTCTTAGGGAGTTGGCTGACACAAAGCATCCAGTAGGAGTCAGGAAAAGGGTACACTTGCTTTTGGTATGTGCCAAAATAATCAGTTTTGTGGCTTTGGGAATGTGTTCTCTCTTGCTCTCAGCCAGCCTTTTTAGGGAGGACATTGCCTAAAGTCATGTCCAGTAATCTTTCCCTCAAAGTGAGCCCATATAACCTGCTTGCTGTTCAGATTCCTTGTCCTTGGTTTTACATGTAAGATAAGGAGAGAAATTCTTCTTTGCAACATCCACCAAAACACCCAGACCTCACTCGCCTCTTCTTGCTACATTCCCTGTGTGGCTGTTGAATAAATGATTGAACATGGGATGCACTTAATCTTCCCCACAATAGCTCTCCAAACATCTAATACTGTCAGATGCTTTCCTGGCATTTGAAAGTATGCCTGCAGCAAAGCCATCTATTGAATGTTCACTGTGACTAAGACCCGATGGACAAAGAAGACTGTAAAGCTGCCATTATTGGCAAAGTCAGTTGCTGTGGGGCCTCCTGGGGGAAGAGCAAAAGACACGGAAGGTAACACACTTAAAGCCAGCTAAGAGGGGGATGCTGGGGCTGGGTCCACTGAGTTGTCCACTGACTTGATGCTTTCCATATAGCATAACAGGGATGGATTCCTATCGGGGAACATTTTAGGATATGGGCCTGGGGATCAAGTAGAGGGGTTGGCCTTCCATAACATAAATGATGTCCCAGATGTTGCATGTGTCACTGTAAGGCTCTGTGCTTGGACTTCTTTCCACTTGCTCTGTGCAAACTCCTGATCCAGACTGGATTTGCAAATGGGACATTCCCTCCAATTTTCTGGCACAGCTACGTTTGATAATTTTAAAAAACTGCTGATACAATATTTCAGAGCTCTAAATGAATTGTAAACACCTGATAATGAATTCTACATAGCTTTGGTTTATTTCATTTATGATAGAATGACTTAGTGGTAGTTTCCCTGCTCTTTGTAATTTCTCTTTAAAATTATCTCCTGATCCATGGAACAGGATCCCCTGACACTGCCCTTCTGGCCATAGCTGAAGGATCAGGGACATCTGTCCCCAGGTGAGCCAATCGGTTTATCCCTTCCTGGAATCTGCCAATTGGAACAGAGCCTGAGGACCAAGGGAATGAAATTAATGTTTCCACTTCTCAGTGGTTCTTAGTCTTTTCTGTTAAATACGCAGATTCCAGGCGACTTCCTGAAAAATTCTGATTTCATAGGTCCAGATTAACAAGCACTCTTGTTAGGTGATTCCTACCATCAGGCTGATTTGGAAATGCTTGTTAGAGAAGGTCTAGGAACTTCCACCCTGGGATCTCCGTAGCAGGCTTGGTTCTTTCTCCCTAAGTTGTATGAATGTTCAACTCTTTATTCCATAAATAAGCCTAATACATGCTCTTTTGTCTTTAAATCGACCAGTTAGTTAGTTTTTATTACTTACAATGAAAAGCAATTAATTTGAAAAGATACCATGTCTAGAGGGACCAGCCAGATCAGAAGAGGAAGAAGTTACTGATGAATATGGAAGTAGATGAGCTAATGAAATAATCCCTCTAGCTGGTTGAAGAGGATTCCATACTATAATCTGCCCTACATTCATTTGCCCAGGAAAGGAGAAAAACATAATAAATGAGGGACTTTGACCCTTTAAGCAAATGAACAAACCGTAGCTACTGTTTTGCAGACCTTTGTGACCTATTATTATGTGTCCGTTGCCTTATTTTGTTTCCTATCATTTTATTTGCAGAAAGTAGCCAATGCCCCAGGCTCTCTTGGTCAATAACTCCTTTGTGTGAGAATGAATGGTCATCTTTGGATGCAACATTGATGTATGAGATAAACATGTGGCTGAAAAAAAACGCACCATGATCCCCTGTTTGACAGCTGGGTCAAGAAAGGCCAGCAGGTCAAATACTTTGACTTGAGTTCATTGTCAGTGGGTTGTTCTGTTTTCATTCAAAGTTTCTTAATTCTCAGGCACTGGTAGGTAGCTTCTGCCTACTTAACGCAAGGCGAGTCTGCTAAACACACGCAGTTGTTCTAGCCAAAGAGCCAAAATCTAGCGGTCATGTTACTTGGCTAGTTTGTCATTCAACCAGACATCTCCCTGTAGATAAACCTCCATCTTAAACACTAGAAGATTTGCAAATCAGTAATCTTCGAATTAATAGCAATGCACCAAGCAGAGGTTTCCAAAATGGACATTTTTTTTTAAATAAGAAGGAATCTCTTTACACCAGGAATGTGTGCATGCATATTTTAGGGTCCCAGAGTAAGAAGTATGTGCAAAAAGGTATCTGTTCCTTGAACTGAGTTCTATAGCACTGGTATACATTCTCTTTTCTCTGTTCTTGAAAGCCAAGTCTCAAAATAGCTCCAATATTTGGTGTGTGGTTGGGATTCTAAGTCACTCTAGATTTCCCTAAAAATACTTGCCTGACAGAATGACTCTTGGCAAACCAAGATAATTTGATATAGAGTAACATTGTCCACTATAATACATCAAACCTTTCTTCTTGGTCCTCAAGCCTGAACTGCCTTTTTGTCCTCTTTCACACTGACAGCCTGCTATCAATTCCAGCCAGGAGAACACAGCCTAGCTATGTGGCAGGTAATTAGTGGGCTCTATATCAGCAAGAGTTGGTCATTTTATTAAGCATGTTCACATCTTGTTAGCAGCTCCTCACCAGGGCCCAGCAGCATTGTGGCAGCTTTAGTTTGTTAATCTAATGTTGAGTCTCCTGGGTAATGAGGAATTGAGAAAGAACATTCAAATGGGGCAATATTTGCTGTCCTTATTTTTGTATTGCACCTGAGTATCTAATATCAGCTTTACGAGCCCACCGTCATGAAGCAGTGTCATCTTGTTCTACTTTTTTAAGTCTTTCCTCTCTATAAATGTGTCGTCGAAGTTGCTCAAAAAATACCACAGTGGAGTTCCCACTGGGGCACAGTGGGTTAAGAATCCAGCTGCAGCGGTTCAGGTTGCTTTGGAGGTGTGGGTTCCATCCCTGGCTCCATGCAGTGAGTTAAAGAATCTGGCGTTGACAGAGCTGCAGGTTGTAGGTTGCAGCTTGGGGCTGGGATTCAGTCCTGGCCTGGGAACTTCCGTATGCCGCAGGTGTGGCAAAAAACAACCAACCAACCAACCAACCCAGAGTGGAAACAATGCCATGAATTCTGAAAAGCTTCCCATCTCAATGTCTCTTCTGCTTTCGTGAAACTGTCTTTAGCATTATGCTTATGGATTCCCCTGACCCCCGCCCAGTTTTGTTGCTATGTTGAGAAAGTGATGTGTACCTTAGGGTGAATTAAGACATTTCTATTTTTCATGTGTTAAATAATAATTTCACATCTGCCCAAGACCAACCTGAACTTTGGGATCATCTGCCTCCGAATCAAATTTAGCATCATTCCATCTTCTATTCTTTCCTATATTCATAGTGAAGTAGAATCTGAAAGGTTTTCTGCTTGCCTAGTAGCTTGGGTAACAGAATCCCGGTTCATTCCCCTGTGGCTATGGGATATGGGATATGGGTGTTACCATTCTTGGCCCAAAGATGGACATATGAACCAGACCTGGCCAATCATCACATCTTATTAGTCACAGGGATAGATCTGGAGATGGGCATGTGACTCAGTCAGATCTCTAGGGAAGGAAAAATCTCGTGGTTCACTCAGGTTGCTCAGGAACAAACCTGTTTGTCACACGAACTCTAGGAAAGACGGTCCATGGGTGAAAATGGTGTGCACCTAAGGAGAGTGAAGCCAAGAGAAGCAAGAGTTAGCCTGCCTCCGGTGACATGATGTAGGCATGTACATCTAGGTGCCTACGGCATAAACTGGATAGTTTTCATGCCAACAAATTCCCTTTTCAACTGAAGCCGTTGAGTTGGGTTTCCTCATTTGTAGTACATGAGTCCGGGCTAATACTCATGCCTCTTTTCATCCTGGTTCATGTGCTTACCTTTCCTGCTCAATCCATTGTCTGCATCTCTATCAAAATCTGCTCATCTCCTAAGATTGAATTCACATATCCCTGCTTCCAAAAATGTTTCCCTGATACTCCTGTAGTCAAAAGGCATTGCTCATTCTTCTCTTTTTTTCCACCTAAAATTCTCTATGGCATTTTCCACCTTCACCTTTCACACCTCCATTTCCTTTTATCAGTAAGCTTTCCAGTGATACTCTATCCCAAACATTTTAGATATTCAATCATATGTGTAATTGAAATTAGTATCTTTGGAGGCTGTGAGCACTTTTATCTTCTTAGGAAACATTAGATTAGTGACTCATCTCCAAAGCAGCATTTCTGAAACTGTCCTGTGGAATACTTTAAGGTACTTGAGTAACAGGTAATCAGCTATTAGAGAGGTCTCATGGTCAAATAAACCTGGAAAACTTAAACAAAATTGAATTGGTATTTTCTATAGCCATTATTACACCAGTGAACAATACGATACTCTAGCAGGATATGGGGGGATGTGGCTGTGAATGGTATAAGTTTTAGCAGGGGTCCAGTTAGGTAGCAGAAGCCATATAGTAACTTGAATTGGGATGGTTTAAGGTAAAATAATCCCAAACCCCCAGTCCATCCCTCCCCCACACCTGTATCCTTTGGTAACCATAAGTTTGTCAGTCTGTGAGTCTGTTTCTTTTTTGCAAATAAGTTCATTTGCATCCTTTTTAAAAAAAAATTCCACATATAAGTGATATCATATGATGTTCATCTTTCACTGTTATTTAATTTAGTATGATAATCTCTAGGTCCATCATGTTGCTGCAAATGGTATTATTTCATTCTTTTTTATGGCTGAGTAATATTCTATTGTACATATGTACCACATCTTCTTTATCCATTCCTCTGTCGATGGACATTTAGATGGCTTCCATGTCTTGGCTATTGTGTTTTGTGTTTTATTTTACTCGTGTTTTTATTTATTTATTTTTTAAATTTTATAATGATTTTTATTTTTTCCATTATAGCTGGTTTATAGTGTTCTGTCACTTTTCTACTGTACAGCAAGGCGACCCAGTCACACATACATGTATACATTCTTTGTGTTTTTAAAATCTGTTATGATTATTATCATTGTTATTATTATTGCCTGGGATATTCTTTCTCTCTCTCTCAATAGAAATGGTATCAAGAGAGGATTCCAGGTACTGTGGAAAACTTTGGGACGGAATAACTTTGGTTTTATTGTGATACAGAGGTAATACCTCCACTAGAATGTAAGGTTCATGAGCAGAGGGATTTTTCTGCTTTATTCACTACTGTATCCCTAGCTATCTACAACCACAGCAGCCACTCGGTGAATCTTTGTGTGAATAAATGAGTGAATAGCTGATAACACCTGCCCTTCAGAGGCCTGAGGTGGAAATTCAGGTCATCAAGGAAAGCTAGTCCCCCAAAACAACTAGTAAGAAGTAGCCTCAAACAATTATCAGCAAAAAACCAAAACCAAAACAAAGATTAAAAATGCACACAGGAGTTCCCGTCGTGGCGCAGTGGTTAACGAATCCGACTAGGAACCATGAGGTTGCAGGTTCGATCCCTGCCCTTGCTCAGTGGGTTAACGATCCGGCGTTGCCGTGAGCTGTGGTGTAGGTTGCAGACGCGGCTGGGATCCTGCGTTGCTGTGGCTCTGGCGTAGGCTGGCGGCCACAGCTCCTATTAGACCCCTAGCCTGGGAACCTCCATATGCCGCGGGAGCGGCCCAAGAAATAGCAAAAAGACAAAAAAAAAAAAAAAAATGCACACAAACATTTCACAGAGGCCTTATAAAATACCCCACTCCCCATTATCCACAATCAAGAAACAGTCTTATACATTCATTAAGAGCAACTTGGTAAATATGTGTATTAGTTCCTTTAATAGTTCTGAGAAAATAAGAAAATACAGATGATGGGGCTCAGTGTGGGGTAGGGGACAATGTTTGACTTTGGAACTAGATGGACTAAAGTTGGAAAATGAATCTTGCCTTCATTACTCACTAGCTCTGTGATCTTGGAGCTTATTTCCTTATCTTTAAAAGGCAATGTTAACCCTTTCATTGCAAGGAGGTTGTACAATAATGGAAATGTAGTGTTATCGGGCTCAATGTCTTGCTCATAAGGGTCCAACAGATTACAGATATTATTTCGGTAAGATTGAATCGTCCTCCTACTTTATTAAAATCTTCTATAGCCTAACACCTCAAATCTTTATAATGACTTAAAAGGCTTTATATAATCTGGATCTTGAGTACCTCTCCATCCTGGGTTACTACCATTCTCATCTTACTCACTAAAGGAGCCATGCTGGCCTCCTTTCTGATCTTCCTGTGTGCTAAGCTTGTCCCTGCCTCAGGCCCTTTGCACCTGCTACTCACTCTGCATAATATACTCTTTGAAAAACTGGCTCCTATTCAGCCAAAATGTCATCTCCCCATCTCACATCACTTTCTGTTAAATGACTCTATTTTATTTTCTTCATGTAACTTAGCACTCTGAAATGATCTCATTTATTTATTTGCTTACTTGGATATTGCCTGCCTCTCTCTACTAAAATGTGAGCTCCCAAAGAACTAAAATTATATCTGTCTCAGTTTCTGAAGCCCTAGTATGTAGAACAGCACCTGACACATAATAAGCCCAGGAAATATTTGTTGCATGGGTGAATTTTTATT
This sequence comes from Sus scrofa, assembly GCF_054392235.1. Lineage (NCBI taxonomy): Eukaryota > Metazoa > Chordata > Mammalia > Artiodactyla > Suidae > Sus > Sus scrofa. Next base: position 34,307,189 of record NC_139388.1, read on the forward strand.
AGTCATTATCTTCCCTTCCTGTTTACTTAAACAAACATAACTAAATTGGTCACAGTTTTACACTGAGATTTGAGTTGTAATATGGAGTGTTTGGCAATGCACAAATGATGAGGCTGAAAATTAAAGAAGTAGAGGTACTAAGAAAGAGCAAGAGTCTTGAAGAAAACCCCCAAACTTTTTTCCCCACCAAAGTAGTGCGACTGATTTTCAATGTTTACCTCAGGGTCCCTTTTCAACATTCGTTTTTTACTCTATCATCAATCACTGTCAATTTGAAAAAGTACAATACTTAGGGTCATTTATCTAGACCTATTGGAGTCTAAAATTATGCAGCTTCAGTCAAATATATGTGAATAAAGACTGTCATTTCTGATTAATGACATGTGACTTGAATGTCTCACGAAATTATGTGTGCCATCCAAGCTTTACAGAAAGGTTATTATGTAAGGTCTTCTAATGTTTCTGCTTTTCCCTTTAAGAATCCTAGAGGATCCGATTTCTCTACAGGAAAAAAAGTGAATGTTAATGATTTCAGTTGTAATTGTTACGCAGGTTCTTGGTTTGCTGGACCAAGAGCGTTTTTCAAGTTGAAAATTCTCTTCCACTGGATGGTTAGGCAAGCTTATGATGTTGCTGTTTTGCAATTTTTGTTGCCAACATAGCCTTCCCTATTATTGAAAAAATAATCCATGTAAGACACTAATCTTATTCAGCTGATGCAGAAAAAAGAAGAGTGAAAAACATGCCAATTCTTTGTCAATTACACTTTCCATGATTCATCAACTCTCTTCTTGAAGCATAAAATTCCACTTCAGCCTAGTCCCAAAAACATGGGAAAGAAAGATTTGGAAAGCAAACCCTGAAGGAGAAAAAGCCAGGACTGAAATAATGAAAGAAGAGGAATTTTTCGTATGAAGTGACAGTGCCTACTTCTCCTCCGTGGTATCACCCCTTCTCTTGAACTATTTCCGTAAAATCACTTTGAGGATCCTTTTCTATCACGAGGATTATAAGAGGTCATTAGCAACCATCGAACCCACAGGCGCACCCTTGGGGGGTGTGAAGGCTTCTTTTCTGCCCTTGATGTCTCCTTCAAGGTGGAGGGAACTCCAGAGATGTGGCTCCTCTGGTTTTCTCTTCATCCCTTCCTTGTGGAAGTAAAGGGACATATTTGATTGTAAACATGAGGGGAGTAACTGGCTATGGTAGGCTCAAATCTGACTTTATTCCTCTTGGGAGTGAGCTCTCCATGGGGAGCATCATTTCTCTGCTTCTTTCATTCTGGGGGAGGCTTCTCTGGTCCAGTGCCACCAAGGCTAGGTAGTTACCTCTGTCCGATGTGGGCTTCAGTATGAGTAAATTCATGGACCTATCATTCCTGATGGCTCCTCTTCCACTTTGGTCTCTATTCATTTACTGAGTGACATTTTGGCTTTCATCTTTCTTCCTTGTTTCATCAATTTACATAGATGCCAGCTGTGGTTGGGAGGGTCCATTTTCAAGGACCTTCCTCAGAGGCTGAAACAGTTGTGTCCTCCAGGGTCATAGCAGGAAACTCACATTATATTTGAAAAGTCCAATAGTCCCTTAGTCCCTTCCCAGGTGCCCCATGCATAGTAAACATCTTGAGCTCATTAAAAAAAAAGTCATACAATAAGTTAGGGAGTCTCTACTATGTGCTAAGCTCTATCGTAAGTCTTGATATGAATACAAAAGACCCCTGAAACGTGGCCTTTACCTGAAATATTTTACTTAGGGTTAAAAGTCATTTTTAAAAAAAGGCACAACAGACTATAAATAGCTGGAACCGTTTATGGGTTGGGTTCTCGGCATTCAGAAGAGAGAGCAAATTGGAGCTTAGAGTGCATAGAGAAAAATTCTTGCAGGAGCTGCACTTGAACTAAGCCTTTAAGGATGAACAGAATTAGAATGATGAAGGAGCCATATTAGCCATGGTTGTCTTGGTTCCAAGTGATGGGATCAAATTCAAACTGGCATAGTAAAAAAGGGAATGCTTTAGTTCACAGCTGAAAGCCCAGAGGTAGTGCTGTGTTTAGGCATAGCCGGATCCTGGGTATTCAGTGGTAGTCTCGTCTTCTTCATCTCTTGATTTACATATGCTTTACCTTAGGTTGGCTTCATTCCCAGGCAGGCTGTCTCTTTGGTAGCAAGATGTCTGCCAGGATTTCCAGATTTAAATCTCACCAGCCATCCCAACTAAAAGCAAATTCTCAAAAAAATTTAAGAAAAAATTAAAAGAAGAAACAAAAACAACAAAGAAAGAGTAAATTCTCTCTTCCAAATGGTTCTAAAAGTCATGGGATTCAGCCCAATGGACTTGGACTGGGTCACAAGCTCCTCCTTGAAATAGTTCTTGTGGCTGTCTGATCCTTATTCTCTGTTGAGCAAAGATTAGTGGATAAACAGGGAGTAGGAGTGTTTCTCCATGGAAATTTAGGGTGCCATCACCAAGACACATGGAGGAGTACATGTTCGATGGACAAATGTAAGACACGGCCATAGGAGGTAAATCAACAAATGTATGAGGGAAAGTGCTGTTTAACTAAGAGGTGTTCTATAAATACAAGTATCTGGAATTGGTTATGGAGGGGCAGTTGAAATAAAACTTGATTAGAAGGACATCATCCTGGAAGAAAATGCTATGTTCATGGAAGAAAGGAGAATAAAGGTTGATAAGAATGTACACATATCCTGGAAACAGTGAGCAAATAAAGCTAGACGAACAGAGTGGACCAAAGCATAGAGGAACTAGAAGTTATCCAGAGGCTAGTTAGATTTTATGCCCTATGTAAAAGCAATTAGCCATTGAGAGAGGTTAAATATCTTCTTTAAACACTGTACCACTCTATTTGCTATGTCAATATACTGAAAAGGCCTCCCAACCGCTTTTCTTTTCTGAAGGGAAAGGCAGTTGACTCACCAACTTTCATTCCTCCCAAGAAGCTTGGCATGAGCCAATCAGGGAATTCCTTACTTAACCAGTGAGTGACTGAGTCAGAAGAGGGCACGAGGAGTTCCTGCTGTGGTGCAGTGGGTTAAGGATCCAGCATTGCTGCAGCTGAGGCAGAGGTCACAGCTATGGCTCAGGTTCGATCCCTAGCCTGGAAACATCCATATGCTGTGGGTGTGGCCAAAAAAAAAAAAAAAAAAAAAGTGGGCATGAGATTCAACTGCAACTCATGAGAGGTGAGAGGTCCGCTGGAAGAACTTCTGCAGAAGGTTTTAGATTTTAGATTTCTTAGATTTTTTTCCTAAGAAAGATCTAGGGAGACACTAGTTTCATCTTCCATGGGAAGCTGGTCCTGATCTAAAATTGTTGAACCTTTTTACTACCAGGCTGAGGATGGAGCTCACACTAGGAAGACCTAAGAACCTGCATTCTTGATGTCACAGTTCTGAAGGTCTGCTCTACTTTGTGACATGATAAATGTCTTTATTGTTTTAGCCAACTTGAGTTATTTTTTAATTTGCAGCCAAAAGTAACCTAAGAGATAGATATTTTATAACAGAAACATAGATACAGAAATCATTATAAAGGCATTTAATTATTCTTTTATTATCCACACAATAAAGTCCTCATTAAAATATAAAAGAAAAAGTTACAATATCATGCACAGAATTATATGTTTATGGGCACTGCAATCTTATGGAGGAAAAAAACACTAGAAGGAAATTAACTAAAATCTTAACAGTCCCTTTTAGGCACTTAAGTACAGACGATGTGATAGTTTTCTTCTTTCTATTTCCTTTCCAAATGCTATATTGAAAAATTTACTTTTATAAAAATTAGAAAACATGTCCCCCCCCAAAAAAAATCCCAAATTCAATTAATCTGAATTTTAAGGAATTAATTCTGGTTGATATTTTATTGTCTGGGTAATTTAGAACCTTTTTGATTTCAAATGTTGTCGTTAGAAACTGTTCTGAAATATATGAGTCACTTTTTCTATCTCACTAAATTGTGTAGTCACCAGAACGGAATTTTTCTTTACTGATGGCAAATGTCGCAGGCTTTAGGTCATCTTTCTGAAGGTCAAGGCCGGGAGATACAAGCTGGAAATTAGGAAATTAGGCTTAATCTGTACTGATGGAGTACCGTCCTGGAAATGGCCCGCTTTCTCTGTTCTACAGTGAGTTCCCGAGAGTCATGTGTACTCTGTTATTTGAATGATTTACTTAGTATTTCTTTTCAAATTGGTTTACTCCCCTTTCAGAAAAGAATTAATTGAAAAGGAAAATTTATACCACAATAAAAACTGGTATCATTTGAGATAAGTAGAAAGCAACCTACAAGGATAACTCAAATAAAAGGTAATGTTATTAATCATATTCTCTCTTGATACTACTGAATGCTAAAGGTTCCGAGCCTGAGTCCTGGCATGTCTTTATTTAAAAGAGAGATTATCAAGTGTTAAAGAGATATTCAGGAGCCTATTAGTACTAACCTGAGTCTTCTTGAGTAGTGAGAAGGGTTGAAAAGGATTAACACTCATGCTAAGAGATTCAATATTATTTAAAATTACATTTCAGTGCCATTTGAAATCGCATCCTCCAGACGACCCAAAGTGACTTATCTTTAATATTTGTGTGTTCCCAGTGGTACCTGCTGCATTTCACGTTTTAGGAAACAGTGGCTGAACATTAAAAGCATTTGGAGGGTTCTCTCTTTCTCTCTCTCTCTCTCACACACACACAGACACAGACACAGTCCTCAAACAGTAGTGTGCATCAAAATCACCCGTAGTGCTTGTTGAATTATAAAGTTTCCAACTCAGGAGGTTTGGCATAAGGCCTCAAAATCTGCATTTCTGATAAGATCCCAGATATCACTAACACTGCCTCTGAAGAGGTTGTGCAAATTTGTCAGAAATGCAAAGATCCTCTCCCTACGTTGAGGACCACTGCACTTAATAGTAGAAAAACTAATGTAGGACCAAGTTCAACATGGTTTTGCCTCCTCAGTTTCCTTGAAGCCAATCCATGCTGGTCTATACAGTAAGCAGAAGACTGGAGCAGAGTTGAAATCCAGATGAATTAAGATGCATATATTTCTTAACCTTTACTCTGGTGAGGAGTACAGCAGTTCCTACAAGTTGAGCTGCAGCATAGAGTAAATAGACCCGCTCTGAGAAAAGGTCAGTACACATGTTCTGCTACAATCTAATTTCAGACTATTGCCCTATGCCCTATTACTCACTCTGTGCAAGAGATACAATGGTGAAAAGCTTGAATTTAATTGTCTCTTCTGTACTAAAAGCTTCTCAGCCCACAGAATAGTCATGAAACTACAGAGAAGAGCTAAAGAAGACAGGCTTGTCCAACTACTGCATCACACATCACTTCTGCTCTAAGACTGCTGCTTCTCGGCTCTCCATCGGCATTTGGGAGAAGCCTCCTTTTAAATCTTTAAGCAGTCCTCGCCTCTGTTTTCCTGCCTCTTCACTCACTGCATGTCACTGCCAAGAACGAGATATGGAGACTTATTGCAGAAAGGAGCCCTGAACACGTCTTGCTGTGGCGTGCTAGCTATTCGCCAGCCCTTCTGCCGATGGTGGAATTGCGTTTAGTTTCTATGACTTAATAATTACTTTAATTTCACTTCACACTGTTCTGAAGAACTCTTTTTGAATGAAGGGCACTTACCACACTCCTAGTGCTCGCCTGGAACCGACACAGCTAATCAGAATGTGTAGAATTAAATAAAAGAGTAATTATGGGAGGCTGTGATGTGTTATAACAGATGTACCAAACAAGGCTGGATCAACTCATTGCTCAGAAGAGATATAATTTATTAAGGCAGTTTCAGCACAGATCTTACAGGCACAAGTGGAAGCATTTAACAGGGTAGAGGAGGAGAGAAAAAAATGAAAGTTTCTGAAGCACGGAATTTAATAAAAAGATTCCAATTACTTTATTTATTCTGTGCACTGTTCAGGTGCATCTTCCCATAGTCCCTGGGGCTCAAATCTGTTTGCATTTCCTGTCCATGGGAAATAGGTCCCTTCTTGGTTCAAATGGCCGTGAAGGAAATGTCTCTAAGGGTAGGGTAGGGGCTGCAGAGGTTAAAGACACCTCCCCACCCCCAAGGATCTAGAGTAAGCCCCCAGTCAACCAAACTACTCGTCTCTCCCTTTCTTTTAAGATGATCCACGGTGTGCTAGGTGGAAAGCTCAAGGTAAAAGCAAACGACGGTCTATGTGGAATTTAATTTTAAGATGAAGAACTTATTTATAAAACAAAAACACTCACAGATTTCAAAACCAATCTTACGGTTACCACAGGTGAAACTGTGGGGGTGGGGGAGGGAGGAATCGGGAGATGGGGATAACATGTCCTCTTCACTGTATGAAATAGATAATTAATAAGGGCCTCCTGTGGAGCACAGGGCTCAACTGTTTGTGATCAACTATATGGGAAAAAGGAATGGTTAGATGTATACGTATAACTGAGTCACTGTGCTGTACACCTGAAACTAACACAACACTGTAAGTGTACGCCAATTAAAGTGAAAAATAAAAAAAGCAAATGAGGGTCAGGCTATTGGAAGTAGCTGAATTGATGGTTTGCTTCCCATGCAGCTCTGAGCTATGCCAGCCTCTCAGGGAGTGTTTTCCCTTCACACTGCATGGTTAAAGCAGCCATGTACTTAGAGCTCATTAGCTAAATTAGATTTATTTCAATACCAGTCTTATAGAATTTAGCTTTTGCTGTGGATACAGACTCTTGCTAGGCATAGTCATGAGGGAAAGAGAAGGAAGAAAACAAGGTGTTACATCTTCCCGAGGCTTCTGATGAACTATTAAGGTCAAGACGAGCCCATGCACTTTCAAATCTGAGAAGAGTTCCAAGATGTCGTTAATTAATGACTTAAAAAATGATGTCTAATTATTCACGAACAGCCTAAGGGAGAGTCTGTGACACTTTGAAGAAGACCCAAGTTTTTACTTAATCTTGGGGAAAACCTTGAGTGAACGTCAAGTGACCTGCTGTCCTTTAACAGGTTTGATTGGGCACAGGTGGCCTTTAAAGGGTGACTTTTTTAGTTGTCATTTGTTCTTCATTTGTCCTCTGTACAATCCGTATGGAATTTTTATCATAGGCTGTGTTGGGCCACATTTTCATTTATTTTGTTATCAAACTTTTATCTACCTATCTAAATGTTTATAAAGTTTACAAGGGCATATATTTTCTTTTTCTCAAGTTTGTCTTGCTTGCATCCACAACTAGGCATAAAGCCTTTTTTTTTTGAAGGCCTCACCTGCAGCATATGGAAGTTTGCAGGCTAGGGGTCCAATTGGAGCCATAACTGCCGGACGACGACACAGCCACAGCAACACCAGATCCGAGAGGCCTCTGTAACCTACACCACAGTTCACAGCAAGGTTGGATCCTTAACCCACTGAGCAGGGCTGGGGATTGAATCCACATCCTCATGGATACTAGTCGGGTTCGTGACTGCTGAGCCACAACGGGAACTCCCCACAACTAGGCATCAAGCTTTCTGAGGATGAGGATTATTTCTTATTCATCCATGTATCCATCCATGCATTTAGGACAGCGTTTTTTTCCTCAGAAGCAGTACATCTGCTAATTGATTATAATGCAGTATAATGATGACCTTGGCTGTTGAGGTCTGAAGGAGCACAAATCCCCAGTGTGGATAATGAGTAAATGTTTCTTTCACTTTTCCTTTCTTTTTAACATTGTACTGGTAATGAATGACACCAGAGGGTATTTATGAGGCACAACAGACTACACCAGAACAAACACAGTTTTCAATCTGGAGACCTGGGCTCCAAATACTACTTGCCTGGCACCAAGGAGAGTTCTGGAAACCCTTCATCACTTAGGTGGCCAATAGTACAATAGTACTTACCCACACATGGATTTGGTGCAGATCAAATGAAATGCTCCATGAAAAACATAAAGAGAAGTTCCGGTCCTGTATAAATAAATAGAAATTGTTGTTTATGATAATAGAACGGAGAGAATGGAGTGCACATTGAAATCAGCATAAACCAGTTTGATCAAGTCCAGACAGTTTGGCAGTTTCAATAAATCTCATGGCTTTATAAAGTTTCTATTGTTTACTTGAAAAATCCTAACATTTTCCAAAAAAACAAATACAGGCCTCTTTAATTTGGGCTGCCTTGTGGAATGAGAAGGGCAGATGGTTACCAAATGGGCCGGTGGATTAGTGGGAGGCAGCTGGATTAATCGTCCTTTTCATCAGGTTGGCCGATCTTGGCTGGAGAAAAGCAGGTTTGTTCCACACTTGCCCCGTACCTGCATGTGCCTGTCGAATGCCACAGGCATGAGGAGACCTGGGATCTGCCCTCAGATCCCGCCCCCTGCTCCCAACCAAGCCCTAATGAAGGCTTGGAGAGGGCGACGCAGAGGTGTTGGCACTTAAAGAGCCATCTGCTGATTTCTGCCCCCATGCCATCCTTTTCCAGGAAGAGCCCTATATTTATTACCCTTGAGAAACCACCCTCCTCTCAGCCTCTGGAAAGGTTATGTGACTCATGCCTGGTCAGTCAGAATACTGTACTGACCCGGCTTTTATGGGCACCCCGCCCACGCCAAGCCATCTAGGTCCAGAGATTCAATTTGAGAGCTTGTGTTTGAACTCTCAGAAGGAGGCTTCTCTTTTTCTTTTCTGTTTTTATGGAAGTGTGGTTGCTTTACAACACTGTGTCAGTTTCAGGTGTTCAGCACAGGGATTTGGTTTTTATTTTGCAGATTATACCCATGATTAGAATTCCATGATAGGACACTGGGTAGAGTTCCCAATACGTACATCTTTTTGCTTATCTATTGTAGGTGGGGTAGTTTGTATTTGTTAATCACATACTCCTCACCTGTCCTTCTCCCTTCTCTCTCCCCTTCGGTAACCTTAAAGTTTGTGTTATATGTCTGGGAGTCTGTTTCTGTTTCATAGGTAGATTAATTCGTACTGTTATTTTAGATTTCGTATGTAAGTGATATCATATAATATTTGTCTTTCTCTGACTTATTTCACTCAGTGTAATATTCTCTAGGTCCATCCAGGTTGTTGCAAAAGGCAATATTTCTTTCTCTTCTATAGCTGAGTAATAGCCCATTTCTAAATATATACTACATCTCTATATGTGTATGCATATATATATATATATATATATATATATAAAACATATACATTATATATGTATAATATATATACATGGTATATATGTAGATATACCATGTCTTCTTAAACTGATCAACCATTAATGGGCACTTGTGTTGCTTTGAAGCCTTCTTTCTCTTGATACTAGAAGGATGTAAGTTTGGAGCTCCTGGTTGTCAATCACATGGGATTGTGTGCCTAAAAATGGAGCCATCGCTGAGGAAAGCAAAGCTGAGCCATAAAAACACCTCACTGGCTTTATTGTTTGAGTGTCTGGTCATAGTGACTCACCAGCAAGTCCTTCCCTGGAGTTTATAATGGGGTTACAACCAGCACACATTTCTCAGAGGTGAGTGGGACAAGAGTAAAATAAAGGAGGTCAATAATAAGGTCTTATAAATTGGAGAATGCTTTGACTGGCCTCCTTCTTGACCGGCCCTCCCCCTACTCCACACTGTCCATCTGTCCTAACTGGAATCACAGTTATATATTATTTACTATTGGCTCTTTTTTTTTTTTTTTTTTTTTTTTACGGCCACACCCACAGCATATGGAGGTTCCCAGGCTAGCGGTTGAATTGGAGCTATAGCCGCTGGCCTACACCACAGCCACAGCAACGCGGGATCTGAGCCATGTCTACAACCTACACCACAGCTCATGGCAACTCCGGATCCTTAACCCACTGAGTGGGGCCAGGGACCAAACCTTCATTCTCACGGATGCTAGTCAAATTCATTTTCACTGAGCCACAATGGGAACTGCTGCTATTTGTTCTTGAAGTCATGTCATATCTTTGAGTTTTGACTCCCTAGTAGATCCACTTATCCTCAAGGGTGAGGTTTTGTATTATTTTGGCTCCTACCTGACATACAGAGCTGCTTAGAGTGTACAGGCTCAAAATTTTATCTCTGCCTGGACTATTGGGAAACTGGGGGTATTTGTTCAACTCTCAGAGGACAGTGATTCTCTCCATCAGATCTGCATGTAGCTAGAGTGGACAGGTTGCTTGGCTTTGGCTAAGATTTCTCTTACCAGCCACAAGAGTCATAATAAGGGAACTCTGCCTCAGCTTTTTAGGACATTCCCAGGTTTGAGGGTGGAGGGCAGGGAAGGCTCTGTGTACCAAAGAGCAAGTCTCCTCATTTCCTTCTGCCTTTGCCATCTTGTCAAGACTTGCACCACCACGTGTGTTTCCTTAATTACAATAGCATCTGACTGCTGATGCTGCAGTGTGTGTGTGTGTGTGTGTGTGTGTGTGTAAAACTGGGACAGAGGACAAGGCCTCTCAACAGCTTTGTTACCTAGACCCTGGATCAGGATGTTCACGCAATTCTCATGAAGTCATAGTTCTTTTAGTTTCTCCCTATTCCTCTTTCCGTGGGCCCTCAATCAGATCATTCAGGCTGAATGAGGCCAGAGGTTCTGTTGAAACCCCAATGCCAAGGCCTTCTTTTTTCACCTCCCATCCCCGCTTCCTCCCTCCCCCGCTACATCAGAATAACTTCCTCAGCTAAAGCCAAAAGCAAGAGCTCTGTACTTAGTCAATGGTCCTCCGCTAGAAGCAGCCAAGTCCCAGGTCCGCCCCAGTCAAATCACGGTTATCTCAACAACTAATGTAAAATGGGCTTTTATCATGACTTTACAAAGGGCTTATTAATGCTTTATAACACTGCTTTGCGTCAAGACACTCAGACCGTGGATGGTGGCCATGATCACAGTGTTTGTAAGGGGCAGGGCCAAGTTTGGAAAAGATGTCTTCTAACTTCGTATTTTTTATCAGATCATTTCTCTTTCCATAATAGTAGCTACTGGGCCAAAATGCTGAGACCAAGCCCCTATAGTTCCCCAATCCTCTGCATAGCTTTCTTTTTAGCTTCTCTGGGTGAAAACAGAGCCCTCTCCCACCCGATTTCATCTGTGAAACCTTGAGGTGGTGAAGGTGGACATTCAACACAATCTCTGTGAGATACATGCACAGGGCCCTTGGCAACTTCTTCAGTGCTGACCAACCCTGAGGGTTCCCGGGACTCAAGGAGAGGGTTATGGTGGGCTGGTATTCTAGATCCTTGGAGCAGAATTCCTCCCTCGCCTGATGAGTTGTGATTATTATGAATGATAAAGAGGTTCAGTGCTTTATTATTCTTACTTTTAAAAATTCTGAAGCAAATGTTTCTCTCTGCACCATAACGGATCATTTTAATTTCCTTGCTTTTGCTACAATAAAAATTGACGTTAAAGGATGCCTGAGGCAGTGTAATGAGAAAATGAAATTAGTTTTTCAGTTGACTGATCAAAAGCATTTTATATGTGATAATAAACAGTTTATTTTACTCTTTGCTTATGACATAATTAATGGCAAAAATATTTTCCTGAAATTCATATTGTCTCTCCTTCCAAGTTCCAGGAAAATAATATTTTTGTAATTCCCCAGATTGGACCAAAAAAATAAACTTTACTGTCCCCTGCTGAAGAGACTTCATAAACTTTGCTTAACCCTTCATGATTTGTGGCTACTATTAGACCAATCAGGTCAGGGAAAATGCTTGTCTGCTACATTTTCTCCCCAGGGGACAGCAATATTTCTCTACTGAAACTGAAGCCAGCCCTTCCAGTGGTCTTTCTTATTGGAACGCTCTTCTTAAAAGCCTGACAAGCCCAGGTTTATTGTCAGGATTAAAAGGCACAAGTTTTTCAAAAAATGTAGATTGGTTGAAACCCAGCACACTGAACTTTTTTGATTTGTGACTTTGAAAAATGTTTCTTTTTCTCCATTAGTAAGATAAGACGATGATGGATTTGAATGAATGCTGAATTGGGATTTGAAGACCTAGCAACTAATCCCAAATATCTCCTTCCCCATGGGTGAGTTGGGTATTTCAATTTAATTTAGTTCTATCTTGGTTTCCTCATCTGTCCATCTTCCTAATTTATCTAAATAACAAGTAATAACTGGGGACTTGCTCTGTGCCAGGTACACCAAGACGTATATGCAAAGTCATTTCCTAACACACTGCTAGTCAGGACAGAAAACTGCGGGCAACCTGTATTGGTTAGCTTTTACTGCTTAACAACTACTCTAAAATATGGTGGCTTAAAATAATAACCATTTTATTTGGCTCATGACTTTATGAGTTACCTGAGTGGTTCTTCTGGTCTTAGCTGACTTGGTTTTTTGTCTCTTTCTTGATTTTCTTATGTCTGAGGTCAGTTGGCATTTTGCAGCTGGATGGTCTAGGATGGCCCCTCTCCTATGTCTGGTGGTTGGCAGCCTGAATAGTCAGTTGGAACAGTTACTCTTGCTCCATGCAATCTCTTAACCTCCAGGAGGCTAATCTGAGCTTGTTTATATGGTGGTCCCATGGTTCTGAGTGCAACAAGAGAGAGAAAGCCTCAATGTACAATGTTTTTTTAAGCCTTCGCTTGCATCATTGTTTGCTCTCATCCAGTTGGCCAAAGCAAGTCAGATGGCTTAGGAAGGTACTACGGAAGTCAGGGTGGGGAATCTTTGCAGCCTCTTTGGCAGACAGTCTATTAATGACCTACATAACCATCAATACCAATAGTTGATTCGATGACGGTTCATATTTGCTTTTTGCACAAAGTTTTCACACCTTTTTGTTTGGAATGTTCTTTTCTCTTTACTTATTTAACTCATTTTCTTCTTTTAGAGCTCAGCTTGAGGACTTTTCCCTGGTTCTTTGACTGGGTCATATCCCATATCTAAAGCTCTCATAAACACCACGTACCTTCCTCTGTAGTCCTTCCACACTTGTAATATGACATTAGTTTGCATGATTATCTAATGATTATTGGTTATCCCACCAAACTGCAAGTTCAAGAGCACAAATTCTTGTCTAGTTTTTTTTTTCTTTTCAGGGCTATACCTGAAGCATATGGAAGTTTCCCTGCTAGGGGTCAAACTGGGGCTGCAGTCACTGGCCTACGCCACAGTCACAGCAATGCCAGATCCAAGCCACATCTGTGAGCTACGCTGCAGCTGGCAGCGAGGCCAGATCCTTAACCCACTGAGTGAGGCCAGGGATCGAACGCACATCCTCATGGATGCTAGTCACGTTCTTAACCCACTAAGCCTCAGTGGGAACGCCAACATTTGTCTAATTTTTACTTATCACTGTTCCCTCAGTCTACCAGAGTATCTGGCATACATGAAAGTACTCAATAAGTCATTGCTTTAGGCTATCTTTAATATTTTTCAATGTCATGTCACCATAGAAGTCTTACATAACTTTTATTATATTTATTCCTAAGTACTTGATGTTTTCTGTCAATCTTTAAAAATTTGGAGTTCTCCTGTGGTGCAGTGGGTAGGGGATCTGGTGTTGTCATTGCAGCAGCTTGGGTTGCTATTGCGGCATGGGTTCGATCCCTGGCCCAGGAACTTCGACATGCCATGGGTGTGACCGAAAAATGAATTTATTTTCTTTTTCTTTGTTGCTGGTAGATAAAAAATACAATTGAGTTTTCTGTAACAACCTTGTGAAAGCAACCTTGCTACATTCGCTAATTAATTCTAATGCTTTGTAGATTTTTCTTGAATTTTCCTCATATGAAAATGAATGGATAGTGACTATTTTATTTCTTCTGTTTAAATTCCTCTCTCTTTTTTCCCCTTACTATAGTACCCAGGAACTTCATTACAGTGTTGAGTAGAAGTACTGATATCAGGCATCCTTATCTTATTTGAGATCTCAGAGGAAATCATTTTGCAAGTCTTCATTAGTATGAAGTGTGCTAAGTATTTCTTTATCAATTTAATTCTTAGGGAACTTTAAAATATACAAAAAAGTAGAAAGAATAGTATTATCAGCTCCATGTGCCATCAAGGGGCTGTAACAACGATCCATATTTTACCATTCTTGTTTATCTATAATCCACATTTTTCTTTGCTCATAAAATATTCTGAATCAATTAATAAATATAATCCTATCTGTATGGACATAGAAAAATGCCTACCATGTGGTAAGTGAAAAAATACATACACACACACATATCCTATTTTTGCCTTAAAGCTACATATGTATAGGTGTATATCTATACATGCATATGCATAGAAGAAAGACGATATTCTTCAAGCTGTTAACAGAGGCTACATCTGGGAAGTGAGAATGGGAGGAGAGGATAGATGCAGTTTTTTAAAAATACACTTCTATGTTAGCAGAATTTCTTTCAATGAGCTTTTGCAGTGTAAGAAAACCAATAAAGGAAAATAGATTATTAAACAGCTAGTTTGTGAGCCCTGAGTAAAGAATTCAATGATCCAGAAGCTAACAAGCTATGCAAAACTCATTTCATTTCTTTCATGCTCTTTAAAAAATATGATTATTAGACTGGTCGTTCAAGGGAATGCAATAGCGTAGTATATCTTAACATCCCTTGATCTGGTTTCTTGTGATATTCTTGTGGACAAGGAGGGGACATGCAGTCTGAGGAGTGTTCTGTCATCCATCAGTATTTATGGAGAAACTGCTATACTGCAGGCACTTCTCCAGGGTCTGGGGTAGAGCACTAAACAAGTTAAACAAGGTCCCTGTCCCCAAAGATGTTCTATTCTAATTGGGGGGACAGTCAATACACACATGAGCAATTATAGATGCTATCTCCTCTGAAGGGAACAAGGGGATGAGATAAAGGGCAATGAATTGTTTACTGGGTGGTCCAGGAAAGTCTCTCTGAATAAAAGACTGTGAGATCTGAAAGCTAAGAAGAGCCATCCAGGAAGAACAGGGAGAAAATCTACTTTGAGGGCCTGACTGGTGTAGAAATCATAAGGCAGGAATGAGCTTAGTGGGCCCAAGGAACAACATGGAAATTTCTAATGGTAAAAATACATGGTTCAGGAAATCAGAGCAATTTACTCATGGACACAATTTTTTCCTCTTTGGCAGCACTGGCAGTTAGCTAGTTCTGCATACTTTCAATATTTGAATAAAATAAGGATCATCTGGAAAATCCTTTTGAATTTTAACCTTTTATTTTTGAAAAGCTTTCTAAAGAGTATATGTTATTTCTTCCCCTTAACAAGTCTAGGGAAATCCATAAATTACGTGCTCCTTAGAAACCTGAGGGTCTTATAGGGTTGTCAGTCTATGTTCTCCACATCATTCTTTTTCAGTTATATATATATTTATATTTAAATCCATTTTTAAATATATATATACTTAAATTCATAGAAAGCTTTTAAACCCACCATTTTAACCTGATAAAGTAAGTATATTTGTTAGAAACAAATTATGGATAACGAATTTAATCGTAAAACACTACACAGTACTAGTAATCAACTATAATAGAAAAAAACAAAACTCTTACAAAGAAATACAGCAAACAAAGAGATATTAGCAATAATCACTATTATTCAACATTTGCGAGTCTTAGCCAATGAGACAAGATACGAAAAAGAAAGGATAAATATTAAAAAGAACAGAGTCCTCATTTTTACGGGACATGATTGTCCACATATAACATCTCAAAAATAAATCATGAAAAACATTGAGGCCAACGACAGAGTTCAATGAGAATATCAGACTAGTACAAAAATGGTGTTTTTCTAAATTTTAGAAATCAACTAAAATAACAGCTACGATCCACTTAGTGAAAATAAACGATCAGAAAAAAACAAATTTTAGTCAAAATGTGATCTTCAAGAAACTTCTGAAAACCACAGAATTTTATTGAAATTGCTTTACTCTCTGCCAACTGTTTTTAGAGGTAAAAAATCAACCCTGCCATCACTTGGAACTGTCTTGATTTTTCAGCATTTTAAACTCTACCTAATAGAGCTCACAAGAAGAATGTTGCTACAGTTTTGAGTGTACACGTGTATGAGTGCTGATAATTTTGTTTTTGATGGGGTTGGAAAAGGAAAACAATTCAAGCTGAGAAAATTATTCTTAAATACGCATTTTTGTAAATGTTATCAAAGAATTTTGTTAAACTCTTGTCAACAAATGCAAGATTTCTCTACAAGAAAATCATAAGAAGTTCATGGCATAGCAACTTCATAATTTAGAAAAGATCTGAATAATGGAATGTCATCTTTGAGTCCCTAATGAGAACAACTGACATTGTTCCATTTCCTCTATATCAATCCTTAGAGTGCATACAATTTCCATGAAAATACCAGTAAGACCTTTTGGAAGTATCCTTTACAGGAGGGGCAATTCGAGCTGAGAGCAAACGTTATTGGGAAGAGTAGACATACAATTTAAACTTTTGGAAAGTTTACGGACTTAAGGGGAAGACACACTCTGGTAGATATCAAACCTACTTTAAAGTTAAGAATAAACAATGGACGACTATCAACTAAGGTACTCCTCTGTGGTCATCACTGAGCCAACGTAACATGACTGTGAAATCTTACTGAGTTGATCTAACACCAAGAGATATTACAAAGGGAGAGGATTATGTTGGAGGCTGGAGGCAGTGGAAAAGCAGAGAGGAAAATTCAGGAAACTTGGAGCAGAAGCTTGTTGAGGGTCAGTGTCTTTGTCTATGGAATGAGAGGAGAGCTCCAGGTAAATAGAGTGCAATACTATATACTATATAGACTATACCAAATTCCCTGACCTTAGGGCATAATGTGTGTGTTATATCATCTAATCTTACAACAACTATGAGGTACTTATAGTTATTATCTCATTTTGCAGATGAGGAAACAGAATCTTAGGGGAGTTTAGTGACTCGCTCAGAATCATCATTTCTACATGCAGACTGGTTGTCTGATTCCAGAGGCTGGTTATGATGCCATATTTGCCTCCAAAGGGAAGGCATAAACCCAGATGATTTCTAAGTCTCCTCAGATTTGAAAGTCTGTGTCTATACTTGCAATCTAAATAGATTAAACTAGTGTCACTCGAGAGTCATTAATTCAGTCATTCAGTAAATAGTTTTTGAACACTTATTGTGAGCCAGGGTTTGGGAGCACCGAAACAGAGTGGGCCTCTGACCTCATGGAGCATCCAAGTCGGTTGTGGGCACTGCCCAGGAAGCTTGGGCAGCTGTGAAGAGAGCCACTGGGTGCCCCACGGGCTCTGCCTTTTATGGCCCTCCTCCTCACATCCTTCAGTGACCACATCACACCATTCCTGGAAGCACAATTAATTCTTACTCACTTCCTGACTGCCTTAAGTGTCATCTGTCATTGAGACCACCAGACCACTTTGATGGGCTGTAAGAACTCTGGGGCAGCTCTGGGGAGGTCAAAGTTCCCTGTTAGGTCATAGTTTCTGCTTGGAGGCAAAGATAAAGCGATTTGTAACCCCCACGGGAATGAGTAAAATGGATGGGGACTAGGAGTCAGGGAAGAGGGATGGGAATTTAAAATCTTTGGAAATGTCAACAGATCCATTAAAGTCTCCTGGCCCAGGGTTCTTTGAGACTCACCTGGAGGGAGATAATCAATTCCAGCAACATCAAGGATCACAGGATATTCAATGTAGACAAATATATAGGTTAATGAGGCACATTTAGTTAGATGATTTTATAAGCACTGCAATGCAGATCTATGGATGGGGGAAAATGCATAGCTAAGCTCAGGTTGAAGAGAATTCTCCCTCTGCATGTATGCCCAAGCTTTACTCAGTTTGGGGGAAAAAAATCTGATGAAATATAAAAGCTATTTAATTGGAGTGTGTCATGCAGTGAGTGCTAATGTTTGTCTTCCTTCCTACTTAAGCGCTCAATGGTTAAGTTTTCAATCGCATAACCACTGAATATGCAAAATATAAACCACAGGCAATTAAAGGAGAGCTAAAGTAGTATGGCCAGCTTGATTAAGCTGGTGTGTTACTGAGATTGTAAACCCAGCCCAGTCTGGCCACAAAGTAAAATATTATGTCTGTCTTTTCCAAAAGACAGCTACTGCCCTGGGGGCTGGGGAGGAGTTTGAGAGGCAACCTCCCCCACCCGCCCAATAGCTCCCTGCCATTTTTCCTTTGGTGCTTGACATTTTGTTTCCTGGAGACACAGATTAAAATATAACTTTGTTATATGGGGGAAACAGGAAAAAAAATCACAAGAAGGACTGAATGGAGTTTTCTGTTTTTCTTCCTGCCTTATTGATGGCTCCTTTTCCATTTCCTTCCAAAACTCCCTTTCTTCTGTCTGATCCTTGAATGCTGGGGCTCCCCAGTTTGGATTCTTAATTCTTTCATTTGCGCTCAGCAGCAGAAAGTTGACAATCAAACACTACACAGAAAATAGAACCCACACCAGAGTCCAACAGAAGACAAGTTCATAAAAGCAACTGGTTATAAGAGGGCTGGGAGAAAACAAAGCCAAATGGAGGAGTTGAGGAAACCCAGAGAGCAGCAACTACAGGAAACCCCTGTCATTCCTAGGACCGAGGTGAAATAGGAGCAGGTGGCAGTACCTACTTCCCAGAGCTAGGGCTGTGCATAGAAGCTGAAGCTACAGCAGAGGCTGCCCAGATGGGAGTGGAGCCACAGAGGGAGAGGCAACCCTTGTTGGAGAGCTAATATAAACAGAGAAAGAGGCACCAATACCCTGACTTTTCCCTTTTCTGCCCTCCTATCTCCTCCAAGGTCTCCCACTGAGGGACACCAGGCAGAAGCCAGTAGTCAATGACACTTGGGAAAGGTACTACAACTAGCAGGTGAGGGGCAGAGAATGGACCTAAAGGTGAACAGAAAGTAGCCAGCCAAGAGTCTATATCACTTACTCACTGTGTGGGCTGATACGTTTGTGTCCAGCCTGGACCTCTTTCCTGAGCCTCAGACACACACGTCTACCTGGATCTCCCGGAAGCATTTCAAAGTCAACACACCCAGCACTAATTATTTCCCATGCTTCATTTCTTATTTTATGCATTTGTATTCTCCCCAACCCACCTCCTTCCACCAGCATTTTCATCCTGTAGATGATCTAGTAGTCTGCTGAATTTTTAAAAAGGAAATCATACTTTGATTTACCTATCAACTGGTTTTCTGGGTTTTAGCTCACTGATTATACTTTTATCTTTATTATTTCTATTCTGTCTTCGTTTTGTGTCTTACTTTTTTGAGATGGGAATTTGTTTTCATGGTATCATTTTAATTGATATGAGTATTTTAGGCTATAAAGTTTTCTCTGAACACTACTTTAATTATACCCCAGAGATTCTGACAGGTAGCATTTTCTATAATTTTTTTTTGGAATTATGCCATTTTGGTTTATATTTCAACTTTCATCTAAGGATGTTAAATGGAGTGTTTTTTAAATTTCAGAGAGGAGGATTTGTTTATTTTATTGTCAATTTCTTGTGTTATTGAAAGAAGATCTGAGAAAGTTATTTGTATTCTTTTTTAAACTTTTTAAATTATAGTTGATTTACCTTGTTCTGTCGATTTCTGCTATACAGCAAAGTGACCCAGTTATACATATGTATACATTCTTTTTCTCACATTATCCTCCTGCTCTGTGTTATAGAGCAGGATCTCACTGCTTATCTACTCCAAATGCAATAGTCTGCATCTACTAACCGCAAACTCCCAGGGTATCCCACTCCCTCCCCTCTCCCCTTGGCAACCACAAGTCTGTTCTCCATGTCCATGAGTTTGTTTCTTTTCTGTAGTTAGGTTCATTTGTGCCATATATTGGATTCCAGATATAAGTGATATCATATGGTATTTGTCTTTCTTTCTGACTTCACTTAGTATGAGAATCTCTACTTTCATCCATGTTGCTGCAAATGGCATTATTTTGTTCTTTTTCAGGACTGAGTGGTATTTCATTGTATATATGTACCACATCTTCTTAATGCATTCATCTGTTGAGGGACATTTAGATTGTTTCCATGTCTTGGCTATTGAGAGTAGTGCTGCAATGAACATACAGGTGCATGTATCTTTTTCAATCAGTTTTTGCCCAGGAATGGGATTTCTAGGTCAGCTGGTAGTTCCATATTTAGTTTTTTGAAGTACCTCCATGCTGTTTTCTGCAGTGACTGTACCAATTTACATTCCCAGCAACAGTGCACGGAGATTCCCTTTTCTCCACACCCTCTCTAGCATTTGTTATTTGTAGACTTATCAACGATAGCCATTCTGACTGGTGTGAGGTGATAACCGCATTGTGGTTTTGATGTGCATTTCTCTAATAATTAGCGATGCTTAACATTTTTTCATGTGCCTGTTGGTCAGAGTATATCTTCTTTGGAGAAATGTCTACTAGGTCTTTTGCCCATTTTTCAATTGTTTTTTTTTTTTTTTTTTTTTTTGCTGTTGAGTTGTTTGTATATTTTGGAGAGTAAGCCCTTGTGAAGGCTTGTCTGTAGGCTGTCTTTTTTTTTTTTTATGGTTTCCTTTGTTGTGCAAAAGCTTGTAAGTTTGATTAGGTCTCAATGGTTTATTTTTGTTTTTATTTCTATTGCCTGAGGAGACTGACCTAAGAAAACATTTGTACAGTTGATGTCAGAGAATGTTTTGCCCATGTTCTCTTCTAGGAATTTGATGCTGTCTTATGTTTAAGTCTTTACACCATTTTGAATTTATTTTTGTGCATGGTGTGAGGGTGTGTTCTAGTTTCACTGATTTATGTGTAGCTGTCCAGTTTTCCCAGCACCACTTAATGAAAAGACTGTCTTTTTCCCATTTTATATTTTTGCCTCCTTTGTCGAAGGCTAATTGACCTGGGTTTATTTCCAGGTTCTCTATTCTATTCCATTGGTTTGTATGTCTGCTTTGGTACCAGTACCACACTGTCTTGGTTATTGTAGTTTTGTAACACTGTCTGAAGTCTGAGAGAGTTATGTCTTTTGCTTGTTTTTTTTTCCCCTCAGGATTTCTTTAGTCTTTTATTAAATTCCATATTAATTTTTGGATTGTTTGTTCTAAATCTGTGAAAAATGTCATGGGATTGCATTAAATCTGTAGATTGCTTTGGGTTGTATGGCCAGGCCATTTTAACAACATCAATTCTTCCAATCCAGGGGCATGGAATATCTTAATCTCTGGCAAAGGAGGCAAGAATATAAAATGGGAAAAAGATATAATCTAGTGAAAAAGAAAGACTTTCTCTACACTCTGCTCTCCATTCCTTATCCAGAGGCCCTTCAGACAGTGTTGACTGCTGGGATCAGAGAGCAAAGGGTATGATGGGGACACATCAATTCTCAGGGTTTAGAGAGATCCCTGTTTTTTTCAAGACTCTTTTTGTACTCCTATGTAATCATGTGTTTTTTTTTTTCCCCTAACTTCTTGGAGGTAGCATATGAAGATGAAGCTCTCCCCTATCCTTGGGAACAGGGAAATCCATTTTTGTATTTTGAGTATTTTGTCTTAAGGTTTAATGGACTAACAAAGTCTCTTGTGAAAAGGACAAAAGGAAGGAATGTTTCAGGATGAGGTAGAAAGCTGAGGACACAGGAGGGAGGGAGTGGAGATTGCCCTGGCTTTGGATAGGAGAAGAGGTCCATGGATATACAGAGACGCTTGACTTAACCAATGCTCTGGGCTAGCTCCCAGAAGAGACGGTCAGGCCTCACTCAGAGGGTATGACTACATGGTCAAACTAGGGAGGGAAGGGTTCTGAGGCACCGTTCAGCTTTCACAGACCACTCCAGGCATGAAAATGGGTAACAATGAGGCTCCAAGCAACCACTGGAAAAGCAAAGATTATCAGCTGAAATTATGGTGAGCAAAGGTCTAGAGATTTCCCCCTTTTTCTTCTCCATCCTGAGTTTTAGCACAACTCTGATAAAGACTGAGAAAGGATTTCCCACCAACCTCTTGAAACTGAGGTGTCAAGAAAAATTAAATTGCTTAACGAAAAATAAAGAACTGTGTTATTGCCTGTCTGAATTTTATGACCAAGATTCACGTCCATGATGGGAGTATTTAATTGAAGCACTGCTGAGGAAGGGCCATGGCCTCTGGTCACATGCTCAACCTTGATGAAAGATGCTGACTATTTCTTACTTCACAGGATAATTCCTTGGCCCCTCTGCCACTTTTCTCCACAGTCTATCAAGGAATTCCAGGTGCTCCTCAGTGGTGGTTTCTAAGGAGAAAGGCAAATTTTGGAGCCTTAGGCCCTTACCCAGGAAGCCTGTGCGGCAGAGTCTGACTCTCTGGCAGGAGTTACAATGTTACCATTCCATTAATGGGTAATATGCACAGGGATAGGTTAGATTGCTTCTATTTTTCAAGGAGCTCCATGTGCCTGGTAGCAACAATTACCAAGACGCATAAATACAACAAAGTTAATTAAAATGTTAGCTGATATAAATAACCTAAGGTTATTGAACATTGTTCCATTTTAAATTAATAAATACGCAAAGGTAATGTTTATAATTAAAGCTATAATTTATCTTCATGCTCTGTTTGTTTAATAGCAATGGTAATATAACGCTACATGCAGAAATGTAGTAATAGATTTGTTTAGCACTGACATTATAAACAAATGTCTCAGTCTATTTATTCTAAGTTATGATACAGATTCTTTTCACATGCATCTGATGGCCTTTAAACCATTTAAAATGAACTGCATTAACGTAATCTAATCTTGATACTGAACATAACATTTCAGTTTGAATTATCCTGAATCCATGATCCATTTTATTACTCACAAAGCACTTTATACATTTATGATAATGGCAAACCTTGCTCTGTTATTTAAATCCCATTTCAAAAGGGATGTTATTTTTTTAAAAAATAAATAAACCCCACACATTTGGGGTAGTAAAGTACAAATAAGGAAAAGTCAATGCCCAGCAAGCCCTTTAACAAAGCAAACAATTCAGATTTTTATGACATTAGCAAATAATAAAGGGAAGAACTGACATTTACAGTTGATGAAATTTTATGTTATAACAGATGATGAAAATGGAATGAAAATCACATGGAAAAATTTGTCCAGGAGGTTCAGCCATTCTGAGGCAATCTCTACCGGTGGACTGTCTTTAGGGACACTTTTCTAACTTCAACCTTTACTCAACCCTCACAAAGGTCCCAGGTCTACCTGGAGAGTAAGGCTTGATCAGAATGGAGCAGGGCACCTACCTCCAGTCTCCTTTGGATCTCCCCTCCTTTTAGCTTCTTTCTCTGCCCTCCCCACTTCCTCCTCCCTCCCTTCCATTCATCACTTCTTGCTCTTAAGGGAACACTCCTTCTCCACCCTCTCATTTAAATTATAATAAGCAACAAGCCTGTTTTCTCCCTTGGATGCTAGAGGTAAGGAGGAAAGAGAATGCTCTGCTTCCTTCTTGTGTATTTCTACTTTCTCTTAAAACAGCTCCTTGTTCCTCTCCCTCTCCTTTAATCCCTTTTAAAATAAATGTTTCTTCTGAGTTGATCTGCAGTCACTGACCAAAAAAAAAGTCCACTTTATTTTAGTCAGAATATTTTATTGGATGTTTTAGAAACAGTTGCCCTTGAAGTCAAATAAACAACAAATTTAATTTTTTAAAAAGGCATTTCTTTCTTTCTTTTAAAGGAAGTTAAAAATGTAGCAAAGCCTATTTTTGGAGAAAGAATGGGCTAGAGAGTTTTTTTAAAAAATTCTAAACAGATTACACACTTTGAAAAATCCTAAAAGGATTTTGATACTGGAACGTCTGAAATTCAGGAAGGATTTAAATTTAGGATTATAAACTCTACCACCGCAAAATCCTCCTGTGATCAAATAGCACATTTTAGGAGACGAGTGTCTTTGTAGCTGCCACTCAGGCTGGTTCTTCTCGCTCTGTGTGGTATTAATAAAACAGGAGGACTGCGGGGCTCAGGGCAAACTTTGCAGAGCTGGGCTGCCAGGCTGGCCTGCTGTCAAAGGCTCAGGCTTCAGAAATAAGTCAGAGGGCTCCAGTCCTCCAGAGGCTCCAAGGGGTTGGGAGAGGCCGAAATGGTTGCCTGTACTGGAAGATCTAGGCTGCAAGCAAGCCCTGAGCAAAGAGGCTTGGGGCTGGGCGAGGAGAGAATGATTAAACCCTAACTTCCCCTCTCCTCTTTGCTACCATCTCATATATCCTTTAAATTCAGGCCCTCCTAAACGTATTCTATTTTGAGTCCTTTCCCATGGGGGTTACATGGTGCAGGCAAAATGAAGGAGGAGTGGGTTGACAGGGTTCAGAACATGCTACCCCA
This sequence comes from Sus scrofa, assembly GCF_054392235.1. Classification (NCBI taxonomy): domain Eukaryota; kingdom Metazoa; phylum Chordata; class Mammalia; order Artiodactyla; family Suidae; genus Sus; species Sus scrofa. The sequence continues at coordinate 34,331,453 of NC_139388.1, forward strand.
AGATAGGGCACCATGGCATATGGAATATTTTAAGCTGAAGGAATTGGAGAAATGGCAGGTGCAGGAAAGACCTTCTCATGGGAGAGGTGCCTTTCCACAGGCGCCTCCTTTTCTCTGGAGATGGAAGGATGCCAAGAGGACTCTGAATCCAACAGGCCTTGCTGTTTCCCCCAGTTTTAGTACTAGGATGACCTCATACCCCTTTTTTGTCCTATCACTTTTCCCCACAATTTTCCATTCTTCATCAAAAAAAAACTAGTATAAAAATACTCCTTTGACTGTTTCTTCGGGTGTTTATTTCCTTAGGAAAACTCCTGAGTCACGGAAAACTTAGGTTAACTTTAAGTATGCTTTTCTCTTGTTAACCTGCTTTTTGTTTCGGGGGCCCCAGTAAAACAGAGAAGGGCAGAAGAAATCCCTGCAGGGTCAAATTCTTATTCTCTTTAAGTCTGGCTTCTAGAGGGCGTTCAAGTATTTTTGTACACAAAATTATGTCTATATTAAGGGTTTTTCTAGAATGTTGGCACCAGAAGGGTTCATTGATATTAACTAATCTGGAGATTTAAAAACCTTAATAAAAACACTTACACACATTGACAAAGATTCTTTGCTTGAGCAAACTTGTCAAACTCCTGAACCTTCTCCGAGGCCTATCTGTGCCTTTTTTTTTTTTTTTTGGAAATCTACTTCCAGCAAGAATCCTGTTAATTCAGTTTAACCAGAACACCCGCCCACCCCAATGTCTGATCATCTCTGATATTTGATCGGCTTCCTTCTCCTCCACACCCCACCTCAGATAATGTCTGATCACCTCTGGCCAGCTTTCAACAGCTTTCAACTGGGGGAGGTCTCAGTTCAGTTCAGGCAGAACCCCCACAACCCCTGATGTCTTTCTCTTAGTAATTTTCCATCCACTGATCCCACGTCCTTGCCCACAAATTCCCTCTTGCTCACACCATATTCAGAGTTGAGCCCACCTCTACCCGCTGCAAAATCCTACTTCTGTGCTTTAAGTATTGAGTTGGCCTCTCCCCTTTTGAGTGAAATCTTCCTTACTCTGCTTTTCTTTTTTTTTTTTTTTTTTTTTTTGCTATTTCTTTGGGCCGCTCCTGCGGCATATGGAGGTTCCCAGGCTAGGGGTCGAATCGGAGCTGTAGCCACTGGCCTACGCCAGAGCCACAGCAACGTGGGATCCAAGCCGAGTCTGTAACCTACACCACAGCTCACGGCCACGCCGGATCGTTAACCCACTGAACAAGGGAAGGGACCGAACCCGCAACCTCATGGTTCCTAGTCGGATTCGTTAACCACTGCGCCATGACGGGAACTCCACTCTGCTTTTCTTTTCAGCGCCTGCAGCATATGGGAGTTCCTGGGCTAGGGAGAGAACGCACACCGCAGCAGTGACCCAAGCTGCTGCAATGACAATGTCATTTCCTTAACCCACTGCAGCACAGGAGAACTTCTTTCTTACTGTGCTTTAACACGTGCCATTGAATTTTTCCCACACACACACATACACGATGTTGAAACATTCTTTCTTTCAGATGGACAGGATATATAATCCAGAAGTCCAGTATGAAGAATAGAGAAGAGGAAAACTGATCTTATTGGCTCCGCATTTGAGCAGCAGGCTGGCATCCCTCATCTCACATTTTCTCTTGCTTCCCAGGCTAGTTCCTACAATACTTTTATTAAACTTGAGAAATCCACACAACAGTTTGAAAATCCTTAATTGGGTCCAACCTCTTCCTTTGCTGCTCTTTTACTAAAAGAAAGTCTAACAAGGAAGCCACTGACGGCAGGGGAGTCGCCCAATGGCACTCAGCTGACCTGGACCCCAAACTCACTTGCCCCAACTCTGAGCTTTGAGCCATTTCAGTTTTGTTTTGTCTATGTACTCTTATAAGCAGAGAACTCCAAATTGGGCTTAAGCATTGTCTAATAAATTCAGCGAGAAAATTTAGAGCCCAGAGATTTGATGGGCCGATGGAAACGCAGTTTCACGATGACTCTCAGAAGACAGGTCAGTGATTTTGACAGACAAAAATCATTGTGTACGTTTGGCAGGAGGTGCCGAAGAGACTAGAGGTAGGAAAAGGCATGATGGGTAAGAGAGCCTCAATTTAAATTCTACAGTTCACCTAGCCCTAAGTTACCAACCTCCTCATGAACCTGTGTTAAGGTTAGTCTCATAACCCTGTGATGCCGTAGGATAGTGGTTCTCAGCTGGGGTGATCTGGCCATGCACGGGCTATTTGGCAATATCTGCAGACTTCGGATGCTGCTGAATATCCTACAAAGCACAGGACATTCCCACCTAAGAATTACCTGGCCCCAAATGTCAATAGTGCCCAGGGTGAGATAACTTGCTTGAGGATTTAGCCATCACTCTCAAATACAAGGTTTCTGAATTATCCAGTTAAATCCTTACCCTCACTTTAATGTGCCATATAATTAAAACTCAGTACTAAATTGGACAATAAGCCATAGGTGGGTACAGCAAACATGTTCCAGCCTTTTGGGGGAGGTCTCATTCTGATGGGAGAGGTGGGTGTACTGGGTACAAAAGACTGCCCTGTCACAGGCAGTGGGAGAGAGGAGACGGGGGTGGGTGGGTATCTGGATCTTTGGCTGTGTGGGTGGGGTGGCGAGGGAATGGTGTGTGTTCCAAGTTTCTTTGCTGACTTGCCGGGGATCAGATGAGTCAGATAATTGCTCAACTGTGATATGGGGCAAAGAGAGAGGCGGGGGTGGGGGTGGGGATAAAAGAGACGGCACAAACCCTTTTAGTTACTTTGGATCAGCATGGAATAAGAACGGCAGAACCCCATGGAAAACAGATGGTGATAAAAATCAGGGGTAACCTGGCCAGAGGAAACCAGTTAAAAGCACAAACCAGTTAGGTCCAGCCTTTCTTGTGGAACCATGGCTACCTACATGTGGGAAACTTAAAGGACTCCCAGAATCAACCCTCATCTTGGATCCTATTTTCTAAAAGCACTGCCCATGGCCTTGAAAAAAAAAATCTTTCTCCTCTGCCAGCCCAGGAGACAAAGAGCAATGCTTTGCAAAATCCATAAAACAAAAGACTCCAACAGTGTCAAGCCTCTTTAAACAATCACTTGTGCTATGAGGCAAAACAACTGAGACATCCGGATAAGCACTGTGGTGGTATTTTTCATGTTGATTGCAATAACACCATCAAAGCCATGCACATTCTGTGTAAAATCAATGTCTGCTTGTTGGAGGAGGAGGGGGAAGGGGAGAGGCCTGGGGATTTTATCTTGTAAGTCAGCTTTGCAGATAATCGCATGCCCCGGGCTTGGAAAAAATTGATGGTAGATCAATGGTCAGGAACATGAACTGGACTCATTTGTGACTGTGCAGTGCCTGGTGTTCCCTGGGAATCTTGGGATACAGAAAAGAGATGCCAGTGGGTGGGGTGGGGTGTGCCGAGGTGCTATTTTTGAGTAGGCTGGTAGAGTCTTGGCATTATTTGCAAGGTAACTAGAAGGACTGCTTTGGGAGGGTTCAAATACTAGAAAAGACGAGCACACAGTGGGACAGGATTTCCAGGGGCTGGAGGCTGCTCCCATCTAATAAGGCAGGGGTGTGAGTGTTGAGTGTGTGAGTTGTGTGTACACATGCACAAGCAACCCTTTACCCTTGGGGAAGGCAAAGTTGAGTTTGTGTCAAGGAAATGTGTTACTGAACCAAACTCAAGTCCACTCCCCCACATGCAATAAAGTACAACTTTTGTATATTACGAGGTATCAGTATAAGAAGAAAGGGTGGCTCCAAACTCTGGGGAGGGTTTCAGCAAAGCATTTTCAAAGTCAAGGTGAGGGAAGGGTGTCACAAGGTATGTGATCAGCTTCTGCATAATCTGGTCGGTTGATGGTGAGGTGGCGTCATAGGGGTTAACATTATCAATCCTTAGGCACTAGAAGGTCTGGAGGCTATGTACTTATGAGCATCAAATAGTTAATGTCTTCTGTTTGGTGGTGGTTTTAGCATCTGAAAAACTCAGGAAATATGCATCAGATACTCTTGGCTACCTAAGTCAGAGCGGAGCTAAAGCAGAGGAGACGGGCGAGGGGCCTGCCCTAGGAAGGCTCCATAGGGTCTTGCTCGGTTCCACTTTTCCAAGTTATTTTTGTCCCAATCAAGGGTATAGCTAGTTCCTTTGTTTCATAGACTAGGGAAATACTTACTCAGGTTCAGGGTGAAGCAGATGGGTTGAACTGTGAGTCTAACTTGGCACCAGACTCCTTATGTTTGGCCCATGGTTTCTTCAGTTCTTCTTTATTGTCAAGAATAAGGGAGCTGATGAGGAAGGAATAAGGAAGAGAGAACAATCACTTACTATTTCCTCATTTCCAGATACAGATCCTGTGGGACTTCAAGGCCTCTCTGATGAGATAAACTCAAAGAGCTTCTGGGATGAAAATTACCAGACCCTTATCCCCCACCAGTCTCACCACAACAGTTACAAAGTCCCTGAACCTCTCCCCCTCAGCAACCTGGCCTACTTCCCCCTGCCCCATGTTAGGAAAGGTATTTGGCCCATTCCTCACCCCACCCCTATAGGGGTATCATACACCCCCAACCAACCAGCAAGTGTATCATAACACCCCTCTTTCCCCAATCACTCCGCAGCAGGTGTATCGTAAGACCTCTCCTCTCTCCTTTGTCCCTGGCCTATAAAAACAGACAGGACCATTAGCCTGGGGTACGCAGGCCCACTGTGTTAGCAGCATTTTCTGCCTCAATAAATTCAGCTTTTTTTTCCACTCTGCCCTGAGTCTGGAAATTTTTTTCCAATCCACGCACCAAACACACTAGATCCTATGAGAATGGACCCTTTTCTTCCAAATTTCCCCTCAAAATGGTTGCAATTCCCTTTCACTGACGGAGGGAGTCGACTCTTCCCTTTATTGATCCCCTTGAGGATTAAGTGAGTTATTTCACTTAAAATACTTAGCTTAATAAAGATCGCAGCTAGTGTGTTTTCATCATTTTTGTTGTCTACACCTTAGAAACACAAAAACCAACAGAGGTTCAGACAGCTCTTCACCTGGCCTTTCTGGGGAAAAAATCCAAATTATACAGAGTCAAGGTGGGATGGTAAAGGGGAGGGGAGAGAGGAGATAAAGTGCCCTTGGCAGTGCACCCATCTATCTACACCATCAGTTTGCTTTCCCCAAGTACACAGCAATCTTCCCACCAGGAACTCAGACTAGTATGTCCCCTTTCAGAGTCCCCCTGCTCTGCCCCCCTAACTCCTCTGTCCTTTTAAGCCTCACTCTCCTCTAGAGTTCTCCACTTTCTCCAATATCTCCTCTTTCCTGATTTGGTACTTTTCCCTGAGACGGCATAAACCTCAACCCTTCTCTGGTATCTATAATTCTTCCAGCTTCTTATTTACACACTTCTATTCTAGGTGGGGTGGGGGACACATTTTAAGCTCCCACCATAGAAGAGGCAGACAGGATGTAGGGGGGTCATTACTGTTCCTGATGTGTCATTGACTTTCTTTTTTCCCTTCAACATCTCAAAGCATCTGAGAAAGAAATTCAACATAACTTTTGATGACTTAGTGCCCTATCTGAGTCTCTTTGTAGTCCTACCATTGGGGTATCCTTAGCCTTATAACCTACTTGTCCATCTTCTGTCCTTGGATATACACCAAAGTCACCTTGAATTATCCTGATGCCAGAAGACACCTTTTGACTGCACTTGAACCCCGAGAGGCATATGCTAGAGGAGGGAGTAAGTATCTTTCTACAGATTGTAGTTGGTGCTCATTTAATCAGAGCCCTTACTTTCTATTGCTATTTCAACTCAGGCTGGTGTCTGTCTTTCCCCAAATAATAGTGCACTTTACACACTATCTTACGCTCCTCATTGATTGGTTGCTATGTTTTATGCTTAGCTCCTCAACTAGACTGTAAACTCCTTGAGGACAATGGCTATTTTTTTTCTCTTTCTCTGGGTCCCACAGGGTACCTAGCCCAGTTTCTGGTTCTTAGTGAGTATGTACAGGCTATTGTGTAAGGAACCATCACCACTTTAAAGCTGTTGATGGAAATTTATTAGTGATTTAGCTTGATACCTTCTTTCTACCTTATTGAACCTTTTTCTTGAAGTCCCCAGACCCCATTAAAGCTTATCTATCCAGACCCACCATCCTTAGCATCATTTCTCTTTACTTCCTCTAATTTAATTATTGGAAAACCATGCTATAAAACCATTTTATTTCCAAATGAGGTCATTTACCATCTCTGAGGCCAGGTCTCAAGTGTTCTCTCTGAAGCCAGTTTCTCTTTATAAGAATAATCACCACTAAATATGTTTGTCTTTAGAAAGAAATTCTTTTAGAAATTAGGCCCACAGAGAGAAGTCATAAGATTCTGGGGAGTGGTGCCAGTTACACAGTAGTTAATTTTGAATCCTAGACTAGAGGGAGTCCCTGGGTTAGGACAGAAGGTCTCCATAAAACATTCTCTCTTGCTCACATTTCAAAGTACATGCAACAAGCAGGGGTTTGGGGTGCATGTTCCAGATGAGCTAGAGCCAAGGAACATATAGCCTTAGCTTCTGTGTACCAGGAACTTGGACCTTAACAGAGGTTGCTGGTGCTAGCAGCCAGCCAGGTGAGAGCTATGCTTGTCCAACAGAGGCCAACTGCTCGATGGAGGAAGGGGATCTGGAGATGAGCTTTGTTTGGCTTTAACCCTGGGCCTGTGGTGACCCAGCTGTGGGCTGGGGGAGGGGGGCAATGGACACGTCCCATGATCTCCCTAAGCATCATTTTTGTCAGTATATAAATAAAATGGAGGTCGGCTTGTGATGTGGGACTAGATGATCTATAAGATTCTTTCACTGGGGATTGTTAAAAAAAAAACTAAGCCCAACCAAGCTTCTACAGAGGGATAATGCAATATAAGGCTTCTGTTGGACCTCTGGTGCCAGGAGCTGCATGCTATTTTTATGGAGACTCTTTAGCACATAAGGCCGTTCTCCTTTCTGGTATGGTAAGTTATTACTCTAGGTCTCTGCCTTTGGACTGGAACGCAAAACTAATTCAGCTTCCTTATTCAATTATATGGTGTAGGATGACTGAAGGAGGAGATAAAAGAGGTACATAACTTATTCTCCCTCTTAGTGAGCTTTCAAGCCTGTCCAGAATGTGATTTGGCCAACTTACTGGACCTTAGTTTTTTATTCCTAAAATGGTGATAATTGTCTACCTCAGAGAATTACTGAGAAAAGGGTGGGATCAGGATGAGGAGCTGAGGCATGCTTCTAAAAGACCATTAAAAAAAAAAAAAAAACCCTCAGCCACTGAGATAAATATTTTAGTGCAACATTGCAAAAAATTAAAATGAATGCAAACAATCCATGATGAGCAAAATACCATCATTTTAAAGAAAGACAGGATCAGTAGCATTGTTTTCTTCTTTATTTTAGGTTCCGATGGGAACAGCCTAGTACTTGGACTCGTACTGATCTTAAGAATTTGATGAATGGCTAAAAAATACTTGGGCATGGCTTATCTAAATCTGACTTTTATCTGGATCTTTAATCCTGTCTAAAGCATGTCATACGACCTGCGTTAAGCCAAAAGGTTGTAAAGTTGGCTAGTGTCCATCCTAAATGTGGACCCTAGAACTTATTCCATTTTTGGTGTGATCTGTGAAGGCCTAGGACAGATACTGAGGGGAAGAAATAGAAATATTTGTCTCCTCTTTCTTTGCAAAGCTGGAAAGCTTGTTCATAGAAGCCATGTCTTCAGGACAGTGCAGTTTATGATTTTTTTCTGTGCTACCTTCATGACATACCTAGACAGTCATATACAGGTAATTACTGTCTGAAGTGAGTGTGAATTATGATTCTCAATGATACCTCCTTGTGATTTGTTGCAATATAAATAATGGTGATTTACTGCAGCTTCACCAACTGCTCTGTTGGTGATGGATCATAATAGTAGATCATGATAATTACGAAATCAGCACAGGGCTGTTTTCCCCTTGTAATTCAATTGTAACACAACCACCAAGGCCGCTGAACATCACAGCCTGTCTGCTGGATGCTGGATTGTGTTCAAGAGGGGTACTTTGGTCTTTCACGTAATTCACAGCAGTTCATCTCTAATAATTTGCCCAGGTGGTTGTAGTATTACAGATTGACGGCACTTTACTTGTTGATTTTGATTCTAGATGCAAATTAAAATTCCAATTGTCATTCTTAGACCACAGGAATTAACAGGGAAATGCTGAAGGTCTGGGGAGGCCTGAGCAGGTGACAGAAGCCAGATCCCTCTCCTCCCTCCTCCCCTAGAGCCCCTTCCCTGACTCAGGCCTGGGTTGTGTCATGTGGACTGTGTCAGAGTGTTTATTAATTTTTCTGATTTACATGGAAGAACTTTTTCTCCAAAGAACACAAGATACCTGTCATTTTGGACTCTGCTTTAAACAACTCTAATCTATAAAAATCAACTTCATTTAGAACACTGACTTCCCAAACTGAATGCAAAGATGTTAGTTCCAGGAGTTCTCTGAAAAAAAGGAGTACCTGTGGTTAGCTTACATTGGAAGATACTTGGGTTAACCTAAATGAGGGATATGTAAAGACAGAAATAAATGAACACTTTTTAAAAGGTAAGTGAAATCTTGTTTTCCATTGCAGAGCTTCTTGGAGTCTTTGCTTTGATGGTGGGTACAGTGAATGTTTATGAAAAAACATGGTATGCAGTTTCTTAACTGTGGTCTATCCCTATCTCAGCCAGATGGACTAAAGAGGGCAGTCAAGTCTTCACCAATCCTTCCATCACCTAGGGGCCTAGCAGCTGAGGATCCTTCCTTGTCACTGCTATGGTTCTGGTCACTGCTGTGGTGCAATTTGCTATCTGGCCTGGGAACTTGCACATGCTGGGGGCATGGTCAGAAAAAAAAGGGGTGGGTAGAGATAAATAATAAAATCAGGAGTTTGGTATTAACATATACACACTACTATATATTAAACAGATAACCATCAAGGACCTACTATATAGCACAGGGAACCATACTCAATATTTTTAAATAAACGATAAAGGGAAAAGAATGTGAAAAAATAAGGATATGTATGCATGTATAGCTGAAACATCCTGCTATACACTGAAACATAACATTGTAAAGGAACTATATCTCCAAAAAAAAAAAAAAGAAAAGAAAGAAAGAGAGGGAAATAAAGTAAAAAGAAGCAGTCGGATGTGGTGATGTCCTGCTCTCCCCGTCTAAACAGCGCTAGGAGACACCAAATTACTGAAAATATTAATCCTTAGCCAACATGGTACACCTAATAATATAGGACTCAATGTAAAAAATACCAAATCACTGATTCTTTTTTTTTTTCTTTTGTCTTTTTGTCTTTTTTGTTGTTGTTGCTATTTCTTGGGCCGCTCTCGCGGCATATGGAGGTTCCCAGGCTAGGGGTTGAATCGGAGCTGTAGCCACCGGCCTACGCCAGAGCCACAGCAACGTGGGATCCGAGCCGCGTTTGCAACCTACACCACAGCTCACGGCAACGCCGGATCGTTAACCCACTGAGCAAGGCCAGGGACCGAACCCGCAACGTCATGGTTCCTAGTCGGATTCGTTAACCACTGTGCCACGACGGGAACTCCACTGATTCTTTTTTAGAAACAGGAGCTGAACCTACTCATATCAGAAACACCGCTATATCTACTCACAGGACTCTTCTGTTGGTCCCTCCGCGGAGGAAATAATATTCTGAAGTTGCTGGGTGTCGCTCCCAAGTATATTTCCAGACGGTCATTCACGACAAACGACCACGGAGGGGTCTGTCTGCAGACCTCTCGCCTCCGCGGTAGCTTGGTGTAGTGAGGAAGGCCAGGGTGCTACAAGCAGCTGGACTCCAGCTCTCCAGCCCTGCAAAAACCTCAGACTCCAGGACATTTTCACTTTGCGCCCACGGTGTGAGTCTCGCGAGAAGCCCTCCCTCGGTGGCGGGATTAGATGGGGTTCTTGCGGGGTCGGCCGAGCCCCGCCCCTACGTCCATGCGTGAGCGTGAGCTCCTCGCCTGGTCCTGGGTAGTGCACCTGTTGCCCTCCAGGTTGCCCGTCAGGTTCCGAGGCCCACCGGGGACAACCCCATTGCCCTGGGAAGCTCTCTCTGGAGTCGTCACGGTGAGGGAGGTGGGCCTGCTCCCTGGTGGGGCGGTTGCCATCTCGTCGTGGTTGCACTGTCTTCGCTGGGGTTGTACGCGGGTGTGGTAGCCATCGATTCTGGCGACGCGACCATGCGAAGAGGGACTGTCATACTTTCCAAACGGACCTCCTTGTGAGGCACCTGGACAAGTCTGAAGGTAGCACAGGCTTTGCCCTCGCCCCGACCACCAACGCTTACTTTTTTAGAAAAAAAATTTTTAAGAAAAAAAGAGTGGGATGAATAATAAAATCAGGAGTTTGGGATTAGTATATACACACTATTATATATGAAATAGACAACCATCAAAGACCTACTGTATAGCACAGGGAACTATACTCAATATTTTATAATAACCTTAAGGGAAAATCTGGGGGAAAAAAAGATAAAAAAAAATAGGTATATATATAAAAAGAAAGAAGTAGCGTCAGATTTCCCTACCCTTATATCTGGAATGAACCCGTGACTTGTTATGACCAATAGACTGAGGCAGAAGTGACCTTGTGTAATTTGGGGGCTGGGCTTGAAGCGATCTGAAGTTTCTCTCCTTTGCATTTGGAACAAACCTTCCTGAAACCCAGCCACAATCCTGATGAAGCTCGTGGTAAAAACGCCTATGTGGGTGAGAACCTAAGCCCAAGTGAGCTCCCAACTGGCACCTGCTACAGCTGGATGAGTGAGGCCACTTTGGACTTCCCGGCCATCTCAAAACCCAAGCCAACACCGTGGGAAGCAGAAGAACCTTCCAGTCAGTCAACAGAATTGTAAGAAAATAGTAAGTTGTTGTTATATTAAGACATTGAATTTGGGGTTGGTTTTCATGCCCAATCGATGACTAAAACACTATTCTTCTTCCTTATTATTATTATTTTTTTATCATGACCCTCTGTTCATTTCTTTCATGGAATTTAGCACAGTTTGTTTACTTGTTTAGTTTTCTCCTATGCTGTGAACTCTCAGAGTACAGGATCCATATTTATTTTACTTATCTCTGTATACCCCCATGTGGCACAGTGACTGGCACAGCGATAGCCATAGCTAAATATTTGTTGAACGTATGAGCATCTTTTAGAAAAGAGCTTTGAAACACCGGTCTAGTTTACAGACAGAATTAGGGTTGACCAATTACATAACAGATCTTTTGCTAAAGCAGAGATTATCAAAGGTTCTCTTAAATTTTGAGCCTCCATGGTACACCTCATGTAGGATGAAACATGGAAAACCCCAAATTACTGAAATTTTTCTAGAAACGTGTACTGGACCTCCTCATATCTGAAACTAAAATTTCTACTCAGAGGCCTTCCTTTTCATCCCTCTGTGGAGGAAACAATATTCTGAGGTTGATGAGTGTCATTCCCAGGTATATTTTTATTTTTTAGTACATAGGCATACAACATAAAAATTTGGAATATACAGCATATATTGTATTACACACCTGTCATCCATTTACATTTGCTTTATTCTTAGTTTTTGAAATTTATTCACCTAATATATGCATGTCTAATTTGTTCATTTTGATTGTGGTAAAGTATTCCATTTTATGACTAAACATCTATCTCCTTCCTGCTAATGGATAATCAATTTTTGTCTATATTTACTAAGGCAGGCTGTGATGAGCATCTTTGTGCCTGTCTCTGTGCATGCTAAGAGTTTATTGTTGCCCTTTTCCAGATGAGCAGATGGAAGCTCAAAGCGCTCTAGGGAATTTGTCTGATGTCAGACAGTTAATCAAGTTAGGGCCGGAATTCAAATTCAGCCCATGTTCTTTCTTTTGCTGCATTTAGCTTCCCCCAAAAGCTAAAAGGTCCTCAGACAGAGGTTATAATGCTTGAGAAGGAGATCTGAGAAAGGAAGCATCATGGGTGCCTCATTGAATTGGGCTGCGATTTGCTTTTTAGTCTCTTGGAGCCAATCACTCAGCAGAGACCTGCAGGGGACCCACTGGTGTGGAGACAGTATAGGATCTAGGAGATAAATGTGGGTCCTTGCTTCTTAGCTTTAAGAAGAGGGGCTTAAAGAAAGTGATTGCATTTGCTGAAAATGGATAGGCCTTGGGCTGTGGGACATGTGGAAGGTGGGCTGGTGAGTTTAGACAGAGGAAGATGTGCTTCTAGAATGCTGAAGTGCAGAGAGGAGCTTGGGGTCTGAGTGTCTCCAGAGCCGCAAGGTGAGTTTGGTTCCTTTGAACTTAGGGGTAAATGTTGCTTGGTGTGTGCCAGCCATCAAATGCCAACGTGGTGACTTTCACCTTGTTTTTTTTGCCTGTTATTTTCTTCACCATTCTTCGTTTTGATTCTGAAGCCCAGCTCTGCCCTTCTTCGCTGGGTGCAGGAATAGTTTAGTGAGGCCCTTGGCATCTTCATTCTACCAACTGCAACAGACCTGTCCTTGGGAGGCTCCCTGAGCCTGTAACACTCACAGTAACATTGAAACATTAGACAGTCAGAGCTAGAAGGATCTCAGAGACCCTAAGGGTACCACCCTCGTTAGGAGATGATAGTCTAAGGACCAGATAGAGACTCACTAAGGGTCTCATCACCACTGAATGGAATACAAAGAATCAGAACCAGGGGGGCCAAACCCTGCCAAGTGTTCCTTTTTTTTTTTTTTTTTTTTTTTTAACGGTGGACCCCCTTGCTCCTGCAGGAACTGTCCAACATGGTCTTTTATGCAGAGCTGGCTCTTTATGGCTTTGCCTGTGGCCAGTTCTTTGCTGTTTCCCTGGGCAGGGTGAGGTCTTGCTATGGGAGAAAGAGGATTCTTATCTATAATTTCTTCCATCCCATTGTCTAATCCAACAGCCTGGTAAGCAGTAGAGAGTTGGGAATATCAAACCCTGTTGATATTACTATGGCCAGCCCTTTTCTTCTACCAGGGATAACAGCAGTTGGCAGTGTCTACCTGGAAGACTGTATTGAAAATGATTCTGAGGCTGATGATCTATGGTCCATTATTGCTGTCTGCCATGAGCATGGGAATGGAGAATGGGAGCATATATGGCATGTGTTTACATTCTTGCCTTCCCCCTTGTCTGATGCCGTTTTGTCCTCAGGGCTCTCCTAAGAGTCTCGAAGGTGCAAAAATGGACATGTTTTTGGACAAACCTTGTGGTGGGTGTTACAAGAGCCACCACTCACATAAGGAGTGTCTTGATCAACTCCACGGTGCACACTAAGCAGGCTCTGTGAACCTCCCGCCTTTCTTCTCCCCCAAGTAGAGCTGCTGACCTAGTTCCCGGCTACTGAGATCCTGACTAATTGTCATCCCTTGCAAGCAGACCTTCACTGAACCTTAGGAGCAGAAAATTCAGAAACAAAAGCAAGAAATAAAAGAGCTGTCAGAAAGAATCTACATAGAACCCTGAAGTTGTGCTTTCATAACTGAATAAATAACTCCTTGAGCAATAATTTGTTTGCAAGCTGTTAATTAGCAGCATAATTAATTTCTGCAGATTATAAATAACAGAGCACAAAGTGGCATTCCCAGTAGAGCCAATGAAAAATTACCTAAACCATTTTAAGAACCAAAAATAGTTCACAACGTAACAGATTTAAAGGGGCTCTAGAATCCGGGTGGTGCCATTTTCTTTTTCCTCTGGGTTAAAAAGAAAGAAAAAAAAATTCCCCAGAAAACTCAACAACTACAAGCTTGTATCTGAAGTCAGAAATTTATTGGCAAAAAAGCAGAGTTTCATTAATCACCCTGTTCTCTCTTATGCCTGGCATGTCAAGAAGGAAAAAAAAATCTCTGTTTATCTCTGCTTCAAACAAACAGCCGCATAAGTGGATTATTCCCAACAGAAAGATTTTCCCTATACTCTAATCTCAAAGCAATCATTCACTACTCTAAATGAGCAGTTACTTAAAATGTTAAGAAGGGATGCTAATTAGCTTAAGGAAAACCTTGCCAAGTATTTAATTTTCAGAAAATAAAATGAAGATAAGAAAGGCCTCTCACCTTTAGCAACCTGAAGTCATTGTTTTCTATCTCATCTCTTGCCTTGAGTGCTTCCGTGGTTCTAGGATCTGGACTATGGGATGCTGGCTGGGTGGTACCAATTGATATCTAGGTTCAGAAAATTGAGGGTAAGAATATTCTTGAGAAAGAGAAAGATGCTTAACTTTATTTATAATCTGGAATCTTTTTCAAAAAGATTGAAACAATTTTAAAAAAAAAAGAGAGAGAGAAGTGAAAAATGAGTCTATTAAAGACCACGGTGGGTGACTGCTGGAAGGAAATTGACCTAAGAGGAATGAAATAGATATTCCAGTTATAAACGTAGATACCACAGTTTGACACCACATAGTTCTGAGCTTCCCAGTAGCCAAGGTAAGGAAGACAACATTGCTCAAGGGCTCATGTTATCTGAAAGCAAAACAGGTGAGAAGCCAGGAGCATGGACTATAAACCATGCAATTGGCGGTTAAGGCCTGGGCTTTAGAACCAGAAGAATATGGATTGAAACTGACCTCTTGGAGTTCCCGTCGTGGCTCAGTGGTTTATGATCTGACTAGGAACCATGACGTTGCGGGTTTGATCCTTGGCCTTGCTCAGTGGGTTGATGATCCAGCGTTGCCATGAGCTGTGATGTAGGTCGCAGACGCGGCTCAGATCCCTCATTGCTGTGGCTCTGGTGTAGGCCAGCAGCTACAGCTCTGATTCGACCCCTAGACTGGGAACCTCCATATGCTGCTGGAGCCGCCCAAGAAATGGCAAAAAGACAAAAAAAAAAAAAAAAAAAAAAAGAAACTGACCTCTTCATAGACAAAACTTTGTGATCTGGGCAAGCTATTTAATCTTCTTGTGTCCCAGAATTTTTCTTTATTTAAAAAAGAGGCTCTTTATTTTGAAATAATTTTAGATACATTAGAAGTTATAAGAATAGTGCTGAGAATTCTTTTGCACTCTTCTCCCAGCTTCCTCCAATGATAGCATCTTAGATTCAAAAGGATGTGATCAATATGGGAAATTGACATTGATACAATTATGGACCATACTACATGCCATATTCAGATTTCACCATTCCCAGGTTTGGTTTAAAAGGGGGGAAACATCAACAACAGTAATAATACCTAGTCATAGGGTTTTTATAAATATTACACAGCACAATACATGTAACTCATTTCACATATAATTAACTGCACAATAGACACTCAATAAATGGTAGCTACTACTTTCCTCCTCATTAATGAGAGGAAGGTCATTAGCCATGGCCGCTACATGATGTTTCCTAGACGTGAAATACGTCCAATCTTCTGTTATCAGCCCAGACTTCCAGTAGGAAGCAATCTATTCGGTCAGGTATAATAGGGGTTAGACTGGAAAAGAGGGTCCATTTAAGAGGAAATGCAGACGGGTACATTTAATCAGGGTTCTGCTGATAAAACCGAAAGAATTAAAGCATCTTCATTTCTGTTTCAGACACTGGTTTATTTTCTGCCTCCCCAGCCACCCAGAAAGTAAGAGCTCCTTTCTCATCCCTCTGATATAAAAAGAACAAAATGCCTAATTATAGATAGTGCTTTTCTGAGATCTGAGCCAGTGCTGCAGAGGAACCGGGTATGAGTTTGCAGTTTTATTGTTGCCTCTTGCGTGTGTTTGAACATTTCTGCAGACGCTTGTGCTATTCTATTCAATTCCATTTGACATAGCTAAGCTCTTATTATATATGTGCATTTCATGGTGCTCGTTAGGCACTACAGGAAGTGCAGGATGAAAAGCGATGACTTTTACCCCCAAGGAGCTTATAATCTAGTGAGGATGTGACAGGGACACAGATTCTAATATTATTTCCCTGAATTTGTGTATGGCCAGCTATTTTATTCAACTCTTGAGTAATCTGCTCAGGTACAGTAAAGTGATTATGAAAGGAATATCTGCTCTAGAAAGTGTTACCTTGACGCTTCTAATATTATTGGGGGGGGAATTATTGATTCATCTAGTAAATATTTATCGAGTCCATACTATGTGCTAGGTAACTTTCTACGTTTTGGAGGTCCAGTGATGAACACGATAGACAGAATTCCTGTTTTAGTAGATTTTATCTCCTAATAGGGGAGGAATATAGAAAATTGCATAAGCAAATGAAGAAAATAGATGTAAGAGTAACTGGTAGGGGGGTAGGATGAGACTGGAAGACAATGAAAACTGCTCTGCAGAGGCAGCACTTGCTCTGACACCTGGAAAATGGGGAGGATCAAATGGATGATCCCGGGGAGATAGGAAACCATGGCAGGTGGAGGAACCAGCCAATGTAAAGACCCAAATGCAGGCCTACCTGGTATGACAGTGTGATTAACAAACCTTAGTGCCGTGTAGATGCTTAATACTCCTGTGTTAACTGGACGGAGAGCCAAAGTACATGACTCAGAAGGTCAGAGACAAAAGATGGTGAGAGTGAGCGTCCCAGAAGAGGGAGGCATTTCACTGGACTCTGAAGATGAAATCTTCTGGATAGATGGAGGAGGGATGGCCTTTCCCTGAGAAACAAAAGGCCCCTCTGTAAGGGGTGTCATTTAAGAGGGTGTGAGAATGGGTGAAAAGCGGAGAGGGCGGTTGTGGGGACCGCAGAGATCGTAACCATCTATCGTCATTATCATCACTCTTCAACACTTAATATTAAAATGTTTAATAACATTGAGTATTTATTAAAAGCTTCCTATATGCCAAGGATTGTGGTAAGTATTTTACCTTCTGCTTTCTCATTATTATTCACATTCTAACTGACAGTTGAAGAAACTGAGCCTAAGGCGAGTGAACTTGCCCAAGGTCACATGACTGAATGACGGAGCCAGGACACGCACTCATGTCTGTTAGCCTGCAAAGTTTGTGCCACGTTATACGAAAGTATAGTTTTTCAATATAGGCTGTTGAGTTTGTTTCCCCAAATCTTTTTTTTTCTGAGACCCTAGAGGATTCAAATGCTGACTCAATTCTATGGAACAGTGAAATACAGTTTCATCGTTAGATAACTTTAATGTCATCATCAGTGGCAGTGATGTCATCCTGTATCTTTGCCATCATCCTGCCCAGTGTTGGCTGTGGTGATGGTGATAATAGGGTGTGTTGAGGAGGCAGATACTGAGTTTTTAATTTTCTGCCTTGGCTCCTTTTGTAATAAAGGGTAACGTGTGGCTATGGTGGAATAGCACAGTACTTCCCATGGATACAGCATGTGGTCCTGGAGCAAGTATTCTTCTGTCCATGCAAACTGGTTCTTGTACATATTTTACGTACATGGCTGAAATGGTCACCTGATAATGCACGGCAGCTGCCTTTAAGAGTGCCATGCTTCCTGGCATAGCCCCAGAGTCATAATGCTGAAGAGAAAATGTCTGTCTAGGGCATAGGGGTGATGACGGCAAGGTTGTGGCTTTCATCACACTGCACCCATGAGCTAGTTAACGTCACTCATCCCACAGCCACAGTTGAGCCATCATCTTAGCATTATGTCGTATATACTTGTGCTGTTGTCCGTGAAGGACACTGACCAGGAGAGTAACTGATACAGCGCCTTCCCAAGACCTGAGTTCTGATATGTGCCAAGCAGCAAGCACAGTGCCTCAATTAACATGGCACAGACACACTCAATAAGTTGAATTTCTTTTCCTTTTCCCATCTTCTCCCTGCCTTTTTCTCCCTGGCTCTGGTACTTACTTCTTTTTGTGCTATTGTACAACTCATTTTCCTCTCTGAATTTTGCCTTTATCATCTCCAGATAAAGGTTTTGGTCAGAGATGGCAAATTGTGTTCATCTTGCATTCTAACTTGGATCCGTTTTTAAGGAGCACTGAGTGAAGGAGAATTTCGGAGCTATGTTTAGGCTCAGAATAAGAGAGTTTTATGATTGATTGGTGATGTCTGCCAAGGATGTAGGAAGAGTGTGTGTATGAACATGCTGGTCCCAACCTGGCTGGTTTCTATGTTTCTGCCATATTTCTCTGATTATGTCTCAACAAGTCATCACGCATGCAGGAAACCAATCTAAACTGCCCTTTTGGGGTGGATCAGCAGGGTCACCTTTATATTTAAGAGTAGCATGTTGTTATGGCAACTTGAACAATTCAAGAACAATGCAAGGCTTGGCAGCTGTAGGAAGGAGTGGGCTGGCCAGGCTCTCAGAGTCATTGCAAACCCTTTTTGCCTATGACTCTGGTCTTGGTGCCAGCTGTGCGGACCACAAAGGCACTCTACCTTTTAGGTCTGCTACGGAAGAACAAATGAGTAAAGATCTGGGCCTCTGCATGGTATGGGTGATGAGACACCCCCACTGTGGTTAAAAGTGGTGAACAGCATGGGAGGCCCAGAAAAGGCAGGCGAAGGGTGACCTTTATCAGGCTCTGATTCACTCCCGCCCTTGACTCTAAGCCTGGGCAGCACAGCCCTGCCTTGACTCATTATTATTTAAAGCTACAGCCTCTTCTTTTCTCTTCATCATTTTCAGTTCATGATTTCCATTATGTTATCCTATTTGACAGGAACATAACTTTTTCTTCCTCTCTGTGCTTTTTTGGTGGTTCCACATGCTCCTCAAGCATGCTGTTGGGGGGAGATAGAGACCTCTGGGCATATCAACCAGCTTTTTCACTGTTCTCCATGCCCTGCTTCATTGCCTGGTGATGAAAGTTTGGAATCATAAAGACTTTCTTATATATTAAAGCTATTAACCATTTATTTGCCATATATGTATATTTGTCTCATATATGTGTTTTGTAGGTTTTTCTAAAAGAGAGAAATCTTGCGATTTTGGAGATTGCATCTTGTGTGTAATCAAATTAATAATAAAAAGACAGACAACTCAAGAGTTACTTAGAGAAGAGGGAATACAAATGGAAAGAGGCGTATGAAAAGATGCTTAACCTCACTGCTAATCAGAAATATTTTGAATTAAAGAAATAGTGCAAACATTTCAAGAGCATTATCACCTAGTGCTGGTGATATGCCAAGGAAACAGAGGCGCTCACATATTGCTGATGGAGATGGAAATTGTTGCAGCCTGTTGGAAGGCAGTCCGGCGATATCCCTTTAAAGGAAAACACCGAGATATTTTGACCCTGCAGTCCCATTCCTGAGAATCTGGCTGATAAAACTTTTTTTAAAAAAAAGAGAGACCAGTATATAATATTGCCTTTATTCTAGCATGATTTGTCATGGAGTGAAAAGGAAGAGAAGAAGAAAATGAAACAATCTAAATATCAAATAACGGAGGAATGGCTGAATGAAATGTGGTTCATCCTCAGTATGGGGATTGTAATCGATAAAAATAATGATTTAAATCTGTATCATTTAACTTGGATGGATTCCATAATGTACTGTTAACTGAGAAAAGCTGGATGCAGAGGTAGGTAGGCAGTATGATACCATTTTTAAAATAGCAAGAAACAATAATAACTATGATTCTTGTTATTGTTGTTGCCATTATGTTTCTTGCTCTATATTCATGTATATATGTACTTGATCATGAAGAAATCTATGGAAACAAAAACACTAGGCCTATAACATTAGTTACTGGGAGGTGGGGCAGAGGAATAAAAAGTAGGGAAAGAAGAGAAGAGGAAAGGGGGTATAAAAAATTAAATTGTAGAGTAAAAAGAAAAAAACATTTACAGTAAACCAGTATATATTATATGATCCAATTTAGGGAAAACTATGTGTTTATTCTTAGAGGTATATGAAAGCATTGTCATAAAAATGTTACCTGAGATTAACTCTGAATGGTGGGATTTCAGGTGATGTTTACATTGTCTTTGTACTTAATTTTTTTTTTCATGATGTGGTCAAATAATGTCATCAGAATTGATCTCTCTCTTTTTTCATCTATGAATTTCCATTTCTGTTGGTTTTATTCTGTTTCTTTTTAAGTGATACTCATATGGCAAGAAAGCCCCTACTGTATTCGGTCACTTCAGGGAGTCCAGTGCAAGAACATTCTGTCTGTATTAGTTCCAGCAAAAAGCCCATACTGTCATTGGTCTAACTTTGCATCCCTCTACTCCTGAACCAGTCACTGTTGCCAACACCCATGTGGATTAGCCCATTTGGGTCACATGCCAAAGCCTCCTGGACTGGCAGAGGGAGGAGGCAGTTTCCTAAAGGAAGGACTATTTACTCTTACCAGAATATGGATAAATTAAAGGGGGTATTATCAGAATATGTCCATTCTAAAGGGTGAGGGGAAAAGAGTTGGACAATAGTATAAAGTACCAGGATGAGGAAAATGAACAACTGTTAGAGAATATAGCAGGGACACCTAAAATTTGGCTAAGAGCGAAAGAGTGTTGGTAAGCCTTTCCAGAGAAAGAGCTAGTGAAGCTAAAATCTTCTGTTGGAATGTTTATCTTTCTTCACATATTGACCAGAGATCTAGTTGCACACAACAGATCCCCTCTGATATATGATGCAAAATAGTTTATTTAAGGTCAGGGAGAGTTGGGGAATCAAGCTTGGATGCTGCATACTCAGAGAAGTGCTCTCCCATACCAAGTAGTTATTCTAGCTGGAGCCCTGCTTCTGCCACTGGCCTAGGCTCCACACCCACGAAGCTGGGGGAACAAACATGGGAAACACTGACACAGCTAGCATAGAAGAAAGAAATGCTTATCCTGGGGAGTTCCCATCGTGGCGCAATGGAAATGAAACTGACTAGTATCCATGAGGACACAGGTTCAATCCTTGGCCTCGCTCAGTGGGTTAAGGATCTGGCATTGCCATGAGCTGTGGTGTAGGTCACAGATGTGGCTCCAGTCTGGCATTGCTGTGGCTGTGGTGTAGGTCACAGATGTGGCTCCAGTCTGGCATTGCTGTGGCTGTGGTGTAGGCCAGCAGCTATAGCTCTGATCTCACCCTGGGAACTTCCATATGTGGCAAGTACAGCCCTAAAAAGACAAAATAAGTGAATAAATAAAAGAAATACTTGTACCGTGTGTGCCAGCAGAGCCATGTGGCCTCAGTCTTGTGATAGTTGCTTCATCTTTCTAATTTCGAACAGATAGGTCCCTTGATGAAGGGAGGCTACTTGTAAAATCATAGCTGCAAGAGAGTCTTGGAAATGCTGTTTTTAGCTTTGTAGCTTTTATCGTGAAGAAGAAATGCAAGAAGGAGTTTGGAATAGTGATGAATGAGCCATTCTGTATTTTCTGTCATATTCTAATCCTTTGGTTACTCAACACCATACCTACTCTTCCTATTCCAGGTACATGTCTAGAAAATAAAGAGTATCAGTAACATGCTCTTGCTTAATATAATGAAACCTTACCTCTTGAACAAACAAATACTCACCCTCATTTCCAAAAGGGAAGATCTGAAATCTTTTTTTTTTTTTTTTTTTTTTTTTTTTGCTTTTTAGGGCCATACCTGCAACATGTGGAAGTTCCCAGGCTAGGGGTCAATTCAGAGCTACAGCTGCCAGCCTACACCACAGCCACAGCAACATGGGGTCCAAGCTGCATCTGCAGCCTACACCACAGCTCGTGGCAATGCCGAATCCCTGACCCACCAAGTGAGTCCAGGGATTGAACCTGCATCCTCATGGGTACTAGATGGGTTTGTTTCTGCCAAGCCACGGAGGGAACTCCCAAGGGAAAATCCAAATACTTAAGTCATGGCATCTATCTCTGAGAAATGTTACATTATCTTTCTAGTCATAACCTTAGCTTGACACTTGCAGGCTATAGTGTAATTTGTCAAGATAATTACTATGGACACACATCCTGTGAAATAAAAGGGAAAATAAAATTAGTTGATATAAATAAATAGATATTGGAACAAGGGAACTATGAGTAGCTCTCCTTCACAGGAAGGACTGATCATCTTAGCCAACACTTTCATTTGAGGAACACACAGTGGCCAACAGGAAGTCCCAACTTCATATTCAGAGGGATAGTTGTGTCCTCTGGGGAAGAAAATATTTCCCCCTGAAGTATCAATATCCCTATGTTTGCAAATTCCAGAATTGTGGAAATGAAAAGGAAATACTTTTTTCCCCAAATTATTAGTTGAGGTAATAAGAGGAACCACTCACCCTCCCATCCATGTCTCTTTCTCCCTTCTCTTCTGGCTATGAGAAGAATAATCATGGCACCATAATATTGGCCTCTGGTTTGTTCAGAGCATGTATTACATGCTAGAGAACAGTTCTCTGATCTCTCAAGATATTAACTCCAGCAGCTGATGATTAAGGAGGTCTCTCCATCGTTCTGTAAGACCTGCTTGGGGTACATAGAAATACAAGTAAATAAACCCTCATGAACATGCGACATTGCCTTACTTCTTTTGTTGTAAAATGAAGAGACAGTGTTGTGTGTGATGCCATGATTATAAACAAAGCCGGTAGTGATTCTGTGCCTGGTGGGACTAGGGACACATGGCGAACAAGGAATACAAAACCATGCAGAGAATAAGTTTGTATCTAATAAGAACACGTATCTGTCCCTTCATGAAGAAAGGGTTCTGATATAATCAGTTGCCACCAGATAGCAGTCTGGCCCTCAGGATATGATGCAGTATTCAAAACTCTGGTGCACTGAGGGATGGTGATAGCCAGAATTAATTTTGTTATTGAGCCTGTGCATTACCTCCATCTTTGCCAACTTGTCCGTGAACCCATTCACTAGAGTGTCTGGAAAAAAATTTGCCAGACATCCCCAGGAATAAGACTCACAACATGATCATGAGGAACTTCCTACACAATGGGATTCTTTTCTGAGCATTCACATGGGACATAAATACTGTCATTTTCTGAGCCCATCTAGAATTACCCGACCTTCGTGAAAACCTCCTTGTTATCAATCCTCTAATCTTATTCTTTCCAAATGCCTTGACCTTAAATCATGAGTCTGACTGCTTAAAATCTTACCTACTGGAAAGATTTTCCCTGTTGTCCTTTTAGGCCAGTCTTGAGTGGGGTTGAAATGGCACAGTAAGCCATTTCTCACTGGCACCAGAAAGCAGGCCTGCTTCTCCTCTTTAATCAACTGATCATAGAACTCCTCATGAGATCTGGGACTGCAATGTGGCAGGAATAACTATGCTGGGAGTGCAAATAACGTACACCTTAAAGATCTGCTCAAGCCCAATTCTGTGTATGTCACATCTCCTTGATGATGGACTGCTGCAGAACTTGCCTGACTTTATGGCTTGGTGAATCAGACAACTTCCACCTCATGATAGCCTGCTCAGTTTTCATGGCATCTTGGCATTTAGGTGCTTTGAGAAAGCTGTTTCTTCAAAGGAGAAAAGAGAGCATGGCTTTGCAACCAACCCTAGGGCTATAACCTAATGATTCTCCTAACATTTTCTGCCTCAAGCCTCTTAACAGTACCTGGATCAATCACAAATCAAACATCATTGGATCTGAGGTATCATAAAGGCTAACTGGCTGAGGTGGGGCCAGCTGGAGAGCTTTCTCTTGCTCCGACTCTCCTTCTAAACCAGCAGCCTTATGGGTCACTCAGTAATCACTCTTGGGAGATCCTGTTGTGGCACAGTGGGTTAAAATCCGGTGTTGGCTCTGTGGTGGCACATGTTCGATCCCCAGCCCAGCTTGTTGGGTTAAGCTTTGCCACAGCTGTGGCATAGGTCGCAGCTGCTACTCAGATTTGACCCCTGGCCTTGGAACTTCCATGTGTCTCAGGTGAGGCCAAAAAGAAAAAAAAGAAAAAAAATTACTTGTTGTTTTCTGCTAATGAGGATAGAGAAAAATGCATTAGACAGATCAATATCTGCACACTAGGTGCCAGAGGCTGTATTGATTCTCTCTACTAAGAAGACTACATCTGGAATAGTAGCTACAATTGAAGTCAACCCCTAATTAAGCTCAGAATAAGCCACTGTAATTCTCCAAGATCCATCCATCTTCTGCACTGATTAAATAGGCAAAACTAAATGGGATTGGGATAGGGTTGATTTTCTGAAACTTGGTTGGTGGCAGTAATTTTTGTATTCCCAGTACTGGTTTTGAATTCCTGCTTTTGTTTAGAGGAGAGACCTAGGAGCTTCCCTTAAATCCTTCTTCCATAAACCTCTCACTCCACAGGTTGTCTGAGACTATCTTTTCCTACTAAGAACTCAGGAACTGGTGAAATAACCAACATGGGCTCATATATCCATTGAACCCACTGTTGGACGGCTCAGGCCTTAACTCTGGTATCAGTCTGACTCCAACCCTTGGTTCACCGTTGTGTTGTGAGGTCCCAGGAATTAGTGATAACTCAGAGTCCTGCAGTCCAGTGATGGCAGAGCCACAGCAACGTGGGATCCGAGCCGCATCCGCATCTCCACTTTCCCATTGCGCAGTTATAATGGCAAAGGGTCACAGTTTCCTT
The DNA here is from genome assembly GCF_054392235.1 of Sus scrofa. Taxonomy (NCBI): domain Eukaryota; kingdom Metazoa; phylum Chordata; class Mammalia; order Artiodactyla; family Suidae; genus Sus; species Sus scrofa. Next base: position 34,355,986 of record NC_139388.1, read on the forward strand.
TTAGGAAGGAAGTAATGTCCTTGTGATATTATTGTAGGCTCTTTAGGGGTACGGAGAGTCTCCCTTTCTCAAGAGATTCTGGGTGAATTCAGCTGGATCAGAACCGTGATCCTCTGTCATGCTGACACAAGACAAGCTTCTGTTTACCATTTGTAGAGTTTTTTGATTATATTGATTGATTTGGACCTGAGTTAGTTGTTTTAAGGACCCCATGACAGAGTTCCCTTGTGGATTAAACCATTCTGATCATCCTTCCAGCCTCCCCTCCTGTTATGGTAATCATGCTTACTTTGCCTCTGGGGGTTGTGCCACTCCACCAACCACAGTGAAATCAGAAGGCCCTTTTCAATGGCAACATCTTATATCTTCACTTCTAGCTTAGAGTACAGCCACTCTAGTGTTTTCCAAAGATTCTTTCCCTCCTATTGTCCATGTATTTCTCAGTGCCTTGGTAAGGGAGTGTTTTTTTAACCATCTCAGAGATAGGTGAGTGCATAGAATGTAACAGATTGATTCCAACATCCTTTATCCCTCCATCTTTGTCATCTTCCTTCTACGTTATACCAAGGAATTACATGGATATCGACTTTATTTACAGTAGGCCACCACCTAGTCAGGATTTCTATCAACCATTTGGAACCATTCCCAGCTGCTTGAATTAGCCCATTGATTTCAGAATCTCTGGTGAATAAACCCATATCTCTAAATGCAGCCTTATTCGGAGTTATGGTACTCCCTTTAATCTCACATATGTTTCCTGGGTTCCACTGACATAATTTAGCAAAATCTTGCAGTTCTTTTAGGGTGCCCCTTCTTTTCTGCTTTTACTCTGTAACTGATGCCCCAGGGCAGGTTGTGATCTGACTCCAGTTTTACGCCTGGAGCCTCTGAGAGGTAGTACATTGAGTCAAGGGAATAGTTGGATTTCTGTGATAGTAACTATCTTTATTGATTGTTTGAGCAGCCAGGACCAGCTTCATGAGACAGAGAAAGAGGGGCGGCTTCTGTTGGCAATGGAAGGTCAGATTTGGAAAGTTAGAGGCTTTCAGAAGCATTCCAGTCCTCTCAGCTGTCACCATTTTTAGCCTCAACATCCTGTTCTTTTCAAATCATCTCTCTAATTTGTATACAATAAATGCAATGAGACTGATTAATCAAACTATGTTGAATTTTGAGCAACCCACAGGATTAGACCTTATATCTTAGTTTTGTAGCTACCTTTTTTTTTTTCTTTTTTTTTTTGGCTTTTAGGGCTGCACCCACAGCATATGGAGGTTCCCAGGCTAGGGGTCTAATTGGAGCTGCAGCTGCTGGCCTACACCATAGCCACGGCAACATGGGATCCAAGCCACATCTGCAACCTTCACCACAGTTCATGGTAACGCCAGATCCTTAACCCACTGAGCAAGGCCAGGGATCGTACCCGCTTCCTCATGGATATAAGTTGGGTTCACTAACTGCTTAGCCACCATGGGAACTCTGTGTAGCCACCTTTTTTTAGGTTAGTCATAGAAATTGTGATTCTCTACTTATCCTTTAATTAGAGAAATCAAATCTTGAATCGATTATTTTGTGTTTTAAGCTTGCCAGTGCAGTGAGAATTAGGCAACCATTTTGGTAATGTATTTCTATGTAAGAAACCACTGCAAATCTTAGTGACTTACAATGATAACCAGTTACTATTTCTCACAGTTTTGTGGATTGATGGGCTTTAATGGTGACTGCTGGAATGACAGAGGGTTTGGACATTCAAGATAGATGACAGAAATGCCTGGTAGTAGGATGTTGGTTGAAGATTTAGCTGGGGTTGTCAGCTAAGGATACCTTTGTTCTGTTCCCCACAGTTGTTCTTTGTGGTTGCTTGGGCTTCTCCATGGCATGGTGGCTGGATTCTAGAAGGGAACATTCTAAGGGGCAAAGGCAGATATGAAAGGCTAAGTCTCTGAAGTTATACAGGGTTACTTTTTGTTACGTTTGTATTCATTGAATCAAGAGACAATTGAGGTTGAGGGGAAGGAGGGCACAGATGGATCAGTCACAGAATTTGTGACTGTCTTTAATCTACCGTGTTACTCCACTTCCCATCTTTTCATTCCTTGTGCCGGGTTTGAGTCTATAGCAGCAGCTACTTAGTCCTCCAAAACCTTCCAAGAGTTCCATCCTCTAATGCTAACTGGATCTGCACTGATTTCAAACTCAGCCAGTCCTAATCAATCTAATATTTCCCATTTTCTTGCAGATTGATTGTCTATAATCATCTCCTGTATCACTTAGGGTCTTTAATTGCAGACAAAATAATGCACTCTAAGTAATTGAAGCAGAAAAGGATTTATGATAGGTCCTTAAGTCACTTACAGGAATGTCTAGGAGAACCAGAGAAAGACAATGAAATGCTATGCATCTAGAAGTAAAGGAGCCAACCAATCGCATGTGAGATACACCCCATGAACACCTTGACACTTTGGTCTAACATTCGATATTCAGAAAGTAGAACTTCAACCACGTCTTTGGCAGAAGAACCAAATATCTCTTCCAGTGAACGTATAGGAGGACTTTATAACTGTGGCCTCATAGATCTCACTTCTGCTTTCCGGTTGAGCACATGTGGAACTCTAGCTATAAGATATTTCAAACTTGTCTCGTTTTCCTACCTTTAGGCAGATTTAACAGCTTGGATTCCATTGACATATAGAATCTTTGTTGGAAGGTGGGAGAATCTTGCACCTTGTAGGGTGTTTAACAGCATCCCTGGCCTCTCTCCCCTAGATGCTAATAACACTGGCCTGCACCTCCCCGCTCCCCTCCAGGCTGTCACAACCAAAATGTTTCCAGTCATTGCCAAATACCCACTGTGGGGCAAAATTGCCTCCTATTGAGAAGTGCTACTCTAGGGTAATAAAGGCCTGATGGAATGGAGTGGGAATGGGACTAAATAAACTGCCACACTCCACAAAATAGTTTAGTGGGAGGTTACTATAGAAGAAAAAGAAATTCCTTGGTAGCTGAAGGAACAGGGACACAAAAATGCCATTTTAGATATACTAATACCTATTTAGATGTACTAATGTCACAGTCAAATGAAACGTCCAGTTAGATCGTGGTGAATGGGATAGAAGTGAAGGCTAGGCTGTTTTTCCCCAATAATATTGACAATTAAGATTTAGAATAAGGAGTTCCCATCATGGCTCAGTGGTTAACCAATCCAACTAGGAACCATGAGGTTCCGGGTTTGATCCCTGGCCTTGCTCAGTGGGTTAAGAATCTGGCATTGCCGTGAGCTGTGGTGTAGGTTGCAGATGCAGCTTGGATCTGGTGTTGCTGTGGCTGTGGTGTAGGCCGACAGCTGCAGCTCTGATTAGACCCCTAGCCTGGGATCCTCAATGTGCTGCAGGAGCGGCCCTAGAAAAGGCAAAAAGACCAAAAAAAAAAAAAAAATTTAGAATAAGAGGAGTTCCCGTCATGGCTCAGTGGTTAAAGATCCCAACTAGTATCCATGAGGAAGCGTGTACGACCCCTGGCATCGATCAGTGGGTTAAAGATCCAGCGTTGCCTTGAGCTGTAGTGTAGGTCTCAGACACGGCTCTGATCCTGCGTTGCTGTGGCTGTGGTGTGGGCCAGTCGCTACAGCTCCTCTTCAACCCCTAGCCTGGGAACCGCTATGTGCCACAGGTGTGGCCCTAAAAAGACAAAAAAAAAAGTAGATTTAGAATAAGAGAAGCTCTGTCAACATGGTTGCTTTTAGATTAGCTCACTTCAGAGCCTCTCTTTGCTTATATTTCCATCAGCTTGGCGGGGATGTTTCTTACTGTATATGTGAGTACAAAGTACTGTTACTCTGTCTTCATTCTGTCCATTTAACTGTCTTGAAAAACCTAATATGAATCCATAAAAACAGTATTGATCATCAGTGTCATCCAGCAATTTTCTCCCCTCCACCCTTAGATTTTTATTTCTTGAATTCAGATTCTGTTGGGGGTATTTTTTAAAAAAGTGGCAAGAGGAAACTAGTGGACTAGAGGAGGGAGGGAAGAGTCGCCACATCGTTGTGGAGAAAGAGTTTTTATTCCACGCAGCTATAAGGATGTCAGTCCCCTGGGAAATTGCTGTTGATACAGGAATCTCTAGAGAGACAGACATGCACGAAACAGTAATGTCATGTTGTGTGACAGCAGATGGTGAGAATGCAATTGGTCAGCCAGCTCTCATCTTTATATTGAAGCAAGTATTGTTAGGGAATAGGAAATTGACTTAGTAGGTTTAATATGCTCTTTCCTGATACGTTGGTACATTGGTTGGTCCTGGGGTATTTATTAGGCGCTGATGTGAGCTCAGTCCTACAAAAGACGAAAGAAAAGTAGAAGGCATTGTCCTGCCATTAACAACCACTATCAATTACTCAATTATATCAATTATTGCCTCCATTTAGTGAGAACTCACACCATGCCAAGCATTGGGCTGAACTGCTTTACACACATGATTTCATTAAAGGCTTGAAATAGTCCTGTAAGGGATATACTTTCACTATTTCCAGTTTTACTCAGCCCTTATCCTGCATTGCAACAGGAGGACTTCCTGCTTAAAAAGGGAAATTAAATAGAATACAGAGCCTCATAGTGTCATATACAAAATTCCCAGAATGCAATAAAAAAAAATCACTGCTCATACAAAGAATGAGGAAAATCACATCTTGAGTGAGAAAAAAATCAATGGGCGCTACCATTACAATAAACCAGAAACATCTGACAAGGATTTCGACGCAGCCATCTTAAAAATACTTCAGTTGCCATTATGTGTTCTCTTGACATACATGAAAAAATAGAAAATCTCAGCAAAAAAACAGAAGTTATAAAAAAGAACAAAATGAAAATTATAGAACTGAGAAAGAAAATAACTGAAAGAAAAAATTGACTGGATGGGCTGCATCGTAGAGTGGAGATGACAAAGACAGAACCAGTAAATTTGAGGACAGAGTAATAGAGTTCACCCACTTGAAGCATCAGAGAGAAAATAGACTGAAAGAAAAATGAATAGTCTGAGGAACCTGGGGGGACCACAAGAGAGCCGACATCCATACCCTCATCATTGGAGTCCCGGAAGGAAAGATAGAATAGTACCCAAATAGTTGAAGAAAGCATGACTGAAAACTTTGTGACCTTGGCAAAAGCCTGAACCTACATTTTCAAGAAGCTGAGTTACTCCCCAGTGAGATACACACAAAGATGTTCATTCTAGGCCACCATAATTAAACTTCTGCAAATAAAGACAAACAACTTGAGGGGAGCCACAGAAACAAGGCATAGTTGACAAGAAAACACAAATTCACGTGATAATGGGTATGTCATTCGAAACTCTGGAGGTAAGAAAGATGGCATGACATTTTTCCAGTATTGAAGTAAAAGAACTGTCAACCATGAATTCTAAGGCCATGAAAGTCCATGGACTTGGAAAAGCGGGGGCGGGGGTGGGGGGGAAGTTATACACTAAAGGCTCTAACACTGCAAGGGAGGATGGCTCCTGGGGAGACTGAACGAACACATGCTGCCTCAAAATATAATGAGTAATTAAGGCCGTTTTCCAAAGACAGCTAAAATGTTTTTGCCCCTTTTTACTTTTGTGATGATGACTGTTTCTGTATTCTTTTAGAAAGACTGTTGGATATCTTCCATCACTGACAAATTTCAAAGCATTTACCACTATGTGTTTCTCTTCCCAGTGTGTGAAATCATCTTCTTTGCTACTCCTAGGGAGTTGTTTCTGACTAGGCTTGAGAAGGCAAGACCAAGTTAGGAGTTGGTGTCTCTTTGGGAAGCCATGTAAAGCATTTTGGATGGAATTCTTGCCTTTGCTTTGGCCACCAGCGGTTACACTAGCCAACCAAGTTTCACTGAAAAAGAGATTGTGTTCAGTTGGGTCAGCTGTTCATCATGATAACACCAAATTCTTGTCAAGATTAGACTTGTCCCATTCAATGGGAGTAGTTGTTTGTTTATTGAAGAAAAATTTGGCTTTTCTGATCTCCTCAATGTAAGACCCTTTTCAGATGGGTCGAAAGGGAGGAAGACAGAGCCTCAGAAAAGAGAGATGAAGAAGAAAGGTAGAAGCACTAATAAAAACGAAAGACAAGAATCTGAGATTAAAAGGCTCCATCAATGCCTGGTTTCTGTTTCTAGAAGTGTCTAAGCGCCTTTAACTTTTCCAAGTTTTATTTGGTAACCTTTATTTCTTTTGATATTCTTTATATTAAATCGATTGGCCATGTAGAATTCTACCCATTCCTTAGATAAGAAAATCATTGCCCATATTTTACATGGCACAACAAACTGGCAACTAGAACTTGAAACTAATTTAGTATCCTACCTATTGTCCTGTGGACTTTTGCTATAGACTTAAATCTCCATGTGACTTCAATAATCTGCTCCGTTCTGGTCCCTCACTGGCAAGTAGACTCCAAATAGACTTTGCCACTCAGTGATGAGGAGGTAATTTTGTCATGACTAAATGGATCTTGCAAAGAATCACTGAAGAGAGGCCCTTTTCACTTGGGAAACCACAGCTTGAAGGCTCAAAGCTGTGAAAGATAAATTAACCTTCCCTCGGACTTTGTCCAACCTGCCAAGCAAACTGGAAGTAATTATTTTATATGGAATGCTTATTGCCATTACAGTGGCAGGGACTTGATTTCACCATTTAGCAGACCCATCTGTTCCTTCCTTGGCAGGCACTCTGATCGCATGTCACCTGGGGCCCTGGCACTCCTGGGCTTTGATGGCAGGGTATGTCCAAGGCTAAGATGTAGGGTAAAAAGAGAGTGAAGAAGTCTAACTGGAGAAGCGGGAATAAGTGTGAAATGATAAATACCCTTAGAGGCATAGTAGTATTCAAAGAGTTGACCGGAGAGTGCACATTCCAAAAATTAGAAATAATACACTGTGGTCACAGCCCAGGCCCTGGTGCTACCACTTGCTAACTCTGTGATCTTGGGCAAGTTACATCATCTCTATGTGCTTCAATTTTCTCAGTTACAAAATAGGCTTAATAATACTTACCTCACTGAGCAGTACGTGAAAGTGGTGTAAAGGGCTTAGTGAATAAGTATTTTGTAAAAATGTTACCTTCTATGATAAAGAGTTCAGAAAGGACAGAGCCCTCAGCGGCAGGGGGTCGGGGGGGGGGCGTTGGAAAGGGCTTTCTTTGGATTGGAAATAATGCTGTCTTTTTTTTTTTTTTTTTTTTTTTTGGTCTTTTTAGGGCTGGACTCTTGACATATGGAGGTTCTCAGGCTAGGGGTCCAGTTGGAGCTACAGCTGCCAGCCTATACCACCGCCATAGCAATGCAGGATCTGAGGCGCGTCTGTGACCTACACCACAGCTCACGGCAATGGCAGATCCTTAACAAACTCGCATCCTTATGGATACTAGTCAGATTCGTTTCCGCTGAGCCATGACAGGAACTTCCATAATGCTATGTCTTTTTGCTTCACTTTCACCCTATTTCGTGGCTCAGTCTGCTTCATTGGTCAGGCTGGCTGGTCTAAGCCTGGTCACCTGACCAAGGAGGAGCCAATAAGAGTTCTTCCCCAGAAAAGGTGCAACTGCGAAAGCCGTCGTCTTCCTGATGGCTGAGACTCTAAGAAGGAAAACTTGGTGAGATGGTGGCTGAGTTTCCTGCTGAGTGGACCAGAGAAGGCAGGATAGGGAAGGCTTTGAGGCCTAGCTGTGAGTTCTTCATTTGGTAAACAAACAGGCACTGGGAGGAGTTTCTGAGCAGGGACGTGAAACCTGAAAATGAGCATTTTAGGAAAACCTACATCTCCCCCTTCAGAGCTGAGGAGTCTGTTCCCTAGAAAATATCTACTTTTTAGTGACACTGAAAGTTATTTATCATTGTAGATGCTGCACAAATTGTGTATTCAAGATTTAGTAACATCAGTAGTCTCCAGCTTCTAGCATGTTGACAGCATTTTTCCTTTAAATAAGGAAGTTTGTGCTGTCCTGGCTGTGCCTGAACTATCTTTCCAATTGACCCAGTCTAATGTTTCGGACTAGACAGTTCCTTCTCATTTCCTTAGGGGAAAAGTTGCCAGTAATTTCTGTTGAGATCAGGAGCTATTTGGTGTCAGGTACCACATGGCAGCAAGAAACAATGAGCACATATGAACCATCACTTAAGGTCTTGCTGAGACCGTCTTGTTGTCACGATGAGGAATACGCATTAAAAGATACCCTTACATCTTCATAAGCAACGCACCAGTCATGGTAAATGGCATGCCCCTATGTTCCTGGAACTCTGATTTCTGATGAGACGCTAAAGAGAAGGGAACAGTTCTACCATTCTTCTGGCTTTCATGTGCCGGGTGACCTGGCTGTCAAGTCATTCCTGACTTTGATGCCATTTCCCTGCTTCATGATATTGTTGGGAGGATTAGTCAGGATTCCATCACCCTCCCCAAATTCCCTTGCAATGGCCTTTTGCAGCCAAGTCCTCCCTTCACCCTTGGCAGTCACTGATCTGTTTGCCATCATGATACTTTTGTCTTTTTCAAAATGTCGTATCAGTGGAAACATGTAAATATAATGTTTGGAGATTTTGTTTTTCACTCAACATTAATGTCTTTGTGATTAATCCATGTTGTCATATTTACCAATAAAGCATTATTTTTTGTGGCTGAAAAGTATTCCCTTGTATGAGCATCCCATAGTTTATACATTTGCCCACTGAAGGGCACAGTTTTTAGCTTTCAGTTATTACAAATAAATTGGCTGTGAACATTTACATGATCAATCCTTACTTGGATCTTTGCTTTCTCTTTTCTTGGGTGCATACTTGAAGTTGAATGGCTGGGTCAAATCAGAGGTGTCTGGTTATAAGAAACCACGGAAACATTTTCCAGAGTGAGTCTCCATGTGGCATTACTACCAGTGACATATGAGAGTTCCAGGTACTTCACGTACTCACCAGTAGTTGGTATTATAAATTATATTTTAGTTTTAGCTATTCTAATAGGTGAGGTTTTAAACTTCCATTTCTTTATCAGTCAATGACATGGAGCATCTCTGTGTGTCTGCCTATTTCTGGTCTGTATAGCTTGTTTAGTAAAGTATCTGTTCCCATCTGCCCAGTATCTTTGATTTTTATTTTTGTCTTTTCTAGGGCCGCACCCATGGCATATGGAGATTCCCAGACTAGGGGTCTAATCGGAGCTGTAGCCGCCATTCTACGCCACAGCCACATCAACTCGGGATCCGAGCTGAGTCTGTGACCTACACTGCAACGCCGGATCCTTAACCCACTGACCAAGGCCAGGGATCTAACCTCAACCTCATGGTTCCTAGTCGGATTCGTTAACTACTGAGCCACCACAGGAACTCCCGTCAGTTTTTTTAAAGTTGAGAAATAATCCACATACTATAAAATCACCCTTTTAAAGTATACAGTTAAGTGGGTTTTTTGCATATTCATAAAGTTTTGCAGCCATTCCCATTCATCAGCCCAAAAAGAAACCCCATAATCACGAGCAGTACTTCTCCTTCTGCCCTTCCTGGCATCCTCTGGAAACTACTGATCTAGTTTTTGTGTCTATGGATTTGCCTGTTCTGGGTAATTTACTTGAATAGAATCATGTAATATGGGGACTGGCCTCTTTTCATTAACATTATGTTTTTAGTGTTCATCTATGTTGCAGCATATATCAGCTCCTCGTTCCTTTTTCCAGTTAAATATTCCATTGTATAACAGTTAATTTACCCATTCATCAGTTGCTTTGCCTTTCCATATAAATTTTATAATCAGTTTATATATAGCTACCAAAAAAATCCCAGCAGGTATTTGATTGGAATGCATTGTCTGTAGATCAGTTTGGTGACAATTCACATCTCAGCTATTTGAGTGTCCCAATCCATGAATATGGTCTGTCTCTGTATGTACCTAGAACGTCTTTGATTTATTTCACAAATATTTTGTGGCAATTAATGTGCTTTTTAGTTCTAATATTTATACTTGGTTCTTTTTTATATTTTTACATCTTGCATTTATCTGCTGAAATTTTCTTTCTTTCCTTCTTCGATTTTTTTTTTTTTCCCAGTCGCAGTCATGGCAAATGGAAGTTCCTGGGCCAGGAATTGAATCCAAGCTTTAGCTGCCTCCTACGCCACAGGTGTAGATCCTTAACCCACTACACTGGGCCAGGGATTGAACCCTTGCTGCCACAGAGTCAACCCGGATCCTTAACCTGCTACACCCATCATTTCATTTTTTCTAAAGGTTATTCCCTCTTTTGGGAGCATGGTTAAAATAGAAACTTGAAAGTGTATGTCTGCAAATTCCAGCATCCATGTCATCTTCAGGTAGGTGTGCATTGATCATCTTTTCCTCTTCTAGATATTGAGATATTTCTGATTATTTGTGTGTAGATTAATTTTGAATTGTATCCTGAACCTTTTGGATATTATGTTAAAAGCAAAACACTCCCGGTTTCATGAAATCATATGGAGAGTGTTCTTTATTTGTATGTTTTACCAGACAGTGAGCCAGGTAGTGTTCAGACTTCATGTTTCTACCTGCCCTCTCAGAGCTGTGGTTCCAATGTCAGTTCAGTTTCAAAGCCTTTGTCATGATATTTTGAATGTGAATGGCACCTAGGTGCTTGGCAGTGGGGCAGTGGTCCACTCTGTAATTTGGTTCTTAAAAGCTTTTGGCATGTTGTTGGGGATCAGATCCATGTAGGCGTAGCTCAAGGTGTGTATGCATTTGGGCCTTACCTTCTCAAGCTCTGTGTTCTCAGTGACTTCCTAGACACTAACTGGCTTACAAGAATTTCCTTTCCTGGTCTTTTGACTAAGAAGCTGTGGCTGAATTTCGCCTTCCTGTCATGCCCTTCCCACACAGTTTGTCTGCTTCTGGGCTACTTGGCGGGAGGATATTCACAGAGAGAGAACAATGAGCATTTTCCTCTTGCTCCTGGGATGCGTCTCCCTGGCCAGAAAAAAAGGATTCTGTCTCTCTGAGTTTTAGGTACCTGCTCAGCATCTGGTGCCCTTATTACTACCAGAACTGTGTGATTACTTGGGGCTGGAGTGAGAAAAAAATGGGGAAAAGGTGGGGTTTTCCCAACTCTCTATCATCCAGAGAACCCTCTTCCCATTTTTTAGGCCAGAAACAACTCTTTTGAAGTTCTGTGTAGGTTTCAAGATGCCTCTGAATCTGGGTCAGGAGATACTGGAAGAGGAAAAATGGGGAGCTTACTACTTTTTTAGCGGTACTTAGAATTCTGGTTTCCATCCCTCACCTGCCTGCTGTCATTTACTTTCCAGAGTCGTCAAGTAGCTACTCCATGCATTTTGGCCAGAGTTTTTAGTTTTCATTGAGGACCGACTCCTTTTGGAACAGAATCCAAATGCTCCTTTATTTTTGATGAAGGGAAAACGATCTTTTGAGGCATTAACTAAGCTCTGGTCCTTTTTAAAACCATGAAAATTACATAGAGTGATAGGGAAGCAGGTGACTCTAGAACCAGCTGCTTGGATTAAAATTTTGATTCTGTCACCTTCTAGATGTGCAACATTTAGCAAGTTACTTGATTTCTATGAGTCAAAGAGACGTCTTTGATACTAACAGAAGATACTTTGTAGGGTTAATATTATGAGTTTATATTTATAAAGCATTAGAACATTGCCTGACACCTAGTAAGTGGTCTCTAAGTGTTTTTTATATAAACTGTTGTCTATTGGTGCCATAGACGTTTCCCTTCTGCATTTCCCAGTTCCCTTGGTGTTTAACTCATTATTTTTTGTAGAAAGCTACAGAGTAGAATAAAAATACCGTGGGCATTAGAATTAGGATGATCTGAATTTAAGTCCAGTGTAAAATATCTAGCCCAATATCAGTCAATGAAGGGAACAGTGTAAATGTTCCTTTCCCCTTAATTTGAAAGAAAACTTATAATGCCCACAATTCACTGTTCCTGATTATTGTCCTATTGCTCCTTCTTCATGCATTCATTCATCAGTTCATTTCTTGATTTGTTTATTGATTAATACATTAACTCACTTATTTTAAAAATTTTATTTTCCTTTTTATTTTATTTATTTTTTCCGCTGTACAGCATGGGGACCAAGTTACACGTGCATGCATACATTTTTTTCCCTCCCTTTGTTCTCTTGTGATATAAGTATCTAGACATAGTTCTCAATGCTACTCAACAGGGTCTCATTGTAAATCCATTTTCAAGAGCAATAGTTTGCGTTAAAAAGTTTTAAATACCTCCTTTGTGCCAGGACATGGGTTAGGTGCCAGGGTGATATTAGTGAGCAAAATAGACAAGATTTCTGCCACCATGGAGGTTACGCTCATCAAAGAGTCATCTGAACGTACAGTTATAAATGATGATGGGCACACAGTATTTTCTGAACATGTAACAGAAGGATCTGAGCTCACTGGGGGAGGTGAGGGAGGAGGGTGGTCAATAGTGGCTTGAGCTGAGCTCCGAATAATGAGTGGGAATGAAATTGGCCCCCCTGGCGAGGAAGGGTTAGAGAGGAGAGCTCTTTCAGGGGCCCTGTAGTGTGATGAGAGTGGCATCTTTGGGAACTAATGTAGTTGATGGGGTGGTTGGCGAGGAGTTCAGAGGAGAAGACCATCAGAAAGGGATGAGACAAGACAGAGAATTAGGTTGGGGGAGGCCTCTTGAACTTTGTGAAGGACTGTATTATAATAGCAAGATGAGGAAATTGAACATTTTATTTTTAAATTTTACTTTTTAAACAGTCTTTATTTTGTTTTTTATTTCTATTTTTTTGGTCTTTTTAGTGCCACACCTAAGGCACATGTAAGTCCCCAAGCTAGGGTTTGAATCAGAGCTGTAGTTGCCAGCCTACACCACAGCCACAGCAGCATGGGATCTGAGCCATGTCTGCAACCTACACTACAGCTCACGGCAATGCCAAATCCTTAACCCACTGAGCAAGGTCAGGGATTGAACCCATGTCCTCATCGATCCTAGTTGGGTTTGTTACCGCTGAGCCACGAGGGCAACTCTGAAGTTGAAGATTTTTAAATGGGATACAAGGTGGGATAGGAAGGGACAGTGATGTGGTCAGATTTACTCTGGAAAATGACACCCATGGCTACCTCCCTGTTGCTGGTTTGAGGCTTACAGTCATGGCTCCAAGTCTAGGTTTGTTTAGAATCAGTGTCTTCCATTCTTATTTCCTCTGGGTTCTTAAGGGCACCACCAGTCTCTTCACAGTGAAAGTCAGAAGGCTTGGCATCAGCATTTGAAGATGTGGTTGAGAATGACATCTTCTGTGTAATGTTGTCCCCACACTTTCCAGGTGTATTTTGTTGGTTTAGGCAAATCATCTTCCTCTGGAAGCCCTGACATCAAAAACTGTAGTAATGGGAGTTCCCGTCATGGCTCAGTGGTTAACGAATCTGACTAGGAACCATGAGGTTGTGGGTTCGGTCCCTGCCCTTGCTCAGTGGGTTAGGATCCGGCATTGCCATGAGCTGTGGGGCAGGTCGCGGACGCATTGCTGTGGCTCTGGCGTAGGCCGGCGGCTATAGCTCCAATCGGACCCCTAGCCTGGGAACCTCCATATACTGCAGGTGTGGGCCTAGAAAAGACAAAAAAAACCAAAACAAAAAAACCCCCCAAAAACCAAAAAACAACAAAACAAAACAAAAAACTGTAGGAATGAGTTCTCTTTGTGCTGAGAAAGACTGAAAGGGACCCACCAAGAGAGGTACAGAGGGAAGATGAGAGTCCTCACGATATGTGAATTTATGGAACCAGTTAATCCTGAAACTCCACTCCTCCTCTTTCCATGGCTTGGGTTTCCTGGGCCAACAAATTTCTTTTTGTGCTGAAGCCAGCTTACAACCACAAGAGTCCTGTCTGATACATTCTTTCAAGGAGTTCTCAGGGAAAAAAAAAAGTTCTCAGGGACCAAGTGTTGCTTTGTGTGCTAATTAATTTCACTCAAGGATTAGCTGGGGTCACTCTGTCCTTCGGATTTAAGAAAATTTGGCACACATTTTCCTCCCATGTGTGCAGAGGGAAAGGGCCATGTTTTTCCCTTGGGATTCATGGGTGTGGGTATGGGGGTGTGTGTGTGGGTGTGTGTGGGGGGTGTGGGTGGGTGGGTGTGTATGGCCGTGGGGGCAGGAGCTAGGGGAGTGAGAAGGGAGTACGTGAGAGTCCTCTGGCACCTGGTTCCGCCCTGGGTGGACTCTCAACCAGATTCGGTTCTTACATCTGGCAACTCTTCTCTCTCTCCGCCTTTCAAATCAGGAACACAATGCTGTTTCTTCGATTACCCCAAATCATTGTCTTGATTTGAGTATGTTGGGTAGGTCTTGCTCCAAGTCTGGGTGGCAGAGATGTTGACATTTCAAAATTGCAAACAATTTAAATTTAGACGTCAAATCTTAAGATACCCCAGAGTATCTCAACGATCATGCTTCACGGTTATGCTTCTGTCTCCCGGGACGCCCTTCTCATCTTACCCTGGCAGTGTCGTCCAGTCCTCCGTACTTTGAAATTCCTGTGTAGACAGGTTTCCCATCTTCTGATTTCACTGGCTCCTTGTAGAACCTCCCACCTAGAGCAGCTTGGAGACTTATACCACTTACAAACACAGTCTCTGCCTTGGGAAAAACTCCTAACTAGCTGTTAAATGAAGGCTTTTTTTTTTTTTCTCTCCCCACCCCCTTGCGCTATCTACATTCTCTGTTTTTTGCCTTTTTAACATCTCCTTTAATTTGTATTGTGATTCTTACTTCCTGCCCCCGAAGGGCAGCAAAAAACAAAGCAAAAAACTTTTGGCTTTGACACTTAATGGTGTGCTTTGCGCTCACTGAGCAAATAGCTTTGGAAGGATCATTTTCCCTCATCTACTGGGATCCGGGGAGAGGCCCCAACCCTCCTCGCCCCAGCCCCTGCAACTCAGTAATTCTAAGGTACCAAGTTTGGCATCAGCTCTGAGCAGTGTCTTTTGTGTCATGCAACTGTTCCCCTTTCCTCCTTGCCCCCAGGACCAGTAGGTGCTTTGACAAAAGAAAGAAAGAAAAAAAAGAAAAAAAACCAAACCTGAATGGGTTCCAGCTCTTCTCTTGCCTTTTTCTCCCAGGTCTCATGTTACTTGAATGAGGAGGCTGTCGAGTGAACCTCCTATATTCTGCCTTTTGAGTTGACAGCTTCCCTTTCTCTCCTGCCATGAGAAAGCTTTCAGGGGCTCAGGTGTGCTCCCTCTTCTCTGGCACAGAGATGGAGCAGTGCTCAGCCCTTGCCTCTGCAGTAGCTGTCCCTGACATTGCTGTCCCTCTGCTGTCTGCTTATGTATCTTGTTCCAGGGAACACCACTGTTGGTGGTTGACCTTTCATCCTAGGCATAGCTTTCTTCTCGAATACAGAAGAGGGAAAAGCAGGAAGGGCAGAACAGGGAGGTGTGCTTTCTGGGGCCAAACACATGGCCTTACTACTACCACATCAGTGTTGTAGTGGATTTTCCTAACTACAGCCCAGAAGATTGCCTGTAGGAGACAGAATGAGATTATAAATGCCCCTTTCACCTTTTCTTCTTCTCTGTAAACTATAAACTGTGCCACGCAAGTGTTACCCACATCATTTTTGTATCCTTCCTATTCCTAGCCCATATATTCCACATGCCAGATCCTAAAAAATTGTAAAGGCAATCTAAAAGGTGAAAAGATGTCAGGGGTCGCTAATAATGTTAGTCAACAATCAATCATTGCTGTCACCATTACTTTTATGGAGCACTTAATTATATACTAAGTACTCTGCAAAAGTCCTTCAAGTGGAATGTCTCATTGAATACCCCCAACAATTATATAAATTAGATTTGATCTTTCTCTCTATCTTATAAACAGAGACAGAGAAGTTGAGCCATTTAAACCCAACAAATTTGTACTGGAGCCAGAATTTGAGCCCAAACTACCTGCACTCTGTATGCTGAATCACATACTGTATTCATGCATGTCTTGGATGTATAGGGACTGTGATCTTGACTCTTGATGGATGTAGTACATTTGTTAATGGGACAATTCTTATCTCTGCAAGGAGAAGCAAAGGGAGTTTTTCTTCTTTGAATGTTCTTTGTTTTGTGTTTTCTGTAAACATCAGTCTTCTTTGGATGATTTCAACTCATAATACTCTGATGCCAGGTAGACTTAAGGAGTTCACATTCCCTGAGAGGTATCTTTGGAGCAAAACTGGAAGTTTATAGACTATTTCTCTCATCCTAATACTGAAGAAGTGTTTTAAGGAAGAGAAAGGCCAGGGATATGGCATGCAGTATGGAAAAGCAAAGCAGAGAGATATGAAAAGGTCCAGAGTTTGTATTTTTGAAGGAAACTAAAAGGCTTGGTGATTCCTTACTGGAGAGGGAATTTATAACTCTGTCATTTAACAGCATACAACCATGAACCAGGCCCTGGCTATGGACTAAGTATTGAGAATGTAGCATGACAGCCTGGTCCTTGTCCCTTGGGGCTTACATTTTAGTGGAGGTAGATGGACAGAAATAAACAAACAACTGTGTTGATTTCAGGTAGCGATAGTGGGTTAGAGACTGGCTAATCCAAGGCTTCTGGGAAGACTTTGAAGAGGAGACATTTGAGCTGAGGCCGTCTATGCTTGGGTTTATTTCTGGACTTTTTATTCTGTTCTGATAAAATCCCTACAAAAATTCCAGTGGAATTTTTCATAGAACTGGAAGAAAAATTCTAAAATTCATATGGAACTACAAAAGATGGCAAGTAGCTAATGCAATATTGAGAAAGAAGAACAGAGCTGAAGACATCATACTACCTAACTTCAAATTGTATTGCAGAGCTATAGTCATCAAAACAGTAGGGTGCTGGCATAAAAAAAGACACATAGATGAATGGAACAGAATACAAAGCCCAGAAATAAACCCAAGCATTGATAATCAAGTGATTTCTAACAATGATGCCAAAAATACAAAATAAAGAAAGGACAGTCTCTTTAGTAAATGATAGGAAAACTAGTATCCATATACAAAAGGAGATTGGACCCTTATCTTACACTACTTATACCAATATACTCTTAGTGAAATTCCACTATTTAACATAGTATAATTAACTATAGTCATCATGCTATAGATTCAGTCTCTAGATTTATTCATGCTACATAACTGCAACTTTGTGTATATATGATGGAATATTACTCAACTGTAAAAAGAATGAAATAATGCCATTTGCATCAACATGGATGGACCTAAAGATTTTCATGTTCAGTTCAGTAAGTCAGGCAAAGACAAATATCATATGATATCACTTATATCTAAAAAAATGGTATGAATGAATTTATTTTGAAACCAAAATAGACTCACAGATAGAAAACAAACTTATGGTTACCAAAGGGGATATGGTGGGGTAGGGGGAGATCAATTAGGAGTTTGAGATTAACATATACCCACTAATATATATAAAATAGATAAACAATAAGGATCTACTGTATAATACAGAGAACTATACTTAATATCTTCTTATATATGTATAACATATATATGACTGAATTATTTTGCTGTACACTTTATACTAACTGTAAATTAACTATAGCTCAACTTTAAAAAATGGTTTAAAAATATTTTATCTATTTTTAAGTAATATGATTATGTTTTTATTTGATAAACTTTTTTTTTTTTTGCATCTTTCTTGTGCTTGGAGTTTATAGAACTTCTTGGATTCTTGGGCTTATAGGCTATGTTAAATTGGAAAAAAATTTAGTCATTATTTCTTAAAATATTTTTTTCTGTACCAGTGCTTTTTCAAGCACTCTAATGACACATAGGATATACTACTTGAAGTTGTGCCACTGCTAACTGATGCTCTATTAATTTATCTTCTTTGCTTTTTCTTTTTCATTTTAGTTTGTATTTTTGTGCCATCAATTTCACTGATCTTCTCTTCTGCAGTGTCTAATCTGTCATTAATCCCATCTGGTACTTTTCCTCTTACACATTGTAGTTCTTATTTGTTCAAAGTCATTTTGGATGTTTTTAAGGTTGTCTATGTTTCTACTTAACTACAGTCTTTCCTCTTTGTTTTTTAATATCTGGGATGCATTAAAATAATTTTAATATCCCTTTCTATTAATTCTAATATATGGGTCAATCCTGGCTTAGTTTCAGTGGGCTGATTTTTCTCCTCGTAATGGACTCTATTTTTTTTTTCCATTTCTTTGTATGCCTGGTAATTTTTGATTGGATACCAGATATTTTCCAGTAATATGCTCAGTCCAGGGGGACTCTGTGCAGATCTACAGAGTCTTTTTCTGTGTGACTCTTTCCTCTTGGTACTCTGTGTGCAAATACTAGCTGCCATGCTCTCCTTGGACACTCATGTTCATCCCTTAATCAGGGAATTTACCTAGCACCACCCGAGTTTCCTCTTCATGTGCCATGGCCTGGAAGCTCTCTCAATGGAGTAAGCTAGAGAAACTACAGGGTTCCCCTCATTTTTCTCCTGCCTCGCCTCAGGGACCACTGTCCTTTGTTGACTGATGCCCAGTGTCTTGAAAACCATTGTTGAAAGCATTTTGTCTGCATTTTAGTGATTTGGGGGAACAAAGGTCCATGTTACGGCATCATGGCTGAAAATGAAAGCCCTAAAGGTTATTTTTTAAATAAATGACTCATAATAACAGAAAGGGTTGCTAATAATATGTGATCCCTTTGGCTTTCAGATGTCTCCTGGGATGACTCAGCACAGTAGGTGAGGATATATTCATTACATATTCATTACAAAAGATAATGAACATTTTACTTTTAAAACATTCTAATACTAAGGTGCAGAATATGTGAGTGTAGCAGTACCGTAGTTAAACACTGACTAATCTTTCAGAACTCTGGGAGCTGAATTTGATACAATGTCAGTGACTGTATTCTCAGTGTACCGGACAATTACTGATGACAGCCCATCTATGATGCTAATGGAACAAATAATGATTCTACAAAGTTTTGGAACAGATGGGCCGTTATTTCTGTTTCTCCAAAGTCGATGCTCAAGATAAGAGTAAATTCATTTTCTTCCAACCAGGGAATTTTGTTTATGACATGGAAAAACTCATTGCTCATAAAGAACTGGAGTTAGCTTGCCATTGACAAGGGGCTGAGAAGACTCCAGGCAAATAGTAATCACTTTCATAGATATTATCAAATAAAAAATAGTATTAACTATCAGTTATAAGGAGAGCAAACTGGTGGCTTGAGTGTAGTATCCTTCCTGCTCCTAGGTTTTAAAAATCAGGAGATTTCACATAAAAATCCAGAGTTTCAGTTCCTCTCTGATGAAGGAATCTCCCAATTAATAAACTTGACCCCTTTAATTCATTTATATTAGCTTCTTTGCCTTGCATTCATTTGAATTTACAATCTCTTCCTCAATACTTCATCTTCCCTATTTTTTTTCATTGAAATATCTTCCTAATGCTTACAGTATTGTGAGGAGCAGAAATATATCATTGAAGCAGGATTGCTTTAAAAGGCACTTTAAACTTATTACTTCTGTCTTCTGATGGTTTAAAATAATGGCCCCCAAACCTTTGACACTACTTCCATTGAAGCAAGGGATCTATGTCTTTATTTTTTTCCCCCACCTTGAATCTAGACAAACTTATGATTCAATTGGAACCAGTAGAATGTGGCAAAAGTAATACCGTGTGATTTCCTAGTGTAGGTAATAAAAGGTATTGCAGCTTTTCTTTTGTTTGCTGAGAAACCTGCTTTTGGAAGTAGAACTGCAGCTGCTGGTTATGCATTTCTACCACCCAGAGATAGAATAGCCATATTATGGTGAAGCCCAAGCCACATGGAGTAAGACCTGTAATCAACAGTTCCACCCAACGACCTGGCCAATGGCCGTCATGAATGGTCAGACCCGAGTGAAGATGCCTCCAGGTGATTTTAGATTTTAACCATCAAGAACTCCTAGCTGAGACCTCAGCTACTGTGGAATATAGACAAACTGTTCCTTCTAGGCACTTTCTAGATTTTGATTCATGAATGTGTCCACATGAAAAAAAAAAAAGGGTTGTTTTAGGGTGCTAAATTATGAGGCAACTTCCTATACAGCCATAGTAACTGTGACATAGCTATTTCAAAACTTATTTGAAGGAATTCAGATAAATTGGAATTTAATGTGTTCATTAAAGAACACATACACTGATCTGAATCTCTCTCATCTATAAAATGAGGATGATAATTTCTGTCTAAGTAAGGGAATGAAAGTAGGAAAGCATTTACTATGCCAGTGCCAGTGCCTGCACATGGTAGGTTCTTGCTTTTATTTTAATTTTAATTTTAATTTTATTTTATTTCATTTTAGTCTTTTGTCTTTTTAGGGCCATGCCCAAGGCATGTGGAGATTCCCAGGCTAGGGGTCTAATTGGAGCTGTTGCCAGATCTGAGCCGCATCTGCAACCTACACCACAGCTCACGGCAATGCCAGATCCTCAACCCACTGAGTGAGGCCAGGAATCGAACCTGCAGCCCCATTAGTCAGATTAGTTTCTGCTGCTCCACGATGGGAACTCCCGGTTCTTGCTTTTAAAAACATTTAAAACAAGAGTTCCTGTCGTGGCTCAGTGGTAATGAACCCAACTAGTACCCATGAGGCAGTGGGTTCAATCCTGGGCTTTGCACTGTAGGTTAAGGATCTGGCATTGCCTTGAGCTGTAGTGTAAGTCACAGACAAGGATTGGATCCCATGTCTCTATGGCTGTGGTATAGGTCAGCAGCTATAGCTCCTATTCAACCCCTAGCCTGGGAACTTCCATATGCCTCAGGTCTGGCCCTAAAAACAAAACAAAACAAAACAAAAATTAAAACAAGAATAACTTATCATTGTGTAACACTAGTTGCACAACAGAGATTTAGAAGGGACCCTAGTACAAAGATGAGTTCATCTTATCCTGTTGGTACTTTTACCCCCCAATTATGGCCTCACATTACAAATGGAACTAGTGCTGAAGAAATTATTTGGATTCTGAATGAAAAATCTGGTTAAATGGAAGGCACATTGCACAAAGGCAGCATTCTAGGTACTTTGGTAAAAAAAATAAAACATGACTTTTTTACCCTTTAATCAGCTGTAACTGGGACTTGAAGGTTTTTCAGGTAAATGAGAAAGTCAGCTAATTCCAAGAATCATAAAAATTTTATATTTTTAACTGTTTATTTTAACTAAACACCTCCACCCTGCCCTCCACAAATATGTAATCTACATTTATAGTCTTTACCTCTAGGGCCAAAGCCTTTTCTTTGGATATGGGTTCCCTAACTGCAATTTCATAGTGCTTTTCTTGCATTAAACCATAACTGTGGTATATATTGGTTATGATTTTTACTTCAGTTTCTTTAAAGAGAAATGAGAACTTAATGGAACTCAAGAGGCATTTGAGTGCAGACCTTTTTTATATTTTTGCAGCCTAATTTGATAGCCATTTTTAAATCATTCATCATTTATTGATTCTTTTTAAAGCATGTATCTTAGTTTTGAACACCAATTTTTTTTTTTGGCATTTACATCACAAAGGTGGCTACATCTTTGAATTGGTCATGAAAACTCTCTCTAGTCCCTTGTATATTTTTGTATGTGTGTTAAATTCCATGAAAGAGTTATAGATAGGTTCAGTGGGAGGGGGAAGGGAATTATAACTTTCTACCCTAACATTGGAAAGGAGTCAGTAAAGACACCTTTTCTTTTTTTTTTCTATTTTAGGGCTGCACTCTTGGCATATGGAAATTCCCAGGCTAGGGGGAAAATTGGAGCTGCAGCTGCCAGCCAGATTGCCAACCCACTGAGCAAGGCCACGGATTGAACCCCCATCCTCATGGATCCTAGTCAGATTCCTTTCTGGTGCACCACAACGGGGACTCCCAATAAAGACTTCTTGAGTTGGGGGCCCTTTGCTGAATCTGGAAGCATAGCAGAGTTGGAAATTGGAACAATAAGGCAGAGAACACTCTCTGAAGTTGGGAAGTCATGTGCAAAGATGGGGGCGGTCAAGTTCAGGGCATATTCAATGAATGAGCGCAAGATTTCCTGGGGGTAAGATGTGTCAACAGAGAGGGTGATCTTTCTGCTTCAGTTTTCCTGGGACCTTCCTGACTTATGCCTGTTGTTCAAGAATCCCACTCAGGAGATCCTGTTGTGGTGTCCATGTCTGTGACCGACACCGCAGCTCACGGCAATGCCGGATCCTTGACCCACTGAGTGGGGCTAGGGATCGAACCCGCAACCTCATGGCTCCTGGTCGGATTCATTAACCACTGAGCCACGATGGGAACTCCCAGGGCTGAATTTTAGAAGGATCGCTTTGTTGACACTGAATATTATGCCGTGGGGGAAAGAGAAAAGAAACAGGGAAGACTAAATTGAAGTTTGCACGGTTGAGGAAATGCAGGTGAAGGCATGGCGAGGAATCTGATGTTAGAATCTAATATTGAAGCGTCAGATTCCTTGAGAGGTGCATGGACAGGGGACAGGATGTCCTGTCCTTTTCCTTGGGTCACTTTAGTGGCATGGTTTCTTGGGTAGTCCAGATCCCCCTGGGATGGGACGAATAAGAAATTAACCTTTAGGTCTTATAGCTCTCCCGGCTTGGAGACGGGCTTTCTAGGTGTGCACCGCTTTGCCACAAGATTCTGTATCCCACCTACCTTTTGGAAGGTGAACCGAAGTGAATTATTAGTCTTGAGGACTCATCTCCATTCTGGCTTCACTTCTCACCTTTAGTTTCTCATTGGCAACTTGAGAAAAGGCGGATTTCTTCAAGGGTTGTAGGGTCTGCCCTTGAGGAGGTAACCAGAAAAGAATTTTAAGAATGGAGGCCAAGCACACATAGAATTAATTTATTTTTCTCTTTTCCAAGCCAGGGAAAAAAAAAAAATTCACCTTTTCCTCTAACTCCCTTCTCCCTAGCAAAGGTTATGTTTTATCTTGGTATCTGAAAAACATTTGGATAACACAAGGTTCTCTATACAGATGTGGGGCATTTTATGTAAAAGTCACATGTGTGACTCCTCCCGTTAAATGCCCCCCCCCACGCCACCCTTCAGCACCCATTTCTTCTGGTACTTTCCGTCCTTTTTAGAGACTCTAAAATGAAACAGAAACTTTCTGCAGAGTTGACAGAGAGGAAGCTCTTTTTCTTTTTCTCTAAGATGCAGCGCTCACCCAGGAGGCTTTGTGGAGGGGGAGGTCTGGGTCCCACACGAGAGCTCTCTGGCCCAGGTGGGTACTTTCTTCTCCATCCTCCTGCCAGTTCACAACCAGCTGGCCCCGGGCTCTGCTTTGGCCAGCGTCTGCCCCTTCTCAACCAGATAACATTTTCAGGTGCTTTTTCAAGCCAGTAGAAGATGGTTTGGATGCAAAGGGGGCATGTATTTGGGTGCCGTGAACAAGGCTAACTAACATGTTGGGAATCTGTTCCCTAATTGTAGGAATCAAAATGAATTTTGAGTATTCATCTGTGAGAACAGGATCATTAACCATTGCAACAGCACAGCCAAGAAGGTGTTCCTCCTTTCAATAAATATTTGACCGTGTCCTCTATGTCAAGGACTGCTTCAGGTCTTGAAGATAGAGTGGTGAGCAAAACAGACAAAAATCTCTGCCCCTGTGGCGCCTACATGCTATGGAGGGAGAGAGGGAGGGAGGAGGGAGGGAGGGAGGTGGAGATAGAGAGAGATGATAAATAATATTGTAAATAAAATCAGTGCTAATGAAGAAAAAAATCAGGAGAGATAGGAAATGATAAGAGTGAGGGATTTTGGAATGATCGTTAGGGAAGGCAGGGAAGGCCTCACAGTAAGGTTACCTGCTTCTTTGGGTATTTCCTAGAATGAGACCAAGCCATGCCTAGTGGAGAGATGTCCCACACAAAAGGACAGAGCAAATGCAGAAGCCCCGATGTGACATGTTCAAGGAACGGCCAGCAGGCCAGTGTGCTGGAATGAACTTTGTCCATGTTTTTCACACTTTCTCTGCACAGTGAAGCCTGAACTCCGACCTGTCATAGTACATATTAGCAGTTCCATATCTGGGCTGGATTATCATTAACCCTAGGGAGCATTCGGAAAATATAGGTACTTGAATCCCTGCTCAAGCTGTTCCAGTTGAGTAGGTCTGGTGTGATGGCCAGGGACCTGTCAGTGTAGACAGCTTCCCAGGTAGTTTAGATGATCTGTAGGTCTGGGGATCAGCTCTAAATTCCAATTCATCATGATCTCCAGCTTCATTTTGGCCACAGCATCTATGGATTCCCTTTTCAGGGCAATGAAACTTTGAGGCCAGTATGATTAGTATTGGGTTCAGTTATTTTATCAGCGGGAAGAAGACATGGTGATGACAGGCCAATGTTTTCATGTCCGATGCTCAGGAGTTGCAGCACAATTTCCACTTGCACGATAGATTTGTGCTGTGCTTTGCTTTCTTTCCATGAGAACTGGCCTCAGCAGGTTCTAGTTGCTCTATTCCATGTCTCACTGTTGCCAAGGAAGGATTAAATAAGCCAGTTGTAAGTAGGGATAGGGGCACAAGTAGGATTCACCAGGAGTTTGAATGCAACTTGAAATAGCCTCGTCTTATTCTTCCTGCTTCCTCGGCCTGCTGGTCTTGTGGGCCATCATTTCCACAGTGTAGAAAACATGGCCAGTCACAGCTCTTGAGTTTTATGCCTGAGAGCTTCTGCCATGAGAGAGTCCGACTTCTAATCTCTGAATCCCAAGTCTAAGAAGTACCCGGGGGGGAGACTCAGTGGCCCTATTCCTGGTCCGATGTCTCCTGTTGAGTGGCTACAACACGGCCAGTGTCATGTAAGATCATGGCAGTTCTAGGAGCCATCAGTGAGGGCAGGTGACAGTTCCCAAATGGGCTGAGATGTATGTGAATATTTTTTACGTGTTTACTCCAGAGCTGAAACATTCCTTGAAACTTTTCATTTGAAATTGATTTAGAGCCAGGGTAATTTAGATTTAGAGCCAAAACCAAAGTCCTTAAAATTGGATAAATGACCCTCCCAGATCTAATTCTCTATTCTGTACTATAATTTTACCACATATCATTCCTATGCTGCTGCCCCTCTAGTCACACGGTCTCCCCAAGCATGGCCTATTTTTTAATGGATGAAATAAAGTGGTGTTTATTTAATTTTAATTTATTTCATTTCATTTCATTTTCATTTTATGTTATTTTTGGGCTGCACCTGTGGTATGCAGAAGTTTCTGGGCCAGGGAGTGAACCCACACCACACAGCCACCTGAGCTGTAGCAGTGACAAGGGCAGATCCTTAACTTGCTGAGCCACCAGGGAACTCCATAAAATGGTTTTAATTTAGATCAGCTGTAAAGTACTATAAATTACATAGTTTATTTACCTAGAGGAAATTTACCTCTAGGAATGTAACTTGAAGTTATTCAAGAAATATTTAAGTGGTGCATCAAAAATCAGAATATCAGATATCAAAGCATTAGTTATGCAGTTTTCTGTTTGTAATAATGACAAAACTGTACTTTGAGGAATTTTTTTAGTAGTCAACAATATTGATCTGTAGCTTGAAAACTACTGGTAGTTTTTTCAATTTAATTTTTGTTTTTTGTTTTTTAATATTGGTCTTAAAAATGATTTTTTTGTTTTTTATTTTATTTATTTAAAAATTTTATTGGAGTATAGTTGAATTACAATGTGTTAGTTTCAGGTGTACAGCAATGCGAATTGTATACATACACACACGCATATATACATACATATATATATATATATATATATATATATATATGTATGTATCTCAGTTCTTTTTCAGATTCTTTAATTCTTTTCCCATAGACTATTAGAAAATATTGAGTAGATTTCCCTGTGGTATAAGTAGGTCCTTGTTAGCTATCTATTTTATGTATAGTAGTGTCTATGTTAACTCCAACTCCTTTATTATTCATCCCCCCACATTTCCCCTTTGGTAGGCAACCTAAATGTCCATCACCAGAGGAATGGATAGAGAAGATGTGGCCCATATATATTGTGGAATATTACTCAGCCATAAAAAAGAACAAAATAATGCCACTTATAACAACATGAGGGGACCTAGAGATTATCATGCTAAGTGAAGTCAGATGAAGACAGATACCATATATCACATATATGTGGAATCTGATCTTTAAAATTATGTAAAATAACTTATTTACAAAACAAAAACAGACTCACAGATTTTGAAACCAAGCAAGGCCTTTAAACTTGCTGTTATGACTGCCTGGAAAAGGCCTGCCCTAGAAATCTACATGGCTCACTCCCTCATCTTCTTCTAGTCTTTGCTGAAATATTGTTTTTCTCAGTGAATCTCTCTCCCTGTCCACCTTATTTAAAATTGTACTTCTCCCACCCCAGAGCTCCCAATAATCCCCAGTAATTTTACCTATACCGCTCATCTCTGCGTAACGTACTGCATCTCATGTATTTGTTGTCCCTTTCATTCACTGCAACATCAGCTTCACAAAGCCAGGGATTTTGTGCTCTGACTTTTTCACTGTTCTTTCCTCCACACCTGGAGCAATGCCTGGCACATAGTAGGCTCTATGCAAATAATGAGTGACCAGTAAAGTTCATGTATATATTTCATGGAACAGCCATAGCTATTCCACAGCTGTATTTTCCTGTGACTTCCCATGATTAAGAATCCCCAGGTAGGGAGTCCCACCTGAGCCTCCTTTGGATCGAATCCAATGATGATTCCAGAAAACAAACCGAAGAGCAGGGAAGCCGGTGTTGGCATAGCAGCTGCTGAGTTGGGAAGGGGGCAGCATCTGTATTTCAAACACAGCAGCATCCCTGGGGAGAAGGGAACCCTGAGGCTCCGCAGGTCTTTTCAATATCTTGGATTAAATGAACTGTGAAATATTTGTTTTATTAGAAGAGCTTGGGTTTGTTGCTGAGGCTTTAAATCGTGTCTGTTCTGAAGAACTGATATGTAGCAGAGTGGAGAGTGCACAATATTTAGAGAGCTTATGGGAGCCTCTCCCATCACTTGGGGCCTGTTTTCAGGGTCCCTTCTCATTTCTCCTCCATGACTGGCAGTCTCTTTGTTGGCACAAAGCACAGAGGAAAGAGGAGGTTACTGTTGATAAAGGCGAAGAACTGTGAAGAGGAGCAGCCCCATGTAGCCTCGAGTGTGGAGGAACTCAGGAAATTCTTTTTGCCTGAATGTCTGCAGTTTGTAGAATTTCTGACGGGGGCAGGTGCATTAAGTGAAGACGGAACCAGGGGTTCAGGAAGAGTCAGTTCCTAAAGCTGATTGAAATTAGAGAACCTTTATGGGACTTGAAAGAAAGGCCCCTCATGTGTACAGATGTGCTGAATATAGTTCCACAGAATCTCCTGCCAAGTGTGTTGCTCTTAAATCACCCTTTCCATCTCTGTCTGGGAAAGCCGAGGGTCTCCGAGGGTCATGAGGAAAGCCTTGCTTTCTGAGTGGGGAGTGATAAAGCCCATCCCATGGTGAATTCCCACAGTGAATGGAATGGGAGCCTCTACATTCTTCGCTATGGATATTGAGGGTCTTTCTTCCTGCTACAGATTTGTCATTGGTTTACCTGTGAATACAGAGTTAACCCTCTTGTCTCTGTAGATGCGGAACCTACCAATACGGAGTATCAACTGCACTGTGCCATTTTCTATGTAGAAGGGACTTGAATGTCCGTGGATTTTGTATCTGTATGAATGTATAGATGTGAGTGTGTGTAAATGCATGAAGAAGCGAAAGAGTAGGGCAAGGTGAAATAAATTGTTCATCTTTAGTCTTATACCATTCTAAAATTGTGGCATCTCTCCCCTACCAAAATGTGTCTATGCATTTATTTGTCGTTTTTAAAAAATTGCAAAAAGATCATAGTTGACAAATGAAATCACTAACCAATGACAAATTGACTGATGTTTCCTTTTCTGCTCTACTCTCTTTCCTGCCCATTTCAAATGACTACAGGAGTAGTAGATTGGGGAGGAGAATCTAATCACAGCATACAGGAACCACTGTTTCTCTAATGTTGCTAACCCACTTTCCTACAATATATCATGTATGCCATCGTTTCATGCTGTCCATTATACCTGGGATTCTTCCTTTCCCAGCTCTTCGTATCTTCAGTTACCAGTTTTGCTCATCCTTTAAGACCTATCTTGATTAAATCACCTCCATGACACTTTTTCTCATTTGTTCAGCATTCATCTTATCCATCCATCTATCCATTCATCATTTCCTAAATGCCAAACCCTGTGTGGAACTTTAGGTAATATAGATATTCTTGTCCTCTTGGAGATAAAGTTATAAAGAGAAGACAGAAAATAAATAAGCAATAAAATGAATGTAAAATGAAAAATTGTAATGAATGTTAGAGAAAATAAACATGATGCTTTGAAAGGGAATAAAGAGACAACACCCAAATTAGACTGATGAGAGATGATATTTATCCTAAGATACAAACATGGGAAAAATGAGAAACATGTTGAGGGATGAGGGAGGGGAAGTGTGAGGATGTTTTCATGGGGGAAACAGAATATACGATCTCTTTGGCTTCTGAAGTCCTTCTATATTTGCTGATCACATGGTTCATAGATCATGTCTGTGTTCATAATCTTGATTTTCAGGTTTGGGGGCAGCTTTCAATTTCCTATCATGTAGTGGGAAGCAACAAACGGAGTATGTCATCTGCGGACTCCAAAGTAGGAAGAAGGAATTCCCTTATATTGACTCAAAGCCATCTTAAATTTCATTGCTACCCTCTCTGGAGAGTTTCTAAAACAGAGATTATTTCCGAAATGATCTTCAGGCTGAATATCCAGATGGTTTTACTTTTCCAAGTTGCCTCTCTGCTAGATCTTTAGGTCTGTACCAGGAAATAAAGATTTCCATTATCTACTAATCCTCTTCTAGTTGGGTAGAATTGATCCTTAGGCCAGACTTTATTTAAAATAATTTAAAGTCTTATTAAAGAGGAAGTCCTGTCTTCCCTTTGTGTTCTCTCAGGCCTGTGGGTTTGTTTGTTGTTGTTTAAATAAGAAAGAGAACGTATCATTTTGGTAGACCAGAAAGTGTTTCAGATCTCTAGTGAATTATATGGACTATAGAATGTATCCAGCCTATAATCACCTCTCCATGACTCTAAATCGAGTTGGTGCTATTTTTCCAACTTAATGAGTTGTTAGTCATCTTGATTTTTCCCTGAGGTCTGGCCTTAAGACACGGAGAGGTTTTTATTTTCAAAACCAGAAACCGGAAAGTATCTTTGCTCTTTCCCTCAGGGACAGCATCTTCAAGATTAAGGCACTAGAGAGAACAACTCCAATTTCAGAAACATATGATAGTCAGAATAAAGTGGAAAAAAACCTTGCCATTTCTGGAAGGTCATAGGATCTTAGAGTTAAAAGGAATCTTAAAAATTATTTAGATCACTCCTCTACCCATTGCTGGAATGTGTTTACAATAGCCATAAAAAAAGATCATATATCTTACTTGTATATAAACCTTTCCCTTAATGAGAAACTTTGTACCTTCTAGGCTAGACCATCCTGTTTTTTAGTTATCTCTGGTTATTAGACATTACTTATTCATACCAGTTTTATCCCATAACCTTCAATGAGACAAAACCTACAGTTCTAACATCTTTCCAGTAATCCTAAGAAGACTCATCCATGGCTTAATTAAAACTAAATTGGGCTTTGTATCAGAAATTCAAATTATAACTCCACAAATTAGTTGATCTTGGGCAAGTTTTTTATTTCTACACCTCAATTTCCTTCTCTATAAAATGTAGTCACCGACCTCACTGAATAATTATTAGGATTAAATAGGAGAATGTGTGTGAAAACGTCTCTAGCATATGCCCAGCACATAAATGGTCAGTAACTTTTCTGTCCAATTTTATTTTCTCATGATAACTGAAAGAGCCTGAGGACAACTACAGGTAAGGAATCCATTTGTCTACAACTAACAGAGAATCCAAATATTATTGGCTTTTTCATAAAGACATTATTTATTTATTTATCAAGAAGCTCAAAAATAGGCAGCCTTAGACTAGGTCTGGTAACTTATTAATCTCCTTGAGTATCCAGCTCTACCTCTCTGCTCCACCATTTTTAGCATTATTGGGTTTTTTCCTTCACTTTTTTGCACTCAAGCTATGAGATGGCTACCATAGCTCCCAGCACCTTGGGATGAATTCAAAGCAGAAAGAAAAAGGGAGGAGTGGTATCTGTAACTCTTTTCCACTCCCTTTCTCTTTTTTTTTCTGCTTTTTTTTTAGGGCTGAACTCATGGCATATGGAGGTTCCCAGGCTAGGGGTCTAATCGGAGCTACAGGTGCCGGCCTACACCACAGCTCATGGCAATGCCAGATCCTTAACCCACTGAGTGAGGCCAGGGATCGAACCCACAACCTCATGGTTCCTAGTTGGATTCATTTCTGTTGCTCCACAACGGGTACTCCTCCTTTTCCTTTTCTAGTTCCCTGGAGCCTCTCTGCAGATTTTTGCTTATCTTTCATTGGCCAGACTGGTTGGAAGGGCCACATTCACTGCAAGGTGACCTGGGAAAGTGATCTATGCAAGAGGAAATGGGGTGAGGATGGCCGTGCATTAGCCACCTAACCGCAGCTGCTGCAGTAACACCGTTCATGTCTCCCCCAGATTGTCACTTTTCCAGGCTTATCACACATTGTGACCTGAGCATCTCTGAAATATCTTGATTTGCATACCTTTGCTTCTTTAGTCTCCTTGGCTGGGTTAATCATGGTCAGAATCAGGTAATGGTTATACCCCTTTGGGCTCAATCAAGGAGCAGAACCACTGTGATTATTATGAATTATGGGATTGCCGTGGAATTAGATTTAGCAGAATGTGGGAGGAGCTGGAGAAAGTAATGTCCAGGAAGGGGAGTTGTCAGATTAGAGAAGTCACCAAAACCAGCTCTCCCAAGATACAGACACAGGGGATCAAGTCATAATTTGTAGGGAAATCAGGAAGCCAAAAATCTGTCACTGAACTCAGGTTTTCAAAAGCCAATAATCCAGAGACAAGTGTTTAGAAAGGAAAGCTTGCTTTATTCAGGAGGCCAGCAATCTGGAGAGAAGATGGACTCAAGCCCAAAAGCCAACCCCAAAGATTCTGCTCAACCATTAAAGTTTTTAAAGGGAGTAGCGCTTGGGGAGGAGGCCAGAGTCTTTTCTGTATCTTCCCCTGTGTGCAAACTTTCTTCTGATTGGTTGGTGGTGAGGTAACAGGGCAGAGCTCCAGGAATCTTGTGCTCAGCCTGAAGTTACCATCCTCCACCTGGTGGGGACCTTAGTTCCTACAGGAAACCTCAAAGGTGTCATTATATATATTTCTTGA
Organism: Sus scrofa; assembly: GCF_054392235.1. NCBI lineage: Eukaryota > Metazoa > Chordata > Mammalia > Artiodactyla > Suidae > Sus > Sus scrofa. Next base: position 34,387,397 of record NC_139388.1, read on the forward strand.
GGCAGAACCAGGACCCTGCCTCATCACTGCACTATTTTTTCTTGACTATTCCTCCTTAATTTCTGTATTCCCTCGGTTGCCTGGTAAGCAGCTGCCCTTTAGAACTCAGGGAAGGTCAAGGAGGCTGAATAAAGCCCATTTCCTACAAACAAGATCTGGGGACACAGAAAGGACTCGTACCCAGGAGAGCCCCACAAGGTCCTGCTCCATTTCACAGCTGCCAGAGCAGGGCCTCAAAAAGGGATCTGGTAAAGGAGTTTATGGTCCACTGTTGCTGGGTGTCTAGTGGTGAACCAGGGTTACTGTTGGCCAGTGGGGCCTGTGGTCAGGAAGAAGAGCTGTGTGCAGGGGAAAGCTAGGACAAGCAGGAACCCACCCACCAGCACCTCTTTTCTGTCTCTTCCTTCGTCTAACCACAGCCTATTTTGAAACACAAGTGGGGTGATTTGAATGGACTCAGTGTAGCTCCCCCAAACCCAGGACATCTCAGGTATGGGGAAGAAGGATAGGGCTGGGCACCGAAATGACCTTTGGCCTTGGTGAGTTTTTGCACATTTGCATTGCAGCAAGACCCACTTCTAGGGAGAGCAGGTTCTCTGCGGGTATATCAAATGAGGGAAATAGGGCCTATTCTAAAGGTTGAAAATAGGATTAACATGGGATACAGAAGTTGCTCATATGAATCCAATAGGGGAAGGAAAAGCAGAAACTTAGGCTGTGAGGATACAGGAGGAGGAGGATGGAATTTTGAAGAAGAAGCTGTGCCCCCAGTCATGTTCCCAGATAAGCCCTCGACATCTCCGCTATTAATTCTGTTTCTTTAGCATGTTTTCAAACTCCACGAAAGCAGTTTTTCCTTAAGAGTATTTTTCTTTGGAATTAAGTCTTTTATCTTTGTCTTGACTTGTGCATCAGTCAATGATTAGCTGTTTGTTAATGTTATCTTTTGTGTACTAAAGCATGAGATTGTTTAGAGTAATTAAATCATGGGATGTCTCCCATACTCATCTTACTGCTGATATGCTTTTCATCTAGGTGATAAAAGCTAGACAGACATTAATCCACATCAAATTGTCTCATGATAACTTGAAAAATTATGAGAGAATGTTATCTAATCATGAAAATAAGTTAAATTCTTCCTTTTCTATAGGCAAGAGGGTTTTTTTTTTTCCCCCTCTATTTACAAAGCAGACAGAAAATCAGTGAGAAGGGCCATTTTTCTATTCCGTTATGGGACACATGATATATTTATTGTTTTGAAGATTTGTTTTTTAGAGCCGATTTGTCAAAAGGACAGCCTGACCCGTGTCTTCTCTGCATGGCAACTGAATGCCAAACAAACGTCTCCTTTATCCCAAAGACATCGTTCTGTACTATTTGGGGAGAGGATGATGCTTAACTTAGCAGCAGGAACTTACTTGACGGGAGTACCTTCTGATGGGAAGCTTATTTCACAGACCTCTGTAGAGAAGGTATGTTTCAATGTCAGCGCTAGTTTAAGCAAGAGTTCCAACCTGATTTTCAGTTGTCCAAAGGGGAATATTCAAATGCTGGGATTTCTTTATAAGACTTGTAACCATAGAAAAGCCACCTTAAGAAAAACAACATAACTTAAGGATATATACAAAAGCCAGCATTGTAAATTCTATATCGCTCTGGACGTGGGGAAATAAGCAGATGGAATATATTGGAAGGGCTGAGGGCACAGATGTCTTCTTGGCTTGGGTTCAGAGTGAACGAAGCCCATTTTGTAGCTGAGTCTGGGAGAGGAAAGATCCAGATCCTCAGAGGGCTGAAACACTAAGTACACAAGGTTTAATGAACTGTTTATTAAAATAGTTATTATAATAGTAAGCAACAAGTCATTGTTTGGGAGCATGCTTTTCTAACGGATTTAAATGTGTTTCGAGTGGGACGAGCTTTTTAGTGGTGGTTGAGTTATGCTAAGTGTCCTTACATCTTCCTTTTGCAGTAGCATTGCTGTTGCTCTGGCCAGGAGAAAGTTTACCCTTTGGGCCCTAAGCCTTTTGTGCGTTACAAACGTTGTCTCCACCATGTTTAATAAACTGGGAATGAAGGTGTCGAATGTTCCTTTAAAAGTGAAAAAATAAAATCCACTGCCGTACTCAGCTTAGGGATGCTGTTATATTGCTAAAGGAGAAGGCATGAAAAAGAATTAACTTCTGTCGTTTAGTTCTTATTCTAAAATTTATGCATACCCATTGGAGAAAATGTAAGAGAATACAGGCAAAGAGAAAAAAATTTAAATCTTCGGAAATCCTTCTGTCAGAAAATGATCAAAGTTAACATTGCATCATAAAACTTTCCAGTTGTATGTGTACTTTTAATATTCCTATTGCTTTTTTCCAGCAAAATGTTATCCGTGTCAATAGATACAGATAGAAATGATCAATTTTAATAGATGCCTATTTTCTCTAATTTATAGTTTATTCAACTTACCCACTATTTGTAGACACAGTGATTATTTTCATCTATTTATCTATCTATCTGTCTGTCTGTCTATCTATCTATCTACCTATCATTTTTCCAATAACGTAGCAATGACTACCCACATACTTTTTTGTGGACTTGTCTGATTATTTCCTTGGGTTGCATTTCCAGAAGCAGAATTGCTGGATCAACGGGTCTGCACAAGTTTAACTTTTGGTAGATATTGCCAAATTGCCTGCCAAAATTTCATACCCATTATACTCCCTTCAACAGGGTATGAGGGTGTCTTTTCTCCATATGCTCCCTAACACAGAGTCATAGCAATCCAATTTATTTCTGCCAAGCTGAAAGCCTAAAACCACTACAACATTAACATTTATTGTTCTTATTTGTGTATTTAAGATTATTATTGAGTTTGTCCATCTTGTTACATATTAATTAACTCTTTGCATGAAGCTTTATGCATGTCCAGACTATGAGCCCAGTCCTTGTGTTTGCATTTTCTTTTCCTTTTTTCTTTTTTCTTTTTCTTTTTTTTTTTTGGCCATGTGCATCAGCTTGATGTGGAATCTAGGTTCCTAGACCAGAGATTGAACCCAGGCTGCAGTGGTGTTAAGTGCCAAGTTCTAATCACTAGACCAGGGAACTCCCAGTACTTCTATTGTATTTTAAAGAGATTATATGATACAGCCTAGAAGTCAGCAGGCCTGGCATTTAGTCCCTGCAGGGATTAGTTACTATTTCTCCTTAGATGCATCTGTAGAATGGAAGCAATTATAACCCAGCACAGGCAGGACTACTTCCTTCTCTTATGTAATTGGAAAGAGAAGGTTTTGTGTTTGTTTGGGGTTTGGGTTTTTTGGTTTGCTTTTTAAATGTCCGTTCATTCCTGTGGAAGGCAGCCTATAAAGGGCTCTGACGATTCCCAACTTCTTCGTAGTCACATCCCTTTGAGTGTGAGCTGGATTTGGTGACTCACTTCCAACTAATAGAATAGAGCAGAAGTGATGGGATACCACTTCTAAGACCAGATTACAAAAGACTCCAGCTTCTGTCCTCCCCCACATCTCTCACTCCCTCATCCTCTGTCTCTCTCTTGGAGCCACAGCTCTGGGGGAAACAGGCTGCCATGTCATGAGTAGCTCTATGGAGAGGTCCATGGAATAAGAAACCAAGGTCTCTGGCCAACAAACAGCAAGGACCTGGGGCCTGCCACCTGCCCCACAAGTGAGCTTGGAAGCCGACCCTGCCCCAGTCCAGCCTGGACATAACAGTAACCCCCGCTGTAACACTTGATGGCAGACTGTGAGAGACTCCGGGTCAAAGGCACCCAAGCAAGTTGAGCCTGGATTCATGACCCTCAGGAACTGTTAGAAAATAAGTGTTGTTTAAAGGCATTACATTGTGGGATAATTTGTCATGCAGCAATAGATACTAATACAACTCCTGCGTTATCCTCTTGGAGTTCCTACTGAGTGTCTTGCTTCCAGCTCAGCCATGCTCTACCCCTCCGTCATCCCTCGTCACCACTGGGAACTCAGAATTCTTTGTCTCAGTGAACTTGGTCTATCTTAGCAGAGGGGTCAAGGAAAGCTACACTTCTGTATTAACCACATCTTTTATTTTCTGTATGCTAATGCTTTGATACCTGGGGCCTTGCTGATCCTGGAGGGACTGCTCACCTCAGGCTTAGAGAATTTCTGGAGATAGGAAATAGCTCTCCCCGGAGTGTGCTTTTTAAATGCAAACCAACCCACTAAGACCCCCCCCCCCCCAACACACACACCTCCTTTATTGGGCTTGTATATTCTGGACTGCTAACCTCCTGTCCTGATTACCCCAGGGCCAGGAACCAGACAGTTAGAATGACCTCTGTACCCTGGAACCCACTGAAATTATTCAAACTAGCCAATCCTAAACCCACTTGCCCTGCCTTGCCCATTTCTCCCCATAGAAACCACAACAAAGGCTCTGGTCCACAGTGTCCTCCTCTTCCTCTGCCTCCTGACTGGTGCTTACCCATGTGCCCCCATGCCTGGATGTGTGTTCCTCTTGGAATCTGCGAATACAGCTGATTATCTTTTCAACGGCAACTGTGTTAGGATCTGTTGGCCTTACCTGAGGAATAACAAAACCTATATTAAAACAACGTCCATTATTCCTACTTTCCTTCTTCCTAATCCCCTCCTCTCAGTGCTTTGAAAAGAAAGGCTATGGCTACACATAACCAAAGGGAAATTCTATTTCTTAAAGACCCATTGAGCTAAAAACACAATAGGAAAGAGAAACACGTTTGTTAAGTGCAGTCCATCTGTGCAGATTCCCTCGACTATTAATATGCGCTTCAGCATCAGTTCTCCTTTTTTGATTACACCTTTCAGATTCCGCAGTCGGCTCACCCATATTTAAGGAATTGGGCTCATTAGAGAACAGGCTACCCCATGTATCATTTCGCAGGTTTCCCTGAGTTACACAAAGGCCGATCTAAAGCTCTAGAAGGAAGACGTTTAAAAGTTGAATTATTTGTTGTTCACACCCTTTTCAACTCTTAGCCCTGCAAGGAAAGAGGAAGGAAAGAAACTGGTTAGGTTTCCAGTTATTTTAGTCAAAGGGCTAGATCAGATGATCTTTTAAGGTCCCATGGAACCCTTAAAGTTACTTGGCTTGTTTGTGGATTGGTTCTGAGAATGGTAAACTGAAGATCACAGATACTATTATTTACTCATTATGTCTTTATATTATTTGTATTTTTGTTTCCTTTCTTTTCTAAGAAATACCACTTCAGCTTGCAAGATGCATAATCCCGTCTCAAGTCTTTATTTTCCAGTGAGGTGGGGAATTCAGTGGGCCATCCTTCACTGTGACCATCCTTTGGGTTTCCCACACACTCGTTTTCCTGAGCAGGATGTCATCTTTTTTTTTTTTTTTTTTTTTTTTTTGCTTTTTAGGGCCACACCTGAGGCACGTGGAAATTCCTAGGCTAGGGGTTGAATTGGAGCTGCCGGCCTACACCACAGCCACAGCAATGCGGGATCCAAGCTGTGTCTGTGACCTACACCACAGCTCATGGCAACGCCAGATCCTTAACCCACTGAGTGAGGACAGGGATCCAACCTGCGTCCCCATGGATACTAGTTGGGTACATAACCCGCTGAGCCACAATGGGAACTCCCAGGATCTCATCCTTTGTTTCTAAACAGGATGTGCTTTGAAATTATTCCAGAAAAGTATAAATCTGTGCTTTCCTAAGGTACAAATTTTGTCAAAATTTCCATTCAATGAGTCTGTCAGCATTGCATTGTTATCTAGAGATGCTTTTATTCACTCTTATTTGTCTTAGGTTGAACGCAATAGTATGTAATTTACTAAATCACCAAAACATGGAAAAGAGAAATACTTCTTACTCTTTGTTCTGCAAGTCAGCTGTGAGGTGGAATGACTCTTGTGCTTCAGGTCTGTCAATCATTTCTGATTCTAGAACTGCTTTAGTAAACATTAAGGTATTTTGAAAGATTATATTCAGATTCTTTTTTTTTTTTTTTTTTTTTTGGAGACTTTTCTTTGTTTAATGAATTGCCTCTTAAATAATGCTCTTACTCTGCTGTGGAGAGAATGATTGAATCGGTCCTGTGTGTGTTGACTGGCAAACACACATAAATGGAATAGTAGCTGGGCTCTGTAACCAAGACAAGTTTACGAAACATTTAATTGTTAAGGGAGTCACAGTATTTCAGAGGTTGACCTTGAAGTTTTAAAAAAAGTGAATTGATCCACTGGAACAAGTACAAAGCCAGCTTTGGTGCTAAATGTAAATTGTTAAAAATGGTACGGCATAACATCTGCCTTGTAGTATGCCTTAATCAGCACTGTGAAAAATGAAAGTTTAACGATCTACTATAGTGGCTTCTAAGTGAAGAATAAACAAAGGATGAAAGAGTTTCTTGCATGGTTTGTAACTGATGCCATGAAAAATGTCAAGAACCATCTGCCTCAGACTTATCCAAACTGTCATCAAGTATTCTAATCCAGTCAAACGAGATACAACTAGAACAACCTATGTAACTTGCTGAAGGCTTATCAAAAGAGTTGTAAATAAAGAAGGAAAAAACCCATCAACTGTGTAGCCGCAGATTGCAGCCAGCTTGCCTGTGGCTTTGAAATTCAATCCCATTTCTCTAGTCTGACAAACTGTACTAAATAGCAAAATGGATTTTTATTGCTCTCAGCCATTTTCACTTTAGTTGCTATCAGAAGATGAATACACACTTTCCTAATAGAATCAGAATCGTGATTTATATTTTAAAATGCACAGACTGGTTTGGACCTTACCACTCAGTCCATGAGAATGTACAGAGTGCGTACAGAGGGGTTAAGCATTGCCCTTCTGTGGCTGAATTCCCCCAAAACTGGAGAGCTCCCTTTGCAGCTCAGGGTTAACGAACCCGACTAGGATCCATGAGGATATGGGTTCCATCCCTGGCCTTGCTTGGTGGGTTAAGGATCTGGCGTTACTGTGAACTGTGGTGTGGGTCACAGATGCAGCTCGGATCCCGCATTGCTGTGGCTGTGGCATAGGTTGGCAGCTGCAGCTCCAATTCAACCCCTAGCCTGGAAACTACATACACTGCAGGTTTGGCTATAAAAAGCAAAAAAAAAAAAAAAAAAAAAAAAATATATATATATATATATATATATATATATACACACACACACACATATATATGTATATGTATATATGTAAAATATATACATATACACATATATATTTTTTTGGCTGTGCCCATGGCACGTGGAAGTTCCTGGGCCAGGGATTGAACCCACACAACAGCAGCCACCAGAGCCACATCAGTGACAAGGCTGGATCCTTAACCTACTGAGCCACCAGGAAACTCCCCCACTTTTTGAATTAATTGGAGCTTTTCTGATGCTAGCTATTTATTAGTCAAATTTTCATATTCTGCTTATTAAGAGTATAGAGTTTAGGAGTTCCCATTGTGGCACAGTGGGTTAAGAATCTGACTGCAGCGGCTCGGGTGGCTGTAGAGGTTCAGGTCAGATTCCTGCCTGGTGCAATGGGTTAAAGGACACGGCATTGCTGCAGCTGTGGTAAGGTCACAGCTGTGGCTCAGATTCATCCCCTGGCCCAGGAACTTCCATATGCCATAGGTGTGGCCGTAAAATTTTTTTTTCTTGTCTTTTTTTGTTTTTGCCATTTCTTGGCAAAAACAGCATATGGAGGTTCCCAGGCTAGGGGTCCAATCGGAGCTGTAGCTGCTGGCCTACGCCACAGCCACAGCAACGTGGGATCCAAGCCACATCTACGACGTACACCACAGCTCACGGCAACGCCAGATCCTCAACCCACTGAGCAAGGCCAGGGATCAAACTGGCAACCTCATGGCTCCTAGTCGGATTCGTTAACCACTGCGCCATGACAGGAACTCCAAGGCCATAAAATTAAAAAAAAAAAAAAGTGCAGAGTTCAGAATCATACTGATGGGGTTTAAATCCCAGCTCTATCACTGTCTCACTGAGAAATATTAGGAAAGTTGCTTAACTTCCCTGGATTTATTGTCTTGGTCTGTATGACTGAGATAGTTATAATTACTTAGACCATAGATAGACATGAGTTTATGAAACATTGTTCCTGAATTACAAAGTTCCTGAAACATTGAAGCCAATTATGGTAGAGACACGTAATGCTCACTGAATGTCTATATCTCTGTCTACATTTGGGTTTCCTTCCTTTTGGTTTCTCCTTCTCACTTGGGGTGGGGCCATCTCACTAGTTCTGACCAATGGACTATATTAATAGAAGGGTTACATGTCATTCCCAAGCCAGGATATTTAACTGCCTGTGTGCTTCCTCCATCTTTCTCATTCCCCTCTGATGCCACCTTGGAATTGATGTGTTCCAAACAGAGTAGGTAGAAGATAAACAAGGGCCAATTGTTCCATGTTGAACCTCCCATGAGAAAGAAGTATGTCTTTGTTGGGCTTAGCTGCTGAACGTCCTTATTAATTTGTTACTGCACATGACAGAGCTTGGTCAAATACATAAATCAATAAGTGTTGGTATTTGTAATTATAGATACCTACCTTGCTATGAATAGATACACAATAGATGTGTGTTGAAATGGCATGTGATCTTCTGACTATTCCATTCTCCTCTTCACTGTTTCTAACTGAATAGAAAAAAAAAGGGGGGGGGGAGGAGAAGAAAGATGATACAAATAAATGTAGAACAAAGCAAAATGTTAAAGCTGCAAAGGTAGTTTCACAAAAGGACCTCTGATAAATTAGAAGAGATTACTTATAGCTGAGAAGTTCTAAAAGAAACTTCATGGACGTGGAGTCCCTTTAGCTAGCCTTAGAGGATGAGCAGTATTGGGATTGGCAAGTCTAGGAGTGTGCGGGGCATTCTGTGTTTCGCCACCTCAAGATGGAGAAAAACGCATAAGTCTTTAGCAAAAAAAATGAAGAAACAGGAATGACCAATGTGCATATGAAAAATAGGCACTCCTACAAGTAAGCAAAGTAATCAAATCAAAATGAATCAACATGGACATAAGAAGCAGGTATTGCTTTTTTTACCCGTAAGTTTGGACAAAATATGAAGACTGATGATATCTGAGGCAGGTGAGAGTAGAGAAAAGGCATTCCCACCAACCTCCAATGGAAGGATAACTTGCTTACGTTTCTGAGGTTTTTGGCAATAAACATCAAAGCCTTAAAAATGTGCTTATTTTTCACCCAGTGATTTCACAAAGATGATTGTATATATTCATCAGGAAAAAAAGGTTAAGCGTTCCCGTCGTGGCACAGGGAAAGCGAATCTGACTAGAAACCATGAGGTTGTGGGTTTGATCCCTGGCCTTGCTCAGTGGATTAAGGATCTGGTGTTGCGTGAGCTGTGGTGTAGGCCGGCAGCAGCAGCTCCAATTTGACCCCTAGCCTGGGAACCTCCACATGCTGTGAGCACAACCCTAAAAAGCAAAAAAAAAAAAAGGTTAAATTGTAAAAACAAACAAAATAACCCACAACAACAGGAAGCAATCTAAATGTCCGTCAATAGGGGATAGATACAAAAATTATGGCGTATATGAGAGCATTATATGAATTAAAAATGATACATATATAAACCTGTCGACATAAGAAAGATCCATACTATACAGTTAAAATAAAAGGATGTCTTAGATCATTATGGACTATATGATCCTATTTCTGTCTTAATTTGTGAAGTTATATATTGTGTAAGTTGTATTTTTAGAGTTTAGAATTAGAATTTGTAGAATTATATAATGCCTAATTATATTTCATAAATATGTATCTGTATATTTGGATTTTAATTAGATTTCTATTTACATATACATTCATATCCTTTCCAAATTTTTATATATCAAAATTTTTACAGTTTATACTTGGGTGATTTTAAGTGGCAGGATTATAAATGAAATTCATTTTCACCTTTGTTTTCTGAGTTATTTCTCATGTTTATGTGTGATTTTTACAATAAAAAGGGAAGCTATTTTTTTAAAAAAAGAGGGAGAAACTGCCAGGAAATGTCCTTCATGTTTGGATGTGGATAAGGGACTCTTCTCATGGCCTCATCCCCTGTGTGATGTGATGGATATAATTGCTTACAACCTGATTGTGTTTACTCTTTGTGTAAGGAGATAGGGTGCACTGTGGAACAGGCCATTTCTTACTTACATAATTCATTTTGCATTGAAAAATACTGCTTATCAACAAGTTTTTATCTTTTTTGTGTTATCTGCCATTTCTCTAAAAGCAAGTGCGCCTTTAATTTTATATAAGTCTGTGGTTTGACAAGCCACAAAAGAAAAGAGAAAAAGATGGATTGATGCTTTAAGAGCTAGAAGACCGGAAATCTCTTGCCTTGTACAGTCAGGGCAGAGGATTCTTGGTTGTGTTGTATTTAAAATAACAGCTATCATGCATTGAGTGCTTTCTCTTTGACAGGTCTGCGCTAAGCACTTTCTGTGCAGTATCTTATTTCATCCTCATCACAATCCCATGAGGTCAGTTCAATTACTATTTTAATTTTATACATCAGGAAACTGAGTTTGCTGCTTATTAAGTAACTTATCAGGGTTCCACAGCTACAAAGGGGAAGTCGTTGTTTGCCTTCTAATTGAGAGATCATTGTGAGATGATCAGATTCCAGATGGTGGAATCTTGATGAATGAAAAGGGATCAGGTTCGGGATTAGATTATGTAGATTGTATTGTTGCTAATTCCTTTTTTTTTTTTTTTAAGAGCTGCACACTAGGCATATAGAGATTCCCAGACTAGGGATCAAATCAGAGCTGTAGCCTCTGGCCTACACCACAGCCAGGGCAACGCAGGATCCGAGCCACGTCTGTGACCTACACCACAGCTCACAGCAAGGCCGGATCCTTAATCCACTGAGCGAGGCAGGGATCGAACCTGCGCCCTCATAGATGCTAGTCAGATTCGTTTCCACTGAGCCATGACGGGAACTCTATGTTGCTACTAATTCTTGGCAAATTTTTCCCCTTGTGTTGGAGTAAACATGACAAACAGAATGCACCTGTATCCACACTCTCATTTACATGAGTATAAAGGAATAAAAACTATATATCTATATGTAAATCTAGATTTATGCCAGTGAAGACAGACGGGGCCACAGATGAGAGGTGTCAAAGCATTTTTCAAAGATTGAAAACAGAACCCAGAATAGTAATTACCTTAGCAGACTGGAGAGAGCTGTACCCTAAGTGCTTGTGATATAAGGAAGTAATACAAGGCTCTTTGCTTTGGAGATTCCTGTGAAAGTTCAAAGATTGAAGGCATCTTTAATGGCTATTTATTTACCTACTTAGTTATTTTTCTTAAAATATTTTAATCCATTTTGTAGAATTCTTACTTTCCAATGCATTACTTTATGATTGTTTCTCTTTTCTTTTTTCTTTTTTTGAATTAGAAAGTTTTGAGGTTTTAAAATTGTGCAAGTATCATATTCATATGGAATTTCAAGCAACATAGAAATGTAGAGAATAATAAAAAGAAAGTCTTTTCACACCTCCGTAAGATTCTCTGACTTTGCTGCCCAGCATGGTATCCAGTAGCTCCATGTTGAAACTTAAATTTAAATTAATTAAATCAACTTAAATAAAAAATCCAGTTCCTCAGTTGTACCAGCCAGATTTCAAGTGTTTAACAGGTGGCCAGTGGCTATTCTCTTGAACAGTGAAGAGATAGGAAGTATGTTGGACATTATTGCTCTGGAGAATATTCGCTGTTAACAGTTTTATCATATAATTTTTCAAAATATTTTCAGTTGCACATAAAAATAATAATGTATCGTGCTATTCATACTCATGGTTTTACACAAATAGTCGAGCTGCTTTTAAGGAAAAGCAGCATTGCCTTTTCCCATCCCTCTCTATCCCCAGCTTAGCTTCCCAGAAGCACCTGCTTATCATTTTTAAAATCAAATTATAGTTTATGCATTGCAACGAGCTAATAGTGTAGGAGCTCAAGAAAAGCATCCCTGACCATCTCCAGTCCTATAATATAGAGACAAAAATCTATTTTATGTTTCTGGTTTTCGCTCTTTTGTGACTGCTTCCACAACTCCCTTTCTTGATTTATCACTCAGTCAATATCTATTAACTCCTCAATGTGGAAGATGAGGATTAGCTTGCCCCTATCGACCTCTCTCCTTTATATCCTCCTCCTAGTGTTTGAAATTTATATGATTACCTCCTATTAGTTGCCTCTCTGCCTCTAAAGAACATTGTTTAACCTCCTCTTCTTATTCATCAACTTTCCCTGGACTCGGAAGATCCAACTCCTCAACCTTCTGTTCGGTCCTTTCCTCCCGTTTCCATTTTGCTCCAACATTATATATGCTGTCTGCCCACCAAAGCTGTGTTCTCGAGGCTTACTCCATGGGTTAAGCCGACTAGCAACATTCATTTGAAACAAAATATGTGGCTGGAACTAAGAACACTCTGAGGATCCCCTAATTTGGGTATTCTGCTATCAGCTTAGCTAGATTTGATTTGATGTTAGAGCACCTGATAGAAGCTTGACTTACACCAGTGAGGGAGTGTGTGTGTGTGCATGTGTGTGTGTCTGTGAGCACACATGCATGTGCACGTTGCAGTCATGTTTGTGTGGGCAAGTGCTCTTTTTCTCTAATCATCTCAAGTGGGAAGTGCATGTTTAGGGGCTTTGGAGATCCCTCTGAGACAAACTGTAGCAGTGTGATTCTGATCCCTTTGATTGTATACAGGCCTCACATCCTAGATCTTTGTTCAGACACCATCTCTCTGGCATGGCCTGGGGGGCTGTGGATACTGCTGAGCTTTCTGATCTTCCAGAGTGTAAAAGATTTCCTTGACTGAGGTAGAAGCCCATGTTCTAAAAGGCTCGGAGAGCAAAATTCCAATCCCAGAGATCTATGCAAATGGGTGGAGACATCTATATTACAGAGACCATGGATATTGACACAAGTTATTCATAATTTCAATAACAATATTGGATTGCCTTTAATATGCACTAGTTGAAAGGGGGAACTAACCAAAAGCTAATATTGGAGCTTGCTTTCAGGCTGCTGGGAGGCCCCAAGAATCTCATTGGCAGTCTCGTTTGAAGATCAGTTCCCTATGTCCATTAAACCAAGATTAAATTAGTTTGTGGGAGCTGCTTTTAGCATTTGCACTATTACATTATGCATGATTCCTGACTGCACATCTCATGAACAAACTACACGGAGCTCCATTAGTGATTTTTTAGGGCTGTGCTTAACTTGGAAATGGATTGATTCTGTGTAGGTTAATGTATAGCAGTGGTGCTGCCGTGTCCTTAAAAATTCCCTTATATTTGATATCAACAGGGAAGCACTCTTTGGGGATTATGGCTCATTTTAAAAGGATAAATTATGTAGATTGCCTGATTAGAGAGCAGTAAACCCTGTAACAATACATTGTAATATCAGGGAAAATAGCAGGCCCCTCCTCTACACCTTGAAGAGGTCAGGCTACCTCATTCAGTGTGTTTCCCACCACTTCCCCATGTGGGTAAAACGATAGCCCCAGCATTATTCAGTAGTCAGGACAGAGCCAAAAATTGAACTCATATCTTTTATTCTGGTTGTGAGACTCAGAAGACTGGGTTTTTAGGGACTTTAGCTCATCCTTCCCACTAGAGGGCCGCATCCATTTTTCCGTTCTTTCTAGAGCCAAAGTGCTTTAGATGGTGAAGGTGTTGATACAAATACGCTGAATTGCAGCACCTTTTATAGAAAAGGTGGCTGGGGTACACTTAAATATCTAGTTTAAATTCCTTTACTAAACTGTACGTAGGCCAGGCACAAAGATCACTCAGCCAGAGTTGCTACCCTCTAGGAGCTGCACGTTCAGTGGGGGGGAGCAGGTGATGCACAGGCAGTATCTCTGGAAGGGAGCAGAATGTAGCAGGTATGCTGGGCCTACAGAAGAGGATCTTTCAGCTGTTTCAGGGTGCTGATATCTATGGCTGGTGGTGCACATGACTTGGCAGCGGGTATCCAGGCAGGAGAAGAGGCATGAGTACGGGCACAAAGCGACGAAAGAGCATGGTGCGGGCAAGGGTTGATAAGCCATGATGGGAGAGGAGAGGCAGGCAGATGGATCAGGGAGGAACTTCCATGCCAGGTGAAGGAGCTGGCCGTACTCTGGGATGTCTGATGTGAAATGGCAGAAGCAAGACTCAAATTCACTTCTCTTGGTTCCCCAAACCACACCATCCACCTTAATCATTCTGCCACACTTTTCCTCTCCCCTCACTCCTGGAGTGTCTTTTTTTCACAGTCCCTACTGGGAGATCCTCTGCTCCTGATCTTGCTTTTTATTGGTATTTGTAAATTTAAAAAGCATTTTTTTTTTCTTTTTAGGGCCACACTTGCGGCATATGGAAGTTCCCAGGCTAGGGGTTGAATTGGAGCTGTAGCCGCCGGGCTATGCCACAGCCATGGCAACGCCAGATCCAAGCCGAATCTTCGACCTACACCACAGCTCTTGGCAAAGCTGGATCCTTAACCATCTGAGCAAGGCCAGGTCTCAAACCCATGTTCTCATGGATCTTAGGTTCGTTTCCACTGAGCCACAATGGGGAACTCCCAGGTAATGCATTTTTTTAAGGACCAAAGGCTATAAAGAGAAAGATAAAATCTCCCTTCCTGTCTTCCCAATCCTAGACTGCTAAATGTGTCTTATGTATCTTTCCAGACATATTCCACATGTGGAAGAAGCATTGTATACAAAGGACATCAGGCAACGTACACTGTTCAGCAACTTGCTTTGGTTCATTTGATAGCAAATCTCATGCAACTTTTTATGGCTGTATAGCTCCTGCCTCAATTAAAAAAAAAAAAATTGCTGGGAAGTTCTCTGATTGCCTAGTGGGTTGAGGCTCCTGCTTTCTCACGCTGTGGTTGTGGTTGCTTCTGTGCGGAGTAGGTTCAATCCCTGGCCCAGGAATTCCCACATACTGCCTGTGTGGCAAAAAAGAAAAAACAAAACAAACAAACAAACAAAAAACCCAAGAAAGAACCTGAAATAAACGTTGCAACTCTCATTTAAATAAAATAAAAGTAAAAATAAAAAAATTGTTGCATAATATTTCATGGCCCAGATTTATCTAATCAGACTCTTGTTGAACATTTGCGTATTTAAATTTGCATACATATATTATATATATACATACATACTCACAGATGAATAGTGTATATGTTAACTGTATACATTTATACATATTTATGCATAACTGTGTGCATTTATACATATGGTATATTATAAGTACGGTAGAGAAAGTACAAAACATGGATTAGATACGTCCAGAAACTAGGAGAAAGATTGTCTTAAAAGAAGGAATGAGGGGAGTTCCCCTTGTGGCTCAGCGGTTAACAAACACGACTAGTATCCATGAGGATGTGAGTTCCATCCCTGACCTCGCTGAGTGGGTTAAGGATCCAGCATTGCTCTAAGCTGTGGTGTAGGTCGCAGATGTGGCTCAGATCCCTCATTGCTGTGGCTGTGGCGTAGGCTGGCGGCTACAGCTCTGATTAGACCCCTAGCCTGGGAACTTTCATATTGCCTTGGGTGCAGCCCTAAAAAGACAAAAAAAAAAAAAAAAAAAAGACAAAAAAAAAAAGAAAGAAAAAAAGAAGGACTGAGGGAAACAAGCAATTTCATGTTTATTTGTAACATTTTATTTCTTTAAAAAAAGATATATAGCAAATAAGGTAAATGTACTGATAGCTATTGAATTATCCTTTGTGATTTTCTGTATCTTTCAATTCTATAGCCTTTTTCTTTTTTGTAAAGTACACACATATGCAAAGCAAGTTGACAGAAGCATCCTATAATAGGCATCATTTTATTTCCTGTAGGGATGCACTTGAAAAAACTGTCCATGAGAAGCCCCTCGGTTGTTCTTGTCAAAATCAACCTCAGGATTAAAAGAGGTTTCTGGTTTAGTTTATACCAGGAGACCGATGGGAGAAGGCAGGCAGATAATTTCCTCCTCTTTTTACCATTCTGTGGTTCTTCCCTACTAGAACCCTTCTGGAAAGGTCCAACTTGCCAGGCAGCCTTACCCACTGAGGGGCCTTTTGTCTTACACTGTGGCTCACCCAGGAGAGGTGGCCAGTCTGGAAACCCATCTCCTCAGAGGCTCTGCCTCCTTCCTTCTGCCTCACCTTCACCAACTGTAAGCTTGCAGCTCCCCACTAAAACATCAGCACTTAAACCCTCGCCTTGCCTCTGCTGTCCAGACTGCTCAGCACTTCCCTGCGACCCACGTGGGGCTTACCATGTGGAGTTCACGTGGCGCCTTGGAGAAGTTGGTCTGAAGTGTTTCGAGAACCAGGCAAGTGGTTTCGTCAAATACAGATGAAACTGGGGAGCCCGAGCCAGGTGTCCCAGATTCAAGCCCGCCCTCTAGTTCTTATTAACCGTGTGACCTCTCATCTCTCTCATCAGCCTAATGGAAGTGGTATTACCTGCCTTCTTTATCGTGAAATGCCATCTTGAGGATCAGAGGAGAGAAGGCTTTGGAAAGTCATGTGTAAAGCATCAAGTAGTACACAAATTGGTCATTGCCACTATTGAGCATGAATTTGGTCCAGTGAATTTGCTTGCCTTTTTGGTCAATACAAGATCAGTGCAAAAATGTATGAAACTGTGAAAACTTCAAGTAGGTTATTGTATTAGTTGCTTAGGTCTGCCATAACAAACTGATTGGCTTAAAACCACAGAAATTTGTTCTCAGACCATCTGTCTTGTAGGTTAGAAGTCTTAAATCAAGGTGCCAGCAGGGCCTTGCTCCCTCCAAAGGCTGGAATACTTTCCTTGCTTCTTCCAGCTTCTGGTGACCCGAGGCGTTTCTTAGCTGTGGTAGCATAACTCCAGTCCTCTACCCTTTCCTGGCTTTCTTCTCTGTGTGTTTCTATGTCTCCCAATCTTTTTCGCCTTGTAAGGAAACGTGTCATTGAATGTAGAGACCACCCTAATTTGGTACAATCTCAGTGTCACCTAATTACCTCCGCAAAGATCCTGTTTCTGAATAAAGTCACAGTCACATGTACCTGGGGTTAGGATTTAAACATATCTTTTTGGAGGGGATACAATGCAAACTACAATAGTTGTGAAAGCTCGTAAAAATATTTATGTGCACCTATATGTATGTATACACGTATGTGTATGTATACCTACATATATTATGGATCTATGAAGCTAACTATGTGAGGAGAAATGCAATTCTTATTAATAAGCAAAATAATCTAGCTTTTGAAATCTTTTCCTAAGGTTCATGCTCAAATTGCCATTTTTTAAAATTCTAAATACCCTGCCCCAGGAGTTCCCATTGTGGTTCAGCAGAAATGAATCTGACTAGCATCCATGAGGACACTGGTTCGATCCCTGGTGTTTCTCAGTGGGTTAAGGATCCAGTGTTGCCATGAGCTCTGGTGTAGGTTGCAGATGCGGCCTGGATGTGGCATTGCTGTGGCTGTTATGTAGGCCGGCAGCTGCAGCTTCAATTCGACCCCTAGCCTGGGAACCTCCATATGCTGCTGTTGCAGCCCTAAAAAGACAAAAATAAAATAAACTTAACTTTAAAAATACCTTGCCCCAAATATATTATAATAGGCATATAGCAGTCATTTAATACTGTGCTGCAAAACCATCCTTTAAAGGAGTCCTTTCAGCATTTCAGTAACTGAATCATCTTGGCAAAGAAAAAGAAGGAAAATGGAGAAAGAAACTCAGTTACCAAGCATTTATCATCACTCAAGTTTGCAATAAGTCTTTCCTTTAATCATCATAACTAACCTGTAAGGGGGAAATGCCATGGTTTTGTTTGTTTTATACGTAAGTAAACTAAAGCTGAAAAGAATAGTGATGGAAGAATATGAGACTCCAACTTTGTTCTGAATCAAAATCTCAAGATGAATTTTCTTATTCGCAGTTTAATTCTAAAGTAAATACTGTGTGTAATAACAGTCCCATCTCTTGAGCAACAATAACATTAAAGATATAATCTGAATAGTGAAGGATGGCCCCCCAATCTCTCTAGCCTTTAGTGTTCACGTTTTATGGTTGTCTTCTTAGAACTTAGGACTCTGCTCCTATATACTGAGTCCAAATGGCTTGGTTGCTAGATTATAGCTCCCTTCTCCCTCAGTGCTCGGTTGCTTATTCATTTATCCATTCAGTGAATATTATTGGACAGCTACTATTTTCTAGATGTAGGATTCCAATTAGTGACTAAAACAAGCCCTCACAAACCTTACCATTTTATGGTAGCTAAAGAATTGGCTTTATAGGTCAAATCAGTATTTCACTTTTGGTACCACGGCTGAAAATAATTTGGGTCAAATCAACCTAAAACTCAAACAAAAGGAGAAGAAGGAGAAAAAAGGCAACATGCACATACCTGATGTGAATCCATTCCCGCAGGCCATAGAATGCTCCTTGGCTCACAGCCCAGTAAAGTATATTAAGATTGAAGGGGGTGCAGAAAAAAGAGAAAAGCTAAGGAATGAAGAAACTGCCAAATAATTAAAAAAAAAAAAAACATAGAGGGGATGAAAAGACTATTCATGGGGGTAACTGATAGTTGAAAATTTTCCTTTTTCATATCCTAGGGGATGCTTAAAAAGAGAATCTTGCTTCTAAATGCACAAATACTGACCTGCTTTAATAATTCAAATTGGAGTACAGGTTCACAGAGCTTCCAGAATCCTGCATAAAATCAAAGATACATGAGGCAGGAAAAGTGGAGGGTGTAGAAGCCAGCCAGCATGAGTTGGGGTTGGGGTTAGGTGGGATCACCTTCTAATGCACCAGTGAGAGAGTGAGACAGGTAAGAAAGTAGGGGAGTCTTAGGTACCTCAAATTAATTTTTTTGCTTCCTATAGATTCCTAGGTTAGTAGAATCTTTGAGACATTTCTCTCCCCTTTGTCTTTTGAAACTCATGACAATTTTCAGTATAATGCATTTGTCATCAAGGTAGATAAAGCACATTTGCAGTCAACCAGAAACAATGTAGTGATGGCCTAGTTGTGTCTGGGTCTGGATTTTGAGTACTAGCTCTGCAGTAGTCAAAGCCAGACAAGGTCAGAAGATGTTCCCATCACCAGACTTTACCAAGTAGTCATGGGTCTGGAAGAAAGCAAATCATACATGTTTTCTGCATCATTGTCTATAGCTGTAAATGCTGGAAGCAGCCCACGTTTAATCAAAGGGAATTGATACATACACTATAGTACATTCATATAATGGAGCCCCATAGGCACAATAACTAGATCTGTGTGTAGTAACATGGCTAGATCTCAGAACTTGCTTTTATAAATACTTTCAGCTCTTCGCCTTGAATGTGGTGATTTGTGTGTGTGTGTGTGTGTGTGTGTGTGTGTATAATGTACATGTTCAACCATGCTAACACATTTTGTTTCTAAAGTATATACTAAAGGAGAAATGAAAATGAATGAGATAAAAAATGTAAAGGATAATAGCCCTCAGAATTTGACCATGGTTTAGCGACCCCTGCTCTAGGAGGGTGTTATTTCTGTAAAAGCCAAAAAACACACATAACCTACTTGAAGTTTTCACAGTTTCATACATTTTTGCACTGATCTTGTATTGACCAAAAAGGCAAGCAAATTCACTGGACCAAATTCATGCTCAATAGTGGTAATGACCAATTTGTGTACTACTTGATGCTTTACACATGACTTTCCAAAGCCTTCTCTCCTCTGATCCTCAAGATGGCATTTCACGATAAAGAAGGCAGGTAATACCACTTCCATTAGGCTGATGAGAGAGATGAGAGGTCACACGGTTAATAAGAACTAGAGGGCGGGCTTGAATCTGGGACACCTGGCTCGGGCTCCCCAGTTTCATCTGTATTTGACGAAACCACTTGCCTGGTTCTCGAAACACTTCAGACCAACTTCTCCAAGGCGCCACGTGAACTCCACATGGTAAGCCCCACGTGGGTCGCAGGGAAGTGCTGAGCAGTCTGGACAGCAGAGGCAAGGCGAGGGTTTAAGTGCTGATGTTTTAGTGGGGAGCTGCAAGCTTACAGTTGGTGAACGTGAGGCAGAAGGAAGGAGGCAAAGCCTCTGAGGAGATGGGTTTCCAGACTGGCCACCTCTCCTGGGTGAGCCACAGTGTAAGACAAAAGGCCCCTCAGTGGGTAAGGCTGCTGGCAAGTTGGACCTTTCCAGAAGGGTTCTAGTAGGGAAGAACCACAGAATGGTAAAAAGAGGAAATTACATACCTTCCGCCCTGCTCCCCCCATTCCTGCTTCTGCTTCCCTTTGGTTAATATTCATCCCATAATGAGATGGCTTCCATTCCCCTCACTTCCAGGTGACCTTATTTCATCCTCTGTGGCAGTAAATATATATTGCATAGTGGTGAGAGAAGGTTGCACGGCTCATGTATGCTCAACTTGATGAAACATTTTTATTAGTGAATTTTACTCCTCTCCAGCCACAAAAATGGTCTCGCAGAAATGGTTAAAAAAAAAAAAACAAAAAAAAACCCCAAAAACCCAAATCTCTGCAAAAACCAAATCCAGCCAGAGTTCCCTCAGCATCTCTTGCTCCAAAAGGGACAGGATGCTGTGTGGCTTCTGCCGAAGTAGCTAAAAATCAAGAGCTGTTCACATATTAAATGCTTGTGTGCTCTCTGCTAAGTGTCTCACATGGATTCTCATTCAATCATCATTATTATGAAATAAGCACCTGCATTTTGTAGATGTGCTTCTGAGGCTCGGAAAAGATGGTAATTTGAGAAAATCAGCCAAAAAGAGTAAGTTGTCAAGCTCAAAATTTGTGCCCATGGAGTTCCCATTGTGGCTCAGTGGGTTAAGGACTTGACATTGTCTCTGTAGGGATCTGGGCTCTATCCCTGGCCTCACTTAGTGAGTTAAGGATCTGGTGTTTCTACAAGCTATGGTATAGGTTGTAGATGTGGCTCAGAATTACTGTTGCTGTGGCTGTGGTGTAGGCCCCAGTTTCAGCTCTGATTTGACCCCTAGCCTGGGAACTTCCATATGCCACATGTGTGGCTGTGAAAAGGGGAAAAAATTTTTGTGTGTGTGTGCCCAGATTATCTATGTCAAAAGCAGAGTTTATAAGCATTGTGTTATACTGCTTGATCTTTATCATAATGTCATCAAATCTAAGTCCAGCCATTGAAGTCAAATCATTCCTTATGAGTGATTAAAACATTAAAGGAGTTCCCGTCATGGCTTAGCAGTTAACGAACCTGACTAGCATCCATGAGAATGTGGATTTGATCCCTGGCCTTGCTTAGTGGGTTAAAGATCCAGTGTTGCCATGAGTTGTGGGGTAGGTCGCAGACGCAGCTTGGATCCCACGTTGCCATGGCTGTGGCATAGGCCAGAGGCTACAGCTCCAATTGGACCCCTAGCCTGGGAACCTCCATATGCTGCAGGTGCGGCCCTGGAAAAAAAAAAAAAATTAAAGAAAACCAGTGGCAGGGCCAGTTACGTTGGTACACTTTATTACTTAGAAATTTCACTTTTTACCAATTGAAAGATTTCTTTGAAGTTCATTTAGACACACTGTTATTATACATATGAAGCATCTTCACTTTGGATGTCTTGCAGATGTTCTGAGGAACATTTCATCTGGGTTGTCACTACCTTTGTAATCTATACCACTGAGAGTCTTGGGGTTGAATATTTTGCTTAAGACGATCTGGTATTGTCACCAGGATTTTCTCACAAGCCATTGACGCCCCTTCTGTACATGGAGATACCCATGAAGAGATGATGACAACTACACCATGACTGCCACTGGGCCAGCGGCAGTTATGATGTGCACCCAATTTCAGAGATGCAAAAAGGTGAGAAATACACATTTTAGAATCTATCAAGTATGGAAATGTTATCCCTGGTCATAGTCTAGGTGCATTTTTCCATTTAAAATAAAATTGTTTTTCTCCCATGACCTAGGGGATTTCTCTATCTGTATAAGCTTATTGAGGGGGAAACTGTAGAAAATCTTTCTGTGGCTGGATTTTAGTAATCCCAGCAACAGCATTAATGAATTGGATTATTTTATACGTAAACCAACCCCGTCCAATTCTATGCAGGCTTTGAGATTTAACTATGTTTGAGAAAGTTTTCCACTAAAACTCCTGGGCTTTTAAGTTATGTGGGGTCTTAAGTAGAATTCCTCATCTTATCTCATCTGATATCCAAGGGTAGCTTTGTCAAAGTGAAGTCAAGTATTGACAATCCCTCAGAAACCTCAGAAGAATGAATCAAAGAAAAATGATTTAAAGCTGAAAGATTTAAGTAGAAGTTGGAAATCTTTTAAAAAATGGAACAGACCCTTTCCTGAATTTGCTAATGCTGGCTTTGGAATGTGAATAGAACAGCAGACTGAGAGCAGAGATGAATCTTGGGATATCATTTTGTCTATTGCAAAAGGAATAGCTAGCATCCTGGCCAGATGATAACATGTTGCTGCTGATCCCAGAAGCTATTCTCCTAAAAACAGATCCCCTAACCTGAGGAACCATTCAGTGCCTCACTGCCCGAGAAAGATACTCCAGATTTTTGTTGATATTACTTATTCTTGGCTTTAGAAGAAAGAAAGATGACCTTGTCCTTTATATAGCAAAGGGGATGCAGAGTATAAGGGTTAAAAAGATGGTTCCAGAACCAGATTTGAATCCCAGCTCTGTAGCTCTGAGAATTTATTAGCCATGTGACACTGGGCTAATTTTTTAATGTCTCTGTGTCTTGTTTTCTTATCTATGAAGTGGAAAAAAATGGAGTTCCCACTGTGACTCAGAAGATTAAGAATCTGACTAGTATCATGAGGTTGCAGGTTCAATCCCTGGCCTCACTCAGTGGGTTAAAGATCCATCATTGCTGCAAGCTGTGGTGTAGGTCGTAGATGTAGCTCACATCTGGCATTGCTATGGCTGTAGTATAGGCCTGCAGCTGCAGCTCTGGCATGACCCCTAGCCTGGGAACTTCCACATGCCACAGATATAGCCTAAAAAAAGAAAAAGATAAATAAATTGGAAAAATAATTGTATCTATTTACTGGTATAGTTCTGAGGACTAAATGTGGCATATACATATAGTAAGTGCCTGGAACCCGTAGTTGTTTTGTAAGTGCCTTTTAAATAAAACAAAAGTAGTAACTGTTCTCATCAATTCAAATTCTTACAAACAGTATAAACTAAATTGGGAGTCCTTTGTTATGTCATACGTCCATTGCTTCTATAAATTTCAAAGGAAAAACAGTGAACCAGTATAGTCACCTGGATTGTTTTTCCAACAGTATATTTATCTCTGAGGATAAATATATGTTTTTTCTAAACTCTCTTAATGGAGATGAGAATTTTCTGGGTTGACGCATAGCCTGCTCTGTGTATAAATGCAGTATACATATTTTCCTTTGTTTTGGGTTTTATTTATGTTTGCATTTCTTGCTGCATCAGGATAGATGGAACTTATAGGATCTCTGGCCTAGGCAGTTTGGACCTTGCTTTTTTTTTTTTTTTTTGGCTTTTTAAGGCTGTACCTGTGGCACATGGAGATTCCCAGGCTAGGGGTTCAGTCGGAGCTACAGCTGCTGGCCTACACTACAGTCACAGCAACGCCAGATCTGAGCCGCATCTGCGACCTACACCACAGCTCACGGCAACCCCGGATCCTTAACCCACTGAGTGAGACCAGGGATCGAACCTGCAACCTCATGGTTCCCAGTGGGATTGTTTCCGCTGCACCACGATGGGAACTCCTGGACCTTGCATTTTAAAGCAAGTTTGCCGAGCACTAAAGTCAGAGTTCTCAACTTCAAGATTTAAAGCTCTTCACTCCAGGGCTCTGCCATAAGTCTGACTCAGCTCCACTCTAAGCATTGCCTCTTTTCATTGTTACCTTCTGGAAAGGTTGTTTTTGGATTTTAATTTCTGATGGAAGGAATCTGAATGTCTACCTTTCTTTCATTCAGGCTACTTCTTAGGCCACCAGCCAGCCCCATACCAATCCACAACCACCCTCGTGTCACAGCACAGTGCTGCCTTTGTGATTAAGCATGAACAGAGGCCGTGGCTACATTGATTGGAGCGTAACATGTGAAATTTGCTGTGGTAGCAAATAGATTGACATGTATGATGCAGATGTAGGCCTACTTTTCCATTCCTAGAAGCAAAATTCAGCAAGTCCTGATAGATACACCTTTTAATTCTCAAGTTTCCTATTTCAAATTCAGAATTTGCAACCCAGATTTGTTAGCAGAATTTGATTTCATCAGAGCACATCACCAAGTCAGTCTTGTATAGCTTTGTAGCCTAGTGCCTTTTAGGTTCTCCAGCCCATGAGGGGCTCTCATTCAGTATTAAATGAGAAGAAATTGTTTTTTCCTTTGGAGTGACTTATGTTTTAAATTAGAAGATTGGTCAGCCAGCTGAGTGGCCACTGTAATTGTACTGAATTATCATTATTTTTTCTTTCTAAGGCCGCGCCTGTGGCATATGGAGATCCCCAGTCTCGGGGTCAGCTGCCAGTCTACACCACAGCCATAGCAACGCGGGATCTAACCTATTTCTTCAACCTGTACTGCAGTTCATGGAAATGTGAATCCTTTAACCCACTGAGTGAGGCCAGGGATGGAACCCACATCTTCACGGACCCTTTGTTGGGTTCTTAACCTGCTGAGCAGGAACTCCATGCTGAATTATTTTAAGGAAGGTTTCAGTTATGTTAGATGAGGAGTTAAGTCTGAAGTTCTGCTGTGTAACACAGTACCTTTGGTTAATATGGTTTTATGCACCTCAGAATTTAGTAAGACCATAGATCTCATGCTAAGCGTTCTTACCCCACAACAATAACAACAACAATCAAAACCCAAGGGGTAGAGTTCCCGTCATGGCGCAGTGGTTGGCGAATCTGACTAGGAACCATGAGGTTGCGGGTTCGATCCCTGGCCTTGCTCAGTGGATTAAGGATCCGGCATTGCCGTGAGCTGTGGCGTAGGCCAGCGGCTATGGCTCCGATTCGACCCCTAGCCTGGGAACCTCCATATGCTGTGGGAGCAGCCCAAGAAATGGCAAAAAAAAAAAAAAAAAAAAAAAAACAACCAAACCCAAGGGGTACAAGGAAGCTCTGGAAGCTGTTGGATATGTCTTTTTATCTTCATTGTGGTGATGGTATCATGAGTGTTTGCATAAGTTCAGACTCAGATTGTACACATTAAATGCATACAGTACTTTGTATATCAATTATACTTCAGTAAAGCTGTGGGGGAAAAAAAGAATGAAAGGGAGGAGAGAGGAGGAGAGGGAAAAATGAGAGGAGGAAGGAACAGACCCTCAGTCTCTCTTAGTGGTTGAGTCGAGAGTGACTCTTGTTTGTTCACATTGTTGGCTCTGGTTCAGGACCACACTTACTTCCTGAAAAGTCCAACGCCTTATCCTAGTCACGGCCAAAAAAATGCAAGCTACTTGGAGAAACCAGTGGTTTATAAATGAAAATGAGGATCTGAAATATTCTTGGGTCTTTTTCTTTCTTTTAGAAATTATCATAGTAATAATTGCCTTTTACATTTTTTAAAAAGTGAAAAATAAGAAATAGAACAAAATGAAAGTCCTTTTTCCTCTTCCTGCCCTTGCACTCTTCTCTCAGTCCTCAAAAGTAGCCTCATTAACAGTTTGGTGTATACAGTTCCTGCACACCCTTCAAATATAGAGGGGTGTGTGTGTGTGTGTGTGTGTGCATATTATATACATTTACAGACAAGCTGACATGTATGTTAGTTATGAATCTCAGGATACAAACTCAAAAGATTCCTTGTTTTCAATAAATCGACATAATTTGATTCTGAATTTCTATGCTTTCAAGCTGACAGGAAATTCAACCTCAAATTAAGGTTTTCCCAGCTCCCCAGAATTGTACTAAGATCCCAGGATCTTATAAGGCATCATCATGAAGGCTCCTTGGGTCTTCTCTCCATATTGGCTGCTGTTAATACGGTCTTTTCCAGAAATCCTTGACAAAACCTCTACTGGTGGCAAGGATTCTGAATGAGCAAAGTTATTGGCAGGAAAAAACAGGGGGAAAATGCCATTTATCCTATAAAAAGGCATTCAACCTAGATGTGTTTATATTGTTTCAGGAGAGACATAAATGTGGATATCATGGCATATATCTGGGTAAAAATGAATTATAGTCAGTCCACAAAACTATCCTTATATTAACATAGGGATCAATTGATTTTTCTACCCTTTGTTCCTGATAGTGAATTAACAGATTTCAATAAGCACAAGCTTATTGAAAGCTGCATAGACTCCTCTTTGGTTCATGCTCTGTGTGCCTGAAGTGCTTTGTAGTGATGCTCAGAACCAAGGCTCCTAACTCACTATAAGCACAATAATATGCAACATGAAGTAAATCATTACTTGAATTACCTGAAAGGCACTGCCTGACATGTAAAACTACCTTGGCTTCTTGTCATTATGCTTCTCTCCCTCTTTCCTCATTACCTCATGGCTATATTGATTAGTTTTCTATTTGTTTTCTTTTCCTTCATATGTTCTACTCTTTCGTCCTTATTTTCCTAACTGCCTCAGAAGCTCAGCCCGCTCTGCTGCAAGGATGAGATCCCTTAATGAAACAATTGGAGACGAGGACCTGGGCTCCTCACACACTGTCAATAGCTATCTTTGAAGTTTAAAGGAGAAGCATGAACCTTGTGATCTTGGAGTAGCCAAGTCGCTTTGCAATTTAAGCTGATAGGTTTGAACAGTGTATTTGAGGCACTCAGGGAGGGGGAGGTTTGACCCATTGCATGTTAGCTACATACCCAACTTGAGTTCCAGCCAATTTCTGAGACTTCAGCTAAGTTAAGAAACTTTTAGAGCTCCAGGACTCACAGTGTATGTGTGTAGTCCAGGAACATTCATCATCTTATCTTATCTAACAGTGACGTTTTGCCCTTCTGTTCACCAAAATAGAAAAGTCAGTGCATTTGGCTGATGTGCCCTTGGCATTGCAGTATAAAGCATCTTGTAGAAGTTCTCCTGGCCAAGTTGACATGCGCTGTTAGGGTATGAGAAGTCAGTTTTATCTTTCAGCTCCTAAAATTTCTATCAATTGGAAGTGCAGCTGCTATCTGAAATCTGAAATCTCAATGTCCCTTGAGATAACACGTCAACCTGTAAAGTTTTTTTTTTTTTTCTTTTTACGGTGGCACCTGCAGCATATGGAAGTTCCCAGGCTAGGGGTCAAATTGGAGCCACATCTGCTGGCGTACATCACAGCCATAGCAACACCGGATCCAAATCGTATCTGCAACCTATGCCACAGCTTGTGGCAATGTGGGATCCTTAACCCACTGAGGGAGGCCAGAGATCATATCCGTATCCGCACGGACACTATGTCAGGTTCTCAACCTGCTGAGCCACAGTGGGAACTCCCTAAAATTTATGTTAGCAAAGCTAATAAAGCTGGATATCAATTAAATTCTGTGCTTAGGGGCAAGGAGAAAAAAATGTAAGAAATTGGAATCTTTAGAGCATACTGTCTCAGTGGATATTTGTTGTTATCCATTCTAATATTTTCCATTCTCATTAGATAGAAAGTTATGGAATTCTGACACATTCATGATTCTTCTGCCCCTAAATGGTACATGTGACTCAGTAAACTCCCCACATGTATTTGGTTTTCCACAGCGCTTCCAACTCCCAAACCTTTCTAGAATGATGAACATTCTAGATCATCAAAATTTCCTGCCTTTTTTTTTTTTTTTTCTGTCCACACCTGCAGCACATGGAAGTTCCCGGGGCCAGAAATAGAATCTGAGCTGAAGCTGCAACTGGTGCCATAGTTGCAGCAGCAATGCTGAATCCTTAGCCCATTGCATCAAGCTGGATGGACTGAAACCATGCCTCAGCAGTGACCCGAGCCACCACAGAGACAACATGGGATCTTTAACCTGCTGCACCGCAGTGGGAACTGCTGCTGTGTCTGCTCTTGGAGCATCTCCTCAGCATTGTGCTCTGAGACCTGACTACACTTTGAGGACTTTGCTTCCCATATTCATGGACCAGAGCTTGGAGAGAGACCATTTCCTCCTTTTTCTTGGTGTTCTTTCTGTATCCTTTCCTTTTCCTCTTCCCTAAACACTAGTTTCTTTGAGATGCATGCTATCAGACTGCTTATTACTACCACCCTTTTTTTGATACAGGTTTTCTTTTTCTTTTTCTTTTTTTCAATTTTTTTAGGGCCGCACCTGTGGCATAAGGAGGTTCTCAGGCTAGGGGTCGAATTGGAGCTGTAGCCTCTGGTCTAGGCCACAGCCACAGCTACTCGGGATCCGCATCTGTGACCTACACCACAGCTCACCACAATGCTGGATCCTTAACCCACTGAATGAGGCCAGGGATGGAACCCTGGTCCTCTGGGATTCTAGTTGGGTTCATTAACTGCTGAGCCATGATGGCAACTCCTGATACGATTGTCTGTTGATGACAGTGACAATTTAAACAACTTAATAGTTCTGTCCCATTGTCAGATCTTTATCATGCTTGGTGAATCCAACCTCTGCAAGGATGATCCAGCCAACCTTTTGGCATCTTATGTTCTCCTCCCTCCCTTCCAAAGGTCTTTTTCCCTCCATTCTGCCTGTTTTGGTCATCCTTTTCCCATGATCTCTAAGCTCATTTCCATTCCAGGACTTTGGCATTTATCTGGGACATTTTCTCCAGACCTCTCGTGGTTTGTCCCCTCAGTTATGCAAGTCTGTTAAAGTGAAACGTCCTTGGAGAGGCTTTTTGCACTACCCTAATATCGAAAATAACTATCCTGCCCCAACCCTCACCCCTCCTTATCTTACTCTTTTTTTTTTTCTTATAAAAGTATTTCCAGTCTCTCTCTAGAACATATGCTCATGAGGATAGGATTTTTGTCTCCACCATGTTTCTTGCACCTAAACCCTGTCAACTCATATTAGGCTCTAAATAGGTATTTGAGAATTAAATAATGAATGCGTTGTATGTGTTTATAGTCATGTACTAATTTACTGTGAACACTTTCAAGCCATTTAATGAGTTATCACAGTATCTCAATATTCATATGGTAACTCATGTATTAAGAACATTCCTGGGAATAATTTCCATCAGAATTTTTATATTTCCCCACTTGAAATTTTTTTGATGCATTCTAATTAATCCAGTCACATTCATAGTCCATTCTGAATTGCTGTGTGGATTTCTCATGGGAGCAATTTTGAAACAGGCAGGCTAGCTCTTAATAATATTTCAAGCATAAGTTTAGTATCTTTTTATACTGGATGAGAAAAATTGCATAGATGGCAGGGGTGAGAGAACATGGGTCATTCTTGTGATTGAGAAGATCTATTGCTGGCTTAATTCTCAAGGAAATACCTTTAATTCCTTCTTAAACTATGGGTCACAGTTTTCCTGTGTTTATATAGTAGCTTTATTCATGGGCCTTATATTTGGCCCCTTCTGGGGAGTTCTGAGATCCTGAATCAGAAAAAAGTTCTGCTTTGTGTACAAAGATGATCTGTTGACCTGCTGGCTATGAGGCGTCCTGCTAGGATGGTTCTCCAGAGGTGGGGATTTTTTATTTTTTTTCTAAGACATTTGCTAATTCTTTTCTGATTTTTCTTCTGATCAGTGGCCTGAATTTTTAAGACATCTAGCAGTATCCAAAGACACAGACCAATGTCGAAGAAAAGACTTTCCCCTGGTGCAAACCTAACTAAACTTTATATAGACTTTGACCTCATTAGCTCCTTTTTCTAAGCAATTCTGTAGCACACAACTGTTAGAAAACAAAATTCAACTGAGCAAATTTAAAGATCTAATGGGCTTTTATTCAACGATTCATGAATCGGGCAGTATCCCATTTAGCAAACAGAAAGGAGCTCTGAGGAGCTGCTCAAAATGAAAGGCTTTTATAGGCAGAAGCGGGTGGGCAATGAAAGTTTCTAGCAAAGATTGAGTTGTTTCAGGCAAGGTCACCTTCTTCTGGGGGACAGAAGGAGTCTCTCAGGCAGATGACCTCACTAGTGCTGACCAGCTAATTCCAGATTGATGGGTTAAAGGTCACATTCCTGGGAGACTCTGAAACCACAATCAGGTTAGGTATTAAGTCTTGGATTACTAATGTGGTACTTAGCCCAAGTGACTCCATTTTGGGTCTGTTTTCTTTTTAACACTAGCAAGCTTAAGAAGCATGAATGAAGGTCCTTTCTGAGGTACCTGCTTTGGAAATTCCACTTTATATTTTGAGACTAATGATTCCGTTTCTGATTACCATCATGCAGAGGGCTTCCTCATACCACTAAGCAGTTCTCTGACACCAGCTGGGTGTCCTACGATTCAGCTCAACTTTGACGCTCTCTACTTGGATGTTGCATCAGATCCCACATATTATGGGTTCGGTTCTACAGGACCATCCTCCTCCCCCACTTCAGATCCTGATCACAAGTCCAAGTTGGCACCTGAGCTTCTGACCAACTGCTATAGAGGGGAGGTTCCAACCATCCCTTTCTTGGGTTCGAGTAATTTGCTAGAGTGGCTCACAGACATTCAGAGAAACTTTTTTTTTTTTTTTTATCACTGCAACATTGGTTTATTTTGAAAGGATATAATCCTTTTGACCCAGAACAGTCAAATGAAAGAGATGCATGAAAGAAGATGTGGGGAACAGGCCCGGAGCTTCCATCCCCTTTCCAAATGTGGCACCCACGCTCGCCAAATCACCACATATTTGCCAACCTGGAAGCTCTCCGAACCCTCTCTTTTGGGGGCTTTACAGAGGCTTCATTACATAGGCATGATTGGTTAAATCATTGACCATTGGGGATTGAGCACAATCTCCAGCCCCCTCTCTCCTCCCTGGAGGTGTGTTGGGGGGAGGGCTTGCAACCACAATTTCCAGCCTTCTAATCAATTGGTTGGCAGCTAGCTAGCTCCCTTTCTCAAGTGACCTGGTCACTCCTTAACATAACATAACATAACATAACATAATGTAACAGTAACATAACAAAAGACACCTTTATAGATCTTGTCTCTCAGGAAATTCCAAGGGTTTTAGGAGTTCTGTGCCAGGAATGGGTGAAAGACCAGATAGATATTTGGTACCACAAATTTCAGCATCATGTGGAGAATATCACAGGTCCTCCAAACCTGAGTGAGAAGGTCCTTCAATATATCTTATTATATTCCACATTCAATAAGTGCTAAATAAT
This sequence comes from Sus scrofa, assembly GCF_054392235.1. Lineage (NCBI taxonomy): Eukaryota > Metazoa > Chordata > Mammalia > Artiodactyla > Suidae > Sus > Sus scrofa. The sequence continues at coordinate 34,418,658 of NC_139388.1, forward strand.
TGAATTATGAGAAAAAAAATAGAGGTTGGAAAAGTATACACTCTTTTTACTAGGAAAGAATACTCCCAAGTTCTGGGGGAATCCAGACTGGAAACCTCTTTGCCTTAAACCTTAACCAAAGGCCTGGCGAGGAAGATATTAATAGTACAAACTCTTATATATAAGTGTGATGGGGGAAAAACACGTGTTAAAGCCCCTCTTTTCCCTTATTCTTCATTATTGTGCTGAAAAGGAGAGAGAATGACTTACTACTGAAGCGGAGAAAAGTGGCCAGAAAGCATAAAGCGCCAAGTTGGATATGTTTTTGGTAGAAACTGGTTGTCATGAAGAGTACTGAACAGGAGAAATAAAAGAGGATTAAAAAAATATAGGATTGGCTGTGTATCTGTGTGGTTTCCTTCATTTTGTGCTTTCCAAGGAGCTTGTACTAATGATATAAATTATTTTCAGGCATTTTCTCCAGTACTGTTATTTTATTGAATGCATGTTCATGTCTCAGGCCTCAGTTTTATGTGATTTGCATAAGGTGACCCATCTCTGAAGCTGTAATGGAGCTGTCTTTTAGGCTGCCTCTGGTTATTCAAGTGATTATAGAGCTGACTTCTTCTCTGGGGGATCAGAGGCTTCCAAAAGGGATGGCCTTTTACCCAGGCCTTGAAGGATGGGTGAGCTGTGGATCAACAGAGACAAGAGGCAGAGCTTCCAGATGGAGGCAGTGGTTAGACTGAGACAGATCAGGGAGCCGTGAGGAGCTCGTGGTGGCTGGACTCTTGCCTGGAATCTGTCCTCCACACCTGTCTGTCCCCAGCTCCTATCCTTGTAGCTGGACAACACATACTCACCTCAAGCTTTCGTTAGACCTCCCTCCCTCCCATAAGCTTTACCTGATTCCTCTCCACACAGTATTATGTGAGGCTCCTGGATGTGAGTTTGGTGATACCCAGGGCTTATGCTATCAGAGCAGTCCTCACAAAATAATGGGCGCTCACATGGGCTCCCCTGTATCCTGGAGGATAAGAGCTGCTTGTTCAACATCATTTTCCCCAGCATCCATCACAGTACCAGGGACATGGTCATTTCTTTCTTCTTCTTTTGTTTTAATGGCTGCACCGGTGGCATTATGGAAGTTCCCAGGCCAGGGATTGAATCTGAGCTGCAACTGTAGCAACACTGGGGCCTTTGCTGGGGATTGAACCCACACCTCTGTAGCAACCTGGGCCACTGCAATCGGATTCTTATCCCACTGCACCACAGTGGGAACTCCAGTCATTTCTTAATAATTGTGTTTTTTTTTTAAATACTTAAATGAGAGAGAGAGAGTTGTTGGGGATCCTTTCTGAAAATCCGGGAAGACACAGCATGGACGACATTGGTTTTCTTGGACACCTAATCTGCCAGGTGAGTTGGTTATTAAATCATAAGCTACCATGATGGAAGGAGGTCTTTAGAAATATCTAAGTCATCTTCTGTCTGTAACAAACATTTTAGAGTTAGGCAAATAGAGGTAATGAGAAGGAAGGCATTCAAGAAAGATGCCCAGTTAGTACCAGCTGGACTACTCTTTAGTAATTGCCACATTGGTGCATTTCTCTCATGCCATGTGGTTACCATAAAAAAAGTGAAATTATTTTTATTTAAGAATCAGAAGTTTGCAATCCAAAATGAAAAAAAATACTAAAAAAAAAAAAATGGTTAAAATGTCATGTCCCAAAGCACAGCTGATATAGAAGTGACAGAATTTATTTGCCTAGAAATATTAAATATAGAATCCATTCTGCAAACTCCCCCACCCCCACCCTGCTTCTTGCTCCAAAGTCTGTTGTCACTGTTGTCAGTCACAGCTGCTCCATCTCTCGCCCACTCACATTTATATTGAATGCACCTGTCTTTTAGAGTCTAAGAAGCCATAATAATAGGGGATTTGGAGTAAAAATTTTCTCCCATTGAATATATAAGGTCAGTAAAATATTGGCTTAAAACAAGAGACTGAAGGTTGATGTATATATTCATATTGATGGGCATATCAATCATCTCTACAAAAAAATGTTGTTCTTTCATTTTCCTTGTGCATTATATGAGCAAAGGGATGGTAAGAACCTAGGACTTCACTGTGGGTCTTCCATGTTTATTCATCCAACACTCATTTACCCCGCTAGCTTCCTGAGGTGCAGCAGTGAACCACAGTGCTGGTCCTTTTTTTTTTTTTTTTTTTTTGTCCCTTGTCTTTTTAGGGCTGCACCCATAGCATATGGACGTTCCCAGGCTAGGGTTTGAATCAGAGCTGAACCTGCCAGCCTACACCATAGCCACAGCAACACAGGATCTGAGCTGTGTCTGTGAGTCTGTGACCTACACCACAGCTCATGGCCATGCTGGATCCTTAACCCACTGTTCCAGGCCAGGGATCAAACCCGTGTCCTCATGGATACCAGTCAGGTTTGTTAACCACTGAGCCACGACGGGAACTCCTTAACTCCTGTAATCTTGATGACAGCCCTGAGCTGGGGACTGTTATTACCCTTGTCTTACTGATGAGGGAAGTGGGGAGGTTAACTAACTTGCTCAAGATCATGCACCTCTCAGCTGGGGAGCCCAGACCTAGCCTTGGATGTGTGGCCTCTGGAGTCATGCTTCTAGCTACCGCACTAGAATACATGTCTCCAGGCCAAAGCTCCAGGTTGACAAGGTATGGAAAAGTGTGTGCTGAAAGATGAAGCTGGAGAGGGAGACAGATGCAAAAAATTCAGGACTTTGGAAGCTTCCAGAAGGAAATCAGATTCCCTCTTGAGATCTGTGGGGAGCCTCCGAGGGATTTAAGAGTGGGAGTGACAGGATGAGAAGATTCTTCTTGCTGCCCTTTGGGAAATGAGCTATTTGAGGATAAGATATAAAGAGGAACACCAAGGAAGAGGCTTTCCCAGTTGTCTAATAAGAGAGGACGCTGGATTAGACTAGGTTTAGGGCAAGAGAGATGGGGGATTCTCATGAATAAACTTTATTTTTTTTTATTTATGGGAATTTTGGTGGTAGAAGAAATAGAACTTGGCAATTGAGTAGATATTGAGAGATGAGCCTTTAAAAGTTATAATAGTATTTAAATCAAACCATCAGGCTTTACACCTTAAACTTATTTGGTGAGGTATGTCAATCATTTTTCAATAAAATTGAAAGAAAGCGCAAAAAAAAGTGCTATATGTAATAGACATTCTATAAGCCAGAGGGGAAAAAACCTTGCTTATTTTAATAAATGCTCTGAGTACCAAAAAAAGGACAACATTTATGATGGTGTGACTCATATACCATTCAATTATATATTGTCATACCAAAACATTTTAAAATGACAAAACATCTTAGTAATGAGTAATTTAAGATATGCTAAATATAGTTCTGTTTGTCCAAATACATGCTTTGTGGTTAGCTTCTGTCTCCTTTTTTGTTTGCTCTTCCATCCCCATTAAGAAACAATTAAAGACAGAAAATGTGCCACACAAAAGTCAGATTACAGCAGAGCGTAGCTAGTAAGCTCAGACTCCAGCTCAGTCCCCATGGCTTCTGTGCATATGCCTTTTTTTTTTTTTTTAATTCTGTAGAATGCCCCCCCCCCTTTTTTCATTCGTACAATAACACATCTAGCTCTGAGATGTGTTAGCCTAGCCACTCTATTTGTAGATGTACTGCCTTTTTGTAATGCGTACCTTCTTTATCACTGGTGAAAAGAGGTTTGGGGCCCATCGTGAAGAACTAGGGTGAGATGCATTGGGATTGATCAGAGACACGTTCTCTGGAACTGTCAGGACAGTCTCTCTGGTCAGAACGACCCCTTCTCCATGCAGTGATCACTGAGGTGGTGAGTTCCTGGTGCATCGACCCCGGTCCAAGGCCAATGGACCTTTGCAGCCTAGCTTCTCATTTGGCTGTTTTTGCCAATGCCTTGTCTGAGGGGGGAAGAGGGTGGGTTGTGAACTTCTCACTGGTCATCGGTGAGGACAGTGCCATTAGTGACAAAGATTTGTGCTGAGCAAAAATAATTCTAACTGGAGTATAATACTAATTGAAGTGAGAAGCAACTGGTACAAAAATAAAGTAAAACAGAGGTCCCATTGTGGCTCAGCGGCTTAAGAACCTAACATAGGGAGTTCCCATCATGGCTCAGTAGTAGTGAATCTGACTAGTATCCATGAGGCTGTGGGTTCGATCCCTGGCCTTGCTCAGTGGGTTAAGGATCAGGCATTGCTGTGAGCTGTGGTGTAGGTCTCAGACAAGGCTCAGATCTGGCTTTACTGTGGCTGTGGTGTAAGCCAGCAGCTGCCGCTCTGATTTGACCCCTAGTCTGGGAACTTCCATATACCGCAGGTGTGGCCCTGGAAAGATAAATAAATACATACATACATACATAAATAAATAAATAAATAAATAGTGTCCATGAGGATGCTGGTTCGATCCCTGGCCTTGCTCAGGGGGTTAAGGATCTGGTGTTGCTGTGACTGTGGCATCTCCTGGCAGCTGCAGTTCTGATTCAGCCCTTAGCCTGGAAACTTCCATGTGCTGTGGGTGAGGCCCTGAAAAGAAAAAAAAAGAAAGATAAAGTAAAATGAGTACATGATTGAAGAGCAAATGGCATCGAGGGTCCCACTCCCCACTAGACTAAATGGATACTCTGGCCCTGAGGACTCTCAGATAGGATTGTACACTGGACTGTCAGGCAAACCTAAGCTCTTGTGCCCACAGCCTTACCACGTGGCACTTCCTACAGAAAGTAGGTCAAAACCATCCCAGCCCAGTTAGGCCACCCTCAAGAACACCTGCTTCTGAAAAGTCTCCGCCAGTGTTGGCGTCCCTGGTTCACCTTTCTCCTTGTTTCCTCTGTTCTGCTTCTTTCCTCCATCACATACCATGGTGGCGTGTGATAATTTTAGGGAACACGTGGACAAGGCATTAAGTAACATCTTGTAGTGGGAAAATTCTTGCCTGTTCAATTCTCCTTCAATCCTTGCATTGAAATCAATAAAAAAGTTCAGGTTTAGCACTAATATATCTGTAACAACTCTCTGGTACTCATTTTTAGTCACTTTTCTAGTTTTTGGGTTTTTTTTTTTTTTTTTTTAATAAAGAGAGAGCTTGCCTCGGGCTTAAAGCGTTGCCAGCAAACAGAGCCTAGCTAGAATTTTACAATATCACTTTATTTTTCAGATACTTTCTATTTATGGTAAGGGATACTAGCGTTTCATTTATGTTTGTGATACTGATCTTCCTTTAAAATAAATATATTTAAGGGAAAAAGGGAGTTAATGGGAACACTGAGAAATAGTAAAGAGGCTATGAAAATATGGCAAACTTTGCAAATAACTTAATCATTGTAATAGCACTTAACGCTTCAATGCACGGATAGGCAGTGCTTTAATTCATAATGGAGCCCTGAATAGTATGTAAAAGAAGTACGTGTAATTGGAGTTCCTGTCACGGCTCAGCGGTTAACAAGCCTGACTAGTATTCATGAGGACGTGGGTTCGATCCCTGGCTTCGCTCAGAGGGTCAAGCATCTAGCGTGGCCATGAGCTATGGTGTAGGTTGCAGAAGTGGCTCAGATCCTGCGTTGCTGTGGCTGTGATGTAGGCTGTTAGCTACAGCTCTGATTTGACCCCTAGCCTAAGAACCTCCATATGCCATGGGTGTGACCCAAAAAAGACAGAAAAATAAAAAAAAGAAATATGTGCAATAGGCAGAATTATGATGAGAACCAAAAAATCATTTTTACAGAGTGTGGTGCATGCTCTTCTGTTTTCTTCTTTTACCTTTGAACTCCTACTCACATGTGGTCCTCAACCGAGGAGCAAGCTTTGCCACTTTTGCTACAACTGGTGATCATGCTTGAACTCATGACATTTATGAGAACTATACTTCTGTAACTATTCCTTTTGTTTTCTTTTTTTTGCCTTTTACTCATTTTTAATTTTCAAAGGGCAGAGCACAAGAAAATAGCTGCCAATTGCTTGAACACCGAAGTAAATAAAGGGACAACAAGGTGAAAGCTGAGCTGTTGGCTGCCTGGCAGTGCCCCACTGACAGCTTAGAAGGCAGGCTGGAGAGCAGAAATGCAAAAATGTCAAGTCACAGGTGGTTGAGGGGGGTCATTGTACAGAGGACAAAATTGTACATTACAAGGGAATTGAATTTTCAAAAGTTAGCTGCGTGGCTTTATAGACTGGTATGCTCCTGTTACATGCTCAGACTTGATCCTAATCAAATGCTGTTTTATGTTCTTTATGAATTGATTTGTGTTTTCCTTCAACAAAAATTACGTTCCCGAAGCTTAGGGACGTATTGTTTTGACCTCCAACCCCACTTTGGGTGGGAATATGTATGCTCTTTATCATCCCAGCATCTCTTCTTTAGGGTGGGCCACCCCAATTTTCTTTTAGGAACTTACCCTTGGTCCAGTCCATGTGGCTTAGATGGGACTGACTTCATCCCAGCCTCCAAACATGGTTAAATGACTGCATCCCATTGGTCAGTGTAACTCATTGTGAATGGATACATAATGCAGGCTGGGCCAATAGGAACCCTACCTAGGGTTTTGCTTGAACTGTTAGGATACAGGAATGTTCTTTCTATTTTTAAGTAAGTAGGATGTAAGCCTGGAACTACTAGGGCTACAGTCTGGAGAAATCCTGACCAAGAGAGAAGCCAATGCAGAGAAAAACACAGCCTCGAGTGATGGAGAAAGGAATAAAATCCAGATCGCCCTTTTTATGCCCCTAGTTCCAGGCATTACCCTTGAACTTTGCAGGTATATGAACCAATGGCTCTCCCCTGCTTCCCACAACCCTTTTTATGTTTAAGGTAGTTTCAGTTGGGTTTTTGCATCTTGTTTCTGAAAGAGCCCTCACTAATACATCCCCTCTTCCCACCTAGCAGCCTAGCACAGTGCCAGGCCTGTGATATGTACATGGTAAATACTTGTTGACTTGAATGGTCCAAGGTCCCCTGGATGTCTGAAACAGGATGATGTGGCCTAAAGGGCACTGGGATTTCATTCTCTCATCACATACATTTTTATTGAATACCTACTTTGTGCCAGATGCCGTTTTTGTGCTGAGGATACAGTGGTGAACAAATAGACAAAGTGCCTGTTGTAGCAGAAGTGGCATTCCAAGAGGACAATATATAATATGTCGGGTGGTGATATATTTTATGCAGCTGCAAAAAGAGACTTTTTGTACTAATTAGGTGTGGGATCTTGAGAGAGCCACTTTGTCTTTCTGAGTTTCCTTTTCCTTCTATGCAAAAAGAGAGAGTTGCAGTGCTTGCTTTGTTTTTTCCTTTCCAAAAGGCCCACTCCCACTAACAGCAATGTTTCCATATCATGACACCCTTTCACGAACCTGAATTCTGGAGCACACCTGAAAATATGTTTGCCGGTATTGACATTTCCAAGAAATTTTATGTTTTTCTGTATTTATCGGTACACTTCTTTATGCTATGAATCCCTTCTAATTCAGGTCTCAAGCCAGGTTCCCATGGGATTTGGGAACTGCCTAGACTAACTGAATTCCCTTGAGGTCTTCACCTGAAAGCAGTATCTGAGGCTACCTGTTCTATCGGTGAGCTTTCCCTGAAATCAGTGACAGTCTGTTTCATCGCCTTTCATTTGGTGAAAAATTTCTGTTATCTCTGAACCTTGGCTAAGGCAAGACTTTTTTTCCCTCACACAGCTCCGAAGTTAATCACTTTACTTATCATGATCTCTGGTCTTGCCTGCTCTTCCTACAAGTTTTCAGAAGCCTCCGAACTTCTCTCCCAAGGGAAATGGTCTGAGTAGCATTATCACTGCTGACTTTTCAAGCAATACCATAAGTAGAATGTGACTCTGAAGAGTGAGGAGAGGTCTCTGTCTTTCAGGTGAAGGTTTAGACCTTATTTTCATATTTGGCTATTTTTTTTTAACAAACATTTATTGACTGTATCCTGTGTGCCAGAGGATGCTTGTCACATCCGGTCGATCCAGTACTTCTGGCAGGTGGAGGGAAGAAATGGAGTTTGAATTAGGGCAAGCACTTTGTTATGCTCACCTTGCTACTGTTTCACCCACGGTGTACTAGGCATGCTTAACTCACCACGCCTCCTGCCTACATCCTGCCCATGACCGCATATCACTCACTGCCTTCTAAGGCAACTCCCAGGATGTCTTGCTGAGCCGTGGACATCAGGCTTCTGGAAAAACATATCTCTTGTTTTTTCCTAAAAGCTATTTTGAAAGATGACCGTGCATCCTCTAAGAGTGATTCCTCAAGCAGCAGTTTGGAGCTTGAGCGTGTGGCAGATCTCTCGTGAGCCCTCCCCAAGCATTCTGCCCATAATACTAACTTTGTTCAGTCGGAAAGCCCTTCCACTGAAGGGACACGAACTTCCACTTAAACCCAAACCGGCATGACTTTGGTAAGCTGTAGTTTGGGGGTCTCTAGCATCAGAAGTGTACTTAGTATAACCCCAGGTGGCTCTACTTTAGTTTCAACCTGCTGCATAAGTCACATGGCCATGTCTGTCTCTGTGTAATGCATGTGTGGAACCCATGCTGGTCCCATGCTCATGATGCTTGGTGATACTTCTCCCAAGGAGGAAGAGTGCATCTTATTTCTCTCAATCTTCCCAGCATCCTGCATACTGTTTTGCATGCAGTGAATGCCCAGTGATTGTTTTGACAATTGGATTTTGAATCAGTTACTTTCTTGGATAGCTGTTGACAATATCCCAGCTTCTTGATAAAGTAAAACCTTATGTGAGTCATTGAATTTCTATCAAAGGCATTGCAAACTAGTTATTGATTTTTTTTTTAAAGAGAAATCTACCACTTGATACTTAACTCCTGCACTAAAGTGTGAACCAGGACAACCAGATGTGACTCAGACATCAGATGAAACCTCTATAAATTAATAATAATAGAAATAAAAGAACATCAAATGGGGATTTAAGTAACTTCAAACAACAGCAAATATAAACCATGTAGACAGTTACAAGCGTGCTCCATAATTTTGAAAATGTTTTAGGGTTTAATTCTGTGTTTTTCTCTATTTCCCCATTTCTTCATTCATCTCTGCTGCTCTAGCTCTGTCCCACTCTCTTGTCAGTCTCAGCATGAAGCTCAGTCTCTTATTTCCACCAAAAATTCATTTACACATAGACATTTATGCATTTCATAACATGATTTAAGACTTGGGAGAGGTGAGAGAGAAGCCACATGGGGCCTCTATGCATACACCCATATCCTTCCATTGTCTGCTTGTCCTCCCTCCTTTTGTGCAGAAGCCACTTAATTCTTTGCTTTGTCTCACCCCAAACTCTCCCACCCATATGCATGCCCCTTTCCACCCAAAGCACATCTCTAAAACAGTCCTAGCCAAGAGTTCTGGAAGAATAAAAACATCTCCATCTTAGGACACAGAAAATGGGTCTCCTGTGTTTTGCCATGAAAGGTTTGCTGTGAAAAGTTGTAGAATGGGTCTCCAGCAATGGCTCTGTGGAGGAAGCTGTGTTAAAACACATGCAGTGACTGGAGGCCCCATCTTCACTCATCAAAAGGTCTTTCCACTGAGGAATGGCACAGAAAGCTACCTGCCAAAAGTTTATTGCATGCAAGTGTAGCATTTTCTGGTTTCCGCAGGATGAATTAGATGAAGGGTACTCGATAAATGCTTGTGAGTGATGATGCTCTGGCAGCAGTGGCATAGATCCATGCTTGAGCTCAGCATGGTGCTGACTTGTGCTCTTCCAGTGGGAACCCAACTACTCTGCCAACACTCCTCACCCTGCAGCCATCAGGGAGAGCTTGCTCTGAGCCACAGAGCCTGCAGCCCTGCTCTAACTTGCTAGAGGCATAGAGGCAGGCAGACAAGGAGAAGGTGGAGGATCACCGAGTGGGCCAGAGGGAATGTGGGGTCAGGGTGGTACTGGATTCAGAGTCAAACCCAAGAATGTTTAGGTCATGGAACTTCCAGGGCTAAGATCTTTAGACCAGGCACCAACAAGCAGTGGCCTGTGGGCCAGCTTTGGCCGTGGCCTATTTTTGTGTAGCCCATACCACAGACAGAGTGTGTATTTGGACAAATGGTTTTTACATTTTTAAAGGGTTGTAAAAAGCAAAGACTACATGATGGACGATGTAGCACATGGCCTGCAAAGCCTAAAATATTTACTCTCTGGTCTTTCTCAGGAAAGGTTTGCCAACCTCGCTCTAGACCAGTGGTCCTCAATCTTGATTATCCATCAAGGTCACCTGGGACATTTTTAAAATCAAAACAACACACACACACACACACACAAATAGATAACTCTACCTTAAACAAACCTGCTCCATTAGGCTCTCCAAACTGTTGTTTGCATTTTTGTAAACTATTACAGGTCGTTCTACAGGCTCCCAAGGGCTGACAGTGTTGTAAATCTTTTTCTTTTCAAACCTGCCTGATGGCTGGTCTTGCTCTCTGCCTACCATTATGCAGGGCCTCGGGTGTATATTGGGTTTATCTCAGCCTTTGTTTCAGCAGAAGGGATATGTGAAGTAAGATTAAGAGAAGATACCCAAGAAAATTTCAACCCAGCCCAGGAAAAATCTGAAAAGTTACAATAAGGCACCACCATATTTGCTCAACATTTTATATACATTTTCACCATGATTCTTGCAGCAACTCTAAATAATCAATACATTAATAAATACATAATAAATATATAAATTTTTATCCTGAGGCAGCTGAGGCTAAAGAATGTAAAATAATCCACCGAAGGATACCTAGGTATCAAAATGCACAGCCGGGACTTGAAGCTGGATGTGCCTGCTACCACAGCCTAATTCTTAACCAATGCGCTTTGCCGTTACTGAGCAGATTGTTACTGAACGGAACCACCAGTAGCTGGAGGTGTGATAGACCATCTTGGGCATGGGCAGGGAGCACTTTGCGATGTGCCTTAATTGATACTCTTGCTCTCATATGGAGCCACAGATGCTGGGAGTGTGGGTCCTCCATGATGGCTGGCTTGGAGAGGAAGGAGAGGCATCTGGATTTAAGCCCCTCACCTACGTGCCGTATTTAACCAGTGTTGTTGGCACCCAGCCCTTCCAGGTCTAAAATGCCACATAGAGACACCTGCCTCTCCCCTTTCAGCTCCCAGGGCATTGTGGGAGGCAAGCACAAGCTCCCTGGGATGAGGGTAGGAAAAGGACCTGTAACCTCAGTGATGCCTTCTGGAATTATCCAGTGCAGAGTTCCAGTATTACCTAATATTTGGAAGAAACTGAGCCTTAGGGAGATTAACAGACTTGCTAAAAGATGCACTGACTGTAAGGGTGATGTCTGTAAGGTTGACGCTTTTTCTGCGGTCACCACTGCCTTGCCTCTTGCCAGCTGATGGACCAACCTGATTCAGAGAATCCCTTCTTCCCTTCCCCGTCTATTTCTTTGGAAACCCACCAGGGCCTTTCCCAATAAAGGGACAGGCCAGCGATTCCTGGGGCCTCCTCAAGAGGCTCAGGTCTGAAACCATCCCTTCTCAGGCCTCTTAGAGGCCTGGTCTCAGTTGAAGATTTTCCCCTTCGGGAGGCCCAACTGCCGCCACATTGTCAATTGCAAGCAGGTTACCATGGAAACAGGTCTCAAGAGGGATCTGCTTTTCTCCCTCCTTGAATGAGGAGGAGCATAGGGTTTTGTGAGGGGCAGCGCTTCCCCCTTCATGGCCAGGAGAAGGACTGGCTTTGGGTGATGGGGCTTATACAGTTTGCCCAAGGACCCCCATCTTTGTCAGCATGAGATTGCCAGTTTTTCTTTCTGAAGAATGACTGTCCTTATTTGGAATACATATCCTTTTTCCTTTTGGATGGTTGAAATGCCTTTTCTTTTTTGAAGTGATTATGATAGTAGAAGGAATGGTTTAAAAGATGTCATCACTTGGTAAAGTAAAAAAGTTTGTTAATACATGCAACAATATGGATGAGTCTGAAAATCCTTATGCTAAGTGAAGTGAGCCATGCAAAAAAAGAGTACATACTGTATGCTTCCATTTACATAAAATTTTAGGAAGTTCAGACTAATCCATAGGGACAGAAATAAGACCAGTGGTTACTAGGGGTAGGGAGGAGGGAGGGATGGATTATAAAAGGGCATGAGGAAACTTTGTGTGGGGCTATAAAATATTTCTTAACTCTGATTGTGGTGATGGTTTCACAAGTGCATGTATACTTTTATTTATTTATTTATTTATCTTTTTAGGGCCATACTTGCAGCATATGGAAGTTCCCAGGCTAGGGATCTAATGGGAGCTACAGCTGCTGACCTACAGCACAACCACAGCAATGTGGGATCCGAGCCATGTCTGTGACCTACACCACAGCTCATGGGCAATGCCAGATCCTTAACCCACTGAGCAAGGCCAGGGACTGAACCTGCAATCTCATGGTTCCTAGTCGGATTCGTTTCCAATGCGTCATGACGGGAACTCTGGGAATAGCCTTAATCTGACATAAATTCTCATTGCTAAGAATGAATGGTGCATTGTCCAAAAGGAAAGCCAAGAGGAAAAAAGAGCTTATGGAAAAATCATAAAATGTATCTACTTTTTCTGGAATTTAATAAAGTATAAGTATTGCCTCTTATCCACTGAGCGAGGCCAGGGATCGAACCCGCATTTTCATGGGTCATAGTCGGAATCGTTAACCACTGAGTCACGAAGGGGACTTCCTCCATGCATACTTTAAAATGGATCAAATGTTACACTTGAAATATGTGTGATTAATGTATTCCCATTATACCTTGACAAAGTCGAAACACAATAGCAGCCTCTCATTGGTCTTTAATCTTTATTTTTATTTCTGTTTTTTTGGTGGGTGATTTAAACTGTCTGTGGAAAACAAAGTGTGGGAAGCATGAGGCGCTGCTTGCAACACTTCTGGATGCAGTGGTGAAGGAGGTGATGTCTGCTCCTCCTGTTCTGTCTAGACTCACAGGGTTTCAGCGATAGGGAAGAGGATTCTGTAATCTGATTGGCAGTAAGGTATCTGGAAACTTCATGTGGCTTGTTTCCCAAGAGTATTTGCATCTTATAAAGATTTCTTGGCTGTGAAAAAGGATCATTTTGGTTTACTTACCTGTATGGACAAGTTAGTGGTTGGGAATGAAGGTCACTGCAATCTAGTGAAAGACATTGGTGCCCTAAACCAGGGTTCTGAAAAGGGGACGGAGGCAAATGGATCTATTTGAAAAGCAGCGTTTTCGTCAGAGGCTGCTGTAACAGAATACCATAGACCACGTGGCTTAAACAACATTCATTTATTTCATTTAGTTCTGGAGATTGAGAAGTCCAAGGTCTAGGTGTGGGCAGACTCGGTATCTGGTGAGGAAGCAGGCTTCCTGGTTTGCAGGTGTCCTTCTTCTTATCCTCTCATGGCTCAGACAGAAGTCATAACTTTCCATTTCTTCTTCTAAAGGAGTTACTCCCCTTTGTGAGGGCTCCCCCCTCCTGACCTAATTACCTCCCAAAGGCCCTATATTCTAATACTATCACATTGGGGGGTGAGCGTTTTCAACACATGGATTTGGTGGGGGGGGGCACAAACATTCTGTCCAAAAATAACATATAGCAAAGTTGGAATCAACATGACTACATTCAATAGATTCATTGGACAAGAATAGGAGTCATAGAGAAGGAAAGACGAGAAATGACACCCAAGGTTCGTCCTTAGATAACTGCACAGTTAGTTAATGGAAGATGGGATCAGGTTTAAGTCAGTTTGTGGGAGATGATGGGTTCAGCTGGGGACAGGCTGAGCTGGAGGTGCGAGAGACGTCTCTAGAAATGTCAAGAGGGAAGTCAGAGATGTAAGGATCTGAAACTCAGAGGTGAAGGGAGCCTCTCGGTAGAGATTTAGCACACTGATGGGACATGAAGCCATCAGGAGAGAATGAAGTTGTAAATGCATGTTGGATTACATTCTCTGTGTTTGGTTAATTTATCCATTACTTGTTATGTTTTATAGGTCACTCTTTGTTTACACGGTGGGGAAAGAAGTCCCTAATGAGTGGCAGGTGTAATTGAGAATCCATTCTTTCTGGACTGTAGGGAAGGGCATGGCTCTTGGGGATAGAAATGTGGAACTTGGCTGAGAATTACTAAAAGTCCTCAGTCCTTGAGGTTTTTTTCGTTTTTTTGGTTTGTTTTTTTTTTTTTTTTTTTTTTTTTTTGTCTTTTTGCTATTTCTTTGGGCCGCTCCTGCGGCATATGGAGGGTCCCAGGCTAGGGGTCGAATCGGAGCTGTAGCCACCGGCCTACGCCAGAGCCACAGCAATGCAGGATCCAAGCCGCGTCTGCGACCTACACCACAGCTCACGGCAATGCCGGATCCTTAACCCACTGAGCAAGGGCAGGGACCGAACCTGCAACCTCATGGTTCCTAGTCAGATGCGTTAACTACTGCGCCACCGAGGGAACTCCAGTCCTTGAGTTTTTATCGGATTATACATTTAGAGATTTTTTAGAAGATATTCCCTTATTGGTGGTTCTGTTGCACTTGATAGACACCTCCCTGAGAGTGTTTTGCACCTGTTTCCCCCTGTATATTATGCCCCTTGAAGGCAGGTACCATGACTTATTTAAGTTTTGACACGCAGTCAAGAATGGTGTGCCGAACTGAGTGCTTCATTTCCAGTTCCCATGTCGAGTTTCCTAGCAAATTGCTCTTGACTTTCCCCTTGACATTTATGTATTCGTGAGAATAAATTTAAATGGTGTGGTCTATGTATCCAGCTGAGGGGAGACTTTTACTCCGGCTTACCGTAAGGAAGAAATAAGTGAATGTATAATGGGTTGTTGAGTCTTTCGTTAAAGGCACGTCCTTGATGCTTAGTATAAATCTGAACCACTGGACAGATGCCCCTTTTGGTTTTCTGTTCAAACAGCCGGGAAATCCCTTTTAATTTGGTCCCTGGACTTCCTGTGATTTCCCTCAGCTTGCCAGACCAAATCTCAGCTTTCCGAAATCACCCAGAAAAGTAACCAAAGATAGTGTTTCTGTCAAATACCAAGATAAACCGATGACATCAGGACGTTGTCCGTTTGTGTTTACATCTTAATTTTAAGCCAACTGTTTTTGTGTTTATAGTCTGCATTAATTAATTTAGGACATCATGAAAACGGTTTATGTTTGATGGTTGGGTTTCATAATGAGCAGAATTTCTGCATGGATTTCTTACTCATTTAACAGCTGAGAACATGTCATTATTTTATAAGCACTACTGATAAATCATTTGGCAAATTCTTTTCAGCCCTTTAAAATATTTTTTTTTTTTTTATTTCTTGTGATTTCAATTGTCTCTGCATTTTCCCTTGTAAATAGTTGAAGAGTAAGCACATTTTCAAAGAGCTGTAGGGAGGCTAAGATGCCAGTTGCATTTTAACGATATAGAGCATTATCGTTCTTACTGTAGCCAATTCTCTTTTAAATCATTGCAGTTTCTGCTCTAGCCTCCAGCTATAGAATTCTTTTCAAGCTGGCAGTGAACTTGGCAGGCTGCCAGAAGAAATATAAAGGTGTTTTGGTCCACCAAAGTATTTTGAGTGGTTCTTAGTGATACAGTTTTCTTCAGTACATCTGCAAAACATTTTTCTGAAGTGAATTTTCATGTGAAAGCCCCCTTAATCATCACCAGTATTGTTTGTTTCAATGCAGTTATTTAAGTGCCCCCCTGGGTGCCTACAAAATAAACAAGGGAATCTTCTAAAGAGTTTTAAAAGTGGCAGGTGCTGGGGCTGTGCCCTATTCACTTAGTTTGCAATGACATTTTTGTGCTAATCTGTAGACAAACAAGAGACAGGTGACACACCGAATCAAGTACAATGAACAAGAGAAGACGGTTTTGGCCAATGGGGTCAGCCCTAGATAAGACGCTTTTCAGGCTAATGCATGTAAGAAGCAACTGCTTTTTAACCCTCTTGCCGTTTGCATGCTGGCTGTAAAAATCCAATATTTAAACTTGTAAAAATCTGATATTTAATCTGATGTGATCATGAAACTTTTGCTTGTAAATGAAAGCAAAAGGAGATTCAAGATTAAAATATCTCTGTGAATACACAAATAAATGGGTATGTATGCATATACACACGCACATATTTGCATTCAAAGAAAAAATACTGTGATTAAACATTAAATGAAATGAAAATGACCACTTCTTTGTTATTTTGGCCATGAATGCAATCCACATTTTGTTGTATTTCCACAACACACCACCCTATTTACATGCCAAACACCAAAACACATGCTGGAACTTAAGAAATACATGATTAAGCACATTTTTATATTGTTTCCTCTTTAGTGGTTGTCATGTGTATGTACAAATTCTGTTTCTAGGGGACTTATTTTCTTTTTTAAAAAGTTTGATTAGTCATCTATTTAGGATACTTTATGGAAAGTTAATTTTATTAAGTTTTAATGCAGGCAAATTATTAACCACCACTCTCCTATTTCTTTTTTAAAGTAATTCTACTCATGAGTTGGTGGCAAAAGGAGTTCTGTGGATGACTTTTTTTAAAGCTTATTTTTGGGCGCATGAAAAATGAAGCATAGCTGTTGTAAATAATATGGAAATTCATAAAAAACATTGTGAAATCATGAAAATATTACACTGCACTAAGGGGTAAAGGTTTGTGGGCATTTATATACTGCGTAGGAGAAGTTGAAGATTTTGCAGGTAATACTCTTTGCTCACCCCCCACAAAAAAGTACTAGAGAGTAACATTTTATCCAGCTTTTTCCACCTTAAGACTCCTTGGCAAGGTCCATTTTGATTAGTTCAATCAAGAACAAGCAGTACTCACTCTGTTGCTGGTTAAATCTTCAGTATCATTAAATTTTGAGTTCTGGGCCTCCTGGTTTGGGCTCAGCTGCTTTCAGGACAATCAAGCCTTGGTTTGCAAAGAATATATGATTTACTGAGTGGCTAATCGCAGGGAATATCTATATCTTCTCATAGCAAGCCTGGCAATCCTAGAATTTAAGAACTAAAGGAAACTTAAGTATCATATATGTGACACTGGGAACATATGAGCTTCATTAAAATTGAATTGAGAATCTGTGCGCCGAATGCAGTCCTTTGTCAGATTTGGTTGGGATTGTTTGTGGTAGGGGTAGAATCCTCTACTAAAGATAGAGATGATGGCCAGTTGATCTAGCAGCAGCATGGTGGAGGACCTGTTGCCCTCTCTGGGAGGGTTGCCATGTTCTGAGTTTTATTAGGAAACTCTCGTCCAACTAGGTAATAAATCAGTAGAGAGAAAGGAATTGTCCACTGGCCAGTCTACAGCAAGGCTGCAACAGCTTTCACATGTGTAGTGTGCTACGTTTCCTACTCAACACATTATGATTGTCTTTCCATCAAAGAATGGCTCAGGACTTACCAAACCAGTAAAGCCTGCTGGTTGTTATCTCTGGACCTTGGCCATCAGAGTCCCCCTCCCAGCCTTTCTCAAAGTATCAATATAGGATGAGAGTAAACAGAATAAAATCTTGAAGTGGCAGTCTTCATTGGGATAAACTCCTTATGGGGATATAATGTCTAAGAGTGTTCAATTTAAATATAATGCAGGCCTTCCTTCCGTTTAAAAATGGGAACAGGTGTTCCCGTCGTGGCTTAGTGATTAACGGACCCAACTAGCATCCACTAGGACGTGGGCTTGATCCCTGGCCTCGCTCAGTGGGTTAAGGATCTGGCGTTGCTGTAAGCTGTGGTGTAGGTCGCAGATGTGGCTCAGATCCTGTGTTGCTATGGCTCTGGTGTAGGCCAGTGGCTATAGTTCTGATTCGATCCCTAGCTTGGGAACCTCCATATGCCACGGGTGCGGCCCTAAAAAAAGAAGACAAAAAGCCAAAAAAAAAAGGGGGGGGGACAGTTAGGGAGTTCCCATTGTGGCTCAGCAGGTTAAAGACCCAACATTATCTCTGTGAGGATGTGAGTTAGATCCCTGGCCTTGCTCAGTGGGTTAAGAATTGCTGCAAGCTGTGGTATATAGGTCACAGATGCAGCTCGGATCTGGTGTTGCTGTGACTGTGGCATAAGCCCTAGCTGCAGCTCTGATTCAACCCCTAGCCCAAAACCTTCCAGAGATTTATGCCGGAGGTGTGGCCATAAAAAAAAAAAAAAAAAAAAAAGAGATAATACAATAAAATAAAAATGGGAACAGTTACAATGAGACACAGGTTATGTAGGTGATATATGCCAGAGGTGTGGCCATAAAAAAAAAAAAGATAATACAATAAAATAAAAACGGGAACAGTTACAATGAGACACAGGTTATGTGGGTGATGTAGCACTAAAGCAAGGAGGTAATGCCTTTAACGCCTTTCACTAAGAGGGAGAGGTTAGGCTAATTTGATGAAATATATGTACTCTTTGTGTCTGTGCACACACAGATTTACTATATATACATATACATAAACACATATACATGATAAAACTTGAGGGGAGACAGAGACCCACTTGAAGTGAAGCCACAGACCTTCCCAGGAATGGTGGGCGCCTCGTGGAGGACCCTGTTCGAGCACACACGGTATTGCCAGTACATATTTTCCTGGGGAGGTGGATGACATTGAATTCTGCTTTTGCGTGTGACAGTCTCATGACCTTGAGGGCCAGCACTGAGCCGCAACGAAGAACTAGCTCCTTGGACGGTACATCAGTGTAGGCAGGATAACTTGCATGTCCACAGGGCTTCTTACTTTGGCGACCACATTCCCATCGATAGCCTTGTTCAGCAGAGAGCAGGTGCTGTAGTGGTATCTCCATTTTAATTTTTTTTTTTTTGTCTTTTTGCCATTTCTTGGGCCGCTCCCGCGGCATATGGAGGTTCCCAGGCTAGGGGTCTAATCAGAGCTGTAGCTGCCAGCCTACGCCAGAGCCACAGCAATGTGGGATCTGAGCCGCGTCTGCAACCTACACCACAGCTCACGGCAATGCCGGATCGTAACCCACTGAGCAAGGGCAGGGACTGAACCCGCAACCTCATGGTTCCTAGTCGGATTTGTTAACCACTGCGCCACGACGGGAACTCCGGTATCTCCATTTTATAGGACAGTAAACACATATGGGAGTGAAGTGTCTGCTCTAGGCCAGTGATACCCAGCCTTGTCCTCCTGTTGTTCCGTGGCTCTGCCAAGGGCTTTCTTTGAGTCTGAATCAAATCCTTGTCAAATGTGACTTTTCTTTTTTAGTTTTCATGGGCTTAATGGAGGCCTATGGTTTTGCTATAGTTCGCTTGTGTTCTTATGATCTTTGAGTAGATGCTGTTGATTGTAGATGTTTTAGACGAATATTTGGAGGATTTCTAGAGCCAAAGAACAACACATCACTTTCCCCTTAAATAAGACATTTGCCATTGCCTAAATTAGCTTCTCTGGCTTCCTGTACATGTGCTCCTCCAAATCCCCAAATCATGAGCACACAGTCCCTGCAGGGGTTAACTGTTTCATTTCAGAATTCCCATTGGAAATGAAACTGAGACCAGTGGCACCGTTTCAGGTGACTAGAATCAACACACACGCACAGAATCGCAACTGCTGCTTGAAATATCCAAATAACGGAGACAAATCCAATCTGCATGATGGACCTCCAGTCCCTTCCTGAGGCACTGCTGCTCCGTACTGGCATTTCCTGGCCTCTTTCATCAGCATATTCCAGAAGGTTGCTTGTTTAGAAAGGCAGTCAGAATGCTCATCAAAAATAACCACACTTGATATTTATCCCATCTCTTTAGCTTTGCAATGTGATCTTGCATCAATTTTCTCATGTGCTTCTCACAACAGCTTTAGAAAGTGCTCAATTTAGGCTGGTTACACTCATTTTACAGGACACTCTCAGACCTGAGAAGTCAGATGTGGTTCAGTCTGTTGTTTTCACTGAGTCCAAGCCACCAGCTTGAAAGATGAAAAATTCAGCTAACTTTCTAGAAGATAATCTCTTATAAATGCATGGTGTTTCACCGTCTACAAAATATTTTCATGTCTGTGATTTCATTTTATCTTCATGGATAGAATCACTAAGCAGGGAGCTGGAATCAAGTGGTACAGGATGGGACAAGTGAACCTGACTGAGACTGAGGCAAAGAGCTAAACTGGAACCAAAGTCTTCTCGATTCCAGCCTTTCCCCTTGTCTTGGAGTCACTGGTTCATTTTACTAACATAATTGTTCTACTAGGGAAGGGCCCATGAAGTTGATCCTTATTTTATACCTGTTTCTTCTGACCCTCCTGCGTCCTTGCAGGCAGCACCTCAATTGACTTTCAGGATTCAGGTAACCAATTTTCTTGCTGTTTGCTTAAGAGCACTCATTTTGAAGTACATGAAACTGGCTTAGACCTTTAGACAGATCCTCAGGGGATGACTTATGTGTGCAGTGGTGAAAGTCGATTTAACAAAACCATTAATTTGAATTTCTGGGAATAAACAGTAGCTGTCACCCGCCATCAGAAATTACACAGACAGCGCTTTGTAATCCAAATTGCAAAATGCCTGAGAATACGACTGAATCAAAGAAAATAACTTTGGTGGTTGTTCAAGTCTGTGCATTGTTTTAACTTTCTGGCCAGGATGGTTCATTTCAGTGTGGTTTTCAGAAAACTAGATATTGGGTTGTGCCTGCCACATTTCATCAGTCATGCTGCATTACGTGCATTAGGAGACCCTATGAATTCTTTTGGTCTCAGATTTACTGCAAGATGAGGCAGAAATCCATTTATGAATCCAAGGAAAGAGACTGTTAAAGATAGTCCCCCTTCGCCAGGGGAGACAGCACATGCCTCTCTCTCTATTCTCTTGCGACAGTCTTCCTGCCAAACCCAGCCCTCCCCCAACCCCTCCTCCAAATAAAAAGACAGCCCAAGTAAAGCTAAATTCACGTAGGGAGAAAACATTTTTCAAAGATCCATGGCTGATTATGAAATTGTCCTTATTTTTATAAGCAGTCCATAGTAGGCAGCATTACTGTGATGAGCAGAAAAACCATCTCAACCTCAATGATCTGATAAGCTTGTAAGAGAACAGCTACTGTTACTCCTAAATGCCTGGAGTCTGTGCTCAAGTACAAGCCAAGCCCATTGATGTTATGCTTTGAAATTATTTTAAAATGTTTAATAAGGAATATTTAAAACATACAAAAAAGACGTAGTTCCCATTGTGGCTCAGTGGACACAAATCTGACTAGCATCCATGAGGATGCAGGTTCAATCCCTGGCCTTTCGCAGTGGGTTAAGGATCTGGCGTTGCTGTGAGCTGTGGTGTAGGTCGCAGACGTGGCTCAGATCTGATGTTGCTGTGGCTGTGGTAGGCCAGCAGCTACAGCTCTGATTTGACCCCTAACCTGGGAACCTCCATATGCTGAGGGTGTGGCCCTAAAAAGAAAAAATAAATAAATACAAAAAGATAGAGAGCACTTTACCGGACACCACCATCCAGACAGATCTAACCAAAGTGAACATTTTGCCATATTATCTTCAGCGTTCCCAGTTCTTATATACACATATATGTACACACACATATATATGTACAAAGATATATACCTATATATGCAGTATTCTGATACATACCCATACACGCACATATATGCACATAGGGGTTTGAACTGTGTGGGTCCACTTATATGTGGAATTTTTTTTACTAAATCCGTGCTAGAGTAACGCATGATCCTTGGATGGTTGCATCCACAGATGTGGAACCGTGGATATAGAGGGATCCCTGTAAATTTATGCTTGGATTTTCAATTGCATGACTCTAACACTCATGTTGTTTGAGGGCCAACTGTATGTATTATACACATGTACATGTGTGTAGATGTACATGTATGTGTGTATATATAATATACACAGAGACATACGTATGTCTACACACACATATATATATACACCTCTAGATGTATAGCTTTACATAATGCATGTGCATATGTAACTGGTTCGAGATCATACTCACTATCAAGTCATTATGAACAAGCATCCTGTTTAGGGGATGTGCGGCTTTCTCTATATATTCGAAACCTTAAAGCCACAGTATGTCTTCTAACAACTCTTTTGGAAAGAACATCTCTTGTCAAACTCTCTCAGTCTTCATATGTCTGAAAACATATTTATTTTGGCCTCCTATTTGAATGAAAACTTAGCAAAATGTAGCATTCTAGGTTGATAGGAATTGTTTATTTTTTCCTTTTCAACTGGGATCTATACTCCTCTCTCGTCTGGCATCTTCTGCTGCCTTGCTCTGATCTGCCACTTGGCATGGGTTACACTTAGACTCGCATACTCTGTGGGAGCCAAATCTTAGCCACCATTGGTTTTTGATGTCACCTTTGTCTGTGTCTCCTGTTTCTGCCAAGGGGATGTTAATCTTATTGTCTCTGACCATATCTTTTACTAGGATTATTATTTTTCTTTTCATGCTCTCCTGCTACACATAGGAGTCAAAGGTGATTTCATGGACTGGACTATCCACCCCACCCTTGGTCTCTACTGCAGTAAAGAAACTGGAGGACATAGGAGTAAAACTAATGTTTTAAACTATTAATCTTATTGTGATTATATAATAACTTTGGAAAGTAAGAGTGTCATGTGCTTAAAAAGAAAATAAGTAATTGGTAGGCATGAAAGTATTCTTAGAACATGAATGTTTATTGAAGCTAAAGATAGAATCCAGACACCAAATAGCTGAACGGTGAAATAATGAACTGATAAACCAGCAGAAGACATTCTTCAAAGCCCAGAGCCAGAAGACAAAATTTAAATTATGGATAAAAAGGGAAGAAACACAGAATAAGTCTAAGAAATGAGACATCTAATGTGTATTGTAGAAAGAGAAAAAACATAGATGGAAAGAAGTTTAAAGAAGTGATAACAACAGCACTAGTGAATAAAATTCCCTCAGACAAAGAAATTCTGGAGTCTTTGGATCAAAAGAGCACAGTAAATGCTCGGCAGGTGCTTGGAAAAAGGGGTGCACATGGACATGCCAAGACGTGCTATTTTTGAATTATCGGGATGTAGAGAAAAAGACACACAGTTTCAGAATAAAGGAAGAATGTGGTGACCATGAAGGAGGGAGGATCAGTCTGGTAGCCAGTGTCTCTACCATAGTATGAAAATGCTAGCAGGAATAGAAGAGAAATTCCAAAATTCTGCAGGGGTGGGGTGGGAAATGATTTTGATTTCATCTGGTCTTGGGTCCTCTCAAACTATATTCTATGTGTAAGAAAAAGACCAAGGAAATCACTTAATCATGATTATAACCACAAAGTCCAGGAATCAACATTTAATTAAAGTGTAATTTTGTTTTTGCTTGCAAGCATGCGTGTGTATAGATACTACTTAGTTCTTGAAATATAAGCTATTTTATGTTTGGTAATGTTCTAATGGGGATCATTGGTGGCACAGAACAGAAACGTACTGAAGCTTGTTTGCAGAAAGCTGACTTATTTTAAGGATTGGACAGGCAAGCTCAGGGTCACAGATAGGCTCATAGGAGCCGGAAATTAGAAGCCAGGCTGGACCAAATCCAGCCTTCGGTTTCAGGAGCTGCTTGGTCCTCCCTTTCTCTATCAGTGGCCACATGGCATCACATGTCTCTTTTCTTGGTGGCATCCCTGTAAGCTGGCTATATCTATGTGCACAGCCCACACAGTGCCACAAGTCAAGAGTCTGCAAGCAGGGCATATCTAAGACCCAACAACCACTATTTTTTTAAAAAAAAATTATTAGAGAATAGTTGACTTAAAATGTTGTATTAGTTTCAGGTGTCCAGCAGAGTGACTCAGTCATTCGTATAAAAATATCCATTCATTTTCTTTCTTCCCCGTGTAGTTTGTTAAAAACTATTGCATAGATTTTCCTGTGCTATATAGTAGGTTCTGTGACTCTTAATTTAAGGACTTGAGCAAGAGAGCACAGCTGGTTGCCAGGCAGCCACTGAAAGCCTGGCCTCAGGTTATGTGTCTCATCCAGGACCCAGTTAGGCTGGGGGGGGATGGGGTTGTGAGGTACTACAAGGCTTAGTGGGCCTGTCTCTTCACAGGCAATAAGGATAAAGGACATTGGCAAGAAACAGGCTGGTGGCAAAGACAAGGAAACATGCCCAGTAAGGAGAAAAACTATATGACTGGCCATTCGTAGCCTAGAAACAGGATAGCTTAGTGATTCTCAGTGGAGTTAGCTTCTTATGGGAACACCCTACTTAGAAGAAAGTTCTTTCTGATGTCAAATTAAAATGTGTCTTCTAAATATTTAACCAGATATGCTTTCCTGAGCAATTCAGAGAAATACTCTTCTACTTTCTCTGTGGCAGCTCTTCAACGGTGTGAAGCTAGCAATTGAAATAGCAGTTGATCGCCATAGCCTCCTCCTCGTCTTTTCTCCAGGTTAAAGAGTCTTGCCTAAGTTATTGCTAATTTTAAGATTTTTGAGGGAGAAAGAAAAAATGACTCCACTCTTGCACCTTGTAGGTGTTGCTATAATTGCACGTGTCTCACTGTTTGGTAATAATTTGCCGTGGCTGCTACATCATCGGCTTCTTGGGGTATTGTGTCCAGTTAACTTTTGAAATGATTTGGTTCCATGCCAGGAACATAGTAGGTGCTATGGATGTGCTAGTCAAAATAATCTTTGTTTTGAATTCTAATGCATTTCGTTTTGAATTCTAATGCATTTCATTTTTAAATTCTTGACAATTCTGTTCTGTTGGTGATTATTTAAGCCGGAGACAAAAAAAAAGTGCTACATTTGAGAACCTCTTACTGCACGTACTGTGCATTTTGGTAAGTGCCCTCTCCTTCATGGCTATTCATGGCAGGTGTCTTCCGAGTCAGTGTGCAAGGGAATCAATCATGGGGAACCCTGGCATGCTGGAAGGGACGTTAGCAAAAATTCAGAGGAAGAGAGTCACTTTTCCTGAAGTTGCTTGATCCTGAGGTGGGAGGGTAAGGAAAGGAAGCGAAACCCCACTATTGACTTGTCCCACTGGAGTACTGAGTGACAGCCCTTGGTTTTAAACCATAACACACACATTTCTGGTTTCTCAGACTTACCCAGAGTTTCCAGGGAGTGGCGTTAGTCCAGGGGGTAATAGTCACCTCTGGAATCGCATGGCCCAGATAATACATGCAGCCATCCACAATTTAGGGAGACGAAGTACTTAAGGTTGGCAGTTAGGGTCAAGGGGCAGGTGCACTGTTAAAACTCTACACCAAAATGTGTTATAAGAGGAGTTCCCGTCGTGGCTCAGTGGTTAACGAATCCGACTAGGAACCATGAGGTTCTGGGTTTGATCCCTGGCCTTGCTCAGTGGGTTAAGGATCCAGTGTTGCCATGAGCTGTGGTGTAGGTCGCAGACACGGCTCGGATCCCACGTTGCTGTGGCTCTGTTGAAGGCCGGCAGCTACAGCTCGGATTAGACCCCTAGCCTGGGAACCTCCACATGCCGTGGGAGCAGCCCAAGAAATGGCAAAAAGACTCACACACATACACACAAAAAATGTGTTATAAGAAATGTTCATCCTCTAAATATGTGACATCTGGGAAAAACATCTCATCCAACCTGAGTTGGCCACTTTCTTCTTCATAGACAGTTAAGGGGCCTAAGGAGAAACTAATACAAGTGCCTTAAGTGATAGGATTCTTAGCGATCCTATTCTCCAACCTTCTTATTTCAGCCTTACATTGTTCCTTATCTGACCTAGATTTTGAGTCACTACTCTGAGCTTAATTTAAGGAGTGGCTCAGTGTAATGAGTTTCCAACTCTCGGTGCAGAAAACAAATTTGCATTTTTCCAACTGATTAGCTTCTCTACTGATTAACTCAGCAAGGTCAACATTTGGTCACTGATGCTGCTGATATGCACAGTTGATTTATTTTCCACTTTGGAACTGGAAGGCCTGAATTTCTGAAGCTCTTGTTTTTCTCACTGAAGGCTAACCGACAACATTCCAGAAGAGAAGGAAATGCTGGAACACACCCACACCTCTCTCTGAGTGGTTATTAGCTTCCACTGCTCAGGGCCTTAGTGAAGGAGAAGCTCCCCTCACCTCCTCTGTTTTCCTAGCTCCCAGTACGGAGCCCTTTAATGAGAATTTCCCGAGATGGCCCATGGCTTTTGTTTCATGATTTCGCTGGAAACACAGTGTGAAGTAGAAAACAAGGGCTTTGGATACAGAAGGACCTGGACTGGAACCCCCAGTTCCACTACTTTCAAAGCTGTGTAACCTGGAATTAGTTCTGTGCCTTGGTTTTCTCACCTATACAATAGGGACAAGAATGATTTCCTTAAATTATTAGGATCACAAGAGGAAACATGTGAAGATGCCTAGCTTAGTGCTTGGGACATAGTAAGTAATTCATAAATGTTAATTGTCCAGTGTTATGAAGTCCTAGGTCAGATGACGGCTGATAAGGAAGCAAACTTGGTATCCCTTATGCTGCTCCCATGTCTCTGCTCCTCTCTGTAATTGCCCAAATCATTTCTGCCCCTTGCTCCACTAGTTGGACCACCCTAGTCCATCAGTTCAAGCTCCACTCACATGTAGCATCCTTTCTGAAGCCTTTGCAGATCACCTCACCCCACAGATCACTCCCTCTTCTGAGTCCCTTTCACTGTTGCTTTCCAACTAGCAGATCCCTAATTACAGGGCACATGCTACTGGTGGTGCCATGATGACCTTAAGTAAAAGCAATAATGATCTGAGATTATACAGATACATAGCCAGTCTCAGCTTTCAGCAGGCGAAAATATCTAGCTGAGATTTTATAACATGGTTTTATTTTTAGTATATTCCCTTTTATACTTCCTAAATTTTAGAAAATGAGATTTCCATTTATGGTAGCATCTAAAGTTTCCTTTGACTTTGGAGTTATTTCAGACAAAATGATTTCATTTATATAAAAATATTGAGTACAATAATAATAATTCCATAGCATGTGAATATGGAGAGAGAAGAACCAAAACAGATTAGCATGCATGTGACTGAAATCTAAGAAATATCAGTCTGTCCCACTTATGTAGAAGTATATTCAAAAACTGCTATCTTTTATGTTTTTATATTGCTCCCTACTCTGAGTCCCGTCTTCCTCTCATATGATTTAACTTCTTGGAAGAGAATGTCTGATACTCTTTTTCAATTTTTTCTCCTGTCTAATAGTCCTGTAGGTTTTTTTTTTCACAATAACTACTTATTACTTGATTGAAGAAGAAAGTAACTTATCGATCCAGGCTTGTAAATTATCAGACACTCACGAGAATGTAATCCAAAGAAAAATAGTGATGTTGTGAACATGAAGATTTTACATATAATTAAGAATATATACAAAATTTAGAATATATATAATTGAGAATTACTATAACAATGAAAAATGTGACTCACCTACTTCTACTTTTCTCCCTTAAAGGCTTCTCTTAGTTCTTGCTGGATGCAGAATATTTGTATGAGTCCCGCAACCATAGAACACATTCCTACTGGCTGTTAGATTTAAAATAAGTTCATCTTGGCATCTCTACCAACAGGGACTGTCTACTGTGTCAATCCGTGATGAGTGACAGCTGAAGAGAGGAGAACGTTGATGTGGTGGCCCTTGTCAGCCCCTGTTCATCATGGAAATTATTTTCCACTTTGATTCTTGGGAGTAGTTCTGGTGCTAAAGAATATGAAAGAAATTCTTTGTTAAATGTGTGTCGCCATGCACTTGCACACCTCATCAACGGCTCCTGCGCCCTCTTCAGCAAGGAGTTGTATTTGGTTAAAATTAAGTCTTCCTCTTTTGGGAAGAATGACTGCTCATCAGTTATTTAAAGACAGTTGCTGATCTTACACATCAGATCCCTGCATTGGCAATATGGAAAACAAGCCACTTACCGGGGGCACAGCCCGTCATCCCCATCTCTGCAGGATTCCCAGTGCCCTACTCTAAAGTTAGAAGTGGCCACCTCTTCCCCCTTCAAGTTCACTTTAAAATGATGTAGTCAGATCGCTGAGAATGCTTTTTTAATCAAATCTGGCCTGCAAGGTGGCCCTCACGTTATGAACAAATAGCTTGTCATTCTTTTCATTTTCCAGCGTTCAGATGGACAGAAAAAGAAGTAGTCATTCTTAGGGAGTTTCATAGGCTTTTAGATTTAGGATTTTATATATATGTTTCTTTTCCAGGTGGTTAACCTCCATGTTGTGTGCTATAGAAATTAAAACAGAAAAACACTTTGCTCTTAGGATCTTGCTGCTGCTTTGAACAAACCATTTGAGGTGGCATGGCAGTAAGAAAATCAGGACAGATTTATCAATTCCAGTAATTCATGTTTAATCCAGAAGAATAAAATCATGATTTGAAAGTGAAATTTGACTATATATAGGATATGGATCTATAACCTGATATTACATGGCATTAGGTTTTCTTAATCTATTTTTTTTTTTTTTTTTTTTTTTTTTTTTGCTTTTGATGGTCACACATGGGGCATATGGAAGTTCCCAGGCTAGGGGTCTAATGGGAGCTATAGCTGCCAGCCTAAACCATAGATAGCCACAGCAAACGCTGAATCTGAGCTGCATCTGTGACCTATACCACAGCTCACGGCAACGCCAGATCTTTAACCCACTGAGTGAGGCCAGGGATCAAACCTGCAACCTGATGGTTACTAGTCAGATTTGTTTCCACTGTGCCTCAATGGGAACTCCAGGTTTTCTTAATGTTTTAATGTTTGATTCCTGATGTTTCTCGGGGCGGGGGTAGCTCCAAGGCCCATTTTAAGCACACAAGGTCACTGTTGCAACAATGAGGTTAATTTGCAGAGAGCATTAATCAGAGATATTTTATTTGCTAATGGAAGAACCCAGTTCAAACTAGCCTAGGGCAAAATAACTTTTTTTTTTTTTTTTTTTTTTTTTTTTTTTTGCTCAGATAGCCTGTGAAGTTTAGATTCCTAGCTTAGGATAACTGGAGACAGGCACTGGGGTTTGTCTTCTTTCTATACATTGACCTCATCCTCTATTTATTCTTCGTAACTGCAAAAGGGTCTCACAAGAGAGAAAGTGCTCATTCTCTAGGAAGATCCCAGGAAAGAGCTCTGACTCTCCCAGCTTGTGTCACATGCTTGTTTCTTAGGAAATCACTGTAGTCATGAAGTCAGGGTCATATATATATACACACACACACACACACACACACACACACACGCACACACACACACACACACACACACACACACACATATAGATGCATGGGGATTACCTACGGACTGGCAGCAACCAAAAAGAAAGGAGGTGGCTCAAATAGCCTTGGAGAGCTAGGCTGGCATCCTGATTTGTATGTACTATTAGGAATTGAGAAAGGAAGATATGAATCAAGAGTAGCGTAGAATGATGAAAAACAAATGATAGGAAAAACTCCCTAGAGACCATGTCTACCAAAATCTCATATGTGAGTTAGGGTATGGACTACACTGTTGGACAGAAGAGGTCCTCCAACACAGATTTACAAGACAAACATTTATTTCTCTCCCATGATACAGCCCAGAACTGGGCAGGCGATACAGGGTGGTTGAGCTACCTTGTTCCATGGGCTCATCCAGGGATCTAGGTTACTTCCTTCTTGCTGCTCTGCCAGCTCCACATGGTTAATCTGGCTCACATCATTACCTCCGCACAACAGCCCACAGGAAGGGAAGAGGAGGAGTAGAGAGCAAGAGCTTCCTTCTAAAAAAATTATGATCTGCAATTTGCATACATGGCTTCTGCCTGCATCTCACGGATCAAAACATATTCACATGGTCACACCTACCTACCAGGGAGGCTGGGAAAAGTAATCTTTACATGGGTATCCATGTACCCAGGTAAAGCTCAAGAGATTCTGAGCTTTCCTTTCAGGAAACAGTTAGCATTCTACCATGTCCCCCAAATGGAAGCTCTCTTAAAACTGCTCTAGCTTCAATGGCAATGAAAGCAAAGCATATTCAATTTTTATGAGGCTGATTAAAATGCAGCCAGGTGAGTGCAGCTTTGTCCAACATAATAGATATGAGTTTCTGTATCTCTATTACTTGTTGAGCCTCCTTGCAAAGAAAAGCATGTTTTGTTTTGCCACTGAGTCTACATTTGTTTTGTCTTTTTAAAAAATGTGTCTGTTAAAACAAAAGGTAGATTGTGTTTATGGCATCATGATACTGTGCCCAATTTCAATCTTATTACTAAAGGTGAAGGGTAGAGAGAGACTTCTTTAGCTTGGAAGAAATGACATGCATTGTGGCATATTTATAATGAGCCCATTTGTACGATCATCATTGTTTTGCCTCCCTTATGTAATTTTTCCTCAGCGTTCTCCAGCCGTTTCCAGGAGCAGAAAATGCTGGCCCTCATAACATCACTCCCATCTTGGGCTAAACTAGCCTTTTCTTCCCGGGTCTCCAAGCAACAGGATCTTAAAAATGAAATATTCATTTTCTAAAACCTAATTTAATTTCAGCGATGACTGAGCTGCCGTGCTTATCACATCACAGAATCTAAGGGGAAAAAAAAATCTCTGAATTAACAGTCCTCTCTTGGTGATAGAGTTTTTGTTGTTGTTGTTGTTGATTTTATTTATTTATTTATTGCTGCACCTTGTTACAATGTTAAAACACACTCAGTTTTAACCTTGGTTTATCTGATAGTGATTTACTCATTTGTGATCTAGAGGTAACGAGAAACACTGTAGGCAATCATCTTGCTGTCAATAAATGGAATACATCGTTATTTTTCTAAAACAGGGATTAATGTTTCTCCCGAATGTAGCTTCTACCCTTACTGAGGCATACACGAGTTTTAGTTTTATTTTTGGAGCAAACTCGGAAATCTAGTAGTAAAAAATTCATCTTTCATAACTTCTGGAGCTGATGACTCATTACTGACATGTAATATCCAATAAAAGCAGTGACAAATGTAATTGTGTGTCATGCACCATGGGGGTGATAAATTGTACCAAGTTCTGAAAGGCATGTTTTCGTAAATGCTGTTTTGCTGAAAGACTACAATTATAGCCTGCTTTGAATGGGGCGCCTTTGTTTTAAACACAGGGTAATGGAGTTCTCAATAGAGAGATCACGTTAACAAAAGACATTTCAGAGCACAGCATAACCAGGCTAACCAGCAGTTGACGTTTTCCTTCCACTATCATTTTCACTGGCAACCAGACTCTATCTTAATTCCTCAAAGTAAGGCTGTTTCTAAAATGTTTAATCCACTTGACTTCACTTCTCTCTTAATACCATGGGCCATCTTGACTAATATTTATCTTCTTGAAACTGTATGACACTGCAGGTTCCTACAACAAAGCAGAAGGACAGGAAACCATCTAATGAAACTGGCTTATTTTCAGCCATATGAGAAGAATTTACAAGCCTTCAAAATTTAACGTTCTCTAAAATATTTAAGTAGAGAATGTGGACAGTTTGGTTGAATGTTGAATTTATTAGATCATCTTCCATTTCTTTGCCTTAGTGACAGAAACCTTCCTTTGCTAGCACATATATTTTATGACTATGTTTTATGTGTCTCTCTGGTCTAAAACTAGATCATTCCTGGTTCTTAATAAGGAGATTCAGATAAGTGGTGATGAACATAGTCTAAGTTTTAGGTAGGAAAGAATCAAGCATTTTGTTATACATAATGTTTGCTTTGCCCCTTAAACTAAGTTTGCTGAATTTTGTAAATAGCTAAGACATTCTTAGCCACTTACATTGCCGTGACAGTTTTCTTCATTGTTTTCCTGAGGTTGTCTTACAGAAGTATATAATAATGCACTTACAATAACAGTGATAGTAATAGACTATATTAATTAAGAACCTCTAATACACTTAAAGTGATGATAATTTTAGTGATTTTCCAAATTTTATGAATTAAGATTTCAGTACCTGGCTCCAAATTTGCTTCTCTATTCAAAGTTATGTTATCTTTGTCTTTGAAAAGATTCCTATATAGGAGAGGAAGGATAGAGTACAACATAAGAACGCCAGGTGTTTTCCTTCCAACACAAATATTCCTAATGATATTTGGATATGAGCTAGATTAATTATGGAATGCAATTTGCATTTATTAGTCAGATATTTATTTTAATCATATGGAAGTATTTCCATCTGTCATGGATGAGCAGAACACTCTTTTGGCTAAGAGCAGTTAGAAACACTGAACAGAGTTTAAAAAGATATCTTTTTGAATGCATTAGAGGGACACCAAGGTAAGAGGATTTGAGAAGTCAAGATCCTGGAGAGAAAGGAAATGAAGGGAAGTGATCCTAATTGTCTAAGCCACTTTTCCACTCAGAGCAATTTCCAGTTCAAAAGCAGTTCAAGACAAAAAGGAGAAAAAAAGAAATAGGGAGTAGAAGGAAGCTTCTAAAAGGATGAACATCTAAGTGGAAACTCTTAGCAATTTAGACGAGTCAAATAAAGTCATAAAAATACAAATTATCAAAACTGACTTAAGAAGAAAGCAAAAATCTGAATAGTCCTATATCTAGTAAAGAAAAATATTTCTCAAGAAAAACCTTCCCATGGGGAAACTCTGGCCTCAGATGGGTTTACCAGTGAATTGGACCAAACAGTTAGGAAATAAATAATACCAGTCTTATAAGAACAGTATACTTTCTAATTCATTTTATAAAGGCAGCATGGCCTTGATAGCAAAATCTCACAAAGCATTCCAAGAAAAGTCTTTGCAGACTGACCTCTCAAAAACAGATATAAGTTTAATTTTGAAATTCTAGGAAATAAAATCAACAGATATCTAAAAAGGAATCTAAGTTTAGTTTTTTTCTTTGGTTGTTTTTTTTTTTTTTTTTTTGCTTTTTAGGGCTGCACTGAGGCATATGGAAGTTCACAGGATTGGGGTGGAATTGGAGCTGCAGCCTATGCCTCAGCTACAGCAACACAGAAACCAAGCTGTGTCTGCTACCTACACCACAGCTCACGGCAATGCTGGATCCTTGACCCACTGATTGAGGCCAGGGATTGAATCTGCATCCTCATGATACTAGTCAGGTTCGTTTCCTCTGAGCCACAGCGGCAACTCCCTAACATTTTAAAGTCACTATAATTTGCCATGTGAATGGAGTAAAAGGATAATCTCAATAGGTTATATGATTTTCTCAATAGATACAGAAAATGTATTTGGTTAATTTCAAATCTGTTTCCCAGAAAAAAATCTTAACTAGGAAAAGAAAGGAAATTCCTAGCTGATAAAAAGTATGTATAAAACATACACTAACTATGATATGCAAGAGTAAATGTTAAATGTTTTCTCGCTGAAAAATGTTCACTAGCATCACTGTATTAATCACCACAGCAGAAGTCCAGTACAAGAAGGGAAGAGAAAGAAATGTATTTGGATTATAGTAGAAATAAAAGTGCCAGCCTGTTTTCTTTTATTCTGTTCACATGGTAAGTTAATGTTATACTTTAAAGTAGACTAACAACTGAGGACTCTCTGTAGGCAGCACTCTTAGCATTTTTTGGTTGCCCCAGGTAAAGATCGTGTTCCCTTGCTTAAGGCCACAGCCACTTCTTAGGGGCAGCTTTATCCAATGACCGGGGTATGTGGTATATAAAGTCATGGCTCCTTCATTCCAACTTGAGCGTCCTAGCGTCAGAATACCCTGCAGACTTGGCGGAGGCCTTTGTTGAGACTGCATCACCATCCTCTCCTTCTGCCCAGTCTTATTTTATTTACATCCCTTCCATGGGGGTTGATTCTAAAAGCTGCCTAATAAACTTATTCCAGACTAGTCTCCACCTTCCATCCTGATTTCTGGGGCACCAAACCTACAGCAATTGGCACTAGAAGCGGCTGGAGAAAGCAGATGCTAAGAGGAGATTTTGAAGCTGGAGTACCTGCTGCTTGAGTGGCAGTGAAGACCCATCCTTGGTGGTAAGTGGAACACAGACTTTGACATGAGGTAGAACTGCAATTATAAGAGTTTTTACTGTGGCAAACTGGGATGATATACTGGCAGAATGGGACTCACAAGCCGGTTGTGATAGCAGGCCTCTGAGAAATATGTAGTAACCATACCAAAATGGACAGTGGACTTGGAGAGCTGTTGCTAAGCTTCACTAATGCTTTGGAAAAAGATAACAAAAGGCTCGGAGTGATAAATTGGCAATTAAAAGCTAAGAGGGAAATCCAAAGAGCTTCCTTGGTAGCCTATAAAGAGACCTTAATCTCCATAGCCTAAAAGCAGAGAAAGCTGAAGACCAGGCCCAGGTCAGAGCTCTAAAGCTAGGCCTGTGCTATGGTCTGTCCCCACCCCCGCCCCAAATTCATATGTTGAAACCTAATCCCTAAGGTGAGAGTATTTGGAGATGGGCCTTTAGATGATTAAGTCATGAGAGGGGAACTGTTGAAATTAATGCTCTTATAAAAGAGGCCCCACAGAGCTTTCTATCCCCTTCCACTCTGTGAGGACACAGGGTGAAGGCACCCTCTGAAAGAAAGCGGTTTCCCATGAGATGCTGAATCTGCTCACACCGTAATATTGGACTCCCCAGTCTCTAGAACTGTGAGGCATAAATGTTTGTTGTTTATAAGCCACCCAGACGGTGGCAACTTGTTATAGTAGCCTCAGCAAACTAAGAGAGCATGTCTGTTATGTGTGGGTTCAGGTCAGGAAATAATAGAATCACAGTAGACAAAAACTTTGAATCTCCAGGTTCTCCAAACCTCGGAACCTAGGAAAGTGGCACACACCTCTATTAATGAACTGCTGCTTCTCCCTTCTTTGAAGATTGCAGACATTTCCCCTGTGTAAGACACATGCCATACCCTCTCCCAGGATCTGCCCCCAGTTTCCTCCTGGCCCAAAGCCCCTAAATAACAAGGGTCGAACACGAGATAGCTGGGGAAAGGTCATTCTGAGCCTGGGAAGGGAGAAAAGGGGCCAGACTTGAAAGGAGAGGCAGGATCTAGTCAATATGACCAATAGGAGCCAGAAAAAAAATATGCACGGGACTATATTCTGAGGGCACTGGATCTAGGGGGAGAACATAAGATTTGATAAAACAAGAATTTATTGATTTGGGAACACTCTGTCAAGATACAGAGTTTAACAACCTGGCAAGGACCCTGCCAGATGGCACAAACACAGTTAGAGTGGCTTCTACAGACAAGGGAATAGTAACAGTCTACATTCAATGAAGTAGAAAAGCCAGTGACGCCAGAATGCGATCCCTGTGCCAGACAACAGGAGGAAACAAAAGGCGCAGAGAACTAGCTGTGTTAGGGAGATCTGTGTTGGAATGTCGGAAAGTCCACTGGATGTCTGTGGTCCTGAGGCAAAGCCCTGACAGGTGGCGACACAGAGTACAGCCCACCCCATGTACCTCTCACATACATTGCTTTCTGTAACTTCTGGGAGTAACTCCCCTGGGACTCCCATGTGTGTCTTTCTCCAAAGGAGAGGTTGGTGGGAGGCTCTGCAGCCCCTGCCACTTGTATCTGGTCTCAGGAGCTGTAACTGATACTCACTGTTTTCTTCCACTAAACTCTTCTCACCCTTGCTGAGCATCTCAGCTGGGCTGAGCGGCTTACCTGGCGGTGTGATTATCCTTTATTTCTGAGTAGTCTGAGCTCTTGGTCGCCATGCTTTGTCCAGCCAGGGCCTCGGTACTTGTGTGTTTACAGGTAACACTGGTTGAAGGAGATCAACAAGCATCCCTGGGTACTGGACATACTCCTTCATGCTGTTATTGTGTAACCAGAGCTCTAGCTCGTGAGATTTGGCAGAACAAAGATGTCTTTAAAGGCCATGTAAACATGCACTCTAAGAGAAAAAAAGACACCTTTTATTACAAAAAAATTAGTATTTTTAGATCAAAAACAATGTTAAGGGAGTGGAAAATCATCCACAGATTAGGATAACTCACATTTAAGACATAACAATATTCCTATAAAATATGCTGATCCATGTCCAGCGTATATAAAGAAACCACGAATTGCATAGAGGAAAAAGTTAACCTAATAGAAAACGGGCAAAAGACGTAGGCCTCTCACAGACGAGGATGTCTACATGGGCAATGGTGAAGCTACAGGTCATTAGCCACGAAGGAAATGCAAATTAAAACCCTAGTGGACATCATTTCAGTCTTCCCGCGAAGGCTCAACTGCAGAAGATAGAAAGCACCACGAGCTGGGGAGACACGGAAGGGCTGAACTTCCATAAACTGCTTGTCCGGAAAGATAAGTTGATACAACTTATACTTACCTGAGAAATATCTGCTACAGATGCTTATACACACCCTATGTAGTAACCCCTACAAATATGCACAGACATGTGACAAGAGGCAGGAACAAGAACGGTTTGTGCTGGTGGTATTTTTAACAGCCAAAACCTGAAAGTAATCAAAGGCCTACTTCACAGGAGAATGGAGAAATAAATTGGAGTATACTCAATAAAGGACAGCCAAACACATTTCATGGTTCCATTTATACACATTTACAAACCAGGCAAGACTAATAAGAGGAGGAAGGTTTAGTCATGGGAAACGGGCACAGGGCGGGGCACTTCTGAGAGGTGAAGTTCAGTTCCTTGATCTCGGTGGCCAGACACGTGGATATGCCCTCTTAGAAAAAATTTTTCCTACTTGGAGAAAATTCATGGAGCTGCATAGTGATGATTCTGCACTTTCCTTTAGGTATGTGGTACCCCAGTTAAAATGTTAAAAGTAAAGTTAGCCAACCAGCGGAGTCTTTGAACTAGCAACTTATATTTAAAAACAAACAAACAAAAATAAATAAAAACTAAACACGGTCGTATCTGCGATGGAACCTTTTTGTTCAGGTGGTTCAGCAGGATGCCTTTTGTATGTTTCATGAGCTCACCCTCTATTCTCTAGCGCATTGGTCCATTTTTTTCCTCTTGGTACTAATTACTGTTTGAAATTGTTTACTTGTCTGACTATAATGTACAAGCAGGGATCTTATCTTTTGTTTACTGCTATATCCAGATCAGTGCTTGGCACATAGTAGGAGCTCAGTTAATATTTTCTGAGTGAAGGGAAAAAGGTGGTGAGAGTATGTATAAAAAGACAAAGCCTTTGCTTGATCAGAAGTTAAACTCATTCTAACACTGGCTTTGTTCAATGATAGTCACATTTTAGAGCTACACACAAGCATCTGCTATTCTTAAAAATTAGTGCAGAAGATATGCCTTGTTACTGTGCATCCGAAACTCTCTATCTTCTAATTTCTGTATTTTCCATCAAAACAACTTTTTTTTTTTTTTTTTTTTTTTTTTTTTTTTTTTTGGCTGCACCCATGACATGTCGAAGTTCCCGGGCCAGGTATCAAACCTGTGCCACAGCTGTGACCTGAGTGCCTGCAGTAACAATGCTGGATCCTTAGCCCAGTGCACCACAAAGGAACTCCAAAACATCTATTTTTTTTTAAACAGCATTTTTCATAGTTGTAGATTCTTGGGACTACAGCTATGCATTTAAGTAGTAAAGACTAAGTGTAATAAAATGACAAAGTGGAAGGGCTAGATTATAATCCCTACAAAAATTTGAAGGAGGAAGAGATTCTCTGGGGCTAAAGCAGCCAGAAAACTTTCTGGAAGAAGATGGGTCCTGAGCTTCTGTGAATAATGAATAGGGTGGGAGAAGGGAGAAGGCGTTTGGGTGAGAGAAGCAACACTGAAACATGAGAAGGGGGGCTGTGTCCATTTCCCTCTGCCTGGGGTCCAGGGCAACCAGATGGCACTGGGTTTGATCGTGGAAGCTCCAGAGATATAGAAGGAAATGTGGTTCAGGAGCCCAACATGAATGTTTAAGCACCTGGGGCAGCATCCTGTTCCAGCTCATTGCCTACCTCTTCTGTGCCCAGAATCACATTCAGTATTATTGTTGATTAAAACCACAAGATTTGCTGGTGGTGATGATGATACTGGTAGGGAAGGTACACATGTATGTACACATGTTGGCAGTGTCAGAATAATATGTATTCACTCCCCTCATTTGCTAAATTTGTTCCTCTTACAAGTAGTGGTACAAATATTTCTACATTCATTACATAGTAATGGGGTGTCTGTTGTGAGCTAGGGATGAGGATAGAAAGATAAAAGAGACACTTTTGGCTTTTATGGCATTCACTACCTAGTGGGATAGAACTGTCAACATACATAATGACTATTTGGTGGGATATGTATGGTGTCAATTATATTTAAAGTACACCAGATATAGATGGAGACAGTAATCAAAACGGGTATAGGGCACTTTCAGGGACAAGGAGAGATCATTGGACAGGTCCATGTATAACTCCTGGGATATAGCAATTTGGTTGCTTTGAATAAGTGATGTTGTCATTGCCAATCCTGAGCAAATGAAAAGGAAAGGAGTGAGGGATAAGTAGGAGCCACACAAGACAGCTCCAGGGTTAAATCCAGCCAGGAAGCAGTGGCCCATTTGGCCTATAGAGCTGGGGGGAGGGGAGAGAGAGAATAAAAAAAAAAAGATTAGTTATCATAATTCCAAAGTCGGGAGATCACAAAAAGGTCTGGATTAACAATTTCTCTTGAGATGGTGGAAGATTTGGCAACAAGTGGATTGTGGTCTCTGATAGTCCCTAGCCAGCTCTGCTCATGCAGCTGCTCCTCTCTCCTGGCCCCTGTGTGGATCTGAACTTGATCCGTATTTAATGGGATGGCGGGGTCAGAGACCAGCTGAGGAGATCCATAGCACATAATACTGGCTAATAAAAAAGGCTCACACCGCATGGTCTTATGTTAAAAGCAGAAAGAACTTATTTATAAAAACAGACTCACAGATTTCAAAATAAAACTTTGGGTTACCATAGGGGAAACTGGGGTGCGGGGGAGAGGGATCAATTAGGAGGATGGGAATAACATATACATACTTCTGTGTATAAAACAGATAACTAACAGGGTCCTACTGTATAGCACAGGGAGCTATTCTGTAATAACCTCTATGGGAAAACAATGGATATATGTATATGTATAACGGAGTCACTTTGCTGTCCAGCTGAAACTAACACAACATTGTAAGTCAGCGCTACTCTGATAAAAGGAGCATTTCACAAATCTGCAGTGGAATTGTATACTCATTGATTAATTAAGACCTAACCCTAAAGAATGGAATCACCAGCAGCATTCGTGTCCTTAACATATTTCATAATTGAGGCTGTGAGGATTAAAATAGGAGAACACATATAAAAGTGTTCTGTAAAATGGATGTGGTTTACAAATACAAGAGAGAATATAAAGAACAAGACAAAAGAGGCCATAAAACTTTCATGATGACAGAATAAATTTGAGCAAGTGAAACCAGGAGAAGAGAGTGGCATCTGAAGGAGTCCTCTAAATTTTAACAAGTAACATAAGATTTTTGTATTGGCAGATCAGGGAGGCCTCCTGGTTGTATTCTAGTTCTCCTTTCAGAATCAAGGGATGGCTATTGTGGATGAATATATGCCCACAATGACATATATCCAAGGCACATACTTTAACCTCCTGCTTACAGATCTGTTACAGACCCACTCTTCATGAGTTTAAGCCTTTCTTGAGCCTGTTAAATGGTTCAAGAAAATCACAGATTAAAAAAAAAAATAGGAAAGCTCCTAGGCACCGGCAATACAGTGAATCAAAGCAGATAAGAAATCCAGCAGTGGATATATCATTCCTTGGCATTTAATTCAGTGAGTGGAGGTGATTTACAGTTAATATGCTTGCTAGTTATTTTCTCACCCTCATCAGAAACTTGGTTCCTTAAATGGCAACCCTCTTTTTTATAATTAGTAAAAGTAGAATTTATACAAACATCTAATGGGGTTTCTTGGAAACTGATAAAGAGTTCTCCTTTCTCTGGATGAAAGGAACAGAAATGAAACTGGTGGATAGGAGAATCATTTCCGCCTCTGAGCACATTTTCCAGAAGTTCCACCTTTTCAGTAATTTGTGTTGTAAACTAAGGTGATGACATTATGTCTATTGAGACAGGGATTCAAAGATATTAGAAGGAGTGGAGTTCCCATCGAGGCTCAGTGTTTAACCAATCCGATTAGCATCCATGAGGTTGCAGGTTCGATCCCTGGCCTTGCTCAGAGGGTTAAGGATCTGGCGTTGCCGTGAGCTGTGGTGTAGGTCGCAGACTCGGCTTGGATCTTGAGTTGCTGTGGCTCTGGTGTAGGCCAGCAGCTACAGCTCCGATTAGATCCCTAGCCTGGGAACCTCCATATGCCGTGCGTGCGGCCCTAGAAAAAGGCAAAAAAAAAAAAAAAAAAAAAAAAAAAAAAAAAGATATTAGAAGAAGCAGTGCAAAGGCAAAACAGTGAAAAGATAGGTGTGCCCCATGCTGCTGTATACTTATTTTCTCATCAGTCACCAAAGCAGAGTTCCCCTTGTGGCACAGTGGAAACAAATCTGACTAGGATCCATGAGGACTCAGGTTCGACCCCTGGCCTCACTCAGTGGATTAAGGATTGGGCATTGCTGTGAGCTATGGTATAGGTCGTAGATGCAGCTCAGATCTGGCATTGCTGTGGCTGTGGTGCAGGCCAGCAGCTGCAGCTCCAATTTGACCCCTAGCCTGGGAAACTCCATATGCTGCAGGTGCAGCCTTAAAAAGACAAAAAAAAAAAAAAAAAAAAAAAAAAAATTTAGGAGTTCCTGTCGTGGCTCAGTGGTTAGCGAATCCGACTAGGAACCATGAGGTTGAGAGTTCGATCCCTGGCCTTGCTCAGTGGGTTAAGGATCCGGCGTTGCTGTGAGCTGTGGTGTAGGTTGCAGACGTGGCTCAGATCCCGCGTTGCTGTGGCTCTGGCGTAGGCTGGCGGCTACAGCTCTGATTCGACCCCTAGCCTGGGAACCTACATATGCCTCGGGAGCAGCCCAAGAAATGGCAAAAAAGACAAAAAAACAAAAAACAAAGCAGCCCCCAACCTCCTCTCAAGTACCCCTGGCTAATTTCCCCTAACCTCAGGGGAATCTGGCCCTGAGTGGAAAAGATTGGTCTGGTTAGCCAGGATGAGGTTTCCAGGGAGTTGGGTATTTTTTTTTTTTTTTTTTACCCCCTTCTGCAGGCAAATTTACCAAAGGATGGAAGGCAGATGCCCCAGGACAGTGGTTCTCAAACATGGCTGCCAACAGAATCATTTAAGGAAGCTTTTAAAAACTATCCATACCTGGTTTCATGCCTCACCCTCCCATTAATTAAAACAGACTTTCTAGAGGTGGAATTCAGCATTGGGATGTTTAAAATGCTCTTCAGGTGATTTTTAATGTGCAGTCTATGTGAGAACCACAGCCTTCAAGATTTTAAGATGTAGGTCAGTTTCTGCAGCCATTGCGGGGCCTTCCAGAGGTGTCCATGCTAGCTCAGGGGTCAGGAGCCCTCTTCAGACAGGTCAGTAGACCAGTAAATGGGCGCCTGAGAGATCATCTTCCCTCCCAATTTCCTCTTACTTGCCATCTCTGTGCTCCATTGTCTGCTTCTCCTTTCTCCATCTGCTGTTCTACTGGGCCAGCCCCCACTAACACTGCGTTTAGAAGCAGCGTCTCAGCTCTGCAAAAATCCCAGCACCTAATGCTCAGCCTGGAGGGTCAAGTGGTTCTGACCTTACCCGCAGCTCCAGAAGCGCCCAGTGATCCCAACCTGACCAATCAGGATACGTACGCCCCTTGCCACAGAGTGTTTGGTTCAGGGCTGGGCACGTGACTGAACCCCAGCCAATGAGAGGCGAGTTTTCCGCGAACTCTAGAAAAAACGCCCTCGTTTTTTCAGGCTTAGGGGATGCTGTCTGCGGTACTGTCAGCGGTCCTGTCGCTGTGGGGGTTGCAGGCCGGAAACAGAAAAGCTCTGAGAACTGCAGATACACCAAGGGGGAGAGCGAATGAAACCTGGAGGTTTGATTCAGGACCTGGAGCGTTTGGACTGGGCCATGTTTAAAGTTGGATCCACCCCTGGACTTCCTAGCCAAGGCAGCCCTCCGCTCGCTTTCTTGCTGAGCTAATTTGCGAGGGCCTTTCTGTCACGTTGCAGCTCGTCGTCCTGACTTGCAGGTTCCCTACCCCGTCCCCGGCAGTGTCCTTTAAGTCTCCTGGCTGGCCAACGGGAGAAGATGCCCAGAGGCCTGTTCCATCCGCAGGCCCCTGGGGTGCAGGCGGCCCACAGGCTCTGTGAGAGCAGAAAATGGCACCTCTTCTGGGCTGACCCGGCCACAGGCGTGGAGAGCCAGATGCCAGCCCTCTTGCCGTCCCGTCCACCTCTGGGTGCTCTGGTGCGGAGGACAACGTGGATAGTGGTCTCCAGGGCCTGGCGCGTTGGCCTTGGGCAGAAGCCTCCCGCTGGGGACTCTGCTGGGAGAATCGTAAGTTCTTTAACTTAGTTTTTTCGTAGACTCAGTGAGAACAAATCCAAGCTCATGCCCCTTTCTTCTGGTGCAGTGTCACCAAGGGCGAGCTGCAGAAGTGTATTTAGTTAGGGAGTCTTCATTTGATGCTCAGTTTTGAATAGAAGTGTATACTTACTAAGCCTTTAGCAGCTATCAAGAGCTTTGTAGCTGGGGAGTTCCCATCGTGGCTCAGTGGTTATTGAACCCGACTAGTATCCATGAGGATGCAGGTTCGATCCTTGGCCTCGCTCAATGAGTTAAGGTTCTGGTGTTGCAGTG
This sequence comes from Sus scrofa, assembly GCF_054392235.1. Lineage (NCBI taxonomy): Eukaryota > Metazoa > Chordata > Mammalia > Artiodactyla > Suidae > Sus > Sus scrofa. The sequence goes on from NC_139388.1 coordinate 34,461,346, forward strand.
AGCTGTGGTGTAAGCCGCAGATGCAGCTTGGATCCAGCATTGCTGTGGCTTATGGTATAGGCCAGCAGCTACAGCTTCGATTTGACCCCTAGCCTGGGAACCTCCATATGCCCTAAAAAAACCAAAAAAAAAAAAAAAAAAAAAAAAAAAAAGAAAAGCTTTGTAGCTAATATTTATTAAGGACATTATGTATCAGACATATATATTATACATATCATGTGTATATCTCAGACTATATATTTTATAAAATATTCATTTTATTCTCACAACAACCAAAGGAGGTTATTACTGTTATTTTGTGTATTTTATGTGTGTGAAAACCAAGGCATAGAGGTTGTAAGTTGTTCACAGTCACACAGCCAGGAAGTTGTAGGCCTGGGATTCCAAACTCCAGAATTTGTATTCCAGATCCTGGGTTCTGAAGCAGAATGCTTTATTCTAGCCTCATCAAGGCCACTTATTCCATTCAGAAAAATTGGTCATTTATGGCAGAAAAAAGAAAAGGTTGCAGGATCCAGGGTAGGTGCCTTTGGCAAACTAGTCCGTTTTTTTTTTTGCAGTGTGGGTGTGTGCAGCCACTCTCTTCTTCTCCTAAGTGGAATGTTTGCTCTGCTGAAAGTGGGCATCGCTTTGGAGGGGCTGCTCCAGGGCTGAGGAGCAGAGTAACTGGGGAATCAGACATGATGATCATGCTCCAGGTCCCGACACAGAACCTGATCAGTGAGACCATAAAGGGTACTTTGCTGGCAGAAGAAAGTCTTGAGCGACATTTTCCCTTTTCAGTTTAATATGCAAGTAGCATTTGATTCCCCGGACGTTTTTAGTTCTAACTAGAGCTCTGAAATGCAACCTAATTAACAGCCTTGCCTCGAAAGTGGAGCTTTTCTCTTCTAGGGAATGGGAGGGAGGGGGCTTTGGAGAGCATTTCTTGCCTGTTGTCCCCACTTGCTGTACACTGATTTCAGTTTGTTCAACTTGTCCCTCCTTGCCCCAAATAGCCCAGGAGAACAAAGAGAATATAATCTTACTTCTTGCCGCACCTTGCATTTTGCTCCTTTTTTTTTCCTTCTTCTTGGTAAGGTTGAAAAACACATTTTAATGTGGCTGTTCTCTCCTGTGGTAGGAGGCCAGCCCTGAGATTTCAAAGAAAACTCCTTTGTTCAAGATTTAAGAAAATAATCACTGCACAGCAAACACTGATATGACTTTTAATGGCCATTTACCTGATTAATATCCTTTCATGCTATAAGGCAGCGTGAGACATAGTGCTTTAATGAAAGCCAACAACAAAGCGTGGACCAGGTGTGTTACTAAGAAACAATCTCTTGTGTGATTTAATTAGTCAAAGCGTTGCATAGAGCAATTACAAGCAACCTTGCAGAAGTGGCAGCAGTATGGAGCCCTCTGCTATAAATTGGTATTTTAAGAAAGACATCATGATTTAATAACTGCATCTCTACTGAAGAAACCCCTCTTTAATTGGGAGTAAGAGGAACGAATAATATTCTAATCACATTTTTGAGATCTTCCCCCATTTCCCCTTACTCTAATTGTGTACAAAACAAAAACAAACAAACCAACAAAACCTTTAAACAGTTTCTCGGAGGACTTGAAAATGATTGTTTTCATCATGTTCTCTTCCTCTGTTTCTTGAGCTACTCAGTACTATTTTTGAGATTGGCATTTCAGTTGGTGTGGTATCTTTGAAGAAAGCCTGGAATAACCCTACTTGGTCAGGGTCAGTGGGGGACTTCCTGTAATTTTAAGAGTTGCCTTTTTTATTGTATTATTACCTACAAAAGCAACCAGGGTGGCGATGGTTTGATGGGGACTTTTTTTTTTTTTTTTTTTTTTAATCCTCATGCTTGGTTTAATGATGTGTCAACCTGCCACAGAAAGATTGAGTGGCACAATGCTTATTACTTAAGATAAAGATAGATTTCTTGTGTGATAAGGGAGCTTTACAACAGATAGGGTCTTATCGGGGGATGTCTGCCTCACCCAGGTCGGATTTGTGACTGACTTCTCCATTTCAGTTCTCTGTACTCCCACTTGAAGTATGGAGACAAACATTCTGTGTAGAGAGAGGGGAATACAGATTGGACAACAGAAATTGAAACATCCCTTCTCCATCCAGCTTCTGTGCACTCCCTCAGTTGGGGGTCTAGCATGAACGTGTGCCCACCTCAAGGCCCAGGACTTCCTTGAGTATGGGAAGCTGAACATCACGCATCATCCTCTTTCTTCTTTGGGGAATGCTGAGGGGACTTGCTCTGTGCAGATCTCCTAATCTGTAAAGTCTTCATCTAAGACTCAGACTTCATATCTGGGGTTGGGTTTTTGATACCTCAGGCCAGCGATGAGTTAGAGGGAGACAAAGCATGGGGAATAGTCATTGTTCGCCTCAGTGGTTTATAAACCAGGGCTTGCCACAGGCCTGTTTCTCTAAAGAATGTTGTATTGGAACCCAGCTATGCCCATTCAGTTCCATGTTGTACTGCAATGACGGAGCTGAATGATTTCCACAGGAGACCAGCTGGCCCACGGTGCCAAAAAGACTTATTTGGCCCTTTATGGAAAAGTTTGCTGACCCTTGATAGTTGTCAGAGATGATTTCTGATGAGCAAGCCTGGCCTTTGCAGCCTGGTAAGTGGGAATGACCCTGGAGGGACCTTCTTCTCCTGTTTCTCAGGGTCCAAGTGGCTTGGGCCAAGAAGGAAGATTGCATTTGGGATGTGAACAATAGGGAGTTAATTTACCCTCAGCACACTGAGAGGCCATTCCCAGGCTGAAGGTGGAGTTTCTGATACATTTGGAGTCCAGCCAGAAGTGTTGAAGCATCTTTCAGCTTTGGGAAAATTACGGATTGTAAAGCAGGCTATGATTATGGGCTGCACAGCCATATGCACTAAGCTCTTTTTTGTGGATGAAATACATAAACCTTCTACATAGAATCTTTTCTTCTGTACACATTTTTAATTTCTAAAGACTTTTAGTTGCTAAAAATATGTGAACAGTAAAGATAAGACAAATGACGAGGCGAGATACAAAATACCTGACCGCAGTTTGGTATGGGCACTCACCAGTCAGGTTGATGCCCGCCGTGAGGCACGAAGTACCACTTAATGGTCTGTCCCAGAACAGTGTGTCCTTTGCTAATGACTCCTATGACCCCCTGCCCCCAGCCCTGACTCCCATCCATTTTGTTCCCTTTCCTATTGTTCTTGATTTAGCATGTAACTTTCTGGAGAATATCATTTACTTTTATACAGGTACTCAGTGAATTTGGACTATTTGGGGGATGGTTTTTATCAAAGCATAAATATAGTTACTCCAAAACATTTCTTTTTAGCAATCTTTTAGTATTAATATAGATCCTCTTCATTCCTTTATTCCTGCTGCTGTGCGATACAAAGTAGTGTAGGTGTTTTTAAACACCCCAAGAACTTATTTTTCAAATGAATGCAGATGGTATCAATAAAATACTAGTTCAGGAGTTCTTGTTGTGGCTCAGCAGGTTAAGAACATGACTAGTATCCATGAGGATGTGGGTTCGACGATCTCTGGCCTCTCTCAGTGGGTTAAGGATCAAGTGTTGCTGCGAGCTGGGGCATAGGTTGCAGATCTGGCATTGCTGTAACTGTGCTGTAGGCCTGCAGTTACAGATCCAATTCAGCCCTTAGCCTGAGAACTTCCATATGCTTCAGGGGCAGCCCTAAAAGTAAATACAATACAATACAATAAAAATACTAGTTTCTTTAAAATGCCTCTGAGCTTGGGAGTTCTCCTGTGGCTTAGCAGGTTAAGGATCCAGCATTATTACTGTAGCTGCTTGGGTCGCTACTGTGACACAGGGTCGATCCCTGGCCTGGGAACTTCTGCATGCCACAGATGCAGCACCTGCCCCCCCCCGCCCCAAATGTTACTAAACTGAATGTGTATTTTAGCATATGGAAATAAACATACAGCAGCTATCATGGGGATCTGAAAAATACTTCCTCTTAAAAAGCAATACAGAGAACAAAAGAAAGACAAGTTATGTATAGTCACTTATTTGCCTGCTTGGGCAAAAAAAAAGTCTTTGGAAGGATCCGAAAAGCAAACCTGAAAACTGATAAAGTCATTGTCTTTAAGGAATGAACTAGAGGATGGAGATGAGTAGGAGGAGACAATTCTTTGGTAGATTTAGGATTTCAAATCATGAAGAGCTATTTATTTGTTTTGAAGAATAAAATAGAATAATAACACAAGCAGAAGAACGTATCATGGTAGTTGACAAAGGGATCCCCCTGGTCAAGCCTGTGACCTCTAACAATTGTTCTCTTATCAGACCAAATAATTGAGTACTTAAATCACTAATCAACAACCTCCAGGGAGGTCTGAGGCTAGATTGAAAGTCTTTTTTTTTTATGAAAAACTAAACATAAAACATAGATCCATTAAATTAAAATCATTTCATTGAAACCTTAAACAAATAACCCACAAGAGCCCAAGATCAGCAGACAGCAGCTGCTATTCCTTTGGGCCCTCCAGTCTGTGTTTGACCCGTGGCTGCCAGGGGTCATCTGCGCAGATCCACCTCCCCTAACCCTTCTGGCCTGTGGGTGGCAAGGGATAAAGGAGCAGCTGTTTCTGAGAGGCAGTGGACCCAGATGCTAAGGTTGGAACCTTGGGCCTCAGTCCCCTATCCCCTTCTCAGACAATAGGATTGACCAAGAAGGAAACACCATCTCTTCCTTCATCTCTGAGGCCTGTGAGGACCTTCAGAAAACCTTCCAGCTAGGATGAGAGAAGATTTTTGAATGTCTATCATAGGAAATATGTCCATACCAGCAGCTAGATTCCTCTTTGTTATCTTGTATCATAACAGATGTTTATTATTTACGGTGTGCCAGGTAATTTGCTAGGTTAATTATTGAGTTATCACCGAAATGAATATATAGATAATACACAATATAATGTAAATTTTATAAGTAAATAAATAAACTAACAAACTGGCATTATCCCATTTTGCAGATGAGGCAAGCTTAAAGGGGTCAAGAAATTGCTCACCCTCTACTGGGGGTTGAGTTGGGATCTGAACACCAGAGCTAGTGCTTCTAACCACTCTATAATCAAGCTTCTCCTGTGTCCCAGAGACTGACCCTCACATTTAGATGCCAGGATAAATGCTGCTGTTCACCCGGTATGGGGTAAGATGACCCAGACATCCTGCACTGGGAGCTGCCAAATGTAATTCTTAACCTCTGAAATGATTGGCTCAAGAGGAAGTGATAATCATGACATCAGGGCTGAGAAGTGTGCTCAGCGTCTTGTCTGTGCGCAGAACTGGAAAGGATAAAGAAGTATAGTCATATCCAGTGTGTACTGAGTACTTACTTTGGGCCGGGTCCTGTTCTAAATCTCCACTTGTCACATTTATTCACAAGAATCCTTTGAGGTTTATCATTTCCCCCAGCTTACAGATGAGGAAACTGAGGCCTCTGGAGATCATCTGGTGCTACATTCCTAGGCACAAACATTTCTTTGAGGAGCTCTCGTTCCTTCCAGTGAAGAATGGTATTTAGAAACCAAGTTCTGGTCACGGAGTGTACTCAGGGTCCATTGATGTGTCACTGCTTCTAAGCCCTCTCAGTGGACAGAGCTAGAAAACGCATGTATGTTTGCTAGCCAATATATATGCACATATCTATAATTATTTTTGTACCTATCTCCGTTAAGTTTATATAAGTTTATACCATTGTTTCTTACTCCAATTCAGATTGGAGTAGTTTAATTACTAGATTTAATTCTAGCTCTCCTTCCTGCTTATTTGCAAATTTTTCTCACCGGCAGTGAGAAACCTCCATTATCTATCATTGATTTACAAATTTGTTCAACTCTGGTACACATGTAGCTCCAGAATTATTAGCCCACATCCCTGAGAGAAACTACTAACTAGAGTGCAATGATTACAGACAATTCTATTTTTCTTTAGCCTTACGGTTTCTAGTCAAAATACCATTTTCCACAGTTACTTAGGTCAACAGTCTCCTCTTTTAGGTTAGACTGGGAAGGGCATTCGTGCCGTTTTCCAGTATTTTCAGTTTTTTTTTTTTTTTGGGCATGTGGTGGTTACAACTTTCTTGCTCACTAGGTCATGTTACTTATTTTGCTCAGTGAAATGTAAGAGAAAGTGACATGTTTACAGGAAGAAGGATCTGATTGCTTGGTGTGAGATTCTCCATCCCTCTCTTCCCACTGTCCTGGAAATTGTGGAAGCATAAGTTGCTATAAAAGTTTGAGCTGATTCATTACATGGAAGGCAGCAGCCTGGGAGAATCATGTAGAACCAGAGTGGATTTTGCCTGAGAAATAAACATTTATTATTTTAAGCCCCTGAGATTTTGGAGTTGTTTGTTACTGCAGCGTGGTTATGATCTTACCTGACACAAAAATGAACATAATAATTAAAAATGATAACATATTAAAAAAGTAAACTCCAAATCCTGTGGGGGAAAATTAGTAGGATGGATAAATGCCATGAATAGTGGTTCTTAGAGCTGTTTGTGTTCACAAATCCATTTGGTGATCTGATAAGAAAAAAATCTGCTGGCTTCTTAAGATGCATAAGGTTACATATATACAATATTTTACATTCTGTTTTATGCAGGTGCATAGACTCCCTGAAGCCCATCTAAATCACCTGACTCATTCCACGTGGGCATCTGCTAGTTATCCTTACTGGCTGCTGCCATGTGGAATTGTGGGCTCATCGTTTAGTGTGCAGACCTTTGGTATTAAGGTTCAGGTTGATCCCTGCAGGTGAAGGCAGCAGTCTTGAGAGAGCCTCTTGGAGGAGCTGCCTTTCAGGCTGAACCTTAAAGGAAAGGCAGGGTAGAGTGGGAATCAGATTTCAGGTGGAGGTCATAAAGGCAGGAAGTGGCAAATGAGGTCCTTAAACTCAGGGCAAGCTTACGACAGATCCCACAATTTTAACCTCTGTCAAAAGGTGGTGTTGGCCCCCAGTGGATCTCTTTTCACTGTTTCAGGGAGGCAAGAAAGAAACCTAACCCTGGCACTGTGTGTCCAACAAGACACTGAAATCCTTGAGTGGTGGCAAGCTCTAATGCCCTTGGTGCCTGGCAGGTTAAATTAGTGAAGTAAGCCGAGTGAAGGACAGTAGGGAGTGGGGTGGACTGCAATGATCTGGAGAGTGTGCGGTATGTCTCAGATGGGCAGCTGCTTTTTATTTTCACAGGGGGACTATGAATGCAGTGTGCCACAATTCTAGTGTTTCAAGAGAAAACGTAAACCTTTTTTTTTTTTTTTTTCCATATTCTGATTACTTTAAAAAGAGACAAAGCATATGTGGCCAGCAGGGCCACCATGTCCAACTGGGTAGGTTGCATTTTAGCTGAAGGTCTGGGAGGAGGAATACCTTTCCTAGAGGTGAAGCTGAAGAAATGCCTTTCTCTAACTCATCCACAGATGCATATATATATATAAGGCTGCAGAAGCCCTTGAAGGGGTTATATCCATCTTGCATACCTCTGGTTTGGGAGAAGCTCACTTTCTCTGTTCCCAGCAGCCCTTTATCAACTAGTATGAACAGCTTACAAGACACACCCAGTTCAATGCACACCCAGCTCTCTCACCTCTGTGTGAAGCCCCAGTTCCACTCTGGCTGGCATCCAGGTTCACAGAGTGAGGGAGGTGTTCGTGGATTTTTTTTTTTAATTGTTATCTCCCCAATACAATTTTTTTTTCTACTGTACAGCATGGTAACCCAGTTACACATACATGTATAGATTCTTTTTTCTCCCATTATTATGCTCTGTCATAAGTAACTAGACATAGTTCTCAGTGCTATGCAGGATCTCATTGCTAATCCATTCCAAAAGCAATGGATTTTGAATTCAGGCTGCTGGGTACCTCTACCTGGTGCCTGTTTTCGTGAGTGACAACATCACCTGATTTTCTGGGCAGCCATGCAAAATATAATTTCATGATTCTTGTCTACCCAAAGATGGACTAAAAACAAAAGCAGAGTAAAATTACACGTTATGAATACTCACTGTACAGCACAGATAACACTAGTAATTTGGAAACGAGCAAGTGTCTCAACTATCATTAGAGGCACTAATATTTTCCCCTAGTATTAGAGTAGTAATTTGGTGAACCACTCCTTGTTGTAGTTTCTGTTTTTTTTTTTTTTTTTTTCTTTTTTCTTTTTTCTTAGATGAGACTGCTTCCAGAGCAGTAAAAATTGGTGGAAAGGTATTTGGGGTTTTGCCACCAGAACAACAGGCTTCCCATTCTCCTTGTTGAACTTCTGAGAGATACTATCAAACCAGGCTTTCAGGGTGAATGGTAAACCCCAAAGCATGCCCTACCCCATGAAAAAGATGAAGGAATTCACTGGACTGAAGGGCATGATTATGGTTGCAGATTTGCTTCATGGCCTTGTAGGCTCCCAAGACCCTGCTTGAAGCAGTGAGATCCACTGGCTTCTGCGGGCTGGTCGTGATAGATCCAGCAAGGCACACCCTGGGTAGACATGGGGCCAACAGCTTAGGAGGAATTCAAGCATTCCAGGAATGCACAAGCCATACAAAATCTGCTATATCTACAGAGAACATGGAGAAGAAATGTGAAGAGGTAATGCTCCCATTTTAAAGAAATCTTTTCTAGCATATCATCGATAAGGTTATTTTCTTTTCTCTCTTCATCCCCCCCACCTTCCTTTTCCCCCTTGCCTAATGGATTTTGCTACTGCAGTTCCAGCATGCCTCCCTTCTCCCATGGGGTTATTTTGAGTTACAGTGTGCCTCAAGGGGGCCTATCTCAAAAGAAAAAAAAAAGAAAAAACCTATTAGAAATCTAATGAGCCTCTTAATTTCTGATTTTTTTTCCTCCTTCTGGCCTTGTACATATTCAAGAGAAGAGAAAAAGAACTTGTAAACATTGCTGTTTGGGAAGTTTCTCTGTGGCATGTAGGTGGGAGGCATTGAAAGCTTAATGCTTATAGCCAGTGTCCAGAATTTAGTGGACATTCAGTAATGAAGTGGTTCTTAACTTTATGTATTGGAAGTTTCTGAAGATCTTGATTCAAAAGGTCTTGGATAGGATCTAGGCATCTATAATTTTTAAAATCTTCAAAGGTAATTCTGCCATGTAGCCAAAGGAGGAAATGTATATTTACTAGGTGGAAAGATAATTGAATTAAGAAGTAAAACTGCAACTACACCAAGAAACAATTGTGTTAGAGGTGAAACTAGCATTCTCTGATATCGCAATGTGAGCCTGAAATTTAAAAAAAATTTTCTGTCCACTGGCATATTATCAGTTTTGGCTATGCTAGGGCTCTGGTGTTCTCCACCTAGGGTTGATGGAGCATTAGTAGGGTGAATGGTAGGTGGGTATGTGTTGCACCAATCATTTATTCATTTAATAAATATGTATCATGGTTCTTTTGAGCAGCCATAGAAAATACATACGCACATATTAAAGACAGTAGAGAAGAAAAAATGAAATTCTAAAAAGTAATCAGTGAATACAAAGGAAAGCAATAAAGGAGAATTAAGAATTAGAATAGAAAAAGAAAAATAGTAAAAAAAAAAAAAAAAACAACCCTCCAAAATAATATATTGAAACCCAGTCTTTATCAGTAATTATTTACATGTAAGTGGGAACAAATGCTCCACTTACAAAGCCAAGATTACCAGAATGGAAAAACAACTAAGTGATGTCTGCAATTGATGTACCTTAAATATGAATTTTCAGATAGACTCAAAGTCAAAAGGAGGAAGAAGATATGCCATGTAAACACTACTCATTAGAAAACTGGTATGCCTCTATTAGACAAAGAAGACTTCAAAACAGGAAATATTACTAGACAATAATAGAGAGGCCTTTCATAAGAATAGGCCAGTTCATCAAGAAGACACAACAATTTTGCATGTATGTATATCTAATGGTGCATCAGGCTATGTGTGACAAACATTGACAGAACTAAAGGGAGAAAAAGATCAATCACAATCAGAGTTGGAGACCTCAGTACTCCTTTCTCAGCAACTGATAGGAGACAAAAAATTCAGAAAATGTAGAGATGACTCAAAAAGTATTGTCTCCATGTCTTGGCTATTGTGAATAGTGCTGCAATGAACATGCGGGTGCAGGTGTCTTAAGGAAAGTTTTGTCCAGATATATGCCCAAGGGTGGGACTGCTGGGTCATATGATAGTTCTATGTATGTATAGGAAGAGGAAGATGTGGTATATATACACAATGGAACACTACTCAGCCATAAAAAAGAATGGCATAACGCCATTTGCAGCAATGTGAATGGAACTAGAGACTCTTATACTGAGTGAAATAAGTCAGAAAAAGAAAGACAAATACCATATGATATCATGTATAACTGGAATCTAATATACAGCGCAAATGAACGTTTCCACAGAAAAGAAAATCATAGACTTGGAGAATAGACTTGTGGCTGCCCAGGGGGAGAGGGAGGGAGTGGGAGGGATCGGGAGCTTGGGGTTAACGGATGCAAACTATTGCTCTTGGAATGGATTTACAATGAGATCCTGCTGTGTAGCATTGAGAACTATGTCTAGATACTTACATCGCAACACAGCAATGGGAGGAAAAAGTATGTATACATGTATGTGTAACTTGGTCCCCATGCTGTACAGTGGGAAAAAAATAAAAAATAAAAGGACAGAATTATTAAAAAAAAAGGTATTGTCAACCAACATGACTTAACAGATGTAAAATTCTTAGAATCAAGCAAGCTAGATTCTGGACTATAAAACAAGTCCTCCAAAATTTCAAAAATCAAAAAAATATAGAATATGTTCTTTGGCCATGATAAAATTAAATTAGAAATAAGTAATAAAAATACATCTACAACGTCCCCAAATATTTGGAAATTTAAAAACACGCTGCTAAATAACATGTGATTCAAAGAAGAATTCGTAAGGGAAACTAGAAAATATATATATATATATTTTTTGTCTTTTTGCTATTTCTTGGGCTGCTCCCACGGCCTATGGAGATTCCCAGGCTAGGGGTCTAATTGGAGCCGTAGCCACCAGCCTACACCTGAGCCACAGCAACGCAGGATCCGAGCCGCGTCTGTGACCTACACCACAGCTCACGGCAACGCCAGATGGTTAACCCACTGAGCAAGGGCAGGGACCGAACCGGCAACCTCATGGTTCCTAGTCGGATTCGTTAACCACTGCGCCACGACGGGAACTCCTAGAAAATATTTTTAAGCAAATAATAATAAAAACATGAATACCAAAATTTGAGGGGTAATCTGAAGTGGTACTAAGACAGAAAATAATATTTTTAATGCTTATGTTAGAAAAGAAGAAAGTTCTAAAATAGATTGTATAGGCTTCTGCTTATGAAACTAGGAAAAATAGAAAAACAAAGGCCAAAGTAAGTAAAAAGAAGGAAATGACAAACATAAAAATGGAAAATAATAGGTATATATCAAGTTCAGTAGTGGATTATTAAACAAATATTAACAAAATTGATAAACTACTACTAAAACTGAGTAATAAGAGAGAAAACATGAAAATCAACGTTAAGAATTAAAGAAGGTATCACAATAGGTTCTTTATGTCACCAAATTTTAAAACATTCTTAAAAAATGCAACTTACTAAAACTGATTAAAGAATAGATGACCTGAATAGTTCTATGTAGTTCATTAAAAATTGAACTCATAATTAAAGTTCTTTTCACAAAGAAAACTTCAGTGTTCAGCAACTTCATTGGTGAATTCTATTAAATTTTTAAGGAAGAAATAATTCTAATCTTACAGAAACGCCTTTTTAAATATAGAGGAGAAAGGACTTTCTAACTCATATTATAAAGCCAGGATAAGAAAACTTGACAAGGACATTGCAGGAAAAGAAAACTCCAGATCATAATCACTCATTACATAGATTTAAAAATCCTCAATATAATATTAACAATTAGTAAAGCCATATATAAAAAGAATAATACATTGTGACTGAGTGGGCTTAATTCTAGGAATGTAGAGTTGTTTTCACATTCAAAAACCAATGTAGGAGTTCCCGTCGTGGTGCAGGGGAAAATGAATCCGACTGGGAACCATGAGGTTGCGGGGTTTGATCCCTGGCCTCGCACAGTAGGTCAAGGATCCGGCTTTGCCATGAGCTGTGGTGTAGCTTGCAGACAAGGCTCAGATCCTGCATTGCTGTGGCTGTGGTGTAGGCCCGTGGCTACAGCTCCGATTCGACCCCTAGCCTGGTAATCTCCATATGCCGTGGGAGTGGCTCTAAAAACAAACAAACAAACAAAAAAAACCAATATAATTCACCACATTTACAGAGTAAGAGAGAAAAATCACGTGATGATCTCAAGAGATGCAGAAAAAAATATTTGACAAACTCCAGCACACATTTCTGATTACAAAAAAGGAAGAAGAACCTCTGAGGAAATTATGAATAGAAAAGAATTTTCTTAATCTAATATAGGGCATTGCTGAAAAAAGATGTCATCGTTCTTAATGGTAAAATACTGAAAACGTTAATATCATTCGTTAACAATTCTTACTGGTGAAATATTGAAAACATTCATCCTAAGATTGAGAACGGGCAAATACTTCTACTCTAAACCATTTCTCCTCAACATTCCACTAGAGCTCAATGCAGTAAAACATTGATAATGATGAAGTAAAACTAGTCACAATGACATGATTGCGTATTTAAAAGAATCTTAAAAAAATGATTAGATCTGATGTGAATTTAACAAGGCCTCAGTGTCAAGAGTTAATGTACAAAAATCAATTGTGAATCTATATTTAGCAACAAAGAGTTGGAAAATATAAATTTTTTTTTTTGGTCTTTTGTCTTTTCAGGGCTGCACCTGTGGCATATGGAGGTTCCCAGGCTAGGGGTCAAATCAGAGCTGTTGCCGCCAGCCTACACCACAGCCACAGCCATGCCAGATCTGAGCCGCATCTCCGACCTACACCACAGCTCACTGCAACGCCGGATCCTTGACCCACTGAGCGAGGCCAGGGATCGAACCTGCAACCCCATGGTTCCTAGTTGGATTCATTTCCACTGTGCCACGATGGGAACTCGAAGAGTTGGAAAATACAATTTTTAAAATACCATTCATTACAATGTAAAATCAAGAAATATTTAGAAATAAATTTAACAAAAGATGTAAAAGGTCTTTATCCTGAAATCTGTAAAGTGCCATTGAGGAAAAAGTAAATACCTAAATAAATACGGTTTTACTATGCTTATGAAGTTGTAATACTCAATATCATAAAGTCAGATTTCACCCAAATCGATCTGTAGATTTAATGTTATTCCAGTGAAAATCTTATCAGGGTTTTTTCGTTGTTGTTGTTGGACATAAATAAGCTATATATATTTTTTTCTACATAAAATTTACAAAGAAATGTAAAGAACCTAAAATAGCCAAAACAATATTGGAAATGATGAACAAAGTTGAAAGACTTATATTACCTGATTTTAAGATTTACTATAAAGCTGCACTAGTCAAGACATGATAATACTGGTGTGAGGATAGACAGATCCATGGAACAAAAAAGAAAGTTCAGGAATAGATCCACACATATACAGTCAATTGATTTTTCAAGAAAACACCAGTGCAATTCAGTGGTAAATGGAAAGTTTTTTTTAAACAAATAATGGTGGATAAGTGGATATCTGTGTGAGAAAAAAAAAAATCGAACTGCAACTCATACCTCACTATACACAAAACTGCAAATAGATTACAGATCAAAATGTAAAAGCTGAGAAACTATACAGCTCTTAGACAAAAATAATAAAGGGTGAGTATCTTTGTGACCTGAACACAGGCAAAGCTTTTTTAGATAGAATTAAAAAGCGCAAAAATTCTAAAAGTAAAAAGATAACAAACTTGACTTCATCAAAATTAATTTCAGTTTCTCAGTAGTCACTGTAACAGAAATGGAATGGCACATTACAGATTGGGGGAAATGTTTACAATGTTTTCCACTACACATATATACACAAGAACTTATATAAATAACTCCTACAAGTAAATAACGAAAAGAGAAGCAACCCAATACAAAATGGTCAAAGGGCTTCGAAAACTTACAAAAGAGGATACATGAATGACCACTAAGTTTGTGAAAAGATGCCCAACATTACATGCTTGTTGGGATATGCAAATTGAAACTACAATAAGTATGGCACAAATGAACCTTTCTCCAGAAAAGAAAATCATGGGCTTGGAGAATAGACTTGTGATTGCCAAGGGAGAGGGGAAGAGAGTGGGATGGATGGGGAGCTTAGGCTTAATAGATGCAGACTGTTGCCTTTGGAATGGATTCGCAATGAGATCCTGATGTGTAGCACTGGGAACTCAGTCTGGCCACTTCTGATGGAGCATGATAATGGGAGAAAAAAGAATGTATACATGTATGCATAACTGGGTCACTATGCTGTACAGTAGAAAATTGAAGGAACACTGTAAACCTGTGTAATGGAAAAAAATAAAAATCATTATACAAAAAAGTAAAATTTATTTAAAAAAAAGAAAGGTTTCATTTGTATTTTGAATCACATTAAATAAAAGATGAATGGTCAATGGTAAAAAAAAAACTACTGTATGTTTACCACAGCCTATAAAATCCGAAGAGTAACAATATCTAATGCTGAAAAAGATGCAGAACAATTGGGCTGTTTATATATTATTGGTGCAGGTATAAAAGTATACAACTGCTTTGAAAAACTGAGTTTCTTATTTACATATGGTCCAGCCACTCAGCTTCTACCTGTCTACCCAGTGACTTGTGCAAGAATGTTCATTGCAGCCTTATTCATAATAGTAAAATACCCAAAACAACATCTTTACATTTTCTTGTTGATGGACAAATTGTAGGAAATGGAGTATACCAAAAAAGGAACAAATTACACATTCATAAAAAACATTAAAAACGTTATGATGAGTCAATGAATCAAGATGCAAGATAGTTCATATAGTATGTTTCCATTACCTCAAGTTAAAGGCCAGGCAGAACTAGTCTGTGGAGATGAAATCAGAATAGTGGTCACCTCTGGCAGAGAGAGGGGGTGACGTTGTAGAGAGACCAAAGGGAACTTTCTAGGGCGATGGTAATACTCTGTGCCATCATTGAAGTGTTACTTAAATGAGCATATATATTTGCCAAAATTCATTGAATATACCGTTAGGATCTATGTATTTTACTGTATGTGATCAAATCTAAGAAAGGAATGTATCAAATCCACTGTTTGTTGTGTTGTGCTAGACTCTAAGGATAGGCCAGTGAGCAGACCAGGCTTAGTCCCTGTCCTTATGGAACTTAGAAGGAGAGGAGGAAAAAGACATCAAAGAAAAAATCAGGCATTCAAAAATTTGAAAACCATATGGGGTTTCCATTGTGACTCAGCACGTTAAGAACCCGACATAGTCTCTGTGACTGTGACGACGTGGTTCGGATCCCTGGCCTCTCTCAGTGAGTTAAGAATCTGGTGTTGCTGCAAGCTTTGGCATAGGCTGCAGATGTGGCTTGGGTTGGTGCTGCTGCGGCTGTGGGGTAGACCTGCAGCTGCATCTCTGATTTGACTCCTAGTCTGGGAACTTTCATATGTCACAGGTGTGACTATAAAAAGAAAAAAAAGTTGAAAACTATAGATGAGTGACATATTTGAGGGGGAAGATGAGAAGATAGCAGCTACAGACAGCAGCCCCTAAACTCAGATGTGCAGCAAGTATCACACTCTTTTCCTTGAAATTGTCTTAGTTCTCCCCCATCTGGGTTGGTGGGAGGTTCCATCTCTGTCTACCTTGGGGCTGCCTCTTCCTCCAGGTTACTCCAAACCCAGGGAACTCTGATGGTACCTGGACAGTGCAGTAAAGGCCTCCAAGTGTCAGGCCTTCATGGTCATTGTTGATATCTTTGTCTAATGCAGAAGCATCCTTGAAGGTCAGAGGCATGCTGCTATTAGATTCATAAGTTCTCTAGAAACACCGTGTAGCCATCCTCCGGATGTCTTGGCATCTCTTTGAGGTGGTGGCAGGGGGTGGGTGTGTGATTAGGAGCAAGGAGAGCATCTCTGTTGTTTAGAATTTCTCACTCTTTTCTCTGTTCCTCCTCTCCTCTCTGAAGGCCTAGTATTATCTCTTCAGTGAGCTTAAGATGCTGGCAAAGACAGGATGCTTTTGCTCTCTACAAAACTTGGTAATGCAAGAAAGAACGAAAAGGCAAAACTATAAACTTGAAATGTGAGAAAGAAAAATCACATACGTATATGTAACAAAAATTTTCAATAAATTATCTTGCCCAAGATAATTCACTAGAACAAAGTGATTCAGGCAGGCAGGCCAGAGAAGAGTTTCTCTGAGAGACTAATGTGATTGGATTAGATTCTTCAAAGAGATGGAATTGACTGTGTAAGGTGGGGAGTGGGGAGGAGTGTTTCAGGAAGTCAGACAGTGTATGCAAAGGCCCTGTGGCGAAGGGGAAGGGGAGCGTGCTGTATTGAAGAATCTGAAAGGGAGGCTGTGGAGCCACCATAGAGGGAGCAAAGCAGAGGGAAGGGTACATGATGAGACCAGAGTGGCAGGCAGGGCCAGACCTGGAGGGTCTTAGGGTAAATGGGAAGCCGTTGGAGGGTTCCAAAACTCCTTTTTCTCCTCCACTTAAAAACTGGTAAATCAGCTGTAATGGAAAAAAATAAAAATTATTAAAATAAATAAAAATAAATAAAAATTAGAAACATATCTGGGAGTTCCCGTCGTGGCACAACAGCAACGAATCTGACTAGGAACCATTGCGGGTTCGATTCCTGGCCTTGCTCAGTGGTTAAGGATCTGGTGTTGCTGTGAGCTGTGGTGTAGGTTGCAGATGAGGCTCAGATCCTGCATTGCTGTGACTTTGGTGTAGGCTGGTGGCTATAGCTCTGATTGGACCCCTAGCCTGGGAATCTCCATATGCTGCCAGTGCAGCACTAAAAAGCAAAACAAACAAACAAAAAATGTATTCGGCTACAGTCTTTATTAAAGGCATGGCTGGTCCTTAGTTCTACCTGCTGCTGAGGCTCCTTCTAAATGGAATCAGGAAGCCCCTACCTACATCCCTCTTATCTTTGTGGATTCAGAAGGGCCACTTTCAAGAGATGGGTGTGGCCACACAAACGGGTAAGGAACTCCAACCAGCTCTTACCACTGCGTATTTCTGCAACTTTGGATATATGAGCATTTTCCCATTTGATTTAAAGTAGTTAGGTGAAATGGCTGGAGAAATAAAAGTAATTTAGGTTATAAATGAGAACGCTAACTATATGATAGGTTGCTATAAAGGAAGACCAGCATTAATGTGCTGTAATATGCAGTTTGAACTTGCAGAGGAGTGAATTATGTACTGCAATAATAAGGAGGCAAAAAAAGTTATATGAGTACTTACTGTAGGGATAGCTATTTCTACAAGGAGGTTTTTACAATCTGAGTGCATGTCTGTGCATAATTTCCATATGCTTCCCAGGTATCATATGTTATATCTGAAGACAGAAAGAGGTTAGTGTCCAAAGGAGGAAAAATCTGCTATTAAACTCATTAATTTGAGAGTTCTGGGTGTAGAACAGTCATGAAAGACAATTATTTCTTGGCTTGAATGTGGTCTGCTGTAATTTTATGTGGGAACGTGTGAAAATATTGAGCACATCTCCTAAATGAAGCAAAACGTAGAGTGAAACTTTATTTATTTAACCTTATCGTGTCAGTAATAAGGCTGGGGAATCTCTAAAGAAAGGAAGAATCCTTCTTAAAATAGAAGCTGAAGGTGGGAATGGAAGGAGTTATGTACTTAAAATACGAGATAGAATCTGTTTTAATTTCTGTTTCCTAGCCCTTTTGAGTATTTCAGAAGCACAGATTTACATATCGGTTATACATCAGTCGCTTATTCCCAGAGCATCATTAGGCAAGAGTTTGAACTTGTTGTCATTGTTTGAATGCCTGTATGTTCCTAAAAATCCTACAGCCAGCTGCGTTTCTTTAAATATATTCTCGAAATTTTCCCTAACACAAAATGAATGTCCTACTTTTCTGAAGCAGTCGGTTGAAGTGGGAGAATTCCAAGCCAGCATCATTGGCTGGCCGACACTAATGACCACAGGGAGACAGAAGCCTGGGCCACTGGGTCAGTAGGAAGAGAGTTGTGCCAGAGGCCTGAGTGCTGTGTTTTAATTCTTTGTAAAATTTTAAAAATGTAAACAATTTTTAAATTACAGTTGATTTATGACATTGTGTCCATTTCTGTTGTACAGCAAAGTGTGTCGTGTACACACACACACACACACACACACACACACACACACACTGCTTTTCTACCAGTGTCCCCCAAAGGAAAGTAACAGGGCTGCACAGCACTGTCACGGACCTTTGGTGTCTCACTTCCACTGGACTCCACATCACTGTTCCTAAGCAATTCCTCATGAGCTCCATTTCTTCCTCAGTAAGTGGACTGCTCCAGCTTTTAACTTTGGCCTTTGCCTGGCTTCAGCTGCTCATCAAATCTCACAGAGGACAGGGTGGCTGTAAAGAGACAGTTCCCTTGCAGACCTCCTTCCTTGAGGTCTTCTGTACGTGGGGTCTGGTCTCTCTTGCCTCTCTTTCAACTCTGGCTAACTAACCTCCCACTCACCCAGTCTCTTTACTGTCATGCATGTTCACTGTCCCCTCACTGCCGTCTTCTCTCTACTTAGCTCTCCTCACAGTTTCTCTCCTACCCTGAAAGAACTCTTGCCTGCAGAATTCACATGTTTTCCTTCTGGCTGCTACCACCTTCCTCATTGTGCATATTTGCATTTTCTGTTGTGGAGCAGAACAGGCAGAGGAAGTACCTGTCAGGCTAGGACCTGGGCAGATTTTTGGAGACTCTGGCTCTCTTCCTCTGTTTCCTTTACTGGGCAAATGCCCAGCTGCCCGCTTTTGTTTTTTGTTTGTTTGTTGTTTGTTGAAAGGGCCCCACTTGTGGCATATAGAAGTTCCCAGGCTAGGGGTCGAATTGGAGATGCAGCTGCTGGCCTGTGCCACAGCCACAACAATGCATGATCCAAGCCTCATCTGCAACCTACACCACAGTTTGCGGCAATGCCAGATCCTTAACCCACTGAGTGAGGCCAGGGATAGAACACGCATCCTCATGGATCCTAGTCGGCTTCATTACCACTGCCCTCTTTGATTGAATCCCTGCCCCTTGTAAGTCTTTTTTTCCCCCTCTGATTCTTATTTGGTATTGTCAATGGATTTTCCATTCCTTAAAAATAATAACATTAAAAATCTATGTGTCGCATATGCTTATTATAGAAAAAACCAGATGTTTATTAGCAAAAGGTAGTTTTATGGGTCAACAGATACACACATTTTATTCCTTTAGTTTATTATTATTATTATTTGTCTTTTTAGGCATATGCAGATTCTGGCTAGAGATCAAATTGGAGCTGTAGCCACCGATCTACACCACAGCTCGCAGCAACACCGGATCCTTAACCCACTGAGCGAGGCCAGGGATCTAACGCACATCCTCATGGACACTAGTCGGGTTCGTTAACCACTGAGCCACGATGGGAACTCCAGATGCACACATTTTTAAGACTCTTGATTTAAATTGCTAAACTGATCTCCAGATTGTACCTCCATTAGTAAAGTTTTTTTTTTTTTTAAACCATTATTTCCTTCAAGGACCCATAGGAACTTTATACTTGCTGTGTTCTATGGTGTCTGATGTCTCTAACTTCTGCATATACGGCTTTCTCATAGAGATCATGCCAAATACTGATTTCAGATCATCATAGAAAGGCTTAGTCATGATGTTTCAGGAAAGATCCCTAGGTTAGCTGAAGACCTAAGGAGGGCCTTGAAAATAAGAGCTAAACCCTACAGGATGCTCTTGATGAAGAGGTCCTCCAATTTAGCTGCACATTAGAATCTCTGCAGGGAAACTTAAAAAAAAAAAAAATACCAATGCTTGAGCCTAGACTCAGTTGGTCGGGGGCAGGACCCAGGCACTGAATTATTTAAAAAGCTCTCCAGATGAGTCTCACACGCAGTCTGGGTTGAAGACATTATGGATTGAACTTCTTTAATTAGAGGTGAGATTACCTAAATCCATCACATCTTTTTCTTTACACCTGCTGTAGGTGTCATCTTATTGCTGCCATTCAGCCATTCACTTCTTTCTTTGTGAATATGAAATGAACTATTTCAAAAAATTGGCAGTATCTAGAAATTTAGGTAAAATATATTCTTGACACTCACTTTTCTTCTTAAGTTATGCTATAGACATGCTCCTCTTATTGCTAACCCATCAATTGTCTCTCTTCGATCAGATCTCTCCTTCAAGACACTAAATATCTCTCTTTTCAAGTGATTCCACCTGCTGTTGTGTTTTACAAGTTGAGTGTGACGTAAATGTCATTGGTTCTATTTTATTGTTTTATAAGACAGCCTCAGCACCGGTCATGTTTGTTGGAAATGTGAATCTTGGTGGAGCTTGCTGAACCAGAGACTCGACTCTTTTGGAATTTTACAAGCTGTGGGAAACCTCTTAGGTAATGATTCCCAGTGTAAAACTAGGCAAGGCATTTGATAAAGTTGCTTTGCAGTAGCACGTTCTTGAATTTTTACCAGTTCATTCAAAACAAAATACAAAGGGCTAATCTCCCTACAAAAAGATACTTAATTGTACGTTATAAGTTAAAGAAACAAAACAGGAGTTCCTGTCTTAGCTCAGTGGTTCTCAAAGAACTCCAGGGATTGGAGTTCCCATCATGGCTCAGCAGTAACAAACCTGACTAGTATCCATGAGGATGCGGGTTCGATCCCTGGCCTTGATCAGTGGGTTAAGGATCTGGCATTGCCGTGAGCTGTGGTGTAGGTCGCAGACACCTCTCGGATCCTGCATTGTTGTGACTGTGGTGTAGGCCGGCAGCTATAGCTCCAATTAGACCCCTAGCCTGGGAACCTCCATATGCTGAGGATGTGGCCCTAGAAAAAGACACACACAAAAAAGAAACGAAACAAATTGACAGTGGCCTATGGTCACTGATAGCTCATTAATAAATCAGATTTATAAACCATCTTTATAATGGCATAAGGGAATATGTACTCTTAACAAATTTTGATGAAAATGTAAATTAGAACCATTTTGAAAAGCAATGGCAGTATTTACTGAAATTAAAAATGGCTATCTCCTTTGACCCAGAAATTCCATATCTAGGAAATTACTTTATGGATAGTCTTATAAATCTATGCCAAGACATATATACGAGAGTATTCATTTGAGCTTTGTGTGTAAGACAGAGCATTGGTAACAAACTGCATGTTCATCAGTGGTGGACTGACTGTATAAATACGGCACATCCGTCCAGCTGCTAAAAGTGTGTGTCAGAGTGGTACGTATAGACATGGAAATACTCCCGTGATGCAAAATTGAGCAAAATAAGCAAGCTATAGAAGTGTCTCTCGGGCTGCCTTTGTATAAATGTAAACGTAAATGTCCATGGACAGAGGAAGGGATAGAGTAGATGTGGTTCCCTGGTGGCCTAGTGGTTAAGGACTCCGCATTGTCGCTGCTGTGGCTCGGGTTACTTCTGTGGATTGGGTTAGGTACCTGGTCAGGGAAGTTCTGCGTGCCATGGGTTTGGCCAAAAAAGAGATGTGGTGCATATATGCAATGGAATTTTGTTACCCAGCCATTAAAAAAGAATGAACGAATCCCATTTATAGCAACATACATGGTCCTAGAGACCTGGATCATTCTAAGTCAGGTAAGTCAGAAAATTAGACAAAGACAGATATCTTAAGATGTCACTTACATGGGGAATCTAATAATATGAATTCATTTACAAACCAGAAATAGACTCACATATTTTGAAAACAAACTTATCACTACTGAAGGAAAAATGTTGGGGGCAGGGATAAATTAGATATTTGGAATTAACATATACACGCTAGTAGATACAAAATAAATAAGCACCAAGGACCTACTGTGTAACATAGGAAACTCTCCTCAGGATTCTGTAGTAGCCTTTATAGAAAAAGAATCTGAAAAAGAATGACTGTATGGATGGATGTGTATAACTGAATCACACTGCTGTACACCTGAAAGTGACATCTTATAAGGCAACTGTACTCCAATTTAAAACATCATAATGTGCTTTTGTGTCCTTTTTAAGGAAAGATAAGTGAGAAACTGTTAATAATTTCTATCTTTGATATGCAAAGAGTTGGAGAAGAAGAGACTTGCACATTTTAATTTTATACCTTTATGTGTTTTTTTTTGGATTTTCCTTTCTTTTCTTTCTTTTTTTGGGTGGGGGCCACACCTGTGGCACATGGAAGTTCCCAGGCGAGGAGTCAAATCAGAGCTCCAGTTGCCGGCCTACACCACAGCCAGAGCAATGCCAGATCCAAGTTGAGTCTGTGACCTACACCACAGCTCATGGCAATGCTGGATCCTTAACCCACTGAACGGGGCCAGGGATTGAACCCAGGTCCTCATGGGTACTAGTCGGGTTCGTTACCACTGAGCTACAACGGGAACTCCATTTTTTGGCCTTTTAAACTGTGTTGATATGTTAGTTCTCTTTAAAAAATTATGACAGTTGTGGAATCTGCTGAATCACTTGCAATTTGAAAAAAAAAAAAGGGGTGAGAGAGTCTAAGAAAATGCTTGACAAATATTTTTGAGGGGTTAATGAGGAAGAACGCCACATTTGATGTTAAGCGGTCTGGCACAGCATTCCCCTTGAGCTGATTGTTCTTCAAAGCGTGTTTCTAAAGTGATCCTCCAGTGGGTGTACAAGAGTTGATTATATTATTCTGCAGTTTGTTGTTGCTGGTATATTTAAAATATTTCCTCGAAAAAAAAGTTACCCTCCTATGTGTCAAACCATTTAGTGATTTGGAAAAGGAAGTTAGAGTGGGTGAACAGATTTTTTATCCCTCTTCTTTGTTCTCTTGCCTTCGGTATATCATAAGTTGTAGGGAAATATCAAATGGAGTGGTTTGGCATTGGCGTCCTTCTCATTGTTTTAATTGCAGTCTGTCTCACAAATATTCAGATACCTAGAGAAAAAAACAACAGATTTTTACACGAATGTCCCGTCGACTCTTAAAAGGTAGTGTTTCAAAAAATACACCAACCAAGCTGCTCATCTCTAATGCCAGCCTTGCTCCCCTTCCTCTCCCTCTCCCCCCCGCCATGTTTCTTCCAACCCCATGACCTCCTCAGCAGTGTTCTCTAGGCCAAGTTTCCTTTCCATACTACTGCCCTGGCCCTGTACGAACACGTGCCTAGATTTGGGAACAGAAGTTTTTGCCATTTCCTACTGATCTATTTTGCAAAACCTGCTAGTTATCACTTCCCTATAATGCCATTTTATCCTGGTGCTTCTAACTCTGTATCAACAGAGCCCCCCCCCACCCCCCGTGAGGTTGAGCCCACACTGCTTAGTCTGTATTCAAATTCATTCTAGAGCCAAGAAGTCTTTCTTCATTGAACCCAGAACTCCCACTTCCTGCATATACACACATACTTGTAGATCGTTCCTCTTGGGTCACTGGGTTTGGATTTCATGGTACTATGAACTTAGTGATGTTTTTAATGATTATCTAAATGATGTGGTGTAAATTTATATGAACATGTGTGCACACAGAGTACACAAAGACATTATTAAGATTTATTTACCAAAAAGAGACCCAGTTATCCAAAAGAGACTGTTTGAATCAGAGGAGACTGAAATACCAATAGATGGTATTTTTAAATCCTTTCCTTCCCTTTTTTGACTACGATTAAGATGTCATCATGACATCAGCTGCAGAAAGTAGGTCAGCTATAGAAATTGCAACTTCTTTACCTAATTGTGGAATTCTATGTAAATTTTCTGTCCTTACACAGACCTGCTTTTGAACAGCTGCTGGAGGGGAGTGGCTCTGCCTTGTTTCTTTGGTGTCCCCCAGGACCACGTGTCCTTCTGAGAACAGTTCGTTGTCTGGACGTCTAGTTTCAGAACCTAGGCCTTTATAGGCTCTAACAGGTACTTACAGGGTCATACAACTCACCCTAAGGAGCATGTGCGAACCTGCAAGGTCTTGGGCCAAGCGGGTAGAGTTATTGGTAGCTTATGAAGCCATGGTCCTTTCCCATGTACAGCTTGTGGAGCTGCCTTTAGAGACCAGGCCAATGCTCGCTGCCTTCCGGGTGTATTTACTGTCTTTGGAGTCAATCTCAGCCGTCATCTGTATTAGGGAAGCCCTCATTTTCTCAACCATAGAATTAAAAGGATTAGATTGGGGTCTGAACAGTTAGCAATGGAGTCCAAAAGCTACTTTCAGTATTACAAAAAGCCCAGTAGAAGTTGTATACTTACCTTCATTCTCGCTACGTTGCTTATTACAGAGTAAATGCAATTTGTTAGAAATTTTCAGGGATGGAGTTCATAGAGGGAAATTAATTAAAAGGGTCCATGATGGAGCCTAGTTTGTCTTTATGTCCTTTCCAGGCCCCTTTAACAGTCTTTAATTCAGCCCAGGTTGTCCATGAACTTGATAGTCTGGGCAAGATACTCTCATTCCACCTGCTGTTTTTTCTTTTAAGAGCCTAAGTATAGCCTTAGCATTTGGGCAATGCCTCAGTAATGGGTGAATACCTGACTCGATTTTTAACAGTGTCACCTACCTATCTTGAATCTTAAGTCCTCTGAGTCTGAACCCAGAAGGTTGGTAAGTGCTTTTCCTTCTTCCCTCTTTCCTTCCTTCTTTCTCTTTATTTCTTACTTTCAGTTTGGACCCGTAAGTGTAAATTTTCTGTTTGTTTTTATTTTCTAGGTCTCTCCTCTCTGTTCTGTGTATGCATCTTCTTGTGTCTTTCCCTGAAACTATCCGTGTTTTTCTCTCTTCCATGTTCTGGGCTCAAGTTCATCAACTTGGTAGCCATAAAATCCACTTGTTTTCTTCTTTTAAAATGCCAACAGTTATCTGGATATCAAGTATGAGCAATGCACCAGCCACTGGCAGATGGCTATATTAGGCTGTGCTTCTTACAGCCCTCCCTATAGTTATTTCCAGTGATTTTATAAATGCATACTAGCTAATAAAGTACAATTAACATTTAATAATAAAAAATGTAAGAAGTCGCTTGTACCTCCCTCACCGTAATGATAAGCAAAGCCTTTTATGTCATGATGTCTTAACAGTTAGCTGCGCGAGTGCTAAATGTTGCTTTTAATTAAACAATAAAGAATGCAACACCCTTTCTGGTATCCTTATAAATTTTGATGTGATACAACAACTTGATTCTTTAAAAATTAATTGCCTAGGAGTATGTTTAAGTAGTATTGATTATGTTAGTACCTCGTGTTGCTCTGTGATACTTAACCCAACATTTAAAATATCTTTTTTCCATTATATGTTGTGATGCAAGAATAAAAGCAAAGTACAAAACAAATAGGCACTTGAATTCTAATAGCAATAAGCAATAAATGTCAGGCATCTGGAAATTATGGTTGCAATTTCATCAGAGTACACTTTGTTCTTCTATTATGCCTGCATGAATTTTGCTACAGGCAAAATCTATTACAGATAACAGTTAAGAACCTTTCTAATCTACACAGATAGTCATGGCAAAATGTTGGAAAACTAAATGTTGGAAAATGTAATATTGCAGGGGAAAATTGACACTTGTAGAAAATAATGTGGGCCCATTTAGAACCACAAATGGTAATCATTTCTTTAAGATCATAGTGTGGTAGAGGTTTCTGAGCTGGGTGACCCAGTTGAAGGACACAGCCCTGGGAATGAATCCTGTGCTGCTGCCTGGGGTGTGCATGTGCAGGTAGATGCTTATCTGTAAACGGAGGGGTGGGGTGTGTGCTTAATGATCGCCGCCTGAAATTATAATTACAAAGTCAGATCACACGTGAGAAGCCCAGGCTTTTTCCACTGCCCTTGGGTACACTGGAGAGGACTGTTTCTATTCTGGGGCCAGTGGACTCCCCTCCGGAGAAAGATTAATTAGTATTCACCACTCTTGATGGCACATAGTGACCCTGGATAGTTCCTTGGTAAATTTACTAACTGAGCTTTCAGGAAATTGGCTCCCGGCGATTAACTTGGGTAAATGTCTTTTTTTGCACTTAACTCCAGCTTAACCCGCATATTCTAGGTCTCGGAGTGTTAGAACTCGAGTTTGAAGGTGTGGAGTCTGCCATTTACGTTATTACCCTCATCCTCTTTATTTTTCACATCCCTTCAATACAGATGAAGCACTACCACCTAGATTACTTATGTATTGCTGTATAACCAATTACCTCCAAATTCAGCCACTTAAAGCAACAGATGTTTATTATCTCAATTTCTGTAGGTCAGGGATTTGGGAGCAGCTTAGATGATTGTTTTGACTAAGGATTTCTTATGAAGTTACAGGCAAGATACAGCCAGGGCTGTAGTCCACTAAAAATGTGATGTCAGGCTAGGGGATGGAGGATCCTCTTCCAAAAGGATTTTTGTTGGCATGAGTTCTCAATTCTCACCTGGCAGGAGGCTTCCATTTGTTGTCATGTGAGTCTTTCTGCCCAACTACTCGAGTACATCTGCTGCATGGCGGCTCGTTTCTCCAAGAGCAATTGATGCAAAAGAGAGGAAGGAAGCTGCAGTGCCTTTTATGACCTCACCTGAGATGTCACTCACTGTCACTTAGGTCATCTTCTTTTATTAAAAATGAGTCACTGGGTCCTGCTCATATTGAAGGGGAGAACTAAATTCTGCCTCTTGAAGGGAGGCACATCAAAGAATTTGTGGATGTATTTTAAAACTACCATACCACTCAAACAGGGCACCCTAGAATGGGCTCCCAGGACAGACTTGTTTTCCAGGCCTGCCCAAGTTTATAACTGTATCTTCTCTAGAGGCCAGTCCATGTTAGGCAAATACCTGGTGCTCAATAAATAAGCACAGGATGCTGATGAGTGTGGTATGTGAGAGCAGAGCTTCAGTTCAAAGGAGCCAAGAGGTCTTAGGTTCAAATTCTGGCTCCACCGTTGTAAAAGCTTGGGAAATCTATTACACAGTAGGTATTCTGTGGAAAATTTTCCACATGTAGGTGTATTTTAAATGTATTTTCAGGAGAAGCTCTGTGTCCTTCTTTTCCACCGTCTTGATCTATTACTCAAGGAACAATATTAGAATGTATCTCATGAGCCTATTGTGAAGATTTAGTAAGTGAATGCATGTTGAGAATGTAGGAAGCGATAATGCAATATTGTAGGTCTTATCCTTGTGGTAGAGATAACATTTCACCTGTTCATAGGCCGCTTTTCGTTATGTTGGATAAACCAACGTGGATTCTCGTCCTCCTGACTTTCTGTTTGGCATCAAACAAGTTACTTCTTTTCTGAGCCTCACTTTTCAGACCTGTGAAATTAAGGTGTTAACCAGATCATTTCTGTGACTCTTCTCTAGCAAGAGTCTGTAATTCTATTTTCTCTTATATAGGTATAATTAAAGAGAGCAAAGATTTTCTTTTAATCTAGGTAAGTTCTAGAGGACATACCATGTTAAATCTTATGGAGAAGAACTTTTTGTCAGAAGATAAGACACCTGTGTTAGGCTTTTCTGCAAAGGAAGATGCAAGCTAATTTTTTTTTTAGTACTTATTATGTGCTCAGGTCTCCACATATGTCATCCCATTGTATACAGTTATCCCTCTGGATTTCCATTTTCTCCCTTCTACTTAGCCTATCCACCATCTAAGATCCCCACCAAAGATGAAGGTCCCAGGTCACATGTGGCTACTAAACAGCAGCAGGGAGAGTTAGATCTAGTTCTCTGTGATTGCAGTACCAGCTCCTTTCCACGCCCCCTGGTCACCTTCATTTGAGAAAAGTGTAAACTCTTGAGTGATTTAACGTCAGCTTACCCTTCCATACCTGCCAACAGTAATGCACAGGTGACCCAGGGGAAGCAGCAGTGAGGTCATTTGTGTAGCTGGTCAGCTCTGGCTGAGCCAAATGGAAGGGAATTATCTGGAGTTCTTTTAGTCCCTTTTTAAGTCCAATAGGCAGTTGTCAGCAGCAGTTATCACTGAGGCGAGGACAAGTGTCTGGAGTCTGAGAGAGAGCCCAGGAGTCAGAGGCAACAGTCCTACAACCACTGATGGCCCTAGAGACCATGCACCACAGGCATCCAGGGACTCTTCTAACTGGCATTCAGGTTGCATCAGCCCACTGCTTAAAACTCTCCAATCAGTAGTTCCCGTCGTAGCTCAGCGGAGACGAATCTGACTAGCATCCATGAGGATGCAGGTTTGCTCCCTGGCCTCGCTCAGTGGGTTAAGAATCTGGTGTTGCCATGAGCTGTGGTGTTGGTTGAAGACACAGTTCTGATCTGGCATTGCTGTGGCTGTGATGTAGGCTGGCAGCTGCAGCTCTGATTCAATCCCTAGCCTGGGAACCTCCATCTGCTGCAGGTGCGGCCCTAAAAGAGACAAAAACAAACCAACAAACAAAAACCTCTCCAATCAGGTTCTCAATCTACCTGCAAAGGAAGACTAAATTAATTTACTAAACCATGCTAGAAATCTTCATTGTGTTTATGGTTTTAACTATAAGGCTAGACTTACGTTCACGGAAGTAGTCCAGCACATTGGTATTATAGGTTGAAAGATGCAGAGAGTAAGACATATTTCCCTTTAACTAAATTCCTCTTTTCAAGGCAAGCCTAAACTAAATGTGCCTAATTGTAGCATATAACATCTTGGTCTTTAAGAAATTTTTTTCTTCTGTGTTATTTTTTGAATACCACCTCTAGATTTGGATAGCTTGTTTATTGAAAAAGGAAAGTAGGACAAGGACAGTTTTCTTAAAAATCAATATATAGAGAGAGCTAAAGCTGACAGTGATTTCCTGTCACACATGGAATAAAATCTGAAGTTCTTGCATTTCTTACCATGCTGGTGTGTTCTTCATAAGCTGGTCACAGCCCATTGCTATGACCTCACCTCCTCCTTTACTCCTCTCCAGCTGTATTTGTCTTCTTTCTGCCCCTCACTGTGCCAACTTTGTTCCCTCCTCAGGGCCTTTATACTTGCACTTCCCTCTTCTGGAAAGTGCTTCCTCCAAATCTTGGTGTGACTGTCCCCATTTAGATGTCAGGTCTTGTGTGGTCACGTAGGGATGTTCCCGAGTGCCCTACTTTCTGTGATTGTATAACAGGTAAGCCAATGGTAATTGTCTTGTTAATCTATTAATTTACTGGTTTATTGTTTCCTTCCTGGACTGATGAGCTGCAAGAGAGTAGGGATCACAGCCTGGCTCAATCATTGCTGTATCCCCAGGACTGCACAGTGCCTGGCACAGAGCAAATGCCCAATGAAGCAATGAGGCAATCTTGGCTCTGCCAGCTGCCACCTGTGTGACCTTGGGCAAGTCACTCTATTTTCATTATGTTAAATTAGGTTATAAAATCTCCTTGAATGAAGATGAAGGAAATGTATATAAAATGCTTAGATAAGTGCCAAGTTCATAGAATGTGTTTAATAATTGGAATTTTTATCCCTAAAGGCTTGAAATGTGTATATGTGTGTGTGTGCATGTGTACATGTGCATGCCCTCCCTGTGTGTGTTCATGAGCACGTATAGTCAGCACTGAATAAGTATATATTGATTGAACAAAATAAGTTTCCCAAATTATCCATTGCAGAGCTAGATCTCCAAACTAGGTCACCTGATTCCTAATTTGAGCCCTGTTACAGCTTTGGTAATTCTCAATGCCAAGCCCGCCTGAGGGCTGGGTTGGAGGAGATGGGATTTATGAGAATGGAACATTTTGAAAAGGGAATATAGGCTGGCTTTCTGGAGATGTTTTTCTAGATGTGCTGCTGCCTGTGTGAACATCGAGAAAGCTGGGTTATGTCTGTTGGCTTCTGTCATCTGATTTATAAAATAGAGATTCTAATACTGGTTTTTCCTCCTTCTTGCTAACAGAGTCTAGTTTATTACCTGCTTTGCAGCAAGTTGGGAGGCAGGGTTCTGCCCACATGTTGCGTACGATCTAGTTGGGGGGCTGTACTGTGGACAGATACTGCCAGGAATAGCACAAGACTTCATCAACTAAATGAAGTCAGAGTAGAACAATCTGAGTTCAGAATTGGGCACCATTTGTCACTGGAAGTTGTGATGGCTTAGAATGTTCTGGAAGAAAGGCTTACATTGACTCTTGAAGAGCCTCTCTGGGTGATTGTGAGAATAAGGTGGTATAAATTATATAAAATTCTTAACAACAGTATGATGGGCTCCATAGTTGTGAAGTGTTAAGATTACTACCCTCTTCCGGATCGGTACAACTCAGCCCCGAACAGTAGGTCTGTTCTATATTCTCATGCTTTATACCTTAAGCATAATGTGACTGAGAGGAAAGCCTTTCCTCCTCCGTGTTCCTAAGTACAGTGTGAGAGTGAAGCAGCGTAACTTAGGTCAGGTGGTATAAGACCATGCCTAGTTTCTGCTACTTACTAGCTGTGTGATCTTGGACGAGTTGTAACTCCTCCAAGCCTCATTTTTCTTCTGTGTATAATGGGGATATACTACCTAGCTCATAGGTTTGCTGAGTGTTACATATGAAATAGATCACTGGGTGAAAAGCTATGACATTGCTTTAATTGTCTAAATAGCCTATTTGGGTGTAGAAATATTCCAAGCAATAAACTATATACTTCCCGAGATATGGAAAATTCTTCAAAGGCAGAATCTACAATATTTAATTTTTCCATATGGTATCTGGCTAGATGAACCAGTGACATAATTATTGATTAGTCTTAACCTAATCTCCAAATGAATATTTTTCATATTTCTGCCAATGTCCCAGTGCGAATAGTTTTGTTGGTTTGTATATAAAGGGTTCTGGGTATTTTTCAAACTGGATCTTGAGGGAAATATTGATTTCTAGAATTGGCTACAACCAGTCGGTGCTTATTAGATAAAGCTGAGGATTCCCAGAAGTTTTTTTGACCATTTGTCTCAAGTGGCCCTCTCCAATTCATCCTTGGAAACATCCTGTTTATTTCTTTTATGAAAGTTATAGCTATTTAAAATTCCCTTATCTGTTTATCTGTCACTTTCTCTTAAATGCAACTAGGCTGTAAGGTTAGCAGGAATGGACTTCTTTTCATTTCTGTATCTCTTTAACCTAGAATAATTTCTAACATATGGAAGTGAGCAAGAAATATTATTAATTAATAACTGAATGCAGCCGCTGAACTTGACACGAAAAAAACAGTTCAATCCTTTATTTCCAGTTCTTCCTTTATTTCCAAGACGACTTTCCGTAGATCCAAGGGGAGATACACGTGAGCATTTCATGTTTATCTGGCTGAGCAGAGTCAACCAGCATGGCAGAGGTTTAATGCCAGTGAGTCTCATTCATACCCAAGAAACTGAGCCAAAAGAGCAATACCAAAGACCCAAGATGGTGTTCCCAATCCTGAAAACATGGAAAGAGAGGTAGCCTGTGTCCTCATTTGGACTGTGGTCAGTTATTACAGTCCCCCTTTGCTGGTTTTCTTTTCTTTCAATAGAGCATATCCCCTCCATAGTGTAATGGCTTTTAAAAGTTAACTGTTTCTTCTTTGAGGTCAAACTATAGGAAGAATGTTAAGTTCTCCGCCACCAAGGTTTTAAGGGCGTGAGCTGGAATGTGCAGTGACTAAATGCTGCCGGGATGAGGTCCCCCTCAGGCAAGAGCATCCCCTTCCCCACTGCCTTCGTGGCATGTAGCCCTTGGGACCAATCAGGCCTTTCTTGAGGATTTGCGCTCTGTTTAGTCCTATTAATTCTTAGTTTGCAGTTAGTTATGGTGGTAACGTATATTCATGCAAAATTCTTTCTTGAGTCGAATTATTCAAGGTAATATTCAAAGAGTTGCTCTGAATCCTTATTGTGATATCATCTTGAATGAGAATGGTTAATCTGAATAGCTGTTCAGAGGTGTTGATTATGGATTGAAGTTTTATATTTTTATGTTAATTTCAGGTAAGCCCTTTTTCTGCACTTACTTGACATTAACATACCTGGATGTTTGTAAAATTCTGGTGACTGTATTTTTACACGCACACAAAGTTCCAGTGCAGGTCGGTATTTTTCACCACCCAAAAGACTTGAGTATGTTGTAAATATTACAGAAAGGGCAGCGTTCTAGTCCAGCGGTCCTCCTGCAGATTTATTTTCTGTGAACCCCGGATCTAAGCTTTGTAATGTGCCCCCCCAGTCTCTACCTTGTCTATCACCTCAGGCCGTATTCAGTATTTCCTCACTTAAAAATCCATACAGCTTTGGATGATCACATGTCTACCCACAGTGGTCCTTTGGGCGTCCCTTTGATCCTTTTGATTTAGGAGCCATTAGAAGTGGAAAAGGCCCGTGATCCCTATAAAACAGCAGTGTCCAGACTCGTTTTTGTTGACTGACTGTGTCCAAGTCAAAACACCTGGGGCTCTTTAAAAACATGCAGTTCTGGGGAGTCCAGTCCCCAGAAATTCCAATGTAGAATGATTGGGGTCTGATCTTGCAATCTGTGATTTTAAAAATCTGATGCTAAGTTGGATTTGGGAACAGACAGCCCGTAGCATAACACACCGATTTCATAGTAAACTGAGATCCACCAAGGATGGAGGAAACACACCTGAACACAGAGTTAGGTAGTGGCCCAGCACCTATGTCGTCAGTCTTTCATCCAGATTTCATCCCCATCCTTTAATTATGATGTCGGTATAACAATAACAACTCTGTTCACAACCACACTCAACAGGTACACCAGCTGTGTGCGTTTTTTGTCCTGCCTCATTTTCTCGCATCCTCCTAAGAACACTTAGGAGGTACGCCTTCTCCGCTTCCCAGAATACTCAGGCCTCACAGAACCTCCTTGTATAACCAAGTGCCTTTAATGGCGTGTCTGAGTGTTTCCCAGTGACAGTGTGAACGGCTGCGTCGGGGGACTGTTAATAATTTCCACTGGGAAACCGATCCTGGAGGGTTTCAGTGCCCATGATTTGGAGCAAGAAGGTTATAGACATAAATGGGAGGGGAAAAGGCATCTTTAAACCATCTATGGCTAATGGTTGCTCAGAAGTCTTCTCTTTTCTTCTGGGGCTCCCAGAATTGATCATCCCTGCTTTGTTTTAATTAGAAGCTGAAACTTTCTTGGTTAGTCTCAAGGGGGCAAATTCTCAATGGTACAATAATTTCCAGATCCCATCAAAACACCCCTCCCCTCCAAAAAAAAAAAACCTCTCAAAAGACTCCACATTTAATAGATGTGTTATGGACTCCTAAAAACAAAGCGTGAAACTCCCCAGTGTACTTTCCTGATCAGGCTTCTGGGAGGCATAGGATTCCCTGAGTTCGATTTTCTCTTTTTCTTTTTTGGTAGCTGAGCCTTGAACTTGTGCAGCAGCGACCCAAGCTGCTGCAGTGACAATGCTGGATCCTTAACCCGCTGCGCCACAAGGGAACTTCCTAGATTTTCTAGTAGGGAAGCCAGAGAAAGGTTTTAGGATAGTTTTTCCTTTGTGCATGTGAGTAAAGAGGCGGGCTTAGTGGAAGACGAGAACTTGCTTTTACGTGTGCCTGTGTGTGTGCCTGTGACCAAATATTCTCTCTTCTCTCCAGAACTTTCCCTTCTCTCAGGATGTCTGTGGCTGCTTTCCTGGTGGGGACCAGGGAGCAAGCCAGCAGATCTACCCAGACTTTCAAAGTTCTGAGGGTTAGGCTGTCTTCCCTCTGCTCAGCTGACTTATCTTGAATCCTCAAGTAACTCATTCCATCTTTGATTTTCTCCAGTTCTCAAGACAGGTGTTTCGTTTTGTTTTCCTTTTAGTTAGTTCTAGTTTTTCTTATTATCAAAAGAATCCATGTACTATAGGCTTTCTTGTTTAAGTTCACAGCAGAAGTGAGCAGAAAACAGGGAGGTCGCACATACCCCTGTACCCTCACCGCCCCCCAAACAAAGCACACAGCCTCCCCCATTATCAATATCCAGCACCAGAAGTACATTTGTTACAATCGATGGACCAACATTGACACGTTATCACCTGAAGTCCGCAGTTTACATTTGAGTTCACACTTGGTGTTGGATGTAATACACATTTTTATTGTAAGCACTTTGAAATATTAAATAAAAACACTCAAAAACTGAAGAAAATTAGAAGCAGCTGTAATCCTACATCCAAATTTAAATACTGATAACATTTCGGGGAGCTCCTGTCGTGACTCAGAGGAAATGAATCTGACTAGCATCCATGAGGACGCAGGTTCGATCCCTGGCCTCGTTCAGTGGGCTAAGGATCCAGCTTTGCCGTGAGCTGTGGTGTAGGCCAAAGATGTGGCTTGCATCTGGTGTTGCTGTGGTTGTGGTGCAGGCCAGAGGCTACAGCTCAGATTTGACCCCTAGCCCAGGAACCTCCATATCCCTCGAATTCGGCCTTAAAAAGACAAAAAACAAATAAACACTCTGACTATATACTCCACTCTTGTGTGTGTGTGTGTGTGTGTGTGTGTGTGTGTGTGTTCTTTTTCCTTATCAAAACCAAACTGGGAATGCTGCCTTTGCCATGCTCTTCCACTAATACAGACCTTGAAAATCTTTTGACATTCTTCACTATTCTAACAAATGATTTTTCATGACTGCAGTTTCACATTGACTGTTAAATCATGTTGTATCTGACCACAAATTATTATAAACGCTGATGGCATGAACCTCCTCTGTGCACTTTTTCCTTCCTCAGCACAGCTTCCTTGGGGAGGAAGTGCCATGTCAAAGGACCCCATACTGTCAGACTCTCTTTACAGCGAAAGCCAGACCAGCCTCGGGAAAGGCTCTCGATGTGCACCTCTGCCTGCAAAGTGTGAAACTGCCTCTTTATCTACAGACTTGTCCAAATTAGACATTTATGTATTTATTTTGCTTTTTAAGGCTGCACCTGCAACTTGCAGCATATGAAAGTTCCCAGGCTAGGGGTCGAATCAGAGCTACAGCTGCTGGCCTCCACCACAGCCACAGCAACACCAGGTCCAGGCCACACCTGCAACCTACACCACAGCTCACGGCAACACTGGATCCTTAAGCCACTGAGTGAGGCCAGGGGTCGAATCCGCATTCTCATGGATACTAGTCAGGTTCATTGCTGCTGAGCCATAATGGGAACTCGCCCCAAATTAGATATTTAAATTAAAAAATGTATATGATAAAAATAATTAAAAATGTACTGTCTCAATTATAAATAAAGGGAACACATGATGTCTCTTTTTCTACCTGTCCCCAAATATCTAGTGATTTAAATGAACCCATTTAATAAGCACCTCTAACACTATTCTAATTGTTGGGACCATTAAATAGGTATTTAAGCCATTTTCTGTCCTCAAGAATTTCATTCATTAAAGCAGAGATAAATGCGTAAATAACTAAGTTAGGTGATGTGTCAAATTCTTTGCATATGATTGGTGCCCAATAATAATTTATTTCAATGGATGCCTAGATGAAGAGGACCCATGGCTGGTGGAATTTGCAAAGGAGAAAGTCATCAGTTTTTCCTGAGGGTGGTGAGTAGAGTCTTCCAAGTGGAGATGACTTTCCATCCATTCAGTCTCCAGCCACACAGCTACCAGACGCTCTTCTAGGTATTGGTGACACGGTGGTGGTCGAGCCCAGCAGAGCTCTTGACCTTGTGCAGCTTCCCTTAAGAGCAGGGGAGACAGGCAACAAACAAGAAAACAAAAACAACGGCATGCCAGGTCAGGCACTTAACAGTGATGTGAAAAAAATAAGGCAAATGAGGGAGCTAAGGAGGGGCTATGCGGGGTGAGGTGCTCTTGCAGCTGACTTAAAAGATAAGTAGGTTTTTGTCAGGCTGAGATGAGAAGAGCATCTGGGAAGGTGTAGGAGCCTGAGCAAAGCCACAGGTGGGCGATGTGGTCCAGGGAGCTATGGAGGGCACGGCCGGCCTGGGGGCCAAGGGGGGATCAAGGAAGCAGGCCAGTGGGGGGGAGACCTAGGTGAACAGGGCAGGTGGCAAAAGGTTTGTCAGGATGCCTCCTCAGCAGACAGACTGACCAGCAAAATTGGCTCTTCTCTTTTCGCCTCTATTTCCTGCTCAGGAGGCCAAAGAGAAATTTGCTTTGATTACTAGCCTAGGGTGCCTCCCGGAATGGTATGAGGAAATATCTCAGATAGTTTTTCTATGTGTTCCTTTGTGGCTTCCCTCTTCCTGACACCAATCAGTAGTTTCAAAAGCCCAGCCCGTCTCTGGCGTGTTTTGGACCTTCAGAAAAGTGAGGCAGAGTGAGGTAAGTCGCGGGGTGATAAAATGCACGACACCCAGTTCAGTGTCTCTCTTTCAGATAAACAGGGAATTTTTTTTTGTTTTTTTTTTTTTAGTGTAGGTGGTACACCCCAAATATTGCATGTTTAACTGCACGTCACATTTAATGGGGTGTCCATATCTTCACTGCTAAACCTGGCCGAAAAGCTGGAGCTGGATGCCTGTGTCATCTCACAAGGGCTCCGAGAGCCACGGAGGGAGCGTTGGAGAAGAACCCTTGTCCTGTCTTGGTTTGACTTCTCCCGGGACTGATTAAATGATGGACCACATAGCTTCTTCCTTCTGAGAAGCCAGGAAGATGGTGGCTGATGCATAGTCAGCTGAAATAGCTGGGCATCAGGGCACTTTGGGCGACTTCTGCGAGGGGAGCTGGAAGGGAAGGCCCTCGTCAGGGTCGTGCCCTGGGAGGTGGGCAGTGGTGGGGCTCCAGACGTCACAGCTGCATTTCTTTGGAACTGAGCGTGCTCGAAGGGGAAGAGTACCCTGCTTGCCTGTCCCCTTTGCTCAGGACCATCCTGATTTACAACTCCTGGCCCAGAATGGTGCCACCTTTCACCCTCACGCGTATCCTGGTTTTAGATGATAAAGGACACGGCCATTCTGTGAGGTGGCCAGAGAGTCCAGAGCATTTGGCCGCACACTTACAGGCGGGGGCTGTGCCATGGCCTCGCAGGGCCTCCCTTTCTTCATTTGCGAATGAGGGGCATTGAGCAAAACTCTCAGCTCTCTTCCTAGCGTCCACACTGTATTGTTAATATATGACTTTGGGCAGAGTTAACATAGGAGGATGTTTGTTTACCCTCCGTTGGAGAACGATGTGTATTCCAGTTCTTTATGTCCCCTGTTTGTTCAGGCTAGCAGAGTTCTGGTAGTTTCCAAAAACCTTTGAAGAGCGAAAACGTAAAACTAGTATTTCGTCCTTGGGTTATGACGACCACGTGCTAAACAGAGCCTTAAATAAATGCAGCTTCAGTTAATAAAGACTCACAAGTGACATTGGCTCATTTGGGCCCAATTGCATAAGCAAATTTTTAGACTTAATAAAAAAAAAAGTAGTTGCGCAAGTGGTGGCAGAGTGCTGTGAAATGTCCACTTTCTCACTCCTCTCTCAGGACCACACTGCTCCCCCAAATCAGTTGTAAGTCCTTCCAGACCTTGTAAATGTAGGCTGTTTTCATCTTAATTTATGTACATACACATCTAATTTTTAAAACTCCAAAATTATATTTTTAGTTTTTTAGTACATTGCTAATAATATTTCTGAGCCATTCTTTCCTATCATTAATTATGGATCTACCTCATTCTTTCTTTCTTTTTTTCTTTAGCTGTATGGTATTCATAGTATGAAAATATATCTAAATAATAGTTTATCGATAGACATTTAGGTTGTTTCCAATTATCTGCTATAATAAGTAATGCTGCAATGAGTATAATAATTTCTAAAAGTGGAGTCATTGATTTTAAGAGTTGCTGCTAAAGTTTTCTTTAAAAGACTCTTAGGATTTGCATGTCAAATTAAAGGCACTTTTTTGCATCTTGAAGAGAAGTTTTACATGGAGGCAAGAGTTCAAGGTGTTGGTTCTTCCTGAAATTTAGCTCTAACAAGCCTTTTTTTTTTCACCCCCAGCAGTTGCTTGACCTGTGCAATTGGGTCGAAGCTAGACCAAATTAAATCTTACTTATGTAGAAACTTGGTCTCCATGACCTTGCATTTATCTAGGGAGTGATTTATTGGTGTAGGCTGCAGTCCAGCTATGAATGACTCTGATGGGAGAACATACTTATCCCTCCATCTATAGAAGCTGAATTAGGCTTACTGGGATTAACTGAGACTGAAGGAGTTGTTCATCTACTTTAATTATCCTTCCAATGGGAGCTTTTTCCCAGACTGGATTTTGGATCAGGAGAAGAATGGAGGCTAGAGGGAGTGACAGAACAGCTTGGTTAAGATCTTATAGAAACGCACTTATAAGGGAAGGCTGTAGCCTAATGTAGGTAGATAAGATTTTATTTTATTTCAAGGGAAAGGCCGTATATTAAAAAAAAAAAAATGCATCTTATAAACTTTGAGTAATTTGGCTTGCTCACGAAATTATTTTTCCGAGGAATCACATTAAAAGTCAGAACAAAGAAAGGAATGGTTTTCCTTGCTGCAAAACAAACCAGGCTGTCCCATAATGAAACTTACAGCCATCAAGCCAAAGTTAACAAAAGGATGAAGGCTAGGACAGTTGAGGGAACTGGAGAGCTGAAGACAAAGGCTGGACAAAATGGCCCTGGAGCTATCATTGTGTTCTCTGCTTCCCTCTAGTGGCCATGTGAGGGAGTTGGGTGTAAACACGTCTCAAGGTCATCCTTACATAACCAGACTGCAGAAGAGAGAAAGGTTGGCATTATTAGGTAGTCCTTAAAACTGCCCATTTTGTCAATACCCTGATGAGTGATGAGGGAACAGATGTTTTGTATAGAAAACAGAGAACAGCCCAGCGCGTACTGCTGTGCGGCTACTTAATGGTAGAAAGGAAATATGGGATACAGGACATTCCTTACATTTGATTCAGTGTGACATATGTATACACAGCTTTGACTTTGTGTGCAGCCAGATTTTGTGTGCAGCATTGAAGATACAAGGAGTAATTAAACACAACCCCTGTCCTTGGGGAGATCACGGTGCAGAGGGCAGGGCCCAAACAAATAGCGAGTGAGTCTAGGAACAGTGATATAAGAGGCATTTGACAAGACATTTGTTCTTGATAGTATTTCTCAACCTAGAACAAGATTACTCACTGAGCATTTCCATTTGTTCCAAAAAGGGACAACGTTTTCTTGTTCTCTATAGAGATGATGGTACAGGGAATGGATAAAGTTTTCCTTTCTTCTCTTTTTTTTTTTTTGTAAAACACTGAATTTGGACTGCTGAGGTGGCACAACTATGACAGCTCAAAGTTTCAGGGTTGGTTTGAAGATGAAAGCCAACCTGTGTACATGAGTTCTTTATTCCTTTGCTAAATAAATTCCTCTGTGAACGATGGGAAATAAAAAGCTCTACCGGGGGAGGCAGCACCATCAAAGACGGCCACTCCCTCCCCCCCACCCCCATCTGTGTAGAGCTGTACCTAGCGCTCCGCTCTTAGCTCCTTAGGGAAACCTTTTCTAGACTCCTCCCCATCATCCAAACTTCTTTAGGAAGTTTCTTTATTTAGAGATACGTAGGCCTTGCTAAGGGCCAGATTTTGTGCGAAGCATTGAAGATACAGGGAGGGGTCGGATATGACCTCTGTCCCCGTGTAGAGGACAGGGTTCAAACAAACAGCAAGTTAGACTAGGAAGAGTGTTATCAGAGGCATTCGACAAGACATCTCTCCCAAGTACTTTGCCAGCAGCTTTTATGAACTGCATCATTAAGAACTAATTTTCTAGGAGTTCCCGTCGTAGTTCAGTGGTTAACGAACCCGACTAGGAACCATGAGGTTGTGGGTTTGATCCCTGGCCTCGCTCCGTGGGTTAAGGATCCGGTGCGGCTGTGAGCTGTGGTGTAGGTCCCAGGCGTAGCTTGGATCTGGCGTTGCTGTGGCTACGGTGTAGGCCTGTGGCTACAGTTTGGATTCGACCCCTCGCCTGGGAACCTCCATATGCTGCGGGTGCAGCTCTAGAAAGACAAAAAAAACCAAATCAAACAAACAAACAAAATTTTCCATTCTTTGCCTTAACTAAGAAGCCAGAGAGGGCCTAAGGAAGCGAGGGGAATGAAAGGGGTGGGGATTCCACCTTTAGTGTTTAGAGTAACACAAATGTAATATGTGCGGATTAGGGAAGCTACCCTTCCCTTAATCTGGAACTTATTAGAAGATCAAGGACTCGTGGTTATTTTGTTTTTGTCTGGCTAGTATCCATTCGCTTGTTTTCCTCTATCCCCACTGGATTTTAGGTGGACAGCCACCCTCCCACCCCCCTCTTTCTCCATGGCTTTAGAGTTCAGATCTCTCCTGCGTGTAAACCATGACTGTCCACTCCGAGTTTGACATCCTCAGGCTACTATGGTAAGTTCAGGGAAGGGCACAAGGCCTGGGCTGGACCCATCAGGGCAAATGGACTCCATGCTGGGACTTCTGTTGAAGCTATTGGGGGAAAGCATACTTTCTCTTGTGTGAGAGTCAAGAAGCTGAGATACAGGCCAGCATCTCTTGCCATCTCACCACCACGAAGGGGGATATTATCTAAGATTTCAGCCATTCTAGACGAGAGAAGAGAAATCGGTGCTGGCATTTCATGACGTTGTGTGAACACCTGGATCCAGTCCTTTTTGAAGCTTCCTATATCCATGAACTTTTCAGTTATCTGAGCTAATCTCTTTATTTTTGGCTCTTGCTCAAGCCACTGGTTCTCAGAGCTTGTTAACATACAGATCGCTGAAGGTCTCTTTGCGGCTCAGCGGTGTAAGAACTGACTAGCATCCATGAGGATATGGGTCAGGAACCCTGGCCTTGCTCAGTGGGTTGAGGGATCTGGCATTGCTGCAAGCTATGGCCTAGGTGGCAGATGCAGCTAGGATCTGGTATTGCTGTGGCCGTGGTGTAGGTTGGCGGCTAAGGCTCTGATGCTACTCATGGCCTAGGAACCTCCATGTGCCAACAGTGTGGCCCTAAAAAAGCCAAAAAAAAAAAAAAAAAAAAAAAAAAAAAGAGAGAGATAGCTGTGCCCCACCTAGATGCAGGTCTAGGGTATTGACTAAAAACTTACAGTTCAGTAAACCAGGTAGAATGGAAAAAGTAAAAATCATTTAATTCTCTTACTCTATAAAAAATAAAAATAAAAACTTAGGAGTTCAAGCAGTTTCCAGGAGAGGCCGATGCTGCTGGTTCAGAGACCAGACTTTAAGAACCATGGGCTTATTGTAAGCCTTTTTTGTCCTCTGCTGATTATGACTAAAACTGCCCTGACTGAGACCAGAAGATCTTTTCTAGATGAGAAAGACCCTCATTCTTGGAAGATTTACTAGAATAAGAGAAAATAAGGTGTTTGGGAACTTGTCAATAAGCACTTTGAAAAAATGACGTGACCCTACCTCATGACTGCATAGGACCAATTTGAAATTTTCTTAAGGTTGTTGTCACACTGTTTGGACTCGTACCTGAGCCTTTTGTGTGGCTAAAGGCAAGGCCAGTAGCGTATATGACAAATGAACAAAAACAGAGGGACTAATACGTGTTTTGTCAAAGACTTAAAACCTGTGCCTTGAGAAAATGCACCTTTTTCACTCTGATCCAGTCTGTCAACAACATGCTTTTCATGAGAAACATCAAAGCCCTTTTATCTGCAAATTTCATTTTTTTTTGAATCCCTTAATCTACACCGTTGACAAAAATTTCTGTCAAGTGCCTCAAACCATTGTATTAACAAATTTTGTTTTGTCAATCATGATTTAGCCTGCTCACAAATGCATCTTATAGTATTCTGCTCCCTCCTGCAGGAAGAATACCTAACAGGCAATGCCTCAATCTCAATATTGAAAGCAAGGGAAGAGGGAAAGTAAGAGGGCTGTCAAGCCTGTTCATTCAGCACATCTATAGGATGTCCCTGTGCATCTTAAATAAAGGCAGCTCACCTGAAGCCCTCCCTGAGTGATGCAAGCCGCCGCGAGGGCAAGGATATTGCAGCTGGTCAAATCTCACAGTGCTGTTCTTGTTTTCCAGTTGGGTCTCTTATCTGCGAGTCATAGCCTTTTCTGTCCTTACCTCTGAGACTCCTTACGGTGGCCTGTGTCCTGGTGGCTTTTATGAGAGTGTCACCATTCGCAGTTTTCCCAAGATTGCAAATTCAGGAGGATGG
The DNA here is from genome assembly GCF_054392235.1 of Sus scrofa. NCBI lineage: Eukaryota > Metazoa > Chordata > Mammalia > Artiodactyla > Suidae > Sus > Sus scrofa. Next base: position 34,503,593 of record NC_139388.1, read on the forward strand.
CATGTCTGTTGCGATGTCTTCAGATTTCAGTGTGGCTTGGCTTTGGTTATCCCACCATTAAAGTAAGGGATGGTCATTGCTGTTTTCCAAAGATGCTGTAAAAACATCTGGATATTTCTGCTCAAGCCAATGCTATGACGGGTAATCTCAAGTTTGAGATGTCTATTTTCTGCCTAGCTTATTCCTGAATTCTTGATAACACCATGACGAGAAAGTTGGATTTCCTGATCATCTCTGATATGTTAAACTGGTATGTTTTCTTATGTACTTCAAAACAAATCAGTCATAAATAGATGCCACCAATTCAAATTATGGTGGATGCTCCTGTGGCAAATTTGCAGATGTCTGTGTATCTTGTAGGAGAATGGACCACTTCTGCTTTAGACGAGGATGAAGAATATGCCTGGTTAAATCGTGAGTGATCTGAGTTTGGTTCTGATTTCATCTCATCATGGCCATTTGACCTTGAGCAAGTCATTGGACATCTCTGTGCTCTGACATCTCCTTGTCTGTACGGTGGAGCTAATATAATTACTTGTTGTGCAGACCTTCTGAGCTCCAGAAAATATTAAGGGAGATGAATGTGTAAGTCTAAGTTTGGAGTGATTATCCAATGCTAGATAAACATAAGACTGCATTGGCTATTGCTTCAGGAATGCTTATTTCATTTTAACTATTTTTGAAGAGGCACTAGATTCTTCCCTGTGGCGTAAGCCACTTGTAGAGTGGTGATGTAATTTGAGAACTCGCCTCAAATCTTTCCTGTGTTTATAGTCTGAAAACTCCTTCCTAGGTGGTCTTTGGAGTCTGGCCCGCAAAGGAGAAGGGACCACGTATAAAGTATGTTGGCAGATGTTGGTGTGCTTGAGTGAACCATATTGATGTTGGGATTTTTTGTTTGTTTGTTATTTGTCTTTTTAGGGCCACGCCCACAGCATATGGAGGTTCCCAGCATAGGGGTTAAATCAGAGCTGTAGCTGCTGGCCTACAGTACAGCCACAGTAATGCCAGATCTGAGCTGCATCTGCGGTCTACACCACAGCTCATAGCAATGCCAGATCCTTAACCCACTAAGCAAAGCCAGGGATTGAACCTGCATCCTCATGGATGCTAGTCAGATTCTTTTCTGCTGAACCACGATGGGAACTCCCTTATTGTTTTCTTGTGTGAGCATCACTGGAAACAAAGATGATTGATCTGATCCGGGAATAGTTGAGATCTAGACCCAGAGGTTGCCTTTGAAGAGAAGACAGCAGAGGATACCAGGCAGGAGAAGACTCCTATGGGTATCTGGGGGAGGTTGTAGGCCACTGGGGCCTAATATTGGCTCTTCCACAATTTTGCTTTCATCTAGTCCCTTACAAAGAAAGAATCCTCTTATATCTGATACGCTTTGAATCCCAGACTATGCCTAGAAACAGTGGTCACTGCAAAAGTGCCATGGTGGCAAGTTTGGGCGGCTGTGACTTTTGCTAGGGAGACCCTGCCTCCAGCATTGTGGAAAGGCCACTGGGTTCTGCATATTTCTCTTACATTCCTTCCTGACCCCTTTATGACTCCTTCAAACTTCTCTTCTCCAGACAAAACTACCCCAGTTACTGCACTCACTCTTCCCAAACCACTCATCATCTCCATGGCCACCAAAATCCATGCTCCCTCACATGACAAATTATGTGCAGCTCATAATAGACTTCCTGGAGCTCTGGGCCCCAGATTTGCTGTCTACAGCCAAGGGAATCGAGATTGAGTGCACGGTTAGGGAGAAACAAATCAATTATAATAAGTGACAAACAAACACACTCTCCTTTCCAGCAGAAGGCTGAGCTAGCGGGGTGAGTTATACAGACAAGGTCTTTCTGGACTCGTGGTTTCTGAGGACTTGTTCCCAGGATGCTCGCTCTCAGATGTTAGGAGGAAAGGGGCTCCGGGCATCCCCGAGGTAGAGAGGGGAGTAAAGTGGTCTCTGGCTGCAGGTTCTGCACGTTCTGTGCACATAATTGGTTCAGCAAACCTTTGCACTAACCTTTACCTCTAGAAGCAGAGATAGGCCTACAACATAAACTACTCTATTGGGTAGAATGATGAGAAGGAGTTTTTAATTGCAAATGATGGATAATGTAACCCAGGCTGGCTTATAGAAAAAAGTGACAGAAATTAGTGAAACCCTCTTGGCTTATATACCTTAATCACGTAAAGGTTAATCTTACTTTAGGTGCTGCTGGTTATTTGAACTCAATCACAGATGTGATTTCTTATTCTCTATTTCTTGGCTTAGCCTTCTCTTTGGAGAACTTATCCTCCAGTGGGTTTCTTCTCATGGATACAAGATGCCTGCTTCCGTTTTTCAGGCTCACATCCTGCTAGCTTCAAATCTGGCAGAAAAGAGTTAAGAGTCTTTATTCTTAGCATTCCCAGAAAACTTTCCTGAGATTCACTCTTTCTGGGGGAGGCTTGGGTCACAAGGCTGTCACCCTTGAAGCGATGACTATGTGAAGAGAGCTTGGGTCTTTCACTGGCTTAGGTCTGGGTTGTATCTTCCACCCCTAAGGCGCTGGGAAGACTGAAGTAGGACAGCCTGGGGCTTCGGCTGAAAATCAGGACTGATAATGGGAGAGGAGGATCCGTTAGTCATGGCTCAGTGGCAGAAAACACAAATTGCTGTTTTAAGAAGAAAGCAATTTACAGGATATTCAGTGCTTAGAAAAGGACTGAAAGAGCTAGGACTGGGCTCCAGGAATGACTTCCAGAAGAGCAATGCAGAATTGATCCACCTGAGGAACGGCTCCTGTCAGGCTCAGGAAGTGGGGAATTGAGGAGCTGCCCTACCAAGTGCTGGCTCCTGGTCATACTACCTTCCTGTGATTCATGGATCAGGAGGTTTGCCATCGGAGCCATTAGCTCCAGAGCTATGCCACTTCTGGATCCACTAGCAAAATGGTGCCCTGCATCCTGCCTCTTGTGCATCCTCCACAAAGCTAGTGACTCCCTTCTCTGGACATCTGCTAACTATGCTATAGAAAAATCAAATATTGTTATGGTAACTCGCTGGAAGCAGCAGCAGAAGCATAGTCTCTGCCCCACTGCGGCCTTTCAAATGTTGTGCATCTGAGCGGGCAAATCCAAATGACATGCTGAACCTTGGGGAGTCCGAGAAGTAGACTCTTTAGCTTTACAACATCTGCAGCCACTAGAGAGAGGGTAGAAGGGAAGTTGAATGGCCACGTCCATCACTACCTGGACTGTCCTTAACAGTTAAGACTTGAGTGGTACATCTGGCCTCTCCCGGGCAGTCTCGGTGCTGAAAGCTTCCGCCAGATGGACCCATGTTGCTGAGCAAAGCCGCAGAGACCTATGGAGACACAGATGCACTGCGTCCGAGAGAGAGCTGCCCAGGTACCACCATGGATGCTCAGCAAGGGGTCTAAATGTGTATACCTGGCTGGGAGGAGAAACCCAGGGAGGTAAGCACGGTGAGACCAGCAGGTTCCTGTCATGCCTTGTCAGTGGGACAGCAGAAAACCATCGCGTGGAGAGCAGGCTGAGGAGGAAGAGGCAGTCCTGGTGAATGCCTTGACTCTCCACCTGCGGCCGGCGAATCAAACCTGAGGCTATTGCTGTAAGTATTCAGTTAGTAATCCCTCATTTGGACAGAGCTTATTGACAGTGTTGTAATCCAGTATTTCATATACACACACACACACACACACACACATACACACACACACATATACACACACACACATATATATACATATATATATATATACACACACACACATATATATACATATACACACACACACACTATGGGCCAGTATCGTTCTGTGGCCTTCACAGGTATAATCTCATTTAAATCACACTGCAGGCAGAGCTCCTTTCCTTCCCACTTGCATCTCTCACAACCATCTTATCTTAATCTATTTCTTGCCTAAAAAAAAAAAATCACACTGCAGCCCTGTGTGATAGGGACCATTATTCATTCATTCATTCATTCAACAAATACTTGTTGGATGCTGACAGTGTAGCAGACATATAGTCCTAGGTGCTGGGGGTACAACTGTAAACAAATAGACAAGGATCCCTGTCCTTATGTTTCTTACATCCTAATGGTGGCTGTTATTATCCCCATTTTACAGGGGCGGGGTGGGGGGTGCTGGTTGGAAACTAGAGACACAGATGAGCTGAATCTCTCCGCCAAGGTCACTTGGCCAGGGACCCGCCTGGCCTGTGTCTGGCCCATGGCAGTCTGGCTCCAGAGCCAAGGCTTTCCATCTTGCTGCCACATTTCCACTTCTCCATGGTTGCTTTGGGAGAGGGTGCCACAGCCTGGCATTATCTCCATTTCACCGATGGTAAATTGAGACTCAGAGGCCCTTAGTTGATGTGGCCAAGCTCACCAGCTAATGAGTGAAAGTTATGGGTGCCAGGTACATAAACAGCTCCCAGAGGTGAACCTCCATGATTTTTCCCACCTGCTGGCTGTTCATAAAGTCTCTGAGGCTCTAGGAAATGAGAAATCCATTTGACAGAATCAACTTGTGTCTCTATTTGGCTGCATGGAGCAGAACCAAACTCCATACCCTGCCATTGTGAGTGGAAAAGGAGCTTTTATTGTATTAAGCCACTAAAATGTGGAGTTTATTTGTTAGAGCAGCTAGTGTGATACTAATTACCACATGTGCATAACTATACATTTGCCCAACATCAATAGATGGTAGATAATACTCTTAATAATTGGTGAATTTTATCTTGGTTTTCTTAACCCGATAGGCGATTGGAGATCAGCTAGGGAAGAAATGGGAACGGAACTGATTGACATATATCACAATGTGTTTCTCTCTAAGTCGTGCAGTCTGATGGATGAGTCAGCATCAGCTTGTGTCAGACATTCAGGAACAGTCTTGTCAGTCCTCGGCAGCATCTCAAAAACTAGCTGCCTTGGCTCGTCCAGAGCATGGCTATTTCCCCCCTGCAAGTCGAATCTGTGATGCCCTCCCCCAGGATGCTTAGATCCAAGTAAAGAGCATGATTTAAAGGGAAATACCTTTGGGTCCCCAAATGTCTTTTTTGTCAAATGCTAGAAATTCATGTTTCTGTAGAGAACCACAAATAACATACATTGGACAAAGGCAATACTTAAAAGAGGAGTTCACATGGGGAAAATGGCAGTGAGGACCCCCAAGCTCACAAGGAGGACTTGGCTATATTCTTCTTTGTCTTCAGCTGTAATCCTCAGCCTTCCTCGATATTGAAGGTGCTTATAACATCGGTCATTGGGAAGACTGCATATATTCCACATACTTTCTTTCTACCAATGCTTTTAGCGCACAGCTCTGCTAAGCTGAATAATGGCTCCTTAAAGATGCCCACATCGCAATCCCTGGAACCCATGGATATGTTCCCTTCCATGATGAAGAGGACTTTGTAGATGTAGCTGAGTTAAAGACCTTGAGATGAGGCAATGACTCTGGATGAAACAGATGGATCCAATCATAAGAGTTCTTAGCCAAGGAAGGCAGGAGGAACAGAATGAGCAGTAGGGAACATGACCACAAAAGCAAAAGGTTGGAGTGCTCTGAGGAAGATTGCTCTGAGGAAGGAGCCATGAGCCAAGGAGTGCAGGTGGCCCTAGGAGCTGACAAAGGCCAGGGAAGAGATTCTCCCCTCAGAACCTTCTGAAGGAACCAGCCCTGCCAACACCTTGCCTTTGAACTCAGTGAGGCTCGTTTTACGTTTCTGACTTCCAGAACTGGAAGATAATAAACTTGTTTTGTTTTAAGCACTAAGTTTTTGGCAGTTTGTTACAGCAATGATTCAAAACTAATACACCAACCGATTGCCATTTACAGGTTGAGGAGCTGGGGAAAAGGTGTGGTTTTCCTGCTCTGGAAGTGCTCATGCAGCTCACTGTCTGTTTATCAAGATGGACAATTTAAAAACTATTGCAATTAGTGCCATTTTTAGAGAAGATAAACTAATTAGTTTTTTTGGCGGGGGGGGTGTATAGGTCATGTTCTTTTGGTTGTGACAAAAAAATCTAGCAAAAACTAGCTTCAGTCCAAAAAAGCATTTAGTGGGAGTTCCCATCATAGCTCAGTGGTAACGAGCCCAACTAGTATCCATGAGGACGCGGGTTTGATCCCTGGCCTTGTTCAGTGGGTTCAGGATCCGGCATTGCCATGAGCTTCGGTATAAGGCACAAACTCGGCTCAGGTATGGTATTGCTGTGGCTGTGGCCTAGGCCAGAAGCTATAGCTCCAATTGGACCTCTAGCCTGAGAACTTCCATATGCTACAGGTGCAGCCCTAAAAAGACCAAAAAAAAAAAAAAAAAAAAAAAAAAGGCATTTAGTGGTGTCAGGTATGCTTAAAATGAGGAGCTCGGATAGTGTCACCAAAATTTCCCTGCCTCACTCTAGCTATATTCCTCCCTCACTGCTTTCATCTCTTTGTTCCAAGTTTCCCCTGTTAGTCCTGCTCTATTGTTTCATATGGGAAGATGGCTGCCAGCAACCCTAGAAAAACAATTCAACTCATAAGTGGGGAAAATACTCTTCTTCCAGAATGTACAGGATAACCATGAGAAGTGTTCTAGTTGGCTGGTCTGGGTCCCGTGCTAATCCCTGGAGCAATCTTTGGGGCCATGAGAATCAAATAGTATGATGTATTTATACTCGGCCTTTCACCAGCACCTGTGGAGAGAGGCAGGTCATGGTGATTGGATGTCCCATCCGAATCACACGGGGTACAGATGGAGTGGAGGGTTTCTTTCCAGAAGAAGGAAACAGCAATGCTGGACAGATCAACTCCTCAGGTGACCCTTAAAGTCAGGAGAGGTTGTGTAAAGCTGATTGTAACAGAACTGTGAAGTGACTGGCTAAAGAGCCCCACCTAAATCAAGTGCATGGTCATCATCACCCATCTCCTTCCTTTTTTAAAAAAAAAAAAAAACAAATGGCTGTATCTCCAGTTTCAATTTCTACTAAAAAAAACCAAAACAAACAAACAAAAAACCCTACTGCTGAAAAGGTCAGAGCTATCTCGGCTCCCCATTTTGCCTATTATATTTGGTCTAAGGACTTCTAAGAAGCAACTCCTGAGCATAGCTCTTGGGGCCTTCTTTGCAAAGACTGCCTCAGATAGAGTAATTAATCATTGTTACTATTTTTCTTAGGGAGAATGTCAGTCTTTCCTAAAAAAGCAGTGCTCCTATGTTCTGGCAGGATTTCATACCTAGAATTAGCTCCCTGCTCCTTTTGCCCTGGCCCTGATCTTTTCTGCACATGAATATAGCTTATTTGGTTCCTGTGGAGTTGACCAGGAGAGCCATCGAGTGAGTTTTCTTCCACTGTGGTGCTGGATTAGGATAATACCAGTGAGAACCTGTAGCTTATCTGAAAATGACTCAAAGAGTATGTGCCTGACTCTCATAATCTTTCCTAATTTGTGCCAGCTTGTTACATTCGGATCCAAAGCTTTTCTTTTTAAATGCTCCTGGTTAAGCTCACTGTCCAGTGTTTGTGTGTGGGTGGCTGTGGGTGTGTGTAGGGGGTGGGGGTAGGTTAAGAGGCTACACCCCTTGTTCCTGCCCCTTTGGAAAGCAGACGTGCTGAGATGGAAATGGGCCGGGAATAGGGAGCAGGTGCTGCCGAAAAGTCTGGGCTTCCTGATGAACACACTGAAGCCGTGCCTAGGCCAGGCTGTGGGAAGGGGTACCCGCTGACCAGCAGCACTGTCCAGTGTTCTTCCAGGCATTAGGTCCAAGTGTCAGGGGTGCTAATTGGCCTTGAAAGCAGAACGAGTTCCTTAGTGATAAGCGGTTTGGGGGAAGGGTGTACTCAGCAAAGTGAAACATTTCTTTCCTGCAGAGCTTCTCAGAGCCTTTATATTTGCTCATCTGTGCTGGGGGATCTCTCAGAAGAGGCTTAAACATGTGACATTTCTCAAACTGACTTGACCATAGACTAGGTTTTCGTGGCAGTTCTGTTCACTTGCCTAACAACTGCATATTTGGTGCTTAACTGCGCATGGGCACTCGTGTGTGTGCGCGCTCTCTCACACACACACACACACACACACACAGGCTCTCTACTAGGCATAGGGTATGCCATTTTGAGAAAAGCAGACACAGTTCCTCAGCCCCCAAGACTAATGTTCCAAGGAACCCTCTGGAAAATGCGGCCCTGGCCCACTGGGATAACAGGCTTCTGTGGGGTTTATGCCCTAATCTTCTTGCCCTGAGAGCTGACTTGTGAACTAAAATGAAGCAGTTTGAAAGAGGGAATGGCAGGTGTGGTTTAGTACCACAGAACACAACCATTAGAGAGAAGAACCCTCTATTTTATGGTCATTCCTATTCTTGTGCGATTCTCTAAGTGTACGTTTGTGCTGGTTAGGGATGCATATGGCTATAACTTGCCTCTTTGGTGTTAGACTCCTTGAAAGCTGAGATCATGGCCTCTTTTCTATTTGATTTCCCATTCTTTGTTTGCAAGTGACAAGAACCCAGCTTTGGATAATTTCTTGGTTTTTGTAATCAAACCAGGACAGAGTAAAAGTGAGGTTGGCTTTAGGTCCTCTGGGCCCTGGGACTCAAGTACCCTGAAGGTATTCTCCCTTCATCACTGTCTCTTTCTCTCTTACATGCACACACATGTGTCTTTGTGTGTCACCCCCTTCTGTAGTCACCTCCTCTACTGGCTCCTTGATGAGAGAATAAAAAGAAGTCTGTCATTACCTCCAGTGGAAAAGTCCCACAGCAGGGCTCTGATGAGGCTGCGCTTGTGTGCCCATCACAGACCATTCCTGTGAGCATAGGGATGGTCACTGCCCGACTCCACGGCCGTGGGCACTCGCTCTTTCACCAGAAGGGATATACACTGTGGGAGGTTGAAACAACATCCCATTCAGTTTCACATCTTCTGGGAGCACGGAGAAGCTGGAGGTGCTTAGTCAATAGTTCCTAGATCCATGGAACAGTAAGACATAGAAAAATGAACATTAGCAGGGTATGGGATTAAGGATATGTTTCTTCTTTTTTTTTTTTTTTTTTTTTTTTTTTTGCTTTTTAGAGCCAAACTCGCAGCACGTGGAGGTTCCCAGGCTAGGGGTCCCGGAGCTATTGGAGCTAATTGGAGCTACAGCTGCTGGCCTACACCACAGCCACAGCAATGCCAGATCCTCAACCCAATGAGTGAGGCCAGGGATCAAACCTGCACCCCTATGGTTCCTAGTCGGATCCGTTTCTGCTGCGCCACGACAGGAACTCCCTGTTTCTCCTTTGCTCACACAGTCTTGGGATGTAGTAGATGGCTAGCAAAATTTTGTATAATGAAAAGTAGGGTCTCTGTTTTGGTTTAGTGTTATACCAAGTTTTATTGCATTTGTTTCATTGTCTTTGGAAGCCTCTGAACTTAAGATGTTTATAAACATTTGTGTCTTCTGAATTTTTGGTGAGCTTCTGACAAGTTTCTGTCCCTAAATGGATTCCCTTTGTTGGTCCCTAGTACTGAAAGTGCTTTCTGTTTCTCATTAGCCTCCTGGCTTTCTGGGTATTAGGTTGTTCCCTTCTTGTCCTTATAAAGATAGTCGAACTCCACTTTATTACTCACTTTAATGAGATTCCACACAGGGATGCAGGTCTGTATGCACTCTCCTAATTGCAGCTCAGGAAGCCTCATGCCATTTTATAGGCTGATGAAACACACAGGTAGGGAGGGCCCAGTGGTGGCTGATCAGTGACCTTGGGCTGGGGAATCAGTGCTGAGGGTTTCTGGACCCCTCCTTTCTCTCATCATCCTTGGAAATATAACTTCACACAGTCTCAATGCTAATGACTGCCTTATTAGGAAAGATGGAACTGAACACCTGTGTGGAGGGGCTGTCTAAACCTGTGGCTTATGCCTCTGGTGCAAAGGCTGTTCTGCCTCTTCTTTGTTTCTTTTCGGAACTGCAGAGAGAAACAGGCAGGGTTGGAACAGGAAACAAAAATATATTAGTCATCCTAATAATAGGTAATATTTTTGAGCATTCCTTACAGGCAGGGCATTGTATTAGTTCCTTTGTAGTTAATAGCGCATTCAAACTTCAGTCATCTGAGTGTTATTTTTCCTATTCTGTAGTTCAAGAAACAGGTTCGGAAAAGTTAATGTTAAGTAACTTGCTTATATTCACATAGTTAATAAAGGTCAGGTCCAGATTTGAGCAAAGGCAGTTTGATTCCACCCCCTTAGGCACCCCCTCCCGCATGCCAAATAAACCTACACTATTTGCCTGTGACGTGAACAGAGAGGAGGCATTTATACGGCGCCAGTTACTGCACTTGACAGTACGCTCCAGGTGCAGGCAGGCCGCAGAGTCCTGGATGTGAAGTCTGGAAGGCTCTTCCAGGTCCTGGCACGATGGGCTCAATTGAAGAGGAAGAAACAAGCTGAGAAAGGAAGGGGGCAGATCTGGTGTCTTGACTCCCAGGACCCCACACTCGTCCCTTATTCTGGGACCGTGTAAAACAGTGGTATTAAAGTGTGGCTCACCAGCCATGTGCATCCAAAGCACCTCCAGCACTGGGAGAGACAGTACATTCTGAGCATCTCTGCCTCCGAACCCCTGAATCGGAACAGCTCCTCCATCCTGGTCAAGCTCCCTGGAGAAATCTTGTGTTCTAACATTTGTGAAAGGCAGTCGTTGCCTCCTGTGGCCAGAAGCTTGTGTTGGTCTAGGGTGATGCATCTCGAGGCAGCTGGGCTTGGAGAAAAACAGTGCTGAGTCGGAAGGTTGATGTGTCCAGTGTGGCTCATTTCCTTCTACAAGCCTTAGTTTCTTTATCTGCAGAATGAGCATCAGACACCTACTTATCTCACAGAAGTAATAGCATATGTGAGATGTAGTGTGTGAATGAAAGAACAGCTTCTTGCAGAAGTTAGCAGGGGGGCGTTGGAGCAGGGGAGGATCTTGTGGGGGATTTGTATACATCCTCTGTCTATCCTGGGAGCCCAGGTGTAGGGAGAAATCTCACGACCCATGTGTTTGCTTGTCATTCAGCTTTCTGGGTGGAAAAAATCCCCAAGATGAGTGGGGACTGTAGTGGCTGATGGGCCATGTTACCACCTAGCAGACTTTTTGTCTTTTTAGGGCCGCACCCGCGGCATATAGAGGTTCCCAGGCTAGGGGTCGAATCGGAGCTACAGCTGCCAACTACAGCCACAGCAAGGCCTGATCTGTAGTGAAGAAAAAGCCAAGACCTGTGGCACCAGCTTGGATTGCGCCAGGAGTGGTACAAGGGAGGGAGAGGCAGGTGGTGGATTTGCCCATCAGGGTTCCTCTCTTGACTGAGTAGGGAGTTCAGGATGGGGTCCAGGGCCATCACTACCGTATCCTGGAAGCCCCAGGCTGCTGTAGAGGAGTCTTAGGGGCCTCTTTGTGCCTGAGGTGTGTGTCCAAGCAGCTGAGTAGGTGGGCTCTGTCCCTGTGCCCTCTGCATTTACATAGTTTATAAATCAGAATGACACACAGGATTAATTTTATTTATTTATTTATTTGCTTTTTAGGGCCACATCTGCAGCATATGCAAGTTCCCAGGCTAGGGGTCGAATCGGAGCTAGAGCTGCCGGCCTTCACCACAGCCACAGCAATGCAGGATCTGAGCTGCGTCTGCGACCTACACCACAGCTCACAGCAAAGCCAGATCCTCAACCCTCTGAACGAGGCCAGGGATAGAACCTGTGTCCTCATGGATACCAGTCAGATTCATTTCCGCTGCACCACGACAGGAACTCCCTCCGTTTTAATTTTTTTCTTTTTCTTTTTTTTTAAGGGAATTGGTGAATGGTTCCATAGCAAAAGCTAGAAAATGCTGGTATAGGTGGACAGAGCATAGACTCTGGAGAAAGACGAGTCTGACAAATCCTAGCTTTGCCATACACCAGAAATGTAACTTGGAGCAAGTTAACTGACATTTGTGAACCTCAATTTCTTCAATGAAAAGGTAACCCCCCACTCCATTTCTTAGAGTTTATTTTGAATAGCAAATGAGACAACCTGTAGGAAAACATCTATGTCCTTCTTGGCATATCGAGGATACTAGGTCATTAGGAATTTTGATCATCATCATTATCATCATCACACTTATGTCATCCCTCCTAAGGTTATTAGTATTTTAAGGGGATGCAAAACTCTACACTAGAACTCTTGATTGAATACTTGATTCATTAAGAAACTTTCATCAAAAATACGGTGTGTGCATGGAAGGGTGTGCTGGGGAGGTGGGGGTAGAGAGGTGGGCTTTAGTTCCTGATACGCATGCATGCTGTCACCTCTTTGTAAGTGCATGGCTAATTTTTGTTAGGAACCACACTCATCGGTTATCCTCTACGAAAGCCACCAAATTCAGAAACCTACTTCCTGTCTGAAAAAAATACAACCTCTAGCACAAGGGAAAGCAAAGGCGAGACCCCTGAGTGCACATGCAGGCAGTGTCTAGGGTATGTGTATTAACACAGGGTACAGAGGCAGTTTCCTTGGTGGACCTCCTATTAACAATCCCTGAGAATGTGCTTTTTTTTTTTTTTTTTTTTTGTCTTTTTGCCACTTCTTGGGCCGCTCCCACAGCATATGGAGGCTCCCAGGCTACGGGTCAGAGCTATAGCCGCTGGCCGACACCACAGCTCACGGCAACGCTGGATCCTTAACCCACTGAGCAAGGCCAGGGATCGAACCCGCAACCTCATGGTTCCTAGTTGGATTTGTTAATCACTGCGCCACAATGGGAAGTCCCTGTGCTTTCTTCTTATAGGATGCCTTGTTGTGGAACAGGGAAAATGAATTGATTCATTCTACTTATGAATCTAGAAGATTCTTCATAATGGCTTTTTTTCCCCCCAAATGAATTCTTGCAGGAGCTGGTACTCTGAGCCAGCAGTGCAGAGGAAATGCTCTCCTATAATAGATTATCTGAAGCGACTTCGTCTCTACCCTTCCCACTCTGTCTTCCCATCCTTCAGTCCCAATACTCCGTTCTGGCCCAATTAGAAACACACAATGACTCATGTTCGTGAAGTGTGTTTTGAACTTTAAGTTGCCTCTTTATATTTTTAAATCATTGCATTTACGTCTAATTCAATAAGAGTCTGTATTTCCTTCAGTTTATCCGTGAGCTGCTTTTGCCTACCTGTTGCTAGGACAACCAGCGCCTGCTCTGGCTTTTGCTTGTTGTCCAGGCGCAGGCTGTGTTAATTAACTCCCTGAAATTGCAGGCCAGGTAATCAATACCAAATGTATGGACTTGACTGGAATGTTTTAATTAAATTTACAGTAATTTTATTTGCAGCTTCTTCTACAGTCTGCATGGTGGGCAATTGATTTTTATTTCGGATACAATGGTCTGCTCACTGGCGGGGTCATCCCTTCTCCCAAGTGCCTTTCTCCATCAGCTGAAGCACTGTTAAATGAGGAATAACCGAGGCAAATTGTTAGTTAAGATAATAATAAAAAAGAAACAAACCTTAAAATATCAGGAGGGTTGAGTTTTTGCCAGCGAAGTCTTCGCCTGGCTGGATGTGTTTTGCATGGAATGAATTCAGAAGGCAGACCAGTAGGATCCTGTGGAAAGGATCCAGTTGGGATGGGTAGGAAATAAAATACTGTGTGCTGCAAGGCCCTCTTTGCCATTTAAAAGGGAAGACACACTTGCCCTCCACCGCCTACTCTTGGTAAAAACATGTCCTCACAGAATTGAGCCGTGTGCCATGTAGGAGAGCCTCTTCTCTAGTTTTTAGCATAATGTTTGGTTAAATGTTTGGGTTCCCAAGACAGGAAATCCTGGGGGTTATATCTCAGCAATGTCACAAGTTTATCAGCTTTACTTCTTATCTAAAGGAAAGGTGATCCATACCCACCTTAGAGGGTTCTGTGGGATTAAATGCAGTCCATGGGATGGGGTGTTTTAGGTCATGATATCAAGACCATGAACTCGTCAATCAGACGCTCTGGGTTTGTGCCCCAGCTCTCTCGCTTGCTCTTTGGATGACTTCAGGCAAAGTCCTTACCCTGCCAGGGTCTTAGGCTTCTCACCTCCGAAATGAGACTCTTGCCAACCTGTCTCATAGAATGATGCCAGAGAGCCTGTAAAATTGCATGTAAAAGCACGGGCCTCAGTGCCTGACACGTATGTTTACCGGGGTCTTCTCGGGTTCGAGATTTCGTTACCCTGTTGGGGATAGATGCATAGTGTCAGCCAGGCAAGTTCCTTTGGCATAAGGACCAAATCTGTGTCAACCGCTTGGGAATGATGAAGGTTGACTGTAAGGACAGAATCAGTCCCACGGATCAGTGTCAGCCAGACTGACGTTCTCAACTCTGTCCATCCCCACCCGGAGGCCTTTAGAAGTATCACCCCAGAGTCTTTCTCTTCTTTCAGGGTAGGAACCTGAGCTGAATACCTTACATTTTCTTTTGTTTACCCTGCATTCCGACTTTCCCGGTGAGCTTTCTCTTGAGTGGTTTTCCTCCCGTCTGCAGTGGGGAGCTTTTACTGGATAAATGCCCTTCAACCACTTCAAAATCACTTGCATTCTCTTCGCTTTGGGTTTGACCCTGCTCCATTCCTCTGCGGCAGGGGCACAGGCTGCCTGTGGTGCCCCTGCTGAAGGAAACAGCCTCACATGACTGAAACAGGAGCAAAGCCAAACCAGAGAGCCCTCGCAGGGTGTCCTGATCCCATAGTGGCACTAAGACTTTTATACTATCCAGCGGAGCCAACTTTTATTTTCAGATAAAACCTTTTATTGCTTAAAATACCTCGTGGGCATTTACTAGATGTCATTGCACAAACGAAGGAAAAGAAGAAACAATTCGGGGGAGGCAAACATGGTTCTGTGTGGTTCCTTCAACATGGTGGAGAGACAGCCAGCAACTTACTCTGCTAATGTGTTTCGATAGCTGTTTTCTAAGAATGGGTTTAACTAAAGGCATTATTGGCCACAGGAGCCTGGAACGGTCATTGGAGAATAAGAGCGCGGTTTTCTTATGGTGAACACCTGCCTAAAAATTCTTTCTCTCTGCCCACATCTTACATTCCAAGTAAACAGAAATTTAATGAGAATGTATTCATTTTCCTTCAAAGGCAATAGTAGAATATTGTATTGGAAGAGCTTCAGCTAATAGAAAAAGTTATGTGTCCCCTGTGAAAATATAGTCTTCATGCTGGAATTTAAGGATATTTCCCTTGGCAATAAAATTAATCTTTTTTTTTTTTTCATTGCGTTAAGATGATTTCCTGATGGGAGACACTGCGTCTATGGAGATATTGTGCTAATTTATTTGAGTCCAGTTAGAGTATTGATTCTAGTTCATCGTAGTGAGGGGATGGCTGACTCTTGACAACTGCTTATTCTCTAGTTAAGTTTTCCTGATAAACACCTCTTTTTCACTCACTCATTCTTCACATTTATCATAGCATCTAGACCCAGAAAAACACATTAGGCAGAAACTGAAATCTGTGAAGGAGAAGTTATGATTGATGCGGGGCCCCGTCGCCCAACCTTTCCTGGAGGGATGAGGGCGTGCCCTGGGTAAAGGGGCAGCCACGACCTCCTGTGTCAGAGTTCTCCCAGCCCCACCTCAGGACCCCCGGCTCAGGGCTGTGTGAGATCACCAGACTCTTGGGGAGCTCAAAATCGCCCTAAGAGAATATTAACAAAACTGAAAACTCATGAGACTTTTTGGTCATTTGTCCTGTTGCCCATGAGCAGATTTTCTTTTCATCCACACGTATGATTTTACATACTCATTATGTGACTGACTTTTTTTTTTTTTCTTTTTAAGCATTTCTTCTCGTTTTTCAGTTGCCAAACACCAGCATTGTGTGCATTCGCCAAGGTGCTGCTCTGTCCTTAAGAGCCAGGTGGCATTTGACAGTTGACACACTCTGTGATTCCCTCACAGGCAACGTAAGAGATCAGTACCCATTATCTCTGTAAATACGAGCAGAAGAGATGCCCAGATAATAAAATAGCACAGTGAATTTGCATACAGTGCTAATTATGTACATGTTATGAAGTCCTTAGATATACAAACCCATTTAATTGTCAGAGCAGCTCTCTAAGGAAAGTACTCCTATTATCACTTTTTTAAGAAGAGGAAATGGGGGCAAAATGACTTTAAGAGTAGAAGAGCCCAGATTCAAATCTAGGAAGTCTGGCTTCAGAATCTGGTCGTATTGTATTTGCAGTGTTCCTACTTGGCTCTTGGAAATATCTGGTGGTTCTCTTCTCAAAAGGTTTCTCTTCATAATTTCCTTTAGGTTATCCATCCATTTTTAAACTTATTCATTCAGCTATTCACACACTGATCCACTCAAAAATATTTACATGGCACCCTGGGTGTACTTTGCTAGAGTCTGGGACTGAAGCTCTGAACAGAATGGCCACAGGCCTGCCTGTGGGTATATGGTTGAGCCATATGAGAAAGTAATTATAGGATTAGCTGGCTGTTTATAGTTTCTAGCTGCATTTAATACCATTGAATTTAATATCTACTGATTTGAGCATTGGAAGGATGTGAACAGATTCCTGGAGAATGTATGAAAAGCAGGTGAGAACTGGGCAGCAAGAAGGATGGGGAGGCCGTGGCAGGTGTCTGGGTGAGAGGGAGCAAGGCAAGAGGAGTGTCTGGCGTCTGAGACATGGCATGAGTTTTTTCCATTAAGGAATACTTGAAGCAGATATGACTATGTGCTAGCAATCGGCAGTTCTGAGTAAATTTTAAGATTTTATTTACAAAAAGAAAGGAACAGACAGAAATGCACAGTGGAGCATTTCAGATTTATTGTTTCTTGAAAGTAGCATGGAGTTTCCAGTGTGAGGGTCTAATTTGACATGGAGTAAGATCTAAGAGGCAGGCCAGACAGCCTTTAGCTTCAGCCTAATGGAGTGAGCATTCTGAAGGAGAAATAGCAGGTCCATTTGTGCCTGTGGTTTGTGGGTAGCATCTCTCCACCTCAGGGAGCAGGGGGAAGAGGACACCTGTGAACCCAGATGAAGCCATAGTGAGTCCATTATATCAGGGCTCCATTTCCCTGCCTTGTCAGAAGAGTGAGCATCTGAAGGATGTATGTTCTATTTTTAGATGTGGTGTTTGATAAAATAAAGGCCCTGGCTTCATGATCTAGGCCCTGCTAGCAATGGGACATACAGACCTTGTCAGGGCCACCTCCGTACATAATGCTCATGTGAGCAGTAGGTGACTGGGAAATCACTCGTCTGACCATTCAGACTTGCATCCCACCTGGAAGATGAAAAGGGGTGACCTACAATTACCCAGTCTCAGAGATGGAGGGGACTCCTAAATGTTCCTCACCCGAACATTGACTGCCAGATCTGAATCTGACTGCTCACCCAAAGCAATTGAGAGCATTTGTCGAACAAAATCTAGAGATATTTATTTAGCAGGTTTGGGATGCGGCTGATGTTTCAAAACCTGGATCTAGATTAGTGGTTCCGGGAGTTCCCATTGTGCCTCAGTGGATTGGGAACGTGATGTAATGTCCATGGGGATTCAGGTTTGATCCCTGGCCTCACTCGGTAGGTTAAGGATCTGGTGTTGCTACAAGCTGTGGTGTAGGTCAAAGATGTGGCTTGGATATCCCATTGCTATGGCTGTGGTATAGGTTGGCAGCTGCAGGTCAGATTTGCCTCTTAGCCCAGGAACTTCCATATGCTGCAGGTATGGCCCTAAAAAGAAAAAAAAAAATCATAATAAAATAAAAATTAGATTAGTGATTCTTCCCTGGAGGAGCTTGTTAAGATGAAGGTTTGATTTCAGGAGATATGGAATGAGACCCAAGATTCTGCATTTCTAATATATGCCTGAGTGATGCTACTGGTCCAGGGATCATCCTTCTAGTTGCAAGGACTTAGCATAACCTTATAACCGGTGAGGTTCTTTTTCAGTCCTACTTAAATTCTTTTAGATACAAGGAGCTCTCATCCACATAAGGCAGTTCCTCCCATTTGATAGAAATTTCAATTATTAGCAAGGTCACTTTTTAAAATTGAATCTAAATCTCTATGTTGGTAACTTCTAGAAGGTACTGTAGTGGAGTGGCTAAGCATGAGTTCTGGAGACAGATGACCTGATTTGGATCTTGGCTCTGATTTTTGCTAGCTTTGGGACTTTGATTAAATACATGGCCTTCCTGTATCTAGTAAATAGGGTAATAATAGTACCCACCTCATAGGATTACTGTAAATCCATAATAGCATTAACTATGTTCTGATCCAGTAAGATTAGAACAATGCCTGGCATGGAGTAAGCACTTACAAGCATTTTCTTATTGGTGCAGCTGCACTTCAAGCAGAATCGGTTTGACATCCAGTCCTATTTTCATTTCCTAATCTGAGGCATTAATAGACCAGGTAGCAACCTATAAAATACTGCTAAGATGAAAGTTAGAATTTACCACTTATAGCATTCCACCAACTTTTCTAAACCTTCACACCCTGGTGGTGGGTGTTGCAGTAGGTCTTTGCAGTTTGATTTGCCTAAGGTTACTTTGTGCAGGTAGAAGTTACTAAAGCATCCAAAATGTTGAAGAGGGGCTTTTCATCTAGCAACACAGTAATTTGAATGTAAGCCATTGTGGTTTTGTATTAAGCTTAGAAATTTCAGTGTCCAACCCCAAACAGTGGAAGAAGAGAGAACTGGTTTTCTTTTCTTCTTAAAAAATTACCCCATATTTTGGATGTATGAAAATATGTGAGAATACTATAATAAAGACCCATATACCTACCTCCTAGCTTAAGAAATAGAATATTGGTGGTACCTAAAAGCTGCCCAAATGATCCTCCCTGATTGTCTCCACTCTTTCAGAAGCGGCAACCACTATTCAGAATTCAGTGTCTACCATGTTTTTATATTTGGGTTGTTCTTTAACTGTAAACATACGTATTCCTAAATAGTATGTTATTCATTTGTGTGTTTAAAATTTTTATATTATACATCTTCAGTACATAATTCCTCTTCTTCCTCTAATATACATTTAAAACATATGATCAGAAGTTTTTACTTCTTTGTTCCAGGCTGTGTCAGCTTCTTTCTCCTTCCACTAACCTTCTATTTCTGCTGATGAACGGAAACAGAAGAGTGATGGATGGATATAAGGAAGTAGGGAGAAGGGATTGGATGGGAAAAGAAATCTCAGTCAGTATCTTTTTTTTTTTTTTTTCTTTTTTGGCTGCCCTGTGGCATATGGAGTTCCTGAGACAGGGGTCAGATCCCGAAGCCGCAGCTGCAGCAATGCCTGATCCTTTAACCCATTGTGCCAACCTGGGGATTGAACCTGTGTCCTGGTGCTGCAGAGGCACTAAACCGAAACTCAGTCCATTTCTTAAAATGGTATCTGCCATACTGATAAGGACAAATAAATGGTCACTGATGACTATGTGACTACAAGGTAGAATTATCATTGAGCCATGTCTCATGTCTCAAACTCTGTTGCATATGCCTGTCATATAGGGATCTCCTTCACATAGGTTCTGATACCATAAGTCTGGGGTCTGAGCTGAAATTCTGCATTCCTAGCAAGCTCCCACGTGGTGCAGGTGCTGTTGGTTCTGGGCCAAGCTTTAAGTAGGAAGGGTGTATGGACAGAGCACACAGTTGTCATAGACCTGAGTTTGAATCTCAGCTCCGTTGCTTTCATGATCTCCAGGGAACTTGGGAAAACTAGTTTCTAGTGCTGTAGCTCTTATCCTTGGCTGCACATTAACGTCACTTGTGTTAAAAATCCTATACCTAGATTGTACCACAGAGAAATAAAATCATATCTCTAGAGAGGAGACCAAGCATCAGTAGTTTTATTTTATTTTATTTTATTTTTTGCTTTTTAGGGCCTTACCCATGGCATATGGAGGTTTCCAGGCTAGGGGTCCAATTGGAGCCACAGCTGCAGGCCTACGCCACAGCCACAGCAATGCAGAATCCGAGCCGTGTCTACAACCTACACCGTAGCTCACAGCAATGCTGGATCCTTAAGCCACTGAGCAAGGCCAGGGACTGAACCCACAACTTCGTGGGTACTAGTCAGATTCGTTTCCACTGCACCACAACGGGAATTCTGCATCAGTAGTTTTAAAAACTGCCCAGGTGATTTCAGTGTGCAGCCAAGGCTGAGAATCTTTGCTCCAAGATGGGGATTCTCAAACTTTAGTACCCACCAGAATCACATGAAGGGCTTGTTGAAATACAGATTTCTGAGTCCTAGCCTCAGAGTTTCTGATTCAGTAGATCTGGGATTGGCCCTGAGAGTTTGCATTTTTAACAAGTTCCAAGGTGATGCTGATGCTGCTGGTCCTGCCCTAAGGGCTTAAGTTCTTATCAGTGAAATGGGTATAAGTATTACCCATCTTTTGTCCCATTGGAGGATCAATGAAATCATAAACTTAGTATGATGCTTGGCATGTAGTAGACAATCAAGAAATGGTAGTTTCCTTCTACTATTACTAATAGTAGTGTTATGTCTATGCTTAAATTAGGTGTTTCTTTACTCATTAGATAGCTTAGCCATAATAAATAGGTTAGGTTATTCTTAACTTCTTTCTGACTTAACTTTCTACTTTTAAAGAATCACTTCCCACTGTGATTACATTTCTGCTAGGACCTCTCAGAGGGATTTAACTCATCCTCTGGTTACAGTGATGTTCTTGTCAGGGACTAGCCCTGTTTAAGTTTTCCAGACCACCTGTATACATGCACAGTGGTTAGAAGTGACCTGTTGTACACAGTCCGCCTCGTTGTGTCTAATAAATCCATCATGGTCCTTGTATGTTTTTTTTTTTTTTTTCCTAGAAGAACTTTACAGGAAGAGCTTTCCTGGTGGTAGAACCAGACTCCCCAGGACTTCAGTTTGTGTAAGACTTGGTGGTCTCCAGATGGTCTAGCAGATGGGAATGGAGCAGGTAGATGGACCCCTCCCAGGGCTTGATGCCCTGTTTTGAACATTTTTCCGCCACTGGTATATACTGTGGTGTATGTACTAACTCCATGGTGATTTTTCTCCTTTTGAATATTGTATTTGCACACAGCTCCTTCCCAGGAAGAATGGCTCCCAGGTGGTATTTTCTGGCCTGAAGGCTGCTACTTCATTATCGTCTTTGTTAACCTGAGAAAACCGCCCTTTGGGTTCAGCAAAGGAGCACATCATTCTCACTAAATTTACTGTGTCAAAAATGACTCCTTGCTGGGCTTTGGAGCTTCGTTGGTGAACTGCAGCTATTGATCTTGCTTCCAGGATTGTGAATAATGCAGACAATACAGTTTCTGGGTGCCTTCTCTGAAAACTGCCCAGATTTTGGATTTGAGCTTGATGCAGACTACATTATAAACGTGCCAAGCTTGTGCTGACAGTACTGAAAGCACATTGGGATAAACATTTGTATTTGCTAAAAATGCCTCTAAGGAATTGGAAGTATTTCATCAAGAAATTTATCTCTGTGTTTCTGGGGAATGACCCAACAGCTCTGGTTCCTGAGTGTCTCCTTTATCAATTTCTGTACATTTTAAGCCTTAAGCTTCGAAAGGAAAACTGGAATGGAAAGGTTAATTCTTGTCTAAAATTGACATGTGTCCCTTTGGAGGGATAACTTATTTTAATTAATAGGATATTTTCTAGACATAGTTTTTGGCTTCGATGTGACAAATAGTTGTCTATCTCTTTAGGTTTCTTAGCAAATCTGGGCTTAGGGATCAGATCTGTTGCCTAAGAAAAGATGGTAATTATCACTAAGAAATTACAGGGTTAATTAAGTCTGTCAATAATTCAGAGTGCAGTTGGAGCAAAGTTGAGACAGGTTTAGAGCTAAGCCTTGTTGCTGTTTCGTGAGACGGTTTGAAATAAATCTCTCTTAGGTTGATGGCTCTGAGTTGGGTAACATTGTGCCTTTGGAGTTGAGTTTAGGCAGCTGGACGTAGCAAAAGTTTTGCATTTATTAGAATCTCCTAGCCATAGGACAATAAATTCTTCACAATTCTAGAGTGGAATCTTTTCTAAGCTGGGGGAGGACATATCCATTAAGGAGAGATTAATGTTGCATGTCCATTTGAAAACTCAGTCCGTGTCTATGTGATGGTAACTGGTGTTGTGGCCACATTTTATAAATGGTCTTTTAATGGGGATGATATAGTGCTGAACAGAATATATGCATCAGCATCGATTTTTTAAATATGTATAAGGAAGATGCTCTTCTAATAAGACTAGTAATAAGAACAATGACCAGGATGATTAATACTAGTGCTTCTAATATTTTTAGTATCTTCTGTGTGTGAGGTACTTGCATATGTGATGTCCAGTTCTCCCAATGGTTCACAAAGGTAGGGATTATTAACCTCATTTTACAGATGAGGAGACTGAGGCACAGAAAAGTTAAATGATTTTCTCAAGGTCACATTGCTGATAAGTAGCAGAGCTGAGAACTTCACTCAAGACCCTGTGGCTCCAAACTTGCTTCCCACTGAGGAGGCAAATGGTTTTAGTAAAAAATGATCTACGGAGACATTCACAGTGCCAGAGGTGATGTTCGGCTTGTTTCAGGAACTGTGGTATAAATCTGACTCTTTGGCTCTAACCTTGCTCACCCAGTGTTTTCTGCAGATGAGCAGGGGAAGAGCCTAAAGGCAAGGTTGGGATTTGCCGAACATCTATTATAAATTGGGAAGTTGAATGAAGCACTACACATATCTTAAATACTTTAATTATCACAAAAATTTTGGATGGTAGGTTTTCTTATCCATAGGTTACATGTGTGGGATTTGAGGTTCAGAAAGAAAAAAAAAAAAAACTTGCTCTAAGTCATATGACTTGTAAGCAGACAGACAAAGAATTTTTTATCTCAAAAGTTTGTGAAATGTGAAAGGCAAAATGTAAACCTCCTTGGGTTTTTCGGCACGTATGCTCCATATTTGATACTAAGATATATAGTATTTAAGTATTTAAATCCAGGAGCATGTTGAGTTGCATTTTGGGTTAGTTGTTCTATCTATCTATCTATCTATCTATCTATCTATCTATCTATCTATCTATCTATCTATCAATCTATCTGATTTTACCATAAAAAAATAGAGAAAAAATTGTTCTTTCTCTTTTTGGGGCTGCACCCGGGCATAATGGAGGTTCCCAGGTGAGGGGTTGATTCTGAGCTGAAGCGGCCAGCCTATACTACAGCCACAGCAACACCAGATTCGAGCAGCGTCTATAGGCTACACCACAGCTCACAGCAGCACCAGATCCTTGACCCACTGAGTGAGGGCAGAAATTGAACCTATGTCCTCCTCATGGATACTAGTCAGCTTCATTGCCGCTGAGCCACAGTGGGAACTCCTGAGAGAAAATATTCTTTATACTTTAATAAGCTTCTGTCAGATCAAGTTGAAATCAACTGTGTCCACTTCTACTCTCACACTGTCTTTCCTTCCTTCACAGAGATAAACATTATCATTAAATTTTACATGTATAGTCTAGCTTTTCTAGTTCTACTGTATTACTATGCAAATACTACATTCATAAAAACATATAGAATTTTTGTACTTTTTAAATGTCTGTGAAAGGTACTGTATTATTCTTCAGCTTGCTTTTTTTTTTTTTTTTTTTTTTAAGGGCTGCACCCACAGCATATGGAAGTTCCCAGGCTAGGGGCCCAATTGGAGCTGTGGCCGCCAGCCTATGCCACAGCCACAGCAACAGATACGAACAGTGTCTGGGACCTCCACCACAGCTCACAGTAACACCAGATACTTAACTTGCTGAGTGAGGCAAGGGATCGAACCCACATCTTCATGGATACTAGTCTAGTTTGTTACTACTGAGCCAGGACAGGAACTCCCCAGCTTGCTTTTATGTTTTGAGATGAATAGGTATGATATTGGCTATCCTTGAATTCCTAGCATAATATATCATGTCCAGGTAAGAGTATTATTGTTAAAAAATAAACTGCCAATTTCATTTTATTAACAATTTATTGGGACTTTACTTAAGATTAGTCTATAATTTACTTTTCCTGACTGACTTTGCTTGCTTATGCATTATGGTCTTAGTAGCTTATAAAAATGGATTAGTGGAGTTCCACTTTGGTTATGGTAACATTGTTAGTTCCATGAACATGCTCTTTAGTACAACAAACGTAAGTGCTAAAAATTATTTTGAGACAATAACCATTTAAAACCATTTAAAATCCTAAGGGTGTATAAATAAACATGTATTCAAGAAAACCTACTAAAACTTGGTAGGAGCAGTGGGAATCTGTGGCATTTGAACCATGACCTCTCCCCTTTCTCCCCTTCTCAGTCCAGTCTGATGGAAACCATAGGAAACCATTCTCAAGGCAGATGCAGCCAAGAACATAGGATTCCTTATCCCATAAGCTGTAAATTGAGATCTAATTTATCTTCTTGGGGAGGATGGATTTCTTGCATTTCTTATCTTTCCCAGCTACAGTTTCAGAGGCTAAATTCCAGATGAATGTGGCTGAAGGTTGGGGGCTCCTTTCTTTCACCTAGCCACTAGTAATATGGTAGAGGTTCTACTTCAGCCACAGTATGCTAAAAATCCTGGGTCCACTATTATCCTCACTCTAGCTCATTCATAGAGTGGAGGTTCTTTACCAGGAAAGACAAGCAAATAAGAACATAGGCTACTGCCCTACCCAGTATCCTGCTCTTAAACAGTGAATGGTGTTATTTAGAGAGAAGCAGGCCTCTGTCCTTGTTTTCAGTTCTGGAGCTTGTGGCTCAGAAGTTTTACCCAGGGAGAGAGGTAGGCCTTAATAGCAGAGGATTGTTAAAGCTCTTCCCAGAGGAAATGACTTTATTTGAAACTTTATTTGTGTAGGGGAATTTCAAACATAAAAGTGTTCTCAAAGGCAGTGAAGGTTTTGAAGGTAAAAACAACAAGCTAAATATTAAGCCATTTACTTTATCAAAGAGGATCGGGAAAAGAGACATCTAAGAGCTCTCCTTTGGTCCGAACAAATCTCAAAAAACTATCCATGCAAAGAGATCCACATTTAATTGGAGCAGACTGTGGAAACATTTATGCTGCAGGGCATTGTCAAAAACAGTATGACAATTATCTGATGAGTAATAGAGCCTAACAGCTGGGTGTGATCATGGACAGAGACAGTCAAAGGGAGTTCTACTCATTCCAGAGTGATTGTGAGCATACCCAAAGCTGTGCCTCCAGAGGAGCAGCATTAAAGGCCACATACCATAGGGACAGTGGTGAGAAATAGACTTAAAGTAGTCCAGCCATTCACTAACAAAATGAACAAACAACAAGAGTCCCCAGAGGTAGGGCACCAGTACCCAGGATATCTATACTGTCCCATTATCCCACAACATAGAAGGTGGAGACATGCAAAGATACAGGGAAATATGATACATAAACCAGAGTAAAAAAACAGACAACAGAAACTGTGTGAAAGGAACCGGATATTGGATTTAGCAGAAACCCTTTAAAGTAGCTATTTTAAACATATTCGAAGAACTGAAGGAAACCATGATTATGAAGTAATGTACGGCATTCCCATTGTGGTGCAGCAGAAATGAATCCAGCTAGTATCCATCGAACCAGGACGCAGGTTTGATCCCTGGCCTCGATCTGTGGGTTAAGGATCTGGCATTGTCGTGAGCTGTGGTGTAGGTTGCAGATGTGGCTCAGATCCTGCATTGCTGTAGCTGTGGTGTAGGCTGGCAGCTGCAGCTCTGTTTGGACCCCTGGCCTGGGAGCTTCCACATGCCATGGGTGCAGCCCTAAAAAGTGTGAAAAAGAAAAAAAGAAGTAATGTATGATGACAGTGTAGCATAACATAGAGAATATTGCAAGAAATTATAACAAGGAACCAATGGAAATTCTGCACAGAATTCTCTTGACCCTTGAACAACACTGGTTTAAACTGCACAGGTACCCTTATATGTGGATTTTTTTCTAATAAATGCATACTACAGTACTGCACAATATGTGGTTGGTTGACTCTGTAACTGGAACCATAGATACAGGGGGCTGACTGTAAAGTTATACACAGATTTTTGATTGCATGGAGGGCCAGTATCCCTAATCCCTGCATTGTTCAAGGGTCAATAATAGTTGAAAAGTATAGTAATTGAAATGAAAAACTCAGTGGTGGGGTCAATAGTAGATTTGACCTGGAGGAAGAAAGGATCAGTGAACTTGAACATAGATCAATAGAGATTATGCTTGCTGAAGAACATAGAAGGGAAACAATGAAGAAAAATGAACAGAGCATCAAATGTCGAATAGCATTAAGCACACCATCATATACATAGGAGCGCCAGAGGAGAGGAGAGAAAGGGGCAGGAAAAATATTTGAAGAAATAGTGGCTGAAAAATTTCTCAGCCTGATGAAAAACTACACATCTAAGAAGCTCAAGACACTGTGAGTGGGGTAAATGCAAAGAGATCCATGCATAGATGTCTTGTATTTTTAAATACTAAAAATCAAATATTAAGAGATAATAGTGAAATCAGTAAGAGAAAAATTACTCATCATGTACAAGGGGAGTCCAATAAGACTAAAGCTGACTCCTTCTCAGAGAGAATGGAGGCCAGAAGTCAGTAAGATGACATATTCAAAGTGCTGGAAGAAAAAACTATCAATAAAGAATTTTGTATTTAGCAAAACTATCTGTCAAAAATAAAGCCGTGAAGAAATGAGTAAAAAAAAAAAAAATCTCAAAAAATAGGGAAAAATCATTAAAGCAATTAAATTGTTACATTGGAAAATATTCACTTAATGCAAAAGAAAGCAGTAAAAGAGAAAAAGAGGGAGAAAGAGGCATGAGACTTACAGAAACAAAATGTAAAATGATATACTGTGTAAGTAATTACATTAAATATGTAATTCAATTAATCCAATCAATTAAATAATCCAATCAAGAGGCAGAGATTGTTAGAGTGGAGAAAGTAAAATAATATCCTATTATATGCTGTCTACAAGAGAGATACTTTAGATTCAATAATACAAATAGATTGAAAGAAAATGAATGGAAAAATATGTCATTGAAATAGCAACCATAAGAAAGCTAGAGTGACTATGATAATATAGGACAAAATATTTTTTTAAAGAATGTTACTAGGGAAAATGAGGGACATCTTATAATGGTAAAAGGGTCCATCCATCAGGAATATTTAACAATTATAAACATACATGCCCCTAGAAACATAGCCCCAAATACATGCCATAAAAACTGACATAATGAAAGTCAGAAATAGACATTTCAACAATAAAGTGAATTCTATTCACTTGTTTTCCTTTTTCTTTTTGATATATAGTTCTTAACAAATTATTTTTATAAGTCCATTGCTGGATATATGTCTTGTACATCTCCTGTAAGCTTTTGGTGTATACTGTTTATAATTGTCATTTGTTCTAAATACTCTAGAGTTGCAGTGTAATTTTCTAAACCTGTTGTTTATTTAGGTGGACATTTTAGTTACATGTATGAATAATATGCATAATACTATATGTATATAATGTGCATAATATTAATTATACATACATGAAACTGAAATTAAAATGCCCACCCTAAATCATGGATTAAGGAAATTGCTTCATAACTATAAATTGCTTCATAACTTCATAAATAAAGTTACTTTCCAAGTGAACTTGAAAAGATTTTGTTTTTTCTCTCTAGATATATAGACAGATATGTTTACAAACATATCAGTTGAGGTAGTTTTCTAAAGAGAATCATTTGAAGCAGCAAGTGTGTCTCTAATAATAAATCTTATTAATTGTGTTACTCATTTCTCCCATATCCTTGATTTTGGTCATCTTGATCTATTAGTTTCTAAAAGAAGTGTTTAAGATGGCCCACCCTATGAAATTAAACCATTTTTTGCTTTAGGGTTTCGAGATGCATACATTTGATACATATGACTTTTAATATCTTCTTGTGGTTATTTTTCTTTATGCAATGGTTATTTCTTTGTGGTTATTTATTATGGCTTACCTTTATTAGTATCTCTTGCTTTAAATGCTATTTATTATAACAAAAATGTTCACTATACCAACTTTTAATGTTGTTTAGAATTGTTTTTCTTTTGTCATCTCTTTATTCTCAACCTTTCTAAGTCATTTTCCCTTAGTTTGATGTCTCTAAGCAGAAAAGAGCCTTTCATTGTTTATCTAATCTGAAGTGTACTTGAATTGTCATTGCATGTTAAAAAACTTATTTCTGCCATCTTATCTTTGGTCTTCAGTTTTCCATGCTGTTTATTAGCTGTTTTTTTCTTTCTCTTTTCATACTTCTTGTAAATTGGTCAGCTTTTGTTTATTCCCATTGATTTCCTCTCTTATTTTGGAAACTTTGATTCATGGTTTGTATCTCAGATCTTTTGGTGATTATTCTTAAACTTATAAGACAGTACTTGGACACCTAACTTTATTCACTCTCTTTTTCTTTTTCTCCTCTTGGGTTTTATTTAATCAACTAACTTAATGTCATAGTTTCAAAAAGTTAAATAGATTTATAAGGCTTATAATAAAAAGTAACACTATCTTGATATGGTCTTTTTAAAAATCTTAAAATCCTTGTTTTGGACATTCTGTAGACTCTAATAATCCAAAATTATTATTGCTAGTCTAAAAGAAGCAACAATGCCTTATCATTAAATAAAAAGGAGAATTAAGATATGGGAGGTGACAATAGACGCAGAAAAAGCATTTGACAAAGTTCAACATCCATTCATGATCAAGACCCTCGCCAAAGTGGGTATAGAAGGAACATTCCTGAATATAATCCAAGCCATTTATGACAAACCCACAGCAAATATAATACTCAATGGGGAAAAACTGAAAGCCTTCTCACTCAAATCTGGAACAAGACAGGGATGCCCACTCTCACCTCTGCTCTTCAACATAGTTTTGGAAGTCCTAGCCACAGCAATTAGACAAACAAAAGAAATAAAAGGCATCCATATAGGAAGAGAAGAGATCAAACTGTCACTGTATGCAGATGACATGATACTATACATAGAAAACCCTAAGGACTCAACCCCAAAACTCCTTGAACTGATTAATAAATTCAGCAAAGTGGCAGGATATAAGATTAACATTCAGAAGTCAGTTGCATTTCTGTATACCAGCAATGAAACATTAGAAAAGGAATACAAAAATATGATACCTTTTAAAATTGCACCTCACAAAATCAAATACCTCGGAATACACCTGACCAAGGAGGTAAAGGACCTATATGCCGAGAACTATAAAACTTTAATCAAAGAAATCAAAGAAGATGTAAAGAAATGGAAAGATATTCCATGTTCCTGGATTGGGAAAATCAATATTGTGAAAATGGCCATACTACCCAAAGCAATCTACAGATTCAATGCAATCCCTATCAAATTACCCATGACATTTTTCACAGAACTAGAACAAACAATCCAAACATTTATATGGAACCACAAAAGACCCAGAATCGCCAAAGCAATCCTGAGAAACAAAAACCAAGCAGGAGGCATAACTCTCCCAGACTTCAAGAAATACTACAAAGCCACAGTCATCAAAACAGTGTGGTACTGGTATCAAAACAGACAGACAGACCAATGGAACAGAACAGAGAATCCGGAAATAAACCCTGACACCTATGGTCAATTAATCTTTGACAAGGGAGGCAAGAACATAACATGGGAAAAGGAAAGTCTATTCAGCAAGCATTGCTGGGAAACCTGGACAGCTGCATGCAAAGCAATGAAACTAGAACACACCCTCACACCATGCACAAAAATAAACTCCAAATGGCTGAAAGACTTAAATATACGACAGGACACCATCAAACTCCTAGAAGAAAACATAGGCAAAACACTCTCTGACATCAACATCATGAATATTTTCTCAGGGCAGTCTCCCAAAGTAATAGAAATTAGAGCAAAAATAAACCCATGGGACCTCATCAAACTGAAAAGCTTTTGCACAGCAAAGGAAACCCAAAAGAAAACAAAAAGACAACTTACAGAATTGGAGAAAACAGTTTCAAATGATGCAACTGACAAGGGCTTAATCTCTAGAATATATAAGCAACTTATACAACCCAACAGCAAAAAAACCAATCAATCAATGGAAAAATGGGCAAAAGACCTGAATAGCCATTTCTCCAAAGAAGATATACAGATGGCCAACAAACACATGAAAAAATGCTCAACATTGCTGATTATAAGAGAAATGCAAATCAAAACTACCATGAGATACCACCTCACACCAGTCAGAATGGCCATCATTAATAAATCGACAAATAGCAAGTGCTGGAGGGGCTGTGGAGAAAAGGGAACCCTCCTGCACTGCTGGTGGGAATGTAAACTGGTACAGCCACTATGGAGAACAGTTTGGAGATACCTTAGAAATCTATACATAGAACTTCCATATGACCCTGCAATCCCACTCTTGGGCATCTATCCGGACAAAGCTCTGCTTAAAAGAGACACATGCACCCGCATGTTCATTGCAGCACTATTCACAATAGCCAGGACATGGAAACAACCCAAATGTCCATCGACAGGTGATTGGATTCGGAAGAGGTGGTATATATACACAATGGAATACTACTCAGCCATAAAAAAGGATGACATCATGCCATTTGCAGCAACATGGATGGAACTAGAAAATCTCATACTGAGTGAAATGAGCCAGAAAGACAAAGACAAATACCATATGATATCACTTATAACTGGAATCTAATATCCAGCACAAATGAACATCTCCTCAGAAAAGGAAATCATGGACTTGGAGAAGAGACTTGTGGTTGCCTGATGGGAGGGGGAGGGAGTGGGAGGGATGGGGAGCTTGGGCTTATCAGACACAACTTAGAATAGATTTACAAGGAGATCCTGCTGAATAGCATTGAGAACTATGTCTAGATACTCATGTCGCAACAGAAGAAAGGGTGGGGGAAAAAACTGTAACTGCAATGTATACATGTAAGGATAACCTGACCCCCTTGCTGTACAGTGGGAAAATTAAAAAAAAAAAAAAAGATATGGGAGGTGAGAACCTCAAGACACTTGATGATGAATAAGTGGTTTTAAGATTTGTGAAAACTGGGAGTTCCCGTCGTGGCTCAGTGGTTAACGAATCCGACTAGGAACCATGAGGTTGCGGGTTCAATCCCTGGCCTTGCTCAGTGGGTTAAGGATCCAGTGTTGCCGTGAGCTGTGGTGTAGGTTGCAGACACAGCTCGGATCCTGCATTGCTGTGGCTCTGGTGTAGGCCGGTGGCTACAGCTCTGATTAGACCCCTAGCCTGGGAACCTCCATATGCCACTGGAGGGGCCCTCAAAGGGCAAAAAAACAAAAAAAACAAAAACACAAAACAAAACAAAAGATTTGTGAAAACTGAATGAGAGATAGAAAAGTACCCATATTCATTTCATTAAAAAAAAAAATGAGGAGTTCCCGTCGTGGCACAGTGGTTAACGAATCCGACTAGGAACCATGAGGTTGCGGGTTCGGTCCCTGCCCTTGCTCAGTGGGTTAACGATCTGGCATTGCCGTGAGCTGTGGTGTAGGTTGCAGACTCGGCTCGGATCCCGAGTTGCTGTGGCTCTGGTGTAGGCTGGTGGCTACAGCTCCGATTCAACCTCTAGCCTGGGAACCTCCATATGCTGCAGGAGCGGCCCAAGAAATAGCAACAACAACAATAAAAAAAACAAAACAAAACAAAACAAAAATAAATAAAAAAAATAAAAAAAAAAATGAAATAGCCTTCTTCGAGGACTTCCAGAGTTGGCTAGTTAATGAATTCGCACATGGAATAAAGGGATATGTATTTATTTTTATTCTTACTCAAACCTCTGAGACATTACATCTTAGCTGATTGCTTTTGCTCTAAATGGTTGGAGGTGGTACTATGTGAACAGTCGATAATTTCTGAGCATTTTCATCTTTACAGTACACATCTAATGAGTTTATGTCTTCATTCTTAATTACTTTAGCGATAGATATTGTATGATCCCATGTGAAAAGACACACTTAATTAATATTGCCTCTTAAAGCTTTGTAAGGAAACATTTCCTCGATTTGTCGTATAAATTTATAGGCTCCATCATGGATACCACTCATGCAGTAAGTGCCTCGGGGAAAAGAGTGCGAAGCAAAGCCACTCAGCAATCTGGTGGCAAACGGGAAGGGAGGCAACAGCTTTCTTTTCAATGTAAGGCCCCAGGGTGGAACACCATGAATAGATGGAGATCCTCTCAAGTGTTACCGGATTTATGACAGGTTCTCCTCTTAACCTGCAGAATGACAGAGGGGAGGTGGCCGTGAGACTAGATTCCTCTGATGCATTGAGGAGGGAGAGAAAAAGAACACAGGAGGCTGGGATCCTCTCCTAAGACTGTTATTATTTTTTCTAATGTCTTAGGAACACTTTTTAAGGTTTGTTTCTAACTATTGTGGGAAACTTGACAATTAGAGAAGAGTTTAAAACGTAGGAAAAAATCCTGACACCTTGATATTATCGCTGTTGTAATATATACTTCCTTCCAGTTGTCATCGTCGTTGTCATCCTGGTCATCTTTTTATATAGTTGACTATCCTGTATATACGTCATATCTTCAATTTCATTTCACAACATTCACAGATTTCACTTTAATGCCTACAAAACATGTTATTTAGATATTGCTGAAGTTAATTATTTATTTCCTGCCCGATTTCCGTTTTTTGAGAAAGAGGTAATGATAGACTGTGGGTACTCATCAAATAGTTATTGGCTGAGTCGCCTTTTCTGCATCTCCATCTCTAAAATGGGATTCTGGAACAGTCCATCTCTTTTTTCTATTGCTGAATCCATACACATCTAAATATCCAAAGCAGCCACTGACGTTTTGTCGAGGTGAAGAGCTTTTCAAAAGAGAGTCGGGATCCAGAGGGGGAGACCTGAGGTTAATAGTGGACTAAGTTTCATGCATTTTAATTAACGACTCACCCAAATTAGATTCTCAGATAAAATAGCGCCAGGTATTAAAAGGGGCCAGGAGATCAGAGGTTCCAGGGCCTTGCCAACTATACCAGCCATCAATGCTATAATTGATTAAAGCATCACAGGGTAATATTTTTCTAAGTGTGTCACAGCATTTCTTCTCATTCGGTGCTACATTTGCTTGCTGCTGTAAAACATGCTGAGATAATTAGATTACTGGCAATCACAGGGAGAATAACGTCTGCCATGGATATGATGTCACAATATTTTAAACGAAAAAAAAAATTCAAGATACTTCTTTCATAGCCTGCAAATTTTCTGTCTCATTCTTATCCTTTGTTCACTTTTCTAACTCCTCACTGCTTTGCTAACAAGCAGAAAAGACTCAGATTTCTCTGGGGTGTCAGTTACCCATTACTTGAATGCCTAGGTAGAATAGAAGCTGATCTGTTCCCCTGGAGGTCTTTAGAGATGGATTATCTATCTGGATATTTATATGGGATATCAGAGTGAGAAAGCATTTTCAAGAATCTATAAATCTTACAGCGTTATAGTAGTGCTCCAGGGATCATAGAAGGAACCCTGAATTGGATATTGTTAGTTTTAGGGTCCCATTTCCTGGATATATTGATTGACTAATGTCACCAAGCTTCACTTTCTCCATCTGTGAAAATAAGGAAGCTGAATTATGAATTCAACAGCCTCTTCTTTATTTTGATGTCAGAAGAAAATTTGTGTCCTCAAGCTGCCGACAGAGAGCAAAAGATCTCATATGTTAAGTCCAAGAAACAGAATCATAAAATAGGAAAGGTGCATCTGAAAAGGTCTGGTGGTCATTGCCTAGTAGGAATGACTGGAAATTAATTGATTTGCTTGTTGCTTACTTTTCCCCACCAGAATGAGAGGTCCATGAGACGTCATCTGTCTTATTTTCAGCTAGCTGTGTCTTTATCGCCTAGAATAGTTCCTGCAACACAAAGGTGTCAATAAGTATTTGTTAAGGGGCTGAATAATGATTAAGTTTGTTCAGTAGTAGAAATTTGTAATGTGAGATGCAGGTCCATGCAATTACTATTCACAAAGAGGAAAGATACTCTTGGAAAAATTACTCCCACCTTTTTTCCTTCTTGCCTTTTTTGGGGGGCAGGGGGCAGTGCGCAACCTCGTCTACGACCTACTTCACAGCTCATGGCAACACCGGATCCCTGGCCCACTAAGCAAGGCCAGGGGTCGAACCCGCATCCTCATGGATACTAGTCAGATTCGTTTCCACTGTGCACCACCATCAGCACGCCATACCCCCACCTTTGAATTACCTTTCTGTGCAAGGATTGAGATGAGCTTGGATTTATGTGAAATCTAGAGCTATTTTCTTAATCGATTGGATGACAACTGGATTGACTTTCAGGGATACAGTTCAGGCACTAAAGAGACTGGAAGTACTAAATTGGTTCTACTCTCCATTTGCGGTTGCTCACATAAATAAGCTCTTATTACCTTATTATTCACATCTCCATTTATGCATCCTTTCTTAAAAATTGACCTTATTTTTAGCACAGTTTTAGATTATAGAAAGAAGATAGTATACAGCCTTCCTATATAACTGCATTCAGTTGCCCTATTAATATCTTACATGAATATGGTACATTTGTTATAATTAATAAACCAATGTTGACACATTAACTAAATTTCATAGATTTCTTAGTTTTCCCTGATGTCCTTTCTCTGTTCTAGTGTTTCGTCTAGGATACCACATTACATTTATTTTGTGTGTCTGTTTAAGTTCCTCTTGGCTGTGACACGTTCTGAGACTTTTCCTCTTTGAGGTGACCTGTTTGGAGGATTATTGATCAGATATTTTTTAGATTGCCCCACTATTGGTATTTGTCTGATGTTTTTCTCATGATTATAACAGTTATGAATTTAGAGGAGGAAGACCACAAAAATAAGTGCCATTTTCATCGAGGACATACACTTAGCAAGACTTGTCAGTGTTTCTGGTGACCTGATCACATGGCTGGGAAAGTGCTTGTCAGGTTTCTCCATGGTAGAGCTACTTAAAGTTTTTTTTTTTTTATTTTTTTATTTTTTTATTTTTTTAGGGCCGCACCCACGACATATGGAAGTTCCCAGGCTGGGGTCAAATCAGAACTGCAGCTACCAGCCTACACCACAGCCACAACAATGTGGGATCTGAGTCATGTCTGCACCCTACACCACAGCTCATAGCAACGCTGGATCCTTAACCCACTGAGTGAAGCCAGAGATCAAACCTGCATCCTCATGGATGCCAGTTGGGTTCGTAACCTGCTAAGCCAAAACAGGAACCCTCTTTTTTGCTTTAAAAAATTTTGTTTACTTTTAAATTTTTTTAAAAAGTTACTCTTTCTGGGAGTTCCCGTCATGGCGCAGTGGTTAACGAATCCGACTAGGAACCATGAGGCTGCGGGTTCGGTCCCTGCCCTTGCTCAGTGGGTTAACCATCCGGCGTTGCCGTGAGCTGTGGTGTAGATTGCAGACCCGGTTCGGATCCCGCGTTGCTGTGGCTCTGGCGTAGGCCAGCGGCTACAGCTCCGATTAGACCTCTAGCCTGGGAACCTCCATATGCCACGGGAGCGGCCCTAGAAATGGCAAAAAGACAAAAAAATAAAATAAAATAAAATAAAAAGTTACTCTTTCTCTGGTCTCTCTTTACCGTATACTTTGGAAAGTAAGGCCCACATTTAAGGAGTGGGGAATTATGTTCCATTCCACGAGGACAGAGTAATTACGTAAATTATTTGAAATTCTTCTGGAGAAGAAACTTGTTGTTTCTCCCCTAATTTATTTATTTGCTCAACTATTTATATTCATATGAACTCATGGGTATTATGCTTTGAGTTGTAATCCAATACAATTTTATTTCTATTGCTGCCCAAGTTTTTCCAGCATTGGCCCATTGCTAGCTCTTTCAGTTGATTCCTTTGTTCCTTGGATATGCCCACATCATTGTGGGTGTTTTTTTTTTTTTGTTCCTTAGTGCTTTTTTTGTTTGTTTGTTTTTTAGCATTTCCTTACTTTCTGCTATTAAGAGATGCCCCAAGCTCATCTTGTATATCTCCTGCCCTAATCCTATAAATCAGTTACTTCTCCAAGATGTGGATCCTTTAAAAGTCTATTTTTATTTCCTTGAGAATGTTTTGGTTCTTATTTTCAGCTTTGGCAGTGCTCAAAAACTTTTATTATTAACTTCTCTGTATGTCCGTGCGGAGGTGCAAGTATTAGAAGAAAGTTTTCTGGTTCTATTACTAAATCGGAGTTTAGAAATAGACTTGCAGTTTCTCTTCTGAGGTCTCTATATCATCAGTGTCAAATGCAGTAGCTTGTTAACAAGAAAGCTGCTACCCAGAGAGGGCTTGGAAATGCCAATTAGAGTCAGATCATTTATTTATAAATGTACGAATTCATTTCACATTTTATCATGGGGCAAAGCATGCCTTGCCCCTTTAACTGTCAAGATTACTGAGCTGGGCAGAACGAATGACATGTTCTCCAAATGACATTTTTGACTTCCACAGCTGCTTCCCTCCTCCCCAAAGGCTCCCACTCTCCTGAATTCAAGGAGGGTGGGCTTTTTATTTCCTTTTAAGGATTGTTTTCCATGGAAAGAAGAAAAGATGAGTTTCCCTTGGCTAAGTAATAGGTGTGAAGAGAGCAGTTTATGCACCTGTTTATGCACCTAAGAAGGATCATTTCAACCCTGAGCAAGTTCTTGAGTTGGTTTATTGAATGATATTTTTTTTTAAAGTGGAAAAATATAACACACACTTCTTTCCTCCTCATTCCAGGTATCACTCAGGTTTGTGAAGAAAGCCTTTCCTTTGGTAATGTGTAGATTCTGAAAGAGCAGAAATAATTTCTGCTGGAATTCTCCAGGGTGTCCAGTCTGACTAGGGAGCAATTTCTTTTGGCCTAGGGGAAAATTGTATGCTTGGACCCAGGAAAAAGAGAGGCCACCTCTGGTGGCTGCCTCGTGTTTCTGGAGACTTAGATTATTAGTATCCTGTGTTGTGGCTGAGGCTACATCTCAGTGGACTGGCGAGAGGAAAAGTAAATCGGGCCCCTCCCCAACTCCCAAATCAGGCAGCAAGTGAATTATTCAAGGTAAACTCAATTAAAAATACCTATACCTGTCATAGTACCGGAAACAAGATGGACAATTTGAAGAGTAGGGGCAGCATTTAGCTACTTCTCAAAAACGTGCCAAGGTCAACTAGGAAAAGGGAGCAGAGACATTTTATTTCAGATTTCTATTAAGAAACCTGATTGACTTGTTAGTAACTGTCACAAGCGTGTTTTTTGATTTGTAGATACTTGAGATAAACTTTAAGTATATGTGTATGTGAATGTCTCTGCAAAATTAAAAAGAGAAAAAGAAAAATTGTTCAGGATACCAGAAAGCTATTGATCTGTGTTGATTGAGATCTGGAAGCTCCAAAATTCACACTGCGGGCAGTATGCTTTAAAAAAAAAGAAAAAAAAAAATTCAGGCGTTCCTGTCATGGCTCAGTGGTTAACAAACCCGACTAGTGTCCATGAGGACACAGGTCCGATCCCTGGCCTTGCTCAGAGGGTTAAGGATCTGGCGTTGCTGTGAGCTGTGGTGTAGGTTGTAGACGCGGCTTGGATCCCGAGTTGCTGTGGCTCTGGCGTAGGCTGGTGGTTACAGCTCCGATTCGACCCCTATCCTGGGAACCTCCATATGCCCTGGGAAGCGGCCCTAGAAATGGCAAAAAGACAAAAAAAAAAAAAATTTTCCTCGCCACATACAGAATGAGATGCCATCATGATTGGAATCCTTAACCACCTTTTGATATATTAACCTTGCTTGTTCAGTCATAATTACTAGCTGTAATTTTGATTCAGGAGAGTTCAACTTTTCCTTTGAAGAGCTTCTTTCTGTAAGGCTCTGCTTCCCAATTAACCGTCAATCAGGAAATTTCTGTTGAGGCCAGCTTTTGGGACTTTCTACCCTAGAGCCCCAGTTTCCAGGTCTGGCTTCAGTTTAGGTGAGTAGATCTGACGTGATGAGAGGTGGAGGGCTCTCACCATTCCCACTCAGTGACCTCATGGTTGGTACGGAATGAGGACTCAAATTGTAGGGCTATTAAACTGAAAGGCCTCCTTTACACTTGCCCATTTCCAGGTAGAGCTTGAAAGATATCCACATTAAAGTTTACTACGTATGAAATGTACATAATGGTGCAAGGCAAAATGTGTGACAGTCTCCTGGCAGGATTCATCAATCATTCCAGACTTTTCTCAGTAGAGATAAAGGGCTCAGCATGACTCGAGTAAGGGTTTACGTCCCAGGAATCTTGGTTTAGTAGAAATATATCCTCTGAGTTAGTTTTTATTAATAGCTCTTTGGGGAGAAAAGGTTGTAAGAAAATTCCCCCTTCTTGGACCATGGATTTATTACTAAAAGCCCATATCAAATCTCTTGATCCATTAAGTACTGTGTGTTACTATACATCACAGGTGACTATCTTTGGGGAAACAGTGACATACTGCATAAGACAGACAATATTTTGTGGATTGAAACCATTCAGAACATGTTATTGTTCCTCATTTTTTTTTTCCTTTTTAACCAAGATGATCAAGAAATGGGATGTACCATGCAGGTAGATATTTGGTTAACCAATATTTACTAATGTTTTTGCTAATATTTTACCAATTTCCAAAGATTAAAGAACAATGGCATGTTTGTGGTTTTAAAATATTCCAAATTTTCTCCTGTCATTTTTGGCTAAAAATAGTTAATACTTATTGAGTCCTCAGTATGAGTGAGATGCCCAATTAGTGGCTTTAGGTGCATTAATCACTAGTTGTTCTCCATTTTTCTCTGAGGAAGGTCCAAGTATTGGTTTCATTTTAATGAGTTCATAATTGAGGCTCAGGGAGGTTGGATATTTTGCCTAAGGTTTTACAGCTATTCAGTGATGAGGCTAGGATTTCAACCAAGGCAGGCTACCTCTGCTCTTGACTGTTCCTCTAACCTGTCTGCCAAATGCTTATAAATTGCTACTACAGTCTAGTCTAACCTCTTCCTAACATTCCAAATGTAGGCCAGCTTCTGCTTCAACACACCAGAATGGGAACCCTGGCACTCAAGATAGTCCCTTGTTATACAAAAAATCATTTTCCTTTGTTATCTAAAAATCTCCATTCTTGCCCACTGCTTCTGGTTTTGTCCCTAGTATGTGTGAAAACACTTTAGGAACCGGAGGGTCTATGTGGGTACTGAGTGGGTTTATTTTAATTATTATTCTGTAAAACGTGAATCCTGCTTCTGTGTAGTATGTAAAGACAATTATCATCACCCTTTAGCTGCATCCGCCACTTTTTCAGGCTGAACATCATCAGTCCCCACAAGTATCCTTCATAGAAAATAATAATGATAATAAATGTAATACCTAACAATCCCAGAGACGTGTGCCAAGCACTTAGGCAAGCATGAATCCACAGAGCCCTATAAGATTTTCCATTTTATAAATCCAATAATTGAAGCTCAAATCAATTAGGTTACATGTTCAGGACTTGTCGATGGTGGATGAATTTCAACCCTGAGTCCATCTAACTCCAAACCCTTTGCTCCTACCAAGATGCTCCTGGTGGCGATCCTCTTAAGTCCTTTCTATTGTTGAGGTCCAGAATCCATGGACAGGCGTAGGACCAGGTAGCCACGCTGTGCTCTCTTTTTCCTTCCTGATTATTTGTTCCAGTGCCCTAATCCCCTTACTCCTCATCTGGATAACTACCCATATTGACTCTTTCTTTTGTGGGAGCTTCTATCAAACTGGCTGCAGAGTGGAGTCTTCTAGTCCCTATTCATTTTCTTTACCATTCCGTATAGGGGTACCCACGGAAAGAATCAAAACAGTGCAAACATAGCCTCAGATGGATGGCTTCTAGCCCATCTTTCTTGTCTTTCATCTGGGAGTATGGTGACCAACTCATCCCAGTTTGCCTGGGACTTTTTGTTTTAGCACTGAAAGACTCACCTCCCAGGACCTTTTCAGTCCTGGGCAAATCAGGATGTTTAGTTGCCTTTTATTGGGAGGGTAAATGAACAAGATCTTAGCCTAGAGGGTCTTTGGATGGGCTTGGAGCAGGAAGGGAGTGTAAATGAGCTTCCTAAAACTGAAAACAAAATTGTGTGTTGATTAAAGAGAGGGTTATAATCATGCTGCTTGTGAAAGGCAGAGCCAGCGTTCAAACCCATGTCAGGCTAAGTCCAAGTTAGACATGGTTGTGTCTTTGCCCCACTGGCCCTGAAAAGTGCAAGTGGCATTGACATAAATATCCTTGAGTTAGTAAAATTTCTATCTAAGAGGAGATTCCCAGAATGTAGCGTTTCAGCATAGTCTGAATAATGTAAACTTTGACTTCTAAATCTGTTGTTCTAAAGACTGTATCTTTATCACTATAGATATATAAGTATAGTCATAGCTTTGGGAAGGCAACCACATCATTCCTGCCTCTCGAGTCTGATTTCAGTTAACACCCTCTTTTTTTCCCACTTGAACTAGTATTAATCTGGGTTCCTTCCATTTGTATTTTTTCTTCTTCCTCTATTATTTTTGGGTGCCTGAAAATACTCTTCTTTCAGATTTCTGAATGTTCGTTTGTATTCTAGATTTTCCTGTGGTTAGCATCTATCTATGCATGTAAGCTAAGTGCCTAGTGATGCCTCAAAATAACAGTGCTGCAGATAGGAAACAATTGCATGTTCACTGAAATTATGGATAATTGCATGATTTGGAAGCTTCTTGCCTTTTGGAATATGACAACTGCAAATACAATTTAATGTGAATTCCTTAGAAGTTCTATTTTGCCATCAAGAAACATTGATTTCTTTCTTATTACAATAAGAGTGGTTAAACTATCTAGTTATCCAGCCTATTTCAACAAGGAAAAGAATAACAAGACGATACGTGCTCAAATGTATGCACATGAATATCATTGAGAAGGATTTCTCACAGATAGTTTTTTCTGCAGGTAAGAACTTGGCTAAACACTTTACATATATTACCTTATTTGATCTTCGCAACAAACAAATAATGTTTACTGAGTGTTTACCATGAGTCAAGCACTGTTTTTAGTACCTGACTTGTATTATTTTTTATTTATTTATTTATTTATTTTGTCTTTTTAGGGCCATACCTGTGGCATATGGAAGTTCCCAGGCTAGGGGTTGAATGGGAGCTGCAGCCCCTGGCCTACACCTCAGCGACAGCAACACCAGATCCAAGCCTCGTCTATGGCCTACCCTGCAGTTTATGGCAATGTCGGATCCTTAACCCACTGAGCAAGGCCAGGGATTAAGCCTGCATCCTCATGGATACTAGACCAGTTTGTTACCTCTGAGCACAATGGGAACTCCCTATTATCTCATTTAATTATGACAATATCCCTAGGAGGAAAGGTTAGAAATATTTTCTAAACCCAGCTAGATGTGGCTTCAACTGGTGACGTTACTTATTGTTTCCTTTACAGGATATCTCAAAGCAGGTCTTACTAGTGCTCAGTGATGTCCCAGAGGAGTCGGTTTCCTTTGATACTTTCTTTCCGACAACTTCAGAGAGTTGTCAGTGTCTGGCTGCCACAGTCCAAGCATCATGTGTTCATAGAAAAACATCCAATGCAGGAAACACAAGAGGACGTGGCGAAGGCCCTCTTCTCTATACTGCTTTTTATGCTCAGGAATAAAAATCCTTTCTAGACGACCCCTGATGATTCCCTTTTTCAGTTCATTACTTAGAATTAGGCCATACCATCGTGCTCTTTTCCCAGAGAAGCTGGAAAATTGTCTGTGTGTCAAAGGAAAATGAGGTTGCCTCGGGACCTCAAGCTCATTGAGTCATGCACATCTTCCAAGTGTTACATTTTGTTGTACAATATAAAATAGTCATCAATATCACCACTGATATCACCGCAAATCTTCATATGTGGGATGGCGTCAAGCTCCCAGTGGCAGATACAAGCTTTCTAAAGTTCTCATGTTCCCTTGAAAGCTCATATTTTATCACTGGCAGCAAATACTCTTGGTTGTTTTTCTGGACGTATGAGGTTCATATTGTCTGCGAAATACCCAAGTCTGGATAATCATGGTTTTTCAGCTGTTCTTTTAAGTAAAAATGATGTTCTGTGATAAAAAGTGGTTAGTTCAGCCTGTAACTCAAACATGTGCACAGGTTGCCCTTCCTTGGTACATAGTACTTTGGAATGCCCTGAAATGCTTCAGGTCTGCCCGTCATTTCATCACACACAATAGTTAAAAAATGCATTTTCAAGGGGAAGGGTTTAATTGAATTTATAATTCATTGGTGATTTTTATTGCTCCACCAAGGATTCTTCTAAGTGAAACTGGCTTTTTGATGGCAGTACCTGGCTACGGATGCAGTTAGGTGTCAGGATAGGGTACCAGCAGTTTTACCTGACATTTCTTTCTCCACCCATGAAAAAGGTAAATCATGTCATATTCTTATGAAAATAGTGTATTTCTTGCAGACTCTCAGGAAGTGTCTCAGGGACCTCAAGGGTCTGTGGACCACACTTTGAAAACTGCTATCTTAAATTTTTCTTAACTTAACAACATTATTCAAACTGATCAATTACCTGCTTTTGAAGAAAAATATAACATATGTCTGAATATAAAAGATATCTCGTATCATAAATAAGGCTCAATAAATTGAAAATGATTGAAATCACACACACACACACACACACACACACACACAAGAAAACTGCTTAGACTATTAATAATTCATATCCTGAAGTTGGACAAATAACTGACCAAACAAAATCAGGGTTTTATTAGTGGTGAAGAGCGAAAAACCTTTTCTCTGTTGGCTGTTGTGTAGACACCATTGCATGCAAGACAAGTCTTCGTTCTGAGAGAGCAGGCTTCGGACTTGACTGCAGGGTTGCCTGGCTCCTTAGCTTTTAACCACTCCTTTCTTCTGCCTCTCAGGAAGTATTGTTAATGTCCAGCCCATACATCTAGTCTCTGATCCTGCAGTTCTCCAGTCCACACCGCCCCTTCATGGAATTCATGCCCTCCACTGTCTTGGCAGGATGTATCTCCCCTACTTCTACCCTTCAGCTTTAGCTGCACCCAACTCATTCATTCTGCAGTTACACACTACCCCTTACCATCCACAGTGTTCCCAGCTCACAGAACAGTACTTATCTCCGTCACTGTTGAACCCCACCTAGACCATATGCCACCTCCTTCATGAAGCCTTCCCAGTTTTTCCATCAAAATCAGTCTGTCTTCCACGACCTCATTATTTTAACGATGATTCCACTTTGCTGTGTGTTACATAGAGTTGTGTCCATGCCTGTTTCTGCTGCTGAGTTTCAATTTTATTAAGACTAAGGCTCACAGCTTTCTTTATCTTTGCATATTGCATTGTTTCTAGCACAGGTCCTGACATCTCATGGATGTTTGCAACTGTTTTTGGCCAGAATTTCACCCACAAAATGATACACAGAGCATGGGGCATATTACTGAATGCCTGAAAGGGTCTGTCCTTTCCTTGGTGAGACATAACAGAGGACAATTAGGATTAGTTTTGATACTTATTTATCACTAACGACATATTTTTTAGTCTTATGAGAGTTTCTGCATAATCATATGTAAGTGAAGAAACATAAATGTCATCTCTTTGATTTTATTTTTATTTTGTTTTCTTTAACATGTTTTATTTCTTTCATACCAATGTGCATGATAAAACGAGAGATGATTTTTCGATATGAATTCTTCCCTGACTCAAAGCCTTTGAGGTGGGTGGTTGGTACGAAAATTTAGTGCAGGTGTGTGATTCTTCTGCTAATTTAAGCTACTTTATTAAACTCAATGCCTGATGCAAATGAAAAACTCTGGATTAATTTTTTTCAAGTTACTAAAATAAAAGTGCATGAAGCTCCATCTAGAGTATTCCTCCTAAAGACTATATGATGAGCTTCAGTGAGTAACTTGCAAACCTAGAGTAACAGAAAATGGGGGTGACAGAGCTTATTCCACCATAAGTCTGAAGAGCATTTATCAAATACACCTGTAAGGAGGACTTCTCCCTCCAAGGTGTTATAGCAGGGGCTCTGTAGAAGGAAAAACTGAGATTTAGGGAGTGATCAATTTGCTTTTTAAAATTGAGTTATAATTTACATACAGTAAAACTCATCCTTTTCGGGTACAGTTCTGTGAGTTTTAACAGCCAGTTGTAGTTATGTCACCATAACCATCTTCAAGATACAGAACAGAGCTGCCATCACCCTCAAGTGCTCCCCCTTGCTCCTTTATACGTAACCTCTTCTTCACCCCAGCCCTGGGCACATGCTTATCCATTGCTTTCTGTCTGTGTAATTTTTCCTTTCCCAGAGTATCATGTAGATGAGATCGTACAG
The DNA here is from genome assembly GCF_054392235.1 of Sus scrofa. Lineage (NCBI taxonomy): Eukaryota > Metazoa > Chordata > Mammalia > Artiodactyla > Suidae > Sus > Sus scrofa. The sequence goes on from NC_139388.1 coordinate 34,548,018, forward strand.
TGTACAGATATTTATGTCTGACTTCTGTCACCTAGCACAGTGCGTCTGAATTCATCTATGTTGAGTCAGGTTTTGGTAGTTGGCACTTTTTACTGCTGAGTAGTATAGCATTGTATAGATATACCACAATTTGTTTATTTGTGGACTAGCTGAAGAGCATTTGTTTTTAATTTTGGGTGATTATGAATAGAGCCACTATAAACATTTGTATACAGGTCTTTGTGTGAACATATGTTTTCATTTCACTTCAGTAAATCCCAAGTCAATTCAGAGCAGGAGTGTTGGGTCCTATGGTATCTTTAGATTATAGAGTGTCTCAATTCATAAGAAAAAATGTATATTCTCCTAAGAATGATATTTCTCAGGATAAAATTATAGCCAGTCACAGTTATTGAGATGAGCAGAGTCATGAATCACTTTAAAACAAGAGATGATAATGCTGCTGTCATTTGGTTTGAATAGACCTTGTGTGGTAGCTTTGCAGCAGATTTATCTTCCTAATTACATTTGCTCTGAGCTGATGTTTAAATTAGTCAGTGTTCCCTGGGCACCCACCAGTGTTGCAACCAAGCAGAAAGCTGCAGGTCAGAGAGGGGGCAACCAATTGAGATATCAGTGTGACCACAGATAATCCACAAAATGGTGACAAGCACGCAGACAATCAATTGATGCCTACAGTATTCTAATAGTTGCATTGACAATTGGCCTATTTTGCTTGTGCAGGATATTGACTCACAGAGTGCCCGGTGAGCCAGGATCATCCCCTTTCCTTAAAGTGAAAGTATGAAGTGCAGTTTTTCCCAAAAGGCGTATCCCAACTTCTGCCTCATCCACGTCAATCAGCAACTGTCCATCAAGGACCCACTCTCTTTTTTTTCTATTCTTTAATTCCTGCTGGGGGAGAGTTTGGCATGTGAATAGTGGTGTTTGTTCTAAAGAAGGCTTGCTGAATTTATTTAGGGAAATGAGGTTTGTATAGGAAGAAACAGTGGCTCACATCAGATAATCCATCGATGGGTGCTAAAGTGGTTGGACAAGAGGATGAATGTTTTAGGGGCACAGAGTAGGGAAGCCTTGTTATAGGGGAGGACAATTAGGGGAGGGCACAACAGGAGGAATGGAGACTTGGAGGCAAGTCTAATGAACTCTGTGAAGGTTAGCTCTTCCTTGTCTCCGTTGTGTTCCCCAGCACCTGATGCAGCCCCTGCATTAGCAGATATTTATCAAATATATGATGTGTTCGAGGTGTTCTTTTGTGTCTCATATTTTATTACATTTATTTTTGCAAATTATAAGAGTAACACATGATTATTGCAAAACCATCAGGCATCATAAATATAAATAAGGAACGCTTGTAATATAATTTGTGTTCTATCCTTGAGATAGCCTCCAATAAGTTTGATATTTATGCCACAATTCTTCATATGCACATCCACTCTCACATACTCATAGCAGTGCTATTCTACTACCTTATTTTTATCATATATCCTTTCATTTCAGCATAGAGTTATTTCATTCTTTAAAAGACATGACACATGGCGTCTTCATTGTATAAATGTATCCCAAACTTATTTATTCAACCTCTTATAGATGGGCCATTGGGCTTTCTATAGGGAGGGTTTAGAAAGATGGAGAGGAGTGAGAGAGGACTAGAAGCACCAGTGATGGTGAAAGTTAAGAAGAACTGCTCTTCCCGGAAGAGAAAAAAGAAAAATGTAAGGGAAAATTCCTTGGTAAAAAATTCTACACATATGATAGAAACCATAACTTTCTTAAAGATGAAATAAATTAGAATATGAAAAGCCAAATTGTAATATATCTGGAAGAAGATATAGGAAGATATTCTTATGGTTTTAAAGTAGGAAAGGATTTCTTAAGACCTATAAAGTGCTAAAAATAAAGGAAAGGATGGATGGATTTGATTATATTAAATTTGTTTACAGTTCTTCTCACTTAAAGGCACCATAAGGAATGAAAAGTAAGCCACAAATTGGGAGAAAAATTTGCATCACATATAACTGACAAAGGTTAGTATCTGCAGTATAGTTGAAAACTGCTGTAATCATAAAAAGAGGCAAGAAAAAAAAGGTAAAAAAATGCACAAAAGATAAAAAACAGGTATTGCATAGAAGATATATTTGAATATCCTGTAAACATATTAAATTATAAACATATTAAAATATATTTAATATTATAAACATATTAAAAATACTCAGTCTCATTAGTAAGTTAGGAAATGCAAAATAAAATATCACCAAAATATTATTTCAGACTTGTCTAATTGGTAAACATTTAAAATTAAAACAGGAGTTCCTATTATGGCTCAGCGGGTTAAGCCATATCCATGGCTAATATCCATGAGGAGGCGGGTTTGATCCCTGGTCTTGCTCAGTGGGTTAAGGATCTGTTGTTGCCCTGAGTTACGGTATAGGCTGGCAACTGCAGCTCTGATTTGACACCAAGCCTGGGAACTTCCATATGCCACAGGTGTGGCCCTAAAAATAAAAAAATGAATGAAATAAAATTCAACAACCCAAGGGACAGTGAGGACATGGGGGATTGGGAGCGTTCAATTATTTACTTATAGTTTATGTTCTGGTAGAAGTATGAATTATCACCACCACCATGGAAAGGATTTGCTGTTGACTAGTGTGTTCCTTGTATTATGCTGTGTTACACATTACCACAAAATGTAGTGACTTAAAATAACATTTATAATTCACAGTTTCTCTTGATCAGAAATCCTAGAATGGCCTTGCTGGTTTCTCTGTCTCAGAGAGTCACACATGGTTCTGATCGAGGTGTTGGCCAAGGCTCCGGTCTCATCTCAAGGCTTGACCAGGGAAGAATCAGCTTTGAAGCTTATTCATGGAGTTGTTGGCAAGATTCAGTTCTTTATATGTTATGGATATAAATTTCTCGTCAGATATATTATTTGCAGATATTTCTCCCATTTGTGAGTTGTCTTTTCACTTTCTTGATAGTGCCCTTTTAAAAAAATTTTATCATTTTTTATTGAAGTATAGTAATTTTACAATATTATATTAGTTTCAGGTGTAGAGCATAGTGCTTCAGTATTTTTCTAGGTTATACTCCATTTAAAGATATTATAGAATAATGGCTATATTTCCCTGTGTTTTACAGTAGGTACTTGTATCTTATCTATTTTATACATAGTAGTTTTGTATTTCTTTAATCCTTATTTTGCCCCTCCTCTCTTCCATCTCTCCACTGGTAACCACTTGCTAGTTTTCTATATTTGAGAATCTGTTTCTGTTTTATTATATATATTTATTTGTTTTATTTTTTAGATTCTGCATATAAGTGATAATATACAGTGTTTGTCTTTATCTGACTTATTTCACTAAGTATGATACTTTCTAGGTCAATCCACATTGTTGAAAATGGTAGAATTTCAGGTGACATGATACTTTATATCAAAAACCTTCAAGTTCCACCATAAAACTACTAGAACTAATAAATGAATTCAGTAAAGTTGCAGGATACAAAATTAATATACAGAAATATATTGCTTTTTTAAACACTAATAATGAACTATCAGAAAGAGATAACAAAAAGCAATACTATTTAAAATCTCATCCAAAAAAAAAAAAAAAAAAGAAATATCTAGAAATAAACTTCACCAAGAAGGTGAATGACCTGTACTCTGAAAGCTATAAAACAGTGATGAAGGAAATTGAAGGTGCTACAAAAAACTGGAAAGATATTCCATGTTATTGGTGTGGAAGAAATAATGTTGTTAGAATGGCCATGCTACACAAGGCAGTCTGTGGATTCAATGGAATCTCTATCAGAATACCTATGACATTTTTTCAGGGCTAGAACAAGTAATCCTAAAATTTATATGGAATCACAGAAGACCTCAAGTTTCCAAAGTAATCCTGAGTGGGGGGCGGGGGAGGAGAATGAAGCTGGAAAGTTCAATGATCTGTGACTTCAAACTATACTATAAAACTACAGTACTCAAAACAGTATGATACTGTTGCAAAAACAGACACATAGAACAATGGAACAGAACAGAAAGCCCAGAAATAAACCCTCACAACTATGGTCAATTAATCTATGACAAAGGAGGCAAGAATATAGAATGGAGAAAAGACAGTCTCTTCAATAAGTGGAGCTGGGAAAACTGGACAGCTCCATGTAAAAGAAGGAGAATAAAACATTTTCTTGTAAAATGGATTACAAAAAATAAACTCAAAATCGATTAAAGACCTTAAACCATAAAACTCCTAGAAGAGGACATAAGCAGAACATTCTTTGACATAAATCATAGCAATAGTTTTTTCTCTCATAGCAATAGTTTTTTCTCTCATACGGCAAAATAACTAAAAGTGAAGTAAACAAATGGGACCTAATAAAACTTAATTGTTTTTGCACAGCAAAGGGAACCATCAATAAAATAAAAAGACACCCACTGAATGGGAGAAAATATTTTCAAATGATATGAATAATAAAGGGCTCATATAAAAAATGGCTCATACAGCTCAATATAAAAAATGTGATTTAAAAATAGAAGACCTGAGTAAATATTATTTCTAAAGAAGACATACAGCTAGCTAACGGGTATATAAAAAGATGCTCAAGATCACTAATCCTTAGATTAGATATCACCTCGTACCTGTCAGAATGGCTGTCATCAAAAAAGTGCACAAAGAGCAGTTGTTGCCCAGTATGTGGAGATAAGGGGACCCTTGTAGACTGTTGGTAAGAATGTAAATTGGAGCAGCCACAGAAAACAGTATGGAGGTTACTCAAAAAAATAAAAATTTAATTACCATATGGGAGTTCCCATTAGGGCTCAGCAGATTAAGAACCCAACAAGTATTCATGAAGATGCAGGTTCAATCCCTGGCCTCACGCGTTGGGTTAAGCATACAGCATTGTATCTGGCATTGCTGTCTGGCATTGCTATGACATAAGCCTGCAGCTGCAGCTCTGATTCGACCTCTAGCATGAGAACTTCCATATGCTGCAGGTGCAGCCCTAAAGAGAAAAAAAAAAAAAAAAAAAAGAAAAGGAACTATATGATCCAGTAATTCCAATCTTGGGTATGTATCTGAAAAAAACAAAAACACTAATTCAGAAAGATACATGCACCCTAATGTTTATAGCAACATTATTTACAGTAGCCATGATATGGAAGCAACACAAATGCCTGTCAGTAGATGAGTGGGTAAAAAAGATGTGGTATACATAGATGATGAGATATTACTCAGCCATAAAAAAGATTTATGGTATCCTCTTATGCACAAAGATTTTTAGATGACGTCCACTTTATCTGTTTTTATATTGTAGCTTGTGCTTTTCATGTGATAGCTCATAAAATATTGCCTATCCCAAAGTCATTTAAAAGCAGCTTACCACATGTAGTAAAGTTGAACCTGCCTTTCTCAATAAACCAGCAGCTTGGTGTCCTCCTAAGTATGAATCCTAAAGAAATTCTTGCATGAGCGAACATCAAGAATATTCAGAGCAGTATAATCCATAGTATTAAAGAGCAGGAATGAAACTTATGTTCATCAGCTGTAGAAAGGATGAATCACTTTTGCTACAGTCATTCAATGCGAATGAAAATGAATCATAGATACACACTCCAACACAGTGAGTTATCTAAGATACCGTACATTTGGCGAAAAAAGCCAGATGGAAGAATACATGCTCTTTTTAAAAGTTCATTTATAGAAAGTTCCAAGTGAGGCGCAATTAAACAGCATTTATTTAGGGGTAAATAGTTATGTAGAAAAGCTATACACAGAGCAAAGGATGAATGCAAATTCCAGGATGTTGGTTGCCTTCAGAAGAGAGAAGGGGGGTATGTTAAAAAGGAGCATACGGGAGATTTCTAAGGGTCTGGTAACATTTTATTTCTTATCACGGGAGTTGGTACCCAGAACATCCTTTTATTACATTTTTAACCCATGCATATGTTCCATACCCCTGTATTATCTTTCTTTAGATCATTTTATATACTCATGTCTTAACAAAAACTAAAAATTTTCTAAAATAGATAATAAAACTTTTGAAATGCCTTTGACCTTCTTCTCTAACTTCCTACTTAACTGGAATCTCCTATTCCACAGACACTTCAGGTTTTAGTTGGAAACTTCCAGCAAAAGGAACAGTGTAGACCCACCTTCATGGAAGCCGGTTACATTTCTTAAAAGCATGACTCTTCTCAGGTGCTTAATATGTTGATATGAAAACCGTCTCCTGTGACTTTTGCTACTGGTACTTGCGTTACCCAAATACGTCATGTGGAACTTTCTAATCTCCAATTAGAGCTATCCCTAATTATTAAAAAAATCTACATGTGTCTTTCCTTTGACATTTAAGCTTTCCTAACCAAATTTCCTTAATAAGCATGCTCAATTTCTTGAAGTCCAGACCAGATAAAGAATGGCTTAAGCCATTTTTATCCTGCCCCCTCCCCCACATCTTTTTCTTTGCTTTTTTTTAGGGCTGCACCTGCAGCATATGGAGTTTCCCATATGTAGGTTGAATCTGAGCTATAGTGGCTGGCCCACGCCACAGCCACAGCCACAGCCTCAGCCACAGCAATGTGGGATCCAGGCTGTGTCTGCAGTCCCACTGCAGCTCACGGCAAGGCAATATCGGATCCTTAACCCACTAAGCGAGGCCAGGGACACAACCTGCAACACCATGGTTCCTATTCAGATTCATTTCTACTGTACCACAACGGGAACTCCCACTCCTGGTTATTTCTTTAGAAGCCTGTGGTCTAGTTGGGAGAAGTGAGCTGAACACAGGAAATGAATATAACTGTCAAAGTCTATGAATAGACAAAACATACTAAAGGAATTTAGAAGAATTTAGAAGATAATTCTCAGGTGAAGACTTAGTTTTACCTAAAAGAAAGGATAAGGCGTTTTATTATTTGATTCGTGGTGTCGCAGTTTAAAATTTTAATTTGACTTTGTCCACTGAATAATAAGGCAACCAACCAAAGAGAAGTACACAATTATACTTGAATTTAGCTTTGATTTTGCAAAGTAAGACCTGCCCCTTAGAATTCATGAAAGATATTAACATAATCTAAACATCAATATTAATAACAACGGGCAATAGTTCTCTTATGCCAGCTTTTAAAAATAGCAGGCCCATCCCTCCCTTCAGGACAAGGATCTGCCCAGAATACATTCATCATGTATAAGTTGGCATCTGTGGAACTCTCATGTGTTTCAGTTCTATTCTATTGGGAGGGATACTCTTTTTAGCACCGTACCCATGGCATATGGAGGTTCCCAGGCTAGGGGTCAAATCAGAGCTGTAGCTGCTGGCCTATGCCACAGCCACAGCAACACCAGATCCTAGCCGCATCTGCGACCTACACCATAGCTCACAGCACCGCCGGGTCTTTAACCCACTGAGTGAGGTGAAGGATCGAACCTGTGTCCCCATGGATGCTAGTCTGATTCGTTTCCACTGAGCCACGACGGGAACGCCCGTGGCTTTCTTTTTGACATAGAGCATGCTTTTTCCACTTCCCTACTGTCCCCGGCCCAGTCCCTTCTCTCATATTCACACATTTGGTCCCTGTGTTTGCAAACTTTCCTCTTTGTAACTGAAAAGGGCCTCCTTTCTTGAGAACATGAGCTTGGGTTTTGCTAAGTGGAGAGGGACTATTGCCTGCCTTTCCAGTCAATAAAGAATGTTGCCAGCTGTTCCAGTTCTACAAGGATCAAGTCACTGTGGCTGCTTCCCTGCCTCCATGGTACCCCTTAAGGGGAATTCAGGATGGAGAAAAACATGAAGCATTCTGTGCTTCGAATACTGGCTCTAGATAGGTAAGAGACATATCTAGGGAAGCATTTCAAGGAGACCAGACTTTTGCATCTCCCCATCTGTGGAAGAGCACTAACGTTGGTAACTCCGGTTATCTGTTTTTTGTATTTAGCAATGACCTTTTGAAATTTACCTATATTTCCTTTTTTCAGCAAAAAAATCTTATATATCCTGGTGCCTCCCTTAGCTCTTTGGAGCAGTTCCTCAGCTATCTGAGAGGCTGTCTCCTGGGCTATAGTCCTCAGTAAGACCCCTAAGTAAAACTTGACCTGCCACTTTTAGATTATGCATTCTGCTTCCATTGACAATGATCATAGATTTTAGGTTTTCATTTGTCTTAGGTGATTTTGAATTTCTCCTTGTTTGTCAGAGAAATTTTTTGGTTTTTTTTTTTTTTTTTTTTTTCTTTGACTCTCCAAGAACAGCTTGCTGGCTTGCAAAAAAGAGAAACAGGGCTCTTTGGGGAGCTGTCAGAAAGAGCAGATGCAGCCCCAGCATGGTGCTCCTGATCCCCGCAAGTGGTAAGTAACACTTTATTTGTAAAAAGAAGGACAGAGAACTTCTCTTCTCCGCATGTCTCGATTTGCATTTTATTAGGCACCTGGTAGGATGGTTTGCAAATCGCCATCCTCACTCACAGATCTCTCTATCAGTCCCAACCTACCAGAGGGCAAAACACAGGGATGCAAAAAAAAAAAAAGGGATGGTGTAAAAGGAATCAGAAGAATGCAACTCACAACCGTGACTTTTTATTCTTCTTCAGAAGGTGCCTTTTATTTATAAAACTTCTGAGAGAGATAAGGGGTTTCCGCCCAGATACGTAGAAGTCATACAAGGTTAAACAGAGGAAGGCTATTATAGAGGAGAGAGGCTGAGACGGGGGTTCTGCATTTAGCACCTCCATTTGCTGGCTGCATGTTCTGGCATAAACAACTTCATGCCTAAGCCTCAGTTTCCAAATACTTTTTTTCATAGAGTTGGCCTGGATGCAGTGAGGAAGTGCCCGAAACGTCCCTGGCCCTCTCCATATGGCAGTCCTCCCCTTCATCTTTGCAGTTTTCCTTATCCAGGGTTTCTCATATTAAATTTCGCCTCGGTAAGCACTAGGAAGACTGTACCTTCCAAAGAAGAGCTTTGCTGTACTTCTTCACTCAGCTGTTATTATTACTGTATTCATTATAGTGAAATCTTGCTCTCGAAACAAGAAAAAAGCCTGATTTTGCTTTTCCTCAGAATTTCTTTTTTGGCCATGCCCATGGCCTGTAGACGTTCCCAGGCCAGGGATGGAACCCATGCCACGGCAGCGATCCGAGTCACAGCAGTGACAGTGTTGGGTCCTTAACCCACTGAGCCACCAGGGCACTCTTCCCCAGAGTTTTAATAATTGGAGAGTGGAATTATTTCTGCCTGCAGTTAGGATTACCTTTAACTGGGGACATGTCCTAGGGAAGGGGGATCTTTTGAAACATGGAGGAAACACCAAATTGTGTTAAATATACATAATAAAAGTAGATAATTCATGTACGGTATATGTGGTACCTCCTTTGGTGTCAGAACAACTTTACATGGCCCTTCTGCAGATCAGCCCATGCTCAATACAATTCGAATTTAAAAAGTGAAGCTGTCAGCCATCACTGAGGAGATTGGGGGGTAGAATCGAAGTTTGGGATCAATGTTCACTTCTCATCTCTTTCTTAAGTGTAAGAGAAAGATTTCATAAAGAAGTCGAATGTTCTTGGTTTTATTTTCATAGGTGCATGAGGGTCGGATTTGCTCTAGCTATTTTATTTTTCCAGGATGTTGGAGAGGGATTGGGCTCTTCAGTTGCTCCTGATCTTTCCCAGGCCAGATGCTAAGGTTAGCTTTTCCAGATCCCTAGAAGCTTGCATTGAGTGATCTCTGAGTTTCTTCCAGGCTGGCCTGCGGCCTAATGAAGTGTTACGAGATTCATTCTTTAGGCCGGCAAACTCCGCATCTCTTGTCTCTGTGCATTTCTTATATCTCTTACCATGGAGCAAAACCTTTCTCCCCTAGAGTTACTTCCCCTCTTATAATCCCTTAACACCACTGAAGAGCTTCATTTCAGCACTTTATACATTTTGCTGTAATTATCTATTTATGTACGTGTGACGTATTTGCACATTTCCTGATGACAAATATCAGGTCTCATTCATCTTTTTATTCCTGGCACTTAGCACAGTGGGCCAGCATTTTGTTTGGAGCAAACCTAATACTGTGTTGAATGAAATTGAGTGAATGAATATGGCCCCTGATACAGTCAAAGCTGTGCCATATTTTTGTCTTAGTCACTCTTACATACCCTCCCTATAGGAAAAAGTTTGGCTAAACAGGGACGGTTTCTTGAGAGGGAAAAGACCCATGCATATTCCGGCTCTCTGACGCAGCTTTGCCCCTGGGGCGGGACTGGTGAGAGAGGAGGTTTAGGTTTAACCACGGTCCTGGTGAGCAGCCGTCCCCACCCCTCACATCCCAGGCTTTCCCAGGGTAAAAGTTGTGGGACGAAGCTTTACGTTTACTACCAAGATCACCCCTCGGACGCCCAGACTTCACTTTCTTTATTCTGGACACTGCAAGGAGGCTGGTCTACATGGATTTTTGTACCTGTGGAAAAGGTACCTCTGGTCTCAGGTCTGGTCTGTCCTCAGGCAGAGCTAACCAGCTGTTGGCAAAGAAGGTCCCTCTCCAGAAGCTGGAGATAAGCACGATGACGGAGCTTCTGAAGCAGTGATTCTGCCGTGTGCTCCCTGGGTTGAGCTGGAGGACCTCATGGGCTGTCCACTCAGCTCCTAAAGGGTCCTCTCCTAAAGTGATCTATGTTTCTGTGGCCCTGGTGTGTTAACCCTCTTCCTCTAGAACCCCACCAATCTCTCTTCTCTCATGTCTTTCTTCCTTAGCTTTCTCTCCAACATGGGGAAATCTTTTATTGTCAGAGAGATCATTTAAGAATTATGCCTTTGGGGGCGTCCCCATTATGATACAGTGGAAATTAACCAGACTAGTATCCATGAGGTTGTGGGTTCAATCCCTGGCCTCGCTCAGTGGGTTAAGGATCCCCCGTTGCCGTGAACTGTGGTGTAGGTCACAGACACAGCTCAGATCCTGTGTTGCTATGGCTGTGGTGTAGGCTGGCAACTATAGCTCTGATTCAACCCCTAGTCTGGGAACTTCCATATGCTGCGGGTTTGTCCCTAAAAAAAAAAAAAAGAATTATGCCTTTGGAAAACCAAAAAGAAATACTAGCTTTTCTGCTTTTTTTTTCCTTCCTGGTTTCAACTCCCTCTCCTGAGGCAATATTCATGAAAATGGCCAGCTGACTTAATGGGAGTTGAGGGGAAGGGGGCGGCTAGGTGATGAAAAACTGGTATTAAAAAAATGGTTACAGTTTGAAAAATACCACCTTGCCATATTTGTAATGCCGTGGATCCTGGAGTTCACCCTATAGGTGATGGGAAACAGTGGAATTTTGAGTAATGTTGCATTATGATCAAAGTTGACCTTTATGAATGGCATAGCTATTTGCAAGGCTTTGTTTGTTAACTCATACTTTTTGTGTGTCTGCCCTGTTTCCAGTGTTGTCCTAGGATTTATGGGGTGTATGTGAAGTAAAAGGCAACACTCAATTCTTCGAAATGCTTTAAAAACTTTGGGGAATGAAATATTTTATCCATAAATAATGGAAACTCACTGAAGTACATGTATAAACCAGCACTCTGGGTAGTACAATATGGACTGTTAAGTATTATAGCAGTGGATGTAAGAAAGAGCTGGTGACTTGGGAAAGGTTTTCTGAGGAGATTGGATATGAGTTGAGCTTCAAAGTATGGATGATAAGAAATTTGACTGACAGGACGAGTAATGAGAAAGTACAAAGTGGAGGAAGAATCGTGTTACGTATGCTGCAGTCGGCACTTGGTAATTGCCTCTTTTAACATCCATCTCCCCTTCCACCTTCTCAACAGCCCCTGACTTTTGCTTATGGACCCATGTGGTTCTGGGAAAGTTTACTTCACTCCTACTTCTGGGAGCGAGTCACATGACCTACATCAAACATCACTCCATCCCCTCACCCCCAGGCCTTGGTGATTGATTTAGCCTCCCTGAATCAATCTCTGAATCATACCATACTGAAGACGACTTCAAGCCTGAAATCCCCAGTCATATGACACGGTAAATGCCTCTCTGCATTGGGCTTTCTGTGCCTTATGCTGAGACATTAACTGAGAGAGCTAATTGAAGTATGCTGATCTATGACTGGAAAATAATGAGTAGATGCCTTGGGGTGGGTGGTGAGATTGTGGAAGGAGAAGATGGTGAGGGTCTGAAGTTGGCTTGTTGAGGTGATACTGAGTTCTGGAGGGTCTTGAAAGCTAGACTGAGGCAGATGTATGTGGATAGACATCAGTGCTCCTTCCTGATAATAAGAAAGGGTTACTAAACATTTTATAAAGACCTAAGAATGATACTGGTTACTAACACTCAGAGCCGGAAATCATATCATGAGCCTTGGGAAGACTCTCATTTTAGTTTTCAGTTTCTCTTTTCCCCAGAAGGAAGACCCATTGGGGCCAATTAATACTTCCCCAAGCCTTTATTTTGCCAGATATCATCTTTATACCAGGCTTCTACAACTGCTCCCATAAAGTTTAAAAGTTGGTGTGTATAAGTTTATGTGTTTCCTTGTAAAATGCATTTGCTATATTGCTTCTGCTTGAAATAAAATGTGTTTCCAAAGTTATAAATATGAAGTTTAGAAGAGAGCATATTTCTTGGTAGGAATTTATTCCCTGTGACACGTTTTGAAGTTTGTTTTCCATTTTTTCTTTATCTCTGTTTCTTCAGAATGGTGTTTGTTTTTGCCATTATGCAAGATTTGCAGCCAACCTCTCTATAGTGTTTGTATATTATTCTTTAATCAGATAAGAAAATCACTCTAAGCTTTATCTGGAAATTTCCATAGTAAGTTTAGCTTTAAAAATTTAAAATAATGCTATCTATGTAAGGAATGAAAATAAACCTTAGTAGGGGTGAACATTATTGTCCATAGTAAGTACAAACTGTGGGCAGATAATGGATGGTACAGGTTCATATGAAATTCCAAGCTAAAAGATTATGTGCAATTTACATTTTCAGGTTCTGTCCCTTAATAATAAGGAATACCTTTTACTTTGCGATATAGTTCAAAACAGACTGTTTCTTTCCACTGTACGTCATTGGTTTTGGGGGGAATCAGTGTGGTTTCTAAGGACCTGCCTTCACAGATGCTGCTTACAAACACCTCCTTCTGCAATACATTAGAACAGTTCAGCTCTGGGTGCCCACAAAGGTGCTGTTGACCTTGGGAGGACTTGGGCTTAAGAGCTGAACATTAAGTTTAGTTGATCAGTTAATCAGTTGCAGTTTAGTTTTAAGGGGCAAAATCAGCAGTCAAAGTGCAATTTTCTGAGTGTTTTTGTTTTATTACTAATATAATTTCTTAATGTACTATCTGAGTAAGAAAATACCAGTGATTTTTTTTTTAATGGGAAGATGGAGGACCTAATAGGCCCAATAAACAGGATAATTACTTTTTAAAAAATCTGATGAGGATGTACATATGAAGAGCTATTTCATAATTTATCCAATCACTTAGTCACTGATAACAACACATAATGAGGGCTTAGTTTGTTTCAAGAACTGAGCCATTTCTAGCAGAGCCCTAGACTCCTCAGTTGGCGAGCAATCAAATTCTCAATTATCACTTAACCCACCACCCAAATGAATTAGAAAAAGAAGAACAAACAAAACCTAAAGTCACCAGAGGAAGGGAATCATAAAGATCAGAGAGGAAATCAATAAAATAGAGATTCAAAAAGCAATAGAAAAAAAAAAATCAGTAAAACCAAGAGCTGGTTCTTTGAAAGGGTAGACAAAATTGACAAACCTCTGTCCAGACTCACCAAGAAGAGGAGAGAAAAAACCCAAATAAACAAAATAAGAAATGAAAAAGGAGAAATCTCAATGACTACTGCAGCAATACAAAAAACCCATAAGAGAATATTATGAACAATTATATGCCAACAAATTTGACAATCTAGAAAAAAGGGACAACTTTTACAGCCCGTCAAAACTCAATCAAGAAGAAATAGATCGGAGTTCCTATCGTGGCTCAGTGATTAATGAATCTGACTAGGGACCATGACGTTGTGGGTTCAATACCTGGCCTCGCTCAGTGTTGCCATGAGCTGTGGTGTAGGTCGCAGACACAGCTCAGATCTGGCATTGCTGTGGCTGTGGTGTAGGCCAGCGGCTACAGCTCCAATTAGACCCTTAGCCTGGGAACCTCCATATGCCACGGGTGCGGCCCTAGAAGAAGACAAAGAAAAAAAAGAGAAATAGAGTAACTGAACAGACCCAACACTAGAACTGAAATTGAATATGTCATAAAAACACTCTCTACAAACAAAAGTCCAGGGCCAGATGGCTTCACAGGTGAATTCTACCAAGCATAGAAAAAAGAACTTATACCCATCTTTCTTAAACTTTTCCAAAATGTTGAAGAAGAAGGAACACTCCCAAAGACATTCTGTGAAGCCACCATCACCCTAATACTCAAACTAGACAAAGATACTACCAAAAAAGAAAATTGTAGGCCAATATCTTTGATGAATATAGACACACACAAAAAAACTCAACAAAATTTTAGCCAGCTGAATCCAACAAGGTATTAAAAAGATCATCCACCATGACCAAGTGGTATTCATCTCAGATTCTCAAGGATGGTTCAACATGTGCAAATCAATCAACATCATACACCACATTAACAAAGAAAAATCAAAAACCACATAATCATCTCAGTAGATGCAGCAAAAGCATTTGACAAAGTCCAACATCCATTCATGATCAAAACTCTTACCACAGTGGGTATAGAGGAAACATACTTTAACATAATAAAATCCATTTATGACAAACCCACAGCCAGTATAAAACTCAACAGAGAAGAGCTGAAAGCCTTCCTGCTAAAATCTGGAATAAGACAGGATGCCCACTCTGACCACTTTTATTCAACATAGTATTGGAAGTCCTAACTGCAGCAACCAGACAAACAAAAGAAATAAAACGTATCCAGATTGGAAGAGAAGAGGTAAAATTGTCACTGTATGCAGATGACATGATACTTACTATATATAGAAAACCCTAAAGACTCCACACAAAAACTGCTTGAACTAATCAATGAATTGAGCAAAGTAGCAGGGTACAAGATGAACATTCAGAAATATTGTTTCATTTCTGTATACTAACAATGAAATATTAGAGAAGGAATACAAAAATACAATACCTTTTAAAATCACCCCCCCCAATTAACTACCTGGGAATAAACCTGACCAAGGAGGTGAAAGACTTATGTACTGAGAACTATAAAACATTAGTCAAGGAAATTAAAGGAGATTCAAAGAAATGGAAAGATATTCCATGCTCCTGGGTTGGAAGAATTAATATCATAAAAATTGCTGTACCACCCAAAGCAATCTACAGATTCAATGCAACCCCTATCAAGTTACCCATGCATGATGTTTTTCATAGAACTAGAACAAACAATTCAAAAATTTATATGGAACCATAAAAGACCCAGAATTGCCAAAGCAATGCTGAAGAACAAAAACCAAGCAGGAGGCATAACTCTCCCAGACTTCAAGCGATCTTACAAAGCTGCAATAATCAAGACAGTGTGGTACTGGTACCAGAACAGACATATAGACCAATGGAACAGAATAGAGAGCCCAGAAATAAACCCAGACACCTACAGTCAGTTAATCTTGGACCAAGGAGGCAAGAATATAAAATGGGGAAAAGACAGTCTTTTCAGCAAGTAGTGCTGGGAAAACTGGACAGCCACATGTAATAAACCAGTGAAACTGAAACACACCCTCACACAATGCACAAAAGTAAACTCAAAGCTTAAAGATTTAAATGTAAGACAAGACACCATCCAACTCCTGGAAGAGAACATAGGCAAAACATTCCCTGACATCAACCTTACAGATGTTTTCTTAGGCCAGTCTCCCAAGGCAGCAGAAATAAAAGCAAAAATAAACCAGTGGGAGCTAATCAAGCTGACAAGCTTTTGCACAGCAAAGGAAACCATTAAAAAAAGCAAACCAAAACAAACAAACAAACAAACAAAAAACCCACAAAAAGACAACTTACAGAATGGGAGAAAATAGTTTCAAATGATGCAACTGACAAGGGTTTAATCTCTAAAATATACAAACAACTTATACAACTCAAGAGCAAAAAAACCAACAACCCAATTTAAACATGGGCAAAATACCTGAGTAGATGTTTCTCCAAAGAAGATATATAGATGGCAAACAAGCACATGAAAAAATGCTCAGCATCACAAATTATTAGAGAAATGCAAATCAAAACTACTATGAGGTACCACCTCACACTGGTCAGAATGGCCATCATTAACAAGTCCACAAATAAAAAATGCTGAAGAGGATGTGAAGATAAAGGTACCCTCCTACACTGTTGTTGAGAATATAAATTGGCATAATCACTATGGAAAACAGTATGGAGGTACCTCAGAAAACTAAATATATAGAACTATCATATGACCTAGAAATCCCACTCTTATACATCTATCTGGAAAAACCTTTCCTTGAAAAAGATGCCTGCACTTATATATTCATTGCAAGGTAGATGACACTTAGGGGAAAAAGGAAAGGTAAATTAAGCCCTCTAGCCAAGTCATTGCAGCACTATTCACAGTAGCCAAGACATGGAAACAACCTAGATGTCCACTGACAGGTGAATAGATTAAGAAGATGCAGTATATATACACAGTGGAATACTACTCAGCCATAAAAGAACAAAATAATGCCATTTGCAGCAATATGGATGGAACTAGAGAGTCTCATACTAAGCGAATAAGTCAGAAAGAGCAAGACAAATACCATATGATATCACATATCTAGAACCTAGTATATGACACAAATGAACCTGTCCACAGAAAAGAAACTCATAGACTTGGAGAATAGACTTGTAGTTGCCAAGGGGGAGGGGGAGGGAGTGGGATGGACCGGGAGTCTGAGGTTAATAGATCCAAACTATTGCATTTGGAGTGGATAAGCAATGAGATTCTGTTGTATAGTACAGGGAATTATATCTGGTCACTTGTGATAGAACATGATAGAGAATAATGTGAGAAAAAGAATATATATAATTTTTTGAACTATATATATGTATAGTCTTCACTTTGCTATTCACTAGAAATTGACAGAACACTGTAAACCAACTATAACGAAAAAAATAAAAACCATGAAAAAAATTCTCAAATAGACTAGAGTATATAGATTGTCTCAAAGGGGGAAGCATTGGAACCAGAAATCAACAGAGATTTTAGATAAAATGATTTCATGGGGGATGACATTTCCTTGTCTACAACATTATTTTTCCAGCTAGTAGATCATGTGATACAAGTGTGTTAAGACAGTTTCAATGGTGGCTGAGAGCCCTTCTCCTGTTCCTCCATATTATGCTAACTTTTCTTAACCTGATGGGCTTGTAATGCATTAGTAGATATTTATTTGATTTAGCACAGTACTCCTCAAAGTATATTTCCTGGAATACTACTCTTGCAAAATAGAAAATTATAAGCTCTGCAAATTATAGGTCCTTCTTGGAGGCATTATCTGCATACTAAAGGCTCTGAGAAGTCCTGCAGTTAAGAGACATTTAACTGGACCAGATTTTTTTTTCCTAATTCACTTGATCATGAAATCATTTTATACCACCTATGGTTATGCCTTCTCCACTCTTCCTTTGTAGAAAGGTCAACACTATTGAATATTGACAAAGATAGGCAGCAGGCAGCATGGTGGCTCTAATGCCAAGATAGCTGACACAGGACACTCAGAGAGCAAGAATCCAATTTTTCCCAGCCCATGGCTTCTTCTGTGTACCACTGCTACCAGTTGAAGAAGCAAGGCAATGTGGATACATAACTACATGATTTATTATCAATAATGACCCAGCCAGACCCATCTAGGAAGGGTAACGAGTTTGTTGTACATGTGAAGTTATCATACATATAAGATTTACGAATTCATGAAAAACAAGAACTTTCCTTGCTTTGTTCCCTTCCTCTGCTCTATCCAGCTTCCTGTCCACTACTTCTCTTGGATCATCAACAGTGCCATCGTAGTGCCACATTAGCTCCTAGCAGGAACTCACTTAGACCAAGTTAAGCTTAATTATATACACACACTTCTTAATCTTTGTCATCTTTTAACCTGATACTGACAATAACAGAGTCACAATGGAACATTGTTTTAGTAACAAGATTATCATCTACAAGTGTTTATTACCTACTTTTATATAAAAATCATGAAAGTCACAGATCAGTACCACCTGTGGTTCTTGCCCTCAAGCAGTTAACAGTCTGGTTTAAGAAACAGATACCCACATGAAAAGAAAGTGGCAGTCATCTTGTTGGAATATTTAGTGTCTAGTCAAGTGTTGCAGACTGAGTTCATGAGGGAAGGACTTTCAAATAGAAGTGATACCTCAACCAGAGCTAGAAAGGGGTATGAGTTTCATAATGACAGAATGTCAGAGCTGGTAGCTTCCATAATCATCCTTGGGGTTATGCCTTTTCCACTCTTCCTCTCTAGGAGACCCACAATGTAAAATCTTGACAATAAATTTCTCCATTTAAAAGCGCCATAGAGATGTAGTCTGTCTTCTCTCAATGGTCACAGGCTGGTGGGGGAGGGTTATGGATATTATGGGAGCACAGATGAGGGAACCCAGCTTAACTTGGGGGTTAGGAGGATCAACCGAAGGGGATCAGTCTTGAAGGATGAGAAGAGCTCTACTGACCTTCTTTGCAAGCACAGGAAACATCTGTGCAAAGGAAGAAAGGAATGAGAGTTGTTGCCCTTGGCCTTTCTGTGTCAGAGTAGAACAAAGAGCTGTTGCAAAATCAAACTGGAGTGATTAGTATTCAGACCTTTTCCTCTTCCATGCTGTGTGGTCTTTTTCATATTCGTATGACTTTTCTGTTTTCATTGGACAAAACACAATGAATTTAATGAACTCTTTATTAAATTCCATTTCGTACAACTGGAAAGAATTCTATCTCCTCTCCACTTTATGGGTTTGCACATGTTACTAAGTACTCAGGCCTTTAAAACACGTTTTGTGTGGTGATTTGCTGATTCGTTATGCCCTAACTTGGTGTGCATATTTTTGAGAAGTTAAAAAATTGTCAAAAGTAGAAAAAAAAATGTAATTAACATGTGTTTTCGCCCTTAACTGCTATTAAATTTCCATATTTGCTTCAGGTTAAATTTAAAAGTTTTTATAAAATAATACAGTCATTTCAGATGAATGTTAAATTTCCTTTGATCATTTCCAAAAGTCTCTTCTCTAACTCCCTACCATGTGCTCCATCTCCAAATTTAAAATGCATCCATTTAAACAATATGTATCCAAATAAAAAATTTCCAATGGACATGTGTAATATGTAGACTTTTGTAAATTATATTAATATTTTTTGGTGTTTTAATTTTTCTTTAGTGTATACCAAGAAATAAAATTTAGAATTAAATTTTATCACGGATTAGCCAACTAAACCAGGATTAAGGAAATGAACTAAGGTAACAGGAAAAATTAAGGAATGGTCAGGTGGCCATTGGATTGTCCACTGGATATGGCCCTGTGTTACTTCTGACTGCTTAGATTCCGAATTAGATTTTCCTTGTACCTGGGAATATCGGCTGTGGTACCATTTTCTTTCCTTTATCCTCAATTCAGGGTCCAAGTCATCTTCTTTTTATTTATTTATTCGTTCATTCATTTATTTATTTTGGGGGGGCCACACCTGCAACATATGAAGACTAGGGGTAGAGGTGGAGCTGCAGCTGGCGGCCTGCACCACAGCCACAGCAATGCCAGATCCGAGCCGCATCTGCGACCTACACCACAGCTCAGGGCAGTGCTGGATCCTTAACCCACTGAGCAAGGCCAGGGATCGAACCCGTGTCTTCATGCGTACTAGTTGGGTTCGTTAACCACTGAGCCATGATGGGAACTCTTCGTCTTCTTTTTAGAGGGATGCGGCTCAAAGGGTGAGGTAGGGCTTTACTTCCCCTATGGAAATAAAGGGAAATATTTTTCTTGTTTCTATCCATGAAGATATGATGGAGTCATGTGATCCCATTCAGGAGTTTGAATCTTGGGAAAGTGAGGCAAAGGCTCAGGGACAGTTGAGAAATTATTCATGATTGAATTTGCAAGAATAATAAGGGTCAGTGATTTTTCCAATTTATTTTCAACAGTACGTGTCAGACATTGTTGTAAGTAGTTTATATGTAATATCTCTTTTGATCCTTGTGATCACTTTAGACACTGAGTACTCTTACTCATTTTATATACGAAGAGACTGAGGCTGAGATTTTAAGCAATTTGTCTCAGTTTACTAGTAAGGCATGTTACTAGATGAAACCTCATGCCTCTTGGCTTTAGGAACTCAAGTATGTTTAGCCAAAGTCCAGAAACATTAAAGGAATCAAACTGTACCTTTTGTGTAACCTAAGTCATTTTCCTAATGTCCAGTCTCTCTTGGTTTTTTTCTCGAAGACCGAGCTGAGCCAGCTAGCCTGCCATTGATTTCATCGATCCTTTAATGAATTTCTTTTCTCCTTAAGTTAGCTGAAGTTGGATACGGTTGCTTAGAACTAAAAACCCTGTTTGTTCATAGGCTCTGCTTCCAAGTTCTTAATTGTATAACATTGATCCTTATTCACTTCCAAGAAACTGCTTAAAATACAATATTAAAGACTGATTTACATTCTTTGCAAGTTATTACTTTTTTTCTATACACTTTCTTTGTGAGTAATGCCCAATTTTCAAAGAGAAGTCAATTCTATTTCCCTCTTATTTTGACAAGAAACTTAATTAGTTGAATGTGGGTGGTGGGATAATGTCCCCTAAGATATTTAGGTCTCCATCCCTGAAACTCGTGAGCGTTAATTTATATGATGGCAAAAGGGTCTTTGCATATGTGATTAAGTTAAGGACCTTGAGATAGGGAGATTATTCTGGATTATTTGGGCAGGCCCAATGTATACTCATAAGTGTCCTTATAAGAAAGAAGTAGTGGGAGATGTGACTTCAGAAGAGGGAAAGGCAATGTAATGATAGAAACAGAGTGATTGCTTTAAAGAAAGAGGAAGGGGCCACAAACCAAAGAATCCAGGTGTATGCCAGAAGCTGAAAATGCAAAGGAGCAGCTTCTCCCCTCAGAGTCTCCCGAAGGACTCAATCTTGTCAACACCATGCTTTTATCACTTTAAGACTCGTGACTCCCATAGCTGTACAAGAGTAAATTTGGGTTTTTTTAAACCACTGAGCTTGTAGTAGTGTGTTACAGTGACCATAGAAGACTAGGTGGTGATGAAACGAGATCATTTCCTAGGCGTATGCTTGGTTTAGGAAGCAGCACATTTTGACTCTTATTATGTTTTCGGCCTGGGGAAGATCAATGGCAGCTCACACGCGTGCACTGTTAAGTGTTCAGGCAGTTAGTGGGAAAATTGTCATGATGTCTGTTGTGAGGAAGGCAGAGCGCTTTCATGGTAAATGGATTTTTTTAAAAAAGATGGATAATATGAAAAAGCCAATTGGCACAAGCTTAATTGATCACAAACGTTTATATCCCACATTATCTTATGCTTTTTTTTTTTTCCCATGAAGTGTCATTAACAATGTTTCTACCACCAGATTTCCTAATGTTGAGAGACATTCGGTGTTAATAGGAGTGGTAACAGGAATTAAGTTGGCTGAAATTGTGATATCATCTACGTCTAAAGAAAAATCCTAGGAAATCTGCCCCAAATCAAGCTCCTTTTTCCCCTAAGTGTCATTTACCTTTTAGGGACTGGAAAGGTAAATGAAGCCCTCTAGCCAAGTCATTCGAAAGATCGCCAAGCTTGTAGAGTACAGTTCCTATGAAAGCTGTGTCCCTTGAAGATGCCATACTCCCGATGAGGTTTTAGAAATTTAATCGAAAAGATGTTATAAAGATTTTAAATTGCCATAGGATCCTGTGTTGGGAGGGGAAAAAACAGTCCTGTGATTCTTCTCAAAAGGATGTATGCGTGTGTGTGTGTGTGTGTGTGTGTGTGTGTGTGTGTATTAAGGGTAGTGGGACAGAGTGATTGAATACCTGTTAGAATTCCCTTGAATAATGTCTCAATACATTGCCACTGTTAATAAAATTATAGTTGGTGTGCCAAGCAGAATTCATTTGAAATAGATAGCTTCTAAACTGATATTACAAAGATTTCCAATATCAACTTGTTTCTATTTCACAGTGTGTAGATAATAAGAGGAAAGACACGTATAAAGGTCATTGCTTATGCTGTAGTTGTAAGTCTTACAATGCCTGACTGATGTTTTTAAAGAGTGGCTGAATACTTACACCATCCAGGATGGATATTCTCTCAGATGCTGACAAACACACATCTATCTAGATAATGGAACTGATTCTTTTTTTTTTTTCATGTGTGTTTGTTCACATAAATACAACACATAGAGCATTCAGCTGTGACTCATGAATAAATCTTGAAGATGCATGAGAAGACATAGCATTCAAATTTGATTTTCAACTAAAAGTAAGAGGATGGGGGAGAGACATCGTTCCATGGGGAAGAATGCTATTTTATTAAATTCCTGTGGTTTCCCTGCAGAGGGAATGTTGCACATCAGAAGAATTTGCATATCTCAGGTTCAAATCATGCTCACAAAAGCCAAAACACTTTGTGGCTTTTGTTGTTATTGTTGCTGTTGTCATGATCTTTGCCATCTAGCTGGGTGGAAGGCCATTTTCACTTAGTTTAATGACTGAATCCACACTGAGCACCTAAGGTGTGCTTAAGTTCAGTTCTGGAGGATTAAAGGAAAGTGATAGTTCTTTTCCATAAGAAAGTAGAGCAATAGCATGAGTAAAACATAATTCTCAATTAAGATCAGCCAAACATGGCACGCGGACTTCCTACTTCCCTCCTCAGTGTTGAGGGCGGACATTGCTAATCACTCAGGCCTCTCCTTTCTTTTGAACTTGGATGTAGCTTCTTTTCTCAGCGTCACATTCCAAGCACTTCTGCCCACTGCCTCTTGGTAGTAGAGTCACCAAGGAAAAGACAACCTGATAAACACGAGAGAGAATAATGCTTTAGTCACATAGCGAAGACAGAACAAGATTAGCTTCAGTTGTGGACATCAGTCTTCCATGGCTAGTAGGTTCCTCTTAGCGCATTCGGGCTGCACACAGTCCTCTTGGCCTGTAGTGGAAGGATCTTGTTTCCTTCCCGAAGAGGGCAGATGTGGTAGTGGGGATGGACAGGTGCCATATGATACACGTGCTTAAACAGAACAAAGGAGTAAACACTGAGTCTGAAACAGAGAAAGGTATTCCTACATAAGATGACAAGTCCAGCATAGGTTTTGAGTGCTCTTTATTGCTTGGTAAGGAAGTGTTACAGGCTCAAGACACATTTTTATGTGGCCAAATCCAGGCCAAAAACTACATGCAAGAGACTGCCTTTCCTGGGAGCTCCCTGGTGGCTCAGAGGGTTAAGGATCTGGCATTGTCACTGCAGTGGCTCTGGTTACAGCTGTGGCTCAGGTTTGATCCCTGGTCCGGGAACTTAATGCAAGCCGTGGGTGCAGCAAAAAAAAAAAAAAAAAAGAGGGAGAGAGAGAGAGAGAGATTGCCTTTCCCAATAGACCTTAATCCCATAATGCTCGCTCCACCCTCATAACCTAAGTACTTCCTCCTAAAGGCCCCACCTACTGATACCATCTCATTGGAGATTCGGGTTTCAGAATATGAATATTGGCAGACACAAATATTCAGTTCAAAATATTAGGTAATCCAGTCTCATTAAGTGAGCTTATATATTACCTGAAAAATGACAATTAAAAAAAAAAAAATCTACCCCTAAAGGAACTAGTGAAATAGTATAGGTAAAAGTTCTGAGGTATTGAAAGGTAGGTGATGTTACCCTCTGGGTCATTAGATGAGAATAATAATATTTTTCTGTGAATAATACTATGATCGCTGTCAGCATCTGGTAAGTCAGAAGTTAGTTTTAAAACCAAAATCCCAAGAAAAATGGGAGATTTTCTCTTTATTCATTCATTCATTCAATAATTCATCAAGGAGCATACCTATAGGCCAGTATCTGTGCCTCTGTGCTTTTTTTTTTTTTTTTTTTTTTTTTGAGGCGATTTCATACTAGTAGGAGAGGAAGTGACCACAATACACACGATTTTGTATCTCAGAATTGTCTGCAGCTCTGGGACCAATTAGCATTTAATTTCAATAAACAGGGCAAAAAGCTCTCCATGCTAACCCAGTTTGTTACAGTCCTAAGCTCACCTGCCTCACAGATCTTCCTAGAAAGAACAGAAGAAGCTGGAAACACCATAGTGTTTGATACCCAGATGGGGCATATGTGACTTTTCAGCACAGAAAATTCAGCATCTTTATGTAAAGTCATTGCAGCCTTCATGGGGAGAAAGAATTGTCATTCAGCAGATTGGAAATATTCCTCTGCAGCATTTTTTGGCACCTGCTAATTATGCAGATCTCTTGGTAAATGAGCACTCTGGAAATGACATGTTCAGAACAACAGTATATAGCAAATATATTAAGCGGGGGTTTTTTTGTTTTTGTTTTTGTTTTCCTTTTTAGGACCACACCTGCAGCATATGGAGGTTCCCAGGCTAGGAGTCTAATCAGAGCTGCCAACCTACACCACAGCCACAGCCACACCAGATCTGAGCCTCATCTGCGACCTACACCACAACTCAGGGCAACGCCGAATCCTTAACCCACTGAGCGAGGCCAGGGATTGAACTTGCAACCTCATGGTTCCTGGTCAGATTCATTTCCACTGCGCCTCAATGGGAACTCCAGGTGTTTTTTGTTTGTTTGTTTGTTTTGGTTTTGGTGTTATTTATTTATTTATTTTTAGATGCCTGTGTGCTTATGGAGTCTTGACTGAAAGACTCAAAATGGGATTGGGATTCCTTCTGCAGAGGTGAGCATGCTTACATAGTTAGCTCTCATGACGCAAGTATGGCAGCCATATTAAAAATGCTCATGTGAAAGAATAAAAACTTCATTTTTCTGATGGAAGTAGAGATAAGAGCCAAGAGATTAAGAAAGAGGGAGAGAAAGAAGCACGTGAAAAGGATATTCATTTTTAAATGCCCCCAAATTTCTCAGCTGACTCTCTGATCAAACAAGGGTAATACAGCCTGTGTTGCCTTACAGAATTGTTTGGAGGTACACATTGGGCAAGGGATTAAAATTCCTTGGGGAGTTAGAAAACGTGAGGGGCGTTCTGCCATTGCTTTCAGTTCTAGCTTAAGGTAAAGAAGACAATGTGTTCGTAGTCACAGAAAGCAAAATTGTCGTCATGTTACCAGGAGCAGCGCTTCTCAAAATTTTCATTATTCTGCTCAATGGATGTAACATATGTTAGCCAAAAAGGGCAAATAGATTCATGGCTGGATGGAGGCAGCTCATCTTGAGGCGCTGCCCACCTCAAGTCTACCAGGCTACTTTGAGAGATTTAACAAGTCAGATTCTTGCCACACCTGTCACCCAGAAGTATCTTTGTCGAATTGCTTATGAAACGTAAACTTTAGGAACCCTCACTTTCATGGGCTCCAGGCAAAGTCCTGCATCTAATTTTAAATCCATAGGATTAAAAAAACCCATTTATTTATTATTTTTCTTCAGTTTTGCTGAGCTATAACTGACACACAGCACTGTATAAGTTTAAGGTGTACAGCATAATACTTTGACTTAAATATATCATGAAATGGTTATCACAGTAAGTTTAGTGAGCATCCATACATCTCATTAAAGAACCAGAAAAAAATTCTCCTTGTGATGAGAACCCTTAGGATTTACTGATTTAACAGCTTTCACATAAAACATACAGCAGTGTTAGTTATCTTTATGTTATTGTACATTACATCCCTAGTACTTATTTATCTTAGAACTGGAATTTTTCACCTTTGATTGCCTTCATCCAAATATCTCTCCCGGAGTTCCCATTGTGGCACAGTGGAAATGAATCTGAAGAGGCACCATGAGGTTGTGGGTTCGATCCCTGGCCTTGCTCAGTGGGTTAAAGATCCAGCATTGCCATGAGCTGTGGTGTAGGTGGAAGACGTGGCCCAGATCCTACGTTGCTGTGGCTGTGGTGTAGGCCGGCAGCAACAGCTCTGATTAGACCCCTAGCCTGGGAACCTGCATATGCCATGGGTGTGGCCCTAAAAAACAAAACAAAAACAAAAACAAAACAGAACAAAAACCAGATATCCAAAATATCCCTCCCATCCCTCCCCTGCCCCTGGTAACCACAAATCTGGTCTCTTTTTCCATGAGTTTGGTTGTTTGTTTTTGGAGTATAATTGACCTACAACACTTTGTTATTTCCCATTACACAGCATAATAATTCAATATTTCTATACCTTTCAAAAGGATCACTGTAGTGTCTAGCTAGGATGTCACCATACAAAGATATTACGTAATTATTGACTGTCTTCCCTACAGTGTACATTTCATAGCTGTGAATCATTTATTTTGCAACTGGAAATTTATACCTTTTAATCTCCCTCACCTATTTCTTTTCTCCCCTCACTGCCTTCCCCTCTAGCAACTATTGTTTACTCTTTGTAACTATAACTCTGCTTTGTTATATTTATCTCATATACATTTATGTTATATTTGTTATATTTGTCCAGTGTTTTGATTTTTTAGACTCCACATGTAAGTGAAATCATATAATATTTGTCTTTCTGACATATGTCACTCAGCATAATACCATCTCTGTCCAACCCTGTTGTTGCAAATGGTGTGATTTCATTCTTCTTTTATGGCTGAATGGCATTTAGATTGCTTCCATATTTTCGCTATTATGAATAATACTGCTGTGGACATATATCTTTTCTAATTAGTGTTTTAATTTTCTTTGGATAAATACCCAGGAGTGGAATTGCTGGATCATATGTTAGTTCTATTTATAATTTTTTTGAGGAACATGCATTCTGTTTTCCACAGGGACTTCACAAATTTACATTCCCACCAGCTGTGAATGAGGGTTCCCTTAGCTCCATAGCCTCACCAACACCTGTTATTTGTTGTCCTTTTGAGAATAGCCATTCTGACAAGTGCGAGGTGATAGGTCACTGTGGTTTTGATTTGCATTTCCTTTATGTTTAATGATGTTGAGCATCTTTTCTGTGCCTGTTGACCACCTACATATCTTCTTTGGGAAAATTTTTATTCAGATCCTCTGCCCATTTTTAAATCGGGTTGTTTGTTTTTTCTGATGTTGAATTATATGAGTTCTCTGAATAGTTTGGACATTAACCCCTTATTAGATATATTGTTTGCCACTATCTTTTACTATTTTGTAGGTAGCCTTTTCATTTTGTTGATAGTTTCCTTAGCTGTGTAAAAACTTTTTAGTATAATATAGTCCTGTTTGTTTATTTTTGCTTGTGTTTCCCTTGCCTGAAGAAACGTATCCAAAAAAATATTACTAAGACTTATGTCAAAGAGCATACTGCTTTTGTTTTCTTTTAGAAGTTTTATGGTTTCAGGTCTTACATTTAAGTCTTTCATCTATTTTTAATTTATTTTTTGTGGAGTCCATTTTGACTCTTTTGCACAAAGCTTTCCAGTTTTTCCAACACCATTTATTGAAGAGACTGTTTCTTTCTCAGTGTATATTCTTACCTCCTATGCCATGGGTTAATTACTTATATATGTATGGGTTTATTTCTGGATTCTCTTTCTGTACCATTGCTCTATGTGCTGTTTTTGTGCCAGTACCATACTATTTTGAGTATGGTAGTTTTTCGGTATAGTTTGAGATCAGGGAGTGTGATACCTCCAGCTTTGTTCTTCTTCCTCAATATTGTTTTAGCTATTCAGGGTCATTTGTGCTTCCTTCCAAATTTTAGAATAATTTGTTGTAGTTTTGTGAAATATGCCACCTGTATTTTGTTAAGAATTGCATTGAATCTGTAGATTGCCTTGGGTAGTATGGTCATTTTAACAATATTAATTCTCCAGTTCATGAGCACTTTACATTTGTGTTGTCTTCAACTTCTTTCATCATCATCTTATAGTTTTCCAAGTACAGGTCTTTCACCTACTTAGATTTATTTCTAGGTATTTTATTATTTTTGACGTGATTATAAATGGGATTTTAAAAAGTTCTCTTTTTGATAGTTTATTATCAGTGTATAGAAATACAACAGATTTCTGTGTATCAGTTTTGTATCCTGCAACTTTACTGAATTCCTTGCTGAGTCCTAGTAGTTTTTTGGTGGTATCTTTAGGATTATCTATAAATAGTATCATGTCATCTGCAAATAGTCACAGTTTTACTTCTTCCTTTCCAAATTGGATTCCTCTTTTTCATGTCTGATGACTAGGACTTCCAATATTATGCTGAATAAAAGTGCTGAGAATAGACATCCTTATTTTGTTTCTCATCTTAGAGGAAATGCTTTCAGCTTTTCACCATTGAATATGATGTTAGCTGTGGATTTGTCATATATAGATTTTTTTTTTTTAACTGCACCTACAGCATATGGAAGTTCTGGGTCCAGGGATCGAATCTGAGGTGCAGCTGCAAGGTATGCCACAGCTGTGGCAAGATGGGATCCTTAACCTGCTGTGCTACAGTGGGAACTCCCATATGTAGCTTTTATTATGTTGATGTATGTTCCCTCTGTACCCACTTTGTTGAAAGTTTTTAATCATAAATATATGTTCAATTTTGTCAAAAGCTTTTTCTGCATCTATTGTGATAATTATATCATTTTTTATTTTTCAAATTGTTAACATGATATAACATGCTGATTGAATTTATTGATTTGCATATTTTGGACCATGCTTGCATTCCTGAGATAAATCACATTTTTATCATGGTATATGATTCTTTTTTTTTTTTTTTTTTTTGTCTTTTTGCTATTTCTTGGGCCGCTCCTGCGGCATATGGAGGTTCCCAGGCTAGGGGTCGAATCGGAGCTGTAGTCTCCGGCCTATGCCGGAGCCACAGCAACGCGGGATCCGAGCCTCGTCTGCAACCTACACCACAGCTCACGGCAACGCCGGTTCGTTAACCCACTGAGCAAGCGCAGGGACAGAACCCGCAACCTCATGGTTCCTAGTCGGATTCGTTAACCACTGTGCCACGACGGGAACTCCCTGTATGATTCTTTTAATGTGTTGTTGAATTTGGTTTGCTGATATTTTTGTCCTATGTTTATCAGTGATATTGTCCTGTAATTTGTGTGGGTGGCATCCTTGTCTGGTTTTGGTATCAGGGTGATGATGCTGGCCCCTTATAGAATAAGTGCAGAAGTGTGCCTTCCTCTGTAGTTTTTTGGAGTAGTTTGAAAAGGATAGGATGTTTATGAAACTTATACTTCAGGAATTCTTACTTTCATGGGCTCCATCCAAAGTCCTGAAGCTAATTTTGAATCTGCAGTTTTTTTAATTCATTTTCATTTAAAACATTTTCCCAATTGTATAAGCTTTAGGCCACACAACATTGATTTCCACCAATGCTCATAATTCATGCATGGCACACTTCTGGGAAGTTCTGATCTATGGTTTGATAGTTCATACTGGACCCCATACTGCAAGTTCACTCAGTAGCCACTAGAGGTGTCTTGGCTTGAAGATGATGAACTTCTCTACACATAAAAGTTTGCCCTTTTGTCATTTAAAATAAATCAGTACATACATACTTACATTAATTAACATGAGTTGGTATAACTGAGCACTCAGTATATCTATGTAGAATTCTAAAATACAAAAAAAACAGTAATTCCTTTGGATCAAGGGTTAAAGAAATAGAATAATCATATATACAATATTAACTTATGTAATAATTATTAATTTTCAGTACCCACTGAATAAATCTATTGCTTTCTACCCCTAATTAAAATAAATCCTATATTTTAACTTCTCCTTACAGAGATGATAGAAATTGAAAGCAGTCTTATGATCTAAGACCTCTGTAATGTATTCAAGGCTTAGAGGTCTCTCTGACATCTTAGGAATCTTGAAATACAATGGCCTTCACTTCTGGATGGCACTTGATAGGCTATGGTAAGGGACTCCTCAGTTTCAAGCAGGTCTTCTATTTTTCTATTCAGTTGTTCTTAAGGAAATTTTACTTTAAAAAATACAGATAAGTAGACCTTGTCTTTGGTGTTACACCACTTCTCATCTTAAGGCCCTCTCACCTCTCTAACATCTAATTTCTTCAGTTTTCTTTCAAAGACTCATAGGATCTCAGAGTTAGAGAGGAACTTAAAGCTACTATAGGTAACCTTTAACTGATTCTTAAAATGATCTCTAAAGCGTCCTTGACAAGTAATGTCATTTGCTAATTGGATACATCCAATAATGGAAAACCTACTGCTTTCATCACTACCTCCATTTAACTTCACTCTGACTGTAGGAATATTTTTTCTTATGTATTCCTCAAATCATTTTCCCTTTCTGTGCATTTAAACATCCTAACTCTCTGTTCACTGGCCTTATGGCAATTCTCTCCTTATTTTGCTACTATTTCTACAAGGTGCTAATTGATGATTTAAGATTTTACTTCTACAAGGACTATTCTTTCAACAGGAAATCTTAGAAAAAATAGTATTTAAAATCTTGTAAGATACCCCAGAGATTAATTAGTAGTGATGAAATTCCAAGCACTGGCTTATAACGATGATCCTGTTCCTTACCTATCAATCACATCTTGGAAGATGCTACCTCCTTTTTTTTTTTTGGTCCCATAGTAGCATACTAGGAAGCCCTGTAGGGGCACCTGGAGTGTCCAGGAGGCGTGGAGGATCAACTACTGGAGTAGAATTGACAAACCTTACTACCGGTGGGACCTAGATAAGACACAACTTCCCTAATAGTCCCCTGTATTCTCGTCTGTAGAATGATGAGGTTCGTTTCAATCTCAAAGGTACGCTGCACCGGCACATTAGACTTGGGATGCCTTATTGTCTGACAGTGTACTAAGTTAGATTCATGATTACAGAATTCCAGTCAAATACGTAGAATACTGATTTTGTACATTTGGATTTATTGAATCTTTGAAAGCCGTGTGCTGTAGTACTGTTACTTGGAAAGTTATGTTTCTTTAAAGTCATGTCATCTCTAAGTAGATACTAATTTTCTTGTAAGTGCTGGCTAAACCATTTCAATCTCTGTTGGTATTGGATAATTTATGAAGCATCACAAGAGATCTGTCAGAGAGGTACAAGTGAATAAAATGCATATGAATTACAATAGTTTACTTCTAAGCAATCTACAACATACTCAGATAGCACTTAGAAGTCGTCTTTTTTTTTGCACCTCACCTGTGTTGAAGCAGTAAAGATTAGAAACTAATTATGCACACGTTGTAAAACCAATATCTGTAATTAATTTGATTTACAGTACACTAAATAATAAACTGGGTTAAACTTTTAACAAGTTATGTGAATAGTCATTAATGTGTTCCCTTTATTTATTTTTAGAAGTGTATTAAATGATTTTTGATGTTTTTTAAAACAGATTAAAGGCATGTGCAGCCCTGATAAAGCCCAGTGAATATGATTATTTAGCAGCCATGCAGATTGTTCTTACAGCTTCTCCTCAGCCCATCGTGATACTGGGTATTTTAGGAAATGAAAAGAACTCTGAAAACAATTTCTGTGAATTGGATTCATCCATTAGGACAGAGATAGGCCTTGGGATGCATGGATCATGATGGAAGGGGAGGTTGGGTGAAGGTACATCTTGGGTCATGTTCTTTCTAGGAGGATACAAAGCAATGATGATGTGTAAGGTAGTGGACAGAGCCAAATTTGAGGTGACAGATTTGAGTTATACTGTTGACATTACAGAATTGTAATACTGAGGACAGTATAGGATCGTTACTCCATTTCTAGAATATAAATATTTCCCCTCTCCTCCCACTAGTTGATCCTGGCAACTCCATAATTTTTGACTTGTTCCTTGGAGTTATAGAAAGAGCCAGTTATATGGATCATAGTAGCTAACAGGGTGCTGAATTCATTTTAAGAGCTACACGACACACTTAATCATTGAATGAATCGTTAAGCTAATTAAGTCATTCTCTTGGTGCTCTGATTATGATGTTCTAGATCAAACCAGAATCATAGTTCTTCTCTATAATGATTGACTCCTATTGCTTTGCCTTAATTCTTATTTGTTCTTGGAGAAACAGGGACCGCCTGCCTTGCATTCTTTCTTAACCAAATCACAACCTTTTCTTGTGGTTCAGCTCAGAGGCTTCCTTTTTATTCTAGGCTTTTTGGTTGCTCCAGAGGGAAGAATTCTCTTCTTTCTCAACCCTTATTGCAACTTTGCAGCTATTTGGCATATATAATGTTGTAGCATATAGCTGACCGTAATACATGTCAGTATTTTCAGTATTGAATTCAGCCATGGCTTGTGAAGAACAGTAAACAAGACACAGGTGAACCTAAATTTCTGGTTCTTGCAAATATATTATTATAAAAATATAGTACAACTTATGCATATTTGAAGGACAATCAACTAGTATTAAGACTCCTACCAAGGAAGGCTGCTCAAGTGCCAAACAAGTTTGCTCAAGACTCCAGAACGTTTTCCATAATGTGAGAACATGTTGTCCGTTTTTTATTTGAGCAGGCAGGCAGGTGCTGTGGTCAGATACTGTCCAGTAGAGCCTACATGTGAGTTGAAGAAAATCTAGGTGGTCGTAAAAGGGAGAAGAAACAAAGGAGGGATTTTGATTTTATGAAGAGTATGAAAATGTAGATGCGTGTATACAAACATCTCCGGTACCCACTTCTGTGTCATGAGCCATGTTGTGAGCAGTTTCAGGTTGCTTGGTCCACCCCCTCTCCCCCTTTGCACCACATAAGTGAGAGGTACTTATGTAACTGCAGAGTGAGGGTGCTTGTGAGCTGGCTGAGATTGTAGGATCTGACAGGCAGTCGCTGTGAACAAGCTGCTCTCCTCTTCCTTGTGGCCACCAACAAACAGGCAGACCTGCTGAGGAGGGGGTGGAGAGAATGTCCTCAGCACTCTCTTATATGATTCATTGTGTGCATACAAATAATAATGAAAACAACAGAAAGCAGTATAATTATGGCTATTGCATGCTTACTATTTTCAGAGCTCCAGGGGATTAAAATCTGACTTGAAGAAAAATACTTCTTTTAAACACAAAGAAGCTGAGATTCTCATAGCTAATTTGTGGCAGAGTCAGGAGCTGTCCTTAGATCTTGCCTAGGTCCATCCTTAGATCTTGACTGGCCCCATTTCAAGGCCTCTTCCCCTCCACACGACCTTACCTGACTAGATATGGAATTCCTGGGGACTGGGTTCTATCTGGTTTGTGCATCTGATGGCTGAACACCAGCACGTGATATAGTTGATTAAAATACTAGCTGAAGGCGTGCTCTTCTTCCCCCACCCCTTTTATTATAAAATATTTTTCAAAAGAAAAGTATAAAGAATAACATGAGGAATAGCAATCTAATAAAGTTGTAGTGCTCAAACAGGGATCATTTGCCTCCAGGGGACAGTTTGGTAATATCTAGAGACTTTTTTTTTTAATTGAATGGTTTTTATTTTTTTCCATTAGAGCTGGTTTACAGTGTCCTGTTGGTTTTCTACTGTACAGCAAGGTGACTCAGTCACACGTACACTAGAGACATTTTCGATTGTCATGGTGGGGGGCAGTGGTACTGGCATCTAGTAGGTAGAGGCCAGGGCGGATGCTGAACATCCTACTGTGCACAAGAAATTTCTCCATGACAAAGAATTATTTGTTCCAAAATGTCAATGGTGCAGTGGTTGAAAAAATAAATATATGGTTTAACAAACCAGTTTTGAAGCCCTTTCATATCTCTCCTTGAATCCTCCCTCCTTCCTGAAGTAGGGGTCCCTAGGCATTCTTTTATATGCCTACCATACTATGTTTATTACTAGTGTAAATATCCATAAGTAATACCATGGATTGTTTTAATATAATTCAGCAATTTGATTTTTTTTCACTTAAAATTATCTTTTTGAGAGTTACCAATTTTAAAAATACATTTAATCACATTTTATTAATTTAAAAAAAAGCAGAATGGAAGCAACACTGAGTAGTTATGCTGTGAGCCACATGGGACGTCCAAGAAATTGACAGAACATTATAATCAACTATAATAAAAAATTAAAAGAAAAAAATGAGTACCAGAATAGTGTTCTATTATATGAATATACCACAATTTATTTACCCATTTATGTTTGAATTCAGTTAACATCCCTATAAATGTGTGTGAATACTCGTGTTCCTCTAAGTTTTATACAGAGAAGTCAAATTTCTGGATTGTATCAATATGCATTTCCAGCAACAGTGAATATGACTTGCCGTTTCCTCACATCTTTTCCAGAGTGTGACATCATAAACGGTAATTTTTGTGAGAAATTCTTTCTTTTGCATTGTGAAGTCTGCTGGGAGTCATTAACACTTAACATTAAAGGGTTATCAGATTCCCTTAACGTTTTATGTGGACAGTCGTTAATATATCCCATTTCTATTGCCTTCTGTTTATGTTTAGAGGAAAAGCAAATGAATTAATGTGAGTGCCTTTTTCAATAGGCTGTATTGCCTCTTATCCAACTGCCAACTAAACATCCATTCCTGAAGTTGAACGTCCAAACTCAAATAAAACATACAGGGGTTACCATGGACTCCTCCTTTACCCTTGACCACTTCTAGGCATCCCAACCTAAACCTTTTGAATTCATTCTCTTCTCTCTATCCTCTCTGTTAGCCCCTTAGTCTTGGTCTTCATAATGTCTTATGGAATTTCAGCAACAAATCCTAACTGACTGCCTGGTCCCTAGGACTACTCTTCTCCAATCTGTGTTCCATATGTGGGACATAATAATCTTTCTAAAACTCAGAACTCTTCTCCTTTAAAGTTCACCTTAGCATGGCCTGACACCTGCTTGCTACTCTAGTCTTCTTGCTAACTTGTCCCTCCACAATCAAATGGAATTAGCAGCATTCCCTGTAAAGACAAGCGTCCCATGCCTCTGCCCTTAGACATGCTACTCTCAGTGCTGTGACGTCCACAAACTCCTTGGCCAGCTACTCTTATTTATCCTCCTGGTCTCTGAGTAGATGGCTTCTTCATTAGGATGCCTTCCCTCACTCTTCCTTCAGCCTGTGGAGGATGAATATCCCTCTTTGCACTGCCCTGATGCCACGTTATCCTCCACTGATCACATTCCACTACTCTCAGCTATGCCCACATCTAGTTTCCTTACTAGGACTTCAACTCCTGGAGGACAAGGCCGTCTCCAGTTTGTCTTCATTTCTCTGGTTCCAAGAACAGAAGGAGTGTTTATTAAATGGATGGGGAGTAATGGTAAAGGCCTTCTCAACTTTGAAGTACCTCACATCCTTCTAAGTCATGAACCCAAACAGAAGTGGACCCTGGGTTCAGAGGGCTGACTTCCTCTTTGGAATCTCCCGTGAAAGGTCAGGAGCTCTCCTCTACAAGAACCAACCTGCTCCACATGTTCTGCATATTTCTGATTCACTATATTCTGGAGTGTGTTTCTCCTAAGGTATTTCCATTAGTTTTTAAAGCCCAAGTGCATCTTAAAGGAAATGTAAACCACATGTTTGACATTCATTTACACTTAACTATGTTATTTTTTTCTATAAAAAAGAAAAATGTAAATTGATGTTCAGATGCCTTTGGGGGCTTTTAATAAATAGAACTTTCAAGTCGTTTTTCTTTCCGTGGAATTATTACAAAGGAAAATGCCTTTGAACAATAGAAGGTTATGGCTCAATCCCAAACTCTAAGTAAGTGGTATTTTAGTAGGTTCCAAACTTGGTTAAAGCCCTTATCCCAGAGCCCTGAACCACAAATCGCTGGTTGCGTTTGGGCTTTTCAACTGTCAGAGGTAGAAACAGAAACCTTTTTATTTATCTTTGCATCTTTCATTTGTCCAAGGAAAGCATTCTGTACGTAGAATCAGAACATCTGGGCTTGACTCGCTCAAAAAATAGACATCCATGTTCTTTTTTTTTTTTTTTTTTTTGTCTTTTTGCCTTTTCTTGAGCCACTCCCGTGGCATATGGAGGTTCCCAGGCTAGGGGTCCAATCGGAGATGTAGCCACCAGCCTATGCCAGACCAGAGCTACAGCAATGCGGTATCCGAGCCACGTCTGCGACCTACACCACAGCTCATGGCAACGCCGGACCCTTAACCCACTGAGCAAGGCCAGGGACCAAACCCACAACCTCATGATTCCTAGTCGGATTCGTTAACCAGTGCGACACGACGGGAACTCTGACATCCATATTCTACCTGCTTCATAACATTGGTGGGAGCATCCAGTGACATAAATATGAGGGTAACTAGACACAGTGAAAAGCATTATTCATAGTCTGTTAGTGGGAGGGTGAATTGATGCAGTTTCTTTACAGGGAAGTTTGGCAGTATCTACAGGAATTTTAAGCAATGCATAGGATCCATGATTAAAATTTCTGACTGCTGGGAGTTCCCATTGTGGCATAGTAGAAATGAATCCGACTAGTATCCATGAGGACACCAGTTTAATCTCTGGCCTCACTCAGTGGGTCAGGGATCTGGCGTTGCCATGAGCTGTGATGTTGGTTGCAGATGTGGCTCGGATCCCGTGTTGCTGTGGCTGTGGTGTAGGCCGGCATCTGCAGCTCTGATTCGACCCCTAGCTGGGAACTTCCATGTGTTGAGGGTGTGGCCCTAAAAAGCAAAAAAAAAAAAATTCTGACTACTATATATTTACCCTATGGATATATTCAGAACTATGTCAAAATATGTGCTTAAGAATATTCATTGTACTAAAGTTTTCAGTTAGAAAAAATTAAATAATCTAAATTAACATGTTGGGAGCTAAATAAGTTAATGGAATACTAAAGATTGTTTAATGTATTTTACACACACACACATATTGAAAGAGCTCCAAGATATAATATGTGAAAATAAGCGAGGCTATGCCAGTGTATGTAGGATTGTCTCATGAATGAAAAACAATATAAAGGAAGAAACAAAATTAAAAAAAAAAAGAGGAGGAAATAAGTCCATATAGAATACTTTTTTACTGGTAGGCTACATAAGAAAATGTACAAGTAGTTACCATTAGGGAAATCTTTTAATTTTCATCTTATGCTCTTTCTACACTTGTATTTTCATGCCCTGTGCATGTGTAGGCAATGGACTTATGATACATTTTTGCTTTATTCTTCATACTCTTTTACACACACACACACATATTCACACACAGGAATATTTAAATCATTTTTAAAGAAGAACAAAAGCATAAAGTCCCTTAGCCTAGTAATAAAGAAGGAAGTCTTCAAAGCAGCTTTATTTGTGTGTAAATCCTAGCTCAGCCCCCTTTCTAGTTATATCACTTTGGGAAAATTGCTTGAACTCTCCAAATCTCAGTTTTACTACATGAAATTGGGAGACAATAGCCTTTTTTTTTTTTTTTTTTTTTTTTTTTTTAGGGCCATACCTGTGGCATATGGAGGCTCCCAAGTCAAATCGGAGCCACAGCTGCCGGCCTACACCACAGCCACAGCAACTCGGGATCCAAGCCATGTCTGTGATCTATACCACAGCTCACAGCAAAGCCAATCCCCGATCCACTGAATGAGGCCAGGGATCGAACCCACATCCTCATGGATCCTAGTCAGATTTGTTTCTGCTGCACCACAATGGGAACGTCTTAGCCTCCTTTTCAAGCCTGTTATGAGCTACATTTTATAATAAATAATGTGTAAAGCTGAATATGATTTGCAAAATGGTAAACCCTCATTATGTTAGGTTTACAGTTGTTTTTGTTAATAGTTTATCACAGTAAGATATAGCACCTTTAAATATCTTTCTTCATTAAGAAGACTAGTGCAAGGCAATTTAGTCCTCAGCTTTGATGCAGGGCTAGTTTTAGGAGAAAGAAATTCAAGAATGGGCTTCTGATAAGATCTAGCTGTTATAACCAATAGGCTCAGACTGTTGGGAGTAGATAAACCAAGTATGCTGAGGTAGCAGTCTTCATTTGAAACAGTCCGCATCTACCATGTATGCCCTTGAAATTCCCAGCTGAGACATGGCTTCCTAACGAGCTCACAGTATTTAGCTTTCCCATTTCCATAAGGAGTTCCAGTTTCAGATTCAGCATTTAAAATCCCTGGTCTCCGGCTTAGTGTCCTTCGGTGGATCCATGGTTTGGTGGATCCCTGGAATAGACTTTTCTAGAGTTTTAAAAAGTTAAAGTGCACTCCTGACCCAAAACCATTTCTTGATTCTGAAAAGAAATTGTTCCTGGAAGTGCTTCAGGGGAAAGATTTGGAGGAGCAGCTTTCCATTTTGACTTGAATTGCAAACTCACATTAAAAAACATTAAGGATAATAAACTGGAAATTCAATTACCAGGCTTGAAGCCAGAACACCGCACACTCGATTTGGATTTGCATCTTAACTTATAGCTTGTTCTTGCCAATATTACTTACAATTCAGACCTTTGCTCATGGTATAAAAAGCACTTAGTGCACAGATGATTTCTCACCAAGTGCTTTTTGATGGACCTGCCCAAATGTCGATTTGGGTATAAGTTTAAATTAGGAGGGAATTTAAAATATTTCTCCCTTTTTTTTTTTAATCAATGCACTTTGGGAACCCACAAAATTACATGGCAAGGGTTTCAGATTTCCATGTAATGTTAAGTGTCTCCTCTTGGATAACAATCAAGATTTCTATTCAGTTTACAATTGCATTTGTTTAAAAGACACTCATGTTGAGATATTGGACACCTGCCCTTATGAAGATGATTCTTAATATGGGGGTTGGGGAAACAATGAAGGGATATGTTATAGCCTTGCCAAAGAAAGCAGCTATTAAAGGGCATACATTTTTGGCTTGCCTTGATTCTTTCAATGATTCCTGGTATCTAGGTGAGGGCTTCCATGAATCTGGATAAATGACCTTCAGGATGGAAGGTTCTTATTCCTTTTGGAAAAGCGGCATGACTTAGCTATGAAGGGCCTAGGCAGTACTGCGTATGCTGTTCACAGTCCCTAGGTTTAAATCTGTGCTTCGTCATCTATCAACTGTGTGGCTATGGGCAAGTTCCTTAAGCCGTTTTGCCTCAGTTCTCTTGTTTGTGAAACTGGGATGAAGAGTACTTATCTTTTAGGGTTATGTAATGATAAATAATTAATAATGCATGTGAACTCTTGGAATAGTGCTTGGCAATAGTAAATAATAAATACTAATTTTTATTATTACGAGGTATGACTCATAAAAAGACAGGAATAAAGTTATTATGCTTAGTGTGGAGAAAACAGTGGCTTCTCTTTGGATGCCTCCTAGGACTTTGGCCCCTGTCTATAGCAGTGAATCCCAGTCTTGGATGCACAGTGTTATCACCTGGTGTCAAAATATAATTTTCAAAAGTTGAAAACTTGACTCATACAAATATACAGTGAGTACTTGCCAAAGATTTATTTGGTTCATTGATGAGAGAACCAGAAGGATAAGTTCAAAGATAATTAGAAAGACCAAATAGATATGTCCTGAAGAAATATTGGAATAAGATACAAAACTGGGAGTTCCCATTGTGGCTCAGCAGGTTACAAACCAACGTAGTGTTTGTGAGGATGCAGGTTCGATCCCTGGCCTCACTCAGTGGGTTAAGGATCCGGTATTGCTGAAAGCTGCATCTTGGGTCAGAGATGCGGCTCGGTTTCAGCATTGCTGTGTCTGTGGCATAGGCCAGCAGCTGTAGCTTGACTGAACCCCCAGACCAGGAACTTCCATATGCTGTAAGGGAGGCCATAAAAAAAACCCAACAACAAACAAACAAAAACAGGTTAATGTTCTATGGGGCAAAAAAACTGCAGTCTTGGAGTTGGACAGAAAGTATTAGCATCTCTACTGGAAAAAGTGTATCTGCATTGTTATTGGACCAGAATCTATAGCATTTCTCTGAGATTTATACCACAATGATTGTCAAACTTGGGCATGTGTCACAATCACCTAGTAACTTAGTAAAATTACACCCATACACTATTCTACTTTAACGAGCCTGGGCTCTGTTATGCTTTGTTAGCTTTCTAGATAGTTCTGTTATATGCCAAGGTTTGAGAACCACCCTACAAGGCAAGACCTGCTATTATGGAGTTGTGAAATATCCTAGCCAACAGTAAGTTAAATGAAGGCATACTAACCCTAAATAATTAGAGAGCCTTTCTTTGGTGGACCTTTTAGACAATACTCCATCCAGTATGGCATTGAAAGGCTTTGTAGTTATTTTTTTGCTGATTTCCAAGTTTGGTATTTTTTTTTTTCCTTAATGCTGGGCAATGTTAAAAAAACAAAACCAAAAAATCTACTCATGTCTAAGTACCACTCCCAGCTTCTGATGAATTGATGTGAAATGTGCTTGGGAATCAAAGATTTCAAAACTCGCCAGGCTTTACGTTTCCCTCATTTCCTGACTACATTCTACATTTTATGCAGTGTCAGTAACACGGTATGAGTTCAATATTACGTATTTAGTTTAAAAGTTGATACATTACATTAAATGGGCATAGGCCAATTTGGAATGGCCAGTGTTGGAACAGACACAGGTATCTCGCCAGTTGTCAGTAGAGGTGGATGCTTCTACAAGGCATGGCCACTGCATCCTCAGTGTCAGGAAGGCAGCAAAGAATCCCTCAGTTAACATAACATTAACATTGCGTCCTGTCTGGCACACTCTTCCCACAGCTGTACCCAATGTACAGGTTTCTTGACTATAACCAAACGATATCCTCCTTCCCACCTGTTCTAGGCAAATCGGTCTTGTCAAACACATATCTTCTTCTGGTCTTGCAGTCATTTGCAGAAGTCTTCTTATCACAATATAAAAGTAATTCATTTTGGTTTTTATTTTACTGTCACAATCTCAGTGGCTCCGTGGTTTTCAACTCCATAATTCCCATAGTTTACCCTCCAGTTGGTGCTTCCAGTGTGATGGTGCTGCTGGTAGCAAGTAGAGTGGATGATTTAGGAAGTGGCTGTCTCAGGTAGCATTCCCTCATGGTGATTTGTTTTTAAGGAGCCATCAGTCTGACCTTTTGCTTTTGTTTATGTCACTCCTCTTGCCCTCCATGCTCGTGTGTGGGCATTCTCTACCAGGGATGAAAATGATCTTCTTCACTGTCCAAAATTATTTTTGGAGGAGGAAACTTCTGGGTGTAGAAAAATAGTATTGATAAGTGCTAGAATTCGAGATGAGACTCAGAGCACAGGAGTTGGCTGGGACTTAAGCAACAGAAGATAATGGCTGAATTTCTCTACCTGAGACAGAGCAAGATAAATCTGTTTCTGTTCCCGAGAGGGAAGAAGAGAGATAGGGATGAACAGACATGGTGCTTGTAAAAGGCTGGGCATCTATAGGAGATCAGGGAAAAGTATAAAACCTCTGGGGTCAGAGAAGCTGCAAGAATGTCTAAGAACAGACCGGCTTTGTTTGCAGCCCTTGACATTGCTGTAGTATTAGCCCTACCTCTTTGCAACCGTGTTCTTCAAGTCTTCAGTAAAGTCTACTTCACACCCAAGTGTCTAGGGCAAATATGCGTACATATATCAATTATAAAAATAGCATGGAATTTTGTGATTGGATCAACATAACAGACTCAACCACTGATCTAATTTTTCTTGCCAGGACTTAGGTT
Organism: Sus scrofa; assembly: GCF_054392235.1. NCBI lineage: Eukaryota > Metazoa > Chordata > Mammalia > Artiodactyla > Suidae > Sus > Sus scrofa. The sequence continues at coordinate 34,589,739 of NC_139388.1, forward strand.
TTCACATCATGCTAAGTGCTCACTCGCGTCATCTTATTTGATCCTCAAGATAGTCTTGGATGGAAGTGACTGTCATCGCGGTACACCTGAGGGTTTAGTAAATAATTGTCTCCAAATCACACAGTAGAAATAACAGAGCTAGAACTTGAACCCAAGGATAATTCCAAAGCCCAAACCCTTATCCAGTACACAGAGGGAGTAACATGAACAAGAAAAAGAAAATTATACGAGATGTATGGTCAATAGCAAGTAGGTTGACTGTGGTTTAAATTGTATGAGGGAAAGTATAAGGAAGTATAGCTGGAATTCTTTTTTTTTTTTTAATGGATCTCTTTTACACTCAGAAAAGGGTTATGTATAGCTATAATCCTCCAATGGTCTAGCAGCTCTGACCCCTGAGCCTGCCGATTTAAATCACCTTTTAAATGATTTTTGCATGTCAAAGAGTGTCCTCTTTATGAGGCAGAAAACAACTCCCAGGTGGCCCTGTGAAATATTAAGTGTTGACTTCATAGTATTTGCTGTTATTTATACATATGCATGTACACATTTGTACAGAAATAAATACACATCGTACACATGGGCATCTGTGCTGAAGTACGCAGCCAAGTGTCAGCACATTATCGGATTTAAATTAGCTGCCTGACTATTAATAGCTCTGGTTTTCCAGTTTCTAAAATAAAAGATCCCAGAACAGCTGGACTGAAATCTGAAGCAGAATGGAAGAATTCAACCCTGTGAGCAGTAGTCGTCTGTCTGTAACTGCTAAATAAAGTTTGTAGCTTCATAGATTTGTGGAGACACCTATAAAAGAACCCTTGAAATGCTAAGTGCTTTTTAAAAAATGGCTGAATTCCCAACCAGTGAAAGGGATTGATTATGCGTTATCAATCATGAGATTTTGAAAACCTCTCTGACATCTCATTAAAATTGGAAAGCAGAGCTGAATCCAGGAGCAGACAGGGCTCACGTTGGCCACATGGTCTGTTGAAAGGGCAGCATGAAAGTCTCCTCCTCCCTGCTAGGATTTCTCTCCCACCAGTTTATCATTTGTAGAATCCCACTGGTAACTGTTTAGACTTTTCAAATGGAATGCCTTTCACAGTCTGGTCTAATACCTTTTCTAGACTTGGCTCCTGCCATTCCTTCCATTCCTGCCTGAACCCCTTAGTACCCTCTGCTTCTTCCTCACTGCTCCCTGAATGGACGGTGCACTCTGCTTTGCTCTGCTGCTTAGTCCACACTGTTCACTCAACCCATGCATCCTTCCTTCCTCTACTTGGAAAAATGCTACTCACTCTTCAAAGATCATCTCAGACAACCTTTCCCCGTGAAATAAACCAAGGCACTCTTCCACTGTCTCCCTATCCAGGCAGAATGAATCATGGCCTCCCTGCTGTCCTTGTAGCACGTTGTTCTTGATCTATAGTGAAAAGTATCACACCCTTTCCTGGTGCCTGGCTCTAACTCGAGTGAGCTCCTGTGTCCCTGTGGCCTTAAACTGCGATCCTGGAACCAGCAGCATTGGTTTCACCTGGAAGCTGGCCAGAAAATCAGGATATCAGAGTCTGTCCCAGATATATTGTATCAGAAACTCATTTTAACTGTATCCCCAGGTGGATTCATATGAACATTAATGTTTAAGAATGATGTCTTAGAGGACAGAGAACATGGCTTAGTGAGCCTGTCCCATAAGTTTGGAATTCATTTTATCTGGCCTGTTAACTGTATTATTTTAGAGGGTGATACAACTCATAAACATCCTTCTAACTTTTCCTCTCAACTGGGTTACACAGAGCAGAATAAGGATCTCATGCTTATTTGTTTTTTTACTCTCACTTTCACACTAGCACTCAATAAGTATTTATTGATGATTGTCCAGTGTCTGCCTTGCAACCAAGCGCCCAAGGCTTGGTGGGTGTTTGATAAATATCTGATTGACAAGAAGCCCCAAAGGGATTTAGCATAATAAGAAAGGCATTTGAAAGGAGATTGTAATCTTGGCTCAGCCATTAGCTGTGTTGATTTTGAGCCAATCACTCACCCTCTTTGAGCCCTTGCATCCACTTCATCTTCCAAGCAGAGCCACTGGGCGACAAGGCTCCTATGGAGTCGGGATCTGCATGCAAGCTTATGATTCTTCAAGGAGATGAAGAGAGATTTGAATTTAATTTTATAGAAAATTCTATACTCTGCTTTCCTGGAAATAGCGTCTGAAAATTAGAGAAAGTTAATATTTTGGAATAATTTAGAAGAGAGTAACCCCCAAGGTCATTATATAAAGCCTTCTTGAGAGAGTTTTTGTGCCTGATATTCTGTGATTTTTGTAAAATGGTAATAATGATAATACTATTATTATAATAGTGTTTCCCTCTACCATTTTCATTCTGAACTTGAATAAATCTGCAGAGACTTAGCCTTAGTAATTTTAAAAGTGGCTACTAGAAATATAATTAGATTATAACCACCACAACAAAAGAACTTGGATACACATCAAACTCAAAAGCATTATTAATACTAGGTTAATAAATATTACTTTATGCTTAAAAGCATGGTTCTTCCAAGCTACTCAAAGCGCTTCACATTGATTACTGGAAATCTTTTTTTTTTTTTTTTTTTTTGTCTTTTTAGGGCCTCACCTGTGGCATATGGAGGTTCCCAGGCTGGGGGTCTGATCATAGCTGTTGCTGCTGGCCTACACCACAGCCACAGCAACGCCAGATCCTTGACCCACTGAGCGAGGCCGGGGATCAAACCCACAACCTCATGATGCCTAGTCAGATTCGTTTCCATGCACCACAACGGAAATTTTAATAGCCTCATTTTATGCAGAGGGGAACAGAAGTCCAGAGGGGCTAGCTGACCCAAATCCCACCAACATCAGAGCTGGGTATTACCACTGGATCTCAGGTTCCCCAGTCTGACCTTTTCCCCACCAACAGATATGCAGAATGTTTACCTTGATCTCTAGCCAGGTTGATAATGGCTGTCTTCCTTCTGAAATATGTGTATATTTACTGGATGCTGTATATTTATGTGTTCCATGCAAGACATGTGATTTCCCTGAAACCTGCAGATAAACAATGATAATTGGAAATGGACAGTGTGCTTTGGCAGATTTGAAATACTGTAACACTTAATATGAGTCCAAGTGCTTCCTGTGATAAGCATCCTTCACTTTCCCCAAAATCGGGGCCCATGATTCACTGGCAATTGGCTGGTATTAATTGTGAGGCACGTCCTGTAAATCTCTTTCTGAGGGGACCTCAGACAGGTCTGAGGCCAGCCTAGGTCTGCAGGATGGTTGAATTTGGAAACACAGGCCAGAGCTGAATGCTCTTCCTCCTCAGCTTGCATCTGCTTCCTAGTTCCTGGCAGACTCAATTGCGTGTATTTCAAACTCCATTTCCATCTCAATGAGTTTATGTCCAGTGTGATGGTACCTTCCCCTGGCAGGGCCCATCCACCAACCTTGCTCTTTTATCTCCCCCGGCCTCTTACATCGCAGGACTTGTAGCTCCTTATGATCTGCTGAACATTAATATTCACTAACTTGCTCCAGGGAGCTACGCTTCACCGAGCGCATTTTCACCTGAAAGGAGATGTTTAATATAAACATTTGGTTAATATTCTGTACATTCGAAAGTATTTTATCAGCATCGGTGTAGGACCAAAAGTCATTTAAATTCAATGGGAACTGATTATGCGCCAAGAATCAGTCCTTTCCAAAAGAGTGTGTTTTTCCCCCTGCTATAATGTATACATTATAAAACTCACTTACACGGTTGATGGGAACACTTTGTGGACAAACCAGCAGCCCTGCCTTTCATCTGACTGAGTATTCATCAGCCCTGACGCTAGTGTTAAATGGGGAAAATATTATACAATATTGCTTTAAAAACTGTCTAAATATAATTATCAGCATCTTTGGAGTGATAATAATTATCATAACAAGAGCTCATCAGAGGAAACACACAGTTTGATGAAGATCCTCTATTCCTGAGTCCCTGCCCCCTTGCAGAGGAAGGATGTAATTCTTTTTTTTTTTTTTCCCTTCCTAAAGAACTCTAGCTCTCTGAACTCTTCTTCTGGCCTCTCTACATTTTTCTTTACATGTGTCTATATGAAGCTCATTATCCCAGAGAGTTGTTAGGTAGACAATATAAGCAGCTCCAAGCAATGTTGACATAGACGAGTGGAAAACGCATTCCTAGATGGCTACTGAGGTTTGTTTGAATTACACTCCAAACTTTTGGATAAAGTCTTCACGAAAACCATTGTTCCTCTCTACTTCAGAGACACCTATTAGATACTGATTTTTCTTTAAATGCCTTTTTTTTTTTTTCTATTGTGAAGTATAACTTACCGAGGAGTCAAACGTGTGTGGCATGTGTGTATACATTGAACAAATAAGATTCTGTGTGGCCACCATCCAGGTCAAGCACCCAGTAAGTGCTTTTCTGACAATGACACTCCCTCCTCTATAGCGTTAACCACGTCTTCAAGTTTAGCTGGAGCTTGTTCATTTTTGATGCTATATAGCCTTCTGATGAGAAATGGATTTACTTGATCCCTCCTAGTGCTGACAGACATTTGGGAAATTTCTGTTTGGTACTATTCCAAGATGTACCTAAGAGCCGTCTCATTGATGTACACATATGGTTGTGTCTCTGGGACATGCACTTTAGAATATGATTGCTAGGTCGTAATATCTACATTTCTTCAATTTTATTGGGTTTCCAAAGCGGTGTTACCAGTTTACACGGTTTATGTTCCTACCAGCGACATAGGAGAGTTCCGGGTGCCCCATAACTTCATCAATACTTGTTATTGCCAGACTTTTAAATTTGAGCCAATCTGGCGGGTGGTAGTGATATCTTACTACGGTTTGCATTTGCATTTCTCTGATTATGAATGCTGTGAAGCATGCTTTTGATTTGTTAGCTGTCTGTTTGGAATTCTTTTGTGAAGCATCTGTTCAAGTCTTTTGCCCATTTGTTTAGTGAGTTGCCTGTCTTTTCCTTAATGATTTGATGCCCTGATAAATGAAAGCCCTATCATGGTGTCTATATAGAAAGTACCCAGTATCATGAGCAAGAGCTTTGACATAATTTAAGCATTAATTATATTGCAACAGATTAATTAATTTACAACAGAATAAAATATTACAACAGATTAATGTAGGTGGCCTAGGGTGAGTCTGCTATTTCTGATATTCTTAGGAATTTCTACATTAAAGAAAATATGGGTCATTAAAACAGGCCATAGGGGCCATACCTCTTCACATCAAAATCCTTTTCTCAGAGTTCCTGTCGTGGCTCAGTGGAAACGAATCTGACTAGTATCCATGAGGATGCAGGTGCGATCCCTGGCCTCACTCAGTGGGTCGAGGATTGGGTATTGCCATGAGCTGTGGCGCAGGTCACAGACATGGCTTGGATCCTGCGTTGCTGGGGCTGTGGTGTAGGCCGGCGGCAGCAGCTCCAGTTAGCGGCTACTGTTCCAATTTGACTCCTAGCCTGGGAACCTCCATATGCCGTGGGTGAACCCCCCCCCCAAAAAAAAAACCCTTTTCTCCTAGCTGGGTTGTTTGGAAAGGGCTCTGGCTCTTTCAGGAGTCACTTAGATCGCTGCAGCAGGGATTTAATGTGTACAACGCAGAGTTCCAAAAAAAAAAAAAAAAAATCGCTCTATCTGTGAATAGACAGTTTACTCATAGGACCCTGGAAGAATACCAAAAAGTAATCTCTGGGACATTCCAAACAATGTCTGATAGTGGAGACAGTCATGTCCTAATTGGCAGTACAGTCACATACATGATTGTTACATTGGTCAGGCAATGAAACATGAAATTCTCTAAGGAGAAAGAGTTTGGGCAAGAATATGACCAATCTACCCCTGAAATGTCTCACCTATAGAAGGTTTTCAGACACCTTCTAACTCTATGATTCATTTAGGATTTATCTCCTATGATTCAACACTGCTCAGTTCTACGTGTGGTCCCAGAAGTCACATTGCTTCTGCTCGTCTTGAGTTCCAGCTCCTTAAAAGAGGGCATTGGTCACTCCAGTTGACGCCTCCCCCACCCCAAAGAATATGTCCTTTGTTGGCTATAAATCTTTTATAGATCACCTCATAAGCCATTTTTCAACTTCTAAGTATTTTATTTGGGTTAGGTGCTGAGCAGGCTCCTCAGGTAGTAGCTTGTGTGTAAGAATCTCCTACAAATGTGTTTGCTTAGAGACCATGGCTATGATATATATTTAGGGTCAGGCCCAGGACCCAGGCTCATAAAACGACTCAGTGCCAAGTGCAATCTTGGTATGGGTGAGGCTTCAAGGCCTCCTCTCTGCTATCTCGTCCTTTTGTGGTAGAATCAGTTGACTGGAAGCTGAACAAATGGCAGCCGCCATCACAACATAGAAACCATTTCCTCTGCCACGTTGACCCAAGAATCAGTGCACACTTATGACTTGGACTTATTCAGTAATTGTGCAATGTCCAGGGGTCCTTCGTTCCTACCTTCCTTCCTGCCTTTCTTTCTTTCTTTTTTTTTTTTCTTTTTCTGTCTTTCTCTCTCTCTCTCTCTCTTTTTTTTTTTTTTTTCTTTTCTTTTCTTTTACTTTTTTGTCTTTTCTAGGGCCACACCTGCAGCATATGGAGGTTCCCGGGCTAGGGGTCTAATCAGAGCTGTAGCTGCCGGCCTACACCACAGCCACAGCCATGCCAGATCCGAGCCCCATCTGCAACCTACATCACAGCTCACGGCAACACCAGATCCTTAACCCACTGAGCAAGGCCAGGGATCGAACCCACAACCTCATGGTTCCTAGTTGGATTCGTTAACTACTGCAACACGACGAGGACGCCTCTCTCTTCCTTCCTTTTTCTTTTCTTTTCTTTTCTTTTTTTTTTTTCCTTCCTTCCTTCCTTCCTTCCTTCCTTCCTTCCTTCCTTCCTTCCTTCCTTTCTTTCTTTCTTTCTTTCTTTCTTTCTTTCTTTCTTTCTTTCTTTCTTTCTTTCTTTTTTTCTCCACCCACCCACATTTAGAATAGCAGCAGAGAGCAGGGTTAAGACTTTTCCTTCAAACACACCTCTCAGGTCTTTCTGGAGAGAGGAAATTTCCTACATATCTTGTTGTGCTTCATTTCTGCAAATATGGGAACATATTTAATTTCCAAATTTCAGGGATGTTATTTATCCCTGAATCATTGGATCCAATTCAGTTTTCTCCCAAAGATCTTTGAAGTTGATTCACCAGTATATTTTTCATAAGTGCTACACCTAAGAGATAGCCCTGCAATTAGAACTGGCCCGATGCATCTGACATCTATAGACTAAATAATTGGCTCCACAGTGATGAGAACATCAGAAGCGTGCATTCTGCCTAGTATTTTAAGGATAAACATCTTAGTTTTTGGTCTGGTGTTCATCTTGGTGGTATATTCTCTTCTTTCTCAGCCCAGGAGGGTAATTGCCTCTTATTGTCTATATCAAAGCAGTCCCATTACATAAATGGTTGGAGGGGGAAGAAAAACAAAAGTATATTTTCTGTGAAAACGCATTGCCAGGGGCTGTTTCTTCAGACTTCACATAACCTTATTCCAAGAAAAACCAAGCCAAAGAGTTGAAAGGAGCAATAACTGGGACTAGGAGGCATGAAAAGTTTGGTTTCTGCTTCTGTCCTACTTTTGCTGTCTCTGGCCCCTCAAATGGAGCAAGGTTGAACAGACTGCACTTCGAAGGACCTTTCTGCCTAAAATCCATGTTCCCTTCACTCTCGGCAATAAGCTGTTTTCTCTGTGTTATGCTCACCCATTAGCATTTTAATTTAGCTTCATATGGCACTGTTCTGCAGATGGATTTGCTTTCTTGCTTTTGCTTATTGTACGAGTGACAAACATGAGGGCATTTTCATGATGTGCAAAAATGCCGTGAAGTTGTGAAAATGAGGTGACTTCTCCTTGCCAAGCCCCAAGGAATGTTAAAGCAGAGATGGCTCTGACAAAGCACTGCAAATGTTCCCCATAGTAAAATGTTCAGGAGCCTTGATCTAATTGAAATGAGAAGTTTGGGCAGAGACCTGGACACTTGGACATGATCTGCGCTTCTCTCTGATGAGTGGGATGAAACTCCTCTGACTCCTCAGGAAGTCAATCCTTCCTTCATGGGGACATCTCCTTCTTTATGTGGATTTGGAACTGTACTTGGAAACCAGACATGTACTGCTTTGGGGGCATAGGGGTGGGTTGGTAGGCTGTCCACTTTATGAAACTATTTTCAGACACTGAAGGACTTCTCTTTTATGAATCCTTTACTTCTTGAGGTCTGTAAATTCTTTTTTCTTTTTTTTTTTTTTTTTTTGGCTTTTGTCTTTGTAGGGTCATATTTGCGGCATATGGAGGTTGCCAGGCTAGGGTTGAAAGGGAGCTGCAGCTGCTGACCTACACCACATCCACAGCAATGCGGGATCTGTGCCGCATCTGCGACCTACCCTACAGCTCACAGATTGAACCTCCATCCTCATGGATACTAGTCGTGTTCATTAACACTGAGCCACAGTAGGAACTCCTGAGGTCTGCAAATTCTTACATCCACGTGGTACTTGCTGAGAGCCCACTTACAGCCTGAAACTCGAGGTTCCTCATTGGAGGTTTTTAAACACAAAAATGACAGGGGTGGGAAACATGAGAAGTTACCTTATAAAGGTTGTTTCTTCCCTGTACACTGGAAGTTCCTAAGCATGCACCCTCTTGTTTAATATTTGTTGAGACTTCCTAGGATAAAGGATACAGTTTAAGGCAGAGATGGCCAATTCCTGGTCAGCATTTAATCACCAATCCAGAGTTCATGACAGACATCACTAATCAAGTGCCAAACTCTTTCCTGCTGAATCCAGAAATATAGTTCTAGAATCCTGCTGAATTTATGATAATATGTTACATAGTAATAGAAAACAAATCTAGCAGGGCAGATGTAAATCAGGGTATAGGATTATCCACTTGGGCTTTTCTGCTTTCTTCCAAAATCAGCACAGACATCATTTTGTTTTGTGCATCGTATAGTCTGTTTCTCGTGAAGGAAAATGAGTGTGGCATAACAACAATAACAATAAAACAGGGATAGTAGTTTCCGTCGTGGCTCATCGGTAACAAAGCTAACTAGTATCCATGAGGACATGGGTTCGATCTCTGGCCTCACTAAGTGGGTTAAAGATCCGGCCACGAGCTGTGGTGTAGGTCATAGACACGGCTCACATCTGGCATTGCTGTGGCTGTGGTGTAGGCTGGCAGCTCCCGCTCCGATTTGACCCCTAGCCTGGGAACTTCCCTGTGCCTTGGGTGTGGCCATAAAAAGACATGCAAACAAACAAACAAAAACCTCCCCCAAACCAAGAAAGCAGGGATGATATCAGGGGAATTAAAAAATTCGAAAGCCTCATATGCCACAGTAAATATATTTTGTCCATGAAAAAAGATAAAGAGGCAGAATTAGCCCTACCTCACTTTCTCATTTCCATGAGTCAGATCCTGCCTCTGTACAATGAATTGGGCATTGTCCCTGCCTTAGGAAACACCCAGTAATAATGTCTGGTGAGGCCTCTCTTAGAAGAAACCTTAACACTTACCAAGCCCGCCTTCAAAACGTCTCCTGTTTGCACAGGTTGAAACTGTCTACCCTTCCTTTCTCGTCAATCCCTGCACATTTTCCTATGCGGATACTCCGTTGTCTTCATAAAGGGAAGGTATCTGGTAGGAAACAAACATTAATAATCACATTTTGAAAAGTTCTGGACAAAAGTTTGCGTTTCCCATGTGCCGTGGCTCCTGGCAGGCAGGTTGACCACAAATAACGATTTATCATTGCATTTCCTTGCCGTGAATTAAAGGGATCCCCTCCCTCCTTTGGAAAGGTCTTTTCCACTCATATTTTAATTTGGGACTGACATTTATTTTCTGAAAAATAACGAATAATAAATGGCACCTAGCACATGCTTAATAGATGTCAGCCATTATTATTAGAATTACTATTAAAAATCTATTTCATGCCCAGTAATTTGCAGGGCCTTAAAATGGCGGCAGAAAAAATCCTTATGTGTCACCTCCTGTGTCACAGTAGGCTCTTAGATTGAACATCGCAAGGGCTCCCGATCACTCAGGAATGGGTAGGGCTCTGGGGCCAAAGTATAAATTGTTAGACTTGAGCTTCTTAAAACCAGACAGCCCAGCTCCATCCATCAAGAGGAGCTTCCACCAGAAAGGTTGAGCACAGTGAGAGCATGGGGGGTAGTTGAGAAAAGTCTCAATTTGGGGCTTTTTGTGGACTAATGGTGTTGGTAGGGAAGAGAATTGAGTGGATGGTTATGAAATTTCAGAAATCAAGAAAGTCCTTTGTCATCTGGGAGTCACAGTTGATTAAGAAGATAATGAAATAAGGGTATCAGGTACTTAAAAGTATGCCAAATCAGAAAGTATTGTGGCTGCTGTCAGTTTTTCCTATTTCTGGACATTCAGAAGAATTTAAATCATTAAGTTGCCAGTTTTGTATATGTACATGTGCTTGTGTGCACAATATTCCATTAAATAGAGGCAGTTTAGCTGACTTGGGGCCTTAATGTACATTCCTCTGTCCTTGCTGTCTGTTCAGATTATACCTAATCTCAACAAAACTTCTTTATAAACCTAGGGAGTTTCGGTTTTTCTGCTGTTTGGCCTGTATAATCTTTGTGTTTTACATTTTTAGCCCTTTAAAAAATGTCATTCTTTTCCCAGGGTTCTTCTGATCTTTGGGGTCAGAAGCATCCAGGTTCTTGTCATCAGTTGTCCTTCAGCCATGCTGGCCCTGGAAGTATAAGAATATCACAATCCCAGAGTGATATAAAGACCTTTCCAAGGAAGATGAGATACCCAGAGGCCATAAAGGAAAATTCTGAAGGATTTGACCATGTTAAAATGAAAAGCTTTAGTTCAGCAAAACACCAGAAACAAATTCAAAAGATAAAATACCCACCGGAGAAGCCCATTCTCTCCACACATCTGACAGTTCACAAAGAGCAACTGTAATCCACCTTGAAAAATGAACAAAATGATAGGAAAATGGGCAACATACACGGAGAGGCAACTATATAAGATGAAATAAGAGTGCCCAATCAACCAGCAAAAGGCTGTTCTATCTTAATAAAAAGAAGATAAAAACTTTATTAAAATTAAAATTTATTGACGATTAAAATGACACATCTGTCATAGATAAAAACATTGTTGGTAAGGTCATTTGGCAGACTCCTGTGGGTATCCACAAGGAGAAGGGTGGGCATCCAGTAAGAATAGTAAACAGAAGTGTCAGGCTTAAGCAGTGCCTGAGTTTGTGGTCTAGAATCTGAGCAGGAGCCAGGAAGTTGGTGGCTCCCCGTGGTGTCATGGGCCTCATTTCTAAACAAAGTTCAAGCAAAGAATGCCACATTTTGGTGATGCAGCTCAAACATGAAAAGTTCTTTAACAGTGTTCTACTGTTTATTTGGTTAAAATTTTTCTTTGTGTCTTTTCCTGTCCAAAATTTTTTAAAAATGTATTTTTTAAAATTATTCTTTGGCTACTCCTATGACATACAGAAGTTGCTAGGCCAGGGATCAAATACAGCCACTGCAGTGACAACACCAGGTCCTTAACCGACTGAGCCACAAGGGAACTCTCAGAGGTTTGTTTTTTTTAACCCTTGAAATTCATTATCAAAATGTCTTTGTGTTTTGTCAGGCTATGGACAATCCTTTCTAGTCTCAGGTGGGCCTTCTATCCTTTAAATCAGCAGTGTTTTATTATTTTATCATGCCTACTTTCTCTATTTCTGTCCTCTCGTTCTCTTCTAGAGGTTATTAGCTGTATGTTAGATCTCTTTGTTATTGTGCCATGGATCTCTTTTTTTATTATATCATGTCTGTAATTTTTATTTTGTGTCAAGGATTTTTTTGTTCCTCAGGGAACGTTTGGCAATTGTCAAATGCTGGAGAAAAGCTACTGGCTTCTAATGGGTAGAGGCCAAGGGTACTGCTGCTAAACATTCTGCAATACACAGGATAGCCACTGTGACAACAAATAATTATCTGATCTAAAATTTCAATAGTGAAGTTGGAAAAACCCCACCCTAGGGTCAAGGCTGGATCCTGATAGGTCTAACTTCAAAATATTTCAGATGATTGTAGAAAAAAAAAAAAAACCTGGAAATTATACAGAAGCAATATGTAAATTTCCTCCAGTAGATAATATTTTTGATAGTAATGCTAATGCTGAGAGAATTTGGGAGCATGTATATGAATATTTGAAGCACAAAACCAGAGAGATGTCTTACATATCTCACTCATAATTTTAAATAATAGGTACTATAATAAACCTTGGTTAAACCTTAGTTATTTAACATAGGAAGAGTTTGCACTATTTGTGTGGACTACATTTTCTAGGTAATGGCTCAAAATATTTTTGTTTCTATCTTTATTTTTCAAAAAAGATGGTATTTTCCGGCAGAGGTTTTTGCCGCGCCTCTGGATTATCAAACAATATGAAAACCCAGAAATCCCATATAAAAACTCTGAAATCCCATATACATTTAGGAGGAGAGAATTTTTTTTTTTTTCTTTTTGCCTTTTCTAGGGCCGCTCCCACAGTATATGGAGGATCCCTGGTCAAGGGTCGAATTGGAGCTGTGGCCAGAGGCCTACGCCAGAGCCACAGCAATGAGGGATCTGAGCGAATCTGCGACCTACACCACAGCTCACGGCAACGCTGGATCCTTAACCCACTGAGCAAGGCCAGGGATCAAACCCACAACCTCATGGTTCCTAGTCAGATTCGTTAACCACTGAGCCACGATGGGAACTCTGAGAATTTTGGTTATTAACACAGTTTCTCCTAGATTGGAGATGGGACTAAAATGATACTGAACCCAATATATTTTCTTACGGTGATTTTTTAAAAAGTTTCTATCTAGCTATATTAAGTTCCAGTTATTCAGTGTCTGAAATTTTTATTTAGCACTTCTGTCACAGGTATACCTTGCTCTTACTAGGATGAAGAAATTCCATGAGACTAATGACCTCATCCAGACTCACTTTATCTCTTTTTTTCCCCCTAAATAAACATATCTGAGTGCTTGCTGTTCTAATTGTTTGCAAATTCATTTGCATGATTTCCTTCAATATTTCATAGAACTTACAAGATTAATTACTTGATCTCTGTAATAATAACCATCCTGTCTCCTCCTTTTCTGTATTGAGGCTAATTTGAAGGGAGGAATTTAATTCAATAGAGTCTCATTGTTTACTCGAATTACACATGCATAATGACATCTCAGTAGGAAAGGATGCTGAATGCCACCTTTGAGACTCAGTCCGTGCCTTGGGGCAAAAATATGATGTCTAACCAGGTAGCCATTAAGACTTCCCATATTTGGATGGTCAAACCGGTAATTTCTAGGGCTATTCTCAATTCTAAAATGCTAAAAAGCGGTTTCAGAGAAGGGTGGGCAAAAACTTCCAGAAGCAGAGGTTCCCACTGTGATCAGTGCAGTGGGTTGTGGAGGTTTTGTAATTTCCAAAACTCATTGATACCTTACACTTGATGCAGTTATGTCATATAGTCAGTTTCTTTTCCTTTTCTATGGTCATTCCTCGATGTTCCCCTAATATCCTCTCCACAAAGGGTTGACATAAAACATTAAGAAATTAGCACTGGCATCTATGTAGATTACGTTGTGGATGCCATTTTCATTTCTTTCTTTCTTCCCCTGTCTCTCAGCTCAGCAGTTCTGTGGGACTGACCACAGCAGTCTTAAATGAGATTTTAAAAAATTTAACAATTACCTAGTTTTCATTTATATGGATGTTTAATTCAGAGGTTACTCCACCCATGGTCTCTTTGGAAGAGGCAGTGCTTTTTTTATTCACGGTTAGTTGGATCACACAATGGTGCTTACATCTAACCGTGTTCCAGAAAGAGTTTAAATTGGCTCACAAAGACGCAAAATTAAAACCATGCCATGTTCATGTTGTACTACACTAGGCAATATCTAGGGCCGTCAGAATAGCAGCTAGTGTGAAGAATCTTTTGTCCATTATTGGACACTCATTGCAGTTGAAGGCTGTAATCAACAAGCAGTTTGTTCAGTGTCTGCTGTGGACTCAGCATTGTATTGGAGGTTGTGCAAGATCAGAAAACATAACCTAATAATGGTTATAGAAAACAGGACCCAGGAAAATTTCCTAGGAAAACAGTAGCCGGGAACATTTCCCTTATCCAGAAAGTTTATCTAGAAAACAGGAGACAGAAATTAAATCTTTGATCCACCCAAATAGTGAGGTAGTACCTCTAGCCCTAATTGAGGACCTGTTTACTAATATTTTGCATACGTATCTAACAAACATGACTTCTCTGATTTCCAACCTCATAGAATTTAGGGAGCAGTGAATTGGAATGTGATAGATTTCTACACTGATGGCTGAAATCTTCTGCAAGTAAGAGAAAATTATTTATCGAAAACCTAATAAATAAAAGGCAAAAGGCTCTGGAGTGTAAGGACAGTAAGTACAGGGACACCTAGCAATAAGGCACACAGTGCAATAATGCATGGCAAGATATAATACATCTTTGTATGTATTACATGTACTAAGGTCATGCATGACGAAGATGTTTAATAAGACAGATATACGAGATATGCTATAAATGTGTTTCTTGCCAAAATGTTTACACTTTTTTTTTTTTAAAGCTTGTGCCCAAGGAAGAACACCCTAAATTATCAGGAAAACTCAGCTACTCTATTGGGTATATTGTCAGGATAGCTGAGATTTTAGCATTGCTGATGAGGCTGGACTAATAGTAAACAGCAGGTGACAGGACGTCATCAAATACTGGATTGTCTGCCATCTTTTTTGATAGATTCCAAGGGACAGTAACTGATGCAAAGCTCTAACTGTGAAAGAATGGTTAAAGAATTTTTTTCTAGGCCTTGGACTAGAGTTTGAATAGACAGTGGAGTTTCACCCAAATTAAATATAGACGCAATTTTTTAAAAGATTTGTATTCCTACTTTCTCTCTGGAAAGTGGTCAAGGAGATGGACTCCTTGGGGTTAGAGATGCTTAAAGGAGCAGGTAGTGGTGGCAAGGAAAAATCTTGCATCTTCACCCTCTTTCTCAGTGCCTCCTTGCATCTCTCCTTCCTTCCTCCAAACATCTTGCGTCAAGGTATTCTGTTCCCCCAGTGTGAGAGGAAAGCAGAGCAAGGCAATAGAAATCACATCTTAGATTCAAATTCAAGAGTCTTCCTAGCTGGAGTCTTACTAGCTTGAGCAAGATGTTGAACCTGAGTTCTGGAGCTGTGACCCCTGTCTGCACAAAAATCACAACG
Organism: Sus scrofa; assembly: GCF_054392235.1. Lineage (NCBI taxonomy): Eukaryota > Metazoa > Chordata > Mammalia > Artiodactyla > Suidae > Sus > Sus scrofa. The sequence goes on from NC_139388.1 coordinate 34,605,130, forward strand.
AGTCAGCAGGACAACACAGGTGATGAGTATTTTCCAAACTACAAAATTCTATGAGAAGTTTTTTAAATGTGAGTTTTCCATTGAGCAATAGGGTTTTTCAGGACACCTATTTCCTCTTCACAAATCTAGGACCTCAGAGACCTGATGATGGGAGCAAACTGCTCCTTGGACTTTAAATAACTCAGCAGCAAAGGTTTAAATCTCAGCATGAAGAACGAGTAGTTGAAAAAACCTTCTTTCCAGCATTTTCTCTAAGAAAGTATCTAAAAATGGATAATATTGGGCGGATCAAGTGAAATGTGCTAGGAATCATAAAAATGCAGGTGGCAAGACAGAGAGGGAATGTAATGACTCTGAGTCGGTCTGTCTGGAGGTTCGTGGCGAGTGTGATAATGATCAATGACTGCCCATTCGAGCCATTATAGCCCGTTAAGTTCAAGGCCACAGGCTGGAAATTCTTAGCAAACTAGGGGGCCAGTGGTGTGGCCACTTATGTGAGACAAGCCATTCTCATCTAAACCAGCCTCCAGTCCATTTCCCGGGAGCAAGGCCCGCTGTGTCTCACTCAGCACTGTACTCTGCTTGGATTTTGCTCCTAATGAGAAAAAGCTCATTGTTCTAATTGGTTTGTGAGTGAATCCCACGCCATGTCCCCTGGGGAAATCCACAAATGCCCTGGGCTCATCTTGTCCTTTCTCATCATCATCCAGCCTCATCCCTTTGAACCCCTCCTCACCACTGGGAGCCAGAACCCTCTATTTAAAATGCAAATCTAACCACTACTCCTCTTCTTTTATTCTCTAAACCCTCTAGATAAATCCTAAATTTCTTAATATGGACAATAAAGCCTTCTGTGATCTGGTCCTCTAGTCAGTGACACAGCCTTACCTTCTGCCAGTCTCCACGAGAAATTTACGCTCTAATCATGCCATAATACTTAACACTCATGCACTCTTTGAGCCTTACCAGGCTCTTCTTTTATACCCCGATGCCCTTTGCATCGTCTGCACTGTTCTTTATCAGAACACTCTTCTACATTCTCCTTCCCTGGCTGTTCTTCCTCAGCCTTCAAGGTTCAACTCAGACATCTTTTCCAACAGCTTCCTTATAACGCCAAGAATGGGGACAAGGAGGGGGTACTTGCATCAAACTTTGTGCATGCCTTTCTCCTTATGGGGATACACTGGAATGATCTGTTTCTGTCCCCTTTTCCCATCTGAATATGAGGTTTTTTAAAAAAAAACAAAGACTGTAGTTTGTTTATCACTAAGCCGCAAACATTTGGTGAGAGACCTGGCCATCTACACAGTGTGTGTCAAAGTGAATCATTAGTTGTATCTCTAGAACATTTCTACAATGACATTCATCTGTTGGCCTGTGAATGGTGATCTACCTTGATTACTGGACAAACAGGAGCATTGAAGTGCCAAGCAAATATGGATAAGCTGGCTATTGTCAACATTTTACACGCAATGAATATCCCTTTGTTTCAAAAGTCATTTCAACACCTCTTCTGTTCCTTGCATTGTAGTAGATATTATGCACCTGCCCCAAAGGGCTTGTTTCCTAGGGGCACAAAGCTAAAGATAAGCGCTGCAAGAAAAGTCACAGCCTTGAGATTTCAGTGAAGAGACAGACTCTAGGCTCCTGAAGGGTAGGGAACACACAAAATCACCTGAAAAACAGCTAAGATTTTAAAGAGTAGAGATTGGGAAGATAATAAAAGGTGGAGGAGGAGAGATGATGTATTTTTTCCAGAAGAAACATTGACAGCAGAGATGGAAAAGCCCTGAGTATATTTGGGAAGCAAGACTACACCTGACAGTTGGCAATTTGAACCTAATCTGACTCATTTTCCACCACTTACCCCATCTCCATGCTCCAGCCACCCCAACTTCTTTCTCTAGCCCAGTGGTTCACAAACTTAAGTGAGCATCAGTATTGTTAGGTGAGCGTATAAAACACAGATTGCTGGAGCCCCTTCCAGCTACTGACTTTCTGATTCAATAGGTCAGATGGTGACGATGCTGATGCTGTGGTCTTGAGGCATGTTTGAAAACCACTGCTACACTTTCTCGTTGACATCACCGTGGCACAGACCTGCTCCCCACTCACTCCCAGCCCTGACACTGTAGGAGATGGACCTCAGAACCCACCTGGAGCCTTGGGTTCTTTGGACTCTGAACAGCTGCCCCTTGAAACCACACCAATGGCCTATTGGCAAAGCAAGCACCACCGTTTAAGCTGTAGAGCAGGCAGTGTTTTCCCGTCATTCCGGCAAATGAAAGACTAATTTGAACCATCTGGTTCTGTAACACCCTCCTACACCACTGCTTAGAAGCAGCCTAACATATTTTCTTTTAGGTTTTGTCAATAAAATATTGCTCCCTGAGGCTGTCGGCTTGTCATGTTTGCAGCCCATAAGCACAGTTGGAGCAGTTAGTGGTGGCACCGGCCAGAAGAGGACCATAGGGCAGCCCCTCAGCCTTTCACCGCTGGTGCTCTGTGCATCCTTCTTCTCAAGGCAGATTCTCTACACCGATGCATTCACGTATTTTTTTTTTTTTTTCAAAGTGGAACCAAAATGTGTCCAGACCTTTCTTAGCCACTCTGCCCTTTCTGTCCTGTTAATTTTGCTTTGCCTTGTGACAGTGAAGAATCAGCGTTTAGCATTTCCAACAGCCAGGTAGAGTGTGTACACATTTATTAAGATTAATTAAAAAGTAACAAATTGTAAAGTAATAACATTAACAACCAGTAGAAAAAGTGCAGACATTTTGACAGTCTTTTTGAATTTCATTAAAAGATGGTAGTGACAAAAACCCCAGAGACTATTTCTACTTTACTAAAGAAATAGGTCACAGATTCAATTACAGTCACTGAAGCATGGACTCAATCTATCATGGCAAATTAAGTACATTTTAGCAACCTACTTTCCTTTAAAAATTTTATAGACACTTTCAGTGGAAGAAGAAAGACTATAGAAAAAAAAAAAAAAGAAATTGCAAAACTAAGTTCCACCCCTACTCCCCCCCTCGGCTTTGAGTAAGCATTTGGCTTATTTGCTTTGGGTATAAAGACAGAAAATCATTAAGAAATACTCAGCTCGTTCACAATTATTACTCTCCACTTGTTCATGGTTTAATGATGCAGATTTGGAATTGGGAGTGGGAAATGGCTCCAAATTAGAATCGTGAGTCTTCAAAGGGGGGCTTTGTTCTACAGGCGGAGCCCCACCCCCTTCTTTGAAAAGAGAACTATTTGTACTTTACAGCTTTTATGAAATTTTTGCCTGAGACTCTCAGAGCAGACACTTTGTGTTCATTTCTGGAAGGATAAATAAATAAATAAAAAGTGCTCATTCAGTCTGTGGATATGGTTTAGCCAAGTGCAAATATTGGGACAATGAAACACCCTTCCACCCATAGCAAAATTGATTTTATGTTGACAATAGGAATTTAAGAAGGGCCTCTTGCAATGAAGCAGCAGGGGTCATCTTTAAGACAGTGTAGCAGCAAAGGCAAGGGTAGAGCAGGAGGGGTTAAGACCCTCGTGTTTCCCTATTGACACGTAAGAACCTGGGGCCAGACACCCACACAGAATCTTAGGAATCTGTTGTTTGGCCTGGCTAGGAAGCTTCAGAAGCTTTTTAGGGCTTGTTCCCCCAAAAGGCAGTGCCACCAAAGCACCTCCTTGGTTTAGTGCTGGTGTTGTTTATCCTCCATAGTCTTGCCTTTCCCCTTAGAACTCCGGCCAGCTTTCCCCTGATACCTCTGTGTAATGGGCACGGATGAGACAAGCAATTGCATTTGCTTCCAGAGGAAATGACAGAGACACGTGGTGCATCTCTGAATTATCTTGCTATTGCCCAATTAAACAAGAGCCTCTCTGCAGCCAGGCAGAAGACTTACCCCACTGTGTGAACCCAGAGAACCTCATTTCTAATTTTGGTTGCAAAATTACGATGTCCTTAGGAATTAGGTTTAACTGGTCATGTGGTCAACATCGCCCTTCAAAATATTGAAAATCCGTAAGTATCCACAGCCTACTTTCTTGGAAGTATGGGTAACTCTGAATTAGGAGCCAACAGATCTTACAACGTGAGTTTCTTCAAACTACAGAGCGAAGATAAATGTGGCCTGATGTATCTACCTTGTGTGCTATGAAACTGCGATCGATATGATTGCTCCTGGAAAGAGAGGGATGGTCTTAATTGTTGGGATGGGACATTCTTTGTTTTCAACTGCATTTTCTTTTCCTAGCTGAAATAATAGGAGAAAAAAGGGCATACTGCATCCATCTTTGGTAGACCATGGCCAAGACAATGTAGGTGAGTGGACTGGGGACTGGAAGACCTGTATCTTTCGGCTTCAGTCTTGGTCAAGTCTTTGGAACTTTTGAGTCCCAGTTTTGTTAAATGCAAACATGGAATTCTCTATTTTCCTTATATCCTTTAGTCGGATTATCATTAGATCCTAAAAAAAAAAAAAAAAAAAAAATCACATTTCTGTAGCACTTATTTACAGAGCATTTCTCATAAATCACAGCGTTCAAGCCTCATGCTAACACTTTGAGATAGCTGTTATCTTCCCCAATTTACAAATAATGAAATGGAGGCTGAGAATTTCCCAAGGCCACCAAACTGGTTAAGTGGAAAGTACTTAAGGCTCTCAAGTTCATATTTCTAATAGACTTTAAGTGCATCGTTTAAGATAAATGATATATGGAAACATACTTAGGAAATTACAGTGTGTCATGTAAATGTTTCCTTGGATTATTATTTAGAGATCGTCCCTTTGATATTACATGTATATAGAGACAGGAAACAACACACTTTAGTTACAAGAGTCAGCCACTCATTAGCAGTCAGGTTGGTACCTAACCAGCAACCACATTCCTGTATCTAATGTTGACTTAGGAGAGGCATCCCACTATGGATTCCTTTTATCATTTACTCTGCTTTCCTTTGCTGGTTTTCACTTCAAGGTAACACATAGCTGACCTATTAAACAGTCATCTTTGTCCACATGAAAATTAATTAACTGGTAATGGTTTCCAACATATAACAGTCCATCAACACTCAGGCAGGAGAAGGAAGGTCTCTGGAAAGTAGACTTAACAGGGTTTCTTGGTTGAGTTATTCCGTCCCACCCCAGTCTCATTCTGCCTTCCCCCACACCTGCTCCCTGAGAAGCTCAACCATCTCTTGATGAACTTGGCATAATAACCACGCACAGCTGGACGGCAATATGGCTTGAGAAGAAGTACATTCACAGCCTGTGATGTTAGATGAGCTTCAATTTGTTCAAACCACTTGCTGTGTCAGTCTGACTCCAGGCATCAGTGTGAAAAATGGGAAATTTAGTTACCTATATAGATGGTAACAGCAACAGTCACACCTTGAAATTTTGTAATATTTTTCAAGTTACTATGCACATTGACATGTGTGCCAGGCAATTCTTATAACAATTTGGTGAGATAGACAGGATTCTTATTCCTATTATACAGTGAATGAACCTGAGATTTAGGAATTTTTGACCTGTCTTCCCCTACAGCTGGTAAGGGACAGGCTGATGTCTCGAATAACCTGGATGTTTTGTGTGGACACTTATGTTTTGCCTGCCCGGGACTGCCTTTCTGGCAATAGGCCCCCTTTTATTTTGGAAACTTCTGCACTCCCAACTCCAAACACTTGTTTCCAGATACTAGATTCTTATCAGATCTTATTCTCCTGGTCATACTTGATTGATACAGTGTTGTGTGTCTGACCCAATGTAGGCCAATTTTTCCCTAGAATTTTTCAGATTAAAAATGGGAGATAGAGTCAAGAAGTTTCCAGTAAAGGAAACAGCCATGATTTTTACTGCATTGAGAAAGCTGGGTTGAGGGAAAAGAAAGATGCTGACAGAGAAGCAAGTTTTTTTATGCCTCAGTTGTGCCATCTGTAAATTGGAGGCTAATAATATAGGTACTTCCTATGGGTATGTGGAGGCTGAATAAGTCAGTATTTAACAAGTGTTTAGAATAGTGCTTTGGACATAATACATGCTGCATAATTATAAGCTACTTCTTATTAGTCAATGAACTTCTAGTTTTAAGCAGAGGTAAGTGAGAGAATCTTGGCAGCAGTGAAGTCTCAGTTCTAATTGTGACTAAGACTGCATATCTTGGGAAAGCAGTATTTCAAGAAATCCTCTTTATTTCTTAAGTTTCTTCAATATACTCTCATATTTCTAAATGAATAAACTTGAAAAGTGACTCAAATTTACATGTTTGTCTTTGCTCAGCAGCTGCTTGTCTGATTCATTCACACAGTTGTGGGCATTATTAAATGTGATATAGAGAGATCATATAGACTTAAGGTTTCACTGTAGAAGTTGGCTCATAAACAGATCAGTGTTCCCTCCAGCACTACCAAACCATTATCACTCAAACTCATGAGAATCATTAGTTCTAACTTGACATAAGATAATTACCTTTTCACAGATTTTAGTGAGATCTCATTTGTCTTTTTGTTTTTGTTTTTGTTTTTTTGTCTTTTTAGGGCCGCACCTGCAGCATATGGAGGTTCCCAGGCCAAGGGTCCAATTGGAGCTGTAGCCCCAGGCCTATCCCACAGCCACAGCAAATAGGGTTGCTTCCCATGGTTGTATGGAGGCTACATAAGTCGATATCTAAAAAATGCTTAGAATGATGTTTGGGGCATAATATATGCTACTAAATAGAAGTACTTACCATTATCCAGTGAACTTTTTTTTTTTTAATACTTTTCCCATGTGAAGAACTCACTGTAATTATTCTAAATGCGTATGTTAAAATTGTGCTTTCAAATATCAAGAGGAAAAACATGACCTCTAAATAGAAGGTCATTTCAGTATACTTCTCAGGAGTTAAATAAATGGTGTTGACATAGTTAATGGATAATTTTAAGTGATTCTGTATAAAGAACATTTATGCTGCTGCTGAGTAACAAAGGAAGAGGAAGAGAGATTTAGATGAGGAATTTCTGAAACTTCCATGTTTAACATAAGAATATTTCAAAGGGCTAAAAGAATTGGGTATATGACCACAGATTCAGAGAGAACTTCTTTTTAGTTTGAGCTATGTTGAGAACACGGGCTAACAACGTGGAAATGAGGGCTAAGAACCAAGCAAAATGTCCAAAGTACACAGTGGTTCTGCTTCATATTTTCTCTTTTGATTTTATGTGGCTGTTACAGAATAGTGGTGGCCAAGTTCATTAGTGGAACTGAGATGCTAAGAATGACATCCTAACTCTGGTGCAATTAACCAAAGATTCTCATGCCTGGAAAAAGAAAGGAGACATTTTCATATTGTTCTCTTTTTAAAACCCAGAAGCATTGTGAGTACGTAAGAGTTATTTCTTATGGAACTTCAGATATTAAGAGCCAAAGTGGCTTATTTTTACATTAGGAAAAAATTGAGACACTAAATTAACAAACAATTACCGTTGAGAGACACAGTAAGAGAAAACGTGCCTGGGTACTTGTGTGTACTTGGAATTCTATTTCTTTTAATTCTTGCTCCTTGCATAATTCTTTTGTTTATGTCAAACTCTTACAGTGAGTAGTTAATTGTAATTTCTATAAAATCACATACTTTTTATAGGAATAAACAATGCTTGGGCCATGAGCTGATACTCAACCAGTCACATCCAAGAAAGTGTTTCTAACTCTCGTGCACTCATTATCCCTAAGGCTGAGCTGTTTAATGATATCTGCTGGATATCTACAAATGATACCCCAGAAGAAAATTCGGAGGGTATCCTGATATAAGGGTATACTTTCCTATTCAGCTGCATTAAGCAATGGCAGGCCCTGCATTTCAGAGCTTTTCACCTTTTTCCTGTGCAAGCGAGGCTAATTAACCCATCATGAAAACAGGCACATAAATCTGTATGTAGTGTTTAGTGTATACCCCAAATTCACTGTGTACTATGTGGAGTATATTAGGTGAACTTCTGAGAGATTTGGCATTGATGGACTGGAGCTAATGAGATGTTGCTGCAAATGTGATGCATGTAGCTTGCAACCAGTCCACCCATTTTGGAAAGAGTCCAATGTAGAACCTGTTTTAGGTTTTTTGACGCTTTTTTTTTAGAACCAGTGGCAGACATCTTTTTTTTTTTTTTTTTTCCACAACGACTTAAATAACTATAAATAAAATTTCCAGCAATGTAATTCTTACATTTATGTAGCGTTCATATTAACAAAGGCTCTCATGCACACTGTTGCTGTTAATTCTTATGAAACCCTGTGAGATAGGTAGCACTTACCTCCCCCAACACATGTCTTCATTTGGGAACTATGGCTTGGAGAAATAAGACAGCCTATGTTCTGAAGTTTCATTAAATAGGCCTTCTCTTTATAGATATTTGTATAAGGGACACAGCAAGTTTTCAACCCACATAGATTTTCTGTTCTTGCATGTTTTCTTACCCGTAGCCTCTTAATACTTAGCTGCTGAGCAATACCCTGCTTCCCAGGCACCAGGTATCTCTCATATTTTGTCTATGAATTTATTTTGTAAGTTTTCTAAAGCTAATAACTAAGGCTTTATTCAGGACATTTTATAATAGATTTTCTTATAATCAGCAATCAGGGTAGACCTAGGATTCTCACAAAGTTTTTTACTTGTTCAAAGAGGCAATACTTATACTTTATTAAATTCCAGAAAAAGTAGATACATTTTATGATTTTTCCATAAGCTCTTTTTTCCTCTTGGCTTTCCTTTTGGACAATGCACCATTCATTCTTAGCAATGAGAATTTATGTCAGATTAAGGCTATTCCCAGAGTTCCCGTCATGACGCATTGGAAACGCATCCGACTAGGAACCATGAGATTGCAGGTTCAGTCCCTGGCCTTGCTCAGTGGGTTAAGGATCTGGCATTGCCCATGAGCTGTGGTGTAGGTTGCAGACATGGCTCAGATCCCACATTGCTCTGGCTGTGGTGTTAGGCCTACAGCTGTAGCTCTGATTAGACCCCTAGCCTGGGAACTTCCATTTGCTGCAGGCATGGCCCTAAAACGCAAAAAAAAAAAAAAAAAAAAGGCTATTCCCATTTTCAGTGCAGAGATTCTGATTGGATTAAACCTCTAAGCCACACAGATTTCCTAGAGATGGACCCCTGACCGAGTCTGAACCAATGAATCACAGGTGAGGTGAGGGAACTTTAGAAAGTGATACAGTTTTCTCTTGAAAATGTAGTTCAGTGGGACCTATGAGATCTGGACCTGCTTCGACTATTTTGTTACCACAAGAAGGTAGCTAGAACCACTGAAGGGATGAGGTGAAGCTGGCAGGTGACCAAAGACCCAGGACCTCAAGGACTGGGTCCATGATCACATCCTTTGAGCAACTAGGACCTCTGAACTTTTCTAGTATGTCAGCCTATAATTTTTCTTTATTATTTGAGCCAGTGGGTTTCCTAGCTTCTACAGTGCGTATCTGGCCCTCATCATGGATATGCTAGCTCCTGTCTAAGTCTTTTCTCCCCTTTCTCTCTTTCCACCACTCCCACCTATGGAGAATGAGAACTGGAGACCAAAGCCCTCAATTCATGCTTACCTTTGGTATTTACTTACTGTGCGTATTGAATAAGAAAATAACCTGTATTGCATATTGGTGAAACAATGCATAACCAACTTACAGGATTATCAGGAGAATCAAATGAGATAGTAAAGATCAAAACACCACACAAATATTAATTACCTTTCTGAAGAGTGCTAATTTAATCTAGAAATTGTTTTTGAGCCCATTTCTCCCACGTTCTTTCCACGGATAGATTTATAATGATCTGGTAACAGACCTGTACTCAGGTAGACGTAAGAGGGTTATGTGTAAATAGGTCATAGGTAAAAAAAAATAAATAAAAATCTTGTTTTTAGTGTCCTAATTATTTTGTGTAGGGCCCGACTCAATGCATAATGGAATATTTCCCTGAATGAAGTCATGGAAGACTTGAAGCAGAAGCTATTAAGAGACAGAATTCATACATCGTGATTGATCATTCTAAAATAATTTAATTCAAAGTAGGCATCGTTATATCTCATCTAGAAATTTCTCCTAATGTGAGGAAATGTTTCTTCATGTAAATTTGCTGCTGGAGACCCTCGTAGTTCCGTGGAACTGGTATGCTAGGAGTTCTGGAAGCGGGGCAGTGTCCCTTTGACCTCATTGAGGAGCGAGCATGTGCCTTAGACTCTCCCCTCTTGCCTGACTATTGTCTGCCGAAGGCCTGATCTTTTCAGGAAATGTTACACAGTTGCATGAACAAGTTCAAAATGGGCTCCATGTTTCTGGTCTCACCGAATCAAGCTTATATACAAGGAAAAAGCATTCTCTGCTGCTTCGCCCTTTGCAGTTGAATTCATTCCTATTGCTCCATCTTGTGGAAGAAAGAAAAATAGCCAGATTTTTTTTCCCCCCTCTTTGGGCATAAGCCTCAGAAAGAATTCAGTCCATCTGTCTTTATCTCTGTCTCTAATCTCTTCTCTTACACATAATACCTTTCAAAAAAGTTATTCTAAAGAAAGGTCAGTATTCCTCATATATTTGCAACCTGACCTTCCCTCCTTACTGATAGGGCCAGTACATGTTGATTGCTCTCACAAGTGCCAGACAGAAGTCTGGTGCTGCATGAAGGACTTAAGCCCTGCTACCATAATTTAGGCTCATGTTAGACTATTTCCGCAGGTCTCAGCTTCCTGAATTCTTCTCAGGCTCCTGGGAACAGAGTGACCATCATTTCTGCAGCTGAGATATTCTTCTCTTTTATACGTGGGAGTCGGTTCAGAGGAAGAACGGACGAAATCAATTCATTTGTTTGTTTGTTCGCCAATTCCGTTATTTATCCACTCATTCACTCATTTAACATTTACTAGCTGAGGGCTTTCTATATGCCAAGCACTCCACTAGTTACTTAGGGAACAGTAGTGGGAAAAACAGACAATCTGTTCTCTACTCTGATGGAGTTTATATCTTAGTTAAAGTTAACTACATAGATATTAATCATATAAGCAGACACATATATAATTGCAGATTCTTATAAGCTTGTGAAGGAAAGTTAAAGGTACTATGAGACCATGAAAGAGGAGATCTGGCCTATGGGATCTGACTTACCCAAGGAAGGGACATTGGCTGCGATGAAGAAGGAGGAGTTAAGGAAATAGCAAGAACGTTCTAAGCAGAGGATTTGAGTCCTAAGGGGACATAGGGCCTGAAGTACAGAGAGAGAGAGGTCAGTGGCTGGAGTAGAGAGAAAGGAGGAAAGTGGTTCCTGATGAGGTTGCAGAACCAGGCAGGGGCCAGATTATGTCACGCCTTGAGGATATGCCAGGAGTTTGACCATCTGACCGTGTGGCTTGCAAATATGAAGGATCATCCATTAATCAAAGAGATTGATTTGGTCTGATCTTCCTCTGCACTCACTCACAACAGTTGTGGCAAAGGAATCAGGTCAGCACTTTCTGGACGTCTCTATTTAGTTCTGGGCCAGAAGAATGCTGTGGGTGCCACCATCCATCCTGTGCTCATTCATTCCAGCCCTTTGCACTTAGCTGGGTCTTTAGAAAGCACTGTGTAGTTTCTCAAGTTGTAGATTGTGTGCAGTGGACCTCTAAGATTTATCCAGCACCTAAGGGTGTGTGTGTTCATGTGTATAAATGACTGTTTTTTGGTCTCTAAGCGACAACCAGCCTGCCTAGTCAAACAGTCAACCTGAAAGTTGCACAACACTGACATCTGGTGCTTGTTTGCAGTTTGAGATTGTACAAGGTCAGAAGGAGGCTCCTGAGATGAGTCCACACTGCAAAGGTAGGAGGACTAAATGTTTGAAAATGTGGGCAGGTGCATGTGTGTGTACATGGACACACACACACACACACACACACAGTCTCATGCACGCACACAGCCTCTCTACAGTCTTTTGTGTTGAATTTCTTCCAACTTTCCAGTGATATGCATGATAGAAAGGTAATTTCAATATATTTTCTTATTGTCAGTATTTTCCAGTTGAACATGCGGTTCATATGATGGAGGGTAGGTTTGGGAGGAAAATAATTGACAAAAAAGTAAACTGATATTCACTTGGCATGTATTAATACAGAGCATAGATTTAAGTGAAAAAAAGAGTCACTCTCATAAAAACAATGTAATAGGGGTGATTATATGGAAGGTAAATAATATGTTCATAATTATGTATAATTTCTAAACATTTTAGCATATGTTTCCACATTCCCTCAATCACTCAACTATTTATTCATTCATCTAAGAACTATTTATTGAGTGCCTAGTCTATGTGAGTGATTGGTCTAGGCTGCAGGGAATATCTTGGTCCTAGCTGGGCAATTAAGAGAGAATATAGTGTAAGTTTTTTTTTTGTTTTTTGTTTTTGGTTTGCACCTGAGACATACAGAAGTTCCTGTATGCTAGAGATTAAATTTGCACCACAGCTGTAATCAGAGCCACAGCAGTGACAATGCTGGATCCTTAATCCACTGAGCCACCAGGGAACTCTTACAGTGTAATTCTTAACCAAGGGTGCTTTGGATTCAGACTCGGCTGCTCTAAGTATCTGAGTCCTTGTGTGTTGAATGGTCAATGATAATAACAATGCCTATTTTATTCAAATGTTGTGAAGATTAAAGAAAAAAAGTCAAGTGAAACATTTACCACAGTGTTTAGTACATTACAGGTTTCCACAAAAAAAAAAAAAAAAAAAAAAAACAACAACATATAAAATGACTATTGCTAATTTTCAGTTTAGGAAACAAAAGATTTTCAGCAATGGCAAAGTAGAAAAGAAGGATGGGAAAATTAAAAAATAGGTATGCAGTTCATGAGTTTATCATTCTAGGAAGATCTTAGGGTCAATGATAATGAATAGATTGAACAGGTTAGAAAAAAAGGCTGACCCTACTGTCAAGGAATTTTAGTGTCGAAGAGTTGTAAGCTCATTCTGTGAAGGAGATCTGTTCGCAGTAATGCTTTTTGAATATGGGATATGTGGTGGAATGATGGAAAGGGTCAGAGATAGAAAGCAGAACCATCAGTTGGGAAGCTTTTTTAAGGGGCCTGGTTTGAATTAATTGGACCTTGAAGCACACCAGAGATAAGGGTAGGGATGTAGAAGAGGAGGTCAATAAAAGATACTGTAAAGGATGAATCTGGATGAAACATTGTCTATTCATTGTTTCCTGGCCTTTTTGTAGGATAACTTTGGAAATATAGAAAAGAACAGTCTTTTTTTTTTTTTTTTTAACTGGTTTTCTGTTTGTATTTTGTTATCTATTATAACCTTGGAAAAGAACAGGCTTTCTTTTACTGGTTTTCTCTTTGTATTTTGTGGACATCAAATTCGACTGCAGAAAATTCAGTGTATCCCAGAAAATTATTTATGCAGTGAGCACTTAATCAGAAAGTTCTCTAGGAGAGTACTGTCTGTGGCTGTGTGAATATTCAGATATTTTCTTTCTGAGAGAGATGGAACTAAGAGGGACAGTACAGATATGATATGGCTGGTGTTATTTCTGAATGCTCTGGTTTTACATCACTCAAGACAGTCTCTAAGAGGTGCTTCTAGAAAGTGAAGAGAATTGGGTCTTTAATGAAGTGAAAGTACAAGAATACTGATTCAGAGATGGAAACTATTAACTCAGTAAATATGTGTAAAATTGTATGACCGATAGCAAATACACCTTCTCCTCTTATGATTGAAACACTTCTCAATATTGATCATATAGACATAAAGAAAACAAATTATAAAATATAGAAGTCTTAGAGAAACTCAAACCCAAGTTTACAAATAATTTAAATTTTTCATAGTTCATTGTGAATATTTTAGTTAAACAAGAAAGATTTTAAAAATTGAAATGAATTAAATAATTAACTTAAGAAACTAAGATAACGTAAAAACAATCAAAATAAAACTATGAGATAGTGATGATGAAAACTGAATTGAATGGACTAGAAAACAAAATGCAATTAATAAACCAAAAGTGTCTTTTTTAGAGTGTCAAAGTGACTTCTTCTTCCCCGGAAGTCTAGTGGAGAAGATACTAGAAGAAAGAATGGTAAAAATTTTGTTTTACCTAAAATGGAAATGGAAATGTAACTATAGATGTTAAGAGTTTAGAAGAACTAGAAGGAATATCTTGTGTAACCTTAAGATGGTAAATTTCAAGACCTAGATCAAATGGATAGCTTCTTAAGAACATGAATTATTAAAAGTGACTTGATGTAAATATCCACATCTTTTCAAAAATCGTAAAATAAATATAAACATTTGTCTAAGAGCCATCACTTTAAAATATATCAAAATTATGAACAGCTCTTATGGTAACTTTGGAGAAATGGACCAATTTCTTGAAAGTCATACTACCAGAATTCGTACAAGTAGAAATAGATAAACCAAATAGGTCTGTATCTAATAAAGAAATTGAATCGGTAGCCTTCCAAAAAAGAGAACATTATGCCCAAGTAGGTTCATTGGTGAATTCAAACAAATATTTATAGAAGAAATAATACCAAATCTTTTCCAGAAAATAGAAACAGAGGGAATAGTTTCTAATTCATTTTATGAAACCAGCACTATCTTAATACTAAAACCAAAGATATTACAAGAAAATTATAGACAACAGATACAAAAATCCTTAATAAAATATTAGCAAACCAAATCCTACATTTAGTATAAAAGAACTATAGACACAAGCAAGTGAGATTTATTTCAGTTATTCAAGATTGGTTCAGCATTTAAAAATCAATGAATATAATCCATCACATCAATAAGCTAAAGAAGAAAAATCATATGATCATATAATAAACACAGAAGAAGAACTTGACAGATATAACACCCACTCATGATTAAAAATTAAACCAAACCAACCAAACAGAGCTCTCAGCAAACTAGGAATAAAGGGAAACTTCCACAACTTGATAAAAAACATTACAAAAAACCTACAGCTAACATCATATGTAATGGTGAAAAACTAGATATTTCCTGCTAAGATCAGGAGTGAGGCAATGATGTTCACTTTCTCCACTTTTATTCAGTATAGAGCTGCAAGTCCTTGGTAATAAAGTGAGACAAGAAAAGGAAATAAAAATGTATATGGTTTGAGAAGACAGAAGTAAAACTGCCATTGTTCACAGATGATTTTATTGTTTATGTAGAAAATCCCAAAGGATGAACAAATAAGGTGGCAGGACACAAGATCACTATACAAAAATCAATTGTGGGAGTTCCCATTGTAGCCCAGTGATTAATGAACCCAACTAGTAACCATGAAGTTGCCGGTTCAATCCCTGGCCTTGCTCAGTGGGTTAAGGATCCAGTGTTGCCATGAGCTATGGTGTAGGTCGCAGACATGGCTTGGATCTGGTGTTGCTGTGGCTCTGGTGTAGGCCAGCAGCTATAGCTCCAATTTGACCCCTAGCCTGGGAACCTTCATATGCCGTGGGTGCAGCCCTAAAAAGTCAAAAGATTAAAAAAAAAAAAGTCAATTGCTTTCTTATATACTAGCAATGAACAGTTGGGGTTTGAAAATAAAAACACAGTACCATTAGCATGAGGGAGGGAAGGCAGTGGTGGGAGGGATTGTACAAGATCTACATAAGGAAAACAACAAAACTCTGATGAAAAAAATTAACAAAGAGCCAAATAAATGGAGAATTATTTCATATACATGGAGAGGATATCTATCAACAAACAGACTCTAAAATATAAGAAAGCCAAAGACCCCAAATAGCCAAAAGAATATCGAAGAACAAAGTTGGAAGACTGACACCACTTGACGTCAAGACTTACTATTAAGCTACAGTAATCAAAACAGGGAGGTACTGGTGAAAAAAAAAAAAAGTAGACAAATATGTCAATAGAACAGAATCAAGTGCCCAGAAACAGACCCACAGCAGTATATTCAGCTGATCTTTGACAAAGGAGCAAAAACAATTTAATGGAGCAATGGTAGTCTTTTCAAACAACAGTGCTGGAACAACTGGGCATCCATATGCAACAACATGAATCTAGACACAGACCAAATTTTTTTGTGAAAGGTGTAAGTTCTTCTGCATTGGCTTAAGTTGTACTTTGTTTGGGTTGATGATGTAAGGTACACTGGACATGTCTTCCCCTTCATCAGCCTTATATTCATCATGTAGAGAAGTCTTGTCTTACAAAATACTAGGTTAAAAAGTCAGTGCAGCTTCACACCCAACAGGATGACTACTATTTGAAAAAAAAAATCAGAAAGTACTAAGTGCTATGAGGATGTGGAGATACCAGAAACCTTGTGACTTGCTGATGGGAATGTAGAATTATCTGGCTGCTGTGGAAAACAGTATGGCAATTCATCAAAAATTAAACAATTACCATAAGATCTAAAGACCTTCATTCCAGCTCCCTTGGCAGGAATGGCAGGCCAGCACATGTCTCCCAGAGCTACTCCTCCCTTACTTCATTGAGCAACAATGACACCAGTGGGGATTTCTTCCAACAGACCAATGGAAGCTTGTATATGTGAAAGTTTTGAATGCAAGGAGTAGAAGTATTTTTTACCGTCCCCAGTCTGTTCTGAAATTAGATTTTCTAGGACAAAAAAGAATGCCAAAGGTAATGAAATCTCCACAGTTACACACATAGTTGAAATTAACAGTATGAGTCAGTATTCAGAATAGAAATAGCAGCAAAAGCTGACATCGTAGGAACAAATGACTCAATTAACTGTATGTGCACTGCCACCCAGTTAACATTTTCTTGATGATTTATAATCCGAGACCCATGAGAGTTAAACCCAAATGGGGCTATGGCAAAAGTTGTATCCAATTATTAGAGTGCCTTGTTCATTGGAGTCGGTTGGGGGTGCTGAGGACCTTTGGCTCCCTACCCCTTGTTGATGCCTGTTACCCATCTCCCAGAGGCATGGGTGCCCCATGCACAGGGAAGCATTCCAGGCACCACCTATATAATTCTCTCTACTGGAATCCAGGTCCTTAGAGTGCAAACCCAATTTCCTCAGCTCTCTGAGAAGGAAAAAGATACACAGGGGTTCTTTGTTCCTCTCCATCCACTGAGGATTGGTTCTAGGACCCCCACAGACACTAAAATCCACAGTTGCTCAAGTCCCTTATATGAAATGGTATAGTATTTGCATATAACCTATGCCCATCCTCCTATATACTTTCAATCATCTCCAAATTATGTATAATACCTAATACAAGGGAAGTGCTTTGTAATCTGTTGTAATATGTAAGTGTACATATAATGTGATATTTTATATACATAGTTTCTGGGTATTAACAAATTCAAGTTTGGGTTTTTGGAACTTTCTGGAACTTTTTTCACCTATTTTTGATCTGCAGTTAGTTGAATCTGAAAATGTTGAACCTGCAGATATGGAGGACCAGTTGTGTAATAGAAATGCTCTGGAGAAAGGGCTGGATCAGGTGGATATGGTGTGTGGGAGGAAAGTAGCTTTGGACATGAGATTTACTGGTATTCTTCCCAAGGAGAAAGGGGCACCAACAGCTAGCTCGTTAGAGGTACTTTGAGCCCTGAGAATTATGCAGATGGGGGAGAGCTATGCCTTGTGGTAACTGAGTATCTTTTACCCAAATCAGAAGTGACTGAACCAGTGCTTGGTGAGAAGAGTGGACAGCAGAAGTGGGTCCCAAGGCCCCTTGGAGATCCAGCTAGAGCAGGAAAGTCGTGGGGCGGGGAGGCTCCTTCTTTTAAGCCTTGTCCTCTTGATGTTCCCCTCTCACAGTGCCCTTTGTTCTTTTAGCTTTCTATCTTCATAAGAATATAGGCTTATCTGACCCCTACCCAGCCTGGAAATCCAATGCAAATGGGTCATTTCTGCAGAAATAAGATCAAGAGGGAGTGAGAAAAGGAATGTGTAGTTTGGGGCTGGAGAGCAGAAGTCTCTGGTTCATACTGCACCCCTCAGTCCCATCTTGGAGGCTGATTCTCTGTCTGATTCTTGGCACCTGAATGGACCCATAGGTTAGAGAGGGTGAGATAGAAACTATATCTGGGTTGCTGGATCATCACTAGAGCTGATAGCTCTTTTGAAGCAAAATATTACAGACTTTGTTGCAGTTAACCTCACACCTGCTCTGGAATCCGGGGTCCTTGTCTGCACATCCACTCCGGGACACACACTCTCTTTTCATCTTCATTGCTCTCTTCCTGTTATTCAGCCACCCCGCCGTACCCCCCCTACACGAATTTGTTCATTTCTTTAATCAGTTAACACTTGTTTTGTGCATATCTGTCAGATACTGTGCTCTGAGTTTTAGAGGACCCAGAGAGGAGTGACTCAGCCAGGTGGATTCAGGGTCTGTCTGCACAGTGTTTGTGAAAGGTTCGTGTTACAGCTTACTCATCCCTCATGGAGGAGGCATTAAATTATTCTGCCACCCATACTGCCAGGCTTGATGACAGTCTTTTAATGAATGATGAATGAGCTGTCTTATAATCAGCCTAACCTGAAAGGAAGGGCACAGCAACCCTGGGAACAGCACCCACGTCCCTCTCTTACCCCATCCCTGTAGAAGGAAGCCCCCTTTCCCAGGATGCCTCTGGACCTTGTTTCTTCTTTGCTATACCCCAGGTTTGGTTGAAGGCATTCCCCTCTGGAAAGAGCTGGAACCTCTTGTTTCAGGAAATTGCAGCAGCAGAGAAGGATAGAGAGATACTAGCTGTCTATGAGGGCAGGGGTGGGGTGGTCAGGCAACAGCTTCAACTAGAATGTGGTTAAATGGAACTGCATACACACGTTCTTTCTTTGTTGTGATCGGACAATACCAGTTTGAAGTATGCCTTTCCGGTAGGTTATCCAGAATCTGGCTCAGAGCTGGGAGACTGCAATATGATTTCATAACCATCCTATAAAGAGTTTGTCACAGGCCTGTGAGACAGGCAGGGCAAGAGGTCATTAGCTTCTTTTACAGAATAGGAATTTAGACTTGGTTAACAGCAGAGCATTCGCTGCGAGTCTTGTTCTGTGCTAAATACTTCCCGTGCACTGATCTCATTGAACTCCTAAAACAGCCTCAAAGTGCTAGTTTAAAGATGAGTAGGGAGTTCCTATTAAGTATCCAACTAGTATCCATTAGGATACAGGTTCAATCCTCGGCCTCGCTCAGTGGGTTAAGGATTAGGTGTTGCCACAAGCTGTGGTGTAGGTCTCAGATGTGGCCCAGATCTGGCGTTGCTGTGGCTGTGGTGTAGGCTGGCAGCTGTGGCTCTGATTGGACCCCTAACTGGGGAACTTCCATATGCCACAAGTGCAGCCCTAAAAAGGAAAAAAAAAAAAAAAAAGAGTAAAATAAAGCCCAGAGAGGATAAGCCATTTTCCCCAAGACACATAGATAAGGGAGTGATAAAGCCAAGATTCAAATTCAAGAATTATAGACCCCAGGTTCACAGTGTTAAAGATCCTATCTGCCTGAGGGCAAAAGGTCACCAGTGGTGGGATCCAGGTGCTTGCATTCAGTCTAGTATTTTTCCAAAGCTTAATTTTTCTAGTATCGTCTCCACAGCTTCCTGAATTCCAACCTAGCAGAATGGCATCTAGAGATGTGTTGGCCACTGCTCCAAGGGGGCTGTGTGTTGGGTGTGGTCTCCCGCCACTCCTTATTACCCTGGAAGGGAACTCTTGTTGGCAAAAGATTTAAATCCATGGGGGTAAGAGCTTTCTAACCCACTTGAATGCCATCATCTCAGACAGATTGGAATACCTGGAATAAGGAGATTGATTTTGCAAAAGCTAACATTTAAAAATGCAGGAGTTTCCATCATGACTCAGCGATAAGGAATCCGACTAGTATCCATGAAGATGAGGGTTTGCTCTCTGGCCTCACTCAGTGCATTAAGGATCCAGCGTTGCTGTGAGCTGTGGTTTAGGTTTCATCTGAAGCAGGATCCTGCGTTGCTATGTAGGCTGGCAGCTACAACTCTGATTGGACCACAAGCCTGGCAACTTCCGTATGCTTCAGTTGCGGCTAAAAGGACCAAAAAAAAAAAAAAAAAAAAAAAAAACAGGTTCATTCATAACCAGAGAGTTAGCTAATAGACACTAGGCTCCTTTCCTACATGCTGGGCAGGGGATAGCCACTGATACCGAGGACTTGCAAGGTTGGTAGGTATTCTTATGCCCCAGGTTACACAGCTGGTAAGGCCAGCTAAACTTTGAACTTTGAGTATGACTCCCAGAATCCAGTCACTGTTAGGCACCCTCAGGAAAAAAAAAAAAATTGGGGGTCACTATAGTGAGCAAGCAGTGAGAGAGGAAAGGCAGAGCCCATGTAGGATGGAAGACAGGTCAACTCTAGGAGGCCAATGGTGGTCCCATCAGCTAAGATCTCTGATTTTTCACCTTAAACCAGAAATTCAAAGTAATACCTGGGAGAGAGGCATAGTCTTCTCTCTGGCAGGCCAGGCCAGTATATAGAGTTCCTTCTTTGTCAGTGAGACATTTAACATTGAACTTTTTTCTTGAAATTTACAGGTTGAAAATTGACATTTTCTTGAAATTTGCCCTACTTATTGATTTAAACAGATATGAACATTTACATATTTATAAACATTTTTACTCATACCACGTGGAATCTCCAATTCTGTTTGATTTTGCTAATTGCCAGAGTGCCTCCTCTCTCCTAGAGGATCAATAACAATCGTGACGAAAGGCCTAAACAACGCATAAGCATTTTCTGTTCCCAGCTTCTATTTTACGAATAAAACATTGATGCTCTTTTTAAGTTGGCCATCACTCATCTGGTAGGTTTTGCAGACAATAACAGTTCATTAGTAATATCTAGTGGGGAAGATGTATGATGCTGTAAATATTTAAAATCAAATTTGAAGAAGAAGACAGAGATGAATGCAGGGGATGGGGGTTGGTGGTGAGCATGGTGCTCAGGGCTATGGTTTGCACAGGAACTTCCACTCTGGCCTTACCATTGTTTTCCTTTCCAAGTCTTATGAAAGGAAACTTAGCAAGGGGCCTGCACCCAACAGGGTCCAAAATGGCAGACGTCAAGTTTAATGGGTGTCCTACCCTGTGATCCTTCTCAAAGTCACCCTGAGACAAGGATTTAAGTTCAAATTATATGTGGGGAGGATGATTCCAGGAAGCGTTATGAGACTTAGGATACATGACAGGGAAAAGGAAAAGGCCAATCAAGGCCATGTCCAGGGGACAGTTTTGCTGTGAATCCCTGGGCTCAGTCCCACTGGGGACCCTCTGAGAAACCTCTTTGAGGGGACCCAGGGGCCAGGGGACTGAATGCATCCTCCACCTGCTCTTTCTTCTCTTCAATAAGAGTTTTGTTCCCAAGAAGGCCGTTATGTGTCTTCAGGTGGCCGGTGTGTTTGCAAAGTGTCTTCATCCCAGGTCCCTGGGAGTATGCGGGACTCTGATAGCTCAGCTGCAGTGGGTGGGAGCGGAACCCAGCGTTTGTTGAGGTGGAATCAACAGCTAATAAAAAGAGTCCAGCCAGGGAAACAGAGGCCTAGAAAGAACGACCAGAATGAAAAGAAGCCACAGCAGCACCAAGTGATGGGACTTAGAGAAGAAATTGTCATCAGAGAAGGTTGCTCATGGCTGTAGGGAGGCAGCAAGAAAAGGCCTTGATGTTGTCCCTTTCTATGTCTAATTCCCTTCAGGCACATTTGCAGGGATCTGGCCCTTGCTGGGACTGATGGCACATGTCCTTCCTTTGAGCCCTCCCTCTCTGTCCTTCGCTCCCTATAGAGCCCAGGCCCAGGTTGTGGGTTCCCCAGATCTGTCCCTCCCATTCTGCTTTTTAAGACCTCCCTCTGAATATTTTCTAATTCTTTGGATTTCTGTTTTCCACCAAAACTAATCTGTATTCTGAGATTAAAACAAATTGAATTTTTTAAAAAAATATGTATTTTTTTTTAATGAAGGGATCCTTGCATTAAAATGTTTCAGCCAAGGAGTTCTTGTTATGCCACAGTGGAAATGAATCTGAATAGGAACCATGAGGTTGTGGGTTCGATCCCTAGCCACACTCAGTGGGTTAAGGATCTGGCATTGCCATGAGCTGTGGTGTAGGTCACAGACATGGCTCAGATCCGGCGTTGCTGTGGCTCTGGCATAGGCCGACAGCTGTAGCTCTGATTAGACCCCTAGCCTGGGAACCTCTATACTTTGTGGGTGTGGCCCTAAAAAAAAAAAACCAAAAAAATTTTTTTAAATAAAATGTTTTATCCAAAATATTTCTAAGTTCTCTTCCAGCTCTGATTCCTATGCCTTGATAACATCACGGAATGTCAGATCAGGTCCATCTAATTGATGTCCTTAGTTCACACAGTAGCAAAGCAGATCAGGGATGGAAATAGACTTTCTTGAGGTCATGACTGCATGACATTGTGACAGGCTGGTACAAGCAGTAAGTCACACGTGCTTCAAAGATCTCAGAGCTGGGATAGAACCTGGGAGAGATCAGCTGTGATCCAGGGAACACAGGAGGTGGGGGAAACTGGTAGATTCCAGGCCTGATGAAACAGGGCCTGAGTGCACATTTTTAGCACATATGCCCTTTCAGGAATGTGTTCAGGATCCAGTGTAAAACTTTAACCAGACCTTCTGGAAAGGGCAGGAAAAAGTCATTTAATCAATGTGTGTGTGTGTGTGTGTGTGTGTGTGTGTGTGTGTGTGTATGCTTTGCTAGTAACTAGCAAAGCTAACTTCTGTGCATATGTACTTGTGTCAATTCAATCTAAAATCATAATTTTGTATTTGTTTTTAGCAATATCATAGTAACATATTTTATCTTAAACTTAATGGGAAACTTTAGGCTTTTTCTATTTGTTTTGCTGTCAATTACTAACCACCCGCTCCTCCATTCTATACTTGGATAACCTGTTTTATCTAGGCTCTGTGGCCAAGAGTTTCATTTTTGGCAAGCCTAACCACCTGGGTTATCTGCCGACTGGATTATTGTATAATAACACAGTTACTATATGTAGATGTTGTCATGATGATTGAGGAACAGGATTTGTTCTGACATTACATGATCAATCTGTGAAATAAACAGCCTTTGCAGAAGAGTCACTTTGCTGAAGAGAGCTCTCCTGAGCACACTGTTTTATTGTAGTAGAAGATTCTGCATAGGCACGTCATGGGGGTGGGATGAATGGGAACCAGTATTTCTACTGTCTTGATGGAAATCGGTAGCCACGTGCGTGGTCAGAAGGCCTCAGTGGAGGCCTTTACACCAGTGAAGTGACCGTGGAGCAAAGGTCCAAAATATGACTTGGGGAATCCTAGACCCAGAGGTGTTCCATGGTGAGAAGGTTCAGGTGGAGAACCTGAAACGCTGCATGTGAACGTCCTCTCTTGGAGCTTATGAGTTTAAGGTCTTGAGAATTCTTGCAATGAAGATGCACAAATAATTTCAGTTAATAATGGTTCCCCAAGCCTTATTTGACCACCAAAGCCTTTTCTTTTACAAATAACCTCAACTCTTTTCAGTAAAGACCACTTTACACAGACTGTATCTCTCTCTGCTTCAGTTTTCTCATCTGAAGTTTACCAGCATCTGAATTTGCTCATTATAAGAAACTCTACTTAGAGGTCATATTTAAACTTGCAAATATTTACTAACCTGGCCCATTTCAAGTCATGGGTTGCAAGAATTGAGAAAACCTAGTGAAATACCAAATAAATGATACCCTTTCTTGAAATTCCAGCCCCTCATTATTTCCTATGTAGAAGCAAAGCATTTGCTCAAAGATTTCATTATTGGTTCAAGAAGAAAGGAAAATGGACATTGTTTTTTTTTTCTTCCAAGTGGAGATTTTTCTGGAGGACAGTCTACAAGTATTTACTGAGCCCAGTCTATGTGCTCAAGATTATTCTAGGACTTTTAATGATAGGAGGAAAACGATAAGCCATCATTATTTCCAAAGCACTTATAGTCCAACAGAGCAATTACCAGTGAGGAAAAGGGTAAATGCCCTAAACAATGTTGCTCAGAATATAGCACTTGCAGGAATTAATCAAAAAAAGAAATTAGTGGGTTGGAGTAGATGGGGAAGATTTCATGGGATTGGTGGGATTTAAATATGGCTGGGAAGACTGGAAAAAATTTTTTATTTTTTTATTTATTTTTGTCTTTTTGCCTTTTCTAGGGCCGCTTCCCGCAGCATATGGAGGTTCCCAGGCTAGGGGTCTAATCGGAGCTGTAGCCACTGGCCTACGCCACAGCCACAGCAACGCCAGATCTGAGCCGCATCTGTGACCTACACCACAGCTCACAGCAACGCTGGATCCTTAACCCGCTGAGCAAGGCCAGGGATCAAACCCACAACCTCATGGTTCCTAGTCAGATTCGTTAACCACAGAGCCATGACGGGAACTCCTGGAAAGAATTTTTAAAAGATAAGAAGATAAATGGCATTCCAGGCAATAAAACCATCAACTCTTGAGAGAGACCTTTGGGAAAATGCCTTTTCCTAGGGTCTAGGCTACTCCATGAAAATGTCCCCATGTAATAAGAGTGTCTTTGTTCATTGAAAGTGGTTGAAATCTATAAACTTGAGTTTCAAACTGGCTGATGTAACCGAATTATATGTCAGGAGTTTGACTTGAGAAATCAACATGTGCATTCAATATCTACTGTTTGAAAAGAAAGCAGATAATTGGCTTTTATTTCTCTATATTTTTTAATAAGGACCGGTGTGTTACTTGAGTGGGGGCAGCCCAGTCCCTGAATGTGTAACTATCTTTAGCTGAGTCAACACCTAGCTCACTTAATCGTCTGACAGCCTGCTTCCTCTCTGAGGCAGGAGGACAGCAGGGCAGGAGGTCGTTCCTGATTGCCAAGATTTCATGGTAGACGTGCTTTTCCTCCCTTGCCTAGACAGAAGAGAAGGTCCTAGTCTCCTGGGGACCCTGTGGGCTATTGGACTGTCCCTGCTCCAATTTCTTTGTATTCCACATGAGCAGCTTCTTGTGGAGTGCTGGAAAACTGTAACTTGAAATTTTTTCTGAACAAAGACACTCTCCTTCCACACTAGAGATTGGGAGGATAGCAGATTTTTTTTTTAATTATATGTAAAGTTTACACCCCGTTTACAATTACTGCAAAATGTTGGCCATATTACCCATGTTGTACCATCTATCCTTGAGCCAGTCTTACACCCAGTAGTTTGTACTTCCTACTCGCCCACCTCTATGTCGCAGCCCCCAGCTAGTTTGTAGCCACTAGTTTGTTCTCTATATCTGTGCATCTGCTTCCTTTTTTGTTAGATTCACTAGTTTATTGTACTTTTTAGATTTCACATTTAAGTGATATCACATGGTTTTTTTCTTTCTCTGACTTATTTCACTTTGCCTAATGCCCTACACGTCCATTCATATTGCTGCAAATGGCAAAATTGTGTCTTTTTTATGGCTGAGTAGTATTCCATTGTGTGTGTGTGTGTGTGTGTGTGTGTGTGTGTGTGTGTAATGTATACACACACATACCACATCTTCTTTATCCATTCATTTGCTGATGAACACTTAGGTTGCTCCCATATCCTGGCAACTGTAAATAATGCTCGTATGAATATTGGGGTGCATGTATCTTTTTGAATTTGTTTTTATTTTTATTTTTATTTTTGGATATATACCAAGCAGTAGAATTGCTGGGTCATATGCTAGTTCTACGTTTAGTTTTTGAGAAACCTCCATACTGTTTTCCACAGTAGCTGCATCAATTTACATTCTCACCAAGAGTATAGGAGGGTTTCCTTTTCTCAGCATTCTTGCCAATGTTTGTTATTTGTGGTCTTTTTGATAACTACTCTGACAGGTATCTCACTGTGGTTTTGATTTGCATTTCCCTGATGATTAGTGATATTGAGCATCTTTTCATGTGTCTGTAGGCCATCTGCATTTCCTCTTTGAAAAAAAAAAAAAGTCTATTCAGTTCTTCTGCTCTTTTTTTTTTTTTTTTTTTTTTTTTTTTGTCTTTTGTCTTTTTAGGGCCATAACTACTGCATATGGAGTTTCCCAGGCTAAGGGTCTAATCGGAGCTATTGCTGCCGGCGTAGGTTAGAGCCACAGAAACGCCAGATCCGAACCGCATCTGCAACCTACACCACAGCTCACAGCAACGCCAGATCCTCAACCCACTGATGGAGGCCAGGGATCAAACCCATAACCTCATGGTTCCTAGTCGGATTCGTTTCCTCGGCGCCATGACAGGGACTCCTCTGCTCATTTTTTAATTGTCATTTATTTTGATGTTGAGTTGTATGAGCTGTTTATATATGCTGGTTATTAATCCCTTATTGGTCTTATCATTTGCATATATTTTCTCCCACTCAGTTTCTTTTCATTTTGTCAGTGGTTTCCTTTGCTGTGCTACCTACGGAGGCAAAAGACCTGTACTCAGAAAACTATAGGACACTGATGAAAAAACTTAAAGATGACACAGATGGAAAGATATGCTGTGTTCTTGGATTGGATGAATCAGTATTTTTGAAATGACCAAGCTACCCAAGGCAGTCTATAGATTCAATGCAATCCCAGTCAACATACCTGTGACATTTTTGACAGCACTAGAACAAATAATTTAAAAATTTGTATGAAAACACAAAAGACCCCAAGTAACCAAAACAATCTTGAGAAAGAAGAAGGGAGCTGGAGGACTCATGCTCCCTGGTGTCGGACTATATTCTAAAATTATAGTAATTAAAATAGTATGGCCCTAGCACAAAAACAGACACATAGATCAATAGAACAGGATAGAGAGCCCAGAAATAAACCCATACACTTACGGTTAATTAATCTATGGCAAAGGAGGCAAGAGTATACAATGGAGAAAAGACACAGTCTCTTCAATAAGTGGTGCTGGAAAAACTGGAGAACTACATGTAAGAGAATGAAATTAGAACATTCTCTAACACTATATACTCATATAAACTTAAAATAGATTAAAGACCTACACTTAAGACTGAATACTATAAAACTCCTAAAGGAAAATATAGACAGAACAGTCTTTGAAATAAATGGCAGTAGTGTTGTGGGTTTTTTTTTTTGTTTGTTTTGTTTTTGTTTTTGTTTTTGTTTTTGTATTCTCCTCCTAAAGTAAAGGAAATAAAAGCAAAAATAAACAAACGGGACCTAATTAAAATTAAAATCAGATGGTTTTAAAGCATTTCACCTTTTATCCATGCTCCCGTTTGTGTCTACATAAAATCCCACTCATTTAAAAAGAAAAGATCCTGCTTCTCTGCTTTACTCCTGAAACTAGAAGGTTATGGTTAGTGTTAGAGAAAGAAATGGATCATCTCCAAGGCCCTGTTCATTAGGTATCCCCCATCCATCCTTTCTTCTTCTCCTTGGACCAAAATTTGATAAGAGAAAATGAACAAACCACGACTAGTGGATCTCATCAAAGACTGATCCATGGCCCAGGGAATTTCTGTTGAAGGGAAGAGCTGTCCAGAATGCTGAGAACCATCTGCCAGTTTATAGGCATCATCCACTCATACAGGACCGTCTATACTTGGGATCATTTCCAGCATAATCAGAACAGGAGAATGAGGACCAGAAATAAGATAGACGAAGCCATTGACAAATGCTTGGAATAAAGTTGGAGTTCATTAACTGGCTCGTCTTCCTTTTGCTGTCGTTATTATTAGAATCCTGGAAAGGTGTTGACCCACCTGGACACAGTGCTGGCCTCAAAGCATCAAGCTCCATTAATTTCATAACATAAAATAAAAATATCAGAAGGATGTAATTTGAGAATAAACTATAGTCCTTTAATTTTATGCAGCAGTTAAGAAAGGATGAGGTAGGTGTGTGTGCACTAATGAGAAATGAGTTTAAAAAAGCAAGTTGTAGAACAATATGAATAGTGTGGTCACATCGTTGCTTTTAAAAACCAAAGCC
Organism: Sus scrofa; assembly: GCF_054392235.1. Classification (NCBI taxonomy): domain Eukaryota; kingdom Metazoa; phylum Chordata; class Mammalia; order Artiodactyla; family Suidae; genus Sus; species Sus scrofa. Next base: position 34,633,070 of record NC_139388.1, read on the forward strand.
CCATATAATACACAGCTCCCAGTTAATGAATTATTACTGTTTTTCTAGCACTGAGCTAAGTGCTTTTAAAACCCTTATCTCCTTTCAAGTTCACAGTTGTGGAAGAGGGGGATTGTTATCAATGCCATTTTGCTAATGTAGAAATTGAGGCTTAAGGAGCTGAAATAATTTTCTCCATGGACACATCCAACTGCTATGATTCTACAGTCTGTTCTAGAAGTCGTTATGAATTTTTTTTTTGTCCTTTTGTCTTTCTAGGGTTGCACCCACAGCACATGGAGGTTCCCAGATGAGGGGTCCAATTGGAACTATAGCCTCCAGCCTACGCCACAGCCACAGCAACGTGGGATCTGAGCCGCATTTGCAATCTACACCATAGCTCACGGCACCACCGGATCTTTAACCTACTGAGGGAGGCCAGGGATCAAACCCGCATCCTCATGGATCCTAGGCGGGTTCGTTAACTGCTGAGCCACAACAGGAGCTCTGTCACTATGAGATTTAAAACACAGGGAGGAATAAACTAAACTGTTGTCAGTGGTTACATCTGGAGAGGGAAAATGTGTAGGAGGAAGGAGGGCCAAGGCAAGTTTGGGGCATTTTTATTTTAGTATAAATTCGTATATGGCCTTCTATGTTAAAAAGCCAGTCCTTGCAGAAAGGACAAATATTTTATGATTTCACTTACACGAGATATCTAGAGTAGGTGAATTCATAGAACCATAAAGTAGATTAGAGGTTACCAGGGGGTAGAGAGAAGGCAAAATAGGGAATTGTTGCTTAGGTATACAGGTCTATTTGGCAGTGATGAAAACTTTTGGATATAGACAGTAGTGATGGTTGTACAGCATTGCAAATATAATTAATGCCATTGAATTGTACACTTAAAAAATAGTTAATGTTATGTGTATTTCACTACAATTAAAAAATGATTTAGGAATTCTCGTTGTGAATCCAGCTATTATCCCTGAGGATGTAGGTTTGATCCCCGGCCCAGCTCAGTGGGTTGAGGATCTGGCGTTGCCATGAGCTGTGGTGTAGGTTGTGGACATGGCTCGGATCCTGCATTGCTGTGGCTGTGGTGTAGGCCAATAGCTGTAGCTCCGATTAGACCCCTAGCCTAGAAAACTCCATAGGCCGCTGGTGCAGCCCTAAAAAGCAAATAATAATAATAATAATAATAATGTTATGTGTAGTTCACTGCAATTAAAAAATGATTTAGGAGTTCTCATTGTGGTTCAGCTATAATGAACCCAACTAGTATCCATGAGGATGCAGATTCGATCCCTGGCCCAGCTCAGTGGGTTGACGATCCGGCGTTGCCCTGTGATGTGGTGTAGGTTGCAGATGTGGCTTGGTTCCTGAGTTGCTGTGGCTGTGGTGTAGGCAGGTAGATGCAGCTCCAGTTTGACCCCTGGCCTGAAAACTTCCATATGCCGCAGGTGTGGCCTTAAAAAGCAAAACAACAATAGCAAATGACTTTAAAAAGTCCTTTGAATCGAAGTTATTTGTTTGAGGAAAACTCACTCTATTACCCTTATTTTTTTCAATTTGCCTTTACTGTGTTGTGTCTCACAGAGGCGTGGTGTCCCCTGGTGGCTCACAGAGCCAGTACCTAGTTGGACAGATGTTTGCATCATTGTCTGTGAGTTTGGAGAAGTGCCTTTAGGCACCAATTCTTTTGCTTTCCTGTGTGGCCTGATGACATATCACTATGATCAGCTCAATGATGGGCAAAGAGACCCCTTTGCCCTGTTAGGGTACCAGGAAGTGCTCTATAAGACCCAAGAGATAGCCAGCATAGTAATGAGAAGCATTTTACATTCTGCATTTGCAGAAGATGGGATTGGGTTAGACTCTAGAGGTTTTATTTACATGAACCAGGTTCCCAAATGAAGGATTAGAGAACTAGCCAATTACTTATCTATCCATGTATCTATTCACCTGTTCAACCATTGTAAGTCCATTCTGTTAACAAAACTTTAAGGAGCACCAGCTATAAGCTAGACCCTTGGCCAAATACTAAATATTAATTAAGATATTAGTTGATATTCTTAAGATGTTGAGAATCACATTTCTCATAATATACTGTCAATCACAGGGTGTTAGATCAAAGAAATTCGACTAGGCATTCAAGATCAGGGCTTCTTCTCCCATCATTTTTGCTCACTTGCTGTGTGGCTTTGAGCAAGTTTCTTCTCTTCTCCGAGCCTTCAAATGATTTAGAAGTTGCCCTCCAGCTCTCAGATGTGCTGATTCTGTTCATATAGTTAGTATGAAGCTGTCCACAACATTATCTGATATATTTGCAAGTCTGTGCTCATGAGCAAGAGACACATAAATGGAATGTATGTGTCTTTAATGCTTGCACCATTGGAAACAGATAAGAGGCATTGTTGCTGTCCCAGTCAGCATTTGAGTGCTTAATGTTGGTACCAAAGATAATAACAGAGAAAGCATGTGCACTGGCACATATAGAAGGACTGTGTGATTATGATTTATAGAATTGAGCTAAAAAATAGTTGTTTATCTGTGAAAAGATTTTATAAGCAACAAATAGAAAAGCATGTTCAACTTTCCTATAGATGGCATGAAAGAATGCTCTATAATGGCTAAATATGCTTTTTGTGGCATGTGTATGTCTTTAACAAATATTGACCTGTCCTTTATGGTTATATTTCAACACGTGAGTAAATCAAAATAAGGTGTGTTTTATGAGACTCTCTTGTTTTATTATGTGTCATTTAATTTTTAATACCTAAGTGACACCTGATGTATTACCTAATCAAAAGAAGAGAATTATACATTGCACATAATCAGTTATTTTTGCCATATCACCGAAATTAGACTAACAGATGAGGAAAATAAATAAGATGAACTTTAAAAATGAAAATGCTTAGCCTTTGGAATTTTAGTTGACAGCTTTTGAAAATTAAATTATAAGTCAAGTCCTGATAGGTTTGATATCTTCTTTGCAGCTTTGCCAATGATGTATTGCAGCTTTAATGGAATATCATTTATCATCTGATAATAACAAATGTAGTATTTCTGAGCTTGTCATCTCTTCTGTGATGACAAATAGTCCAACTTGTAGCGGTGATAATGGAATTTTATAATGATCTGTCCTAAACTGACTCAACTGCAGCCTGAGCTATTTTTCTTCAATCTCATAATGCCTATTACATGTAGATTACGACAGTGAGCGCCTCCCGTCTAAGCACAGGAGCCTATCAGTGCATCCAGATTTTAGGGGAATAGTCCAAAAGTATCAAATAATATTTACTTGTTTATCAAAATTATCCCTCTTAGGCTAATAAGAGAGCTTGTCAGAGGCTGTCGGAAATGGGAAACTATAAAACCTAGAGAATAAAAAACGGTGATGAAAACTCTGTTTATCTCTTAAACAGTAGGCGGCCTATTCAGTTTGCAGTTCTGCTCGTCCAATCCATCATTTCGTAGAGATTTATTTAATGAAGGCCTAGTGCTGAGAACACAAGTTAGAGAGCCCAGGCGCCCTTCCGCTTTATCTTGAAGCAGGATTTATTTTATGTCTTACCTCTTGGCTTGTCTGATATCATAGCCTTAGCTGATAACGTAGTTGCACCTGTACATACTGTGGTCCAAATCACTCACCCTTGTGACTCTTTTCTGCAGCTTCCAATCAGCCTGAGGCATCACAGAAAACCTAGGTGTGGAGGGTATGAGTGAGCTTCTTAAAATATTCCGTCGATATGTGGGTGTAGCTATGGCAGCCATGGCGCTCCGAAGGCCACCACACAGAAAGGGACATTATCAATATCCCCCCAATGGGCGGGGGAGGCATCTGAGTGGACACTGGAGGGCACAGTGCTTCTCACTGCAGATCTGATTTTCACCCTCATCTGAGCAGACTTTTCTGTCTGTGGTCACATCAGACCAGCATGTGACCAAGGGACAGGCCTCTGTGATGGTCTCAGTTTTGACACTGAGGGGCTGACTGGGGTAAAGGACAGAGAGTGCTGTTAATGACACACTGATATGCAGATCGATGCCTGATCGTGTTCACCTTGTGGAGACAGACCAAGGGCGTGGAAGGTGTACGTTTCAGATGGGCTGTGATGGCAGGGCCAGTGACATATGTTTCAGTGTCATCATGGGTGCAGTCTTTCTTCTTCAGTGGAGTTCTTCTCAGTCCCAACTTAAAGTATCTGATTCCTCCCTTTATGTTCTGGACTTTTCTGCAGTATTTCTTTGTGGTGTGAGAGAGACTGATGGGAGCCATTATCCACCCAGCTGCAGAGGGACTGGCCTTCGTGCTGCTGGAAAGCCTGTGGTCTCCACTTCCTTTTGCTTTTCTTCTTCCCATGCTCTTCCTTCCCTTCTCTTCTTCTTTCTTTCTCTCCCTGCTCTTCTCCTCCTTTCCATTTTCTCTACACAAAGAGTCTCACTTAAGAAGCCTATAGAGCCATGTAAATAAGATGATGGGGTCAAGAGGGGATTAGTGAGTTTCTGCCTCATTTAAACAACCTCCAAAGTGCAGCTAATTGTTGCCAGGCAGGAAGAGCAACCACTGGTGGTTAGATCTAAAACCTTTTCAAGAGAAACTGGAATTCTGGTTTTTATAATAAGACCATATTTTGAAATGCTGAAAATTACTTCAATTAAAAAATTATTGTGCCCCCCCCCCCAAAAAAAATAGAATTCAAGTCAAGGGCTAGTTCTGTGTGAGCTGTGGTTTAGAGGCTCTGCTTGGGTGACCTTTTCTATTCCGGTGACATCAGGTATTTACCACTCAGAAACCAATGTTCCTAAGTATCTGGGGTCAGCTTCCTACTCTCTCTTGACTTATGTCTGTATTCCCCAGTGTCTGCCAAATGCTCCACAGACATTTGAAGCCGAGAGAACATTGAGAGAGGGAGTCTTGGTTTAAATGGAGGGCTCACTTCAGAAAGAGTGGGAACCAAGATCAAGTAGGTTGGGGGGTGGATTTTTAGGGCACTTTTATGACAAGAAGGAAATTTTGACTTGTTAAGTCAGTTGGAGCCGTTCTGAGTTCATGAGTAAGAGAGGAACACAAAGGAGAGAACTTCTAGGAAGCTGAGTCTAGGATCGTCTGTGGGATGAGAGGCAGGGAGAAATGAAGGGTGAGCAATGAGGACTTGGATCGGAACTTCATCAGTGATGGGATGTGAAATGAGGGCAATTCTGAAGCCTGAGATGACTGGATTGACATATTTCACATGGAGAATTAAACATATGGAAGAGGAGTTCCCGTCGTGGCGCAGTGGTTAATGAATCCGACTAGGAATCATGAGGTTGCGGGTTCGGTCCCTGCCCTTTCTCAGTGGGTTAAGGATCCGGCGTTGCCGTGAGCTGTGGTGTAGGTTGCAGACTCGGCTCGGATCCCGCTTTGCTGTGGCTCTGGCGTTGGCCGGTGGCTACAGCTCCGATTGGACCCCTAGCCTGGGAACCTCCATATGCCGCGGGAGCGGCCCAAGAAAGCAAAAAGACAAAAAAAAAAAAAAAAACCAAACAAACAAAAATATGGAAGAGACTGATGCTCAATCTTATAGGTATGCAACAGCTGGGCAGTGGAGCCCTCTGGTAGAAGAGGTGAACTGATGTCCTCACTGGGTTGGCAGCTTTTCCCTTCATCTGGCTTTTTCCCGGAGTGTTTGGTGTTGATCTGAGTCAGTTACACTATAAGCCTTAGAAAAATAGGAAAAGACATTACATCCACTATTTTGATGATAGGGAACTTTCTTAGAGCCAGGAATTGTTGCAGGGGCAGGGGTACAGCGATGAGTAAGCAGAAATCCCAGCTCACGAGAAACTCAGACCCCATAAGGAAGGCTGATGGTGTAGATTTCGGTGAAAGGAGAACTGGGCTTAAATAAGATGTTCTGTGGCCCTGGGGAAAGTTACATAATCTTATTTTACTTGATTTTCTTTATCTGTTAAACGGGCATGAGCTCTTCCCTCCCTAAGTCATTGAGTTATGCTGCCGTGACCAACTGTTCTCTGTTGCTCAGAACTAGAGAATTTTAGTGCTAAAACTGGGATGATCCTTGGCAAATTGGGACCCTGCCTTACATGAGGTATAAACTTCATAAAAATAATATATTAAAAAAGAGAAAGAACCATAAAAATGCAAGGTAATGCAGCTGGCTAGGAATGCCTCTCTGGTGTGTTGGAGCAGGGTGGGAAAATTCAAATCCGAAAACAGATGCTTAAAATTCAGTGTCAGTGGGTGGATTTTCCAATGATATCTCTCCTCAATTTATGTAATTTTACCTTTTCCTCTGTCAAAGAATAGGGTGTTTGGTATTTGATTAGTACTCCTGCGTTTGGGCTGAAAGGTATTTCTGAAGAATTACATCAACTAGAAAACCTTTCAACTTACCCCCAAAATGTACAGTGTAGGTAAAGACTTAAATTCAAAGATGAGGATTTTTCTGGGAGTTCCCATTGTGACTCAGTGATAGTGAACCCAACCAGTATCATGATGATATGGGTTCAATCCCTGGCCTCACTCAGTGGGTTAAGGATGCAGCATTGCCATGAACTGTGGTGTTGGTCGCAGATGCTGCTCAGATCCTGGGTTGCTATGGTTGTGGTGTAGGCCGGCAGCTACAGCTCCAGTTTGACCCCTAGCCTGGGAACTTCCATATTCAGTGGGTGCAGCACTAAAAAGATCAAAAAAAAAAAAAAAAAAAAAAGAAAGAAAAAGAAAAAAAATGAGGATTTTTCCTATTGCCTGGAGAACAATCAGTTTTCCAAATAAACTACAGTAGGATAAAAACTATCAGTATGTGTGGTTTTTAAATTTGTTTTAAGATGACTTTGAAGTCCTGTTGCTCTGGCTGTCATGTTTAATAAATCATGAACTTGTCAGCGAAGACAAGAAATCTCCAGAGGAAGTGAAAGAAAAAAAAAAGAAGAAATTTAGAAATCTTGGGTAGTGACACCATAGTTATTTTTAAAGGGAAGTTGTGGTCTTAAGGATTAATGAATGAACGATCTCTCTATATTTTTGATGATTAAACCAAGATGTTACCATCCAGGGGGAGGTTGAACCTCACTGCTTCTTATACCCAGTAATGATACCACAATCTAGATGCTTAACCTGGCATCCCTAGATAACACAAAATATTGGGGGAGCTTCCTAATTACACCCACAGCCAAGATCACTCTCCTTGTTTTATCTGAGAAGCTGTTTTAAGCTTCATCACTGTTGAGATCTCTCCAAAGAATCTTGTGGTAAATCTTGGCTATTCCACAAGTTGATAATTACCCAGTTGTGGTTGGCTTAGACACAGCAGATTCTATCAATTCAGTAGTTTTCATGCTGGGATATAAATCAGAATCCCAGAAGCATCCAGCCCAACCTCTGTTTTACAGGCCTTCTAAGACTGCTCTGTTGACAGGTATGTGTGGAGAGCGTGTATTCGATTCAGTGCAAAGGGAAATGCCACAGAGAATATAGCCTGGATCTTGTGCCAAGAGTTTGCCATCTAAGTGGGGAAATAGATCTGTACCCAGGGAAAATTAAGTAATCCTAAAATAAGTGCCGCATAATCTGTATAAGCCAAAACAGACTGTGGTAGTTCAGAGGAGGGGTGTGGAAGGCTTGCAAGACGGGTAGGACCCGAAGAGAGGAAATCTAGGTGCTCTCTTGGCCAGGGAGAAGCCATGTGCTTGCCTTCTCTCACCCTTAGAGCAAGAGAGGGCAAGCTCAGGCCTCTTTCTCTCTCTCAGGTGCAGCCCTAGCCATGAGTCAAGACTTTAATTCAGATTGTCCTATCGGCGTGTTTTTCATCACAGACTGAGAATGACATTCATCACTTGGTAACTTATGAACTAGTATCATGATTTCGGCATTTCTGTAACCTTGTTTTACAATTTACTTTACATTTTTTAAAGGGATAACTTGACACATCTTTTTTACTTTATCTCTTGATGGCTGAATAATATTCCAGTGTGTGTGTGTGTGTGTGTGTGTGTGTGTGTATAATTCTCTTATCTGTTCATCCATCAGCACTAACTTAGGTTGCTTCTATGCATTAGCTATTGTAAATAATGCTGCAGTGAACATGAGGGTGCATATATCTTTACGAGTTAGTGGGTTTTTTTTCTCCCTTTAGATAAATACTCAGAAGTGGAATTCCTAGTTCTATTTTTAAGCCCATAGAAACTTTCTTATCTTTTGTTTGTTCTCCTAAAGATACCTGCTTGTTCTTCCCATAGGAGCCTTCCCTCCCCCTCTTTTTCCTCTGCTAAGTTAGATGTAAATCCTCCAATTTTAAACATCTCTTTGAGTTATTCATCATTGAGCACTCCTATGTGTAGACATGTTGCATGTGTCAATTAGCTTTTTTCTCCTACTAATTTGTCTTTTATTAGTTTAATTCACAGGTCCCTAGAATAAGAAACTAAAAGGATATAGGACAAGTTATTTTTCTTCCCTGACATAGGAATTCCCTCCCTCACCACTTATTTTTTCCAAATAGAAATTGAAGTATGTAACAATAAAGTAAAATGAAATGCATGATACTTTGACAAACAGTGTGATGGAAAGGATAATAAATATCCCTCCTGGATGTGGAATGTTTGGTAGCATTGACCTTCACAACAGCCTAGGGGCAAGTTCCAAATGACAGGGATAAAAAGTAGTACTCAGACATATCCAGTGACTCCTCCTACCCATGGCCTTCTGAGAAGAGGTCTATGAGCTTGCCCGGTGCCTGACCCTTCTTGTGATGCTTTGGTTATAGGTGAGGCAAAGAACTGGAGAAATAAGCCAGGGTGGGTTGTTTTTTTTTTTTTTTTTTTTTTTTTGATGAATGATTTTTTTTTAATTTCTGAAAGTATGTATAAAATTTTAAATGTTAACATATTGTGTATCTCTATGTAATGTAGTATTTTTAGCATATTTTAAAATGTCACATAAACATCATATTCTTTTCTCAGTTAATGCTATGTTTATTAGATTATTCCAAGTTAATTTGTGTAACTCTAGTTTATTTTCATTTCTGCATAATATTCCATTATAAAAACATGAATATCTCTTTTTTCTGATGTTGGACATTTATTTCCAAGAAAAGAGAAATGATGAACAAATTTAGGACAGTGATTACCTCTTAGGAGAGGAAGGAGAAAGGGTGATAACTGGAGCTATACAGTGCGATAAGACTTCATTTCTTTTAATTTAATTTAATTTAATTATTTTATCACTGACTCCATTTATTTTTAAGATATTTTGTTATGGAGCCTCTCAAAGATATACAAAAGTAAACAGAAGGATATAATAACTTCCCCTCTCCACAAGGTTGTTTTAATACCTAATGTGTATGGAGCAGGAAGAGAGGTGTGTAGGAAGGAGGGAGGAAGGAGGGGAAAATGAGAGAGGGGGAGGCGGAGGGAGTTGAGTTTGGAGAGAGTTAGGGTTTGGGAAGGGAAAAAATGAGATTGAGGGCAGCTGCTCTTTTGTGAGAGAGAATATGAGAGCAATTGGGAAAGAACTTTATACGGTTTATAAATATGTGAATGGAATTCTTTGTCATCTCTTAATGAAACTTCAGTAAAGAATGAAGACTGGAGTTCCCATTGTGGCACAGCGGAAATGAATCCGACTAGGAACCATAAGGTTATGGGTTTGATCCCTGGCCTCGCTCAGTGGGTTAAGGATCCCACGTTGCTGTGAGCTGTGATGTAGGTCACAGACACGGCTTGGATCTGATGTTGCTATGGCCGTAGTGTAGGCTGGCATCTGTAGCTCTGACTGGACCCTGAGTCTGGGAACCTCCATGTGCCACAGGTGCAGCCCTATAAAGACAAAAAAAAAAAAAAAAAAAAAGAATGAAAGCTGCCTTTCAGTATATTTAGGCTGTTAGACTGATACTTTTTAAAAACCTGATTTCATCCTCCTTCTGACCAAGAGGTAACGTAACTCAAATGGATAAAGAAGATGTGGTATGTGCGTATGTAATAAAATATTACTCAGCCATGAAAAGGAATGCAGTCTTGCCATTTGCCACATCATGGATGGACCTTGAGGGCATTATATTAAGTGAAATAAGTCAAACAGAAAAAAAGGTAAGTACCTGATGATCCTACTTATATGTAGAATTAAACACACACACATCTCTGAGCACCTATGTGAAGAACAGATTGGTGGTTGTTGCCTAACATGGGGAATGGTCAAAATGGTGAAGGGGGTCAAAGGTACACATTTCCAGTTATAACTGGAATGAGTCATGGGATGTGACATCATGACTGTAGTTAATAATACTGTATTGTAAATTTGAAAGTAGCTAGGAGAGTGGATCTTCAAAGTCTTCATCAAAAGGAAAAAGTTTTGTAAGAATGAATGGTGATGGGTGTTAACTGCACTTATTTCCATGATCGTTTCACAACATATACCAATATAGAATAAGCCCTGTGAGACAAAGGATGGAACACTTTCCTTTGAATTTTTAAGGAGTAAGCTCGGTCACAGGGAATGAATGAGAGAATATAGGTGCTGGGGCATCAGATGGAGAATTAAAGCAGAGACTGAGGGATTGAAACCAAACATCGACCATTGTAATAGTGTATATTCTAAATCTTTCTGTTTTTGCATAGATGATATATGGCTTATAGTATAGCTTAGAACCTAAGTCATAGCTTAGATTATATATTTTACACTATTACTAAAATTTGTATTAGTAAATCTTCATCAAGTATCACATCTTAGGGTTCCCTTAAGCCTTGGTCCCTCAAATATTACCTTTATTATTATTATTATTTTGAATTTTTAGGGCCACACTCCTGGCATATGGAGATTCCCATTTGACCCCAGGCTAGGGGAGTCACAGCCATAGCAATGGAGGATCCAACCCATGTCTGCAATCTACACCTCAGCTTATGGTAACACTGGATCCTTAACCCCCTGAGCAAGGCCAAGGATTGAACCTGCCTCCTCATGGATGCCAGTCAGATTCATTTCTGTTGCGCCACAACGGGAACTCCACCTTTATTATTCTTGCTGTATATATAAACCCTGTGCTCTCATGAATGTGTGACTCTTTTAATTTGGTTCCTCAATGATAATTCCTATCTTTAAAATACCAAAGTTGATTATGAAAAGTAATACTAAGAAAGACACACATATATGTAATTGAAAACATGGGTTGGATCATAACCCTATTTAATGTGGTTTTAAATCAAATCCCTATTTATGAGTTAGCTTTGACCTAAGCAATAATATATACACATTCATGGGGTCAGTGCGTATCTCCCCTGGATCATAACTTTGATGTGTATTTTTTAATGCATTAAAATTAACATGTCATGTAACTTAAAAAAAATTTATCTGACACCTTAAATCATCTTGAGTAGCATTATGGGTATGTGTCTCATACTTGCCAAACACTCTTTCAGTTGTCCCTGTGGATGATTCTGCTATTCAAAGAGATAGTATCTAGGGAAGTTAAGTACTTTATTCAAAAGAGGTAACATCTAGGAGGTTGTGTCCTTTTTTCAAATGTGAGCACATCGGAGAATGTGCTAGCGATGGTGGGGCCAAGAAGAACTAAGAACCTAAGAAACTCGAGCTGTATGTCTGCCTCTGGCTTCAAACATCTTCGTGACTCTGGTGTCCCTCTCTGGGCCTCAGTTTCCTCATTCGTTCATCGAAGAGGGATGGGGCTGTCCAGGCCATTCCATCCCTGACCCTCTAGATTGCTTGATTCCCTTGCAGTTAAGTCAAGTGTGTTTAAGTAAGCAAGCCATCTCCTGCTTGCCTCATTCAGCCTCTTATCTTAATAAGTAATGAGTGTGCCAAGGGCTGACAATGACATATTTTGAAAATAGTTTTAATGCATAGCTGGCAGAGGACCTGTTGGGCGTTGACAAATTACACAAACAGAGATGATGAGGAGTGCATCAAATATTAATGGCCTGGGGCCCAGGCGGTAATGGAGAACTTACCTGTATCTTACATAAGCCTACTCATGTTCAGCTGAAGGGAACATTTCTTTTCAGCCTCTCCAGGCAAGTATAGGGCTGCTTTCAGGAAAATGGAGAAGAAGCCAAAGTTGGTTTTTCAGGCCTTTGACTTTGGTTTAATGTATTCCTAGAGGCTATTTGGGAGTCAAACTGCATTATAAGTACACCCTGTTCTTCCCTATGTAAATGTCATAAATTGGATTTCTGTTCCTGGATGCTGATTCCTATTTTAAAAGTGCAAAATTGACTAGGAAAAGTGTTGGAAGGCAATAGTAAGGTACAATCATGTGCAGTTAAAAGCACATACTGAGGGGGTTCCTGTCGTGGTGCAGTGGTTAACGAATCCAACTAGGAACCATGAGGTTGCAGGTTCGATCCCTGCCCTTGCTCAGTGGGTTAACAATCTGGCGTTGCCGTGAATTGTGGTGTAGGTCGCAGACACGGCTCGGATCCTGCGTTGCTAAGGCTCTGGCGTAGGCTGGCAGCTACAGCTCTGATTCAACCTCCATATGCCGCAGGAACGGCTCAAGAAATGGCAAAAGGACAAAAAAACAAACGAACAAAAAACACATACTGAGACTGTATCCCTAATATTTTAATGTAAAAGTAAGAAGGCTTCTTATTGGGGGATTTTTCAACATAGGCATATTCTTAAATGTTGGTACAATAAAATTTAAACTTTTTCTAGTAACTGTTTAAACTGTCCTTTCCACTCCAAGTGCTTTCGCTGTGAGTTTTAAATCCAAAGTCATGGTGTCTAAAATATGCACTAGATATTTGAAGAGGCTGGAATTCTCCATGGTCAGTTTTTCATCCGTATCTCTTGCTCTTCACTATCTGTGAGACCTTTGTAGCTCTTTACCGTGAGCGAGTAAATAATCATATTCTAGCACAGGTAGAATTACTAGATTTGCAAATAAAACTACAACATTCCCAGTTAATGTTGAACCTCACATTAATAAAAAATATGTTTTACTACATATGTTCCACACGCTATTTGAGACACCCTACAAGTCATTTGTTGTTTGACATAAAAATTTAACTGGGCATCCTATATTGTATCTGGCTCCCCTAAACCCAAAGGCTGGCAAACTTTTTCAGTAAAGGGCCAGATAGCAAATATTTTAGGCTTTGTGGGCCATGGATAACTACTTTTTTAACTCTGCCACAGTGACAGAAAATCATTTTGTAAATGAATGGGCCTGGCTGTTTTTTTCAATAACGTATTTATGAACACTAAAATCTGAATTTCATAAAATTTTCATGTGTCATGAAATATTATTATCCTTTTGATTTTTTCCTCAATCATTTAAAAATGTAAAAACCACTGTAACCCTTGCAGGCTGTACAAAAAAACTCAGCAGGCCAGATTTAGCCTTTGAGCATAATTTACCACTCCCCATAAAATCTGAGCTCACTGTGCCAAATTGGTCAGATTCTGATAAGAGCTCTCTTCCTGGTTTGCAGTTGGCCATCTTCTTGCTGTGTCCTCACATGACGGAAAGAGAGCTAACTAGCTTCCTGGCCTCTTCTTATAGAGAGACAAACCACATTCATGAGGGCCACAGTCTCATGACCTACCTCCCTCCCAAAGGCCTCACCCCCAAATACCATCACATTGAGATTAGGTTTTCAATCCATTGAATATGGGGGGAATGCAAACATTCAGTCCATTGCAGCAACCATCTAAGCCTTTGGTCATCACTGACTTCATAGTTACAATTGTTCAAAACCGATTAAAGATCTAAATGTAAGACCCCAAACAACCTAAATGTCCATCGACAGATGAATCAATTAAGAAGATGTGGTATATATACACAATGGAATACTACTCAGCCATAAAAAAGAACAAAATAATGCCATTTGCAGCAACATGGATGGAACTAGAGATTTTCATACTAAGTGAAGTAGGTCAGAAAGAGAAAGACAAATACCACATTATGTCACTTATATGTGAAATCTAAAATATGGCACAGATGAACCTATCTACAGAACTGAAACAAACTCACAGACATGAAAAGCAGACTTTTGGTTGCCAAGGGGGAGGTGTGGGATGGATTGGGAGTTTGGGGTTAGTAGATGCAAACTATTACATTTAGAATGGATTAACAGTGGAGTCCTACTCCATAGCACAGGGAACTAATCCAGTCACTTGTGGTAAACATGATGGAAGATAATGTGAGAAAAGAGTGAATATATATATATATCTGGGTCATTTTGCTGTACAGCAGAAATTGACAGAACATTGTAAATCAATTAATTAATAAAAAATAAAGTTAAAAAATAAAAGTCCCCAAACAGTAAAACTGCTAGAAGAGAACATAGACAAAACACTTTTTGACATAAATATGAGCAGTACATTGTTGGTTTTGTCTCCTAAAGGCGAAAGAAATGAAAGCAAAAATAAACAAATTTAACCTAATTAAACTTAAAAGCTTTTGCCTAGGAAAGGTAATAATTGACAAAATGAAAAGACAATCTACTGAATGGGAGAAAGAATCTGCAAGTGAAATGACTAAAAAGGGGTTAATATCCAAAATATGTAAACAGCTCATACAACTCAATATTCATAAAACCCCCCAAATAACCCAATTAAAAATGGGCAGAAAACCCAAATAGACATTTTTCCAAAGAGGACATACAGATGGCTAATAGGCACATGAAAAGATGCTCAACATCACTAATTATTAGAGAAATGCAAATCAAAACAATAATGAGATACCACCTCACACCTGTTTAGAATGGCTATCATTAAAAATTCTACAAATGTTTTTTTCAGTAGAACTGCCATATGATTCAGCAATTCCTCTCCTGGATAATATCTAGAAAAAATGCAAACACTAATTGGAAAAGATACATGCACTCCAGTATTCATAGCAGCAGTATTTCCAATAGCCAAAATAAGGAAGGGACCCAAGTGTCCATTAACAGAAGAATAAAGAAAATTTTATATCTATATCGATATCGATATTGATATATGTGTGTGTGTTATATAATATATATGCATTGTACATATATATATATTATATATAAATGGAATATTGTTAAACCCCCAGAATAATGAAATTCTGACATTTTTGGCAATGCAGATGGACTTAGAGAATATTATGCTTAGTGAAATAAGTTAGAGAAAGATAAACACTACATGATATTATGTATATGTGGACTCTAAAAAATAAAATAAATGAATATATATAGCAAATCAGAAACAGACTTACATTTATAGAAAGCAAACTAGTGGTGGGGAGAAAGAAACATGGGTGGGAAAAGGGCAAAAGAGATACAAACTATGTATAAAATAAAGAAGCAGCAGGAATATATTGTACAACACAGGAAAATATACCCATTATTTTGCAGTAACTTTTAAGGGAATATAATCTATGAAAATACTGAATTACTTTGCTCTACACCTGAGACTAGTATAATATTTTAATTCAACTGTACTTCAATTTAAAAAAGGACAACATGAAAACAAAAAAAAATTGAATGAAAAAATAGAAAATCTGAATAGACCATTTACTAGTAAAGGGATGGACTCAGTAATGAAAAATCCCTCAACAAAGAAATATCCAGAACCAGATGGCTTTACTGGTAAATTCTATCACACATTTAAAGAAGACCTACCTAATACCTATCTTCTCAAACTCTTCTAAAAAATTTTAGAAGAAAAAAACTCATTTTTTTTTTCTTTTTTATGGCCACACCTGTAGTATATGGCAGTTCCCAGGCTAGGGGTCAAATCGGAACAGCAGCTGCTGGCCTATGCCACAGCAACACCAGATCTGAGTCACATCTGTGACCTGTGCTGCAGTTTGTGGCAACTCTAGATCCTCAACCCACTGAGTGAGGCCAGGGATTGAACCCACATCCTTAGGGACACTATGTCATGTTCTTAACCCGCTGAGCCCAACAGTAACTCCCCAAACTCATTTTTTAAGGCCAGCATTACCCTGACACCAAAATCAGACAAGGACACTACCAGAGAGAAAGAGGAAGGAAGGAAGGAAGGAAGGAAATTACAGGCCAATATTTCTGATGAGCATAGATGCAAAAAAAATTTTGCTCAACAAAATATTAGCAAGTAAAATTAAACAATAATTTAAAAATATCATACACCATAAAGTGGGGTTTATTTCAGGGATGCAAGGATGGCTCAACTTCCACAAATCAATAAGTGTTGTATAAAACATGGACAAAATGAAGGATAAAAAATCATATGATCACCAACAGATTTTTAAAAGAATCTGACAAAATTCAGCATCCATTAATGATAAAAAAAAAAAATCTCAACAAACTGGGTAGAGAGGAAGTGTAACTCAATATAATAAAGGTCATATGTAACAAGCCACATTTAACTCCATATTCAGTGGTGAAAAACTGAGATCTTTTCCTCAGGAACTAGACTAGGCTGCTTACTTTTGCTGCTTTTACTCAGTATAGTATTAGAAGTCCTAGCCAGAGAAATAATGGAAATAAAAAAAAAATAAAAAGCACCCAAGAAAGCAAGAAGTAAAAGCAATCTCTATTTGCAGATGACATGACGTTATGTAGAGAAAACCCTAAAGACTGTATCAGAAACTATTGGAACTACTAAATAATTTCTGTAAAGTTTTAGGACACAAAATTTAAGTGCAAAAATCTTGCATTCTATACAACGAACTAACAGAATGAGAAATTAAGGAAATAATGTCATTTGTAATTGCATCAAAAAGAATAAAATGATTATGAATAAATTTGACCAAGGAGGAGAAAGATCTGTAGACTGAAAATTAAAATTCATTGATGAAAGAAATTGAAGGCACAAATAACCACAAAGATTTTCCATGTTTATGGATTGTAAGAATTAATATTGTTCCCGTCATGGTTTAGTGGTTAAATCCAACTAGGAACCATGAAGTTGCGGGTTCTGTCCCTGGCCTTGCTCAGTGGGTTAAGGATCTGGTTTTGCTGTGAGCTGTGGTGTAGGTTGCAGATGTGCCTCGGATCCCGCGTTGCTGTGGCTGTGGCATAGGCTGGCAGCTATAGCTCCGATTAGACCCCTAGCCTGGGAACCTCCATATGCCGAGGGTGCAGCCCTAGAAAAGACAAAAAAAAAAAAAAAAGACAAAAAAAATTGTTGAAATGTCCATACTATTCAAAATGATCTACAGATTTAATGAAATTTCTATCAAAATTACATTTTGATAGAAATAGGAAAAATCCTAAAATTTGTATAGAACCGCAAAATACTCCAAAAAGCAAAAGTAATATTGAGAAAGACGAAAAAAGCTGGGAGCATCACACTTTTTGATTTCAAATTCTATTACAAACCTATAGTGATCAAACAGTATGGTTTTGCCATAAAGCCAGACATGTGGATCAATAAAACAAGATAGAGACCCCAGAAATAAACTCGCACATGTATGATCAACTAATTATGACAAAGAAGCCAACAACAGAGTTGAGAAAACTGGATAACCACATGCAAAATAAGAAACTATGCTCCTGTCCTTATACCATATGCAAAAAAAAAAAAAAAAATTACTTTGGGATAAATACTCAAATTTAAGATCTGAAACTGTAAAACTTCCAGAAGAAAGTGTAAGGGGTAAGCTCCTTGGCATTTGTCTTGGCAGTAAGTTTTTTGATTTGACATCAAAATCAACAAAAGAAAAGAAATCATGAAGTAGAAGTATATCAAATTAAAAAGCTTCTGCACTTCAAGAAAGTGAAAAGGCAACCTACACAATGGGAGAAAATATTTGTAAATCATATATCTGAAAAAGGGTTAACATTCACAATATATAAAGAACTCACACAAATTAATAGTTAAAAAAAAATAAGGCTGATTAAAAAATGGGCAGAGGAACTGAACCAGAGCTATTCCCAAAGAAGACATACAAATGGCCAACAGGTACATGAAAAGGTACATCGGTGTCGCTGATCATCAGGAAAATGCAAATCAACAGCACAATGAGATATCATCTCACACCAGTTGGAATACAGCTGTCATCAAAAAGACAAAATATAACAAGTGTTGGGGAGAATGTGGAGAAAAGGAAACTTGTGCACTGTTGGTGAATTGGTACCGCCACTATGGAAAATGTAGCAATTTCTCAAAAAATTAAGAGTAGGACTCCCATATGATCCAACAATGCCACTTTTGGGAATATATATAAAGGAAATGAAAACGGGATATTGAAGAGATTATTTGCATCACCATGTTCCTTGCAGTAGACAAGATATGGAAACAACCTGAATATCAGAAGATGAATGGCTAACGAAGATGTGGCGTATATGTACAATGCAATATTATTTAGCTGTGAGAAAGAAGGAAATCCCGCATTTTGTGACAACATGGATGAACCTAAGTGAAAGAAGATAGACAAAGACACATGCTGCATGGTAACCCTTATATGTGGAATGTCAATTAAATGCCAAACCCATAGAAACAGAGGAGAAAGTGGTCCCAGGGGCTTGAGGTGGTGGTGGTGGGGGAAATAGCAAGAGATTGGTAAAAGGTTACACACTTTTAGCAGTAAGATGAATAAGATCTAATATGGTAACATTATCTACATATCTAATGTGTAATATGGTACCTACAGTTGATGCCACTGTATTGTGTAATTGAAATAAGCTAAAAGAGTAGAACTCAAATGTTCTCACCACCACCAATAAACAAAAAAAAAGGTAAATATGTGAGGTGATGGGTGTGTTAATGAATTGTATGGTGGGAATCCTCTCACAATGTGTGTGTGTTTGTATATATATTATGTATATATATCATATCATGTCACCGTGTTGTACACCTGAAGTATCTTCCAATTTTATTTATCAGTCAAAGCTTAGTAAAGCTGAAAAATGAAATCAAAGAGTACCCTCCATTTTTTTTTTTTAATGTTAGGAAAGCGTTCAATGAAAAAGTCATAATTGAATTGAGATCTGAAAGAGAAGTAGTTGGAGCTGAAGGATGGAAGAAAAGGGGTGGGGGCATTTCAAAGGGAGGAGTGAGATGGGCATGGAAGTGTGTTTGATGGTTTAAGAATTAGAAGGAGGCTTAGGGGTTGGAGCATGGCAATGAAACCTCAGTAAAGGATGGGGATAATGAGGGAGCTCGGAACCAATCAGCCACAGTCCCTCTTCCCTCATGGTATTTGCATTTTAAAAGTCTCTCTTTGCGGAGTGTCTTTAGCCTTTGGTAAACTGGGTTGCAGAGGGGTTGTGAGTCACAACTCAAACTAATAAAATCCCACAGTGGCAGTTCATGACTGAGTTCTTGGGTGGTGGTGAGGTGAAGGCAACACTTGCCAAGGTATTGCATCAGCATTTCCTAGAGCTCCCTGAAATCTCAACCCTAAAAGGATGCTCTGTGGAGCGCTTCCAGCAAAGTGGCTTTGGACTCACAGCTGAGATCACCATCATCCTGACAGGGAAAGAAAATAGAATGTTGATGTGCAAATAGGATATGTTAGCAATGAAATAGCAAATGTTAAAACGGAAACTGATCTTACCTTCAGGAAATGGAATTACCTACTCTAGAAATTGAAAGTCTTGAGAAAGCGTAGATTGTCTGAATTGGAACTAAAATCTTACTCTCTCGAAGCTTTAGCTCCAGGGAGGACATAGGGTGGGACTGCAGGCGGTGGCTTGACCGCATCACTCTCTTCCCCTCCTACACCTGCACATGCACGCTCACATCCCTTATGATGCTCCGCCCTTTACCAATAGAGATGCATATTATGCCACGATTGAATTCTATGAATTCTCTCCTTTTCATTTCTAATTGACATACAGTTTGCAGTAGTGACGTGGTCCCAGGGCAAACAGAATTGTGACTTCTGTTTCATAATTGCGTTTCATGTCCTGTCACATGGCCCCCGCCTCTGGGCAGCTTGGACGTTGGTTGTGCATGTAGCTGAGAGTGGAGACTTGGCATCTCAGCAGGGGAGGCAGGAAGGTGTTTAGGGGAAGGGGTGTTATTGGCTCTTCTCAGCTTGAACCCTCTGGGCAGCAAAGCACTGAATTGGCCTGGGCCAAATGATACAAGCATGCCAAGATATACGTCTTTCTAGAGCTTGCTAAAGAGGCATGTGACATGATAGACGTGTGAGGAAGAGAGGGAGGGAGGGGGAGAGGGAGGGGTGCCAGGAGCGTGGGGCAGTGGCCCTCCACTCCTACAGGGGGTCCCTCCTCTCCATCTAGCTCTGCCCCCACTTGGAGGTTTGAGGATGGGCCTCTCCCACAGGACCCTCCCTTGCTCCCTTGCCTTTTCTTCAGTTAGCTGACATCTGCATCGTATACTTTTCTCTCTTTTTTCTGCCCTTGGGAATTTGAAATCATTCTTCCTAGAGCAGCTTTGCCCCAGAGGGATGGGGGTGATGGAGAAAGTTCCCTGTGGAGGAATGCATCTGCAGAACTCCTGCTGGAGTATTGCTGATGCTTCTTGCCCCCGTGCTCCTGTCCAGGTCCTGTGCTGGAGGGACGTGCTCTAACTTCAACCTTGAGAGACAGGGAGGAAGAGGAACAAGGGCTTGGACCGCTTGTGCCGCCCCTGTCTTCAGAGTGTTCCTAAGAGTTCTGGATGAGGTCTGAGCAACTTTCTTTGTTCCACTTGACCCTTACCAGACTCATGACTCTTTACTAAAGCTGAGTGACTGGATGGTCACCTGACCTCACCTGAGCCAATCCGTCTCTCTCAAGAAAAGGAGCAGCAGGGAAAACACAGCTGGGCTACACTGGTCTTGAAAATATAAGACTTTGTGGAGCTAGGATCACAAGTAGCAACATCTGAATAAAGCATGCAAAAGTTTGGAGAAGCAGGAAAAGAATATCCAAAAGGAAGAGTCTGCAGAGAGAATGGAGTGGGCTTGCAAAGAGAAGGCGAAATGAGAGATCGGGTGGTTCCCAAAATAAGGAAGCAAAAAGGAGAGCTGGCTGGAAAGCTTCCAGTAGTTTATGGCCAGCTGTATTTCCTCAGATAGGTTTCACATTTTCCTGCATCCTTCTCGTAAATTCCTTATTGCCAAAACCAGCTTGAGTGAGTATCTGTGTCTAGAAATAAAGGGATCCTTCAGACTGGGTTGTAAAATCTGATATCACAGGAAAAAAGATAACCCCACTGGTTTGTGTCCCAGAGCCGTTGCCAGTCTTTGGCATGTAGTTTGAGAAGAGAGGGGTCGTCTCCAGGTCCAGATTCTCTCCTCCTCTGGCATGCCCTTCTGCCCCCCTGGCATGCCCTTCTGCGGTAAACTGCAGCATTCGAGAGCCATTCCTTTGGGTTCAAGATTTGTCTCTCAGTGTTACTCAAAAAAAGTAAAATGAGCCATTCAGGGGTAATCAGCCTGGAAGGTCTCTTCTTCGGAGGCAGTGGGGGTGGGGAGGGGGGATGGAGAGGTAAGTAACTAAGACAGGTGAGTGCCCAGCCCTGCAAAAATGAGACTCCAGATGGCAAACTCTGAGACATTCTGCCTCGCCCCACTCCTTTCAGCCAAACATCAGCCTCCCTTTTATCAAAATCATTCCAACAAAAGCGTTCTTCATATATCTATATAATCATGAGCTCATAAACCCAGAGCATTTTCTCTAAAGGCAGTGGGGACTTAGGACCTTCTCTGCCAGATGCCGGCTCTCCCGAGTCAGCAGAGATCGCCAGGGGTGTACCCTGTGATTCTTTTCCCCTGAGTAGTTTGGTTTCCTCATGTGGGAATGGAAAATGGCGAGGGAAGAAGGTCTCTAGTGGCCACCTCTCAGGCAGGGTGGCCTCCTCAAATGCCTCAGGGCGAATGATATGGAGAAGCAAAGGTGGGTCAGATGAGGCTGGGGGCGTGTGAATAATGCTATGGCTTTGTGCCAAGTACCGTCGAATGTGTCACTGAGAATTTCCTGCGGCCTGGACCACGTGTCTCTGTGGTGCTCCGAGATACCCAGTAATGAGCTAATGTTCTTGCCCTGCCAGTGGGCTGGGATCTCAGGTATCCGATAACTAGATCTGATGGCCTCGTTCATGGTCCTTCTCGTTTGCTCAGTGTGGGACACCTCTCCAAATAACGCACTGGACCAGGCATCCTTCTGGAGCCTCCACGTAAGTTCCAGAGCCTGCCACAGCCCAGGCCGTCATGCCAGACTTCATCATCACTCTTGCGTCTTTCTCCTTCTGAATGTCACCAAAAATCTCGCCCTAGGATGCTGATATTAGGGACTTAGGTAAGCTTTGGTTTTCGATGACTTTTTAATAGCAGAAATTGTAAATACTTGAAAAATTCTGGCACTGCTGAGCTGAAATTATTCCTATCACTTGTGCCAAAAGATGGTTTTAAATGACAGTATTCTGTGTTCTGTTTAATGTCCTCTGTCTTTCTGTTGTCCAACAGGACATGCCCGGGCCTAAGCCTATACAAACTAATTTCAGTCTGACCCTGATTAAAATTTCCTTCCAGCAAACCTGAGAAACAGCTGTTCCTTAGTGAATGGCCCCCAGCACGCCCCAGCCACCCTGTCATCCCTAGAGGCCATTTCTCAGAAGCCAGCTGTTGTGGGTGAGAAGATGAAAGGTGTCAGTCCCATTTGTAATGCTTGTAATTTAGGGGAGGCAACAAGATTCTTCCTTTGTTTCATCCTTTCAAGTCAAGCATATATTCGCTGTGATTTGGGGGAAAAGTCGTCATTTCCATTCCTGCTGGATGGGGAGAAGGGATCCATCAGTCTCCTTAGTTGGAAGAGAACATTCTTTCTTATGATACGCAGGGTTGGTTTCTTTTGGAATGCCAGGTTTTCTTTGTTCCCACCTGTTTTTGTTGTCCCCACATTACTGTCATTGCCATTTAATGAGAGGCAAGTGTTTTAGGTATCAACCCCAGGCCCTGAAAGAGTTTCACTGAGCCCCCAGATTAAAGCTGGTAACGTTGACTAAGAAGAAGACAGGGAGATTCCCGTAGCTCTAGCTATAGAAGAAAAGGTGCTTCCGGTTTCTAAATGGAAGTGTGGAGGCTTTCATTGCCTTAGTTTCTGACCTGTCTCATAGGGTATCTTCTTTTAGCTCATGGGGGTGGGGGGGATTTAAGGAGAAGGCTCCAAACACTGTATTCAATGCTAGATTTTTTATCCATCCATCATCAATCCATGCTCCTCCTTCTAATACTAACTAATCCACGTGAAGTACCATTTGTGAAACATCCATTAGCATATTTTGAGAAGTAAGGGAGTATAGGAGCTTGACTGACTTGGCCAGCATTTCCTCTCAATAGATGTTGACGACAGCCCCAAATCCCACAGCACAGTGTTCTATATGGCATACGAAGTCCAAATTGAAACGTAATTTAGGAGAAATGTCTCAGGAATGCATCATTTTTTTTTGGCCACACCCACAGCAGGTGGACATTCCCAGGCCAGAGATCGAACCCACACCACAGCAGTAACAATGCCAGATCCTTAACCCACGGCACCACCAGGGAACTCCAGGAATACATAATTTTTAAAAAAGCAAAAATTTTAGGAACTGAGGATTTAAATAAATAAATACCATATATATATATATATAACATATGTATACACATTCATATTATATAATATGTATATATGTATGTACACCCCCGTGTGTGCATGTATATGTGTGTATATATACATATATATGTATATAATGAGGGAAGCAAGATCCTGAACTAATGAACTAATTTATGCTAATG
Organism: Sus scrofa; assembly: GCF_054392235.1. Classification (NCBI taxonomy): domain Eukaryota; kingdom Metazoa; phylum Chordata; class Mammalia; order Artiodactyla; family Suidae; genus Sus; species Sus scrofa. The sequence continues at coordinate 34,656,697 of NC_139388.1, forward strand.
CATAAATTACTTGGCATACTTTTCCTCCCAGAGAAGTTTCTTCAAGCACACTTGTTTAAAGATAATTAGAAGGGCAGTATTTATTTCGCCTGAAGGAATGCATAGCAACTGCTCTAATTTCATAATTAATATAATTATATTATTAATATCAAGTAATAATATATAATATGCATAAGTATATATGTATATATACATACATATATATTCTAGACAGTATGATGCAGTGTCACGTTGTTGAGAAAGGTCGTTTGTTTCAGGCAAAAGGTATTACCTTTCCTGTATTACAGTCTTCAAGTCACTGGAAGGTTATATTTTAAGATCCACATATGACAGCAGATTCTTCCTCGTTTTTATGTTATGATTAATTTGGAAACATTGCAATCATTCATTTACTTATTAAGCACATTTCTTAAGGCAGTGCTCTAAGAACTCAGAGGATGAAGGTCTCTAAATCAAGCATTGTTTCCAGAGGAATATGGCATACAAGGGCCTAGAGAAATATCTGAGCTAGTGGGATCCAGGATGGACTACACTTATTCTGGCTCCGATGTGAAGCTGTCATAGGGAAGGGAACAACTGAGCTGAGCTTGAAGCATGGAGTCCACCACGAGGGAGAGGAAGAGAAAGATATTCAAGGCAGAGGAAACAGCTTGTGGGGAGAGGCATCAGTTATAACATTTCATGTTACAAAAGGTTGTCAAAAGAATTAGTTACACACTCAACAAACTTACTAAGCATCTAGAGTGCACCTGATGCTTAGTCAGGTGCTAGGATACAAAAGACACTCATACAGAAGCTCTGCCATCTGGAGACTTAGAATCATGGAATGCTGGGACTTTGAGGGATCTCAGCAGTGATTTATTCCAGTGTGTCTTTAGATTCTGGGTTGCTGAATTCTAGGAGTTATGCTTCTCAGGCTCCTAGTGAAGCAAGAAGATATGAGTGTATCTGTCAGCTTAGATCAAGTTGTGCTGCAGTAACAAATGACCCCCAAATCTTAATGGCTTGCAGCAATATATGTTTTTCACTCGTGATATGATTATCATGGAGCAATTCTGGGGTTACTTCAAATTTTATTCATTCTAGGACCCACTAAAGAAGAAATTCTTATTTAGGACATTCTGGGTCTATTTCAGAGGGAAAAGAGTGGTGGACTGTGGCATTAAAGCTTTTGCTTGGCAATAGCACTTGTCACTTCTGCCTGTACTCACTGGCCAGAAGCAAGTAGTAATGGATAAGCCTGACATCAATGCAACAAGGAAGTAGATTCTTCTTCCAAAACTAGGGGGGAATATTTTGAGTAGTGATACAGTCTTTGACATGGAGTTTAGGACTTCCTTCATCTGGTTTCAACATGTGCGTCTCCTCGTCTAGCTGTTTCATGCATTGGACTCATATGCAATGTTTTGCTTGAAGTAAGGATGGCAGAGAATGCTCGATATCCATTAAGACAATTCTCTGCTTTCACAATGTAGTCACCACTCAGTGTGCATCTGTGTGTAGCTGTATGTCTGGTTCTCACCCATAGAATGATATGTACTGATTTCAGGCCACAACTCTTTAAGAAGCAGAGTACATGTTCTCCATGATACCTCTCCCCTTAGTGCAGCAAGATGCTGACAGTGGCAAGGCTAGGAAATGGTGCAGGCACAAGAGGGACAGGCTCTGAATCCCAATGTGGAAGAAAACTGCCTGCTGCCCCACCCTGCTTGTATGGTGAGTCAGAAATAAGCTTCTTGGGAGTTCCCATTGTGGCTCAGCAGTGACGAATCTGACTAATATCCATGAGGATGTGGGTTTGATCCCTGGCCTTGCTCAGTGGGTTAAGGATCTGGCATTGCTGTGAGCTGTGGTGTAGGTCGCAGACGCGGCTCGGATCCTGCGTTGCTGTGGCTGTGGCATAGGCCAGCAGCTGCAGCTCTGATTTAGCTCCTAGCCTGGGAACATCCATGTGCCATGGATGCGGCCCTGAAAAGAAAAGAAAAAGAAATAAGCTTCTTTCCTTTTATGTAAGCCCTGTACATTTTAGGGTCTATTTGTTATAGCTGTTTAAAATCTAGAGATTATGTATATAAGGACAAATTTGGTCTCATCTAATTTTCTCTGTGTTCTGAGAAGAATGCAGAAGATCAAGAAGGAATGTGGACACCTGCGTACATTTACGCAGAGATGTTTTAGGATGAAGCCTTCATTGTAGGTCTCTAGACTTACAAACAAGGTTGTCTGGGCTCTGCCCAGAAGTAAGGGAACCTCTGATTAAAATTCAGGTTCCAAATTGCTGGTTCCACCTTCTCTTGAAAAATCACGAGATTTGGCCATGCTGGGTCTGTAGTCCCATGAGGGGAACACTGGCTTTAGCTCCTCTCATTTTAGGTGGGACAGTTGCTCTCCAACTCATCAGGGTCTCCTCTGTGCCCTATTGTTTTCCTGACCCTCAGGCATAGAAGTGGCCATTTGTTGTGACCCTTACACAGTCTAAAAGTAAAGAGGAATGTAAATTTTTATTTTTCCCTTATTCCTATAAATGAATAATGAAGCAACAAGAGAGAGGAATTTTGTAAAAAATTGGAAAGAAGATTTTCCTTTGGGAGATTGAAGAACCATGCCTACCCCAGTCCATGTCACCTGTTTATGTTACCTAATTGCCCCTAGGTATTTGCATTTTAGATTAGGGATTAATGTGGGGAAATGACTTCTCTTTCCCTAAGGCCATTGCTGAGCCAAGACGAGTTCTTTTCTGAGCCAGACAGATTGGCACCTACATTGGTGAGGCAAGGCTGACTTCCTTCAGCCTCTAGGTGGGTGCCTAGGGAGGGCAAGGTGCTCAGCCAGAGGCCTGGACTGGTGGGAGGGCGAGGGGTGTACAGTGACCAAGATGGGGCTCTGCTTTCCAGAGGCTGGGAGCAAACATCGAGGAGCCTGGTCTCAGAACCATGGTCTCAGCCTTCCTCTCCCTTCCTCAGCACACATGGGAATGACTTGCTCACAAGGGACATTCCTACCAAGGCCCAGCCAGGATACGCCATCCTAGTAATTTGGAATATTAGCTGTTTCCCTGCTATACCCCTCATGAGCCCCTATAACCCATCATATAAACATATACTTTCATGGCTCCTAAAATGGCCAGCACACAAAGGGATGGTGTTTGGCTTTTGCTATTTGGAAGAGTAGGTGGTCTGCACTGGCAGAGATTCTAGACCCCAGGACTAGGACATGTGTCCCTCTTGGGCCATTTATGCAGACCTCTCTCAAACACGCCCTTCCTTGTGGAGACTTATGCTGCCCACCCAATCTGCAATCACATCCCTCCTCACCATCTCCTGTCTCACCCTACTTGTCCCTGAGGTCATTTTGGGGTACATTTTGCTTGTTTAATGGTGTCGCTGTCTCCAGGTTGTGAGCCTCCTGGGGGCAGAAATCTAATCAGCCTGTGCACTGAGGTATCCTCAGTTCAACAGACACTGACTGATTTAATGAATGAGATGCATTTGATGGTGGTGGGTCATTGCTCAACAGCCCCATTCTTTGTCACATAAATCAGGTCCTGGGATAGATGGGGTGCAGGGTGGGGGGTGGCAATGGAACCCCACCTAGATTAGAAGACTTGAGAGCAAAAGAGAGCTGTGCTCCTTTGCAGGTAGAGACGGGGGAGACTGAAGTTTGCAGACTGGGCATAAATGCTTGAAATGTCTGGACAGACACACGGTCTGTGGTGGGGAAGCAGGAGCATGCTTCCGGGGCACTCGGAGTCCCCTGGGTCCTCTGGGTTTGGCACAGAGAGCTGACAGAACTGGCAGGCCTTGCGACTGTGCCTGGAGCCCCAGCCAGGGAAGAGGAAATGTCACGGGGTAATGTCTTGAAAAAAGGACCAAGGGCTATGTCCCACCCCTCCCTAAGCCTTCCCCAGTTACCTTCCATAGGGCCCCTCTACTCTGGGCCAGGTAAGTTGCAGGGGAGGTGGGCAGAGCAGCCCCGACTCAACTGCAATGAAGTTTTCACTACCTGGTGAAATAGGGTCTCTGTAGAAACAGTTGAAAAAATAAATAAACTTCTATTTCTCATTCATTTGTGTTGATGGACTGAGATTTGTATTCCTAACATGGACAGATTGTCACAGCTGTATCTCCTCCACCACTTTTTCTCCCACTCATGGATTGCAAGTAAGAATGATTTCGTTATGGGAATTAATGTAGATCCATTCTAATTTATTTCTAAAAAGTAATGAATTCACAAATTTCTGTTTAATTCTGTTTGGCTCTCCTTCGTCAGGTTATTCATTATACGCATTGCGGCTGATTATGAAAATGTGTTCAAGACCTGCTGGTAATCCGGTGGGAGAAATAGTGCCAGGGAGAGCACCGGGCTGTGGATCACGGGACCTGGGTTCTGGTTACACCTTCGCCAGCTATTAGCTGTGGGCTCCTGGCACCTCCTCTGTCCTCGCTGAACTTCTGCCTTCTCAGATGCTTATGGGAGGGAAATGGCTTGTCAATGATATGTGACTGTCATAACAGCATACCAAATGCACTTTCATTTGTGTAATGGTTTTTCTTGAATTCAGCTAAGAATTCGAGTCTTTATTTTATTTTTCTCAGTGTGAGAAGCATTAGGGTGGCTGAACTTTTTTTTTTTTAGTTCTTATTGTATTTTATTTATTTTTATTATTTATTTTTTATTTTTATTCAATTTAAATGTTACTGTCCATTTACAGTTACTACAAAATACTGGCTCTGTTGCACAATACATCCTTGAGCCTGTTCACACCAGAGTTTATACCTCCCACTTTCCAATCCTTTTGTTACCTCTCCTTCCTGTCCTCCCTGGTAACCACTAGTCTCTAGATTTGTGAGTCTGCTGCTGCTTCTTTTTTTTTTTTTTGGTAGTATTCATTAGTTTGTTGTATTTTTTTATTTTTTTAATTTTAAATGATTTTTCTTTTTTCCATAATAGCTGGTTTACAGTGTTCTGTCAGTTTTCTACTGTACAGCAAGGTGACCCAGTCACACGTATAAGGGATATCATATAGTATTTGTCTTTCTCTGTTTGACTTAAGCAGGGGGTAAACTTTAAATGTCCTTTCTCTCTCTGACATTCTGGTTTGTGCTCTGTGACTCTAGGAGGGAGAGAGCCACTTCCAAACTTCCTGTGGGCAGACACGCTAATCAACCCACACTTGAGCATTGGGGGAGCTGCCGTCTTTTGTTTTTAAGGCCTGGCTGTCACCACAGGTGACTGTTTTGAAATGGATAGGTTCTTAGAAAATATTTGACAGCTTCACTTTTGTTAAGTGTTCCCCCAAGGGATTTCGGTTGGGTCCCTGTTTTCTTGTTTATATTTTGCCGCTTCTAAAGTGCCACTTACCTTCATGGTGAGATGCAAGTCAGAGTGCCTGACATTGCATTCTTCAGCGGAAATAAATACATCGAAATGAGGGCGAGATTTGCCAGATGTCCACTAGAGGGCAGCAGAGTAGTGAGAATCGGGAGTCTCCGAGGCTTTTGTACACTGAAGTGTTGACATGTGACTTGGCAATTGAATAATTTTTGATACTGTCCTGACACATAAACACCTAGGAGCAGGTTTTCAAAGGTTATTTGTGCACTAAAAGAGGAATTAACAAAACGAACTTGCATGCCAAAAGTAATTTTCAATATTCTACAAAGCACCGTGCCCTCATTATGAGATTGCTTTTAGAGAATATTCAGCTATCGTTAACTGGATATGTTAAACCTAACTGGCAAACACACATTCCAAATAAATCAGGCTGCATGGACCTAAAAAGTAGATCCGGTGACTAATAAAAACTTCTCCTGGGATTTGGGGGCTGGCCAACTCACCCAAAAGGAGAAATTTGGTTTTAAGTGACTTTTGCGTCTCCCAGATTTGTGGTCCTGTCATGGTTAAACAATGGTACACATACTACATGGTTGTGTGTGTTATTGTGGTGATTTATTTTTAAGCTATTACTCTACTTTCAGCATAAGAAGTCAGCAAATTATCAGAGTTTATTCCATTGACAGTCTCACACCTTGAGAAATAGCCCATTTGTATTATCACAGTTTGATATATTTCCCATTTACTGAGCTTCTTTGGCAAGTTGGCATTTTAATTTAATTATACTTTTTTGCTAATGGTCTTTATTTTTCAGTGTCTGTGTGTAAAACGCCCGTAGGTTTGATTATCCCCCCCTCCTCTTCCCAGTGCCAAGCTGTAGTGCAAATTTAAAAACTGACAAAATTCAGTGTAAAATTCAGGGAGGTGAAATGAAGGCATTTGTAAAGAAATCCTGCTTGAACCACGAGGCATTTTCTTCACTTGCAGAGTGTGGCCTTGACTTGCATATATTTAGTTCCTGGCCTTCGGTGTCACCAACAGGAACTGCAGCACAGGAGAAGGTGGGGCCACTGCTCACCACGGTCGGTCGGAGAGGGGCAGGGACCACCGAGGGCTCGGACTCCTCCCAGGGTCTCTTCCGTGCCTCTGGGGATCTAGCTGCAATGGTGGTAGTACTGCTCCTTGCCTTCTTGGTGTGCTTAGAGATTGCAGGGGCTCCTCCCTTAAGAATAAGCAATTGATGGTGGAGGCATGTCAGCCCCCTTGAAAACTGCAGGCTGCCTAGTGGAGTCTGGGCAAGGCCCTCCCGGGACCTCAGGGCTGCAGTGGCATGCACTTAACAGCAAAGAGGAGCTAATGAATGGATCCACCTGGAGAGGCAAGAACACTTCATATTCACATTTACATGAGCATGTGCATCCTTGTTCCTTGATGCTAAGAGGCTACTGACTGTAAGACTCACCGCTGATTTAACACTGGCCTCTCAAGGAAAAAATAGGAAGAAACCCTATTGAAAAGGAGTTCCCTTGCGGCACAGTGGGTTAAGGATTCAACATTGTCACTCCTGCAGCTTGAGTTGCTGTCGTGACGTGGGTTCTGGCTTAAGAACTTCCTCACACCATGGGGCACGGCCGAAACCAAAAACCACCCCTCCCAAACAAACGCAAAAACAGATTAAACATACTCATCAATTGTGGGTACATTCCAGTTTCAGAAGTGCTAAAAGATGGGAAACAAAGGCTGATTTTAAATCCTTGGAAATTTAGTGTGTATAATTTTGATAGATGTATTTAAGGCAAAAATCAACTTTCAGAATATGTCCCAGAATACAACTTAGCATCTTAGAACATGTGTAACCATTGTCAAGTTGGTTGACATCCTAACTCCTAAACGGGAGAGCAGTTCTTGTTCTATTACAGAGGGGTGTAGGAATAAAAATGGTGTGTGTCTGTGTATGCGCCCTGTAAACTGTAACGTGCTGTGTCTTTTTTTGTGTTGTTATATTTCACCGGATATGCATCATGTTTTATTTGAGGGTTTTTGCGGTTTTTTTGACACTTAAATTTTCACATGAGTGTCCCTCTTACCTGTCCGCATCACCCCCTGACACCTTCACCCATCCCTTCGGCTTGGCTGATTTGCCTTATAAAAGTGTGTGGCCAAGAACCAATTCACTTAATCAGTTTAGCAAAGCCGGGGACGATTTATTTGCCGGTGCTTGAAAAGACATCCACCGGCTCCTGCTGAGAATGCTGAGAAAAAAACAGGAGAGTTTTAGTGGCAGAGGGTTTTCCATTAAAACAGAGGGGTGTGTGAGTGGTTCAGGCAAGATCTTGGTGACACCAGTCAAGGGCCCAAGAGCCATCCACTGCAGCCCTCAGAGAAAGTGGGGAAAGATGCCGCCTGCCCCAGCGCCAGCAGGAAGAAAAAGGGAGACACAATTGAAGCACAGCGCGTTTGTTAATTACCTTACTCGGGGGATCTTATAAAACATGCTGTATGTGGAAATTGACACAATGGATATGATTACTACAGGAGTTAATTTTCATACAGACGAGGGAGGGGAAAGCGACGGGGGCTTAGCTGCCACTTTGATCTTCGCTGTCTCTGCCACAGTCAGAATTCTGCTCCCTTCGGTAAGCCTCCCCGCTGGCCAGCCTCCTGAGATAAGGTCGCTTTCCCTGGCCTCGAAGGGTTGCTACTCAGTTGCTTGCTTGAATGAAGGAAATCCCTTTGTACCCTGAAAGTCAGGACATGAAGTCAGAGAGGTAGTGGGAGCCAGGCCAGAGAATGCTGGGCGCTCCAGAAGGGCTTTGACTCTCTGTGGCTGCTCCCTGGACTAGAGAAATGATGGTTGTCTTTGGGGCTACAGGGAAGCAGGGAGACCAGTTAGGCCAAAGTGGGCAGGGTTGGGGAGAGGAATTTGACACCAGGGGGGAGGGAAATCATCAGATTTTGATGTATTTTTTTTTATTTGTTTATCTTTTTAGGGCAGCACCTGCGGCATGTGGAGGTTCCCAGGGTAGGGGTCCAGTCGGAGCTGTAGCCCCCAGCCTACGCCACAGCCACAGCAACACCAGATCGGAGTCGTGTCTGCGACCTACACCACAGCTCATGGCAATGCTGGGTCCTTAACCCACTGATCGAACCCACGTCCTCATGGACACGCTCGGGTTTGTTACTGCTGGGCCACGACGGGAACTCCCTGGTGTATTTTTAAAGTGTGGGAATTGATGTGAGTGTGACAAAAAGAGGAGGGATAGATCATGCCAGGGCTTTGGCCTGAGCAAATGAAAGAATGGTGTTGTCATCTTTTGATATGGGGAAAACGATTATTAAAAAAGAAATGTGAAGTGTGAACTTAGTACTAGTTAAAGGCGGAAGTAAGTGCTGCGGAGGATGCAGTGAGGTTGATTAATAGAGAGCAAAGAAATCAAGAAGAGATGCAGGACAGAGAAAGACTAAGGGAAAACAAATGTGAGAACAGATTCAAACTCCTTGACAGATACCCAGCTATACTCTGGGCTGGACTTTGCTCGACTTGAGAAGACATCTGTGTGTAATTATTATCTAATTATTTTTGTGCATGTGTTATGCCTTCACTCATGCAACCATGAGTTCTTTGATAGCAGGGCCGTCTCTGATTTTTTTGACCCGCAGGAGTCACTCCGTTAACACGTTCTAACCGTCTGGCTGGGGCAGCCATGAGAGTCTGAATCTGACTCATCTTCTTACAGAACAGGACAAATCTAATCAGGAGGGTGGGTCAGCATTAGAGAAAGCATTTGTCTTAGTTTTACAAGGTGGGACCTTCAGATCTTTTTTTGTTTGTTTGTTTATTTTATTTTTTAATGATTTTTTATTTTTTCCATTATAGTTGGTTTACAGTGTTCTGTCAATTTTCTACTGTACAGCAAGGTAACCGAGTCCCACATACATTCTTTTTCTCACATTATCTTCCGTCATGTTCCATCACAAGTGACTAGATATAGTTCCCAGTTCTATACAGCAGGATCTCATGGCTTACCTGTGTTTTTTGTTTTTTAGGGCTGCAGGTGCAGCACGTGGAAGTTCCCAGGCTAGGGGTCGCATTGGAGCCACAGCCACCGGCCTATGCCACCACAGCCACAGCAGTACAGGATCTGAGCCACATCTGTGACCTACACCATAGCTCACGGCAACACCAGATCCTTAACACACTGAGCATGGCCAGGGATCGAACCTGTGTCCTCATGGATGCTAGTTGGGTTCATTACTGTTGAGCCACAACGGGAACTCCAAAGACCTTCAGATCTTAAAGTTCTCCCTTGTGCCCTTTCACCTGCAGAAGAGTACCTGTTCTCACACTTAGAAGATGCTGCGTGGAACGCTGTGGCATCCTTGTTGCTTTCTTTGTTGAGTCTAAGTATCTAAGAGACAGAATAGTCCTGGTATAGTTTTCCTAGCAAAAACTTTGGCCTTAGCAGGCTGAAGCCTTAAAGAGAAGAAGCCATGGGTTGTAATTAAGTGCAATTAGCCTTTTTTGCTTGTCTTTTGCCTTTGGGGGACCCAGATTCAGTGCCTGGTGGGCAGCAGATGGGACAGTTAGAAGTTCTGTGCTTTGGGAGATACTCAAGTATTTCTCAAACCAAAGAAAATCTGTGTCACCTCCTCTTTATTTTCATCTTAAAGGAGGTATGGCAGCTGAATGGAGAGAGTGATCAGAACGTGGTTACCCACCGAGAAGAAAGAAGATTCCAGTTTCTTTTTAAGCTATGGTTTTATTGCTCACATATTTTCTTAAGAATAAATGTATCATCGGCCCTGGCATGCTTCTCTCACTCTGAAGGGCTTTCTGGAGAAAGCAAATGAGCAGACTCTCCTCGTGTCGCATTTCTTTGTTTGTCAGGGCTGGCTCTGCATCACCGACTGCCTGGGAGCCCTTCATAGCCAACGTTTGGTCCGAATGGTGTTTTGCAGGTACGGAAAGAGAGTCCTAAAGAGCTTCCTGGGCCAGACCATCAGTGAGGGCCCTCACCTGCTGAGGGAATTGGGAGGCTCACGAGGCAGCTTCCCCAGGAAGCTGGGGACTCTCTGGTCCACAGGGTCTTTGCTCTTTGAGCCTGGTAACCATTGGCTGCAAGAGGGAGATCCGAAAAAGCCCATCTCCTTTGGTCACGGAGAAATCTTCCTCTGAAATTGTGATACGAGAGCACCAAGTGCCCCGTTTTTCTGGAACAGAGCTAAAGGATCAAGCAGACAAGACTGAAAATCTGTTTCCTCTGGACCTGCAGCCTTTTTACACCTTTGTGCCCAGGAGGCATTCATCTCACAAATGTCCTTATGGTCGTCTATTGTCACTGCGATAGCTAGAATGATGTCTCTCCAGAAATGGCATGTTGAATCCTAAGACCCAGCACCTCAGCATGTGAGCTTTTGGGAGACAGGGTCTTTACAAAGGGAATCAAGTAAAATGGGGACATTAGGTGGCCCTCATCCGATGTGACTGGCATCCTTGTAAAAAGAGCAAATTTGGACACGGAGACAGAAACACGGAGGGAAGGCAATATAAAGAAACACAGAGAGGAGTTCCTGTCATGGCCTAGTGAAACGAACCCAACTAGTATCCACGAGAATGTGGGTTCAGTCCCTTGCCTCGCTCAGTGGGTTAGGGATCCGGCATTGCCATGAGCTGTGGTGTAGGTTGCAGACAAGGCTTGGGCCCTGTGTTGCTATGGCTGTGGTGTAAGCTGACAGCATCAGCTCCCATTCCACCCCTAACCTGGGAACCTCCATGTGCCATGGGTGCACCCTAAAAAAAAAAGACACACACACACACAAAGGAGATACAGAGAGAAGATGGCCATCTACACGCCAAGGAGAGAAACCTAGAAGAGACCCTTTCCTCGGCGCTCAGAAGGAACCAATCCTGCCCACACTTTGATTTTGGACTTCGAGCCTTCATAACTGTGAGAGAGTACATTTCTGTTGTTTAAGCCACCCAGTGTGTGGTACTTTGTTACGGCAGCCCTAGCAAATTAATATAGTTAACTATGGCATTTACTACATCTTGGGTCATTCCATTGACTCCTTCCAATATATATCTATTGATTAGTTAATATGGTCTTTAGCTATGTAGTGGGGTCAGGGTCACCTCCAAAGACAAATGACATAGATTACACAGGATGGTTTGTCATGGTGAATCTGTGGATCAACAGTTTGGGCGAGGCTCAATTGAGTATTTTTCTGTCCGTCTTCTCTAGGATAACTCATGAAACTGTAGTCATAGTAGCTCAACTTTAGCTGGCAAATCTAAGATGATTTCATTCATAAGTCTGGTGGTTGGTACTGGCTGGGCCAGCTGGGATGGCTCAGATAGCTGGATGACCACATGACCTCCCATCCTGAAGGAGGTTAGCCTGGGCTTCTTTGTATCCAATTATAGGGTTGCAAGAGCTTTTATCCACATTCTTAATGATTTCCTTAGGATGGTTTCCCAGAAGTGAAATTGCTAGATCAAAGGGCATGCATAGTTTCAAGGCTCTGCCTGGGTCTTACCAAAAATGCATGTTCTTTTAACAGATACTATGACCGGGTATTAACTGTGTAGTAATTTTCCTTTTGTCCGTGTTTTCTATAATTCGCATTCATGTGTAGGGGGGGAAGAAAAGCCACGCTCTCTACCTGACTGCATTCAATCAATTCCTAAATTAAGTAGTGCAAGTGGAAATGTAATCCAGTACATATATATCCCTGAGGGGAAAGTGGACTACAGATTTGTTAAGTGGGTTTCATTCCCTGTTATTAACCATATTCCAGTTTTTCTAGCTGGAGAAAGGAAAGGGACACACATGTTTACTTGAATTAAATCATTGTGCTCTTAAAACTAAACACCTTGTCCACAGTTTCCTTTGTTTGGGAAAACCACACATTTCTGTAACTTCTGCCTATGTCTCAAATATAGCTGGAACCCTATTCATTTAAAGTCCACGAATCCATGCTTATCTTAAAACTCCGTTTTGTCTTAAGAGCTCTACCAGAATGTTATTCAACCTTAGCATCTATGTAGGTGTTTTCCATTCTTATGCCAGATCGGGTCAAAATCAGTATGATGCCAGAATGGCAGGCTTTAGAGACAGTGGGTTTTTTTTGTTTTGTTTTGTTTTTTTAACATCATAAATAACCATGCCTATCTGCTTGTAGTACAGACACTTAAAGGGGAGGAACAGACACAGAGTCGATAGAATAGTTACTTGGCGACTCCTGGTCACCTCCCCAGATGGCCAGTTTCTCCCGCAATTATCCTTCAAGAGAGACAGATAGACATAGGCTAGATATTGAGGAGTTAGATTTCAATATCATTTACCAGTTAGAAGAGGGATATAAAAAGTCAAACCTCTACAAGGGATTCTGATCCAATCTTTTGATAAATTTCTAAAAACTGCCCTGAGCAATCCCTCCCCCCACCCCCCCAGCCGCCTCCACACCCAGCAGGTGTGAGAGTAAAGTTTGGAAGACAGAGGTGTGTTTCTTTGGTTTCTTGATGATTGCTTCCCCGGGGTGTATATAGTCCAAGATATGTTTTGACCTAATGTCTTTCTTTGTGTTTCTCATAGAATTTAATGCATTTATTTCCACACTGATAGGCAAAGTTTAAAACAAGCAACAGTCAGAAAATGCTATACTTCATCCCAAATCCTTTAATACATTCATTTTTAAAATCAACTGACATCTTTCATTGGTATAAAGCTTTGAACTAGGCTAGCCATTGTAGTCACTGGGACATAAGTTCTGGTCCAAACTTGGCCACAAACTCATCACATAGAAAAGTGACAGGCAGATGACTCCCTGAGCCTCAGATATACTCATCTATAGGGATGAGAGACACTTCTTTTATGTTTTAAGTGACTATTATGGTGTGGATCCATTACGATTAGGTATAAAGCAAGTGACCCCGGAGTTCCCGTCATGACGCAGTGGTTAACGAATCCGACTAGGAACCATGAGGTTCCGGGTTCGGTCCCTGCCCTTGCTCAGTGGGTTAACGATCCGGCGTTGCCGTGAGCTGTGGTGAAGTTTGCAGACTCGGCTCGGATCCTGCGTTGCTGTGGCTCTGGCGTAGGCCGGTGGCTATAGCTCCGATTCAACCCCTAGCCTGGGAATCTCCATATGCCGCAGGAGCGGCCCAAGAAATAGCAACAACAACAACAACAAAAAGACAAAAAGACAAAAAAAAAAAAAAAAAAAGCAAGTGACCCCAAGTTAGGCACATGATAGGCTTAAAATAATGATTGCCCCATTAGTGCATTATTTCATTATACTATTTTTACATAATTAGTCCAGATGTTTTTATTCTAATTTTAGGGTCTATAAGAACAGAGAGGGTAAGAAATCTCCCAGGTTCATTCTGTCAGCTCCAGAAAGCAAGACGGGACCTGACCCCACCCAACAACACTAGCCATGAGCTTCACTTGGTTGATTCACTAGCTGTGAGATTCCCTTGGTTCAGTGAAGCTGGAATGATCAAGACTTCTTTGGGTTCAAACACAACACAGCATTTTTTTTTTTAAAGATTCATAATAGAAATAAGCAAGACACTGATCATCTGAATTTAACAAAGCATCCTGGCTCCCATTGCAATCAATATTGTTTGTAAGATTCAGTATCAACGTCACAGCACTGGCCTCCACCGCGCCCCAAGATTACCCTCATCTGCTTTGGTTCTTTTTGAACAATAACCCAACAGACCAGCTGCACCCTTTTTACCCCGTGTTTTAGTCTGTTTACAGATTATCCCTCTCAGCTAGAGTGGCTTATGTGCTAAGTCTGCCTGTGAGAGTATGGGGATTAAAATTTGAAATCCTCGGTGAGAATGGTAGTTTGTTGTTGGGTTAGGTGGGTGACTATTTTGAGGACTAATTGTTCCTAATTCATACACAGGTACTTTTCTTTTGCAGAATCAGAATAAACAATCTGCAGTATCAGACTGCTGGTTCCGTTCCCTGGAGCACTACAGTTTGGCACATTGTGTCCTCTTACTGTGGGTGGGATTCTTCAACATGGCCCTTCTTCCCTGTCGACTCTTAGAGCGAGTCCTCCTCCTTCTAACCCACTCTCTCTCCAGGACGTGTGAATGGGTCCTTTTATTTATGGACCGGCACCCTCAGGAACCGAGGCCAGTGATGAGAGGTAGAGGGGGCCGAATTGGTGAAAGGCAGCAGGGAAGTAGGATGACGAGAGAACAAAATCAAATTTGGCTTTGGGAGATGACTTTAATCCCCTTAGACATGCCTTTCCAACTCTAAGACACGGTGCCTTTTAATCAAAAACCAAAGCAGCAACTTAATGTATTACAAGTTGGAAATGAACTCTTAAAAAAAAGTATGTATCTGGAGTTCCCATCGTGGCTCAGTGGTTAAAGAATGCGACTAGGAACCATGAGGTTGCAGGTTCGATCCCTGACCTTGCTCAGTGGGTTAAGAATCTGATGTTGCCGTGAGCTGTAGGTCGCAGACACGGCTTGGATCCCGCATTGCTGTGGCTCTGGTGTAGGCCGGTGGCCACGGCTCCAATTCGACCCCTCACCTGGGAACCTCCATATGCTGCAGGAGCGGCCCAAGAAATGGCAAAAAGACAAAAAAAAAAAAAAGTGTGTATCTGTTATGGGGGCATTGTGTTGGAAGGGGCGTGAAGGGGAAAAGTAGAGAGTTGATCAAAATGTATATATTGGGACAGAGGAAGTACGGGGGCTGTTAGACAAGGCAGTGATAGGCGGAGGGCTTTTAGTGCTTTTTCTTTGCTAAAATTCTGTTTTTAGTTTTGTATATTACTAAAAGAGACATGGTTAATTACCTAGCCCTCATCTTCCTTATGAAAAATACAGCATTTTTTCCAGGCCCTCGTTGTGCCCCATTACAATTATTCACTATGTCAGGCCATTTGAAGTAGGCACATAACTCAGTTATGGCCAGTGAAACATAAACCAAGAAGTTTGGAAAAGCCTTTTCTTTCCTGATATCATCATTCTAGTTTTTCTTTTCCTCTTTTTCCTGCCTAAGCTAGTGTAGAGGTAGAGGTGTGGCGATACAGCAGCCATCTTGTGACCATGAGGTGGTGTGCATATGAGTAAATGCCTACTAAGAGGGAGCAGAGTCTCTAAAAGGAAAGCTCCTGGGCCACCATCCTAAGCCACATCCCAGCCCTAGACCCCTGACCATGAGGGGCAGTGTTTTGTTATTTGAACTAAACACATATCTGAGATCACTGATAATATCAAGCAGTAACTGCATTTGTTTGGGTAAGGACAGCTACTTTAAACAATTGCCAAACATTGGCACATTTTATAGTAAAAATATTTCTTGATCAGTCTAGAGCTCTTCTCTGTAAACAGTGATTCAGGGTTCTTTTTTTTTTTTTTTTCTTTTTTCTATCTTATGTCTCTGCCATCTTCATCACATGGTTTTCAAAGTTACCTTGTGCATGGACTTCCAACTGCTCAAGTGGAAAGAGAGAATATTGTAGAATGAGGTGGGGACACTGGGAGGGCATAAACTAGTTCTAGAAAAAGTGGCGTATGTCACTTCTCCCCTCTTTCCATTGAGCAGAATCAGCCTTCAGTCGGGACTAATTACATGTGAGGCTCATGATGCAGTCTAGCTGTGTTCTGAGGCAGGGCAGAAGATGGGTTTGGTGAAAATCTAGGTGGCGTCTGTGGCATCCACCATAGTACACCATTGCTTCATCCTGGGGATGTTGCCTTAGAGTCCTAAAGGATGAGCTGGCACCTCATTGTACAGTCATGCTGGTCTTTTTAATATTTGGATGATGGAGTCTGAGTATAGATAAGCAACCAGGCCTCAAGGATGAAGAAGATGAAAAGGAAGGGGAGGGTGGCAGATACTAATTTCCCTATTTGATTGGAGGTGAGCAGGGTGTGGGGGAAGAGAGGAATAAACATTAAATTTCTGAACCTTGGAAACCACAAACTGTAGCTCATAAAGTTACAGATAGGATATAAGTGGCAAGTATTTCTTTGGCCAGTGTTCTTTGCCAGCAATGTTCTTTGTTGCTGGAAAGGGATTGAGAGGGATGGAATGTAGTGTTGAGAAACTCACACCTGGGCTTTGAATCCTGGCTCCACCACTTCAGTGTTCTGTGATTTTGGGCAGATTCCTTAGTCACTCAGTTTCGTTTCTTTATCTGTAAAAAGGAGATAAAAAAGGATTTCTTGGAGTTCCCGTCGTGGCGCAGTGGTTAACGAATCCGACTAGGAACCATGAGGTTGCGGGTTCGGTCCCTGCCCTTGTTCAGTGGGTTAACGATCCGGCGTTGCCGTGAGCTGTGGTGTAGGTTGCAGACGCGGCTTGGATCCCGAGTTGCTGTGGCTCTGGCGTAGGCCAGTGGCTACAGCTCCGATTCGACCCCTAGCCTGGGAACCTCCATATGCCGCGGAAGCGGCCCAAGAAATGGCAAAAAAGACAAAAAAAAAAAAAAAAAAAAAAAAAAAAGGATTTCTTCATAGGAATGTTGAGAGCATTGAATGAGATGAAAGACATAAAACCCTCAGTATAGGGCCCGACCTGTAGTGGGCATTCAGAAAATTTTAGATGATGGTGATGATGATGATGGAGATGATGATTTTTTAAAAATTTATTTATTTATTTTTCCGCTGTACAGTATGGGGGCCAAGATACACTTACATGTATACATTTTTCTCCACCCTTTGTTCTGTTGCAATATGAGTATCTAGACATGGTTCTCAATGCTACTCAGCAGGAATTTATTGTTAATCCATTCCAAGTTGTATCTGATAACCCCAAGCTCCCGATCCCTCCCACTCCCTCCCTCTCCCCCCGGGTGGCCACAGGTCTATTCTCCAGGTCCATGATTTTCTTTTCTGTGGAAGTGTTCATTTGTGCTGGATATTAGATTCCAGTTATAAGTGATATCATATGGTATTTGCCTTTCTCTTTCTGACTTACTTCACTCAGTATGAAAGTCTCTAGTTCCATCCATGTTGCTATAAATGGTATTATGTCGTTCTTTTTTATGGCTGAGGAGTATTCCATTGTGTATATATACCACATCTTCCGAATCCAATCATCTGTCGATGGACATTTAGGTTGTTTCCATGTCTTGGCTATTGTGAATAGTGCTGCAATGAACATGCGGGTGCATGTGTCTTTTTCAAGGAAACTCTTGTCCGGATATATGCCCAAGAGTGGGATTGCGGGGTCATGTGGAAGTTCTATGTATAGATTCCTAAGGTAAGAAATGATGATTTTGAATGAATAAAACTATTTAGTTCAAGAAACACACAAATGCTGAAAGTCAATGTAGCATTTTCTTTTTTTCTAATTTTATTTTATTGTAAGAAACACTTACCATGTGATCTGCCCTCTTAACTAATTTTTACATGTATATTATTGTTAATTATAGGCACAATGTTGTACAACACATCACTAAAGCTTATTCATCCTGCTTGACTGAAACTTTATGCTCATTGATTAGACTCCCCATTTCTCCCTCCCCCGCCCCCACCCTTGGCAACCATCATCCCACTCTTTGATTTTGTGAACTTGACTATTTTAGATACCTCATGTCAGTAGAATCATGCATTATTTATCTTTCTGTGATTGATTATTTCACTTAGCATAATATCCTCAGGGTTCATTCAGGTTGATACATATTGTAGAATTTACTTCTTTTAGGGCTGCGTAGTATTCCATTGTATGCATATACTATATTTCCTTTATTCATTCATCTGTTGATGAACATTTATACTGTGTCTTTATAATGACTGTTGTGGATAGTGCTGCAGCGAACATGATAGTGCTGATATCTCTTTGAAATTCTGATTTCAACTCTTGGATAAATACCCAGAAGTGGAGTTGCAGTTAAAAAGCTTCTGCACAGGAAAAGGAATCCATCAACAGAGTGAAAAAAAAAAAAAAAAACAAAACTGTAAATTGGGAGAAAATATTTGAAAACCATATGTTTGATAAAGGGTTAATCCCCAGAAAATATATATGTAACTCTTCAGCTCAAGAGAATAAAACTAATACTTAGATTAAAAAATGAACTAAGGACTGGAATAACATTTCTCCAAAGAAGACATTCAAATAGCCAGCAAATATATGAACAAAATCCCCCATGTCACTAAACATCAGGGGAATGCGAATCAAAACCGGAAGGGAAATATGTCGCCTCATACTTGTCAGGATGGCTGTTAGTAAAACAAAACCACGCAGAACATAACACAACAAGTCTTGGTGAGTGTGGAGAAATTGGCACCCTTCAGTTCCCTTGTTGGGAATGCAGAGTGGTGCAGTCACCGTGGGAAATGCTGTGGCGATTCCTCAAAAATTAAAAATAGAATGACTCTATGATCCAGCAACTTGCTTCTGGGTATTTATCCCAAAGAATTATTATTATTAAGGAATTATGATTCATCAGCTTGAGTGTCCAGAGAAAGCCTCTAGATGGTGCTGAAGCAGAGAATCAGCTGGGCATCCAATCTAAGAAGCTCCTACATAGTTGCATTATCATTTATCCCAAGCCAGAAACATCCCAAGTCAAAACTGCAGCTGCCTTGGATGAAGTAGTCTGGAAAACTCCGTCTCCTCTACCCGTGTGAGTCGCTGTATCTTTGGAGTGAGAATTGTTGCCCATTCTTTGGCTGCTCCCTCATACCATACCAGCCTCCAATCTAATTTACATTGAATGAGATGGCATCTGTTGAGTACACTGCAGTATTGCTTCATTCCCAGTAAAGCCTCAACAAGTACAGCTTTCCTTTCTTCCTCCAACAAGCAGAGTATTTCCCTCTGTGTCTTTCCTCAATGGCGCGGTCAGTGGGCGGCCATCTTTGCCTGGGCTATTCTATTTATATGAAGGGCTGTTGGATATAGAGTTTTCCAGTCTGGGCTCTGGAGTCAGACAGGCTTGGGCTTAAAACCCAGCCCAGCCAAGAGCTGTGTGATCTGGAACGTGCTCTTTATGACCCTTTGTAAGATGGGAATGATCATACCTCACTTACTTGAGGGAATGAATGCAAAGCGCCCAACACATGCAGGCATCGATCCATGCTGTTTCCCTTCCCCTTATTCAGAAAACATCTATCTTACTCTCAATTCACCCCACATTGCACTTTTCACCTTCCCTCAAGCCCTTATTGTAAGGGGAGGAGGCATCCACGGGACACTTGCCTTCCCTCGAAACCAGTCTTCCCTGCTCCCTCTTTCTCCAGACCCTGTCTTCTCTGATATTTGTGTAGGTTAGTTGGATGGATGAACTAAACACATCCGGGGGAACTAGCCAACTAGGTTCCCTATGGTGGTTAGCGGTGGGGGAAGGATAACCTGAGTGTAAGTCCTTTCTGACCAGCTGAGTTATCTGACCCACCCTCAGTGCCAGCTCCTCATCTACCACATGAAGGGTGGGTGAAATCATCTCCCCTGGTCCCTCCTGGTCTTTTTGTCTTTTAGGGCTGCACCCGTGGCATATGGAGGTTCTCAGGCTAGAGGTCCAATCAGAACTGTAACCACCAGCCTACACCAGAGCCAGGTCAATGTGGGATCTGTGCCGCATCTGCAACCTACACCACAGCTCAAGGCAACACTAGATCCTTAACCCACTGAGTGAGGCCAGGGATCGAACCTGTGTCCTCACGGATGCTAGTTGGGTTTGCTAATCGCTGAGCCATGAGGGGAACTCCTCCATTGGTCCCTCCTGCCCTATATCCTTCTGTGCAAATGTGTCTTCTGTGGGCAGCAAGAGAGGCCAGGAGACCATGTATCTCTCCTAGAGGTGGCAGTGGGTCTTGGTCACCCTCCCATTTTGCTATTTGATGATTTTCTCAAGCATGTTGGTGAGCAGGCCTGGTTGGTTGGATGAAAACAGACATCCTCTGAATCACAAAGCCAGTCCTGAAGGGCAGTGTAGGATAAGAAACATGGGTGCCTTGGGAAAGCTGATAGTTTGGTGCCTCTTTGAAGGCGTTCCTGACATGCTTTGTACATGCAGTGCTTGATAGTTCTAAGAATGCAAATTGTTTACAAGCCTTTATGTGCACATGAGCTTATTAAGACCCTGAAAAAGACATTTCTTTAAAATATTTATTTATTAAAAGTATAAATAAATATAAGGAAAAATATTAAAAACATTCAAAATTTCGCCACCCATGTAAATGCTGAGGATCCAAAAAATAAAAAGTATATGCATACAATGAGACTATATAAACAGGTCAGAAAGGGAGATGATGCAGAGAAATGCCTTCTCCAGTCCCTTTTCCCTATGGTGTTTTCTACGATTTTTCCAGAAACATTTTGCATATTTGCTAGCACACATGTGCCTGAGTGGGCATATGCGTGTGCGCACGCACACACACACACACACACACACACACAGAGGCACTTTGCAGAAAAGGGATTTAACAAATGCATTACTTTCATTAAATGTAATCTTCTATTCCAACTTTTCATCTCACGGTTTTTCTGTTACTCAAAACAGTATTATATGGGTACCTTACAGTCACCAGCATAAAGGTAATTTAGGCAGATGCACTTAACTAACTTTTGTTCAAGAGATCTCAAAGTTTATCTAGACATTTAGAGTGATGAAATTTTTTAGTAACCCTTGTCCTCTCTTAAGTTCTCTTTTGCAATTTTCCAAATCAGACGTCTTCTTGGGAGGCATATTAAAGGGGTTTAAAGTTTGGATAATAAAATAAATTGCTCATTTCCTGTAAACAGCATTCCAGCATGTATTATTCAGTTTCAGAATTATCCTGATTACAACTCCTGACTTCAGGCAGCTATGGTCCCTCTGTCCTTAGGGTGGGTGACATACTAGTTGTATTTTGAAAGAAAAAAAAAAGTACCAGGGAAACTTTCAGAGAGATGATTTTTGTTTGTTTTGTTTTATTTTGTTTTAATCCCCAATTATGGGAACTGTCTACTTTTGTGGGATCAACTTAGGTTTGACCAATTCTGTAAGGAGCTGCACGTGGGACCCTGAACTAACTGGAAACATGTTGACAATCAGTATAGACGGCGTTTTCCTGCCCCTTCCAGAACACTAGCTATGACAGCTGCAGTGTGGACCTGACCTTAATCAGAATCGCCTTTCAGAGCTGGGGCCACTGAAGCAGGTTTCCTCGATTCTTTTGGGGGGGGGTGAGTAGGATTGAGAAGCTCTTGGAAGCATCCAGATTTCTCTGCAGAGTGAGCATGGAACAGGACGGAAGAGGACACAGGAGTTCTGCTCTTGGGAAGTGATGTTAGCAGGGCCTGCCCACACATCTCCTCAAAGGACAACACGGTCGGAGCCGACTCCACTCTGAGAATCAGGACGGCGAGGCCGTGAGAACGTTTTTCCCACTCGTCACCTGTGGACCTGAGAGATAGCCCCTTAAGAATGGGACAGGAGACGAAAACAGGCCTTTTAACTTTGAGGGACGCTAGAAGCACAAACGGTGCCACGTAAAATTACAGATCAGTTCATAAAACTGTAATAACTGACCTGCACCACGTGAATTTCCTGAAGTGGGCGCTCAGATTGGGCGCAAGTAACAGGTAATGAAGGGACTTTACAGAGATGATTAACAAGGGCCTCCACTTTTTATTAGACTCATTTGGCTAATCCCTAAAATTAAGGAATTCCAGGTGTATGGAGCCAAGTATGCAAATGATTTCCTTCCGCCTAGCTGCTGATTTCATAAAAGGTCCTCAAACAGAGAAATAAAACACACAGAATGGGAAAGCTTTATGGCACAGTCGAGAATATTGTGCCTTTAAATAGTTCAGACAAGCAGTGCGTGCTGTAAATTTGCCACAGAGACAAATTTGTGCAAAGCTATAAAAAGAGCAAAAGTGAAGCTGAAAGAAGGCTAGGGTGGGGTGGGGGGCAGGGAAAACGCTGGCGACCTCAGTGGCCAAGGCAGTGTTGATTCAGCTGAGGCCACCGCTGCCCAGGGCGCTGGTGGGGAGCACGAAGGGCGGCAAGGTGGCTCAGTCGATAGAGAAACAGATGGAGAAAGAAAACTGGAGACATTTTCATCCAACTGGGACTGCACGCATTGCGTTTTCTTGGTGCTCTGGCGGCAGGGGTTGGCAAACCATAGCCCGAGTGCCAAAATCCAAGCAGCCCCCTGTTTTCCAGTGGCCCAAGAGCTAGGGGCAGTCTTTGCATTTTCAAATAGATGGAAAAAAACAAAAGGAGCATACTATTTTGTGACATGTGAAAATTATGTGACATTCAAACTTCAGTGTCCATAAATAAAGTTTTACTGGAATGCAGTGTGTATGATCTATGGTTGCTTTATGTGACAGTGACAAAGTTGAGTTGTTGCCACAGAAACTGTATGGCCTGCAAGAAGTCACACGTTTCAGGAAAAGTTTAAATACCCCTGTTATAGAGCAGTGGTCCTCAAAGTGTGATCCCCAGGAGCAGCCGCAGCCTTAGTATCACCTGGGAACCTGCTAGAAATAGTCTCAGGCAATACCCAGATCTACTGAATCAGAAACTCTAGGGGAGGAGCCCAGAAATCTATGTTTTAATGAATCTCCCCTCCCATCCCCTCCTCTACCCCATAGGTAATTCCGATGCACTGTCAAGTTTGAGAGCCACGTCTTAGAGTTACTCCGAGGCTTGAGCCTCTTGGGACGCCTAATATTAAATCCTCTCAAGAGTTGACAGAGCACTTTGTGAATGTGGGGGAGCCTCTGCAGGAATAATTATAGCCATCGTGGGGACCCTGGGCTGCCACCTGGCTGGCCTGCCCCTTAAGGACTCTGCTTAAGTGAAGCAAGAGGTCCAACTTTGTTGGAAGTGGGGGCACTCTACACAGAGCCAGCAAGTATTACTGTTGTTTCCCATTGTACAGGCGGGGCCGTCAGTAACGCCCAAAGTCACACGAGTGCAAGAAACAGCCGTCGAGTTGCGGGTCTATGTGACCTCAACATTTGAGTTCCTTCTGCTAGCCCGTGGTACCCTTGGATGAAGTATCCTCATACATTCTATAAGGACCCATCTCATTTCAGTCTCCAAGAAATGACCGGGAGCTGATGCCTGGGATCTCGGAGCTCACACCCTGCTCAGCATGGTGTCTGCCCCTGGAGCTAGTGTTATGGAGAGACTCATTTTGCAAAATGAAGGGAAATCAGAGGTCTCTTTGGGAAAATGTCTGGTTATTCACAGTATTTATATGTGTAGAGCACAGAATATTCTATTGTGAAAATATCGAGATAACAACTGCTTGGGGAGCATTTTCAGTGAAATATTTACTTGGGCGAACGGCAAACATGTCTAACGAGAGAAAAAATGGTCGGCGCATCTGGGTGAACATTATTTAGCTGCAAGTGTTTGCTTAGATATTTTTAATATACATTTATGCACTTTAAATTTATTTTATTGGGTGAAATAAGGACTTTGGGGAGAAGAGCTGGGGCATAGATTTTTAAATGTTCTGGGCAAATGAATACAGCCTCTGGTACAAGATGATGCTCCCAGCTGCTTTTGTTTGACGGATGATGCTGATGGTCTTGGTTTTATTGTGGTGTAAAGTAATGGGTCTGCCTGGAACAGTTTGCTGACAGATGAGAGCCTTGGTCTGTCACTGAAATTCCACGAATTTAAAGGGAAATACATAGCACTTCACCTGGGCTCCCACCTATTACCTGCAGTGAAGGGGGGGTGGCACCGGTGGGGATCGACTGGTTTTTATTTTAACTTTCAAAGAAGAGGTTTCATCTCTGTTTCTGCAGAGGCTGAAGGTGTAGACAGGCAGGTGAATGTCTGCAGCCGTCTCACTGGCACATTAATCAGATTTCCTGCTTTCCCAGCAAAAGATGACTTTACCCAGACAACGTCTCTCGCCGCTCATGTGTGGGACATTTGTAGAGATGATGGGGGAGTGAGGCAGAGGACTTGGCTGGAAAATCTTCTGCTATTTTTTTTTTTCAGCTTTTTATTTTGAAATGATGATGGACTTATGAGACGTTGCAAAAATAGTACAGATAATCCCCATATACCATTCACCTAGCTTTCCCCACTGTTAACATCTTACATAACTGTAATACATTATTAAAGCCTAGAAACTGATATTGGTACAATACTGATAACTAGAACACTGGCTTTATTGGGTATCACCGTTTTTTACATGCACTCATTCTGTGTGTGTGTATGTGATTGTGTTGTGTGTATGGTTCTGTACCATTGTATCACATAAACAGAGTACCTGCTACCTTTTCAATCATTAAATAATAGCAACTATCACAATACTGTTTCTAGCTTTTGAATGATTGAAATAATAAAGCATAAAATATTTTGCATCGTTTATCCATGCTTTCCAACCACTCTGTCTTTGGCATAGGACTGTACATATAATGAGCGCTTAAGACTTCTAGCTCTCTCCTCACTCCCCAGGAATAGATGAAATGTGATCAAGAAAAAATATAGCACGGAGTCACTACAGTAGACATTGTAAGGGTTAAGCAGTGACTCTTGTTCGCCTCCGTGTTTGGGTACGCGGAAGGTGACAGCTCCCTTCCCTCTTGAAAGTAGCCACGACTGTGGGACTTGCTTTGGCCAGTGAATGAGAGTGGAAGCCTCCCTCCAGCTCCTCCTTCCCTGCCACAGAGAGCATGGAGGTAAAAGTCTACATAGACGTGCCACGAGACCCAAGCCACCTGGAATGCTGAATACCTGCATGGAGATACCCCAATCCAAGAGCATGGCTCAACCAGCAATAGAACTGCCTTGTGTGAGAAATAAGCTCTCTTGTGTTAAGCCACTGATATTCTCGTGTCATGGTCACCTAAGCTAGCCTTTCCTGACCTCTGTAATGCTACATCATGGAGTCATCTTGGGAGAAGAAGAGAGGCCGCTGGCCACTCTTCTTCATGGCACAGCCTTGCTGGCATTGCTTGTTCTGCTCTGGGAGAAATTGCTCTTCCATAGCTGATGGGATGAAATGGGCCTGGTGGTCCCACCTGCTTAGGAAGTATCTTCCTCCATCTCCTTTCCCCCCACCTTAGGAGGCCAGGCAGAACCAAGGAGAGGCTCAATCTTCCCCCGAATCAGAAACTCTGGGAGTTGGGTCCAGGAATCTGAGTTCACAAGCCTCCAGGGGATTCTAATGCACATCCAAGCTTCAGATCCACTGGCTTAGTGATTACAGAGCTACAAGAAGTTGCAGAAGCAGTGCAGATAATCCCCATGTACTATGCACCTAGCTGTCTCCACTGTTAACATCTTACATAACTATAATACATTATTAAAGCCTAGATGCTCCTTCACTTAGATGCTCCTTCACTTCCCTTTTCTGGCTTATTTGCTATTTTATGAATCTTTGAAAGCCTGGAAGTACTGGGGCTTTGGCTTTCCACCAATCTGCATGGAATCCAGGGACGTCTTTTTTTTTAATTTTTATTTTTTGGCCACTCGTGAAAGTTCCCAGGCCAGGGCTCGAACCCTTGTCGCAACGAGCTGAGACACAGCAGTGACGACACTGGATTCTTAACCCACTGAGCCACCGGGAAGCTCCCTCAGAATGTCGTTTAAAGAAGAGACAAAGCATGTTTGGGTCTGCACTGGTGTAAGGGAAGTGATTTTTATAATGCTCACTGGTTTTAGGTGAAGGAAAAGATTTCTTCCAAGCTGAATGAGGCCTGACGGTTTCTCTCCCTTACTCAGAAGTTCTCTGGTTGTTTTCTCTTGTTCACCATGATGTGCTCCAGCTCAGGTGTGATGGTTATGGTTCCTGGTTGGCTGCATGGGAGAGGTTTTCTACCTTAATTCTTCCGTATTCCATGGCATGTGCTAATTAACTGTATTTTAAAAGGGGAAAGTGATGTTTATCTCAATGGGAAGAAGTTCTAACGCCACAAGCAATGGGGAGAGATCGCTGTTTTTTTCTACAAGGCTCTTGTGTCTCAGGGTGCAGACCCTGTTGCTGTGTGCACAGCCCGCTGTGGCTGTGGCGTTAAACTTCATTCGTGACACCGCATTCCCATGCACGCGTCATCACACTTGGATCCCTAAACTGCACGTTAAGCATCCTTTAGGTACAGAAGCGGGATGCTCCACTGTGCTGTCATGAATTTATCCATACGCACCAAAGAAAGCCTCTGTGAGCTGAACTGGCCACACCAGGCATCTCCGCAGCCAACGCAAGAATCAAAGCTTGCAGCTCAGAATCCTATTATCCAGCCCACTGTGTAAACCACAACTCCTTCAGGGGAACGTCGAGCTAGAGAAGCCAACTTCTGGGTTCCAAACTGGAGGGCTGGCAGGAACCCCCTGTGCGAAGGTGGACAAGAAGGGCAGGCTTTGTGAAATGGAGCATGGGGGTGCCCAGAGTGACCAAGACTCTTCCTTTATTATAGCAGGTGCAAGACAAAATGCTATGAACTGAACAACACAGCTGCTAGTGTCACATTTTGCTCCCGTTAGAAGGGAAGAATTTCCCATGAGTAGCAGTGACAGTGTGCTGACATTTGGGTGCTGGCTCTCCTCTTTGAATGGCCTTTACACTTGGGAATATTGCATGTCAAGGGTATTATAGTGACAGAGCTTAAGGACTCTTTACAACAGTTAGGCCACCAAGCACCATGGGGGCGCAGAAGAAGGGAGCGCTGTGTTCTGCAATTTGGGTTTTATTTTTTAGTTGTTGTACACATAATAAATGCACAACATCGAGAAAATTAAAAGGTAAAAACACACAGAAAAAGCAAGTAAAAATTGTCCATAACGGCAAAAAAAGGTAACTTTATTAACATGTTGGTATGGGTACTATCAAAGTTATATATAAGATGTAATAAAATTGTGATCCTGCTGAATATGCATTACAGGGTTATATTTTTTTCCCTAAACAGGACAGAGTAAGCTGTTTACAGGTATCATTCCATAGTCTCTAAACATATTTAAAGGCCTACATGATATTGCACTTGTTTGCTTTTTAAAATTCCATTCATGCATTTGTTGGACAAGCACGTACTGGGGCCTGGCTATGCCCTGGGACTGCAGAGGTAAAGAGAGATGCCGCTATGGGTACCCACTCCTCTCTTAGCTGGGTCGGGAATCACACAGACATTTAGATGCCTCCATCTCCCCCACAAAGGGCCGCGGGCAGAGGGGGTCTCGTGACCGCTGAACTTTGAGTTCTTGTACTTCGGTGTTTCCAGAACTTGACCTGCTGCAGATAAATTGGAACGTGCTACTTTGGCCGCCTGTGGAGCGAGGCCTGCTGTCTGTATGGTTTCGATCGATGACAAGGTGCATGTAATATGCAGACCGCCTTTGCTCCTGAGGGAACTTGCTGATTCATGGCGCTGCAGCCCAGGTTTCCTTCCAGCGCAGTGCTGCTCGCTGGGCCTGGCCATTTATCTTTGACAAAATCTCGACCTGAAGCTTTCCTCAAACTCCGGAGTGGCCCATGAGTCCCAGACACATGATTAGGGCAGGCTTGCAGAATTAAATGAAGCGGTCCACCTTTGGAAAATGCCAGCCTTTACAGCAGGAAAACAGGACGTACCTCAGGGCGTGTTCATTGCCACAACAAAGGATTTGTTCAGATCCGCATCCATGAAAAAAGTATAATTTGTTTTTTCGGCACCTTCCCTGTTAGTGCTCTGTATGGTCTTGGGCTTGGGCATCCTTCTGTGCTGTTCAGGTGGCACAATTGCTTGGTACCCTGTACTTTCAGGTAAGGCATTCCAAAAGCTGATACCTGGTTTGACTCTTGGGAATTCAGAATGCATTTATTTGGGCTCCACGGATATCATGTGAAAAATGGTGGAGAGGTTTTCCTGGAGGCTCCTCCAAGCCAGTTTAGTGTGTGAGGTGGTCAGAGGTAGCCTCAGGTGTACAATTGTGCTGTTTCCATTCTGGGAACCGGGCGGCGTGGGGGCGGGAGAGTCTCTGTTTTCCATTGGAGAACCACTCTCACCCCTGATGGAAAGTTTCTAATGCCTTAAGTTTACTTCTGATGTTTTCTTCTGCCTTTTTTTCCTGAGCTCTTCTCCCGCTTTCAAGGACCTGCTCGCTGTCAGAAACTCACTGGGGGACCTCAGTCTCCTTGCTTGATTCCGAACAAAGCCCCCCTTTTCTCGGGCGTCTTCCTCACTTAGGACTTGGAAAAGCTAAAACACAAGTGCTGGTGCCTCGTGGTCCTGCCGCAGATATTTACAGGATGTTTTTTGAGGCTGCTCTTTTGCACGCTTCCAGGGGGGTCGGCACGGCAGTGCGGTATAACTCAGGTGGGGTTCAGGAAGAGGTTAAGCTCTGGTTGCAAAGGCTTTGTGTAGACCGCCGTCCACGGGGCTCCTGTCTCATGCCTCCCTCTTTGTATGTTCTCTTTCTACACTCCTCGACTAACTGCCTCCCTGAACTTGACTTAGACGTGGGGTCTAAAGGGTGAGGGAGTTGGGGTAGAGCCAAAGTCAGGGGGCATTTCTGCTTGTGGCTCCTTAGTCACAGGGCCACACCTGTCTTCAGGAGACAAGACACCACAGCCCTTTATAGGACGAGGGCTCAGCCACTTGCTCACATGAGGAAGGGGAAATGAATGTTGCAGTGTGTATCAGTCTGCTTGGGCTGCCGTGACAAAGCTCCCCAGACCAGGTGACCTAAACAAGCGATGTTTATTTTCTCACTGTTCTAGAGGCTGCAGGTCCAAGATCAAGGTGTTAGCCAAGGTTGACTTTTTCTGAGACCTCTCACCTTGGCTTATAGATGTCCATGGCCTCACTGCCCTTCACGTGGTGTTTCCTGTGTCCTAAACAAACGCCTCTTCTTCTGAGGATGCCTGGCATATTGGATTAGGACCCACCCGTAAGACCTCATTTAATCTTAATTGTCACCTCAGAGACCCTACTTCCAAAGTCACATTCTGAGATACTAGGGATTAGGTCTCCAACATGTAAATCAGGGGTGGGGACACAACAGAGAGAACCAAGAGAGGAACCAGGACCCTCTGCCCCCATGTAGGCCACATCTGCTTATTCTTGTCACTGATTACACTGAAGGCTCCCCCACAGCAGAGGTGATTTTTTTTTTTTTTTTTTTTTTTTTTTTTTGTCTTTTTAGGGCCACACCTGCAGCATATGGAAGTTTCCAGGCCAGGGCTCAAATCGGAGCTGCAGATGCTGGCCTACAGCACAGCCCCAGCAATGACAGATCCGAGCCATATCTGCGACCTACACTGCAGCTCATGGCAACGCCAGATCCTTAACCCACTGAGCGAGGCCAGGGATTGAACCCACATGCTCATGGATACTAGTCGGGTTCATTACTGATGAGCCACAATGGGAACTTACTGAGGTGATGTCTTTTGATCATCATTTTCCTCCACAACATTTGGTGCAGGGCTCCTCACGTCTGTGGATGTTCAATAAATGTAGTTGACTGAGCACCAGTGGGCGTAATAATCATAGAAAACATTGCAGTGATGCAAAGTAGGGCACCAGATAAGTATAATTATATCTATTGGATAAAGCAAGAGTAGATCGAAAAAGGTTGATATGGCATTCCCGTCATGGCACAGCGGAAACGAATCCAACTAGGAACCATGAGGTTGAGAGTTCAATCCCTGGCCTCACTCAGTGGGTTAAGGATCCGGCGTTGCTGTGAGCTGTGGTGTAGGCCAGCAGCTTTAGCTCCGATTACACCCCTAGCCTGGGAACCTCCATATGCTGCGGATGTGGCCCTAAAAAAAAGGACAAAAGACAAAAAAAGAAAAAATTGATGTAAAGGAGCAGAAAATGATATTCATTCATTCATGAACTTTGTGAAATAACTGTTCATTGAATGCCTGTTATGGATCATCTTTGGTACTGATTTTGGGGACACCATGGTGAACAAGACTTTGTCATCATAGAACTTAACATTCTGGGGAGACGAAGACTGACAGTTGAATTTGTCAACATGATAAAACAAGCTGGTGATAATGGTTATTCAAGATCAAAGTGAAATAATGTGATACTTGGTTTGAGAACAGCATCTAGGTGTTCTGGAAGTGTTCACTATGGAGACAGCATTGGAGGTGAGACCTACAGTTGAGGAGCATCCAGCCGTGGGTCCTTCTCAGGCAGAGAGAACAGCAAGGGCCCTGAGCTGGGAAGTGTGATGTGGGTTTGAGGAGCTGAAAGGAGGCCAGGGAGCTGTTAGGAGGTGAAGGGGCAGGGGCAGAGGGGAGGAGAGGCAGCTGGAGGTTGGTAGGTAGGGATGGAACATGTAGGGCCTTAGAGGTCAAAGTTAAGGTCTGGACTTTAAGGACAGTGGAAGCAAAGAAGTGACATCATCTGATTAACATCATGGATTCACTACTGGTAGTCCCTTCTTGTGTTGCAGCACCCAAAATGCTTCCAAGGCTATCCTTGTCTTCAGTGATTTTCGTAGATTGAATATTTTGATTCTCTGTCTCCTAGAAAGGACATAATGGGCTACGAGTTCCAGAAAACTTGCACATACAATAAAATGTCTGCAAGGCTAAAACTAGGCTGAGAACAATTCATGTTTGATGTTTTCAAAGGCCTGGTGAGGTCTGTCTGGGCCTCAGAATTATGATCATTACAAACCCCAGCGCTTATTGTCCAGCTAGAGGTTGAGTTGAATGTGCAGAGGTCTTGAGACAGATCTTAGAAACTTGTTTTGAAAAATATACACATTGCTTCAATTATAACATATTTATTGTTTTATATATTCATCCGTCCTGATGAAATCATCTTTGAAATTATTTCCTGACATGACTTTCTTGCCTTCGTTTGTGAAGGCCTTTCTTGTAAAAGTGCTGAAAAGAGTTCTTGTAAACTGAGCACTCCTAGTGTTTGGATGCCGGTGACTGAGAATTCCCTGTGCTCTAATTAGAGAATCGGCCACCTTGATTGGCTGCAGAGAATTATAGGAAAACCAAATAACATTGCAACAATTATGCCCCAGCAATTAGCAACCAATAAAGCCGCAGACCTCATTGATATAGCTGTCCTGCTTAGTAACAATATTGCAAAACAAATACCCTACAAAACAAATAACATGTAACTAGCTCTGGCAGGAGAGCAAAAGTGAACTTGGCTACAGCAGGGAATCTACCAACAGTCAGGCCGAGAGAGTGCAATTCGTGAGTATAGGATGCCATGGGTTCACTGATGCTCATGTTTAGAATGTGGGAGACACTATTTTAAGTGTTTTTACCGCCAGGGTAGCCTTTCAGCCCCACAGCACCCCGCTGCAGGAACTGCGTTCTTACTTTTTTTTTAGGGCTGCACCCAAGGCATATGGAGGATCTCAGGCTAGGTAGGGATTAAAGCAGAGCTATAGCTGCCGGCCTACACCACAGCCCTAGCAACGCAGGATCCGAGCTGCATCTGTGACCTACACCACAGCTCACGGCAGCACTGGATCTGTAACCCACTGAGCGAGGCCAGAGATCAAACCTGCATCCTCAGGGATGCTAGTCAGATTCGTCTCCACTGAGCCACGACAGGAACTCCATGGAACTACATTTTTAGTTCCACTTTACAGATAAGAAAGCTGAGGCCCAGAGAGATTACATCACCGTAGGTGGCAGAGTCTTTTTTTTTTTTTTTTTTTTTTTCCCTTTTCAGGGCCGCACCCTCAGCATATGGAAGTTCCCAGGCTAGGGGTCGAATTGGAAGTGCAGATGCCAGCCTACACCACAGCCACAGCCATGCTGGATCCTTAACCCACTGAGTGAGGCCAGGGATCAAATCCCCATCCTCATGGATACTGGTTGGGTTCTCAACATGCTGAGCCACAGTGGGCACTCCAGAGTCTTTATTTAAACCAGAATTTAAGTTAAGCGGAGCGTCTGCGTGCTGACGCCGAGGTTATCCAGCTTTCCTGAGCTGGAGCCTTTGTGGTGCTCTCTAAGGACTTCTCCCCTCAAAATGGATCACTGCTTGGACTTTGGATAGTAGAGCCTGTTGTCAAGTTAAGTTCTCTTTGACAAACATAGAGCATTTAAAGGACTCTGGAAGGTGTTTACTCACCACTTGTATTTTGTTAGTTCATTTGTAGCAACCTGTACTTAGGGATATAACTTCAAGGTGCAGGTATGAAAACTAAGACACACCAAGATCACTGGACTTGGGCAGGATGAATTGGGAACATTTCATCTGCCCTGAATCCTTTAAAATGACTCACTGCCCCCTCTTTCCTGAGTGGCTTCCACCTTTTCCCCGACCCCTGAATTCATCCAGACCCCTCTTCACCCCCATGTGTCATGCTTATCCTCCTCTGTTCCTGGTCCCGCAACACCGCCCTCCTCTCAGTTTGCCACTGTCCTTCCCCTGAAGTCCTCCAGGTTAGAGGAGCTGCTTTGTCCTCCTTGTTCTGCCGAACCTCAGAATCCCCTCGTCAGCACAACCCACATCCCTTCAGGAAGTGGAGCAACGTGGAGCTTGCAAACTTGGCTCTGCATCCAAGATGCAGATTTCACCTGTGACCCTGGGTGAAATCCTAACCGGTCTGAGTTCTCCTCTGTGAGCCTCCAGTTTCTCATTTGCAAAATGTCAGTATCCATAGCATCATTTCCTTGGCCGGCAGGCCCTGATGGAATCCTGTTCAGCACTTTGCTTCTCTAGCGGGTGCTGCCATGTGCTTGTGATACAATGGAACTGTGCCTGGCACATTGAGAATACTCAGGGTAGAATAGCCATTACTGTTAAGAGAAATCTCTGTCGGCGTGGCCCTGGCCAGTGATGTGGGGCCCTTGTCCCCTAGGGACTGAATGGGAAGAGAGTACGCTGTGTGAGAATGAGCATCATACCTGTATTGTTTGGTTTGTATTCCCAGTATCTAGCCTAGCTCTTGGAAAATTACAGTAATAACCAGAAGAAAGATAGTGCACATTTCTTGAGCACATACTAATTGCTAGGGGCTGTGTTAAACAATTTATCTGTGATATTTCATCCTCACAGGATTCTCTGGGCTAAGTGCTTTGATTTTGCCCCCTTTATAAAGTGAGAAAGCTGAGCTTCAGAGAGCGGAAGTCCTGTGCCTTGACTTACACAGTTAGTGGCAGCAAAGCCAGACTTCAAAGTGGGAATGGTGAACCCTGGGCTTTAGCCACAGAATATGCTGCTTTGGAAAATAGTGAAGGAAGGAGGTGGGGTGGGAAGGAGGGAGGGAGAGAGTGGGAAAGGAAGGAAGGGGTGCCCTCTGGAGCCCCAGTCTAGCCTAAGTACTAGTTCTTAAACCTCACTGCGCACTGGGATCGTGTAGCCACTGTAAAAATAATACCGATGCCTGGGTCCTACCCTCAGGGATTCTAGTTTAATTGGTCTGGTCTGCAGCCTGGTCATCAGGATTCTGGAGGCTCCCAGGGGACTCTGGAGTGCAGCCAAGTTTAAGACCCGCCGCCTTAGCCAGAACCCATCCCCCACCCCGTCCCCCAAGGTGGCCAGAGGGCGCTTTTCATTAGCACACGTGAGTGGCACCTGAGGCCTCTGGATGGCGGCTGCAGGTGCGCTGGGCTCTGACAGGGCAGGGGGACACGCAGGGCCAGTGGCGTGGTTGACGTCGAAGCCGGAGGGGCATGGAGTTCAGGAAGCGGGGTTTATTGCAGTCCAAATGACAAAACCTCCTGTGCTGAGCTGCACGCCCACAGCGCTCAGGTTGCAGGAGGGGATCGCCACAGGCCCTTCTGGTGTGTGTCCCCCTCACTATGGTGACAGGGCGCCTTGTGTCTGGGATTTCCTCCACAATGGCTTTTCCAGACTGCCCCGGGGCTGATGCCCTGAGCTGCCTCCAGGCCTGGCTCTTGGGGCTGAGCAGTTTTTTGTGGGTTGGCTTGGGGATTCTGGGCCAGGTTGGGCTAAGCTGGGAGCATGAAGAGGGGAAGGAAGACATCCGTCTGTTGGGCAGGGTGTCTGAGCCACGCTGGGAGTCGCTGGGATTATTTGGGTTGTGTGGCCAAGGGATATAGTGTTTCCTTTGATTCTGGAAGGAAAGGGACCTTTTAAAAAATACGTTCTGGTGAGTATTCCTGAGGTTCATTGCCAAGCCTGGAACTGGAAGCCGGTCTGCACAGTTCCCCAACTTCTCACTCCTCAGAGGACTTTGTAGACAGTCTTCTCTCCATCTCTTGGCTGCCACAAGATCATCAGCACAAGGGTGAGCCACCCTCTGCAAAAAGAAACAAAAAATAATCAAACAAAAATAGCCTTTCTCCATGCTTGGCCCAGCCATCAACTCAACATGTCCTCTTTTTTTTGACTTTTTTTGCCATTTCTTGGGCTGCTCCCTCGGCATATGGAGGTTCCCAGGCTAGGGGTCAAATTGGAGTTGTAGCCACCGGCCTATGCCAGAGCCACAGCAACACGGGATCTGAGCCACATCTGCGACCTACACCACAGCTCACAGCAATGCCAGATCCTTAACCCACTGAGCAAGGTCAGGGATCAAACCCTCAACCTCATGGTTCCTATTCAGATTCATTAACCCCTGAGCCACGACGGGAACGCCAACTCAACGTGTTCTTGAAGCTCAGAATATAAGTGGCTGTTCCTGTTGCTTGTATCCCAGAGCTTGAGCTGAGTTCTTTTCATTATTAGCTCATCAAATCCACAACGTGCTCTCCAACCAGAAGATAATTTCCCCATTTTGTAGAAAAGTAACTTGAGGTTCAGAGAGGTTAAAATAAGTTGCCCAAGGTCAAAGAGCCAAAGCCCAGCTAACCCAGGATCTGGACTCTGTTTCACCAAAATATGTGGGCTCAGTGTCCTTGCTACACTGCATCCATTGGAGTGTAGACTCTGTTTTATCTATCTCCGAATTTCTGGCCCTTTACACAGAGTCTGATACCCAAAAGACCCACGATAATGTTGGCTGAGTGGTTGGATGAATGAATGAATGAACAAATGAAGTCATTACATGATTCTGTTCTTAATTCTTCAGTTGCCACATGGGGGTTGTAAGGACAAGAGAAGTGATGGCTGTGGCAAAGCTTTAGGATATGGGCACATTCTGCATAGGTAAGCCTCGCTAATATGAATCAGAACACTCAGAAAATGACCTTGAAAGGTTAGCATGTCTAATTGCAGCTATTTAACATTTGTCTATTTATTTTGCTGATCAACCACAAAAAAGAACTGTGACAAGCCATCAGACATGAAGGAGCTAGAAGGTGTTCCAGATGGTAGAGGGAATGCAGCGAGAGGAGGCCCTGTTTCCAAACATTGTTTTGTCTCATGTAGTTCAGTGCTGGTGGGAGCTGGCGAGTTTGGAGCTGGAGAGGAATTCTGAGACTGTGCGTGAAATGCCCTGTGCTAGAGGTTGGGAAACTCAAAGGAGTTTAGCCAGTTAACCAAAGCCACAGAGAAAGTGAGTAGCAGAGCTGCAAGGAGGACCTGAGATTCCTGTTTGCAGCCACGTTCACACCTCTCTTTCCTACCTGGAGCTGGGCTGAGCATAGCTCCTTGGAGCCAAAGGGTGGCCTGTGAGTCGCACGCCTGCAGCTGAGCCTGGCAGACCAACAACAGCGTGATGGATGGTTCCTCTGCTTTTGTCATTTATTTGCCTTGTTTTTTTTTTCCTTCCCCCAACAGAGCTGATAAGGAAGGTTTTGCTAGAGAATCATGTATCTCTTTTTCTTTCTTTTTTTTTTCCCTCTGACCAGTGAGATGCAGTTCTCATTACTCTGGCCACTTTTCAAGGGTAAGCAGTTTTGCATTATTTAGCACCTAAATTGGGTCTTGAAAGAGACTCAGCAGAGGCCTTTTCATGTTGGGGTGCTTTTCTCTGTTCCCTGGGTCCCCCCCGGAATAACCCGGCTGTTCCTCCGTTTCCGTCTGATTTGATTTCCATCTGATCTGATCGTTTTTGAGCTCTTGACATTGACTGAAATTTGGAAGTTGACAGTTCATTTCCACACTGCTTTTCAGGCCGTGTGATGTGGTGCCACAAGAATATGTGGCAGAGCAGAGATTGTGAGTTCAGGGTCTGGGTGTACCCTACTGGGTGGAGCCTAGCAGGTGACTTCACTTCCCAGAGCTTCCTTTTTCGTGTCTGTGCATCTGAGATCTGGGCAAAGACTAGGCCGAAGCAAGAGAGACATCCAGGGCAAGACAGTTACAGAAGCCCCGATGCATGATCCTGAAAACAAGTGCCCCTTACACACTGCGCCGCCAGGAGATGCCCCCACCTCCCCTTCATCTGGGACCCCATTGAGATGGTTAATATAATAACCGCTAGCACTTACTAAGCATTTACTGTATGCCTGCCCCATCTCAAGATCATTGCAGCCCTAAGGTAGGTGTTATTATTATCCCCATTTTGCTGGATCAGGAAACTGGGCCAGAGTTTTCGACCCACCCACAGTCACAGAGGTTATAAATGGTAGACCCAGTGTTCCACTCAGAAGTCTAGCACTTAGTAGGTGCTTACATAAACGCTCGGCGGCTCTTCATGGTGTGGTTGCTGTTCCGGTGTGACGTCAGTAGCCCCACTCCCTTCTCCCCTGCAGCAGCCAGGGTTTTGTTCAGGCCCTCAAGTGGCGCCTGCCCACCTCCGCCGGCCTTGGAGATGACAGATACGTTCACAGCACTGCCGAATGAAGTCATATTAAGTTATCCATCTCTGCCAAATGCTATTCATTGTGAAATCTGCCCCATAATGAAGCATGATGGATTGCTTCTTTTGGCCAGAGAATAACTTAACCTCTGACTCGAGATGGAGGTATGTTTTCCATGAAAAGGTGGTTAACAGCCTCTTCCACTTGTCAGAAGCCCCGGCCAAGACTGTGTGAAGTGCCAAAAGCAGTAGTACATCCTCAACGTCTGTGAAAATAAATTCCTCTCAGTATATTATGTATTTAGTTTCCCATTTGGGTTTCCAGGAATTAGGGCTGTTATTGTACCGTCGCATTTTAAAGCTGGAGCTTTATTATTCAAAAGAAATGTCTTTTTTCCCCCCTCCTCTTGTTCTTTTCCCTCTCTGTCCTGTGCACATTCTGTAGCAGAGGTAATTGCATTTTCCCCACAAGGATTCCATTGCAACTCGGGGGCTTGAATATCTTGATAGTCAATGAAGCCTTGAAAAAGAGAGCTTTTGCAGCCATGACTGTGTCACCAGGAAGCCCTCATTGCCATGGAGAAGTACG
This sequence comes from Sus scrofa, assembly GCF_054392235.1. Lineage (NCBI taxonomy): Eukaryota > Metazoa > Chordata > Mammalia > Artiodactyla > Suidae > Sus > Sus scrofa. The sequence continues at coordinate 34,694,129 of NC_139388.1, forward strand.
ACTTGTCCAAGGGAGGCGGTTTTACATGAACGTTGGTGCAGGAGGTAGAATCAGAGAACGTGAGAACGTGCTTGCTGTCTTGTGGTCATTCATGGTCATTGGTGCAGGGAGCCGCGTGGCTGCTGGGAGCTTGTCAGGTACTGGGTCTGGGAGCCCTGCCCCGCTGCGCCTTCCTGCTCCCCCCTTCCTCTCTGTCTCTCCCCCAGCGCAGGGGTGAAGTCACTCCCTAGCAGATGGACATGAACCCAAGAAACATGTGCTGAGGCCCCTTTACCCATTACCCCTTCCTTTCTGCCTCTCTAGGTGAGGGTGGGTGGTGTGTTTGGGGGAGGAGGATAATGTGGAGCTTGGAGTGAAGTCACATCCATCTCCGATCTTTTTTTTTTTTTTTTTTTTTTTTGCTTTTTAGGGTGGCACCCTTGGCATATGGCGGTTCCCAGGCTAGGGGTTGAATTGGAGCTGTAGCTGCTGGCCTACATCACAGCCACAATAACTCGGGATCTGAGCTGCATCTGCAGCCTACACCACAGCTCACAGCAACACCTGATCCTTAACCCACTGAGCGAGGCCAGAGATCGAACGTGCCTCCTTATGGATGCTAGTCGGAGTTGTTTCTCCTGCAGCACGATGGGCATTCATTCCCCACCTCTGCTCTTTCATCTTGCCCTTCCATACTGATCAGAACTGTTTTTATTTTTTCCCTGTCTTTGACCTGGGAATACTCATCTCCGAGTGATTCGTAACCTACGTGGTACATGCGAGATAAAGAAAAATCAAATTAAATTTTAAAGTATTTTCCATGTTCTAAGGGAGTGTTGGTCTGGTGCCTGACAGTGCTTCAGGGCTCATGCGCCACACACTCAACTCTTTCTCCTCTTGGTTGTGTGAACTCGGGTCAGTGTCTTGACCCCTCGGAGTCTCGGCTTCCTCATCTCTGAAATGAGCCTTGCTGCCATGTTTATCTCAAAGGTGGTTGTGAATACTTACTACGGTGTGATATTCAGAGCCCTTTACGTCGTGCTGGCCATTAACCCTCCATCGCCTTGGTGGCAGTGCTGACGAAGGGGGTGGTATGTGGCTATTATTGTTTCTTGCTGTTACTATTATCGTCTCTCTTGAAGCTGAGCCTTTCCTTCCTCTGGAGCATTCCATTTGAAGCCATGCCAGTTTTAGAGTGAAAGGGATTTCTGTTACTTCCCCTGCCTTTCAGCAGCACCGGGAACGAGCTCCTTGAACTAGGGGACGAATGCATATGTGGCCTCTCATGGATGCTGGGCAACGAACAAAGGTGGGAAATTCCAGGTCTGGCTGCTGCTTGGGTGGCTGACCCTATTAACCATGGATGGTTGTCTTAAATCAGATTCCGATGACATCCAGTTTGTCCTCTTGCTCCCCCCGTTCCCCGGTTCCCTTCTAGCATTTACATTAGAAAATGAACAGCCAGTGTATCTCATTTGTGGGTGTTGGAGTCCCCGGCCATCGTCTCACATTGGCTCACGAGACAGCCTTTTGGTTTTACTAACTCACTCTATCATCGTGGGTGGAGGAGAGGGGGACTTTCCTCTGGACCTGTTTTTCCATCTGTGAAATAAGGCACCCAATCATCAACCATCCTACACTGTCTTGCTCTTGTCAGGAATTCAGGGGCAAAGGCTCTTCCTAAACCCAGTGGCACTTCAAAAAAAGCAGGATATAGTGTTGCATCTTTATGTAGAGGTGAGGTGAGGATGGTCAGAATTACTCCTGGAATTGTTGTAAATGGTTCAATAGGGAAGCGCAGAAATCTAGGTGTCGTGATATAACTGCAGTAAAATGGATGTGTTAATATAAAATATGTACAGACTGTCCATGGCCTGCGGAATATAATAGAGCAATATGCCAAACGTGCGCTGCTTCCGAAAGCCCGTGTACAAAGAGAGAGGAGCATCATGGCTCAGCAGAAATGAATCTTACTAGCATCCACGAGGATGCAGGTTCGAACCCTGGCCTTGCTTAGTGGGTTAAGGATCCGGAATTAAGCTGTGGTGTAGGTCGCAGATGCGACTCAGATCTGGAATTGCTGTGGCTATGGCATCCTCCAATTCTACCCCTGGCCTGAGAAACTCTATTTGCTGTGGGTGCGGCCCTAAAAAAACAAAAAACAAAAAAACAAAAAACAAAAACAAAAGAGAGAGAGAGCATGTGTAGTTGGGTTTAGATGCTAAATTCATGCTTGATTCTGCTTCTCTTTTCAGAACTAGATTATTTCGCTTTGCTGTGAAAGAAATTTTGCAAAAAAAATATGTTTTAAGATTGAGAGAGGAGTTTGCATTGTGGCTCAGCAGTAACGAATCTGACTAGTATCCATGAGCACTTGGGTTCGATCCCTGACCTCCATCAGTGAGTTAAGGATCAGGCATTGCCTTGAGCTGTGGTGTAGGTTGTAGACAAAGCTCAGATCCTGCGTTGCTTGGCTGTGGCGTAGGCCAGCAGCTACAGCTTCAATTTGACCCCTAGCCTGGGAACCTCCATATGCTGTGGATGTGGCCCTAAAGAGTCAAAAAAAAAAAAAAAAAAAAAAAGAAAGAAAGAAAGAAAAAGAAAAAAATTCAGAGTATAGTTTCTCAACTATCATATAAGTCTTATGGGAAGGGGAGATCACCTGTAAGGTTGTCCCCCAGAAATGATGAAGAAGCCACCAGAAAGCAAACCTCTAGACCCATTTTATTATAAATAGGATAAGAATAAAAATACCCTCAACTGGATCACACCGATGGACTCTCAGACAAGTGACCGTCTCATACAGATGCATGTAGATCTAAGCCTGTAATCACATTTGCTGAGGGCCAGTTACCCAGAGAGAGTACTGTACTCTCAATACTAACAATAATACCAGCAAAAGCCACTGTTTTCTGATGGTTTTCTGTGTTCCAAGTTCTATCCTGAGCCCTTTATAAATGCTCTTTTATTTGAGTTAGGTACTATTGCTGTTCCCATTTTGCTGACAGTAACAATGAGGCGTGGAGATTTTTAAGTACCAATAACTAGTCCAAGGCCACACATCTAGGGAACACAGCACCCAGGATAATAATGCTAGCAGTCTGATTTCCGGGCTCATGCTCTTTGCTCTGGCCTGAATGTTTGTGTCTACTCAAAATTTGTATGTTCAAATCCTAACCCCCAAAGGTGATGGTATGAGTAGGTGGGGCCTTTGAGAGGTGATTAGGTCATGTGCGTGAAACCCTCATTCACGGGATTAGTGCCCTTAAAAAAGAGACCCCACACACCGCCCCCTAGTCCTTTTCATCACACAGCAAAAGAAAGTGCTCTCTAGGAACCAGAAAGAGGACTCTCACTCGAACCCCACCAAGTTGGACCATGATGGATCTTAATCTCAGACTAGAGATTAATCTCTAGAACCATGCGGAATACATTTCTGTTATGTGTAAGCCGCTCAGTCTGTGCTATTTTGCTATAGCCGCCCAAACAGACCAAGACAGTCGGCTGTTCGTCCTTGGCCCCCTCCCTTTCACACTTGCTTGAGCAAGCCATTTTACCTCGCCATACCTCTCCTTCCCCAGCCTGAACTGAAGACAACGATGTCGGAATGAGAATGTGCACAAAGGCCGTGCAATGATGCGTGGGAAATTTTATGCAGTTTACAGGGAGGGAAGCGTATAGGTTGGTGCTAATTTTAAAACGAAGATGAGGCTGGTGATTGGACCACAGGCTTCTAGTGCTGCCCCAGTGACAGCTGCTCAAGGGGACCTGTGGATACCTTCTGGTTCCCCTAAGCCCTGCCATTGCCCCTTCATCAGAGGCTGCAGGCTGCCGGGGGGAGCAGGGTACTGTAGAATGGACATATACCTCCAATCCTATAATTCTTTTTTAAGTCAAGGATGGTTCTGACTTTTCTTCCAATCGGTGATGTTTTCAAGAAGTGCCCCGACCTCCTATTCAGAAAGAACTGAATCAGTACCGATTAAGGAAATGACCGCTGAATCAGTTGACTTCAAAAAAAAGAGTCCCTGCCTATTAGACTCATTGCTTAGATACCGATTCATCTTTGATAAATTGCCTTAATAAATCCCACTGAGCAGGGGAACTAGGAGAATGAAGCAGGGCTAAGAATAGAGGGCATTCTTCTCCAGGGAGACGAGACAATATGATATGCAGTGTCTCGGGATGGTTCTAATGCACTTATGGAAATGACCCTGGAGGCTGGAAAGCCTGTGAAGGGAGGCAGGGCACTTTTCGAAGTGGAAGGGAAAAAGAAAACCGGCTCAGCTTGTTCATCCCTCAAAGGCACATTTTGAACCACAGTGAAGGGGCAAAGAGGGAGATGTGGGATCTGGCTGTGATTAACACCCACCTAAGGGGTGCTGGCATTGGGCAGGACTTAGTTACGGTGGCCTTACCTCATAATGTTTAAGGGGAGCCACTAGCACTGTGGGGTCCAGAGCTCTGAGTGGGAGTCCAGACTCCTCTTTGCTGGCTGTGTGGCCTTGACCTCGCCTCCTAGGGCCTCTATTTCCAAGCACATCATGGGCTGCTGGGGACACAAATCAGATTTGGGACAAGGCCTTATTAACTGGTAGGAGCTGCTCATAAGTGGAAAATGGTCCTCCGTTTGGTCAGTGTTGATCAAGCAGCTCTCCTGTGCAAGGAACTGCCCTTTACTCTTGGGGTAGGGCTCTGAACAAAGCCATACAGTCCCTTTTCTCATGGAATTTTATTCCAGGTGGTGGAGACAAACAAGAGTAAATAAATGTCCTGCACAAGAATGGTGAGCTTTGAGCAAAGAAGTGACAGCATCTGATCTGAGTTACAAAAAGATGGGAAATTGAAGAATAAACAGTATTTGCTTCCTAGTTTCATTGAAGGGGGTAACTTGGGAGCCCTCTTTCATATTGTCTTTCTCAGTGCATGGTCTGTATGGATGTGGAACATTGCAAGAGGATTTAATCTCTAAAATTTCATGCAAATATCAGTTTTATAGAAAATTTCAGATGCAATTTCATATTCAGTTTAAAATACTTCTTATGCATATATCCTATATAACTTTATTGTGTAGCTATTTTCAACGTTTGTCTTAAACATTGAATTTGTTAGGTCCAGAGGACTAATTAATGGCAAGTTACTGACTATCCCCCCACATCCCCGTCGTTCATTGATTTTTAGTGGATTTTACAGAATTCTACAAGTATTATGCTGAATCTCATGGTGACCAAGCTATGGCCCTGTTCTCATGGTGGCTGTCGCCCTCTGTTCTTTCAGGGTTAATGAGCTCCAGGCAGTCCGAGGTTTGCTGGGGGCGAGGAAGGCTTTGTAACCAGCTCTGAGTTCCTTACACTTCTCAGGTTTGCTGAGGCTGCGGGGTAGCAGCGTCACGGGTGGGGAAGCTAAGCCTGGGCCTAGTGCGGATAAAGAGTGCCTGGGTTCAAGGATGGGGACTCCTGAGGTCAGAACAATTGTATCTCCAGGCCGGAAGCACCCCCCCATACGTGCTGACTTGCTGATGCTGGTGCTGCCTTAAATTCCTTCTAATGTAAACTCTGGGAGCAGACCCTAGGAACTCTACTTCTGGAGAAAAATATATCTCTTCTCAGTATTTATTCAAATTTCGTTTGTTTCCTGGTCAGCTTTTTAAAAAATTTTGTTTTCGTGTGAGCTAATTTTAGATTTATAGAAAAGTTACAAAAATGGAGAGGTTCTGTATACCCATCACCCAGCTACACTTAAGGTTAACATCTTATGTACTCGTGCTTAAATGACAAAACCAAGAAATTAACTTGGGTACAGTACCACTAACTAAGTGGCAGACCCTATTTGAATCTCACCAATCTTTCTCCAATATTCTTTTTCTCTTCCAGAATCCATTCCAGGATCTCAGATTACATTTTGGTGTTATCTTTCCTTAGTCTCTTCTAATCCAGGACCATTTCTTAGTCTTTCCTTGTTCTTAATGCTCTCCAAGGGTGGAAAACCCCTAGAGCCATTTAGGGAATGCTAGGGTCATAGAGATTTGCTGCTGGATCAGCAGTCTCTTGTAGTGAGCGTTCCAGCAGGATCATTCAAGGAAATTGCAGTGGTTTGACTCCATAACAGATATTGCAAAAGGAATACGTGTAGGTACAGGAAAGGGGCTGGATGACGTGGAAGCTACACTCTAGCTGTAACAACGAGGATGAAGAACGATGGCTCTCACTGTAGCATTCTGATTTGAATCTGGGCAAATAATCTCCTTTTTCTGGGCCTCAGTTTCCTACCCTGTAAGGTGGGGATAATAACAGCACAAACCTCAGGCAATAGGAGGAATAGAAGGAATAAAACATGCAGAATATTTGAGGCCAGACTGGAAACATGAAAAATGTTCAATATATGGTAAAGACTGTTCTATTATTATTATTAATCATTGTTATAATCATCACCATGTACATACCGTTTGCCAGGTATTGTGCTAAGCTCTTTGCCAATATATCCCACTTTGTCCTCAAAGCTCTCCCTATAGGTAGATGCTGTTTGCATTTCCCAGACAAGAACCTGAGCCTCACAAATAGCTTCAAACCTATTTTTCTCCACCCTAGAGCCCTATTGCCTCCTTCTTAATAAAGGAATGATTTCATGTGTGTGGCATTTTAGAGCTCTTTCTAATTTATGGGTCTCAATTTACCTTCAGAGCATCCCTTGGGAGGTGGGACCATGACATCTCATTTGATGGGTAGAGAAAGTGAGGGACACTTTCAGAAGGAAGCTAGATAGTTCTTCTCACCCATGTACATATTCTTTCTGGCAAGATGCTATTAAAATCTCAACAAGCCCATTTCAAACCCTTCATAAACCTGTGCTAACAACAGAGTTTTGAGTTGTCCTGTGAAGTTATCAGTGTGAGGCTTCAAACCCATCCCATGCAGAGGGTACCTTCAGAGGATAGGTTGCAAGGACTCCATCGCCAACCAAGTGTCAGGACCTCTAGCTTCTCCCTGAACCCCAGGAGATCTCTGGCCAAGATAACTTGAAATCATCTCACATTTGCCACACACTGTTGTAATTTAGGATTTATCTTTTCTCCCAGAGAAAGTTTACCCCCAAATTGCAAACTGAAACCCACAACCACAGAGCCTAGATCTCTTGTGGCTTTATTTGGATTTTCTGGCTTAAAAATCCATGAATTTAAGGAGCAAACATTGGCCATGATTCTAATGTTTGGGGAAAGGCATTAAAGGCACTACAATATTATAAAAGAAAGCACTGACATCTTTAATTCTCCTTGAAAGGAAACCAACCCAAATGGTAGGTTAGGTAAGGCAAACATCCTTTTCATTGAAAAAATATTCTTTGAGCACTGTGCCTGTTGGGGACCATGAGCAAATGAGATTTGGTCCCTGGAGACATGGGAATGATCACAAATGACACCAACTACATGCTAAGTGATATGTGTTTCCAGCCTTATTTTATTTCTTTTTTAACTCTACAGTGTGATTATTATTTACATTTTTATGAAGATCCAGAAAGATTGAGCAAGCAACCCAAGATCACACTGCACATTAAGTACAGACCCAAGAATTAAACTCAGGTCTTACTGATCCTCAAAGCCATGCTCATTATATATCACCCTTTGGCCCTTAAAAACCATGCAGATCCATTTGCAAGACATACAAGCAATTTTATCCTTGTGATGTAGCAGTTGAGCTACCAGTTGGGTTCCCCCTTGTAATTCTGTGAGAAAACACCACAGGGAGGCTCCCAGATCTGTTTTAGGAAATGTTTCCAGAGGTCTTCCCAAGCTCTTCTCCCTTGCCTGAGGTGAGTCTGTACACAAATGGTTTCTTGTCTTGCAGAGCTAGAATGGAGACAGTGGAGAAGAGCATGAATAAGATAACTGCCTAGCAATGAACATGTTGTGCTAAAACCAGATCAATTCAATTCATCATTAAAAATTTAGTTGAACAGGAGGGAGCCTGGCTCATAGTGGGCATTTGATATATGGGAGTTCAATAAATTAATGGGTGAAGAAATACATTTTGAGAACCAAAGCAGCTGGTAGAATGAATGCCTTTTGCATAATACGGACCTGGTGCGTTGGCTCTAGCTCTATCCCTTTATGCATAATTGTGGAAGATGAACAGAGTTATCCCGAAATCAGCATCTCCATTATGTCAAAGGATATGGAATGAATTAGTAACAACATGTAAACATGGAATCGCACTTTTGCTTATTACTAAAGACTATTTATGAGAGAAGAGAAATTTTAAGCACTACACACCTGTTAGAATGGCCCAAATCCAGAAAACTGACAATGCTGGTTTACATGTGGCGCAACAGGAATTCTTTCTCATAACTGAATGTGAAATCTGTAGCCACTTTGGAAAAAAATTTGGTGGTTTCTTACAAAACTAAACACACACAGCATTCCCATCGTGGCTCAGTGGTTAACGAGTCCAACTGAGAACCATGAGGTTGCGGGTTCGATCCCTGGCCTTGCTCAGTGGGTTAAGGATCTGGCATTGCTGTGAGCTGTGGTGTAGGTCGCAGACGCAGCTCGGATCCTGCGTTGCTGTGGCTCTGGCACAGGCTTGGCAGCTACAGCTCCGATTAGATCCCTAGCCTGGGAACCTCCATATGCTGAGGGTGCAGCCCTAGAAAAGGCAAAAAGACAAAAAACAAAACAAAACAAAACAAGCAAACAACCAAAAAAAACCAAAAAACCATACACTTAGCATATGATCCAGCAGTCACATTCCTTGATATTTACCCAAAAGAGTTGAAAATTTATGTCCACGCAAAAACCCGCATAGGCATATTTATAAAGCTTGATTCATAATTGCCAAATCTTGGAAGCGACTAAGATGCCCTTTGGTAGATGTACTGTGGTACATCTATAGACAACGGAATATTATTTAGCGCTAAAAAGAAACGAGTCATCAAGCCATGAAAAGACATGTAGGAACCTTAAATACAAACCACTATGTAATAGAAGCCAATTTGAGAAGGCTGCCTATTGTAGGAATCCAACTATGATATTCTGGAAAAGGTAAAACTATGGAGACAGTAAAAAGATTCGTAATTGCTAGGGATAGCGAGGTGGGGGAGATGAATAGGGGAACACAGAGGAGTTTTAGGGCAGTAAAACTATTCTGCATGATGCTATTATAATGGTAGATACAAGTCATTACACATTTGCCCAAACCTGTACCATGTATAACACCATGAGTGAACCCTAATGTAAACGATGGACTTTGAGAAATAATGATGCATCATATGTAGGTTCATCCATTGTAACAAATGAACCACTCTGGTGTTGATAATGGGGGAGGCTGTGCATGTGTGGAGGCAGGAGGAAATCTCTATACCTTCCCCTCCACTTTGCTGTAAACTTAAAATTGCACTAAAAAAGTTAGAAATGAAAGCAAAACAAACGAAACCCCAACTTAATCCTTATAAGAAGGGAGTGTCTTCAATTTGATAAAGGCTCTTTCCAAATGCCTACTGCTGCTAATATACTTAATGTGCTTTCCCACCGAGATCAGGAACAAGGCAGAGATGGAAGGAAGGAGAGAAAGAAGGGAGGGATGGAGGAAGGAAGAAAGGGAGGACGGGGAGGAAGGAGGGAGGAGGAAGAGGAAGATAAATTTTAAAGCTTTGAAAAAAAGGATTAGTAACTTTGGGAATCTTAACTATTAAGACTTACTCTCTTTGCGGTGGTCTAGTTCATCTGAGGAGGTTTGCTTTCCTCGTGTCTTTTTCTAGGCTGTGATTCTGACAGCCTAACCTTATCCCTTCCTAGCTCTAGACAATAGACTACAAACCCGGCTCAAGCTTGTTTAGTGATAAATCAGGAACTATTTAATAATTTCACCCCCCAAAATTAGCAAATCAGGTAATGAGCATGAACATTTTGTCTCACTAATGATTCCTATGTCATTCATTCATGTCAGTAAGAAAAAGCACATTTAGGGGCTGCCATATGTGGCTTTGTTTTATTTTTCATTTGCCTGTAAGAGTAATGATAGTTGTATTATTTACCATCCGAAGGCCAATGAAAAGGGCTTTGCTTTATGTGAGTAAAGCTGCCTTCTTTTTCAGGGATTTCTAGTTCCACCTAGAAAGAAGGTGAGAGCAAGAAAAATTTGTCCTGAGCTGACGAGCTTCCCTAACTGATAGCCTGAGCACCCTGAGGTCACAGCCAGTGTGAGGCGAGTGGACCTAGGTGCTCTTCAGCTCCCAGCCATGACTGACGACTGCCACGTCATGATGCAGCCTGGGCTTGTCAGTTCTTCCAAATTTTTAGGAGAAGCTGGGAATCTGGCTCTGTAGATAACATCTTCCAATATTTAAATTTAAATGAGCCATCTTTCTAATGTTTAAATTTCCAATATGTAAATTGCAATACTGTCTGTTGTTGCTGCAGGTAAATTATTGTTGTAAATTGTGAGACCCAAGCAGAACATGAGTGTATTGGGGTTTCTGGCGTCTAGGTAAAGGACACATTGGCAGGAGTGGTCTCTTGTCTTCTGCTCCCCTTGCTCACCGTTGCTCTGAAGGAGGCAGATCTGTAGGGCACCTTGCAAGCCAAGCCCACAACTCTTCTATAGAAATTCACTGTTTTGTGGTCTTGGGGGACTTCCAGATGCTGCCTGAGAAAAAAGCAATGAGGCAATGAATGTGAAGTAACTGGTTTTAATATGTGAAACTGGAGGCCTCTGCCCTCCCTGGCCAGCAGAAGGGTTTCTTTTGGTCTACACAGTGGGCCTGTCCATTGCCTTGCTCTCTGCCTATCGCTTGTATCATGTAGCTGACCAACTGCACACAGCGGTGTTAGCTGCTGGGTACTTGTAGGCATTTGGGCTGCAAACCCTCCTTTAAACCATTAGTTACTGACATCTCAGGAAAAGGAACACATGTGCAACTGGCTTTAAGACTTCTTTGGAATTGGACGAAGAGCAAGGTAGGCCCTGAGCCAGAGTGAAGGACTGTAATTCTTATGCTTTCCAGTTTAAGCTTCTTCAAAGGTTCTCCATTCCAAAGACCCCAATGTCTTCTGCACATTCTGTCACCTGAAAGCCCTACTGATTCCTTAGGCCACAACTTCTGGGACTCTGAGCAGGATTTATCCGTTCCACTTTCATGTTCCTCAGCAAAAGTTTTCACTTGAGATGTCTGCAACCTGGAGGGGCCATTTATACGCTCCTTGGTTTCCTCTGGACTGGGGATGTTTTCTGGCACGCAGCAGGGGGCCGGACATATCGCCAGTTGAGAAATGGCAACGACAAAGATTGTCTTCGAAGCAGATGCATGGATTCCACTGAAAATCTTTCTGACTTTGCAGTTTTGCCAGGAGCCTTCCCCAGTGAACACTTAGTAAGGCGAAGGGCCATGGGTCCCCTCCTCCCCTGGTCTTTTTTCTCTTTAGAGAAGCAGGAGGATGGAGGCAAGAGATCATGTGCAAAGAGCCGCTGGGAGACTCTTCTCCTTTACATCATCCATGCCATCGACGGGGCGTTAAAACCCAACCTCCTCTACCGTGGCATGTTCCGCAGCCCCCCGACTGCTGGGATCCAGTTCATCAATGGAATATCAGAGCAGCAGATCTGAATGCCACGTCCCCTTCCGCTGACCACCGCTGGCTGCGTGGCAGGCAGGGCTGGGGGGCGGCCGGGTGTGTAGGGCTAAGCGTGAGCTGGAGCGGGGGAGGGGTGGAGGCAGGGGAGAGCTCTCCATGTGAACTTCTCCCGCACCCCCCCCTTTCCAAATCGTAAATTAACAGCAGTGGACCTTGTTAAGTGCAGCTTCACAAATTAATATGAAATATAGTGCTTTTTCATAAGCTTGAGAACCAGATTTAAAAGCATATTGGTGTTTGTACACAGCAGGCCGTAATGATCCATTATCCTGCAGACAGAGGAGCTTGCAGCAACACATAAAGAAGATGCAATTGGGCCATCTGCTTTGATTTCTGCCGCATCCCCAGAGATCCAAGGGAGGAGCTGACAGTCCTCTCCATCTGCCCTTACATTATCAATTACAGTTGAATTATGCCGGGTGCTGCAGGGCTGGCAGATAAGGATGGGGGATTGTGGCACCTGAAAAATATAGAAGAAAATCCATATGTTGGGAGCCAGCTGTTTATTTACAAGTCCTTGACATATTTCCTCACTTTCTCGGCTGTTGCCTTTTTTAAGGTTCCTAGAGACATCTCAGTTTAGTGTGAACTTGAGAAGAAATTAGGTGTAACCGCAGAGCACCCCATGAATAATATTTCAGTTTCCTTTTTTTTACAGTGGAATTGCGCACTGAGCAAAAAAACATCAGGTCGAACAGATTTTAAATTATGAAAAAAAAATAAGTTGTGAAAACATCTGGGGTGGCTGCTACAGCTTGTTATGTTTATAAAACATGTTGGAACAGGCGGGCCGTGCACACTGTACATTTTTGGCAGCTTAGAAATCATGTGTAAAACTGTAACTTTTATGAAATGGTAAGTGTTTATGAAAGCTTAGGGAGTGGGGAGTAGACAGGGCAGTGGCCAGCACAGCTTCTAGGAAGGCGGCTTTAAGAATGCAATGTTTTGTTTTGATTTGATTTGTAGGTTTTTTTTTTTTTTTTCCCTTTTCTTTTCTTTTTTCATCAAGGGGCTTAACTCGTTCCTGGTTCAAGTGGTTCCCGGCTGGTGAGGTGGAGGGCTGCCGCGTTGCTTTGGTTGCGCTGGGGTTTTACGGTTTGAGATGCCTTCCAACCACGTGGGAGTTTACATTTCGTTCTCATTTCACGCCATGTCCTCTCCCCACATCCAGTCAACCAGAGCGTCTGTGTGCACGTGTTTGCTCAGCTGAGGGTTCCAGCTCAGTGCCCCTGCAAGCTCTGGGGAAGAGTTGCCACAAATCAGGACTTGGAGATTGCAGGGCACAAGAGGATGCACAACACTGGCTGTGAGGAGGGGCGGTTTTTTTGAGATGTTCTCTCAAAGCAGAGATGCTGGCAGGGTAGATGAAGAGACTGAGATGGGACGTCAAGCCCCAATTTCACTTGCCATTCAGGGCCTAATTCAGAGGGCCTCGTTCGTGGTCGCTAGGCTAACTCCAAGATCCGGCACGCTTTCTTGTGTTATATTTTGGGCATATGTTATACTTTTTTCTTTTTCTTTCTTTCTTCTTCTTCTTTTTTTTTTTTTTTTGTCTTTTTAGGGCCGCACCCGTGGCATATGGAAGTTCCTAGGCTAGGAGTCAAATCGGAGCTGCAGCTGCTGGCCTAGGCCACAGCCACAGCCATGCCAGATCCAAGCCTTGTCTGTGACATAGACCACAGCGCACAGCCAGATCCTTAACCTACTGATCGAGGCCAGGGATCAAACCTGCAACCTCTTGGATCCTAGACAGTTTCTTTACCACTGCGCCAGGACGGGAACTGCATATGTTATACTTTTGAGATCATTAACTGAGAGCTTCCTGAAAGAAGAGATGAACTTATTTATTTTTACTGCTTTCTTACAAGAAAGATGCTGCTTTCTTAGAACCAGCATGGCACCTGGCATTCTCTGAGAGTTCGTAAAATGTGGGATGAGTTCATGAATGGATGAATGAATTCAAGATTTTCTGTATGTTGAGTAACAGGCTTAGCAGCAGCAGGTGCAAAATCTAGAAACTACAAAATTCTGTCCCTCTGTGATATGCCCTTTGGGACACCAGCTTTCTGTTGCTAAGGACACCTCCTGTAACCTGACTAGTGTAGGCCACAAGAGCATATCTTTGTCTTTGTAACCAGTGGGCAGCTCCCTGGAGAACATAGGACCACCATGGGGGTTGTGTTCACTAGCTGTGCTGGTTATGTCTCTTTGTTCCATAGACTCTTAGCCCCTGGAATCTTCTTCCCATCCCCTCCTGGGTCCTTAGTGTCTGTGCTCACAGCACGCATGCTTGTTCATTAGCTCTTGGAAATGGACTCGTGTGTGTACTGCGATTTTCACGATGCTTCATAGTGAAGGCTTAGTGCATTAGAGACTTGTGCTCTAGCCCTAGGACTATACACAAAACTGTGTGGGGCCCAGGGCAAAACAATTAAAATTAAGAATTTCAAGATGGTGACAGCAGAGCAATAACCAAGCACAGAGCCCTTGGAAGTGTGAGACCTTGTGCACCCGTACTGGCCACCTGCCCATGAAACCCACCCTGCTAGTGCTGCTGCTGCCACATCTGCTGGTACTGGGTCTGCCAAGACTACTTTTATTTCCCCTTCTCTTTGCTCTCTTTTCCTCTTGCTCATCTTCTGTCTTCTTCCTTCTCCTCAAGACATGATGCAAATATGTCTTACCTGCTTCCTATCTTCATCTTTCCCTTTGCCTGCATTTTTTCACGCAGATATAAAATGGAGCCTCCTTTAAAGGGGGTCTCAAAATTTTTCCTTCATACTGCTGACTTTTCTGATCAACTGGAAATGTCTTAAGTCAAGTTTTTAGTTCCTCGCTTAAGAGACCTAACCTTATTGTGCTTACTTTAGAGGGTTGCCATATTGCTTCAATAATAATACAAATGAATAGAAATATATACGCCCCATTTTAGATTGCATGGAAGATTAGTGGCTGTTATGGACTGAACTATGCACCCCCCAAAAAAAATTCATACATCGAAGCCCTAACCCCAATGTGACTATGCTTAGATATAGGGCCTTTGGGGGGCTAATTAATCTAAAATGAAATCATAAGCATGGGGCCCTAATCTGATAGCATCTAATCCTTTATAAGAATAGGAAGAGACACCAGGCATCTTTCTCTCTCACCATGCACACTCAAGGAAAGACCCAGTGTGGACGTAGCAAGAAGGCACAAGCCAGGAAGAGAGTGCTCATCAGAAACCAAATTTTCCATGCCTCGATCCTGGACTTCTAGACTCCAGAACTGTGAGAAAAATAATTTTTTTTTGTTTATGTTGCATAGTCTATGATGTTTCATTATGGCGGCTTGATACAGAGGCATAGCCAGGACCTGAGTTAATGCTCCTTCTCCACAGAGCAGTGACCTTTGAGCTAGCCTATAAATTCCTTCCATATGGTGACCCAGACTTTTCCTTCCATTGCATCATCCATTTACTCCAACTGAGCATGCAGAAGAGGCAAAATGAAAATGAATGGATACCTGAGGGAGAGAAGAAAATCCTTAATGCTCCATCAGCTGGTATCCTTGATAAGCGCCATTTTGGTTATCTCTTGCTACTTTCCAAACCAGCACGTAATTCACTGGCTTAAAGCAACAACAACTACACGCTTGCTAAAGATTCTGCACTTGAGGCAGTGCTCAAAAAAGGAGAGCTCACTCACCTCTGCTCCATGTGGCCTCGGCTGGGGTGGCTGCAGTGAGGCTGGAGGATCCACTTCTGAGATGGCAAGTTGGAATACTGGCAGCCAGCTAAGAGCTCAGCTGTTGGCCATGTCTTGTTTCTCTTCCATGGGCCTCTTTCCCACGTGGCTGGGCTTCTCACAGCGTGACAGATAGAACTCCAGGGGGACCACCCCAAGAGCAAATGTTTTAAGACAAATCCCAACATCCAAGACTGCACTACTCACTACAGTAGCTACTAGCCACAGGTGGCTATGGAGTACTTGAAATGTGTTTAGTCTGAATTGAGATGTGCTTTAAGTACAAAACACAGTGGAGTTTGAAAACTTAGTCTGAAAAATAAAACGTAAAATAAAATTACGTTTTATAAATGTCCATCTCATTTTGGAATAATAATATTATATATATATTGGGGAAAATAAGATATACTAATAAAATTAACTTTATTTTTTTCTTGTTTTTTAGGGCTGCACCCACGGCATATGGAGGTTCTTAGGCTAGGGATCAAATCGGAACTATAGCTGCTGGCCTACACCACAGCCACAACCACAACAACACAGCATCCGAGTCATGTCTGCAACCTACGTCACAGCTCATGGCAATGCTGGATCCTTAACCCAGCGAGGCCAAGGATCAAACCTGCATCCTCATGGATGCTGGTCAGATTTGTTAACCACTGAGCCACAACCGGAACTCCCCTAAAATTAGCTTTATCTGTTTTACCTTTTTAAAATGTGGCTGCTACAAATTTGAAAATTCCATCGGTGGCTCACATTATATTTCTATTGTGCCAGTCCCAGGGCTTACCAGGCCTCTGCTTGTGTCACACTTGCCACTTACCAGGAACCAAAGCTGATCACATGACCAGGCTGGAGTCATCTTGGGAAGAGGTGACCAATGGAGGCTGGGTTCGCTGACAACCACCCAAGTAAGGATCCACCACGCATTCCAAGGTTTTCATTTTGTCAATTAAAAAAAAAAAAAGCAACATAATGCCATTTTGTAAAATGCAAAAAAGCTCTATAAGAACTGTCAGAGAAAAAACTTCCAGGTTCATTACATGATGAAATTTTGGTGATTCAGGTTATGCAAGTATTAACCACCTAGTGCATGCCAAGATCCAGGCACTGAAGCAGAGGCGTTAAGGGCTCTCATGTGACTTAGGACTTGAGAAGTTCACAGTGAAATTCTGGAATGGAAGAGTGAACAATATAAACCTCTGCCATTCTGAGACCCAGCTGCATGTTACAATATAGGTGCTGTGTTGGCTACTTACTGACCCTTAGTATCTCCGGTTATGTCATGTCTTTTTTTTTCAATTTGTCTTTCCCTCATCTGGTTTCCTGATTCATGAGATCAAAGGTAGAAGCAACACAGGAATGTCTGACAATGATAATTTATTAGATAACTTTTATGTGCATCTTTGGTTAAGAACTATAGCAGCGTATGTTTCATAGGAGTTCAAAGGAGATGGAAAAAGAAGAATGAAATATAAGAAAGAGTTCTTCGAGGTGGGTTTCAGATGAGAGTTCAGAGGATGCTAGGATTTGCACCATATTGCATAAAATCAGCAGACAAAACTTCTGAGATTGCTTCACCCTCGGGCATCTTGGGCATGGGGGTGGCAATGAAATGAGTTTCAGATTTTTGGTCTCAGTACCAAGGGCTTGGGTGAGGATGTCCACATGGGGATGGCACGTGGCTGCAGTGGTTTGCTAGGGCTGCCATAACAAAGTTCCACAGACTTGGTAGCTTAAATGACAGAAGTTCATTTTCTCGCCATTGTGAAGGCTGGAAGTCCAAGATCAGAGCTGGCAGGGTTACTTTCTTCTGAGGCCTCTCTCCTTGGCCTGCAGACGCCGGGCTTCTCCCTGTGTTCTCCCTGTGTCTTCATCTGGTCCCGCCTCCATCGAGTCTGTGTCCTCATCTCCTCCTCCTCTAAGGGCACAAGTCAGATGGGATCAGAGCCTGTCTGAACACCCTCATTTTAACTTAATCACCCCTAACTCCAAATCCAATCACATTCTGAGGTTCTAGTGGTTGGGATTTCAGCATATGTTTTTGAGGAATAGAACTCAACCTATGACAGATGATTTCTAAGATGGGTGCTCTCTCTGACAGAATGATTTCTGTGTTCAAAATTCTAGAGATTTGTATGAAAAATAGAAATAGATATAATATCCCAGATGCACTACTAAGTTGTCTATTCCTTACTCTTTGAGGCCAGCTTTCTGTGCTGAAATGAGACCAAAAGGCGTAATTACAAAATGAAAAGGAAAGCTAAGAGTTTCAGCTTTCTGCTGTTGATGTATTCATATGCACACATCCTTCAGAGGCTTTCTAAGGCTTCTCTTTCCCTTTGCTTGGGTCAGAAGCAGGGCTTTAATAGAGGAAAAACGTAATCCTGGGTCTTAAACAGAATCACCGTCTCTGCTGGTGCTGGGCTGTAGACCTAAGTGTCCCAAATCCTCCAGCCAGTGAAGTTTCTGAGTTCGAGTCACAACCACATAAAAACCATAAAAACCCTTTATTTCTCTCCTTTGGTGACTGGTGCTTCGCATACAATAAATGATTAATATTTGTTGTGTAGTCACACCCGGAATACTATTTCCTATTTTGTTCTAAAGGTGGAAATTTTTTCTTTGACTTTTTTTTTTTTTTTTTTTTTTTTTTGCTTTTTATGGCCACACCTGTGGCATATGGAAGTTCCCAGAGTAGGGGTGAAAATCAGAGCTGCAGCTGCCAGCCTCCTCCACAGCCACAGCAATGCCCAATCCTGGTGTGTCTGAGACATACATCACAGCTCACAACAGCACCGGATCCTTAACCCACTTATCGAGGCTGGGAATTGAACCCGCATCCTCATGGATCGTAGTCAGATTCATTTCCACGGAGCCACAATGAGAACTCCCTTTCTTTAACTTTGTATAGAGCTTTTGGTATCAGGTCATTTTACAAAATTGCTTTCATTGTTTTCTAAATTGAACACAGTGGAAACCTTGCAAGACAGAGTGCAATATTAAGGGTGAGTTAAGTCAATTAAGACAGAAGGAAAAGCATTCCAGAAAGAAGGAGTAGCATATGCACAAGCTGAGAGGGAGCAGGATGAATTCAGAGGGTTGAGAGTTACTCCGTGGGGTTGCAGTGACCAGGAGAGGTCATGCAATGAGAGATGTGGTCTGGGACTGTAAGCGTGGGGTCATTTGGGGATGAGCAGGATCATGGAAGCTTCCAGCTTCATCTTGGAAGGCTTTCCAAATGGTGGGATGAAGCGTTGTCATACACTGCGTGATTTTTCATGCCTACCACCCTGCGTCAGACCTTTCCAAGAAGGATTCAGCTGGAGTGGGCAGCACCTTCATGTCTCAGAAGTCGTTCAGAGCCCAGGCTTGTCCCCTTCATTCCCAGTGCCATGGCACCGAGACTTTCTCATAGATAGTTACAAAAAGAATCTGTTCTTCAACTGCCATGTCTTCCCCTGACCTCCCATTACACCTTTTCTAGAACCATCCCCAGTGCTCCCTGAGGGGTGCCTGCCATGTGCTCCACTAGCACCCAGTCTGAAGCTACAGTCCCACTTGATAACCATCATTCTTCCTTCTCTGTGGCTCCACTTTCCAGAAATCTTGCCTGTGAGGCTCCTTGAGGGTGTCCCAAGAGCGGTTCCTGCTGATGACACCCAGGGAGGTCTCCCTAGTGTCTGTGCCAGAGGACTTGACCTCAAGGAATGATAATGTCACCCTTCCGCATCCTTAGGCAAGAAGTATGACAGTCTCCTGTGACTCGCTCATGAGTCACTTTGGTACTTAAGCTTTCTTCTGCCTGGAAGGCTCCCGCCTCGCATATCTTTGTGGCTCTGTCTTCCCTCACATCCTTCAGGTCTCTTCTTGAAAAGCATCAGAAAGGGCCTCCCTGGCCACCCTAGAATAAAAGCATCCCTCGCTGTTTATCTTCCTTACCCTAACTTCATATTTTCTTTAGCCTGTGCTAACATCCCCCCCTATCAAGTCAGTGTCCTATGATGCCACTGAAGTCATAACTCACTGGCCCTCCATTCATTTGTTGCATAAAGGCTTTTGGAGCAGTTCCTACATGGCAGGGGACCATGCTAAGTTACAGAGGTAAAGACAGGAGCCAAAGAAAGCCATCTGCCCTTGTTCTTGTGAAAGATACAACTAGCGAAGAAGTGAAAAAATACTCCATCGTTCCACCAGGGAACCAGGGAGGCCTGTTGGGGGCCACCTTGACTTGAGCAGCCAAGGAAGGCTTTGCGAGCGAAGGGTCAGCAGGAGCAGGTTGCACCAGCCTGTACGGCGTCACCTTCTGGCTCTTACTCCTCTCAGGACATGGGCTCACATCCAGGCCCAGGAGCTGGGCAAGGAGCAGGTGCCGTGTCATCCCCTCCGTCAATCTCTCTTCCTCCCTTTTCTATTTTCACCTTCTGCTGGTCACAAGACAAACACTTCCACGTATGAATACGGATGGGTACACATAGATGATCCAGAGACGGGGGGACTGAGGGGGAGATGGGGAGCTCTTCTCTGGGAGTGTCGAAGCCCTGGTTGAGTCATGTGCTGTGACATTTCACAAAGTTTCCCTCCTCCGGGGACTGCCTACCTAAGCCTAATTTTGTGGCCTCTTTGATCTCAGGACACTCAAAGTCTTTTCAAGATATATAACAGCGACCTTTTCAAAATGCAAATCTGGTCATCCCACTTCCCTGCCCTGGCTTAAAGCCTTGCACTGGCCTCCCACTGCTCTGCTCTTGGGGCAAAAGCTACTTCTGGCTTGGGCAGCTCCAACCTCTCCAGCCCATCTCGGGTTACCACTCCTCTCGCTGTCCACTACTGTGGTCACACTGGGGACCTTTTTATTTTTGTTTTAGGGCCGCACCTGTGGCATATGGAGGTTCCCAGGCTAGGGTTCAAATCAGAGCTACAGCAGCAAGGCCTACACCAGAGCCACAGCAACGGAGGATCTGAGCTGCATCTGTGACCCACACCACAGCTCACGGTAACGCTGGAGCCTTAATCCACTGAGCGAGGCCCGGGATTGAACCTGCATCCTCAGGGATACTAGTCAGATTCATTTCCGCTGCGCCACAGTGGGAACTCCAACACTGGGAACCTTTTAATCCTTTGGATTCACCCTGCTTCCTCCCAGTTTTGCACATGCCATTCTTTCTTTCTAGAATACTTTTCTCTCTGTCTTAACCAAGTTACCTCATTCTTACTATTTGACTCTAATGTTATTTCTTCAAGGAAGCCTCTCATGACCCCTTGTCTCTCCTTCATAGCATGCGGCCTGGTTGTGAGTTCATATCAGTCAATCAAATCAATCTGTCTGCATCCTGATTCAGGCCATCTCCCCCACGAGAGAGTAAACTCTGCAGCATCTGGACCATGACCAGTTCTCCTGACCACCGATGCCCGGCCTTAACACAGGGCCCGCCGTGTAGGAGGTACTTGCTGATATTTGCTGAATGAGTAAACGATTGCATCAATGAATAAAAATCTCTTTCTCTGTACTCGCGTTCAGGCATAAACAAGATCAAAAGAGTTGTTAGAAGAAAAGGCGGCCCCTATCCAGGCACACAATTCACTGCATAGAAAACATCGCTCCACTGTTCCTAAGAGACAGGTCCCTTCGTCCTGCCCGATGCTTGTTTGTTGGTTTTACTAGTGAGAGTCCCGCCTTGGAGACGGTGCTGCTCATAGTGGGGGGGGATGGGAGGCTGGGAGGATGTCTGTCTAAGGAAGGTCCCTCCACGTGGGCTGACCTCTTCTGCTGTTGCACAGTTGTGTGTGTGTGTGTGTGTTCCTGTGTGCCAGAATACACAGACATAGAGATCACTTCTACCTTTATTTTCCCACTTTTTTTTCCCTACTTTTTCTTCGTTCTCAACCCAAGTTATAGCTCTCCCCCTCCCGCCCAAAGGTTGTTGGTGTAAATGGAATAAAATCGCTTGGAATCGTAAATAAGATTCAAGAGGAGTAACTGGCATAGGTTTGGGGAATGATCGCTCCTCCCTCCTCCTCTGTAATTTATTGTTTTTCTTCCGTAGGAAGCCAAATGATATTTCTCTAATTAACAGACACAGGCAACTATGGTATAAATCAAAATCACGGCCTTTTTAGTGATGCAATCACTGTATGATCAGGGGATATAAATTAAACATCACAAATGCATCTCCAGCAGGAAAACATAATGGAATAAGGGAGAGGGGGTGTCTGGCTCTGGGGACCGTAGGCGCTGGGAGGGATCTTCACTCTGGGAGCTGCTGATTTCACCCCAGCCTAACCCGAGGGGTAGGTATATCCTGCCTCATGTTGCCTGCAGGTATGAATTCGGTGTATGTCCACTGGGGAGCTCAGGGTCTGAGTGGTGGCTTCAGCCTTGGTGCTTTTTCCTTGAATGACCTTTGGGAAGTCCCATGCTTCCATGTGCTCATTTTTTTTCCTTTGCAAATTGGTTGTAAGAATGCTGTTGCTGTATAGCCCAAGGAACGCTATCTCACCACTTGTGATGGAACATGATGGAAGAAAATGTGAGAAGAAGAATGTATATATGTGTATACTGGGTCACTTGGCTGTACAGCAGGAAATGACAGAACATTGTAAATCAACTGTAATAAAAAATTAAAAAAAAAAAGAACAGCTTTGAAAAAAGGATGGTACTTCCTTCATAGCATGGTTGTGGGCATCAGTGCATCGACAATGGCTGACATATAAAGAGAAGTTTAATTCAACTGACCTCTTATCATTGTGATGATCATTATTATTATCCGCAGCCTCAAATTCTTTCCATTTTAGTACACAATCACTTAAAATGATGACATCGAGGCCGCAGACCCCACCGTCTGATTCCTGGGCTCTGCCCCAGGACTCTGCAGTTGAATAACCTTATTGATGCTTCTGATGTCAGCCGTCTGAGACTCATATTTGGAAAGCGGTGCTTGGCGGCATGCATGGAAAATTGGGGTATTGATACCTAGTTCATTCTAAATTCTACCTGCTAGGAATGAGACAGGGCCAGAAAACATCCAGGGAGCAGATTTATACTATTCGTGGATTTCCTTCGAGGAAGAGGACTCTGGCTGGGCTTTGCTCAGGCCACCATCCTGTCCCTACTCCCCTAACACAGAGCTAGATTCCTGGGTGTGGAGGAGGGCTGGGAGACGAGGCCTCATCTGGAGATAAGGGTGGGGAAGATGAGCTGCAGTGACTCCTTTCTGTCTACACAGCTTCTTTCTCCCTGCCTCTTTCTCTTTCCCACATTTGGTAATTTTTTTTAGTTCCTCCCAACCCAAAACCTTAGGGAGGGGATAGTATGTTACAGTTTAGGAAACAGTTATCTGTTCATGATCTCATGTAAAATCCCCAATCCTGTGAGACTAGCAGGGAAGAGCAATGATTATGTCCACTCAACAGATGAGAAAACTGAGGTTCAGAAATAAACGAGATTTTTTTTTTCCCTCAGGTCACCCAGTTCTTCAGGGATAAGTAAGTCTTGATTCCAGGATTTTTAATCCTGAATCTAATATTTTTCTCACTGCAACATGGAACCTTTGGTCTTTTCTTTTGCCTAGAAACAAATAATTGTAGTGTAGGTACAACCGTGTTAGACACTCATAGTTTGAGATGAAGCACATGTGTGTTGTTGTCAGTGTGTCTGTGTGCATGTTGAAGGTGTGGGTGCAGAGTCCCCTATTATAGCTCCTGTCCCCTTGTCCCTCTACCTTCTGTATTCCCCCAGTACTATCCCACTCACTCCAACCTTGAGGTCCCAGTTAAGTTTTCCATTTTCAAACGATGGAAACACTGTCATGAAACTTTCTTCCTAACATTTTTAAGTAAATTCAGTAGCCATTGTCCCTACAAGGTTTGGAGCATTTTATAGAATGCCATGACCTTTTAAAAATTGAAAGGATTATGGGAGTTCCCATCATGGCTCAGTGTAACCTGACTAGTATCCATGAGGATGTGGGTTCAATTCCTGGCCTCCCTCAGTGGGTTAAGGATCCAGCATTGCTGTGAGCTGTGGTGTAGGTTGCAGACATGACTCAGATCTTGTGTTGCTGTGGCTCTGGCCTGGGCCGGCAGCTGCAGCTCCAATTCGACCCCTAGCCTGGGAACTTCTATATGCTCCTGGTGTGGCCTTAAAAAGGCCAAAAAAAAAAGGGGGGGATTATGTATTTGAGGACATGTGGGCATTTCCTTCTCCCCTTTGCCCCTTCTCCCACTCCGTCATCTAGGCATTCTGTTCACTGCCCATGGGAAGGAAGATCCAACCATGATGCAGAGAGAAAGGAGGGGTCCTGGACTGGCTCCTGCATTTCCAGTGCCCAGGCAGTAGGGTGATGGGATCCATGAGCATAATTTGAGCATAGATCAGGGGAAATCCCAAGAAGCAAGGAATAATATGAAAGCCCTGGATTTGGGGACAGAAAGGATGGCAGCGAGAAAAGAGGGAGAGAGGTCGGTGGGCTTATGAGGCTGGCTCTGAACGGAGGGAACAAGTGGGCAGGGCAAAACCAGCATCCAGGGGCCCCTCAGCCCCTGGCTCAGCATCCTCTCAGGAAGGTCTGGTCTGTGGTTTACACTTAGAAGATGAAGGGGGACCTCTTCTGCATCTGCAGAGGGTCTAGCCCACCTCTCCGTTGAGTGCAGCATAGAGCCTCCTCTGGGGACGTGCAGCAGCTGCCCTTCCCACTGGAGAAGCCCCTTTGACCCAGCCAGCATCTTGTGTTCAGATGACCCCAAGACGGATCTCTGTCCTCATCCAACTCCCTTGTATGGCAGACCCCCCTGCCATATCATGGGACACATGGCATGCTCCGGAGGCAGAGGGTGTGTACCCTGAGCACCCAGAGGCTGTGCTGGTGGGTTCGGGGAAATTTTTTTTTTTTGAGTTTTATTTAGAACACTTAATTTTTAGGTTCACAGCAACATTGAGAAAGTGCAGAGATTTCCCATAGACCCCTGCCTCCCACCATGCACAGCTTCTCCGAATCAACACCCCTCACCAGACATTTATTACAACTGATGAACCTACATTGACACATCATTCTCAGCCAGAGTTGATAGTTTACATTATGGGTTACTCTTGGTGTTACATGTCCTGAGGGTTTAGAGACATGTATAAGGACAGGCATCTACCATTAGAGTATCATACAGAGTATTTTCACTGCCACAACCATCCTCTGTCTCTGCCTGCTCGTCCCTCCCCACCTCTAGGCCTGGTAACAACTGACTTTTTTAATAGTCTCCATCGGTTTGCCTTTTCCAGAATGTCATTTAGTTGGAATAATACAGTATGTAGCCATTTCAGATTGGCTTTTAATCCTTTGTAATATGCATTCAAGGTTCCTCCATGTCTTTTCATAGCTTTATAACTCATTTCTTTTTAACGCTGAATAATATTCCATTATCTGGAGTTACCACAGTTGATTTATTCATTCATCTACCCAAGGACATCCTAAGTTGCTTTCAAGTTTTGGCTATTATGAATCAAGCTTCTATAAATATTCCTATGCAGGTTTATATGTGGACCTAAGTTTTCGTGTCCTTTGGGCAAAAGCCAAGGAGCGTTATTGCTGGATCATACCATCAGAGTATGTTTAGTTTTCTAAGAAACTGCCAGACTGTCTCCCAAAGAGGCTGTACCATTTCCTGTTCCCACCAGCAGTGAATGCAGTGAATGAATAATGAATATTTCTATTGATCCGCATCTAAGCCTGCATTTGATGTTGTCAGTGTTTTGGACTTTGGTCATTCCTTTAGGGATATAACGGTGTATTGTTGTAGTGATGCTATTTTAAAGAAAGCCCTCAGCATCAGGACTTGAGTGGAACCAATTGGGCCATCTCAAATGTCTCTGCATTCTTTAGAGCCAAGGCAGTGGAGATGTACACACACACACACACACACACACACACGTAATAAGGCCCCATGGAATTTTGTGCAACATCAGATAGAATTTTATATTACATTTGAATATAAACATGAATACAAGTTCTCCTAGTTTAAAACAATTATGGGAGGAAAAATCTGATGTGAAAATACCTATCGATTCTCATTTGTGTGTGCCTCTTTGTATTGGTTGATCCGTTGGCTACGAATCTGTAAAGGAGAGCCACTTTGTGATTGCAGCGACAAGATCCATGATCTAGCTTGTGTAGCATGAGTTTCTGGGTACTCGTGCGTGAAGAATCTGTGCTTTCCCTCCGGAATAACAGCCAGTTTGTTTCTACACATTCCTGATGCCTGACACGGGGGCTTTGGAGCGGGTATGGGCCCAGCAGTGCAGTGTCTTTTCCACAAAAGCTACTTTCCTTTTAAAGTCAGAGGAAATATACTGTATCTTAATTACCTTGTTTTTCTTAAATGTGAGTCACAATCCATGAGGCCAGCCTATCATTTTACTGCTCCCATGTGATTCAGCCGAAGTTCAAGGCTATTAAAATCTTGAAGAGTCTTGAGATAACATGGCTGCCAAACTTCTGCTTTAACAACCATGTCTTTTGTCCTCGCTGCTGTTGTGAATTCTAAATTCTATCCTTTGTCAGCAATCTTCCTGTTAAGGCCCTATTGATGTAGAGATGGATGAACTCATTTTTCTTTTCAAGGTATGGAAGTGGACGTGGGCCTGGCACTTAACTAGATGGTGGGAGGAAGGAAGTTGGCTTCCAGCCCCCCTTTGCCCACTAAGTCTAATTAACATGGAGTCTACCCTCTTTGATGAGTTCATAAGTGTTTCACAGACAGACGGGATGTAGCAACTTTGCAAGACACTGTTTAAAGATCTTCGACATCTGAGAAAGCCACAAAATCCAATAATCCTACTTTCAGAACTCCAGGGTGTCCACCGAGATCAATCTCATATCTAAACATCACATAAAGAGAGTGCATAGCATTATAGACTGCCTTCTATTAAACACCACCTAAGAAACAGCATTAGACAGTTTTGAAAAAAAAAAAAATGGAGCTTATACCACAGGGAATGGAAAAGGTTGTCAAATTCTGGAAAAGTTTCCCCTTGATTAAAGCTGTACTTTCAGAATTGTTGCATCATTAACAAAAGTCAGCTTAGCTCCAATTTATGGTTGGGACCGTTTCTTGATGAATTAGATGTTGGGAATAAACTAGTGGAGCTTTTCTGTTCCTCGTTGTGCACAGGCAAAGCTGCTCTTAATTCTTCCCTGGGTACTTGCTCAAGGTCCTTCTGAGTGATCGATGAGTGTTGAAGTTATATTTTTTGGTGGGGTGGGGGGGTGCACCTAGACCTATGCCCCCTCTGGCACGTGCCCCTCCATGCCAGGTGTATCTGGTATTTGTTAGCAAACTGGACCCAAGCACAAAAAAAGAGAATGTTTGATTCAGAGGCATGGAGAGCTTCCTTTAGCTGAGGCTGAAAGGGGTTCCTTTAGCTTCTTGTTTCTTGACAAGTAATAGCATTGAGAGATGCTTTCCATTTGTCTTTGAGTAAGAAATAGATTTCCTTGGCTTGACATCTTTTATTTAATTTTCTCGGTATTTTTTTTATCATCATTGATATTTCTAAACCTGTGCTTCATGGAACACTAAATCTGTGTGTATGGGAAGGAAGTATCCTTGTGCTTAGTTAAGCTAGAAAAATTCTGGTGGAACAAATTCTAAGTTTTCTTTACTGTAGGACTTTTCAGAGCCTTTAATATGCCAAGGTGCCCTGTGGATTTTCAAAGGATTGGAAAGAGAAGCTAATATTGAATTTCTTAAACATATTTGATCATGAAATTCTTAATGAAGGAAATTCTCTCTTAACAACTTTTTGGGAATATGCTTTGGAAAATGCTTGCGACTCTGGGCACACATTACATTTCATTAGCACCTTATAGTGGAGGTTAACAAGGAGAACTCCAAAAGAAAGAGACAGTTAGGTGTTAGGTTTTCCCTTAAAATCCACTGCCATATCTCCTTTGAGCTCTCCAAAGCCTGGTGTCTCAAAACTGCCACAAATGCCTAAGCCTCTAATTCAAAGACAGTTATGGGTCATTTGGCTGGATCTGTGCTGTCATAGATTCAAACTCCAGCTTGGAATTTAATTATAGGTCTTTGAGCAGCTCCCATTTCCTCATATTTGTCTATTCTTATACACTTGAGAAGCTCTGAGACAAGAAGTCTTGTCTACTTTGTGCTAAACCTCTAGATGAAAAGCGAAAAATTCCTTCGGAGCCTCAGCTATTTTTACACTGCCACCCCCACCCCCCTTTTTAATGGTCTTAAAATTTATTCTCCTATTTCTCTGAATATCTTCAGATAGCCCCTTTCAGCCGATGAAAATCCAGTACAGATCCTAACATTGGTTCCCATTTTAGTCTACGGTATGTTTGCTAGTATAATATTATTTGACCAACTCCTGGAAGCCATCTCTCTCTCTCTCTCTCTCTCTCTCTGTCTCCCCCACCCCGTCTCCCCTTCTATCTCTCTCTGTCTCTGTCCCTCTCTCCCATAAGAGTTTTACTTTTGAGTTCTTGGTTTGTAAGATATGGGCCAGTTCCCTTGGATCATGCACAAATGCAAGATTTTGGACAAAACCAGATTACAAGAGAGCTGAAATCAGAAGCCCTAACACGAGAACCCTAATATGTCTTCGCACGATGCTCTGTGACCTCTCTTTATTTTGTACTAGTTCCAACTTAAGTAAATTCCATGGCATTTAGTTGGTGAGACACTAACTCTTTTATGGAAACATGAATTAGTGTGTTATTTATGTATTTTAAACTTAGTTAGACACTCCCTTAAGGCTCACAGCCAAGTCAATAAAGTTATGTTTGAAGATGGAGTTTGAAATTCTATTTTCATTCATTTTAATGGTTTACAAGTAAATTGCATTTTCTACTTCATTCTGTGACATAAGTCAATAGGTAGCCAATGTAAATGTAGTTCATTTATATCTGAATTGATGTTCTGTCCGCCATTACCTTATGTTTCTAATGCATTCTGATACATTAGTAAATAGGCTTGTCTGATTAATCATTAGCACATGAAAAGAATTAGCTGCTGCCTGCCAAATGGAATTATTGACACTGATAAGAGGACCCATGATGGTTTCACCTGGAAATGGGGTGTGCAAGTAATTCAGGAAAAAAAAAAAAAGCCTCAATACATATGGCAAGTTCTAAAAGTATTTCATTGATTCTTCATATGATAGACATTCTATACATTTTTTTAATGGCAGCATCCGTGGCATATGGAAGTTCCCAGGCCAGGGACTGAATCCGAGCCCCAGCTGTGATCTAGACCACAGCTGCGGCAACGCAGGATCCTTTAACCCACTGGGCAGGGCCAGGGATTGAACCCATGCCTCTGAAGAGACCTGAGCCATTGTGTAGTCAGATTCTTAACCCACTGTGCCACAGCGGGAACTCCAACATTCTATACTTTTATTAAAATGATAAAAACCATTTTCTAACACTCAAACTTGATGGAAAAAAATCTTAATTTACTTCATAAATTTCCTTGCCTAAAACTGAAATACATTTTTAGTTCATGAAAGAAACTCCTTAATCATGACCAGTGGAGACTAACAGAGGTTTTAGAACCTTCCAGAAGCAAACAGAACACAAAGCAAGCCCTTAGAAGCTGTGATTCACAGCCTAAAGTTTAGTCCTATTTTATCCTGAATACCCATGTTCCAGTTAGCCTATCTTATCCCAGTTCTGGCCAGAGAAGTTTATGGAGGCCAGAGAAATGTACACACATGTGCGCCCCAAAACCCTCCACCCCAACAGTTGTGGGTTTATCTGCTCTTTGGAGAAACCTCATGCTGCACGTAGTCTCCATTTGTGGAGCCAATTGTGGTACCTCGACAAAGGGAGGCAGCCTAGCAGTCTGTGTCATGTGCTGCAACTCCAGCATGTCCCTGGGATCAGGCACCATGACATACCTAAAAGGGTCACAGCCCCATCATTCTGAAAATGCTCATGTAATTCTGCTTTGTTATTGTCTGACCCATTAGATTTAAAAGCTCTTCTGTGTGATTGCCAAGTACATTAATGTGAACAAATAATAAAAGTCGAACTGCCCGAGCTGCCAAAACTTGGGCAACATCCTCAGGCAGCACTGCAGTGTGGTGGCAGGTTGCAGAGTCACTATTGCAGGCCTTTGTTTTATCTTGGGCTTTAAAGCAGCACATAGGACAGGGAGGCAACAGAAGTACCATTGTGGTCACCTTTGCTCCAGGATGACCTGAAGCCAAGGCACGAGGGGCTTTAGAAAAGTGGCTGATGAAGGAGTGTATTCCCTTGGGAGATGCCTTGTTGAGCAAAGCATGAGTCAGGAGCCTAACTTCTAGCATGACTTGAGTGATTCATGCTCTCTTCTCTTTCCTCAGTTTCCTCAGTTGTCCAGGGGTGAAAATAATTGCTGTTCTTCCTGCCTCCCAGGGTGTTTGAATTTCAAACAAAATGATGATCACGAAGACATTAACAGAAGGGCTTATGAAATGCAAGATGGCAGAGGTCCTGTCTTCTCTCCTTAACATTAAAAGCTCCTTGGAGACCTGTGCAGTGGGTTCCTGGGCAGCATGGACTGAACAAATATTTGTTTAACTCAAATAAAAAGCTGCATATTTCCTTTTTTCTTTTCAAGTTTGAGGCAGACCCTTCTCTCACTTGAAGGAGATTTTCAGAGCTTTTCAGTTCAGTCAGTAGACTACATCCTGGATAGTACATAGATTCCTTTTGAGGTTTGTGTTATGTCAGAAGTAGGATAACCAGCGGAACTGTATGGATCCACAGTCCCGTATACCTTCTTTGATCTTGGCTCTAAGAGGAGGCTTTCTCTATTGTCCTGATAGGAAAAGTTTTCCAGGGCTTGGCAGATGGCATAGACTCCAGTGCAAGGACAGGAAGATGTATGCCTCAGTGGGGATTGATCTGTTGTGTATCTGAGAGAAAGAACGGCTATGACATGGGCTGCCTGTGTTCTCCTCTTGGGCTTCTCACTTATGAGTTGCATGACTTTGGGCCAAGTTACTGTTAATGCATCTATGCCTCAGTTTCCTCATTTGTGAAATGAGGATAATAATACCACCTAACTCATGGGATTGTTGAGAAGAGCAAAGGTGTCAAGCACATAGAGCATGGAGTTTAGTGCCTGGCCTGTGGCCAAAAAACCTTATTATCAAGTTTCTTGCTGAAGGTGATGATGAGGGTGATGGAGACGGTGCAGAATGAGTGGGAGGTGGGCTTGGCTGCCTGTCAGACAGGATGCAGAAAGGTTTGAACCCCTGTCTTAGATTCCTGGGTGTTAACAAAGGGATTGGGTCCTCAGAGTGACTCATACCTGGGATGCTTACAGATCTTTTTCCCCAAACTATGTTTGCCTCTTTCATTTTTGTTTTGTTTTGTTTTGGTTTGGGTAGGACTCCTCTGTCTGGTTCACAGCCTTATCACCCATGCCAAGAAGAGTGCCTGGAGCCTGGTCGGCACTCAGTAAATATTTGTTAAATGTATGAATGACTCTTCTACTCCTGAAAGTGAATCCTTTGCTTTTTGTATTTAGTTTGAGACACATTTGCCAGGTTCATTGCAACGAAGTGAGTTCCTTTTCCTCACACCTAAAATAAGAGTAATAGTGGACCGTTTTTCTCTTCATAAAATGGACAGGGTTTGTTTGAATGTGTCAACACCCAGAGCTATAAATACCAGTCTCCGTCTCCTCCGCCCTACACATTTGGGGACCTACTGGAGTCACCCTTCGATGGAGCTGTCCCTGAGAAAGCACTCAGTTGAGCACAAGGACCTGCTTATGCTCTCCTTGCCAAGCTGGATCCTCATGTAACATCGCTTCGTTTCCTACAACAGCACCCAGCACGGTGGCAGCAAGCCATTCTCTGGGCAAGGGCAAGGAAGCCAGGAAGTGTGATATTTTATTAATTATTACAAAAATAAACTGTGGGGCTGAGACTCGCTACCACAAAGTGCAAGTGTGAAAATCCCACTTCCCTGGTGAAGAAAAAACTCCTCGTTAACTACAAAGATCTTCCCTCAGCAACACGTAAAGCAGGGGGAAAGAATAGAGTGTAGACATTATCAGCATTTTAAACAAATGACAAGCTTACCTCTGAAAGGTGAGGCTGTAAATCATATTTCCTTCATGGGGGTAGTATATTCTGCAATCCTGTGCTTTTTCCTTTCAAATATTATTTTTCCCCCAAAGAATCTAGGAAACAGGTTCTGCATTGATTCATGTCTTGCAATATGTTAGCTATTAATAATATTCTCATTTCATAATTTTTCCCTCTTTTGAATGCATTCCAGATGTTCACCTTGCAAATGCGAATTTTAAATGCTCACTGTTTCAATCATCTTGTGTCCCAGGAACTTTAAACCAGTCAGTAGCCTTCTTTTCAAAACCCTAAAGAGACCATGAAAAGGAGGGGGAGAGAGACAGTGATAAAACACAGCAGGATGGAAATGAAAATAGATGCCTAGTTTTGACTCCTTGGCATGGTGTGACTGTATGTCTTCATATATCTTTAAGAAATTAATGCTATGCTTTTGTTTTCAATAAATAATATTTTTAAAATTGGTGGGCAAAATAGACTAGCAGAGTAATCTGAGGATAAATAAAACTTGGGTTCGATTTGTGACTCAGAGTGCTATTTTGAGAAAAAAATGGCAACCAATGAAAGTCTCAAGTCAGCCTGCCCTCAAGATGGGAGGACATAGTGGACTTTAATACAAGGTGGCATGAAAATAGTGGTCAAAAGAGGAGGTGATCAGAACAAAATATACTTCTTAAACAATAGGGCGTACAGCCTGTGGCATTCCTGTGAAGTCAAAACCCGGATGGGATTTTTGATCAAGAGGTGATCTTAGGCTCTTGTGATTTGAGTCATGAGAGTAACTTTCTCTGAGCAAAGTCTATGGTTTAGAGTATGGTTTGTGCATTTCTAGTCTGTTTGTGGGGAGTGACTTGGATGCTTAAGATGAGTAATGAAGGACTATTTTTGAGTGTCCTACATTCATTCATTATATTAAACAAGGGTCAGATTTTGCTACTATAACAAAGAGATCCAATACAAGAGGCATAAAAAACCAAAGGAGTTTATTTCTCCCTCCTGTTCCAGGCTCCATGGGAGCAGCCTGGCTCAGCAGGGCTGTCCCGCTCCCCATATTCATTCATGGACCTGGGTTCCCGGCACATACTGTCTTACACCCCGCAGACACTGTCTTCATCTCCTGGCTGAAGCTGGGTTGCTACCATATTCAGGTAGCAACAGTAGGAGGAAGAAAGTATAGAGGAAGCAAATCTAATATCTCAGGAACCAGACACATGACTTCCTGTCATTCCACAGGTGAGAAATTCCTCACCTGACCCACCAGCCCTAAGGGGGTCTGGAAAATGTGGTCTTGATGAGCAGATAGGAGCCTTATTGCAATTCGAATCCTATGAAGGGAGAAGAAGACAGATTGGGTGAACTTTCAGCATTGTCCATCACCACCAGCTCCCCGCCTCTGCCACACACCAAACTTCTGGCCTGGGTACCATAGCCATCCTCCATCCCAGTGCACAGGGTTCTAGAAAACTTCCAGGCCCTAGGCCTCGATTTGGTAGCTCTTCCCCCCCTTACTTGTCCCACTCTCCGCAGGAATATAATCTATAGGTTTTCTCCATCAGCTTTCTTTATGGTTCCCAAGCCTGCAGGGCAAAAACCAACCAATAAGTACCGTACCAGCCCTATAGTATCCATTTACCCTTTCCCTTCCAATTTAACCCAGAGTTTCTCTTTTTGGAGCCCTTTCTTTTCCACAAAACCAGGAGATTGCCTTGCGGTAAGCAAATTAAATGAACCTAGGCAAAATAATGGCTGGCTAATTAGGAGTCCTTGGTCTTATTTTTCCTACGCTACTTTTATAGGTGACATTTATTCTTTGGTTTTTGTGGTTGAATTTGAGGACCTAATATGAACTGAAAACATGTATTGCTCATCTTCATCATGTCAGCTTCTAATATCAAGATGAGTGTGCTCTCTTGGGGGAGCCAGTGTCATGTAAAGAACTTGGACTTGGCAGTGAGGCTGCTGTGGGTCTGAGATTTCTTGGCTGGGTGGCTATGGCTACACTCCTTCTTCAGTTTATTTCAGCCTCAGTTTACCCATGCTTACTTTGAGGATAATAGAATTTCTCTCATGTGGTTCTTGTGGGTATTGAAGGGTATCTCAGGCATATCATAGAAGTAGCTCAGAGTATGATAAAGGCAGTGGGGTCAGTGACCCAAGTTCCTGAGTCTCCTTTGCAATAACAAGTTGACTTGTTATTCTCATTTAGATGAGCCATTTAACGGCTCCAAAACTCAGTCCCCTCACCTATGTATCTGGAATTATACTTTCCTTACTTAGGAGATGGTGCTGATGAAAGGAACAAGTAAGACAATGGATGTGAAGGCACTTAGGGGGAAAAAACAACAGACCATAAAAAGTGCTGACCGAATATGAATCATTCCTTCTTATCAGTGTCCCCACATTGAGATGCTGGCTACTGTGGTTTCAGGCTGAAGGATGGTATTCTTCCAAATATACAGCTGGATCTGGTGAGTCTTACAGAATTCACAGAATGTGAAAGATCCTCCAGACCACTGTCATTACATCAGTTTAATCCCAAGTCCCATCTCCTGCAGAAATAGGTAAAAATAATTTGTGCTACAGTTGGGGTCATACTGGTCTAATCTTTCCAGCATTCTGATCTTTCTCAGCGGAAACACTCTCCATTAACTGGACATGCTGGAGAGAGTTGAGGGAAATGAACTGAATGTTGACAGTAGCTCAACACAGTTAAAAAATACTGCAAACTTGTCCTCTAGTATCCTGTTGTGACATGATCTTATAGTCAATTGAGAGTATTAAGGCCGGGAATTTGGCTGTTTCTCACTATAATGTGGTTTTTGCTGTTACTGTAACTGGTTTTATATCCTAAAGTTGGCCTTGGCAACTGAACAGGGACAAATCAGTTTATATATATATATATATATTTTTAAATGGGTGATATTTGTTTATTTTTGCTTTGGGATTATGAAAGTGTTAATTACGGAAAATTTGGAAAATGTAAAAAGTTGCAAATAAGAGATTTTTTTAAATCCCTGTAACTCTTAATGAATTAGCTTATTTCTTTCAAAATCTGAGGATTTCCTAATTAAGGATGTGAGATGAAATGGCAGAAGTAGGGAGGAAGAGCATGGAGGGTTTGAGGTTAGAGAGATATTTTTGGATTCTCAGTTTGTGGGGACGGGGTTGGGGTGGATATTTGTTTGGTTGCTGTGGCCAAAGTAAAGGAAATAGAAGGATAGATGCAAACTGTCGTGTGTGTGTGTGTGTGTGTGTGGTATGTCCTTCATTTTCAAGCCATCCGTAAGTCTCTGGTCAGCCCTGCCCTTGCACTGTGCCACAGGCTCTGCGCTGAGGCAGAATTCTAGGTCTAACCCACTGTATTCAGTTGTGAGCATGAATGAATACACAGACTCATTCTGCACATCTCCTTCCAGTAGATTTTCCATCTTCCTACTATTACGTCCATTCTCATTCTACTTCTTCCCTCAGTGTATCCTTCTGACTTGAGCGGTCATGTTGGCAAGACTAGTGGGCTATGTCATCTAGCGTGGTCTAGGGGCCCCAAATCTTAGTGGTTTAACACAACAAAGGCTTAGGTTTTTGTTTTTCTGTTTTTTGTTTTTATCATCACGAGTCCACCACAGGTTGGCAGGAGGACTCTGCTCATTATAGTGACTTAGGAACTTTGGTTGACAGAGGTTCCATGTGCTTCCATGATAGTCAACTTCTTTATCTTCTGCCAGGGCTGGCAAGTAATCTTTACTTTACATTTTATTACCCAGAGGAAGGTCTCTGGTCACATCTAGTTTCATGGGCCCAAGAGAAGAGAACCAGGATGTTTACAAAGCATTCTAATAACATTCTAATGGCATTCTCATTGGGCAGTGGGCACTGCATGCCCTCCAGGGAATTTCTGCACACTCAGCCAGCCTGCCTTCAAGTATGGACACTAGGTGTACCTCAAATGAGTTCTGCTTCCATGAGTCCTAAATCCTTGTCAGTGTGATTGTCACACTGGAAGCTACTAGAAAACAGGGCCTGTCTGCTCATTTTTCTTTATTAAGCCTTCAACTCAGATCTGCCGAAGGCAATAAGCAGTGTCCTGACCAGAATCTATTACTTTTTTGATAGAATTACCTTAGAATAATATTGACCATGGATGTTTGTTTTTCTTTTTTTTTTTTTTTTTCAGTTAAGGCAACTTGCTTTTATTTCACAGCTTCACATTTAGGGGATTATATTCTTTCCAACGCATACATATTAAGCACTTTCTGTGTGGCAGGCACTGTGTCTGCAGAGGTGATGCAGTGATGAGAGGGAAGAGAAAGGATGAAGTCTATGTCCTTACAGACCTCTTAATGTATTAGAAGAGGCACAATGGAAGGCACATCATTATAAGGAAATAATGACAACATTAATGTAAAATTCCAACAGCAGTAAAATGCTACAGAGGGGACTTTGGCTTGGTTTTAATGGGGAGCAGATTAATTAGGTCCAGTGGGGTGCGTAGGAGGGGTATTGTAGGCAGAAGGCACAGCATGACAAAGGCTCAGTAGCAGGAAGAAAAGAGGGCATTCTGGAGTCTGGAAGAAGACCTAGTTGTGTGATCAGAAAGCAGTGTAGTTGGCATATGGGATCTGGTAGGTCTGGTTAAGGATGATCATCTTCATCTGAAGAGCAATAAACCTAGATCTGCATTTCGAACCCAGTACTCTGGAAGCAGTGTATAAAATAGAAAAACCGCAAGGATGCTTGCTGGGGGCAATAAAAGGCCAATCGCATTGTAGTAAAACGTGACCTTAGACTAGGATGTGACAGTGGAGCAGAAAAGTGGTCAGAAGAAGTGGGGTTGGGCGAGATACTCAACAGACGTCTCACAAACATTGCTCTACATGCAACAAGAAGGCTAAGAACATAATGTAGAGAATGTCTCTGTACCAACCACTGTGTCGAGGGAAAAAGGCTGCCATGTTGAATGGACAGACGGATGGTTTTCACACTGATGACCATTTCAGGGGTAGAAACAGGTGAGGTAGCAGTGGGTATGAAAATATCAAGCATCCAGCTATTAGGGAAGGTCCTTTGTCCTTGTGTCCAAACTCTCCTGGACGGATCAATAAGAGAACTGAGTGAATACTGCACTTTGCTCCCCTAAATAGTTCTCTGGTGATAGAGAATTTATTTCACTGTTTATGTAGCTCCCATAAAGTACTTTCTGAGTCAAGACCCAGGAGCCTCCTGACCATCATACAGTGCTTGCTCCATGACCCCGCCACTGTTGTCATTTGACTGTTTTACCTGGATTAGTGGAGAAGTTATGATTGCTCTTTATTGTATAGAACTAAGTCCTAAAATTGAACTCTGGGAGTAGACATCTGGCCCATACTCTTAAAGCAGACCATATGCTTAAAAATAAAAATAAAATTACTGCATGATTTATGAGATAAGGTCACAGGATATAGGCAGTGAGTGACCGGATGTTAACTCTTCACTAATCCCCTCCCTAAAAGCAAAAAAAAAAAAAATTGCTTCTAAGCGAATCTAGCCCTGTGTATATTTTCTTTACTTCCATAGTTCATTATGCACACTGCAGTAATTTGTTGGTAGTACAAGGCAAATCCATGATAAAACCTGAGAACTTCTCCAAAGTAAATATTTGGTGCTACAAAATAGGGGCTTTTTGCACATTAATCCAATAATAAAATATAGTCTGCAAGAGGAACAAGGAGCGTTTGCTAAATTTCCTAAATTGCTGTAGGTCACAGAAGCTTCTAATTGATGTGAAAAATATTTTCCTTATGGAGAAGTAATATTCCCAGTCTGGAGGTCCAGCTCCTTAATGCCGAGGAGGCCCCCGGATGCCATGCGCCAGGGCGGTGAGGGGAAGAAATGGGGAATCAGCCTGCTCCAATCCACGTGCTGCTTTCAAAGGCAATGTAGGAGGCAGAGCTAAGAGAACCTATGTGAACAGGCTTGGAGAAGATAAAACTGTCCGGCGTGTGAGTCTGGAGCAAGCAAGAGACCTTTCAGCTTCCTTGAGAGCTTACTCTTCCATCCGTGCCTGCCTACCTTATAGCATTTCTAGAACTTGACTTTGCCCTGAGACAGCTCAGCGGGCAGGATATTCAAAAGCAAGAGATGAATGGATGTATGAGCTCTGTCAAAGAGGGAAGAGATGCATATACACTAATCATTGCAAGAGGGTGAAAAATCTCCTCTTGGAGAGTGTTGGGATGGGGACGTGCACATGCAAAATGTGCTTGCTTGGGAGTTCCCATTGTGGCGCAATGGTGGCGAATCCCGCTAGTATCCATGAGGATGCAAGGTCAATTCCTGGGCTTGCTCAATGGGTCAGGGATCTGTCGTTGCCATGAGCTGTGGTGTAGGTTGCAGAGGCAGCTCCTGCATTGCTGTGGCTGTGGTATAGGCTGGCAGCTACAGCTCCGATTCAACACCTAACCTGGGAACTTCCATATGTTGCAGTTGCCCCCCTAAAAAAAAACAAAAGAAAAACCAAAACAAAATATGCTTGCTCTGTCATGGTGATTCAGACGAAATAATGGACTCAGAGGAGGGTGGGGGAATTCAGGGAGAGTTCAGAAAGGGCACCCCTTTGCGCTGGCAAGCAGGAATAGGAATTTGCTAAGAGAAAATTTTTATTTATAAAACAGCGAACTTGATAAATAAGCTACAACTCTGTCATAGCTGATGCACAGAAGATAGGATTAAAAATAGTAGATCATTTTGTAAACACAGTGTGCAAGGCACCATGCCAAGTGCTTCCTACACACGGTTTCAATTAGATAGTGTTAGTCCCTGGTCTTGATGAAAAAAACAGGTTTAGAGAGGCTAAACAATTCTCTTCATCAACACAGCGTGGTAGAAAACTTGAACGCAGACTCCCTATATGTAGAATTTTATGCTTTAACTCAAATACTATACTGCCACGCAAGCTCATCGCCAAAACATCATGAGGTTGGGAATAAAGGACGTTTCGTGGGTTTCTGAACTGGAAAAGTTTTTGAAATTTAGGTATTATAAAAAATAAAATCAACACTGGAAAATTAGAAGGCTGCTGTGTTGATGTAACAGACCTGTGATTCTATGACGGATTCCATTACCACTGGATTCACAGTAGCAGTTTGAAAACTAGGGATCAAGAAAGGGTAGTTCCAGGAGGCTCATTAAGAATGAGTTGAAGGTGGAGTTCCCGTCGTGGCTCAGTGGTAAACGAATCCGACTAGGAACCATGAGGTTGTGGGTTCGATCCCTGGCCTTGCTCAGTGGGTTAAGGATCCGGCGTTGCCATGAGCTGTGGTGTGGGTCGCAGACGCGGCTCGGATCCCGCGTTGCTGTGGCTGTGGTGTAGGCCAGCAGCTATGGCTCCGATTCGACCCCTAGCCTGGGAATCTCCCCATGCCACAGGAGCGGCCCAAGAAATGGCAAAAAGACAAAAAAAAAAAAAAAAAGATGGGTTGAAGATGACCTAAATATTTAGGTCAGATCTCACTCTTGTTAATGGCGTATATTTTCTTCTATCTTGTGACTTTCTGCTTAGTTCTCTATAGCACCACCTCGGTGGACCCCTCGGTGGGGGAAAGTCCATTACTGGGCTTGACTAGCATCAGGTCAACACAAGTGAAATAGACCCTGGCTTTCTCAATAGCTCTAGGAGACTCACAGAGGCCAGATTTGAAATGTAGGAACATAAAACTCCGCCCATTTAGCTCTGATGAGAACTCTGGGTCACCCTTCTTTCTCACGCCAAGGCTCTCTTTTACGGAGAGGTTTTTAGTGACGTCTCCCACCGACATTGCCAGAGCCCCTTTGTATCAGGAGAAAATTATCCACAGGAAAAATCGAGGTTTGACAATAGAAGGCCAGATGCCACACTTTGTAAATAAATTTTTTAAAAAAGCATGCAGTGCAGCCAGCTGTCCCGTATAAACCCAGGTTTTTATACCACACTGTTGTGTTCTGTGTATCCCCATTTAGGTTCAACATCTGTTCATCCCTGTCCATTCCTCTCATATATTAGTTAGAATGATGTTCACAGGAGCTTGTTTATGAGGCCGAGGAACTGACCCAACAGCCGTGCTTTGGTGGTTCTCTCGCATACTTTGATAAAGACCCTGAAAATGCCTTTTAGGAATGAAGCCTAAGTTGATTTCCTCCGCAGGGCAAGGCCAACCCCAGATTTGTTTGTCACCCTTCGGAAGTGGAGAAGTGCTACTTTAATTGCTTTTATTCCTCATTTCCCAAAGCAGCCTGTTAGCTCCTGGTCTCTCTCCCTTTGTCGAGTTAATTACTTTTTTTTAATGATAAAACATAGCTTTATCATTTTTTAAAGTGTTGTTGGATTATAGTTGACTTAACAGCCTTGTGTTCGTTTCAGGTGTACAGCAAAGTGAATCAGTCATGCAGACATATGTAGTATATAACCAGTATATATAGGTTATTATGTATTATTGAGTAGATTTCCCTGTACCATACAGTAGGTCCTTGTCCCTTATCTGTTTTATATATAATAATGTGTGTATGCTAATCCCAGCCTCCTAATTTCTCCCTCCCCCCACATTTCCTCTTTTACTCAGTCCGGTCTCTTCCTAACTCTCCAGCTAGAAGCGATCTTTTCATTCCCCGCATTTCCACTGAATTTGTACTTGCGATGCCTACTGATTTCTTATTTTTTTCTTGAATTGTATTATTTTTTTGTAAGTCATTACTTATAGGTGAGTTCCAAAAAGTAACAAAGTGTGAATTCTATGTTTCCTTTAAACCTAGCACAGATTTCTATGAAGAATAAGTGTTTAAACCTAGGCTTTGAATAAATTAAAATAGGGGTGAGGCCTGGTAAATAACAGATTTTTCAAAAAATAAAAATTTAAAGAGCTTGTCAACTGTCAGTTTATGGATAGATGTAGTCTGGAGATAAATTTCTAAGCCCAGGTTGAAATTTTTTTTCTTCCTTTTATCTTTTTGCTTTTTTAGGGCTGCACCTGAAGCATATGGAGGTTCCCAGGCCAGGGGTTGAATTGGAGTTATAGCCACTGGCCTACACCACAGCCACAGCAACGTGGGATCCGAGCCACGTCTGCAGCCACAGCTAAGGTAAGGCCATATCCTTAACCTACTGCGTGACGCCAGGGATCGAACACCCATCCTCATAGATCCTAGTCAGGTTCATTAACCAATGAGCCACAAAGGGAACTCCCTTTTTCTTTTTTTTCCCCAAAAATTTTTTTTCCGTTTTTTTTTTTCTAGGGCCACACCCGTGGCATGGGGAGATTCCCAGGCTAGGGGTCGAATCGGAGCTGTTGCTGCCGGCCTACACCAGCCACAGCAATGCCAGGTCCCAGCCATATTTTCAGTCTACACACAGCTCACAGCAACGCCAGATCCTTAACCCACTGAGCGAGGCCAGGGATCAAACCCTCAACCTCATGGTTCATAGTCGGGTTCGTTAACCACTAAGCCACGACAGGAACTTCCGGAAATTTTTTTGAAAACTAAGAAGATTACACGTAAATCTCTACATTTCTGGCTTCAACTGGTAAGTCCAAAGACTTCCCTATTTAGACAGAATATGTGCGTGGTTTGCACTTTGACAGTCCTTACCTGGCACGCTTTCCCCATACCTGCCCAATCTCTAGAAATTTGAGTTTGTAATACATGTAATACTTTACAGGTTTTTATGATATATGATTATTATTGTAACCAACTTCCCATGAGACTAGCCTGTGTCACACCAACCCACCCACTGAGAACAATCAGAAAGGCTGGATAAATGTTTCAGAAATCCATTTGAAGGCACTGGAGAGCTCATGAGGCAACCAGGATTTAAATAACAGTGATCCTGGAGACAATGGCCTGGAAAATGCATTGAGTTAAACTTCAGAGTCTTCGGCACTTTTCTATTTGAGGCTTTTGCTGATTCATAAGCAACAAGAGGTCAGAGAATATAAACTACGTAGAAAATATCAGCTATGAGAAGAATGTGAGCAACGTTTTTTGCTTAGGGAGTTAAAAATTGGAATTCAGAATTTGCAAGGTAGCTCACAAGAGGGCAAAGTCCTAGTGAAGCAAGTGTAGAGAAATCAATTCAGAATTCCACATGCCTTCTTCAATCGAGGGATCTGACCATTTGTCATCAGCAGCCCAGGGGCTAAGATGCTGGGCAGAGCTTTTGACCGTCTCCTGGTGCCCGGGAGATAAAATTAAGAGTTTGGAGGCCTCCAGGCAGAGAAGGACTTTAGGCAAACATCGCCAACTTTCAATGGGTAGCATT
This sequence comes from Sus scrofa, assembly GCF_054392235.1. Taxonomy (NCBI): domain Eukaryota; kingdom Metazoa; phylum Chordata; class Mammalia; order Artiodactyla; family Suidae; genus Sus; species Sus scrofa. The sequence goes on from NC_139388.1 coordinate 34,735,816, forward strand.
GCATGGCCATACCCTGGGGTACAGGCAATTTGGAATGTCTCAGTCTGAAATATGCTTCAGTCTAGATTGGACTAAGGTGTTCTATCCTGCTCTACCTGGTAAAGTGAAGTAGAACCTCTTCAGATGTAGATACTATCATCCAGAGCCTCTGCAGACTTCACACACAGTAAGTGGTGCTTGATAAAATATTAGCAGGTGACAAGGACAGAGTACTACATAAGAAAATTAAAAAAAAAAAAAAAAAAACCCTGACAGTAACACAAGTCCATAGACAATCCAGGTATTAGTGTGTTAAGTCACGGGCTTTAAAATTATTGTGATTAATATGGTTGATAAAGTAGACAAGGTGAAGAATATTATCGCAGAATTAGAACCTATGAAAAAAGAATCCAATGAAAATTCTGTTACTGAAAAATATTTGCAGTTAAGAACTAATAGTTAGGGGAGTTCCTGTCATGGCTCAGTGGTAGTGAACCTGACTAGTATCCATGAGGACGTAAGTTCAATCCCTGGCCTCACTTAGTGGGTTAAGGATCTGGTGTTGGCATGAGCTGAAGTGTCGTTTGCAGACGCGGCTCAGATCCCACATTGTTGTGGCTGTGGTGTAGGCTGGCAGCTGTAGCTCTGATTCAACCCCTAGTACAGGGACTTCCATATGCCTCAGACGCAGCTATAAAAATGAAAACAAAAACAAACAAACAAACAAGAATTCTGTATTAAGTGAAAATATCCTCCAAAAATGAGAGTGGAATAAAGACATTTAAGACAAAGTATAAAATAACTAGCCAGCAGCAGACTTGTAATAAAAGAAATGGTAGGGTGGGTAATGGTTAAGGGAAGGGGTTATATTTTTCAGTCAGATAGAAACATATAAAATAAAGAAAAGCATAAAAAATACGTAAATATATGGATAGTCTGAATTAATATAAGTATCTTATGGGGTTAAAAATACATGTAGAGTTAAAAGTGCATAGTGATTGTATAAAAGTCAGGAGATGGAAGAAGCAGTTAAAGTTTTCTAAGATCTACACATTAATCAGAAGTTGGTGAAAATACTAACTTTTATTGTTCTCTATCAAATCAAGAATCCATATTATAATATCTAGTTTAACTAATGAAAGAACAATGAAATTACATATAACCAACAATTAATGGAGTGAAAAATGGCTAGTCCAAACTACTTTATTTACCCAAAAAGAAACAAGAAAGAAGATAAAAAGGAACATAAAATCTATGGAACAAGTAGAAAACAAAAACTAAGATGGTAGTTATAAACACATATGTCAGTAATTACGTTAAATTTATTCTGACTAAATGTCCCAGTTAAAAAACAAATATTGTAAGACTGAGTAAAAATTTAAGACTTAATTGTATGCAGCTTACAAGACAAAACTTAAATGTAAGGTTATAGTTAGAGTGAACAACATAGCATTAAAGGCATACCACTCAAATACCAACCAGAAAAAAGTGGGCATAGATTGGCTGATAACAGAAAAGTAGATTTTTTTTTTTTTGTCTTTTTTTTTAGGGCTGGACTTAAGGCATATGGATGTTCCCAGGCTAGGGGTCAAATCGGAGCTACAGCTGCCAGCCTATACCACAGCCACAGCAACGTGAGATTAAGCCACATCTGTGGCCTACACCACAGTTCATGGCAGTGCCGGATCCCCAGATCCTTAACCCACTGAGCGAGGCCAGGGATCAAACTTGCATCCTCATGGATCCTAGTTGGGTTCATTAACGGCTGAGCCATGAAGGGAACTCCTAAGGAGTTGCTTTTTATGGAGGAGCCAAGAAAGTGGTTTCTTGAGATGGAATCTACTCCTGGTCAAGATGCTGCAAAGATTGCTGAAATGACAACAAAGGATTGAAAATATTACATAAACTTAGTTGATAAAGCAGGGGCAAGGTTTGAGAAGATGGATTCCAATTTTGAAAGAAATTCTATTGACAACATTGTATGCTACAGAAAAATTATTTGTGAAAGGGGAAGTCAATTGAGGCAACAAACTTCATTGTTTTTCTCATTTTAAGAAATTGCCCCAGCTATCTCAACCTTAAGCAACCACCACTTTGATCAGTCTGCAATATCAATATCAAGGCAAGACATTCCACCAGCACAAGTATGACTTGCTGAAGGCTCGGATCATGGTTGGTGATTTTTGGCAATAGAACATCTTTTAAGAGTCCCCATCATGGCGCAGCAGAAATGAATCTGACTAGGAACCATAAGGTTGCGGGTTTGATCCCTGGCCTCACTCAGTGGGTTAAGGATCCAGTGTTGGTTGCTGTGGTGTAAGTCGCAGATGTGGCTCAGATCTGGTGTTGCTGTGGCCCTGGGATAGGTCGGCAGCAACAGCAACAATTGACCCCTAGCCTGGGAACCTCCATCTGCAGCTGGTGCAGCCCTAAAAGGACAAAAGACAAAAAAAAGAACATCTTTTAATTAAGGCGTGTACATGTTTTTTTAGTCATAATGCTATTGCACACCTAACAGACTACAGTACATTGTAAAGATGACTTTTGTATGCACTGGGAAAACAAAACATTTATATGACTCCCCTTATCACGATATTTGCTTTATTGAGATTGTCTGGAACTGAACCCACAGTGTCTTGAGGTTTGCCTGTAATCACAGGCCTGAGTCGCTGAACACACATTCTTAAGAAAAACGTGTGCTCAGGACTGGCCCTTGGATGACTCCTGGGAGATGAGTTCTGAACTCTTGGAATATTCTGTCTGATAAGAGTGTTATTTATATGTCTGAGGACTTGGGCCATGTGGTACCAGTTTGATCAGATAGTTTATACCGATTATGGTTGATTATGGTGAACACTTGTTTTCCAGACTAGGGGTTGGAGTATGCCTGAGTAACTGAACTCAGTCACACAAGTGCTTCTTGCCTCAGGACTGACCCCCAATAAAAACCTTGGACACCAAGGCTCAGGTGAGCTTCACTAGTTGATAACACACTGCTGCTAGAAGTAAATGCATGTGTGTGACTCCACTGAGCAGGAACACCTGAAAGTTTGCACCTGGTTTATCTTGGTCATTTCTGAATGTACCTTTTCCCTTTGCTGATTTTAATGTTTCCTTTCACTGATAAGCTACAACAATGAGTATAACAGCTTTTCTGAGTCCTATGGGTCCTTCCAACAAATCGTTGAGTCTAAGGGAAGTCTTCGGGACCCACAAAAAACAGGCACAAGTCACCAGTCACTGATATTGGGAATAAAAGAATAATAAGCAGTTATTCTGGGAGTTCCTATTGTGGCACAGTGGAAACGAATCTGACTAGGAACCATCAGGTTGCAGGTTCGATCCCTGGCCTTGCTCAGTGGATTAAGGCTCTGGCGTTGCCATGAGCTGTGGTGCAGTTCACAGACATGGCTCGGATCCTGCGCTGCTGTGGCTGTGGTACAGGCTGGCGGCTATAGCTCCAATCAGACCCCTAGCCTGGGACCCTCCATATGCTGCACAGGTGCGGCCCGAAAAAGCAAAAAAAAAAAAAAAAAAAAAAAAAAAAAAAGAAGAAGAAGAATACGTTATTCTGACAATTTAAAATATAATAAATTTAACTTGACCTGCAAAAAGTTTGAATAAGCATCTTACAAAAGAGAAATTCAAATAGCCAATAAGCATGTGAAAACGATTAACTTCTTAGTAATTAGAAAAATGCACATTAAAACCACAATGGGATGTAAATGGATAAAATTAGGAAGACTAAAAATGCTAAATACAACAAACAAATTCGACAACCTAGAAGAAATGGACATCTTTCTAGAGACCCACAACCTGCCAAAACTGAATCAAGAAGAAGTAGATCAACTGAACAGACCAATCACTAGAAATGAAATTGAATATGTCATTAAAAACACTCCCTACGAATAAAGGTCCAGGACCAGATGGCTTCACAGGAGAATTCTACCAAACATACAAAGAGGAACTTATACCCATTCTCCTTAAACTTTTTCAAAAGGTTGAAGAAGAAGGAACACTCCCAAAGACATTCTATGACGCCACCATCACCCTAATTCCAAAACCAGACAAAAATATCACCAAAAAAGAAAACTATCAGCCAATATCTTTGATGAATTTAGACACAAAAATTCTCAACAAAATTTTAGCCAACTGAATCTAACAACATATCAAAAAGACCGTACACCACGACCATGTGGGATTCATCCCAGGCTCACAAGGATGGTTCAACATACGTAAATCAATCAACGTCACACACCACATTAACAAAAGAAAAGTAAAAAAATCACATGATCACCTCAATAGATGCAGAAAAAGCATTTGACAAAATCCAACATCCCTTCATGATAAAAACTCTTAGCAAAGTGGGTATAGAGGGAACATTTCTTAGCATAATCAAAGCCGTTTATGACAAACCCACAGCAAATATAATACTCAATGGAGAAAAGCTGAAAGCCTTCCCACTAAAATCTGGAACAAGACAAAGATGCCCACTCTCACCACTGTTATTCCATATAGTACTAGAAGTCCTAGCCACAGCAATCAGACAAACAAAAGAAATAAAAGACATCCAAAGAGGAAGAGAAGAGGTAAAACTGTCACTGTATGCAGATGACATGGTACTATATACAGAAAACCCTAAGGACTCAACCCAAAAACTACTCGAACTGATCAACAAATTCAGCAAAGTGGCAGGATAAAAGATTCACATTCAGAAATCAGTCGCATTTCTGTATACTAACAATGAAATATTAGAAAAGGAATACAGAAATACAATATCTTTTAAAATTGCACCTCAAAAGATCAAATACCTGGGAACGCACCTGACCAAGGAGATAAAGGACTTATATTCGGAGAACTATAACACATTAACTGAGGAAATTAAAGAAGATGTAAGGAAATGGGGAGTTCCTGTTGTGGCGCAGTGGTTAACGAATCCGACTAGGAACCATGAGGTTGCGGGTTCGGTCCCTGCCCTTGCTCAGTGGGTTAAGGATCTGGCGTTGCCGTGAGCTGTGGTGTAGGTTGCAGACGCGGCTAGGATCCCGCATTGCTGTGGCTCTGGCATAGGCCAGTGGCTACTGCTCCGATTCGACCCCTAGCCTGGGAACCTCCATATGCCACGGGAGCGGCCCAAAGAAATAGCAAAAAGACAAAAAAAAAAAAAAAAAGAAGAAGAAGATGTAAGGAAATGGAAAGATATTCCATGCTCCTGCATTGGAAAAATTAATATTCTAAAAATGGCCATACTACCCAAAGCAATGTACAGATTCAGTGCAATCCCTATCAAATTACCCATGACATTTTTCACAGAACTAGAACAAACAATCCAAAAATTTATATGGAATCGCAGAAGACCCAGAATTGCCAAAGCAATTCTGAAGAACAAAAACCAAGCAGGAGGTATCTTTCTCCCAGACTTCAGACAATATTACAAATCCATAGTCATCAAGACAATGTGGTACTGGTACCAAAACAGACAGACAGAACAATGGAACAGAATAGAGAACCCAGAAATAAACCCAGACACCTATATCAATTAATCTTTGACAAAGGAGGCAAGAATATAAAATGGGGAAAGACAGTCTTTTCAGCAAGTATTGCTGGGAAACCTGGACAGCTTCATGCAAATCAGTGAAATTAGAACATACCCTCACACCATGCACCAAAATAAACTCAAAATGGCTGAAATACTTAAATATAAGACAAGACAGCATCAAACTCCTGGAAGAGAACATAGGCAAAACATTCTCTGACATCAACCTTACACAAATGTTTTCTCAGGTCAGTCTCCCAAATCAACAGAAATAAGAGCAAAAATAAACCAATGGGACCTAATCAAACTGACAATCTTTTGCACAGCAAAGGAAACCAAAAAGAAAACAAAAAGACAACTTACAGAATGGGAGAAAATAGTTTCAAATGATGCAGCTGACAAGGGCCTAATCTCTAAAACATACAAGCAACTTATACAGCTCAACAGCAAAAAAGCCAACAACACAATTGAAAGATGGGCAAAGCACCTGAATAGACATTTCTCCAAGGAAGATATACAGATGGCCAACAAGCACTTGAAACAATGCTCAACATCACTAATTATTAGAGAAATGTAAATCAAAACTACCATGAGGTACCACCTCACACCAGTCAGAATGGCCATCATTAATAAGTCCACAAATAGCAAATGCTGAAAGGGATGTGGAGAAAAGGGAACCCTCCTGCCCTGTTGGTGGGAATGTAAGCTGGTACAACCACTGTGGAGAACAGTATGGAGATACCTTAGAAATCTATACATAGAACTGCCATATGACCCAGCAATCCCACTCTTGGGCATATATCCGGGAGAAACTCTACTTAAAAAAGACGCATGTTCATTGCAGCACTATTCACAATAGCCAAGACATGGAATCAACCCAAATGTCCATCGACAGATGATTTGATTAGGAAGATTTGGTATGTATACACAATGGAATACTACTCTGCCATAAAAAAGAACAAAATAATGCCATTTGCTGCAACATGGATGAAACTAGAGACTCTTATCCTGAGTGAAGTAAGTCAGAAAGAGAAAGACAAATACAATATGATATCACTTATATCTGGAATCTAATATACAGCACAAAGGAACCTTTCCACAGAAAAGAAAATCATGGACTTGGAGAATGGACTTGGGGTTGCCGAGGGGGAAGTGGAGGGAGTGGGATGGACTGGGAGCTTGGGGTAGATAGATGCAGAATGTTGCCTTTGGGGTGGATTAGCAATGGGATCCTGCTCTGTAACACTGGGAACTCTGTCTAATCAATTATGATGGAACACATAATGTGAGAAAAAAGAATGTATACATGTATGTGTAACTGGGTCACCATGCTATACAGTAGAAAAAAATATGTATATATAAATAAATGATAAAAAAATATATACACAAAAATGCTAAATAGTGATGAATATGTGGAGTAATGGATATTTTCCTACAGAGGGTATATATATATATTGGTACAACCACTTTTGAAAACTGATGATCTCTACTAAAGTTGAATATACATTTAACTTAGAATTTATAAATTCCTCTATCGGATATATTCCTAACAGAGACACATACACATGTGCACAAGTCAAGTGTAGGAATGTCCATAGCAACATCCTTAGTAGCTAAAAGTTGGAAACCCCCTTAATTTCCACCAGCAGTAAAAACGGAAGAAAAATTGTATATTCATGCAATGAGATATTTTACATCAATTAAAAGTGAAATTATTGCTATATTCAAAATTAGGGATGAAAACAGTGGACGAAACACAATTTTGAATTAAACACACACACACACACACAAATACCTATTATATGATTCCTTTCATACACATTGAAAACAGATTAAGTTAATCTATGTTGTAAGAAGTCAAGAAAGACCTCTTTTGGGAAGCTGTGAGTTTTGACTTTGAGGGGTATACAGAGGACTTCTGGGCTTCTGATCATGATTTATTTATTGATCTGAAAGTGATGTACTCACTTTGTGAAAATTTATTGATCTGTACGTGTAAGACTTATGCTTCAGTAAAAAGTTTATTAAAGAGAAAAAAAAATGAGTATAGATAAGGGTTAGCAATTTAAGTCCCCATGGTTTCAGGTTTCCACAGGGCTTGATGGGAAATTGGCATTTCTTCCTTATGAGGAGGACTGAGAACCAGTTGCTATCTCAAGAGCAGAGGGAAGGAGCACAAAACTTAGAGACTTCCTTCCAACATCAGGACCACCTAAGTTTTAACTCCAAAAATATCTCTTCGTTCATGTCAATGGTTCGACCAGGATGATATAGGGTGCAGTTAAAAATAAAGCAAACAAACAAAAGTTTGCCCATGTATTTTCCATTGAGATGAGATAAGCTAAGGCAAGGATGAAACTGTTCGTATTTCTCTCTGGTCATTGAAAAACCCAACGGCGATCACTAGAAGAAGGTGCTGAGGGCAGTAGATTATACATCGGCACTTGGAGTGGTTACGGGGAATGGATCAGCCATAATTTGCCATTGAATAAACTGACCACTAACGAAAGAAAAATTTCCATTTGAGGGAATTCCTGGAAGAGACAGTTCATTAAATGTTGCTGCTCGGAGCCCTGTGAGGATCATTGTCATATTTACTCCAGTGCTTCAGCTTTTCTGTGGTTTGTGGGACACACCACATGGTCCATCGGTTATTTCACTTTTGCTTTATGTTAGCTGGAATTAGTTTCTGATACTTGCAACTGAAGAGCCCTAGTCAATGTACCACATTACCAACTGGCACAGCGTAGAGACCCCTGGATTTTGAGTAGTGGGTATCTGGCTGGAAAGCACACAGTAGGAGGGAAAGGCAGTGAGGGCTGACCCTCGCGTGGCTTTCTCCAACTCTGTGATTCCCTTTAGTCAACAAGGACTGCTGCACGGTTGAGTTAACGTTACCCTTCTTTCCCTTTATATAAAACCCTTTGTCGTGCTATTCCTCCTACACCGAGCATGCGTGTGTGCACATGCAGTGAGTTCGTGAGGGAGTCCTCAAGGCTTCTGGGATCTTGGAGAGATGCTGCCAAAAATGACTAACATTTAGGTTTGGAGCCTCTTTTGAAAAGATGCAAGCTGGGCTTTGAGAATTTGAATTTTCAGCAACAGGCAATGCCAGGTGGGAGAAATACCTCGTAGTCACAGCGGTTACTAAGTAACCACAGTTAGCAATATTAGCATCAACAAAAGCTGAAACATCTTGAGCACTCACTGTGTGCCAGACACAGTGCTAAGCGTTTTATAGGTATTATCTCATTGAATCCTCCCAGGATCATGACAAGATAGATAAGAACATCAATTTTATGAGACCAAGGAATTTTTTCTGTTTTGCTTCTTGTGTCTCAGGGCACATAAAATAGTGCCTGGTTTGTTAGTAGGTAGTTAATGCTCAGTAAGTTGGTCAGATGAACTTGCTGATTCTCATAACTGTTTCCATGATGGAGATGATAGGGGGATGGAGTAACTTGCCTGCATCTAAGAAGTGATAAAGCGAGGATATGGTTCTGGTTATAAGGCTCCAAAGACCACAGTTTTAACCACAACTTTATCTTGAACTTTTAGGGAAAATAAAAATGGTCAGAGAAAGGAAAAGATCTTGGAGCTTTGCAACCAAGGGCCCTTGCTGGTCCAATCTACAGCTTTAGAGCTAGCCCCTGCCTTAAAGCCAAGTCTGATGCCCTCAGGATGTTGTAGAGACAAGGAAGGAAGGAAGAAAGTGGGAACTTGCTCCCGCAGGATGAAATGAATTCCTAAAGGGCATCTTACTGATCTTATCGATGAGTCCCTCAGGTTTTCTGTTCACTTTTTCAGAATCGCTTCCTCTATTCAGATTAATTATAAAATGAAGACTATGGTGAGTTTAACTGATCCCTAAATTCTACATGTGGAAGGGGGGAAGCAATGTACACACAAGTGGATGCTTGTTCCTAAGTAGCCATTTCCTTTGACGATTCAGTCCAGCGTGGCTGAATCACCAGAGCAGTGGCAATTTTATTCTACCAGGAAACACGCCCCCACGTTTGTGTAAAGATATTATGTGGCCTCTTTTGCAAGAACAACCAAAAGAGACATTAACACATCATACTAAAACGTTGTTTATAATATTGTGTCTAAAGGGATCTGGTAGCCAAGACTTCATGAACCGAAATGTTAAGAAGAAAAAAAATATATCTAAGTTAGCTGAATCAGAAAATGAGCCTCTGGGAATATTTTAGGGAATTTGTGAATTCAAGTGAATGTTGAATCCTGTCGTTTGAACCTGTTCATGTCGGGTGATATTCTTGGTTTATTGCTGTTCCTTTTTTCTATATTATTCTAATTTCTCTCAGATGCAAGTGACAGAAATTTGATCTCAACTGGTGTAAATAAAAATGGTAATTCAGTTGTTCGCATAACTGGAAAGTCCGGGGCCGGATGGCTTCTGGGAAAGAGAAATTCCAGGATTCGAATGATGTTATGAGGATGCGTTCTCTTGCTTCCATCTCTTAGCACTGCTTTCCCTTGTGCTCCATTCTCAGGCAGACCCTCTCAAAGAGGCAGTCCCCAACAGCTCCAAGCCTGTGTCATCCCTAGAGTTCCCAATTTCAATAAAGTCTGGGAATTTTGTGACGTTGGCCTGCCTTGAGTAACATGAACATCCTAAACCAAGACCGTGACCAGACAGGAAAATAAAAGTACCTGCTCTAAAAACTTAACTTTTTCTAAAAAGTGTATCTGACATCACAGACCATGTGAAAGTTTTTGAAAATGATTTAGATGGTTGCAGTTCAACTCTGGGAACTCATCGTTACATGTACATACATACATATATATAATTTTTAAATTTTTTTATTGTCTTTTTAGGGCCACACCTGTGGCATATGGAGGTTCCCAGGATAGGGTTCAAACTGGAGCTGCAGCTGCCGGCCTACACCACAGCCATGGCAACACCGAATCCAAGCAGCATCTGCCACCTATACCACGGCAATGCCAGATCCTTAACCCACTGAGCAAGGCCAGGGATTGAACCCGCATCCTCACGGATACTAGTCAGATCTGTTACCATTGAGCCACAGCGGGGACTCCCTGCAAGCTCATCTTTTTGCTGCATATTTTAAAGTGAGGCCCATCTCTGTCATACCTCACCCTCATTGTGCGATCTAGAAAAGGTTGGTTCCTTTCACACTTGTTGGCTTTACTTCTACAAACTGCTGGTTCTCTGTCTCCAGCAGCTAGTGGGGGTGACTGTGGAGTTAACAGTGAGACAAGAGTGGGAATGAGACATGTGGCTGGAAGGCAGTAGCTCTGTATCTGGAGTCCCCAGTTGGTGTGTCATCATTTACTTTTATAAAGCTTTAGGCCTGTGGTGTGGGGGTTAATTGTCCAGGCTGAGGAATAACATGGACCAGTATTTGTGTGCCAGCTCTGTGCTCTAACATAAACTAGTTAACAAATCTACAAAATGAAGATAGCGACAGTATCTATCCCACAGGGGTGTGCCCAAGTCAGGACACGGGTGGCTGGTAATGTTCTCCTATCCATCCAGGATTGACCTGCATGGCCAGAGCCTTCCTCCTTTCCACGAGTTACTTCTCGGAATGAAGCAGTTTCCCTCCCGTAACTCCTAAACGTGACTTTCCCAGGACACCTCAATCCCATACAATAATGTCTCTGACCACTCCAAGGACACATATTTCCTCTTCCACTTTTTACCTGAGTGACACTGACCAAGATGAACACTCTGAGCTTCAATTGCCTCCATTTCTATTAACCTCATAGGAATGTCGTGAAGTTCAAATTAAATAATGTATCTAAGACATCTAGAGCACAGTGGATACCAAATAGTTTTCCTTTAGGGATTATTTGTATACTCTTAGCTACTATGTCACAGTCCTTGTTTGGAGCACTTGGTAAGTTTTAATTCATTGATCCTATTGTTTAGAATCAATTCTACCATTATCAGCATTTTACAGACAAGAAAAGAAAGTGTCACGAAGTTTAACAAGGTGCTCGAGCTTACCCTGCTGGTGGGAGTGAGATTTGAACCCAGGCAGTCTGGCCCAGGTTTCATTACCTGAATTACTTTTTCCTCCCTCACCTACCTCTTAGCAAAAAAAAAAAAAAAAAAAAAAAGATGGAAATATGATCTGACTTGCAGGAGAGGGCAGGATACCGTCCCTCATCTTCAGGCTGGAGCTTGAGTCCATCCTACTGCTCATCAGTGTCTTTGCCAAAGGAGGTATTTAGCTCTAGGCAATTGCAACATTTTCTCTAAGAGTTGCCAGTACCTCTCATGCCTTGCTCCACATCTTAAAGGCAATGATTCTTTGGGAAGGGCCCACAGGCACCACATTTTTTTGCTGATCACACACCACTGAAACCTCACAACAGCCCAGTGAGGCAGAAGTGAACCCCCAGGGTCAGACAGCGAGGATATGGCAGATTCATGATTTGAAATAGAACTCTCTGTCCTGAAGGGTTTGCTTTCCTTTCCTTTCTTTCTTTCTTTCTTTTTTTTTTTTTTGTCTTTTTAGGGCTGTACCCACAGCATATGGAGGTTCCCAGGCTAGGGGTTAAGTTGGAGTTGTAGCCACTGGCCTACACCACAGCCACAGCAATGCCAGATCCAAGCTGCATCTGTGACCTACACCACAGTTCATGGCAATGCTGGATCCTTAACCCACTGAGCGAGGCCAGGGATAGAACCTGTATCCTCATGGATGCTGGTCAGATTCGTTTCCACTGAGCTGTGACAGGAACTCCCTGAAGGGCTTGCTTTCACTGATGTAACAAAGAACCCTTAGAATGTAGAGTAAGTGTCTGTGATGCCCCTTGGGTATGGGTTTTTAGAGCCCATACCCTGTCCTTAGAAAAATGAATCAGTTTTCTCAACATGTATTTTTGAGCATTTACCAGGGACCAGACAGTAGCTATGTGAACCTTGAATGAGAAGTTACATTTGACCTCCGGTACCCAACTTTGAGACATCACCTAGGTCACATCAGCATACTTCAGTTCCTGCCAGTCTTGCCCTGATGGGATGTGCTGGTTTGACTTTAGGATATGTCTTCATCAATAATTCCAGGCTACAAAGTTAAAATATATCCATATTTCTAGTTCTTTCTACAAAACAAGGACTAAAAGAGTAAAAAGGTGTAAAAGAAGTAAAATACTTTTAGATTTGCTTTCCTGGTGGTGGTCACTCGTTGTAATCAGAAGTCTTCTTACAATATGGATGAAGAAGGTGATGGTAAACTTAAAAATATTGAATCTCCCCGGTCCTCATTCTTATACACTTTATCTATGTATTCATTTTTAGGGTCACCCTTGTGGCATATGGAAGTTCCAGGATGAGGGGTGGAAACCGAGCCACATCTGCAACCTACACCATAGCTAGTAGCAATGCTGGCTCCTTAACCCATTGAGCGAGGCCAGGGATCGAACCCTCATCTGCACGGATACTAGTTTGGTTCATAACCTGCTGAGCCACATGGAAACTCCTTGTTATACACTGGATAGAGTACTAGGCTTGAGGAAATCAAAGTTTTCAAGGATTTGAGAATGCATATAGCAGATTCTAATTAAGGAGTTAGAACTTAGACCAGAGTTAGAACGTAAATCTAGTACCAAATTTGATGGACATTAACAATTCAACAATAGGGAAATGCCCCCTTCCCTGCTCTTTATCACCTGAGCTTTATTTGTTTCTTAGCCCGCTTGGGCACAGCAGGTACACTTGGAGAAGACAATCGATTAAGCTTGCGGGAACAAATGGTTACAGTTTACCAATGTCCCCCATGACCCCCTGTAGGATTATTCTCTAAAGTTCCTCCCTGTTGAAATCTGGGCTCTGCTGTCTCAGGAATGACCCCTCTGGTTGAGAAGATCGTCAAGAATATGCAGCATCTCAACCATCTCCCGCCCACAGACCGGCCTCCCGATTGAGTCTTTGGAAAGCACGCAAATATAAACTATTCATTTATTTCAAATTGGCGGGCGCCGTGGGGAAGTTATCACATATAATCTAGTGTTAGTCTATCCACTGCATCATAAAAATTAATTTGTCTAATTAATGACATTAGTACTTTTATACATGCATAATTCATATTAATTGATAGGTCTGCCTAAAAAGAATACCTTTTGGAAGAAAAATGATCCCATTAGTGCAAGTTTAATCCAAATCAGGGCTGACAAAGCATGGAGCCTTCAAGGCGTATCTTCAGCTTTGTTAATTGTCATAAGCATTCTAAATTGATTATTCTTACATTAGCATGAGACATTTCATTCATCAATGCTTTGCTGTAAAGGAAATTTGTCTAATGGATTTGGGTAGCTCAACTAAATAAGTAGTATTTTTTTTTCCAGGGTAGCTAGAGGGGCATTTGAAGCATATTAATTCACTAATACTGGAGGGAAGAAAAATTAGCAGTGGAAATATATAGAAATATCATACAAAATTAGATTTCTGACACTGAATAATTTTTGTGATATCTATTTCAATGGTAATTGAGTGAGTGTGCTTGCACTTTTATTGCTTTTCTGTTTTGCAAGCTCCATGATAAACAGCTAATGTTAATATTTCTTATGAGTTATGTTCCTGCACCTGGTAGGGCCACAGGGGTATGAAATGGAGGATGAATGAGATAAATAGGCATTCTTGGGGGGACTGCTGGAAGGCATGGGGATTTTACAAGGACTGGCCTTAGCATGGTGACTGGCTTACCTTGGGCTTCTGGGAACCACTTCCACAGACACGTGCAGCCAGCTAAGCCATGGGGAGACAGTAAACACAGATTCGATCGTGTCTCTGTCCACACAGACTGGAGAGCTAGAAATCCATTACATTTGGCGGCTGTCTCTTCACTTTTGGGGAGCCACCGAAGAATTCTTTTTAATGGCCAGAATGAAAATTCTTGGTTGATGGCCAAAGATTTACACAAAGCTTGGTTGGGATCCCCCTCTTTGGGAAGCAGTACATTATTGAGAAGGAGCCAGCTAGATAACATTTAACCGTTGCTTCCATTCTCTCTTTTGATTGTGTAGACCATGTCCATATAGTGAGTTTGGGGCGCAGCTGAGAAGTTCGTCTAGATGCAGCAGTTCTCATGCTATTAGGAGCTCCGTTAGCTTGAGAAGCTGCCCACCATAGTCCTTCTACTTGGAGGATCTCGTTCTAGTCCTCTTTCTTCTTCTCCGAACCTGATGGTCCAATACTTTAGACCATCCCAGGCACTAAAGACAGCACACTTGTGTTTGAGTCTCAGCAAGCTAGTCAGAGACTGGATGACTTTGGCCGAGCTGCTTAATGTCTTTGAGCCTCAGTGTCTAAGAGTAGCAGTTTCCATGTGTTGTGGTGATGGTCACGCAAAGAGATCACACACGCCCTCGGCATCATTATGACTGGCACATGAGAGCTGCCCAATAGATTGAAGCAGGTATTATTAACTCTTCTCTGGCTGAACTAAAGGGAGATAAAGAGAAGCTTTCTTGTGTTCTTACTCTTTTTTCTTCTTTCCTGGAAGATTTGTGACTCTTGGTGACATCTTTTTTCATAAGCCCAGTTTCCCCTGAGCTTCACAGTGGACTTTTTTGGTCACTTGGCACTCAACAGATATTCTGGGCAAGGAAAAAGTGCTAACAACCCCCAACGCGCCAACCTTCCAGAACGCTGTCACAGCAATTGTTTAAAGTAGAACCCTTGCTTCAAAGTCTCTGTGCTCTTTTAAAAAGAGTCAGCCTTGGAGAGGAGATTAAGCTCAGGTTTCAGGTTTTGATAAACCTGAGCTAGAAACCTCTCTTGTTCATTCATTCATTCACTCACTTATTCAGTAAATATGAAGCGAATACCCATGGTGTATCAGACACTGTGCCAGGCCTTGGGGATACTGACATGCACTTAAAAAGCTGGCATTCTAGTCAAGCTGACTGGCAGTTCACCAGAAAGCACAGACATACAGAAGAGAATTCAGAGAGAGACGTGCTGAGAAGGGCAGGAGGCCGGGAGTGTGGTGCAGAGGGACTGGACCTCGAGCCGAGAGCATAGGGAATATTTAGCAAGTGTGGACAGGGAGGGACTCTGATGTGGAAACAGACTCATGAAAAAGAGCCATCCTTCCAGGCAGAGGGACTCTCAGATGAAAAGAGCCTGTAGAAGGATGGTTCTTGGCACATCTGAAGCACAGAAAGGAGGGTGTGACTGCACTATATCGGTCAAGGGGGAGAGTGGCAGGAAATGAGTCTCTGGCTAGGCAGGGACCTGAATTAAAACCCATCCTGCCATTTACTAATCGTACTTTCTTGGGAAGATTTCCTGGACCTCTCCAAACCTCAGTTTTCACATCTGCAGGATGGACGTTAGCACAGTTGCTTTTTCATAAGGTTCTCTTTATGAGTAAAAAAGATATCTCAAGAGAATTATAACCAATTATGGCCTCTTGATTCCAAATATGTTGATTTTTCTTCCTATTTGTCACCTTTCCACATAGGACAGATAACAGGAAATTTCTCATGTATAACATAATCCACATATTTTGCTTCATAATTTACACTTTTTGTATTTTCACTCAAGGTTTCATTTCTGGGTATGTGTGCTCAGTAATAAACAGTGAGAAGAGGAAAGAGAGATCTGTTTTTCTTTCCTACAGAACCATTTCTTGAATTCTACCATGGTAAGATACCCAGTTATGTTGGGTAATAGAAGTATATGGTTACATGGTATTAGAAGTATATGGTTACATCAGTATAATATAATCTTTAAGTCAGTCCTCATTTCAGTTACCTAAAATGTTTATCAGTCATTAATGTTTTCAAGAAAGGGACAGTCTTTTCAAATAAAAATCTAAAAGGCAAAAAAAAAGGTTATCAATAAATCCGGACTGATAAAATGTGCTCCCTCATCTCCCTTCTTCTCCTTGAAAAACCATTTGGTGACAAACATTGAAATATCCCTATTCTGTGGAATGGCCCTCATCCAGTTTATTTTGGAGACTTTGCACCATCCATAGACAGTTACACATTTCCTTCCACCAAGGAAACCCTTCCTTTGCTTGGTGACTGATGTCCTGCTCAACAAGGTTGAGAGTCGGAAGCAAGCAACAAGGACCAGAGGGAAGCCTGATCCCCACTTTTGAGGCACAGCTCTTTCCACCTACCTCCTGGCCGCATCCGTAGGCTGATTCACCTTCCAGCATCCTGTGCTGACCGCGGGCTGTTCTTCAGGGATATTTTCAGTAACCTCCCCCCACCCCAGTCCCCACATACCCGAAATGTGCTCCCAGATCCTTCAGAGCTGCATCTTTTCTTCCTTAGGCTCCAATCTCTAATCTCCTTGTTCCAATAACTATTGATCTTTCCACATCCATTTTCAATCTATTTCCCAAGCACTCTGTTTAGGCTTCAGGTTTCAACAGAAAGGAAACACTTCCTAAAGTTGTTCATTTTGGTTTCCAGTAGACAGAATTGGGGAAGGATAGAGATATTACATATCCCACAACTAAAATATACCAGATGTGTAGCTTTATTCTGGTTTTTAACATATAATATTCTTGTTTCCTTAAATGTAACTTAATATTGCTTTCAACATGGAATGTGATACTCTAATTAGACAAAACATAAGCCATACCATTCCCCGAATATATATTTATACATAGACTAATGGAAGGGGATAGGACAAATGATCTGTTTTAGATATTCCAAATGTGAAAAAATGAGGTTTGCAGAGATAGATTTAATAGCTATTGGGGGAGTGCTTACAATAATCAGTTATTGTTGAAAAGAAATGTCAGATATCATTATTGGCATTTACAATTTTAATTAGCCTGATCCCTGAGTCCAATATGTTATCTTTTCCTCTTTTCCATTTTTTTCCCCCTTTCTGGAAGAAATAAAACCAATAGGCTTTCACAGTTATTTAAGAAAATGTTATTAAGACCCACGATGCTGGGATGTACTAATAGTTTAATGGATAAAGAATATGGGTCATTTTTCATGTTAAAACACAGCCCTGAAATGAAATACTTCTCTCATTTCCTACAGAATTAGAGCAGCAGAGTGCACTCTTTCCTCCAAAGCTTTCGTTTGTTCAAGGTTTCCTGTAAGAAAGATCCTTTGATCTTTGTGCCATCCGTTCTCTACCCCCCCACGCACACCTCTTTTTGAGGAAGAGGGTGACCTGGGAGGGCCCCGGGAGGTTCTGAGGGGAAGAACGGAGCTCCATGTGAGGCATGGCTGCAGCTTTCAAGGCAAGGCATCTTTCTTTCCAGTCACCTCTGGAATTAGATGCTTCTTGTTTATCTGCAGCCGGCCCTAGACATTTTCAGTGGCATCCTACCCATGCCATTTTGTTCTGCAAGGTGTTTAATAAAACCAAGATATACATAATTACTAGAGCCAGTTCTCATTACCTCCAGAGGGAGAATTTCGCTGGTGATGTGCAGTGCCTGCTTTTCCTGGTCTCTAACGCTCCTAACTCCCATACTTTGGCCCATCACGAGGTAATCGCTGATCTGGAACAAACGCGATTTGGCATATAGATGGGTTTTCAAAGACCATTTGATCATTTACCTATTGTGATATACTGATATGACAAGAACAATATTTTGGAATGTTCACCCCCAGATTCCAGCCAGAGCTCCTGAAGTTTTGTAACTACCTAAGTGGTAAAGGTGCTAGGAGCATCTTTGTGTTCTGAAATTTGGTCTTCCACTTTGGTTCCTGACACAGAGCTTCTCTTGGAATTTCTAGCGTAATAGGGGAATCTTTGGTTCTAATGAGGCTCCTGGATAACTGCAGAATGGACTGGTCACCAGAAAGGCAAAGCAGTTATTGGAAGCTTGGCACTCCTAGCACCACTCACTATCCTCTGGGGAGGGGTAAGGGGCTAGAGATTGAGTAAATAATCATGCCTACATGATGAAGTGTCCATAAAAATCCCTAAAGTGCAGAGTGTGGAGAACTGGGTTAGTGATGCATTTACACACCAGAAAGGTGGCACATCCCAACTCCATGGGTAAAGAATTGCCTGGGTTCAGGACCCTTCTGGAAATCAGTTTGTGAACCTCTGCCTCTGGCTGTTCATCTGTAACCTTTGTCGTATCCTTTATAATACTGTGTTTTCCTGAGTTCTGTGAACAGTCTAGCAAACTATTGAACCCAAAGAGGGGTTGTGGGTAAGTATTCCTGACTCATCACCCATTGGTCAGAAATACAAGTGATAACCTGGGACTTGCAAGTGGCATCTGAGGCCGAAGAAGCATTGTGGGATTGAGACCTGAACCCAGCAGGGAGGGGATCTGTGCTAACACTGGTAGATGTGCTAGAACTGAATTGAGTTGCAGGACATCCCACTGAAGTAAGAGAATTGGGGGGGGGCAGGGGGCAGGGAATAAAGACACATATGTAGTGACCAGAAATATTGTGAGTATTCAGAGAGTAGAGAACAGAGGAAAATGGACAGTGTTTCCTTTTACACACACACACACACACACACACACACACACACACAATTTATATGCTATATATATCGCATATAGTATATACTTAAATATTCAAATACATGGGATTTGAAATACAAAATCCTGAATCCAGACAGAAAAGCTTTTGAATCACCCTTGCTTGGGGATTATCAGTGCTTTCAGATTAGTTCTGCCACCTTAGCCAGGTGACTAAAGACAAAAAAGAGTATGACAAGACATAAAGAGTAGGACTAGAGACAGGAGTAAGACTAAAGACAAAAAAATATCATATAAAGTGTATGAATGCTGTAGGCTCAGCTGTCACATTCATTGGGGTGCAGGGAAAAAGACAAAGGAGGCATATGTGCCATATATTTAGATATTTAAAATAGTAAATCAGGCCAACAAACTGTTTACTACGATCTGTCCTTGACAGTTATATGTCACGGTTGCTCAGAATTGCACAGTGTCAGAGGCCAGTTCCTGGAGAAGGGACCTCTTGCTCTGAGTTGCATGGTGGAAGGGGCCAGTTTCTGGAGAAGGGACCTCTTGCTCTGCCTGTGGTGCCCAGTCTACCTGCCTTCTCTTCCATCACCAGTTTCCTCCCACATGGCAGGGAGCCTCCTGCTTTTGAATGTGGACAATCTGGCTTATTTCTCATTTCTGTCTCTCCCTCTTTAAAGGGCCACCCCTTGGCTCCCCCTCAGGCCTTGGGGTATGCACTCTGAGCCGCGCCATCCACTCTCGGGGAAGCAGACCTGCAGGAAAAGCCAAGTCTGGGAAGCAGACCTGGGGCTAACTGATCAGAGGGTGTCAGGGCCCTGGTTTGTGGAATGTGGTCCAGGGGAAAAGCAGAGCTCTGCACAGCTCCATCCCTTTAGCCCTGGTGTTATTAGACCCAACCAATATACTTCCCTTTTGAATGGGAAGATATAAGAGCTCACTTTATTGGAAAGAATGAAAGATAAGATGGTATTTTAGTATAGCTTATGAAATGAGCAAAAGAAGCCCCAAAGATAAAGTACTGTTGGTTAGAGAAAACTCTTCCAAAGGCTTTGGAAAAGCTAGCCTGAATTTTAACTCTTATTAGAAAGATACTTCCACTACGCCTCAGTAAGGCTGCCATCTTGTAAGTTGGTTGCATGTTCTTGGATGAAATTTCTCTGCCTTCTTACATAATGAGGCTCGAGGAGGCCATCCAAGTGATGATTGTTCATGTCAGTGTCTAGTTCCTGCGAGTTCAAGTTCAGTAATGGTGGAGACCCATTTATTTTCCCCAAGTGCAATGAATACTGTACAAGCCTGTGCTCTCTCAGTCATTGACATCAGGGTTTTTGATGATCTGAAGGAAGACTTAGCCCTTTTCTTGGTTCAGAATCAGCATTTATTTTCTCATCATATTCTATCAATGCTTAGGATTTGTGAAGAAAATGTTTGATAAACTTCTTCAAAGCCACATGCATCCTCCTGAACAGTTCGGTTCCACCGGCCTAAAACCCTAGGTGAACGGGGTGGCTGATGGCAACGTGGCAGGAGTTTGGAGACCTGCTGTGGCCACTGGGTCATTGTGAGTACTTAGGAGGGAGCAGGGAACACAGGGGCACAGAACTGAAGCAGGACCTGGGAGCAGTCAGAGGCCTCCCAGCCTGTAGAAGAGCTGGCTCTGGGTGACTGAGTACAGTTCTGAAGCAGGAAAACTTCAGAAACACTCTTGAAATGATAGCTGTCTGTGCTGAATTCTCTCTGAAAGAGGCCTGAACATAGACGATGACTCGCCCTCCCTGGTCCCCTCCTCTTCTAGTTTTGTATGTTTGAATGAGACAGAAGGCTCCTGAAAATCCTTGCCCAAACTTTACAGAAAAGGGGAACTGCGGTATAGCAGGTCTATAGGATCCTATAGGATGTAGGGCTGCCTTCCTCACCAATATGTCATAACACTCCCTCCTCCTTGTTTCCTCTTTCTGAGCACATGAGCCCCACAATCTGTGTCAACTGCCACCCCAGTACCTTTGCACAGACTATTTTATCTGGAATGCTCTCTCTAGACACCTCTGTCCTCCTTCCTTCCTTCCACCGTTGTCTTTTAACTTCCTTCTGTCTCTCAGATCTAAACTTAAGATCGGCCTCCTCAGGGACTTCTGCTTATCCCTCAGGGTGTATGAGGTCCCGTGTGATGTGCAGTTTGCAGTGTTCTTAAACACCACCTCTGCATTGCTGTGTACACTCATAATCATTTGATGCATGCTTCTGCTCCTTCAAGGTCTAGGTCACCTACTGGACTGCAAGAACAAGGTGGGACCACTGCTCACTGCCTGGCACAGTGTAGTTTTCCATGTATGTGTGTTGACGCAAAGGCTGGCAGCCAAATGGAGAACACGTCTCTCTCTTTGGGAAGAAGCAGCAAAGAATGGTGGAGAGGGCTTTGTTCTGGAAGTCAAGAATCCTCAGCCCTAGTCCCAGTGCTGAAGTTAATTTCTTGGGTGACTTTGAAAGGGTATAAGACCAGAAAAAAAAAAAAAAGAAGAAGAAAAAAAGCCTCAACTGTATACCTGAAGATGTCCTAACATCTAACCTCACTCTCAACCACGGATTTTTGAGAAAGAATAGCAGACATAAGAAATGAACCTCATGCGAAAAAAAGATAAAGTTCCAAATATCATGGCCAAGGAAGATAAGGAAAAAAAAAAAAAGAGCTGTTTGATTTAATCACATAAAAATGCCTAACATTTGACCTTTTTAAAATAAAAACTTACTGAAGGGGCGTTTTGTATGGCTGAAACTAATTGAATAGGAGGTCCATCTCTGTCACGGGGTCATTGAGTTTTGTCTATAAGCCTGGGGTCCTAAGTGTTTCCTTCCAAGGTGGTTGGGTCAGATGCTAGAGAAGGACACAGAAAGTGGGCCCTCACTAGTCCTTTTGGGTAGAGAAGGTGGGCTGGGTAGCCCCTGCCCATGATCGCATTTCCTCACTCTACGCCGTCAACCCCAACTCTTCCCTTTTTAACATGCTTTGAAAAGATTCTCTTTTTCCATGTTCTCATGCCTGCCCCTCGGCCTTTGTGAAGCAATTTCCACAGAAACGATGGTCTGCCACCAAATAAGAGTTTACTAAGAATAAAAATTGAATTTTGTCTGCCTGTTGACAAGCTGATTGATCTGGGGGCTCTCGTGACTGAATCCTCTCCTAAGCACATTCTCATTTATCATGTGCGAGATTGTTTCAGAATCGATAGCAGCCCTGAGCAGACATGTCTCTGCTGGGGACCCATCAGGGCCCACAGCCTTCCTTGTAATACGGCTAATTTTTTTGACAGAATTATTTCAACAGTTAAATCGTTCGAAGTCTGTCGTTCCCAGACTTTGACTCAAATCGTTTGTTGAGGTCATGATTTTTAATATACTTCTTGTACATGCTGAACCTTGAGGAATTTGCTCTTTTGCTCATGAGGTGCATTTCTTACATCCGCTGTTCTTTCTCAGAAACCCGTGGTTGAGAGTGAGGTTCGATGCTAGGACATCTTCAGGTGTACAGCCCTCTAGACACACCTGCATCACAGATGAAGAGCGGGAGTAAGTAGGAGCAAGAGCAAGGTGACTTGACTTCAATCTGAGGACTGCATGATGGACTAGCTGTGTGGCTTTGGCAATTGTCTTTCCCTCTCTGGGCCTCATTTTAGGAAATGAGGTCAAAAGAAGGAGTCTTAAGTACAGGCGGTCTTAAACAGACTGTTTGTTCCAGTTAGGAGCTGTGAACTGGAGGTTCGTGGGAGGATTCAGTTTGCAGATGGATTTCATTTGCAGAAAATATCTGATTTTTGTTTGATTTGATTCAGCTTTTTTCTGCTTTATTTAAAAATGAATTTATTCATATTTTAAGTTAACATACGGTACAGTTCACTGTTATATACTCTTTTTGGCATGAATTCTGACACATGCATAAATTCCTGTATCCACTGTACACAGGATACAGGACATGCCCAGCATCCCAAAGAATTCCTTCATATTTTTCCCTCATAATCAAGTCCTGCCCTCACTCCTAACTCCTGACAACCACTGATCTGTTCTCCATTCCTATAATTTTGTCTTTTCCAGCATGTCATATAAATGAAATTTATTTAACTTTTTGAGATAAGTTCTTTTGCTTAGCACAATGCATATGAGATTCATCCATATTGTATGTCAATGATTTGCTCTTTTTCATTTCAGAATAGTATTCTCTTGTATGTGTGTATCACCCTTTACTTATCCATTCATCTACTGAAGGATATTTGGGCTTTTTCAGGTTTTTGAATTTGATTATGAATAATGGTGCCATAAACATTTGTGCGTAGTTTATTTTGTATGAACACAAGTTTCCATTTCTCTAGTAAAAATATTTGTAAGTAGAATTACTGAGTCTTATGGTAAGTGTGCTTTTGACTTTTTAAAGAACTACCAACATATTTGTCAGAGTACTTATGACATTTTGCACTCCTTCCAACAGTGTAAGAGACTGCCTCTCTGCATCCTCACTGACACCTGATATTGTAGTATTTTTTTTTAACTTGAATCATTCTAACAGGTATATGGTTGTGTGTGTGTGTGTGTGTGTGTGTGTGTGTGTTTCTTCTTTTTATGGCTGCACCCATAGCATATGGAAATTCCTGGGCCAGGGACTGAATCCAAGCCAAAGCTGTGAACTACGCTGAAGCTATGGCAATACCAGTTCTTTTAATGCACCGCACCTGGCTGGGGATCAAACCTGCACCTCCACAGCGACCTGAGTCACTGCAGTTGGATTCCCAGTATGCCACAGTGGGAAACCCAGGAGTACCTCTTTTGAACTTGCATTCTCCTAATGACCAATGACATTGAGCATCTTGTGTTTATTTGGCATTATATATCTTCTTTGGTGAAGTGTTTGTTCAGCTATTTTGCCTGGCTTTTAAAATTGGTTGTTTAGGAGTTCCCGTCGTGGCGCAGTGGTTAACGAATCCGACTTGGAACCATGAGGTCGCCGGTTCGGTTCCTGCCCTTGCTCAGTGGGTTAACGATCTGGCATTGCCATGAGCTGTGGTGTGGGTTGCAGACGCGGCTCGGATTCTGAGTTGCTGTGGCTCTAGCGTAGGCCGGCGGCTACAGCTCCAATTAGACCCCTAGCCTGGGAACCTCCATATGCCGTGGGGAGCGGCCCAAGAAATAGCTAAAAGACAAAAAAAAATAAAAAAATAAAAAATAAATAAAATTGGTTGTTTATTTACTTTTGGGTTTTAAGAGTTTTTAAAATAATATATACTGGATATAAGCCTTTAATGGAATGTATGATTTACAAATAATATCTCCCAGTCTGTGGCTTATCTTTTTATTCTCGTAATCGTGTTTTTCATGGGGAAAAAATGTTTGATTTTGATAAAGACCCATCATTTTTTTCTATTCTTTATTTCTTCTTTTATGCCTTGTGCTTTTGATGTCATATCTAAGAAGTCTTTGTCTTACCTTAGGTCATAAAGATTTACTTCTGTGTTTCCTTGTAAGAGTTTTGGCTCTATGATACATTTCAAGTTAATTTCATCTTTCTTTTGCACATGGATATCTAGTTTTTATAGTGCTGTTTGTCGAAGGCACTGCTTTTGAGTTGTAGTCAAAACCTTAAAAATTGGTAGATGATATTTATGGACACTAGAAAATTTCTGGATTTTTCTGTTCTATATGGCTCTATTATTTCACCAATGCCATACTGTCTTAACTACCATAGCTTTATGATAACATCTTAAAAGTTGGTAGTGTGTGTCCTCCAACTTTGTTCTTTTAAAAATTGCTTTAACTATTTTGGCTCCTTTACCTTTTTATATAAATTTTAGAATTGGCTAGTGTGTATCTATAGGGAATTCTGTTGGGATTTTGATTGGGATTTAAATTGATTAAATTTATTAATCAATTTGGGGAGAAGTGACATGTTGACTCTATTGACTCGCTCCATGGACACAGTACCTGCTTATTTAAGTCTTCTCTGATCTCAAGCATCAGCATTATGTAGTTTCAGTATACAGATCCTGCACTTTTTTTGTTAGAGTTATATCTACAGTTCGGGAGCTGTTGTAAATGCTCTTATTTGAAAAACTTTCACTTATAATAGTTTGTTCATTGCTAGCATATAGGAATACAGGTGATTTCTGTATATCGATCTTTTATTGTGCAACCTTGCCCATACTCACTTATTAGTTCCAGAGGCTTTTTTTTTTTTTTTTTTTTAGATTCCCTGTGGTTTTTCCATGTAGGAAATCATAGGATATTTTAATTTTTTTTCAAATCTGAATGCCTTTTATTTCATTTCCTACTTACCGAGTTTGCTAAAATTTCTAGAACAAAATTGAGTAGAAGCTTAAGAGTGGATATCCTTGACTAGTTTCTGATCTCTTATGAAGAAAACATTCAATATAATGCTGGCGTGCATTTCTTCCTAGACAGTCCTTATTAAATTTCCTTCTATTCCTAGGTTTCTGATAGTTTCAATTATGAAAGGATGTTGAATTTTGTCAAACGCTCTTTTCTGCATCTATTGACAGAGGAATATCTCTGTCTCCAAAAAAGTAGAAAGGAAAAGACTGACAAACTATCGTGTGCTCCATGGAAAATGAAAGAAAGCATACAGTTTTAGGGAAGAGATCAGTATTCCCAGGTATTTTCTTAACCTTGCCTGCTTCCACCCCAGTTATCACCACCTAACACCTGTAGGCATTTAGATTTGAAACTCTAAATGAATGAATAGTCCAGGCATCACTCCCTGCATCTGTCCAATACACAACCATGCTAGACCTCTGAAGGGGTCCAAATGCACTGCAAAGAACAACCAGCATATAATGCTTCACAAGATTTACAATGTGGACAAATGCCTTAGAGTGATGCCCCCATTTCATTTATTTAATAACCGATTAGCACTATGATTCCCAGGTCTTCATTTGCTGATCTTTTGTGTCCCCTACTTTATTTATTTTTAATCCAGCTATCTATTTATTTACCATATATTTGATTCCAGAGTCCAGACGATGCATTTGTCCCATTAAGTGATTCCCCTGGGGAATACGCTTCAGCCTGCAATAAAAACCACTCCCTCAAACAAGTATTTCTCTTTTGTGCCATTTTGTCCAACTCATGTAACTCCTTCTGGCCGAGTGTTTTTTAAACTTCCTCTATATCTGACAATATCTACTAACCCCCCAACACTCTACGCAACCCTCTTGACTCTCAAAGGAAGAGTTCATAAGGTTTCCCCTGGGTTTTGCTACCCTGTTTCTCCTTTTGAAGCTCATTGTACTATCATCATCTGATAGCTTTAATCAAGATTCTAAAACTAATTTGCTTTAAATTTTTTTTTCTAATTGAAATACAGTTAATTTACAATATTATGTTTGTTTCAGGTGTATAGCAAAGTGATTTGGTATTTGGGAGATTATATTTCATTTTAGGTTCTTACAAGACAATGGGTATAAGTTGCTGTGCTATACAGTAAATCCTTGTGCTTATCTATTTTGTATATAGTAGTTTGTATCTGATAACCCCATACCCCTAGTTTGTCCATCCTCCCTCTCTCTCCCCTTTTAATAATCACACATTTATTTTCTAAATCTGTGAGTCTGTTTCTCTCTTATTTATAGATTCATTGGTATTATTTTTTAGAGTTCATATATACATGACCTCATATAGTATTTGTCTTTCTCTGCCTAACTTATTTCACTGAGCATAGTATTGTCTAGGTCTATCCACATTGCTGCAAATGACATTCTTTTACTAAAAAGCAAAATGTACACATAGTAAACAAAAAAGTCATATTTTCTTTTTCTTTTTCTTTTTTTTTTCAAGGCCGCACCTGTGGCACATGGACTTTCCCAGGCTAGGGGTCTAATTGGAGCTACAGCTGCTGGCCTGAGCCACAGCCACAGCAACATAAGATCTGAGCCACATCTGTGACCTGCACCACAGCTCATGGCAACACCAGATCCTTAACCCACTGAGGGAGGCCAGGGATCAAACCCTCAACCTCATGGTTCCCAGTCAGTTTCATTTCTGCTGCTCCATGATAGGAACTCTGAAAGTCAGATTTTCTAAAAGGATATACAGTAAAGCCTAACCATGCTTAACCATACATCCCCAGGGCCTTCATCCCGGAAGAGACCACTTTTCCCAGTCTCTCAGGAACAGAATGGTTTGAGCATTGCTTTTCATTCTTCCAGTAAGCATACAAGCATCCCCAATCCCCCAAACTGTACCCTCCAGCTTCAGTACACAACTAGCCCCTTGGACATGCTGACGCAGCTAAGCTTATTTTGGGAACTCACCTAGGATAGAAGTGAAAAATCTCTTCCATTAAGCAAGGAACAGGATGTTTTCTTCTCTGCATAAGAAAGGACACTATAGCTTCAGGGGGGTAAGCCCAGAAGGCTCAGCCCATAGAAGGAAAAGAATAAGTCACTTCACATTCTTAAGCACTTTTAAGTATCTTCTTTCCAAACCCTTTCTTTGGGGCATCCAAAGTCTACACATCCTCAAGGTCAAGGAAACTAAGAAAACTGGCACACTCCAAGGGCTGTTAGAATGTTTCAATTTAAAATCAGTCTAGTTTAGAGAAAAAACAAAGTACAAATATCACAACCTCTCCTGGAGAAGACATGATGGATATGGAGTAACTTAGAGCCCTGATAATATTTTCAGAGGATGTCAGAACATTTACAATTATTCAGTGCTTAGAACTCACTTGCTCCCTGGCATTATCTTTGTTGGTCATAACGGGAAAGATCCTTAAAGCAGATAGGGAAACGTCATTTCATAAATATGATAAGCAAGCTCTTTGCTCTTAGTTTGGTTGAGGAGGTAAGAAGAAAATATACAAATAAGAAAGTCACCCACAAACAGCTGGCAGATATGCCTGGATTTGTAAGGAAGGCGATTCTCGCTGCTGCCTAAGCCTGGTATTCCCTGGTAGAGCAACAAGAAGTGATTTCCATTAAGCCCTCATATCTTATTATTTTTATAACATAAATTGCCGTTAGGCCTTCCCTCGGAATAGACGATGATGATAATTTACACATGCTGGACAGATAAATGATTCAATTCTTAGTTACAAGAGACTGTTGACAGTGATTACTGACGCTCATTTCTTTCATGCACATTATGTGGGGCAGGAAACTCCAGGTTTAGAGGCCTTTCGTGTTTTTCCCAAGTAAATCAGTCACTCACATAATAATTATTTATTATTCCACATTGGCAGATGGTTGGATGCATTTATGACAGTTAAGAGCTTTAGACAAAATGCTGCAAAGTGGTGCAACTGATAAAATATTTTACAGCACAGGAGATAGCAACAATAATTAGAAGGCCTTGGTACACAATGAAAGAAAAAACTGGGAGGTTTCCCCAGTAACTCCTGGCTAGTTTTCACCTGTACCTGTGAATTGTTTCAGATTGAAATGCTGGTGTTCATCTCAGATTTGGATTCAGACCACTAGGTATCTCTGAAAAGAGCCTTCATCCCTAAATATCACCCACTACCGAACTGTCCATACATTCCATTTTTCATTCATGCATTTAACTTCATCAAGCATTTTCTTTTCTTTTCTTTCTTTCTTTTCTTTTTTTTTTTTTTTTTTTGTTAGGGGTGCACCCATGGCATGTGGATGTTCCCAGGCTAGGAGTTGAATCAGAGCTGTAGATTCAGCCGCAGCCACAGCAACTCAAGATCTGAACCTTGTCTGAAACCTACACTCAACACCTGATCCTTAAACCACTGAGTAAGGCCAGGGATTGCACCCGAGTCCTCATGGATACTAGTCGGGTTCATTACTGCTGAGCCACAACAGGGAACTCCCATGTCAAGCATTTTCTTTGTGCCAAGTGTCCCGCTAATCCTGTCTTGCCAGAAGAACCCTTGATTGAGAACTGTGTGAATTCTAGTTTTAATTGTAAATGGTGTTATGTCTTCCAATTCCCTGCCCAGCTATATTTCAGAGGTTCCTCAGAGTCCTGTTTCCATGAAAGTAGAAAGTTTCAAATCTGGAGTCTTTTGTCACAGTGTTTGGTTCATGTTACTTTATTTCTCAAATCAATTTGTTTTTGATTGCAAAAGAAAATCAAAAAAGGGCCTCTCTGAGGTACAAGTTTTGTACATGTCCCTCAGAGATATTATATGAACGGTAAGCCCTGCTGTGATTCAACACATGTGTTCCTAAAAATCACCCCACAGTGCAAAATCACACAAAAAAAACCGTAGGTGTTATAGGATAAATGAAGGTAAGAGTACAGCACTTTAAAACATAAATAGCATTTTTTTTAAGTAAAAAAAAAAAAGTAAGGCTCTGGTAAAGACAGTAGCACAATGTTCCACATATTAAATGGCTAAGAAACACATAAATACTACCAGAAGTATGGCATTTAGGCTGAAAAGAGACCCAGAGCTTGCTTGTGGAAATGGATGTTGGAAAGGTTACAGCTTGTGAGTTTCCGTGAATTAGTAGAAGAAAGGTCATCCGAAATCTGTTGGAAAATTTGAACACCAGATGTTGATGATTGTGTTGTGTAACACAAGGTGAACTGAGGTAGCTATTTTAAATATCCAAAGTGTGTGCAGGTATGTGATTTGTGTATTAGTGTGTGGCTCCCATGAGCAGGGTGTGGTTTCCTGTGTTCACCTGTGCTTCTTGCAGAAGAAATTGTGCATAAGCAAAATTCACATGGTGTTCTAATTGTTCCCTAATAGGTTAATCACATTAGAAAAAAAACCTTGTGTTTTCAAAACAAATATTATAGCAGGCTGACTGTATACATGAGAATGAGTCTTTTACTTTTAATATAAATATAGAGTATATACTTCTTTAAATGTTGTAAATACATAAATGTAGAAAATATGTTACCTTTAATCCCAAACAACCAAAGTGACCTTTTGTATCTTTCTCTATTTCTATATTTTAAGATACTATATAAATCTATAAGATATATACATACATATGGTATCTTAAAAATAGACTTAAAACTAGTCTTTAAAATAGTCTTAAAAATAGACTTGCCTGAGAGAGCTTACCAAAGGGATTTATTGAATTCAAGTTTCTGTGATAAACCGTAACATCTTCAAAAATTTGTTTTGTGGTTTCAGGTTTTATATGTATGTCTTTAATCCATTTTGAGTTTATTTTGTATATAGTTTGAGAAAGTAGTTTAGTTTGATTCTTTTGTATGATGCTGTGTAGCTTTCCCATCACTGTCACCATTTATTGAAGAGAGTGATTTTCCCCCATTTTATAGTCTTGCCTTCTTTGTCATGTATTAATTGACCATGTAAAT
Source organism: Sus scrofa (assembly GCF_054392235.1). Lineage (NCBI taxonomy): Eukaryota > Metazoa > Chordata > Mammalia > Artiodactyla > Suidae > Sus > Sus scrofa. The sequence continues at coordinate 34,766,068 of NC_139388.1, forward strand.
GTGAGTTTCTTTCTCATCTCTCTATTTTCTGTGCCATTGATGATATGGTTTTTTGGTGCCAGTACTGTACTGTTTTGATTGCTGTAGTTTTGTAATGTAGTTTGAAACCAAGGGCTGTGGTAGCTGCCACTTTGTTCTTTTTCAAGATTTCTTTGGCTATCCAGGGTCTTTTGTGTTTCCATACAAATTTTAGGATGATTTTTTTCTAGTTCTGTGAAAAATGTCTTGGTATTTTCATAGGGATTGCATTGAATGTTTAGATTGTCTTGGGTAGTGTAGTCATTTTAACAGTATTAATTATTCTAATCCATGAACACAGTATATCTTTCCATTTGTTTGTGTTGTCTTCAGTTTCTTTGATCATTGACTTAGAGTTTTCAGAGCATAAGTATTTTACTTCTTTGTTTAGATTTAGTCCTAGGTATTTTATTCTTTTCAATGCAACTGTAAATGGGATTGTCTTAAATTCTTCTTCTGATACTTTTTACTAGTGTACAGAAACACAACAGATTTCTACATACTCATTTTAAATGTAAGACCTGAAACATGAAACTCCTAGAAGAAAACATAAACAATATGGTCCTTGACATCCATCTTAACAAATTTTTTTTGGATCACTCTCCTCAGACAAGAGAAACAAAAGAAAAAATAAATAAATAGGACTACATCAAACTAAAAAAAAATTCACAGTGAAGAAAATTACCAACAAAACAAAAAGGCAGCATAAGGAATGGGAGAAGATATTTTCACAGGATATATCCAAAAAGGTGTTAGTTACAAAGAACTCATGCTATTCAACATCAAAAATACCAACAATACAAGTGAAAAATGGACAGAGGACCCATATAGACATTTTTCCAAAGAAGACATGCAAATGGCTCACAGATATGTGCAAAGATGCTCAGTATCACCATTCATCAGGAAAAATGCAAATTAAAATCACAAATGCACCACCTGTCGGAATGGCCATCATCAAAAAAATGACAAATAACAAGTGTTGGCAAGGATGTGGAGAAAAGGGAAGGGACCTTTGTGCACTGTTGGGGGAATGTAAATCGTGCAGCCACTATGGAAAACAGTACGGAGGTTACTCAAAAAATTAAAAATAGAACTGCTGGGCTTTTTACCTTAAGAAAACAGAGACACTAATTCGAAAAGATATCTGCATGCCCCATACTTACTGCAGCATTATTTATAATAGCCAAGAAATAGAAAAATATAAGCAACCTAAGTGTCCATTGATGGATGAATGGATAAAGATTTTATATATATATTATAGCATATTTTAATATATAATATAATAAATATAAATGTACACACAATAGAACATTGCTCAACCATAAAAAAGAATTCAACATGGTTTGTGACAACATGGATGGATCTAGAAAGTATATGCTAAGTTAAATAAGTCAGACAGAAAATGATAAATACCATATGCTCTCACATGTATGTGGAATCTAAAAAGCAAAACAAAATGAAACCAACTCATAGATACAGAGAACAAATAGGTGGTTGCCAGAGGAGAGGGCGGTAGATGGGTGGATGAAATAGGTAAAGAGGATTAAGAGGTACAAACCTCCAGTTATAGAAAAAACAAGTCACAATGATGTAATATACAGCATAAGAGATATGGTCAATAATATTGTAATAACTTTGTATGGAGATAAATAGTTATCAGACTTATGGTGGTCATTTCATAATGTATGCAAACATCAAATCACTATGTAGTATACCTGCAATTAACATAATATTGTATGTCAACTACATTTTGGGTGTACACTCTTTTTAGGGTGGCACCTGTACCATATGAAAGTTCCTAGGCTAGGGGTCAAATCAGAGCTGCAGCTGAAGCCTATGCCACAGCCACAGTAACACAGGATCCGAGTGGCATCTGTGACCTACTCCACAGCTTGCAACAATGCTGGATCCTCAACCACTGAGAGAGCCATGGATGAAATCCACATCCTCATGGACCCTATGTCCAGTTCTTAACAGGACATAGCCACAACAGGAACTCTGAAGTCAACTACATTTCAATTAAAAAAAAAAAGAATTTGTTTTATTTTAGGTGGAAATAACCCAAATACCTACCAACTGATGACGAGAGTAGAAAAACAAATGTGGTATATCCATACAATGGAATATCATTCAGCCACAAAAAGAATGAAGTACTGATACATGCTACAACACGAATGAACCTTAAAAACATGCTAAGTGAAAGAAGCTGAACACAAAAGACCACATGTTATATGATTCCATTCATATACAGGTCCAGAAAAAGGAAAGAAAGTAGATTAGTGACTGTGTAGGGCTGGGAGTGGGGATGGGAATTACAGGATTGATAGCTAATGAGTACAAAGTTCCTTTTTAGGGAAACGAAAATGTCCTAAAATTGACTGTAGGGATGGTTGCACATATCTCTGAATATATTAAAAACACTGAATTGCACACTTTAAGTAGAAAAAATATATGAGGTGTGAGTTACACCTCCACAAATCTGTTAACAATTAATTTTAATTTTGATTTTATCCCTATAACATTGAGAGAGAAGAAGCCAGGAGCTTCATGTTCTTGGAAGCTCATTATTGTGATAAGCTCCACAGAGTCTGGTGCGTGGAGTGGCGATATGCAGAAATTAAGATGTTTGGATGCTTTGCGTGTTGCTCTTCCACAGAGAAGTCTAATCCCTTTCTGCTATTGTGTCTCTATTGGCATTTTGTCCATCTTCATTTCGATAAGTTCCGTGACTGCCTGTGGGTAATCTTTTCAAGAAAACCATGTGGGAAGCTTGTTTTCTGAACATTTCCCATATCTGAGGATACCTTTCTGTTGTCTTCCCCTAAACCAGACAGCTTAGGTGGGTAGAAAAATATTGGGTTAATGTCCCATTTTTCTCTTAGAAGTCTGTAGATTTGGAAATGTTTTTGAACTTTGAAAGTTTGAAAGTTCAAGAGCAGCCTGATATTGTTCCTCCAAAGAAATCATAAATTTTCTGCTTGGATACTTGTAGTATTTTTCTTTGTACTTAGAATCTGGAAATGTCACCAGGCTGAGATTTAGTGTTGGTCTTTTTCATTGATTTTTGCTGGACTGTGGTGAGCCATTCTAATATGCATGTGTTTTATCAGCTCAGATATTTGGATGTCTGTGGGTTTTGTTTTGGTTTCTTCCTTCCTTGTATTTTAAACACTTTCAAATCTGAATCTCTATTCTTTATCCTCCCCATCTATTATCTTAAGCATTGTTTTCATCCCTCTGTTGTTTTCTTTGCATTTTTAGAACTTCTCAGTTTCATTCTCCATCACTGATGTGTTTCATGCTCCCCCAGTTCTGCCTGCACTACCCCTTGTGAGAATTTGTGGTGCTCCGTTTTCAAATTTCCCTTTCATCCTAACCTGTTCTGGTCTTCATGACTTCAACATATTTCAGCTTCAAAGAAGCTATGGCTTAAGATTTTCTCCTAAACAGAAAATAGTTCTAAAAGGTTACAGTTTTTATTGTAAGTACTTTCCAAAATTCTGTTTCTCCTTTAGGTCTTCAAAATAACAAAGCTTTATTTTCTCTTCATTGTTCCACAGGTTTTAATTTTCCCATGGACTCAACCACAAATAAGGTAATAGAGTTATTAAAAGTACAGACTCAGATATTTGACAGTGTGCCTTCAAATCCTAGCTCTCTAATTACTCTCTATGTGTCTCTGGGGTAGTTAATTTTACTCTTCTAGTTTAAATTCATCATTTGTACAAAATGAAGAGTTATACATATAATGGAGCTGTTTTCATTATTTAATGAGATAATGCATAGAAAGCACTCAGCACAGTGCTTGCCATGGGGAGAATACAAAATAATATATTTTTTTTCAACTGTGAAGAAGTCTACCTGGTTCCAGGGTATGTTGACAAACCAAGTATATAGACTTTCTCTGTGGCTCTGCTTTCTGCTCACCTGAGGGTTTATTGAATTCATTGTGTGTCTAGAACTGGACAGTAGGTTGATGTGCCCACCATCTAGCAGACTTGTATCAGTTGTGGCTCTGTCTGCGGGAGTTCTTTTCCTTCTGCGCTGAGGAAAAGATCCTTTGAGCAAATGAGATACAGAAACGTTACTATCACAGATCGTCCTGTCTTCTTGTGACATGTGGCTACTGCCTGGGTTGATGTATTCTTTCCAATACCCCATGCCCTTTTGTGTGCAGAAATTCTTCAAAGTTATAATATATGAATGGACATCAAAGGAGAATAATTCACAAGAGCTGATGAACGATCCATAAGCCTAGTTGTTTTAACTAGAAATACTTATGGAAGTACAGAAATAGCAGTTTTCTGATTGGCATGTTCCCTGTAGTTCTGAATCAGTGAAAGTCAGCAAAAGTGGAATGAGAAACCTTTCTATACTTAGATTCTTCAATTCTGTTGTGTTGCCTTTGTGCTAGGAAAGTTTCTTCTAGATTCTGTCAACAAATTGTTGTTGTTGGGTTTCTTGCTTGCTCTCATGTTTTGTTCCAACTCAGGGCCACCAAAAGGCCTGTGGACGCCTGTGCTATTGGGTCCTTTGATGTTTGTTGGGGCCTGGGAGTTGTTTTGAATGACCAGTTGCCTAACTCTTGCAGCATTCTCACAGAGACCATATTCAGAGGGAGTCAGTTGTCCCCAGATCAGAGAATCTCAGAGTTAGACAGGACAGTAGAAATTATAGAGCCTAAGTCACTGCCTGGTAGCCAGATTCTCTTTACAACACTCCTTTCATGTGGCTTGTCCAGTCTTTTCTTGAACTATCTTCTGTGACAGGCTAGCATCCTCACTAGCCATCAGTGTGGTCCGTTTCATTAGTGGACAACTTCCTTAACCAAAAGGAAATCTTTCCCCTATGTATGACCATAGAAAAGAAGAAGAAAGTTATTGTACTGGCAGAGGATCTGTGCAGGAAATAGAAAGCACCCTAGCTATTATAATCAGAGAGATATTTAATAAAGGGACCTAGACACTTCAAAGTAATTTTTAAATTGGATGGTTCAGAAGTCAGAGAGTTGATGTGCACATTTATTTTTAAATTTTTAATTTTTATTGAACTATGATGTACATACTGAAAATACCATTGATTTCTTACTGCAGGATCACCTACCAGGAAGCTGCTTCTACCACCACATCCTCACAGTTGTCTCACACCCATAAGCATGGTTCACAGACAATGGGACATAAAACTGGGCAACTACAACGCACATGCCCAGTGCAGGTTGTTTGTCAGCCAGTGTTGCCAAAGAAAGTTTTCTCTGTCTACTTTCTACTTTTCAAATCTCAGAGAATCCATCTCATTCACAGAATTCAAATGATAGTGAGTGCTCTGACTGCAACAATCTTGGAAAAGACTAGTTTTTCAGTCTTAGCAGCCTCTTAAGAATGCATACCACGGGACCATAGACAGTATTAAGAAAGTTATCTAAATGTTGGAAGGACAGACATCTCTTTCCAAAAATATGTCTTCCAACAGTTTTACTCATCTAATCCACAGAGGCTCATGAGGCTCAAGAGAAAAAGACCCTTGATAAGTCATCAGTGTCTTCTGGGTAGGAGAAATGCTTAGCCATCGTAAAACATGAACATCGGAGTTCAAAATGCTTCTACAGATTTGCTTGAATCAATTATCAGGATCCAATGAGTAAGGTATTATTGTCAGGGTCCTAAGATTCAATAAGAAAGTGGGGGAAGGGCAGGGAAAGGAGAATTAAATGATAATGAATATAAATAGGATCTTCTTCCTCAAGAAAGTATTGCTCCTGTGCTGTACTTTAGGAGTCTTCAGGAAAACAGAGGCAGAGGACTCCAAAACAGAGGCAGAGTCACAGAGACTCTCAAGAGCATCCCCAGTCGTGGGCATATCCTTCAGTTTTGTACCAACAGGCGATGAGAGGCCACCTTGAGCAACCTACCATGACCACGCTTGACCAGTGGAAAATGGAGTGAAATGTATGGAACGCCAAGGACCTCTGCCTCTTCCCTTTCCATCTCTCTGGAGAGTAGCAGTTTGATCGGGAAGTTTATCCATTTGTAAACACACCTTATTTTTAACATCTTAGTCATATTCAGCTGAGTTATCATCGCTTATGTTATTCAAATGACTCATTTCCTCTTGCAGCTTGCAAATATTAGACATTATCATATCTCATATCTGCCTTCTTTTTTGTATCCCTGGGGCCCGTCATTTAGTTTATTCAAAAGAAGCGTTTTAGAGGAAAAATCTTACCGAAGGCCAACAAGATGCAAGAAAGGAAAATGCGAATTGCACATGTAGCTTTTTATTTGAAGCTTCAGCACACTGGAAAGTTTCTGTTAGTGTTTGTTGTAGAATGTAGATGGATGGCAGCAATAAAATCACATATGGGGAAAAAGCAATCAAATCACTGAGTAGGTCACATTCAAAATATATTATATCAGGATGGTGGGAGGGGGGTTCTACCTTAGGGCATATGTTGCTTCCCACAAAATATTTCTGAGAAGTGTTCATGTATCCTTCCCCTCAGCCTATATGTGCCTGATTTGATCCTACATTTCACATCTTTTCCTATACTCATTCTGTCTCCCTATTGTTCCATGAAAATCATATGCTCACTTATACGTTTAAGTCTTTGCTGTTCGTAATAGATGCTAGTGGGCTCCCAGCCAGATTCCCTTTACCTGGCCAGTGCGCCCACCTTCTGCTGAACCATCCCTTGCCAGTGAGGTTACCCCCTTCCATCAAGGGACAGCCAACAAACAATGATTGACAGATGTGGGGTTCAAAAGGCCTGCTCCTTACCTTGAAGGGGGGGAACTCTGCAGTGCAATTTATGCATCAGAATCCATATTTTGTGCTCTCCTTTCAAGGAATCTGGCTTAAGACACTGCTAAGGTAGGTTTTTTCCTTTTTCTGCCTGGAACAATGAACCCAGGTCCTTTCTGCTTCTGTAAGATAGTCATGATCCACCTTAGTTTCTTTCCAGACACTTTCCCTGTTCTTTTCAGTTCTAGCCTTCTCTTCCCTCCTCTGAGCTGCTAGGTCATTCTCGGGCATTCTAGGGCACTGATACTCAGTTAATGTCTTATGGTCATGCATATAAATTGCCAGCTGGTCATATATACAAATTGTAAGTCCTTCAGAGTGGGTGTTGTTGAGGCATGCTATGTGTGGGCAATAAACAATGTCCCCTAGCTTCATCCGCAGTGGTTCCCCAGGAAGGCTTGGGCCTTCAAAATAAACATCCATGAGCTGAAACATGAAGACAAAGAATTTAGGTTTAAAATTAAAAGTAGTTTCTGAATGGAGGCCTTTCTCCAAGTACATGGATTGGTCCCCTGAAAAGTGAATGAGGAAATCTCTTGCCAAAATGGAAATGATTTTTTTTGGCCATGCCCATGGCATTTGGAAGCTTCTGGGCCAGGGGTTGAACCTGTGCCCCAGCAGTTACCTGAGTCACTGCAGTGACAGTGCTGGATCCTTAACCCACTGCACCACAAGGGAACTCCTGAAAATGATGTTTTCCCCAGAGTTTCCCAAGTTATTTTTTTAAAAAACATAATTTTCTCTAGGTAAACTGAAAACGAAAGATTTAATCTTCAAATGGATTTGGAAATACCCATACTATAGCCAATGGAAATTCCCAACATGAATTAAAGGCTCCAAAGAGTCCTATAAATTAACAACAAAAAATCTGCCTCACTTTGTTTAATGTAGTATTTGTCACTTTATGCGATCATGTAGCCACAGAATTCTTGTCATTATAGCAAGAGTGATCTCATGGAAATATTCATCCATGGAAACCCTTAGGGACATGCTAGGAGTCATAGTGGTGGGTGGGGATGGGGTGGGTGGGGCATAAGGAGGGTCCTGGTCAACTGAGGGTCTGTGAAATTTACAAAACTCATTCCAAATGGGTGGAGGGTTAAGTATGAAGCCAGTCATCTTCTTTTTCTCTTTTGTATTTCTCAGGAGGAAAATAATTTGGCTGCAAGTAGCATGGGGTGTTTGAGCATGTCTTTCATCCTGTAGCTGAGGCACTTGGCCAGAGTGGGATGTGTGGGGATTCAAAGCTTAGGAAACCCCATCCACTTCCCCTCCTCAGAGACGCTGTGGCAACTTGGGATCAAGACTCTTCTCAGAGGGACAGAGCTGTTGCTTCCTGCCTTATTGAAGGATGCACATTGGTTGGGTATAGAATCAACCATGGGAGATGGCAGTTGGTTGGTAGTATTGGTAAAATAAATGGAGTCTATTTTATTTCAAGGACCCCTGATCCCTAAACCCACTCCTCAAAGTGCCATTCCAAGAATCCCATAATTAGTTCTTCACAAGAAACTCATAAGAACTATAGAACAGGTTTTAGCATTGTGTCCCCTTTCTAACAGCGGAAAGGTATCCCAGAGAAAAGTCAGGTGTTTTGACTTGATGACACTTCATTAGTTTTCCATCCATCAATCCGCTCAGAAAATATTTTTCAAGCACCAGCTCTCCACAGTGGCAGTGACACTTGGATGGGTGGTTTCTGCCAAAGCCTGTGCCCCTTGCAGCCAGAGGCCGAGAGGACAAGCGTCCTCCTAAGTAGAAAGGACCACATCCATCAGCTGGAGGTGAGGAGCTTGTGATGTGTGCTCCCTGGTTTCATCTAGAATTGGGACTGTCTATAAGTCAGGAGCCAAAAAAATTGTAATATTGCTCCAGCGGGCCTGCCCTCCCCCACCACGGGCTGTGGAGATAATGGGCCTTGGGCTAATGACCAGCCAACCACCCCTTTTCCAGACACCAGATCAAAGGGGGTCAAGTTGACTCTCTTGTGGGTAGCAGATTAACTGGTTCTCCTCTCTTCCTCATTGTATCTGTATACATCCCATCTTAAGTTAAAAAAAAAAAAAACAAAAAACCCAAAAAACAAACAACAAAAAAAGCATCGGCTGGGTAGGACTTGAGGTTTGTAGGGAGCCGTGGGGCCTAAGCCACTGTTTATGACACATGTCATATTTCATGGGCCACGTCTGGACCCCACCTGCCTCCTTAATCTCCTTGGAATGCTGGCACTCCCTCTGTGAGCTGTGTGTGAGTCTGATGACCTCCGTGGGTACTGCAGTTTCCAATTTCCTAACCTTTCTATTAAAATTAATATTTAGATTTTATAACTTTAAAACTGGAAGAATGATGGAAGCAGAATTTGATGTTTATGTCTCTCAGTCACGAAAACGCTCCCAATCTCACTAACGCCGGGCCACACACACGTAGTCACAATAAATAGCATTTAACGTGTTTACAGTACAGAGAGGATGAGGAGGACTTCTGTTTTTATATTGATGGGCTCAGCTGGGCTGGGGATACTATTGTTTACAATGAGCTACATTTTTTGTTGTTCTGATTTACCCTCAAATTAAATCTTTATTTCAGAAACCAACCCCAGGGAGTCCCCGTAACGAGGGAATGTAATAAACAGCATTAGGAGAGGGCCCTTAGCCGCTGCTCCTTGGTAATTAGTCCAAATGTCTCAATCAGAGTGGTTTTCAAAGTTTTACGGCTGCAGTTTGGTCACCGGCTTATTTGTAAAGAGCCCGTTTGGCATTTTGCTCACAGTGGCCTTTGCCCTTTGGGGAGAGGTGTTGGGGGTTTGGCGACGTGGACCACAGGGAAGTCAGACGCTCAGGTCTGCTCGGGGCTGATGCCCGTGTTTCTTCGTGCCATCTGTTTTCAAATTAAAAAGTGTCCACATGGAAAGAAACTGGGAAAGGGAAATAAATATCGGGCCTTGGTTTTGAGGACACGCAAACGGAGGGACAGGGCCAAGGCTGGGACTGCGTGTGTGGGAGCGTTCCCACCCGGGCGAGGTGCTTGTCCTATAAACCCTGGCAGAAGAGGCAGGGTCATTCAAAAGCCCTGGGTGCCTGGGGGGCCCGCCTACAGCCTGCCCAGTGCAGCTCCCCCATCTCCCCCAGCTTGGTGGGAAGAGCAAGTCCCCCACCCCACCCACCCAGAAATTCCCTGGGCGCCCGTAAGCTGCTGCGACCTCCAGCCTTCCCAGGGACCAGAAGGCTCCCAGCAGCAGGACCAGCTCTGGGCCGCCCTGAGCAATCCTCGCAGGCAAAGCAAAGCCGACAATGCAGAGCCATGGCTGGAGCCTCAGCTGGCACCTCTCCTGCTGTCCTGCCTGTGGCCACGAGGCCTGTTAGTTCACTCAGTTTAACAGAACACCTTGCAAGGCAGAGAGCTGCCTAGCCATCTTCTTTCCCCAGCGAGATGCTAAGGCAGGGGCCTGGAGAGGGAGGGGGCTCCTTAGAGCCTGAAGGACGGGGTCAGACAGATGCGCCTCTGGGTTTCCTGGAAGGAGAACGTGCTCGGAGCTCGGGAAAGGGTGCAGCAGGGAGTTCACCTCCACTCGTCCCGCCTTGCACATGCTGCCACATTATTTATTTTTAAATAACATTTTGTAAGGTTTATCTCCTAAGGAGCTCAAGGGATCATCAATCACTGTGTCCAAGGACCCACCACCTTCTTCTGAAAGGCCAGATGATAAAAAAGTTAGGTTTTGTGGGCCACACCGCCTCTGTCACAGCTCCTCACTGTGCTGTTAGGAGGAAAGCAGCCGTGAACCACACCGAAACGAATGCACTGGGCTGTGTTGCAATAAAACTTTATTTACAAATCTGGTGGTGGGCAGGGCTTAGCCTGTAGTTAGCCCACTGGCTTTCATCATGCATTCCCCCTTCTGTGTTAACTTTTACTGTCTTTACTCTTCCTCCCCTAACTTCCTTCCTTCCATCCTTTTTTGTCCTTCTTTTAATCTGAGCTATGCCATACACTGTGAAACACACAGGGAATCCAGTGATGAAGAGACAGAGGTGGTCCTGTCGCTCATGAAGATTCCAGTAGGGAGTATTAATGAGTGAACACATCAGTAGAATAAAATACTGTAGCTGATGCTACTTACCAGAAATCCATCTCCATTTCTTTCTCACTCTGAGATTTCCAGTTTTGTTTAGTGTGACAATGTCCCAGATTTTTTTTTTTTAAGTCACTTCTCTTGCTTCCCTTGTAGCCAGAGGCAGTCATGTGACAAAGTTTTGGCCAAAAAGACACAGAAAGAAGTTTTTGGAGACAGCATCCCTTTCCAAATGAAAAGGCAAGCCCCTTTTCCTCTTTGACTCTTGCCCCTTTCCTTTTCTTTCCACCTGGAATGCTGCTGTGATTCCCGGAAGTGCAGCAGCTCTATTATGAGCAGGAGGCTAAAAACTGTGTGCTAAAAATGGAAGCAAAAAATGGAAAGAGCCTGGATGAGTCTCTGATGACACCACTGGTTCTTGGCATCAGCTCTGAACCACCTACCTGTGAGCTTCTTGCTGCATAACCTAAACGTCTTATTGTTTAAGCTAATATAGTAGGCCTCTCTGTTACATGCAACCCAAGGAAATAGTACTGGACTGAGTTATAATTAGTATCAGCTAACGGAGCCAGGGGTTAAAATTTAGTGCTCAGTAAATATTTTCAGAGTCTAAACAAGGAAATAAGCATAATCACTCTCAGATTATTGCAGTATCACCTCTTGCTGTTTATCTCAACACATAGTAATACTCTCCCTGATTGAAGGGCGAAAATATGGCCCCTTCCTGGCAGTCCAGCCTCAGCATTGTTTTAAAACTGGTGGGGGATGACTGAACTGTTTCCGAAGTCTAGGGAACCAGTGCAGTAAATTTAGATGGGCAGTAGGGGGCTGATCTGGACTAGTTCTAGAAACTTGGCATGACGAAAGGTTTATTTCCTCATGGACTCAGCCTGAAGCGTCCACAGGGTCATGTGTTGATGCTGCACATCAGGGACGTTAGCAAAGTGAAAGTGCTGGGTGTGAGGAATTGGTGTCCGTGTACATGCTTTGGGGGGATCGTGATGGTCACGACCGCAGCCAAAGATTCTCTTTCACCAGCTTCGGAAACACCAGTGAATAATTCTCGGGGAGTTCCCGTCATGGCTCAGTGGTTAATGAATCCGACTAGGAACCATGAGGTTGCGGGTTCGATCCCTGGCCTTGCTCAGTGGGCTGAGGATCCGGCGTTGCCGTGAGCTGTGCTGTAGGTCACAGACACGGCTCGGATCCCGCGTGGCTGTGGCTGTGGCTGGCAGCTACAGCTCCAATCGGACCCCTAGCCTGGGACCCTCCATGTGCCACGGGAGCGGCCCAAGAAATGGCAAAAAGACAAGATAATAATGATAATAATTCTCAATAAGAGCTTCAATCACCAACTGAAGCCTTTAGCTGAGGCCTCTATTCCAGGGTAGCTGTAGGGAGATCTATAAATCTTCTGGACATCCACTGCTTGATGAACTGTTGGTGTGATACTTAGTTCTCAGGACTTAAGCACACAGCTCAAGTTCATATATCATGGGGCAGGAGCGGGACAGCATGCTGTGGGGGCTAGTGCCATGGACAACTAGATAGAAGATTCTCGAAGGAGTTTAGTCCAAAGGAGAATTCTCTAGGAAAGGAGGGTGTCACTCTGCCTGCTTTTAACTGAAGCAAAGTTCCCCTGTTAATGTGCTAGAGACACACTCACTTTGACTCTGACACTGAACACTGCCAGAGATCAGAGCTTTGGCTTAAATGCTCACGATGTATGCACTCTTATTATCAGATATTGCTGGCTCTCTTTAGTCTGTTTCATCTCCTTCTCATACCTTCTTTCTTAGTTTTTTGATGTACAGAGCACATCTTGGCTGCTAAGCATTGCCAGCATGAGTTTGGTTTGTTTGTTTGTTTTATTTTGTTTTGTTTTTGTGGAGAATTGTTGTACGGTGCTGCACCTGGACTGCATTCAGAAGCTTTCTAGGAAATCTCACTGCACTGTGCAGAAGCCCTTAGCTTTTGGGTCAGCATCTTGGAAGAGAAGACAATTGATTCTTTCAGCCCTGCTGATGCAATTCCTTTTGATGTGTATCAAGTGTGTTTTGACACAATCCCCCGAGTCATTGTGGTTTTCAATATTCCTGGGCCTATAGTGAAAGTCAAAGAGAGGGGAATCTTTTCACTTAATGTTGATTTCTAATATTGATGGCGTGTTACCCCAATTCTGTTTCAGAAGCTTCTCAGGAGGGAATTAACCCCTTGGGTCTCGGATAAACACAGCTCTTGCGGGACAGTAACTGTCAAAAGCTGGTACTGACACTGGAGACAAAAGAACTTCTTGGGGAGCACATGTCATCCTTATGCAGGTAACAATTTATTTATCATTATCAATGTTATGGTGAATACAACAGCTGCAGAAGAATTTATGAGCTTTTGGTTTTTGTGGGTTTTTTTTTTTTTTTTGGCTGTAAGGCATCTTAGTGTTTGCCAATTTTCTGTCTCAAAAAAGGTGTCTTTGCATCTTGATTTAGCCCTGAATAATTCAACAGAATCTCTAATAACAGACTTGCATGTTGCAAAGCCCCCAAACATGTTGGAAGCTTAAAGAGGCAGTGAGATTTAGCATCACAAACAGAAGTCAAAGAATCAAAGCTAGGAGGTCTTTAAAGGGAAGAGTCTGTGATTCACACTTGCCCTGGATGCTTATTTTTGCTTCCAGTTTCCTTGTTTTTCACAGAACAGTGGCTCCTTAAAAGGACAAAGAACATCCCTGGAGATTGGCTGTTGCTCTTAATTCCCTTTTTGTGAAAATTCCCTTCTTGTGGTCGCTTCCTTCCTGCCTGCCAGACCATCCAACACACAGTTATTGAGTTGCCTACGACTTGCCAGCACTCTGTTAGGCCTTGAGGATTCAATGATTAGCAAAGACAAACCTAGCCTCTCATCTAGATTAGAGTTCTCTGCCTTGTCCTCCCTCCCAAAGGCCGGGTGGTTTTGGTGTCCCCTCGGGTTCTGAGATACACCAGTGTCTTTCCAACAAATTCCATGTCATCCTACTGCCCCCTGCCACTTTCCCCTTGGTTTTCTTAAGCGGCTTTTATTGTTTTAGGATTTTCCACCAAAATCATGATGTGTGTATTGGAAATCCTGGTGTCCAGGAATAGAGAAAGGAAATGGAGGTGCTGGGTTTGGGGAGATTGTAACTTTGGGAGATGTGATATATTTGCTTCATATCTTTGAAGAGTTTTCATTAGAAGAGGAATTAAACTTAATCTCTATCTTACCAAGGGGCAGATCTAAGACTAAATGGCTTAAGGGAACCAAGCATTTTCTAACAATCAGGGTGGAGGAACTGTGCCTGACAGTGTGCTATGTGTGTGTGTGTTTGTGTTCACATGTTTTTCGCCTGATGTATAGGTCATGGTCTTTCAACCTCAGCACGGTTGACATTTGGAGTCAGATCATGGGGATTCGTGGGAGGCCATCCTGTGCCTTGTAGGATGTTTAGCAATATCTCTGACTTTTATTCACTAGATTCCAGTAGCACATCCAAGCATGACCAAGACTAAATATCGCTTGTCTTTGCTAAATGTCCCCTGGGAGGCTATAGACACCCCCATCTCCCCCTGCCACCCACACATATACATGCATACACACACCCTTATGGATGAATAAATACATAGAGAGGCAGGTAGATAGATTTAATAGATAAACTTGTCTGGGTAGAACTAGACCTCTGACTTAAACGCCGCAGATTTCCTGGTAAATCATGTAGCTTTCATAGGGTGAAGAGGCTTCTCAGCACTTGAGGTTGTTGTTGTTGTTTTTGCTTTTTAGGGCCGCACACATGGCATATGGAAGTTCTCCGGCTAGGGGTCTAATCGGAGCTGTTGCTGCCGGCCTACACCACAGCCACAGCCATGCCAGATCTGAGCCGCATCTACAACCTATACCACAGCTCATGGCAAAGCTGGATCCTTAACCCACTGAGCAAGGCGAGGGATCGAACCTGCATCCTCTTGGATAGTAGTCGGATTCGTTTCTACTGAGCCACGATGGGAACGCCTTGCACTTGAGTTCTTGAAGTGGGATGGCCACATGTCAGGTGAGGTAGGAGAGAGTATTGCCTCAGGTAGAAGGTCGAACTCTTCAATCTAAAAGACCCTCCACGTCCAACTAACAGATTTTCTAATTCCGTAAGACCAGACTTGAGTTAATCAAAGCGATGTCAGTTTCTAGAGGAATATACCAAACTAAAGTTATGACAGTGGGCCCCACAGTGCTGTTTGAAATATAACGCCAAGTTGTAGGGTGGGATGTGCGGAAATGGTTGAGCTTATTTGGGGTTTAATTGGCAATCAAAAAATTGCCTCCTCGATGCGGGCATGTCACTGTAAAAGCACATCCAGGACGTTAGTTTCTCTGGCTGAGGTTATTAATATGTGCTGATTGATGTCAAAATGGGAATTCAATCATAAATGTGCTTCGGGGCCTCAGGCTGGTGGCTTGGCAGCTTCTTTAGCCTTGTCATTTTGGAGAGACAGCTCACATGGCCCTGCCTCATTTTTCTGATGATTTCTTAAAGATTTCACTTTATCATCATTTGTCTATGAGCAGCCTTTTCTCTCCCTCCCGTTAGTATTGCCTCCGCCACGGCACAGCCCGAATACAGTCGTTACCTAGGAAGGAACCCTGGCTGGATTTTACACTTGCATGAAACAATGGGGTTGTGCACTCTATAAACAAAACAAAACCAAATAAAACATTCCCAATTAGTGCTATTTACAGACATGTAACACCATGGCTGCTGATCGGGAGTGCATGTTGCTTTCCCACGGGAGTCCCAAAATCCCTAGCACCCGCTCACAGGCATAAAAAAGCGTGGTCTTTCTCATTTCCAAGTTAATCCAATTTGAGTGTGGGTTGAGAGGGACCAGAGCTTCCCGAAGGGCCTGGCAGAACCGGGCAGCTCAGCATCGTTACCAGACCACACACGTTCTGTTTAATAGCCAGACTCTGCCCTGGACCAGAGAGGAGAAAAATCAATGAATTCAAAATTCCTCAGGAACAGCCACCCTCTTCCTCCACGCTCTGGAGCCCCTCATCTCTCCCTTGAATGTTAGCAGCCTCCTAAAGGGGGTTGCGGAGTCTAGATGCAGCGTGTTCCCGTCCACTTTCCACAGTGGAGGCAGTGGTCTCCTTAAGCCCCAACACGATCCTGTTGTTTCCCTCACGTAAAAACTATTTCGGGGGACCTCCCATTGTGGCGCGGGGGACGCGAACCCGACTGGTATCTATGGAGATGTGGGTTTGATCCCTGGCCTTGCTCAAGTGGTGCAGGTTGCAGACACGGCTCTGATCCCATGTGGCTGTGGCTGTGGCGTCGGCCAGCAGCTGTAGTTCCATGTCGCGCCCTAACCTGGGAACTTCTATATGCTGCGGGTGCAGCCCTAAAAATAAATAAATAAATAAACTATTTTGGTTCTGCTGTGCTTAAATGATAAAATTCAAAATCCCAATGATTGAAATAAATGACGTTAAAACCCTCATGTCACCCTTCAGGCCCAGCCCCTGCCGTGTGAGTCATCCCATCCTCAAGTGATAGTAAGCTTTGCGTGGCTCTTCCATGGTTCATGCAACCAGGGCTTCATGTCCCTTGGCTGGAACATGTTTTCCATTCTTCAGAGGTTCCTCTGCAGCCTATTGAAATCATCACGCGCCGTCCAATTTCCTCTATTTACGTATTTGTTGATCTGCCTATTTATATATCTGTGTGGTGTTTTGTTTTGTTTTGTTTTGTTTTTTCCCTCTAGCCTTGATAGGTATAGTCCCCTCAATACCTGGAATATAAACAGTTGCTCATTCAAATGTTTTTGAAGGACTGCACAAAAACACAACTGAATGTAAATGTGACCTAACAAGCAGCTTCTCCCCATTTCCAAATCATTCCTTGGACTAAGTTGAAAAAACTCTATATTATAGTAGTGATAGAGAGAACAGATTCTGGCTTGAATCCTACCTTCACTACTTACTTACAGTGTGACCATGGCAAGTGACTTCCCTGCTCTCAGCCCTCAACTGTTTTACCTGTAAAATGGGGGTAAGAATAACACCTGTTTCTTACGAGGTGATGAGGATGAAATATATCAGTATATTTAAAGTACTTAGAACTTGGCCCATAATAAGTACCATGTTAGCATGAACTATTTTTGGAGATACCACCAAAGGTTCTCCACCACCTGCAGAGGTTCTCCACCTCACGCAGTAGAAGCTTCAGGAATGGAGAAGGGAAAAAAAAAAGCATGCGGATGCTTGGATCTTACCCCAGGCCAGCTGAATCAGAATCTCTGGGGTGAATTTACTATCATATAGTTTAACAAAGAAGCATTCATGAAGTGGCTGTCCACAGAGGAGAGAGTTGGAATAAAGGACCAGACAAGGTCACGGAGGTACCCAGAGCTGGCAATGGTGAGAAGCCACTAACACCACTGAGCTGAAAGAAAAAGGGAGAGTGGTGTCAGTGGAGCCAGTGAGAGCCAGGGCCCTGGAGGATGGACTTCCCAAGGGGACTGTGGTCCCTCAAAAGGGTCTCAGTCTCGAGGAGAGACGTAGCACCGAGGCAGGGAAGACATGGGAAACAAACACCTGGCCTCTTCCCCCTCCTGCCTTTCCATCCTCAGCTGGTGCCTTTGGAATCCAGCCGTAATCCAGCTGGCAAAGGAGCCAAAAGACCCCATCATGGGAAGTTACCATTCTTGGACACAGACCAGGATGAGAAGGGCGGGGAATGGTTCTGAGGAGACAAAGGGGGAAAAGCCAACACATCGATTTTCGGAGGAAAAAACAATCCTCAGGTGATTCTGATGCACACCAAGGAATAAGACCTGTGGCCTGAATAAGGCATCGTCATGGGCCCTCCCTCCAGCTCCTCCAGCTGCCAGCAAAGAGAGCCATTCATGGCAGAAAGCATGCAGAGAGCTTTCCTGTATTACAGAACCTTCCACTGCAGTCCCTCCTCCAGGACTGGGGACAGTGGTTTCTAGGAAGAACCTTGGCCATACAAACCAGATGGTTTTAGGTCCAAGGTAACAGCTGCCTTCTTTCTGGGAGTTGCTTCAGTCAAGGGGAGTTTGTAATGGACCCAACTCAGTTTGGAAAGGAGGCACACACAGCTCTTGCCTTTTAGTTTTTATCCAAGCAAACCTGCCAGAAGAGACCCCCCCTGAGATTTCCACCATATGTCATATCATATGACTCAGTCTCATTTGCATAACCCCACGGTGGAATTTGCAAGTGCAAGGGTGCGCTGGAGCCCCAGACAAAGTGTTTCAGTTTGCCTTGAACCCACCAGCTTGTTTTCCCATTGACTGTGTCGGCACGTTTCAGAAGACTTCATTTCTGCTGCTTCCTTTCCAAAAGGAGGAAGATATAAATCACAGGCGCAGAAGTAACTAGCAGTTGTGACATTTTGTTACAGAGTTTAATTACATGAATCATAAAATATTGCTACAATTTTCCAAACTGTTAAACCTTAATTAATATGAACCCACAGGGACCACCTTGATCGTTCTAAATATTCTGAATCACAGCTCCTACAGTAGTGCTTCCATCCGCCTGAAGTGCTTTGTAATTTGCAAAAAGTGATTAATTATTAGAAATGAAACCAGACAAATTAATTTAATATAAATGAGGCTGTACATGATTTGATTAATTCTTTTTAATTACCTATATGTTATTTTTTCAATAGCTGAACAAAGGACTCCATTCTTCTCCTGCATGTTCATATTCATTAATCTCATTAGCACAGAGTATTAATATAATTTTATCGCACATTCCAGAAGTACGGCACATTGACAAACCATAATGAATCGTGGCATTAGTGTCCTATCACTACATTAATTTCAAGACATGCCTGGCTCATCTGCAATTTACTTTGAGACTTACTTTAAAATGAGCTGAATAAGCGTGTAATTATGACATCTGCTTCTTTTCAGGTACCTCCTTTGTAAATCAGTGACAAAGGAATAGCAGGTTTAAATATGTGTTAACACTTGGATAGCATGTATAATTGCAATATGGTGATGTGTAATGAAGATTAAATTAGACCATACTATACCTGACATATGCAAGAACATAATTGAACTATTGTCATTGCTACAGTAGAAGCAGCTGCAAAATACTAATATTTGAATTGAGGACGATGAAGCCAAGCTGGGAAAGAAGGCGGAGAGGGTGGTCTCAACGAGTCACCAAGAAAAGAAGAACCATATCGAGACAGGATGCTGTAGACCCTAGGATTTCAGCCTCTGCCTCCTTTGTGGTTGATGACAGTTGGTCATGAATTTCATGACGTTTTCCAAAAGGGTCCATTTCGGATGTCACTGGGGCATGACCTCACGCTGCATATCTTGTTTGCTCAGCACTTCTGCTCCAGGCCACAGGGCGGGCACCCTGCCCAGCGTTCCCATCGTGAGCCTCAGGCAGGGAATTGGAATTCTGGGATGGAAATCGAGACTCTCTGCCTGGTTAACCCTGCACTTCCCTGAACAAGACATCTAGGATGACAAAATGGTTTGAGATTGCTTGGGAAGCAAGGTAACCCTGGACCTCCGAAGGAAAGCTGATACTTGTAGTCATCAGAGGTCTCTGCAGAGTGGGAATGGAGAACCAGATCACATCTTTGACCACAGATTTCTACACCCCCCCCCCACCTTTTCTGAAAAGAAACTTTTAGGGCAGCCTTTAGGAGTCATCGAGTTTTGAGTAAGGCGTTATCGTATGCCACTTCTACTGTGTACCTGATTTATTCCTGGGCAGAGTGGCCGTGTCTATGGTTTTTCTCTTTTGGAAACCCAGCCCCTGAGTGCTTGAGTGCAAAGCTTGAAAGACGCCAAAAATATTGCTTTTGAGTTTAACAAATACGCCCAAGGAATTTGGAGCTCTATCTCAAAACAATTTTAAGAAATTGGCTTTCTCAATAAAATCCCCATGCTAGCCTTTTTAAGTGGCTGGTGAGGGACCGAGAGGGAAACTAAAAGGAGATGAAAGGAACAGCGATTCATCTGAAGATGCTCAAGGTGAAAAAGGCTGAGGCACAGGCTTCCTGGCAGAGTTGACAAGAGGGAGTGGGGAGGGGGCATTACTTGTATGGGTTACGATGTCCAGCTACTCAAATAATTTCATGTTAGCAGGCATCGACTTAATTTATTTAGTGCCTTCTGGGAGAGGAAGCAATATTTACGAAATTATTATGATAAAACCATTCAGTATTGGATGTTGGAGGCAACGTCAAGATTTTCTACTTAAAAATATGTTTTCAGAAATCAGCCATGACAGCATCATCTGAGAGGTTTGTCAAAACATAGATTCCTAGACTGCACCCCCCAGAGCTCAGGGATCAGAAACCCTGGAAGTGCCATATGGGAATCTACATGTTTAAAAGGCTCCTGGTGATTAACACACAATTCTTGATCTAATCTAGCTATTTCATTTTCCAGAAGAGGAAACAGAGACCCTAAGAAAGGAGAGGTACAGTGACAGGGCTGGGACAAGAGCCCATGTAGCCTCTTTCCTCTGATGTTGAGTGTGCGTGGGAAGGAAGAAGCAGGATCTGGCTTTCGGCCGTCCGTGGGCACCGGCACCAGCATCACTTGGTCCCTGGAGCTTGTGCTTCTCCACCATTTGGCAAACAGATGTTATAATGCTACCTGACTCTGTCCACTGAGGTGGGCAGACCTGTCACGAGCTCAGGAGTTCAGAGCAGCTCTGCTCTTCAGTGCTGAGCAGTAGAGAGAATGGTCGTGGGAGATTCTCCAAAAAGTTTTGGAACAAAAAAGAAAAGCATGACTTTCAACTTGCAAGGAGGCCTATTTCAATGTCAACACCACCCCCTTTGTCCATTTATTCTTTAATGTATCCATTCATTGTACCCTTTATCAAGCTCATCCTGTATCCCAGGGATTACATTAAGCATCTAGATTACAACAGTGAGCAAGATAGAAACAGTTTCCATCCCCAGGAGGAATCAGTTAGATCTGACCTCTTGGGCTCTCAAAGGAGATGTGAATGAAACAGTCCTGCTCTATGGGTTGTGTCTCCTCTTTTCTGTGCTCTGTGTGCACCCAGACTTCCTGGCACATAAAGGATCCCTGGGGGACACTCATTCTTTCCTCTTCCCTCGTGCTTTCTCCCTTCATGTGAGTGAGTGAGAAACCACCTTGTAGGACAAGTCGGAGTAATTGATCCTGTACTTTCTAAATGTCCCCACTTCCTCTCCTCAGCTCCTGCCAGGAAGCCCCTGGGTCAGCATTTCCCTGTGAGCATCTTCAGATGAAGCCGTGTTCCTTTCATCTCCTTTTAGTTCCTCTTCACATTCCCTTACCTGTGACCCACATGATCACTTGCTTAACAGATGTATACTGCTTATCGTTTAAGTATTAAATAATTGATGGCAACTCAAGCACCACATATAGAAAGACATAGTTTTCATTCCGTATTAGAGCTTCTTGTTTGAAAGAAACTCGATTTTAGGATCTCTAGCTCTTCAGGGATTGAAAGGGGTAAACCAGAACACATTTTAAACAAGGGTGTAAGCTGAACGAGAGAGAGTGTGTATCCACCGGGATAGATGAGGCTGTGTTTGCTGCAGCGACAAATAATGCAAACATCCCAGTGACAGCAAACCACAAGGCTCTGTTCACCGGTTAGGGCAGCCTCTGTCTTGAGAGCTGCTGTTGCCATACAGAGGCTGAGCGTGTGCTCTGAGGGCCCCGAGACCGCACATTAAAGCTCCAGGACCGATGCAGCCCACGTCACTTCCACTCACAACGCATCGGCCAGAGTTAGGCCTAGGACCCCACCTGAACACGGGGGGCCAGGAAGTGCAATCCTGCCATGTGCCTGGAGGGCGACGGATGGAGAGATTTGACAGACCGCACTGATGACTAGCGCAGAGGCTAATGCAATGTTACCATCCTCATGGACGTTTCGGGTCCGTTTGCTGGCATAAGGCTCCACATTGGGAAAGACGTGGAGCCCCAACCTGAATGCCCTTGCTGAAAACCGAGCACCTCACCTGCCCCAATAAAGGTACCTGGCTGATTTATTCTCCATCCGTGAGTAATGGTGGAGTTTCTTGGAAAGATTGGAGGAAGATCAGGTCCATCGTGTTCCTGACTATGACTTAGAGGGAGGGCTGTGAGGCAGTGAGTTCCCCACTGGGTGTAAGTCACCTCTTCCTGTGTGTGAAGAACAGAGGAAGACCTCTCTTTGGTATGCGGCATCTCATGCATGATGACGAGTCTTGTCTTGCAGATTTAGGGGACAGATCAACAGGTCAAATCACATAAAAATGGTTCTAGGGAGCAGATGAATAGGTTTTTTCCCCCCTTTGGAACTTGAAACATTCTTTTGAAACCACAGGGCTCTCTAAACAAGGCATCCCCTGACAGGGGGAGCTATTTCTGCCCTGAAGAGGAAAGGTTAACGTTTTTCATAATAATAGGTTTCACCCTCCTGACACAGATGAAGCCTGCAATTGTTTTCCATCTCTTCTGGGCTTGCCTAGCTATCTAAAAGTCATAGTAGAGGGAGGCAGCCAGTGGGAAATCTCCACTGAACTGGAAGCCAGAACTGCTTGCTGGCCTGCGCTTCCGTGTGGTGTGTTCAATTTGAAAGGTCTGCCATGTCTCTCTAGTGGATATCTCACTGTGCTCTAGCTGGTCTTAAGATTTAAATCTCCTGAAATGTCTGTGTAATTTAGATGTAAAAGGAGGTGCTGGGATCTCATATGCTGCTTACCAGGACTGTAATTTTGTACAAAGACCTTGGAAAACGATAGCAATATATGTACTCTAGCCAAACATATGCTTTAACTTTGACTCAGCAATTCCACTGCTAGGTATAGTCTCAATAGAATTGAGTGCACGTGCTCACCAGTAGATGTGTATAAAACTGGTCATGGCAATACTGGGCATAAATACTGGGCATGTTCAAACTGAAAATGAAACAAATTCCTTCATGATTGGACAAATAAAATTCGTATACTGGAATGAGACACAGTAAGGCAAATACTGAGCTGCTACTGAGTGAGTCTCCAGATATAATGTAAAATGAAGTAAGCCAATCAAAAAACAAGTACCCATAGCATGAGTCTACTCATAGAAGATGCAAACGAAGGCAAAACTAATAGAGTTCAGAGGAGTAGTCACCTTTGGGGAGATGGGGGACAGACAGGAGCCTGCTGGGGTGCTGAGATGATCCTTGTCTTCATCTGGGTAGGGTAATGTGAATCTAAAATACGCAAGGATACATGCATTCACTGTATATACATTGTACTTCAACTGAAAAGGAAAAAAAAAACCTGAAAAAAAGATATGCTGCGTTACCTAAATCACCTTTTTGTTTAAACTGTGCAAAGCACATAGACACACAGGGATGTGTTTGTGTGTGCACTGTGTGCGTACGATTTGTGTATGTGTGTGTCTGTGCCTACCTTAATTACCTATGTGACCTGAAAATTTAGTAAAGTAACCAGTTACTTGCTCAATGTTCTTAACTATAAAATGATAACACTAATAATATCTGTTCATAGGAACATTAGATAGAATAAAAGATAAGTATGATATATGTGGAAGAATAAGACATATATATGTACATATATACACATATGTACATATTTATTTATTGATATGTGCACACATGTATGCGCACACTCACACACACACACACACACACACACCCTTCTTATCTGAAAGAAGGAAAAGAACATTCACCAGTGGCCCATTCATTCCATTCACTCCCTGCCCCCTGACCCCTGTTCTCTTCCTCACACATCCTGTGCTTTCCCCATCTCAGGGCTCCGCCCTTGCTATTCCCTCTGCCTATACGACTCTTTTCCA
The DNA here is from genome assembly GCF_054392235.1 of Sus scrofa. Lineage (NCBI taxonomy): Eukaryota > Metazoa > Chordata > Mammalia > Artiodactyla > Suidae > Sus > Sus scrofa. The sequence continues at coordinate 34,789,810 of NC_139388.1, forward strand.
GGTTCTCCCCAAGTGGCTTCTTCCATCCTTCAAGGTTCAACTCCAGGTCACCTCCACAGACACTCTGTCCTCCTCTGAGTCCATCACTCACATGGGCTCTGCCCACTCTCACTGGCAGGTATTCCAGTTCCCGTCGCCTCTGCCTCACACACAGAAAATATGTTATTTATCTGTTGATCCATTTGATATATCGCATGTCTTCTCCGATTAGAATATAAACACTTTGAGGTCAGGGGCCCCATCGGTCTCATTGACCTCTCTATAACCAGTCTATAAATGAGCACCCAGCAGAGTGTGCTCTGCACATGACTTAGATAGATAGACAGACAGACAGACAGACAGGTAGATATTCACACATATCACTTAGAAGGCTGGGTAAATATTTTGTAAATTTATGTAATCAGTTATTGTTATCATAAGATCATGTAACAAGTAACTACAGTAGAATGTGAATCATATACAACTTTTTGTAGCTAGAATTCAGAGAACAATCCCATTCCCCTCATTTTTGCTTTTGGAGCGCTGGGGTGAGAGTGTGTGGGGAAAAAAAGGTTGAATCTCAGTGTTGTCTCTCTTGTACCTTCAACAAAGATACTTTCCAGAGTAAGAAAAGGACTGCTATCAAAGGAAGGCTGCCTTTTATCCATTAAGTGAAACATAAAACACTTTAAGTCATTGAACAGGTACAAGAAAATGAAAAAAGAACTCCAACTAACTCACCAACATTCTAGAACTAGAATAAAGAGAAAGAAGTGAGCAAAGCAAACACTGGCTGTTAGCTGGAATAGAAGGCCTGTGTGAGGGTGAGTGGCAAACACTGCATCTTATTGAGTGAGTTTAATAGGCTCTGGGGGCTCCCGAATTGGGGTTAGAACACAGTTTAAAAAGGGAGAGAAAATGAAACTGTGATTGACTGTGTAGAGGGGATTATTCTTTGCCTCAAATTTTATTTGAAAGAACTGAAAGACAGGGTCCAGAAACCCTGGGCTTTGGCTGATGAAAAAATAATCAAACAAAACATTGATTTTCACTAATTTAAAGGGACTTCCATGACTCTGAGGCTGAGAAATAGGCAAGTTAGCCGAGGCCCAAGGCAGCCTGGCCTGGGCGGGCTGGGCAATGACGTGCAGAGGAAGAATGAAGAGCGGGCCAGAGAGAAAAGACACCCCACCCCTTTTCTGAGGGCCTCTTGTTGGAACGTCAGCTGCTCCTTGCAGGCAGAAGGATGATTGATTATTCGGTCGCTGCCTCCTGGGTGAGGGTGAGGGTTTCTCCAGAAAGCGATAGGCATTCCCACTGTCCATGGCCTAGGTGAGTGGAAGGTCGTGACACTGAGAATCGGCACCCAAAGCCAGGAGATCAGAAGGTGAGAGAACACCTCTCCGTCTCCTGAGTACACTGAGGAGGCTCCAGGGCCCTGAGGAGGCCTTCAAGATAAGTCTTTGCCACAAGAGCTATGTTGAAGTCACCCTGTAAGCAATCCCAAAGGGAAGGGCAGGTGCATCTGGGAAGCCCATGAGCTAGCTTGGGTTTCCCTCTGTGTTTATTTCCCTTCCACCACACCCATAGGACCCCAGCTTCCTGGGTTCACAACCTATGCGGGGGTCCAGCATGTAGAGGGCCCTGTGTTCAGTTTAGTCCATGGTGTTGCCATCTTGAAATTCTAATGACTTCGACTGAGGGGCTCCACAAATTATGCAGCCAGTCCTGCCTCCCACGTGGGGACCAAGACATTCTTTCTCCCAGTTGCCAGGAGTGTTGGCTAATGGGACCTCGCAGCATTGCCCTTGTCCAAAGAGAGCCATTTGGCCCGAGGTTAAACTCTCTTCCCAGGAGCATGACATACAAGGTTGATTTAAGGGTACAAAGAGGCAGCTCCTTTGCTCCAGTTGGGACAACTGGCAAGAGCCATGCTTGCCTCAGACCTCCCCGGGCGTTAGGCTGACACCACCGTAGTGACCGCATCACTGTTCAGCATCTCCCTCCGCTGCTCAGCTCTGCTTTCCTCCCTCCCATGTGTTTACGGGAGGCTCCCTGGTAAACTTCCTGTGCACGGGTCTCCATCTCAGACTCCAGCTCCAGGGAACCCGGGCTAAGACGGGGCTCTGGGTAACGGCTTGCCTGTGTGTTCCATTCTCATGTCAGGTGCGCTGCAGGGAAAGAATCTCAGTCCACATGTGGGCCAGGAAGCCAGCGTGGTGGTAACAGCAATCAGCAGTGAAAAGTCCCCCAGGGGCAGGGAGAGAAAAGGGGGTCAGGGAGGTTAATGAATTGCCCCCCAAGACCACACAGATGGTAAGAACCTTAGCCAGGATTCAAACTTAGGCTTCCTGACCCCTAATTAGATTCCTTTACAATAAGTTGTCACACTTCTCAGCCTCCTGGGGAGCCTGGCGGTACCCGAGTTAGCACTCCATGCAAAGGAATTACATGCGTCCTCCCCTTCTTTGAACTTCGCAAATATTTGCTGGTGGCTTTTTGTGTTTTACTCCTTTATAATCCAGGAACCATCCTTTCCTTTGAGGTTCAGACAAAATCGGGTCATTTCCTCACCCACAGTTGGGAAGGAGCTCAGGAGCCCTCCCGATGTCTCCAGAGTTCTCCTGGGGGTGAGCCAGCAGCATCCGCTCACCTGGGGGAGTCGGAAAGGCAAACTCTCAGGCCCACGCCAGACCTGTCGAGTCAAACCCTGGATGTGGAGTCCAGCAGGATTTCGACAAGCTTCCGGGGACTCTGCCTCGCTGAGGTTTCACTGCTCCAGAGAGCGGCCTTGGGAATGGGCCCGGTCAGCCCTGACCCTGAGTTCCTGCATCTGTTTGGTGTCCCTCTCTCTCATATCTCTCCTCTGCTAGCCAGTCCCTAAGCTGTGTCTTTTGCACGTTCAACCTAGAAACTCAGCCCCATTTGTAAAAAATTTCCCCTAAACGTCATACAACGCTATTGAATGTTGCACATTTTATTGAGAAAGAAAAAAACAATGTGGGGAATAATGGAGGAGAAGGTTACCTCCATAGCACCACCCAGTAAAAACCTAAGACTCACTGTTAGGGGTTTCTGCTCCTCAGAGTCCCTCTGCCTCAAGGGGTTTGCTCTGGTTCGTTTGTTTTTTTGTTTGTTTGTTTTTGTTTTTTTTTTTTTAGGGCCACACCCGCAGCATATGGAAGTTCCTAAGACACAGCCACAGCAATGCAGGATCCAAGCCATGTCTGCTGACGACCTGCACCACAGCTCATGGCAACATGGGATCCTTAACCCGCTGAACGAGGCCAGGGACTGAACCCAAGTCCTCATGGATCCTAGTCAGATTCATTTCCACTGCGCCACAGTGGAAACTCCTGGTTGCCTCTTTCATTCCCATCTCCCCACCAGGCTCCTCTCTCCGCAGTCTTGGGGTTTCTCTCTCCTTTCCTTTGCTCATGTCCTTCTCCTCCACTCAATTCATCTCTGCTTATTTTCCTCTTTGTTTCTTTCCAAGCCCATCTTCATCTCACCCAGGGTTATCTGTTCACCAGGGTGGCCCATCCAGAGGAGCTTGATGTCAGGGCTTCCAGCAGTCGTGACTCCTGGGGCACTCCATTCCTGCCTGGCTTCTTCGCGGTGACCAGTAAATACCCATCAGCTTGGGCTGATCTGGACCAAAGCCTTCTGGGGATGGCTTTGGCCTTTGATATTCTCTGAGGCCAAGGCTTTAACCAGATGACCCCTGGAGCTCGCTGGCATCTGCTGGACTGTAGAACTTGAGAGAATCGAAATCAAGGAGATTTCAGTAACCTCCTCTGAACGGGGTAGTTGAGAAGAAATCTTTTGAATCAGCAGGGGCAGTGTTGGTCACCTTGGGGTGGAGACATGTGAAGACTTTTTTGGTCCTTTCTTGCTCTTCTTCTCCACCCTGTTCCTCCATAATTCCTCTGCCTTTGTCCTGGTCCTCTGGGCTTTCATCTCCTCTTGAGAATCAGGTAGCCCTCTTCTCAGGGACTCTTTCACTTAAGAGAAAAAACATTAAAACTCTTCCCACCCACTGCCCTAACCTCCTTTTGCTTGATAAGGAACCTATCTGAAGTAACTAGTCTATCTTTGTAGCTAAGACTGAGAAGAGTTTCACTAGGACCTCTCCAGATCTTTTTGTTTTATTTTTTTTTTAATTTTTAAGTTTTTATTTTATTTATTTATTTATTTTTTGTCTTTTTGTCTTTTCTAGGGCCGCACCCTAGGCATATGGAGGTTCCCAGGCTAGGTGTGGAAGAGGAGCTGTAGCTGCCGGCCTACGCCACAGCCACAGCAACACGGGATCTGAGCCTCATCTGTGACCTACACCACAGCTCTTGGCAACACTGGATCCTTAACCCACTGAGTGAGGCCAGGGAGCGAACCTGCAACCTCATGGTTCCTAGTCGTATTCATCAACCACTGAGCCACGAGGGGAACTCCAGATCTCTTTGTTTTAAACCAGGCATTCTTTCCACCTTCCATGTAAGACCTCAGCGGGCTCATGGAGCCCTTTGAGGATCCTGTGGTCTTGGGCTCACCTTTTATTTAAGTGCTTTCTCCGGAGTCTGCACAGCCTAGAGACTAAGTCTTCAGGTTCAGAGCTCCTTCTGCCAGGATTTAAGCTCTGGTTGCACCTCCCACTAGCTGTGCAAACTTGGATACCTCCCTTAAACCCTCTGGATCTCAGTTTTCTCACCTATGAGATGGACATGATGGTGAAATGTGATTAAAGCATAAATTCTCATAGGAAATTTAGGACTCAGTGAAGAGAGGCTTTTGTTACTGTTAAAGGCTTGTATGGCGTTTACCAAGGTCCATGCTGAGTGACTGCACGGATTCGGTAGTGGCTTTGGAATGTAGTCCCATCTAAGATTATGCAGTGCAGCCAAAGCAACTTCACACTGTTCTGGAAAGCGAAGGGGGGGATTTTAGTTTGGTGTATTAGTGGCCTGCTTTACTCCCTGTAGTCCCAAGCCCGGCGGCTGAGCCCAGCCACACCGCCCGCTTCCTTCCCCTAGTGCAGCCTGTCTTCCTGCCTCTTACTGCTCTGCAGGAGTCTTTCCCACAGCCCTGCTGGGATGTGCAGAGTGACACAAGGCGTCAGTTGAGAAATGAGTGGTTAGTTGTGATGACAACCCAAACCACAATGCTGTCAAGAAGCCCTCCCCAGGGGGCCTAGGGGAGCCAGAGAGAAGCCCCACAGGCTCCCTCTAATTTGTACCACACCAGGGAAGGGCAGCGTGGCTCCCACATGAGTAAGAGCCCTTCTGCTCACACACCCACAGCCCATGGACCGCATTCACTCGGGAGACCGACTCCGGAAATGTTTCCAAGGGAAATGATTAATAGTAACAGGTTGCAACCTAGTTCTGCACCCTGCAGATCAAAATCCAGTGCCTGAAGCAGCAAATGAATTATATGCCGCAGCAGTAGCATACCATCTGCCTTGTTCTGGCCAAAATAACGGAGGCCGAGAAGTTGTTATTCACGGTCATGTAGCTATCCTTTATTTAGCTGGAATTATGAGCAAGGTGCTATGCTTAAATCTGCCTGGGCAACTTCTCCTGGAATCCCAGCACTTGTCTCTTGAGGTGTGTGATGTTGTTAGCTCATTTTACAGTTGAGGGAATAACTCTGTAGAGGTTAAACAACTTGCCCACTGTCGCTTGCTTCCTGGTGGGGCTGAGACTCGAACTTGCCTCTCAAATCATGTTTTTAACCACTGTTCTATCTTGTCTCTTTAATAGCCAGCATTCTGGGACCCAGTGATTCAAGGGCTATATCTGTCTAGAAGGCAAATCTACTGTCTCAAGAAGAAGCGGCAATTTCTTCCTTCCCACACCACAATATTCTTTTTTATCACCATTCTTCATACATCATGCTATTAATTATTTGTCTGTGTCCTTGAATGCCCACCATGGCTTGAGCTACCTGAGGGTGGGGCCCAGCTTGCTTTAACAAGAGTACATTTCCAAAGCCTGTTTGCACTTCATAGACATGAAAGGATGTCTATGTGTCCATCTATTTGTGAACAAATAGGTGAACACAAGGCCTCCTGACTCCCCGCCCAGCTCTCCATTCACCATTTGCCATAGACCAGCCCCTTTTTGTGGCCTGAGATGGTTTCTCTCCAGGGATTTTTTTTTTTTTCCTCAGCCAAATGAACTAGAATTAACATTTCCTCATGATGTCTAGGACTAATAACCATCGTTTCCCCTGAGATCACACAAGACACTGGCCACATTTACAAAACAAACAGAAATCATCCCTTTTTCTTTCTTATCTCCTGAGATACAGGCCGCTGTCTCCTGTCGTGCAGTTGGTAGAAAGAGGGGGAGAAAAAAAAAAGGTGATGCTCTCAGGCTATTTGAAAATATTGGACAAAATGTCATCCTCGTAAATGATTTTAAACAAGACATATAACTCTAGGACTGACACCCTTTAGTGATTTATACAGTCAGGGATGGTTTTCCCAGAGCAACTACTTAATATTTCTGTCATAACCTGAGATGATGAGCTTTGGGGGGCTGCTTCTGAGTATCCCTGAAAGCCACTTTCGTCTATGGGCCGTGTCTCTACCTCATCTTTTCCTGATCATTTTCATAGAATTTGGCTCCTAGAATTTAGTTTTGTATCCTGGGCTTTTCAATTAGCATTGCCATCAAAACCTTTTCCAGGGGACTCTAAAGTGTTTGATGCCTCAATTTTAGTGGTTCCTACCCTTTCCAAGAGAGTATATCCTAATTTATTTAGCTCTCCCCCTGTGGTAGGGCATTTATGTTGTATCCAATATGATGGTCCCGCAATGTAGCAATGTGATAAATAACCCAAGGAGAGATCGTTCTGTGCGCTCTCTCCTTGGACTGGTTCCCTAGGGTCAGTTCCCAGCAGCCTGCCATTTATTCTTGATAACTGGATTTGTGAGCAAGCGATGAGCTCACCAGGGGACACAGATGAAGGGAAAAAAGTTAACTCGCTATTCCCTGAACACTCTGAGAACTATTATTCAGCTGAGATAGATGCCCGATTCCAAGGAAAACATTGCATTTTATTTTAATCTTCATTTTCTAATATATTTTTATTCAAAAGCAATACTCTTTGTTGAAGAGTGACACAGAATACATACAGATAAAGGAAAAGTCCGAGACCGCTTTTGACCACAGCCCCTCTACTCTCACCCTAGTAGGATGATGACAGATTTTTACAGCTTGGTGCGTATCCTTCCGCACATTTCTCCAGGCCCACACAAGTAAACACACGCTTATAAATACATTTAAAACATACAAACAGACTCATATAACACACTGTATTTTAGATGACTTTTTTTTTTTTTTTTTTGCACGTAACAGTATTACCATAGAAATCCTTTTAGGCAATAGGTAAAGAGTTAGCTCATTCTTTATAAGAAATGAATAATACTCCATAGTAGGGATAGGCCACAATTTATCCAGCTATGGAAATTTAGGTTGTCTCCAGACAAATAAAATTACTACCAACCTGTTAGGAAAAATGTTGAGGTAAATTGTCTTTAAACATCACTAAAATCATTTCCTTCTCATCTTCAAACCTCATCAGTCCCCGTTTATTTTCACGGGGTGTATGTGTCTTGTTCACTGGGCACAGTGCTGTCCCATGTTTGAAGACTGTTGTGGAATGTATATTATATTCCGTGTATAGCCCTTCTCAAATCTCCAAGCTTTTTATAATTTGTATTGTAAAGCAGGCCTTATTTTGGTTGCAACACACATTTATTGAGTGTACAGGCCCTACAGTACATGTAGGTGAAGACTAGAAAAGTTTGAAGAAACGCAGAAAAGAGACGTTGGGACAAGAAGAAAACTGGTCTCTCCAGATCGAAGCGATGATAGAGTAAATGATTTAATTTTACTAAACAAAGACTGATTGCTACTAACCAGATAGACATTTAGGGTGCTTCTATGTCTTGGCTATCGTAAATAGTGCTGCAGGGAATATTGGGTGCATGCACCTTTTTGAATTATAGTTTTCTCCAGATATATGCTCAGGAGTGGGATTGCTGGATCATACTGTAACTCTAGTTTTATTTTTTAAAGGAACCTCCATACTGTTCTCCATAGTGGCCATACCAATTTACATCCCCACCAACTGTGTTAGGAGGCTTCCCTTTTCTCCACACCCTCTCCAGCATTTAATGTTGGTAGACTTTCTGATGATGTCTGTTCTGACTGGAGTGAGGTGATACTTCATTGTAGTTTTGATTTGCATTTCTCTAATAATTGGAAGTTTTGAGCTTTATTTCATGTGCCTATTGGCCATCTGTATGTCTTATTTGGAGAAATATCTATATATGTACATACGTATATATACATATATATGTATAACTAAATCATTGTGCTCAACACTTGAAACTAATACAACATTGTAAAGCAACTATACTTCAATTAAAAAAAAACCCTAAAAAAACATAACCAGATGCAAAGCTCTGCACCATGTGGTGATGCCATCAAAGGAGCCTATAGTCTATCAGGAAAGATAGACCTTTATACAAATGACACAAGGAAGGGAATGAGAATGGGATGTACATGCTACGGTCTGAGTACAGAAGTAGCTAGGCCCCAACTCCCCCCTAAAATGCCAATTACAATGTGTATTTTCAATCTGTAGACAGGGAGTCTTATACATTAAAAACAAAGAAACATGGAGTTCCTGTTGTGGTGCAGTGGAAGCGAATCCGACTAGAAACCATGAGGTTGTGGGTTCGATCCCGCACCTTGCTCAGTGGGTTAAGGATCCGGCGTTGCCGTGAGCTGTGGTGTAGGTCACACACGCATCTTGGATCCTGCATTACTGTGGCTCTGGCATAGGCCGGTGGCTACAGCTCCAATTAGACCCCCTAGCCTGGGAACCTCCATATGCTGCAGGTGTGGCCCTAAAAAGACAAAAGACCAAAAAAAAAAAACCCATGAAAAACAAACACATTGAATTACAAGTCACTTAGAAAGCAGTCTCTGAAGCCAGTAGTGCCGCTCGTGCACCAGGCATCAGTGTCTAACACAACAGTTATCACTGTTATGAAGCAGAAAGAAGACCAGCTTTGGAGCCACAGTGAACTGGGTTCAATTCTATGCGTCGTTGGCTTGTCTCTTCTTTCATTCGGTAAGCACCAACCTTAGGCAAGATACTGAGCAGGGCTTGTGGATACAGCAGAGGACAAGTTCCCACTCCAGTGGAATGGATAACTAGGGAGGGAGCATGGACCATACAGCACTGATGAGAACTGCAAAGACAGAAGAGGGTGGTGTGATGGAGAGAGCCTGAAGGATGGTCCAGGTGTGACGAGGAGGAAGGCCCCGCAGTATTTCAGTCACTACCTGGGTGAATAGAAGGAGCGGTTGACATACGCACATGCAGGGAGAGACGTTTCCGAGCAGAAGGAACAGATGTGGTGTCCACAGGCACAGCAATAAAGCCTGCGTGTCCAGGATGTGGGGGCAGAAGAGGAAAACTGGACAGAGGAGGTCAGGGCAAGATCAGCCGGAAGAGTCTGGATTGCACTTCAACTGCAGTGAGAATCCATGCGAAGGTTCTAAGCAGGGAGTGGTGTCATCCAATTTAAACCTTCAAAAATCACGGTCAGATTGCTACTGGGGAGGCTGGCGTGGAAGCAGCGCAAGCAGTGGGGAAGCTAATTCTGTGGACCATGGTGGCCTCAGCCTACGCAGTGCCAGGAGAGGATGATTTGGGGACCTTCCACTTAGAAGCCGAGAGCCTCCCTCAGCAACTGCACCTCACACCGCCCAGGTGTGTTCACCTGTGAAAAGCAGCTGATGCTACAGGCTTTCTGAGGCTGGGAGGATCCTCTGCCGGTTGAGTGCTGACATCTAGCGCGGTGCCCAGCACAGGGCCCCTGCTCTCCAGAAGCCAGCCACCGGCACTCACTCTGCTTCGCCTGCCCTTGTCTGGACTGGAAACATCAAGCAGTCCCGGGTGATTGTGATTGATTGAAAGGACGCTCTACATTCAGATGGATCAACATGAGATGAAAATACAGGAGGAAAGGAAAATCATAGAAGGAAATTCACATGGACATGTTGAAAAAGCTAGCGTGAGGCCAGCATAAGTGCAGGTTTGGATGCCTGTCTGTGCAAGCCCCACACATCTTCAGAAGCAGTGCAGTCCCCAAGTTTAGAGAATCCTATTACAAGGGCAGAGAGATAGCTGACAGAATGGGGCTTTTGTTTTTCTCCCCGCAAATGCTCTGGAGAGGCCCTTTATGTCCCTGGTAAACATGAGCCCTACTGCAGGTGTTTGAGTTTATCACAGAGAGGAAATGACTTTTTTTACACCTAATTTAATCTGAAGCTATTCACAGTTTAAAATGTTTAGTAACGGTGACCTTTTTAATGACTAACACATTGCAGGTGGTCCTGTTGTAGCCAGCAGTTAATGTTTGCCGTCAGAAAGAGAAGGAGAGAGAATTAAATGACCACTCCATGGCAATTGTCTTTGCCATGCAGGGTTCAAAGGACAGCTGGTGCTGAATGGAGCCATAGTTAAGGATCTGTGAAAAAAAAAAAAAAAAGAAAGAAAAGGTTGGAGTCCTTTTTTTCCTCAATGGGAGAGCTGCTTTCCTATTCTTGGTCTTTCTTAGAGGGGAGGTGTGGGCAGACGTCTCAGGAAGCATTGTAGACCTCGCTGCCTGGCCCATCTCTGGGTGTGTTCTTTTGCAGATGGGTCTATGATATTTCAGTGGCCCAGAAGGCATAGGTTTCAGAGGCTGGTCATTGGCTGCATTCCTGGGCTTGTCTGTCATTTTGCAACGAGATCTGTGGAGTCATAGAATGTCCAGGTAAAATCTCCCATTTCAGATGTGTGAAGGAGGCTTAGAGAGAGAGGAAATAATTGATCCGGTGGGTAACAGCCGATCTCACACCACAGGCCTGCTCTCGGAACAATGCCTTGTCCGCTCCATGCTGTGGACGTGGGGCTTTCATTTGGATTCACTTCCAAGCCAAGAGATGTGCTGGCCCGCTTGATGATCTGAGTGGCCTGGATAAGCGTAATACCTTGGTTCTCATCACCTCTCAGAGCTTTGCAGTCTGTGACACACCCTGAAGAGCTCCTTTGCGGAGACCACAGTGGGTTATACCTCAGAGCACAAATACCCAGAGTACACTTGGCTTTCCCAGCAGAGCAGCAGGACACCATGTCAGCCAGTACTGCTGGGGAAGGCGGCACCTAATGAGTGTCCTGACTCTCCCGGCAAGCCCTCTCCAGGGTCAGGCTGAGTGTGCCATTGTGCCCCGGCTTTTTTATAGCTCAAAAAAGCTTTTCAGCAAGCACTGCGTTTCCTTGTTTCCACCTTCCCCTCATCATTCCTGGAGGCTGCACATCCCCACTCTGGTGGGAAGAAGCAGCCATGGGACCCAGGAAAGCAGGGCCTTGAAGAAGCACCACTCCTCAGGGACACCTGCTTCTCTGCCTGGCAGACTGGCACCTGGCTGTGCCCCTGAGCAAGGCTTTCCAAGTCCTGGCTGATGCAGATGGCACCTGCTTTATTCAGCCCGTCCAGTCCTGCAGATTTCATGCTGAAGTCATGAATGTCCCTCCCCAGCCATTTGTATCGGGAGGCAGGCTGCTGAGATCCGTGCTCTTCAAACTGATTCTGCCTCTGCTGTCTTCCAAGGGTGCCGGGATCGTGAGAGAGCTCACAGGGGAAGCCTTCCTGTTCCTTAGCCTGAGGGAAAGCATGCAGGTCTTAGAGACAGGGGTCTGTTTCTACAGGCTATGATACCAAGGCTTCTAACAAGACATCAGTTGGTTCTAAGGACCCGCACAGTCCTCAGTTCCTCGTGCAAGTACCAGTGACTGAAGCTGCTCAGTGTCACAGGTTATGCCTCGGGCCCAGGCTCACTCTGTATCAGGTGTTTTCTTGCACTTCTTGTCCTTTCTTCCTCTTTTGTCTTTTGAGGGCTGCACCCACAGCATATGGAGGTTCCCAGGCTGGGGGTCTAATCCGAGCTGTAGCCGCTGGCCTACACCACAGCCACAGCAACACGGGATCCGAGCCATGTCTGCGACCCACACCGCAGCTCATGGCCACCCCGGATCCTCAACCCACTGAGCAAGGCCAGGGATCGAACCTGCAACCTCATGGTTCCTAGTCGGGTTCATGAGCCATGACAGGAACTCCTTAGTCATTATTAATAATGCATATTATTAAATTCTATAACTACATTGAATAACATTGCACAGTTCAGAAAATTCACTAAACACATAATTTACTTAAATGTGTGGGGAAAAGCTAACCTCCAGAAATTCATTTTGCATGGATAATTACCATCTGTGCATTTTTTCTTTATGTTTATGATACTTCAATAAAAGAGTCATCTCTAAGGACTAATACAAGTATTCCATGTATCAAACAACAACAACAACAACAACAGCAACAACCCAGAAGTTCCCATCGTGGCTCAGTGGTTAATAAATCCCACTAGAAACCATGAAGTTGCGGGTTCAATCCCTGGCCTAGCTCAGTGGGTTAAGGATCTGGCATTGCTGTGAGCTGTGGTGTAGGTCGCAGACATGGCTTAGATCTGGCATTGCTGTGGCTCTGGCAAAGGCTAGCGGCTGCAGCTCCTATTGGACCCCTAGCCTGGGAACCTCCATGTGCCACGGGTGCGGCCCTAGAAAAAAAAAGACAAAAAAACAAAACAAAACAAAACAAACCACAAGCTTTTATTACTAAAATTTTAAAACTTTTACTATTTCAAACACAATTTTGTAACAATCTCTCTGAATCATTTTTCTCTCGTGATGAAAGGGGATTATATGCAACTTTTTAGTTCACCCTCAAAATCTTATGGTTTAGGAAGATCTCTAATTGTAGAAGAAATAGAACAAGGTATTTGAATAGAACTATGCATACTAGAAATGTTTAAGTATATTAACGATGTTAAGATTAATAGGCAGTCCTAGATCTTAAATAAGCAGACAAACATAAAACGAAAAAGTTATGCTAAAAGCTAAAAGTATTGGAAAACTTGAAACTATTTTGTATCATCTTAAAATCACAGCTTACATAATGGTAGAGAAAGAAAAGGTGGTTAATTTATAGAGCATCTTTTCCATATCCTGTTAGCTATACCAGAATCTTTCAGCTATTAGAAGAATCAATTCATTTAATATACTATATCCGTCAATTCAAAATGACACGATAAAATGACACCATCTATTGCAGAAGATAAGCAGTTCACTGTTTTTATCCAGTGGTTTGCGCAGAGGCTTCTAAAGATTATATTAGGGATCTGTGTGTCACTTCTCCATGTTTAAACGGGTGTATGGAAAGAAATCTAAAAATATTGTAGTTCTCTCTCCTTCATCCTAGAGCATTTTCACCCTGGAACTTTTTTGTGAGTTCAAGATCAGTTAAAGTGGGTACCTATATTAATGTGAGTACTTTATTGTTCTGAAATTAGGGCTTTTGAAGTTTCTTCCTTTCTGAAACAAAAAAGAAAAGCCCGGGTTGACATCAAAGAGGAGGCATTCTCCTCACTAGCAATTATGGTCCCTTAATGTTACTCAATATCCACCCAGTTGCAAACTGCCTTTGCTTTTTGTAACATGTACTTATTTTGATCAACACCTTTAGAAAAAGTACCTAAAAGGACCCAACTACCTATAAAATTCTCGCTGGATTCTTCCCGGTGGTGCTTGTTGTGAATCAAAATACTCCTTTAATAATGCATTCTGCCATATATGATTGTGGGTGTTTTTTCCTTTTAAAGAAAACATTTAATTACTATTGGAGAGTTGTAACTGTTAGCTGTGAGTTACCAGATGTGAAACCAGACACAAGGGTGAGATTTTACAATTTCAGCACAGCTGCTTACGACCAAATCTGGTTTAGGACACCGTCGATGGATTTAAAAACATTACATTTATATTAAAAATAGCAGGGCCTCATATGCAGCCCAGCTGAAGGTCTTCTTGGCAAACTTGTTAAAATCAGAACGAGTCCCCCCAATCCAAGGCCAGAAGCAGCCTGTGCATGCCGGCTAATGACATGTGCTGTCACTCCCTGCCCTCGCCACCCCCCACCCAAACATTTTCATAGAGACACATGTGTCTGGGCCTTTTGTCCGAATTCTAAATTAAACCACCAATTCTTTTCATTTGTGCTCAGCGCCAGCATGTAAAGGCTCAGAAGGCATCAGCAGTTTGTGCAAGCTTGAAAACCTTAACTTACTGCACTGAAGATTTAAGACAAAGTGCTGTTTTGTCTCTCTGCCCACCCTCAGCCCCCTGGCATTTGGGTTTTTACAGTGTAGGAAGAAAATAGCTCTCCAAAGCTTACTTTTTCTTCCTCCTCCCCCCACCCTACCCCCATGCGTTCTTCAATCTGCAGCTATTATTCCAGGCCAAATTGTCGCCATGCTTAGTGGAGCGTGCGGAACCAGGCAGGACAGCTGAAATAACTGGGAGATGTCGGGGACATTGACCCCCACCCGCACCCCTGGCCTTGGCCTCCATTTCAGCCATTATTTTAACAAGAGTTTTGGAAGTTTCCAAGAATGTACCCAATGAAAGAGCTTTCCTTTCTTAAGCCAGGGAAGTGGGAAATAGGGGAAGGCTCCTATCTAAGTCTGTAAATCTGTGGCACGTTGGAAGGTCTGCTGGTGTTGAAAACGTGGCCTCTAATGAGTAATATATGGACCTGTCTAAAGTGCATTCAAACTGTACAGCAAGGCGTCCAATGACGGGCTGGCCTGTATCCTTCTCTCCCCATACCCCTTCTCCCTATCATATCGTGGGTTCTTTTGCAGCCTTCCAATTTTTTCCCTGTACATATACAAGCAAGTGTGTGTTTGTGTATGTGCGTGTGTGGACACATAAATTGAGGCAAACTATACATGTTATTTTGTACCTCCCATGTCACTTTATGATAAATCTTAGAGGTGCTCCCATATCAGAACAAGCCACTTCTGCATTCTTTTTAAGGTGATAAAAAATTGAATCGAATGGCCATATTGCACACAGTGCTAAAAATGAATATTCCTATTCATGTATCGTTGCTCATAGCTGTAAATATCTCTGAAGGATAAGTTCCTAGAAGTTGAGCTGTTGGCTTAAACAGTTTTACGTGTGCATCTTAAAAAATTTACATCAATACCTGCTTCTTTACAATCTTTTGGTTGGTGTGGTTTTAAAGGGACAGGTCCTGGGAGTTCCCATTATGGCTCAGTGGAAATGAATCTGACTAGCATCCATGAGGACACAGGTTCAATCCCTGGCCTAGCTCAGTGGGTTAAGGGTCCGCTGTTGCTGTGCTGGGGTGTAGCTTCCAGATGCAGCTCGGATCTGGCACTGCTGTGGCTGTGGTAGAGGCCAGCGGCCACAGCTCCAATTGGACCCCTAGCCTGGGAACCTCCATATGCCGCAGGTGCAGCCCTAAAAAGACAAAAAATAAAAAGTGAAGTGACAGGTCCAGGTTGAGAAGTCCCCACTACACATGAACTGTGCTTCCCTCCAGTGGGAACCCTTTCAGTCCCCATCAACACGAGCATGAGGTACACATACACATTCGCTCATTCACTCGCTATCTCACCCACTCTCCTTAGTATTTTGGGAGTTCTTTATTTTTAAAAAAAATTTTTTAAAGTATAGTTGATTTACAACATTGTGCCAATTTCTGCTGTACCGCAAAGTCACCCAGTCAGACATATATATACATTCCCTTTCTTATATTATCTTCCATCATGGTCTGTTTTGGGAGTTCTTAATATACTGTAGGCAGGTGCCAGCCAAGGATATAGGAATTGCATTTATATTATTGAGATTAGTGTCATCCACAGGTTTCAGATATTCCCTATGCTGGGGACACTTTTTAGGCCCCTTCCTACTCTGATATTTTGACGTGTGCTTCCTTATCTCCCCGCCCTCTCCGTTAACCCCAACACATCATCATGGGCTGGAAAAGCACCAGCCTGGGGGTGCCAGCCTTGTGCAATGGACTAGTGGACTGGTAGGCAGTGGAGTCCATCTTTGTTGGAAGTTACATTCAGCACCGAATGTGGAAAGAGAAAATCAAATCCCTAGCGGTGAGTGAGGAAAGGGTAGGCTTCTAGAGCGCCCCTACTTTCCTGCAGCCTCCATTGCATTCTGTTTGACTATTAACATTCAGAGCAAAATTGTCTTTAGTCATGAAGCCCAATGGAGTCTCCGGTAGGGTGAGGTGGGGGAGGATGAGAGAGGGTGAGATGGTAAAATCTCACTTTTGTTCAGAGACACACCCTCTGGATGTGTCTAGGTAGTAGGGTTGGCTTTCTTAGCATCTGTAGATGAACAAGTAGCAGGGTAAACTTGAGGAAGTCACTTCTCCTCCTCTCTTGACTTTGGTGTTCCCAGCTGTATCGTGGGGGGTTGGACCAGATAAGCAGATCTTCAAGTACACGCGTCTGAAGCAATCTATCTGGGCATAGAATTTCACAGTCAAATAGTCTGGAAAACACTGACTTTCGGGACCACTTAAAGATGCCTAAAGTTTGGCAAGTTAAAGATGCCGAGAAGTCCTTCAGCAAAGAATGATTACATGTTCTTATTCCAGTGTTCCCCAGTAGTAGTTGACGAAATTTATTTTGTGGCTTCCTTACTAATGTTCTGCCGAGTCCATTTGGGGAAATGCTAGAAGCTCTCTGTGGTAATTTCCAGTTAGAATATTTTGTAATTAACTGATTAGCTGGTCACTAGTTCTCATAGACCAAGACTTGCTTCTCCTCAACTCCTACAGTTCTCTCTGTTACCACTTCTCACCCTATGTCCTATATTCATTTCCTCAACTAGCCCCTAAGGGTCCAGACCCTACCCAGAGCACAGGACCTACGCACAGTAGGCACTTAATAAGTGCCTGGTCTTGGGCAGAAATCACTCCTGAAACCTATTCACTTGACTTTGAGATTTGGCCAAATGACTTTTAGGTTTTGCCTTCACTGGATACATGCAGATGTGGGGTTGGGATGCAGATGAACAAGAAACGAAAAAACGCAGTGGGGGAGGAGGAAGTAAGGAGAGCTAGAGGAAAGATGGGGCTGGGGAAGAAAGTCAAGAGAGAAGAGAGAGAGGGAGGGAGAAGAAGAGGAAAGAAAGAGGGGAAAAGAGGAGTTGGGAATTCCTGTTGTGGCTCAGCAGGTTGAGAACCCGACCCTGTGGGCTATCCTGTCCCATCACTCTGTTTACTCTCAGATCTCCACCCATTCTCCAGCTTCCAGGCGGTGTCAACATCTGCTCCTCGGGTTCCAGCCTTTTCGCATGCACATCTGGGGGACCTAGAGAAGGAGGGTGGGGAGTCATTGGAAGAAGCTCTGAGAGGCTAACGGATGTATTTAATGGAAGATGGAGCCCAAGAGAGGCAAGTAGAGAGATGCAGACAGAGAATGAGACTCACTTGGACGGAACAGAGGACAGACACCAGGAGATCTGCTAAGCTAAGTGGGGAGATGGAGAGGAGATTTACTAGGTGCATGTCATACAATGCAGTTAAAACCTTTTATACTCTTGTCAAGAGACTTGCAGTTATTTAGATCGCTTTTGGATTTTTTTAAATATTAGACTGCTTTTTAAAATGCTGTCATGGGAGTTCCCATCATGGCTCAGTGGTAAATGAATCCAACTAGGAACCATGATGTTGCGGGTTCGATCCCTGGCCTTGCTCAGTGGGTTAAGGATCCAGTGTTGCCGTGAGCTGTGGTGTAGGTCGCAGACGTGGCTCGGATCCCGCATTGCTGTGACTGTGGTGTAGCCTGGCAGCTACAACTCGGATTAGACCCCCAGCCTGAGAACCTCCATATGCTGTAGGAGCGGCCCTAAAAAGACAAAAGACTAAAATAAATAAATAAAAAGTTGTCATGATAGTGGGTCACAGGGAAGCTCCTTTTTCTGAGCGACACCGCATACTAGGTCATCTGACTTGGTTGGAGCGCTCCCACTTCCATCCTAGCCAGTCTTCTCCCTGACCTGGTCTCCACTTCTCTGTTGCTCTGGACTGTGTCCCATGGCTTCTGAAGGAGGAAGGTTTAAATGTCCTGGGGCACAGGCATTGGGAGGAAGGATGCCTTAGTCTCTCCTCGTACTGTCTCACTCTCATTTCTTTGCCAAGGCAGTCCTCTTTCCCTTCTCCAAGTCTCTATCTTGTTCTACGACTCTCTCTCTTCTTCCTAATTATTTTCATATTATCTCCTTCTTCTCTTCCTTCCTTCCTTTCTCTCTTTCTCTCTCTCATTCTTTTTTTTTTTTTTTTTTTGTCTTTTAGGGCCAGATCTGCAGCATATGGAAGTTCCCAGGCTAAGGGTCCAATCAGAGCTATAGCCTTCAGCCTATGCCACAGCCACAGCAACGCCGGTAACCCACATCTGCAACCTACACCGCAGCTCATAGCAACATCGGTAACCCACTGAGTGAGGCCAGGGATTGAACCTGCATCCTCATGGATACTAGTCAGATTCATTTCTGCTGAGCCACGACAGGAACTCCTCTTTCTTTCTTTTGTGGCCACATGGTATATGGAAGTTCCAGGGCTAGGGATCGAATTCAAGCTGTGGCACAGCTGCAGCAGCACTATATCCTTAACCCACTGCCACAGTGGGAACTCCCTATAGTCTTCTTTCTTATTCTCCCTTCCCTAATTTTTTGTCCCCTCCCTCCTCTGATTGTTTTCTTTTTCTATCATTTTTCCATCTTTCTTTCTCTTTCTTTCTTTCTTTTCTTTCTTTCTTTCTTTCTTTCTTTCTTTCTGTCTGTCTGTCTGTCTGTCTTTTCTTTTCTTTTCTTTTCTTTTCTTTTCTTTTTTGTCTTTTTGTCCTTTTAGGGCTGCACCTGCAGCATATGGAGATTCCCAGGCTAGGAGTCTTATCAGAGCTACAGCTGCTGGCCTACGCCAGAGCCATAGCAACACCAGATCCGAGCCGCATCTGCAAGCTACGCCACAGCTCATGGCAATGCCAAATCCTTAACCCCACTGAGCAAAGCCAGGGATCGAACCCACAACCTCATGGTTCCTAGTGAGATTCATTTCCACTGTGCCATGATGGGAACTCCCATTTTCCATCTTTCTACGCCTCCTTCCTGCTCTTGCACCTCCCCCTTTTTCTCCCTTTCTCTCTCCTTCCCTTTTCTCCCCTCCATTTTCATTCTTTTCCATGTTTTCACTTTAGCCCAGCAGCTCACGTGGGCAAGGCTTTCGCTCACTGGTGGTATTGAGGCTCAAGTGGTTAAAAAACAAAAAAATGAGTTAATCATTAAGTAAGCATTTGCCATTACAAAATCCCCCCCACTCCCACCCCCCGCCACAATGAAGTCTGGAGGTTGGGAGACTTAATCCCCTCTTCACATGACCACATCACATTCCTCCCACGGCATTGTTGCCAGGAAAAAAAAAAAAAAGAAAGAAAGAAAGATTGATGGGTAAGGAAGTCAATGTGAAATAGAACGGGGTCTCCATTTTACAAAACAAACATTTTGGAACTCTCAACGCACTCAGGATATGCCAAACCCCACTCGAGCCTTGCTTGAGTAATTGAGCAGGAGCTCCTGGAAAGGTAGTAATTCTGGGAGAACCAGCAGATAGAGAGGGGGCATGTCAGAAATTCAAGAGTGATTAAGAAGATGAAGGTCTGAAGTGTGGCAAGCCTGACCACATGGCTACTGGGATTTTTTTAACCACATAGTGTAGCAGGTTCCTGAGGTAGGAAGAGGGAGACTCCCATACAAAACTCCGCATCTGCTGCTGGGCCTCCAATCCTCAACTCTAAAGCAGGGATGTAGGATTGGCTTCTCTCTGAGATCCTTTTCCATGTTCTGTGATTGCATGATGGTCCATCTACATGGTCAGTCCTAACTGAAATAATGCATAGGTGTGTGGAGCTGATCTTTGACTCTTTGCCCAGCATCGTCCCCGGTTCTATCCAGCACGCCAACATTCTTACTCTTCGAGAGCTTATCTAGGTCATTAAAAAAATAAATAAAACAAGGTAGGAAGCTTGAATGATTTTTTTTTTAAATGAGTTTTAAGTCAGCATCGAAGAAAAATAAAAGAGGAGTTCCCACTGTGGCTCAATGGGATCAGTGTCATCTCTGCAGCGCTGGGATGCACGTTTGACCCCTGGCCTGGCACAGTGGGTTAAGGACTCTGAGTTGCCACAGCTGCGATTTAGGTCACAACTGTGGCTCTGATCTGATTCCTGGCCTGGAAACTCCACATGCCGAGGGAGACAAAAGAAAAGAGGAAAAGATAGAAAGAGAAAAGAAGTTTGAGAAGAGAGGAAAAGACAGCAGTATTCACCTTCCAACTGAATGGGTGGGAGCACAGGTAATTGCTTCCCAGTAAAGATGAGACACGGGGAGTTCCCTTCATGGTGCAGCGGAAATGACTCCAACTAGGAATGATGAGGTTGCGGGTTTGATCCCTGGCCTTGCTCAGTGGGTTAAGGATCTGGCCTTGCCGTGAGCTGTGGTGTAGGTTGCAGACGCAGCTCGGATCCTGCATTGCTATGGCTGTTGTGTAGGGTGGCGGCTACAGCTCCAATTCAACCCCTAGCCTGGGAACGTCCATGTGCCGTGAATGCAGCCCTAAAAAAAGGTTTTAGAAAAAGAAAAAAAAAAGAAGATTTGTTTGTTTAATGAGCATGTACCATGGTACAGGATGACAGAATCTCTTTGGCTGGTTGGGGAGGAGGCTGAGAGCCTTACAGGGTAATAGAGTTGTCAGGAATAATGTAAAAACAAAAATCATACATTTTTTTTTTTTAAATCAGGCTTTGAGGATGCTTAGGACCCTGAGGAACTTGGGGGAATTTTGCTAGGTGGTCCCAGGAGTTACAGGAGCTGAGGTGGATGTGCCCAGAACCCTCCACTGCAGGTCTTGAGATGGGTGGCTGAAATCACAGTTCTAAGTACCATTTATAGCTGTGCCCTGTCTTTGTGGTGAGAGTTTCTCTGTGAAACTGTCCCATGTAGATAAATGGCCAAAAATAGCTTGAAAAATTTCACTAGAGCTACTGTAGGTCTCTTGTGTAAGAGACACCAGAAGATGGACACTGTCAATAGCTCCAGGTCAAACCAAGAAGTTATTTTCCTGGTAAATGTAAACACAGTGGTCCAGAGGAAATGCTATGATTTAGTGTGTTGAAAAACTTAATTATTGAACTGAGTTCTATGAGGGATTGAATCATGAGGAAGAGAAAGCAACCTTCTCCAGCAATATGGAATAAAATTGGCAGACTTTGGCGTGCAGTCCACGCCTGACTTTAGTTGTGAGATCTTTTGTTTTGCTTTTTAGGGCCATACCCGTGGCATATTGAAGTTCCCAGGCTACAGGGTGAATTGGAGCTCCAGCTGCCGGCCTTACCTTAGAGTTTTTGTGGGGCTTGTGTGAGCCAATCGGTGATAAGCGTTTGGAACAGTGCCTGTCTCGCAGCTTCCTTCTTCTGCTATTACACATGACCACAGATCAAGTATTTTAAAGTACCATGAAATTATGATCTCACCATTCTGTAAGTTAAAAATCTGATAGGGGACTAAACTGAGAGTGTTGGCAGAGCTGCGTTCCTTTCTGTCGGCTTGAGGGGAGAGGGTATTCACGGGCCTTTCGAGCTTCTAGAGGATGCCCACATTCCTTGGCTCACAGCCCCTTCCTTCGTCTGCAGAGCAGTCGCATTGCATCTCTCTGATCCCTTTGTCAGGCTTGTGTCTACCTCTGATCAAAGAGGGGAAAGGGTATCTGATGTTAAAGACCCGAATGGCTGAATGGACTGCACTTGAACCCTCTAGGCTCATCTCTCCATTTCAAGGTCTGTGACATGATCACATCTGCCAAGTCCCTTTTGCTGTTAAGGCAACCTCTTCATAGATTGTGGGGATTAGGAAGTAGATATTTTTGGGCTTCCATTATTCTGCCTGTCATAGGTAGTACATGCTTCATCTGTCCTTGTCATTATAAAGTGACTTTCCTGATACTAAAACAGATGAAGTATTTTTCAGGGCTGCACAATAACTTGAAGAGGTAATCTTTCTGAAGGAAGGGGTAAGTGTATGTGTTTTTATAGCATCTAAATTAAGAAAACAAAGGGTCTGGACTCTGATTACAAAACTCTCTTGCCTATGAATGTACACCGTGAGTTTAATCATGTCATAATTAATGTTTCTGGGATCTCTATCCCATGCCAGACATTATTTTAGGAGGCTTTTTTTTTTTTCAACCACACTATCTTATTGAATACTCACAGCAACCTGGGACAGAGCTAAAATTATCTTCTTAGGGATAATGAAAGAACACACTCAAAGAAGTGAAATAACATTCCCAGGCTTCCACAAAGAGGAGGTGGCATAGCTGGGATGTTTCTAGGCATTGAGCTTCCTCCTCAAGCTTCAGTCCATTCCAATGGCAGAAAGCATGCCTTTTTGAGTTAACTGGCCCATCTTTGCGGTGGAACTTGGGCCTGTAGAACCATATTTTCTCTCCAAAGGTCAGTGTGGGGACTGGTTTATAAGAAGCTTCCCAGAAGTACATTCTCATCATTGTTTGGGGGTCATAGCAGAAGCCTGGACCCAAAGGCCAATAACACTCAATGCGGGTAAAGCATTCCAGTATTCATCAGCACCGCCCCCCCACCCCCCGTTCCCACTGAGCGCTCGTCCCCTGCCATATAACTGAGCCCCATCAAAAGCCACTGTAACCCTGTCCCCCAGAAACGTGACCACCCAAATCCATACACAGTCTGTATTCCAACCTTTCTGTGTGAGTGGAAGCCAGAATTATTTGTGACTTGCTGCTTTTCTACAAGACCATATAAAATTTCACACTTATGATGAATGCCTTTGGACTAGGGTTTCATAAAACCATTTAGTGTATTAGAGTCTATTAACCAGCCTGAAATCATGACCCTCGTTTAGCGGTTATAGACTGTGGCAGCATTTAATCCATACTGGTTGATTTGTATAACGTTTATGATCTGAACCAGATCCCTTAATGCCTAAACTCATAACTATTGGCTTGAAATATGAGCAGCTGGAAAGCACAACTGGCAGAGCCCACGTGATGCTGGTAGGCGAGGGTGTGTGCCGACACATTGCCTAAAGAACAAATCGATTTGAAAGCAGAGGTGCAGAATGAAGGGGAAGCTCAGTCACAACTGTTCTCCGGGAGACTCTTGGTGGCCAGCATTCATTACCCCCCTCTTCCTTCCTAACGGAATCCAGATTTTCTTCAGTCCCTGTAGACCCCAGGTGACACAAGAGAAACGGATTTTGTCAATGACTGGTTCAGGGGCCCGGGCTGAAGCGGTGAGCCCTGGGATTTCTGCCAGTGACTGTTTTGTCCCGGGAACAGGCTCGTGACCTGTCCTGACCCATTCGGGACGAAGGCTAGGGCTAATGGACTACAATTAAGGGAGGGATCTCCTCCTCTCCTGTGGACCTTACACAAAAAAGTCTGCTGCCCCAGTGCTAATATCAGTCATATTCTGCCAAAATCCACCTGGAAAAAGTTTTGTGTGTATGATGAAGGGCCTGATATTTTATCCCATTTGCAAGCTAAAAAATCAGTCAGACTGTCACAGTTTTTGTGGATACTGGAGGAAGACACAAGACTCCTGGCTCAGAGACAAGGACTTCATGCTGATGGCACAGCAAATAGCATGTGTGTGTGTGTGTGTGTGTGTGTTTGTGTACACACACACACTATATGTAGTATATATATGCTATATATGTGTGTGTATCTACACACATATATCTACACACACCAACCCCAATTCTTCGGGGTAATATAAAAAGGGCCATAGGACCCATGCTCACACCAGGAATTTTGAGCTTAGGGTGCCTATGTCTTTTATACCAGTACCTCATCTTCAGAGGGACAGACCGTCTCTGTCTTCCAGGGCTGGTCGCTCTACAAACAGCCTTGTAAATGTAGTCCAGGATAGAGACAATGCCTCTGCTTGCAAGATGTGCAGAAATGCCAAAGGCCCATGCTGAATGAACTCTCAACTAAACCTGGCACATAAAAGAGGGCAGTGCCAAGAAAACAGAGGAAGAACAAAGCTGGAACCCGAATTGTGCTCTGATTATAGCTCACTATACCTCCTGACTTTCTATTAAATAAGACATTTCCTTTTTGTTTAACATAGTTTGGAAAAAGATTTCTTTGACTCACAGCGGAAGTACAGTAACTGATAAAACAACCAGTGGTCTGAAGTCTATAGGAATATCCAGGATTCTTAACTCTTCACAGAGACCTGATCTCAGGCACTAAGCAGGGTGTTTATTAAGTTGCATCTATTTTTAAGAGGGAAAATTGTCTCTTATCTCTGCTTGGATTGTTTGATGCCTCAACCAACAATACTGTGATTAAATCCAAATGGTGATTTTTATGGGAAGGTGACAATTGAGGGCTCCACTATGATTTCTCAATTTACAATCCTACGACCAAATCATATAAGATGTTGTTCAAAGACTAAGGTATCAGAATCCCTTGGAAAATGACCCTCAGCCTTAGATGCTGAGTCTTCCCACTGCTCATGGCTATCACTCCATCGAAGAGCTTATTAAGCCATGAATATCAGACGGCTGCTTGAGACCATATTCCTCCCTATCTAAGCATGAGGCTGTCTGTTTAAAAATATTGGATCATGAGGGTGTCCCTCAAACAGGACTTGTGAAGGTTAGCAGAGCAGAGAGTTCCTCCTGGACCACTGAAGGATGGCCATCTTGGAACTGGCCCATCACAGCGAGTAACAGAGACCATTGGGTGGTGCATGGCCTCATGTTCTAGAAGATTCTCTATTTACACCCAGAGTCACAGAGATTCACTAACAGGTTGGAAGGAAAAAGCCAGTGAGCTTACACCTATAAATGTGTGCCCCATTACTGAACCATACTGCCCATAAAGCCTTCTAAATATCGTTGTATTATTTCTGCCTTTATCTTTGCATCAGCACAAACAATTACATTGCTAGTGGTGGTGATGTTGGGTGTGTGTGTGTGTGTGTGTGTGTTTTAAAGGCCCTAATTTATTAAGGGTAAACAGTAAAAATATGTTAATTATATACCTGTTTTAGCATTTATGCATTTTTAAATACACTTGGAGCCTCAGAAATCAGAAGGGGATTGGCCTCTCTGTTGGAGAGGCCCAGCTTGTAATGACTATGTAAAAGCACTTTGTAAACTGTAAAAACTCCTACATGTGGTACCTATTATCTAGCTCATCTGTTATTCAGGCTGCAGGAGGGGTGCTGGGGCCAACACTCCTGGACGGGCCTGCAGTGTCCCTGGAGAGCAAGGTCGGCTCATGGCCTGAGAAATGTTTCACTTGGGCTTGCCTGTGGCCCTGAACTTCAGGGGTATTTCAGGGGTACCTCACTTCTCCCCCACCCCCAGGGAACCTGTTTCACGGAAGCCTCCACATCCAAGCACTTCTGTGAGGGAGGCAGGCAGGGCACTGCTCAGAAGTGGGCATTTATTTCTCACAAAGGGCCCTGGTAAATCAGGGGCACCTCATTCCCTTCCCTCTGCTTTTCAAAAAAATGCCCCTAATATGCTCCATTCTTCAAATGGTATCAATAGTGCAGAGCAGCTGGAGGGGGAGACACGGGAAAAATCTCTCTCCCCACAGTAAATGAGAAGCACTGGCACAAAAGCTCTGTTTCAAGGGCATTCTTCCTACACACTGCTCATTGGGTCATTTTTTTTTTTTTTTGAAATCGGTTTTTAAGAATCAATGCAGCTAAGTCAGACCACTCTGACTTCATGGGCAATGATGCTGTCGCTATTAGAACTGAGATGCGTCTCAAAGAATCTGTCTCCGTTTTTCTAACTTAAAACCCCCTTCTCTCTTGTCACGCTTTCCCAGGGAGGACTTTTTACTCTGGCATTATATAAACTTGGAAAATAGTAGGCAAGTGGGCAACGTCGATAGGCTCTCGCTCGGCTGCAGAGTTACTTAGTAGAGGTGCCATCGCAGGGATAGAATGACTTCCTTTAGAAAAAAGATGCTTTATTTTGTGAAGCTCCTTTGTCACAAAATAAAGAAGGGAGAAAAAAAGGAAGCACTGCCAGAGCTCAGCACACATTTAAGTAGCAGCCAGGGTTTTGCAAGATCTTTGCAATTCGATTTGGAAGGGGACGCAAGTGTTGAAAATGATCATTATGGGGGGCTTCATATTAATAGGGCTCTAAGGGTGTGATGATGGGGAGAGTTTGGTCCCAGAGGAGTGTGATACTGAAGAGAAATTAATGGGACAGACAGTTAGCATGGTTAGGACGTGTGTGCTGGTAGAGGGGCAAGAAGAGTGGCTCAAGGACGTCACCGAGCCCTTGTTCCTCTCACACCTGGCTGTGTGAACTCCGGTCAGACGCTTAACCTCTCTGCACATTGGCGTCCTCATCTGGATCATGAGATCCTCTTACAGGATTATGAGAAGGAAATAAAACAAATGTCCATTACCTTATAAGAAGCAAGAACCATACCGGTGTCCGCTCTCATTTGCTGTTTATAATGCAGGGGAGAATCCGGAGCTTGAGGAGGTCCCTCTTCCCCATAGACTATCTGATCAGTGCCAGGCCTTGGAGGCTGCCTTAAAAAGCTGGAAGACAGCTCAGCAGCTCAGCCAGGGCCTGCAAAGCAGCCTCTGCAAATGGTGCTCTGAACTGCAGATACCCAAGGGTCACATTGCTAAACTTCCTCCTCCTTCTCAGGAGGGAAATATGCAAAGCTGGATACTCACGCCAGTTTAAAAAATCCAATTTGTAGACACAAATAAAGCATGGGATGAATTGATGCCTTTAAGACCCCAAGCTTTCTTCTTTTGGACTCTTACTAATAGATGTCCGTGTATTTTTTTAAGATTAATGGAGTAGAAAGAGGGGGCTTCATGGCTATGATGAAGCCATGTGGGAGCTCAGAGCAGTGTCCCCAGAGATGTTTTGTCCCCGCCACCGCTGTACTGACCCTGGGAGAGTAAAGCCATGCCAGCCTGCTTAGCCTGCATGAGAGCATTCTGCAGGAGGATTAGAATTCACCAGCCAAAGTTAGGTTTGAGCCTAGTGAAGTCAAAACCATTAAATTGTCACTTCCCCTCTCATTGGGCTCCAAGTTAGGATTTGGAAGAAAGTACTTGAACAAAATTACATTTTAGGAAATTGGTGTTTACATTAAAGTAGTCATAAGGCTGTTATTGGAATCATGGTATATAGGGGATCAAAGACAAAAATGTAAGAATGCATTAATAGGAATAGGAGAACATTTCCATAATATTACTATTAATAATAAAACATTTGTATGACATTTTACAGGTTATAAAATTTCCTTCACAAATTATTTCAGTTAATTCACAACATGTCCCTGCAAATTGAGAAATTTTTGTCATTCGAAGGGATATCGAGACTCTGAGATTATATAGTATGGCCAGGTCACATAGCAAGTGGTGAAGCAGGAATTCACAGACAGGTCTTGAAAGCCAAATTTAAACCTCTTTTCACCATATCATGGGTGAAAATTTCACAGGAATGCAAGGCCTAGAATACACATGTGCTTCATGGGAACATTTTCAGGTATTTTAAATTTAGAATCATTTATGTGGTGCCAGAGAGTTTTAAAAAAAATTATCAATAAATACAAAAATTCAAAAAAGCTTTCTCGGTGCCAGTATTACGAGAAAACTTAAACCTGTTAGGAAATCAGTTATGATATGGAATGTGGATATTAAAATGCCATAAACCTCATTAAAAACTCTAAATATGTAACTAGAATTTTTACTAAGTTCATAAAAATTAATATTGGATACAGCATCTTTCGTAAATCCTTGTGGTTCTTGTGTCAATTACCTGGTTACTTAGTAACCAAGTAATCCAGTAACCAAGGAGTCAAGCCATAGATTAAACAGTCCCCAACCAGGCAATAAAAAGGTCCCTGAGTACAAATTTGCAGAATTATGGTTTATTGTGTTAATAATCTCCCCATGTCTGTGGCTAGGCTTCTAGGGATTGGGCTGCTGAGTGTATGCCATTCCAGGGCTCAGCCATGGCTCTTGCTATTTTGTTATAGTACCTGCTTTTAAACGAGGAAATTAAACCACAGAGCACACTGTGGCTTAAACTCACTGAGGGAAATAAGCAAGGCTAAGCACATACCATCCGGGTCTGGGGATTCTGGGGAAATCCAGACTTGGGGTATGAATTTGCATCTGAGCTGGTGATTTGATGTTTCTCTGGTAAGGTTTTAGAACTGAGTTCACAGCTGATTCCTGAAGGGGTCCCTAACATAACTGACTACAATCTGCAGCAGTCCTTTTGACAGATATTTGTTGGGCTCTACAGTGTGCCAGGTACTGTGCTAGGCATGGGCAAAGCAATGTTAAGGAAGACATACCCCGTCCATGCCCTCAAAGAGCTCAGTGTTAGGGAGAAGAGAACATTAATCAAATAAGCACATGAATAAATACATAACCCTAAATATAGAACTGTGATCACTGCTCTGCAGTAAGAGTAGAGGATACTGCAAGAGTGTCCCACTCTGAGGTCAAAACTAACACACAGTTGGTGAGCGGCAATTATGGTAACATTTCCCCAACAAACTATATGACATTTGAACAGAGCTGGAAACCTGATAGATGAAAAGGAATTGACCAGGAAAATGAAGGTTGGGGAAGGGAACAAGCTAAGAAGAACATTCCAGGAAGAAAAAAGAGTCACATGCAAAGGCCCTGGGGTAAGAGGAAGCATGATATTTTCTAGCAATGGAGAGAAAGCTAGCATGGCTGAGTGCCATTAAGGCTGGTGGGAAGGCATGAGAATCACTGTGCTTCAAATCACTGTGTGCGTTTGGCAGGCAACAGAGAGGACTGGGGAAAGGGACTGGTATTTATTATGGGAGGACTGACTTTCCAGAAACAAACTCAGTTTTTTTTGGTTTGTTTTTGTTTTTGCTTTTGAGGGCCACACCTGTGACATATGGAAGTTCCAAGGCTAGGGGTCGAATCTGAGCTACAGCCACACCACAGCCACAGCAATGTGGGATCCAAGCCACGTCTTCGACCTACACCACAGCTCAGGGCAATGCCAGATCCTTACTCCACAAAGTCAAGTCAGGGATCGAATCCACATCCTCATGGACACTGGTTGGATTCGATTCCACTGAGCCATAACAGGAACTCCTCTTTTTCGTTTGAGTTTTACTGTCTGAAACTCACTGATCAGCCTTTACAGTTCCATCCTGCCCATTGTCTTCAGTGTTTCCCCAAATTTCTCACTGAATTAAAAGTGAATGGCTAGTGGGTGGAGTGACCAAATTATCAAAGTTTCCACTGAAACAAACACTAACTAAATCCTAGATATTTTGTTGTCTTATAAGAGAAGAAACCCTCTGAACAAAACCAGATTTCCTTTCCTATCAGGATTTGTGCCTACCCTGGGTATTTGGGTTCAGAATCTTGGACTATTTCATTTAGTTGAATAATGTCTGCAGCACAACCTACAATTGGGTTCTGCTGCTTTGAGTTGTGGGAACATAGATTTGGCAGCCAAGACTCTGCCACAGACTTACGGTGGATACCAATGTTTTTGTACCAAAAACACTGACCTTGCAGTCTCAGTGACAGACTGACATACAAAAACAGTAGATGGAATGAAGAGGTGTTCAAAGGCTGAGCTCACAGCCTAGGAGTAACCAGGGAGTCTCAAAGAATGTTTTACCTGCAGTCCATTTTAAAGTTCACCTATTAGGCTTCAGTTATCCACCCCTCTCCCTTTTTTTGGCCATTCCTACAGCATGCAGAAGTTCCCAGTTTGTGGGCAATCAAACCCATGCCGTAGCAGTGACAACACCAGATCCTTAACTGCTTGGCCACTCTGGTTATCCTTTTGATAGCTTATTTTTGAAACAGTGTAATGTCTGGACTAGTGATTCCAACAGCTGGAATGAAATACTTTCCAAAAACATCCTTTTGTCTTCCCCTAATTTGTCATGAATTCTGTTTCACAATATGCCCACCCGAGTTGGGAAGATCTAGCAACTATCAGGCAGGCAGCTGCATTCAGTTCATAGATGAAACTTCTACTGTGTGCGCAGTACGCTGGGCAATCCAGAGATTAACCATAAGCATCCTGACCTTCCAGGCGATCAGGGTTGTTAGTGAGATTTGGATCTGTAACCCCCGTAGAAGGCAGACATGTCATAACACCATTTCAAACCAAGTGGATGGAGAATCTAAGCGAGGAAATGAGTCATTCTCCCTGAAGACAGGCTTTGTGGTGCAGTGTATTTAGACCAGAGGTTGGGAGAAGTGCTGGAAGATGGAAAGGAAGGCAGCCCTGAAGGTGGAGGTAGAACAAGTAAATACAGAGATAAAAGCAATAGCCATGAACCATCTAGTGAGAGAGTGATGTGCTTTGGCTTTCGTAGAATAGTCAGCTTTACTCCCTCTCCTCCATCACTTGCCATTCCTGCTCTCTTTCTTAGAGCAAGGAGCAGTAACACACACGCATGCGCGCGCGCGCGCACTTTCCTTTTAGCTCTGGACAGACTAGCTGATCACCAAGTGAAATGGTAAAAGGTAAGAACTAAGAAACTTGTTTCCAGGTCTGCCCTTGCTCTGAAGGAGCTGGGTGAGTTTTAGAAAGACATTTTCACTTCTGAACCAGGAAATTGAACATATGGGTAAGATCTCTTCCAGCTTAGAATGTTCTGATTCTTGCAAGACGGAGATAAGAAATAGAACAATATTTGAAATGAAGATAAGAAAAGGTACATCTCTTAAATATCGCCTAGAAAAACATGAAACAAGTACAGGAAAAATTAAATATTTTAAATTATATATATAGATATAGATATAGATATAGATGTGAATATATGTATATGTATTATTCGTAATTCAAGCGACATTTGGGCTGAAGTCATATTATGTCCTAGGAGATGGTATGACAGTTTCTTCTTAAGGCACTGCAATATAGTGATTTAACTTTGCCGAGACACAGTTCCTTCACCCATAAAATGGGGATGCTTATCATACTCATTGTGTTCAATCTGTGAAGTTTTGGTAGCCAGGGTGTGGCATTAAATAGGCATTCGAGGTAAAATGCTTATTTGATAAATATTTCTTCAGTGATAACAGATACGGTCTCCGATCACACAGAGCCTCCAGACTAATGGCCACAAAGGCCATTGGACATGCAAGTGATTTGACTGTCGGGACCAGAACGTATTGCAGTAGGGAAGTCATGAGCAGTTATAGAAAAATAGGAAGGTTCTACCCCAGCCCGAGGTCAAGAAACGTTTCCTGAGGGACTTGAGCTCTTGAAGAATGGGGCATTGAAGGAAACAGCTAGGATGCCAAAAATATTCCCAGTAGAGGAAATAGACTCCCTTAAGGGAAAAATACAGATTCCGTGTGTCAGGTGCCTAGCAGAGTACCTAAGAGATAAAGAGACTCAATAAACAATAGCTACCAAAGATGTTATTACTTTCCTGGTTTTGGGGGCAGTTGACTTCACCTTGATGACAGCTTTTTACCACCCGTTTGTACCTGTGGTGCATGTCAGTCTGCTTTATTTGCCTATGGTGTTAAGTAAAGGGGCAAGGCTTCCTGGGTTTGTGTTGGCGGCATAGGACCAAACAGAAGTTTTCCGAATCCGACAAAGATGAATGTGTCAGGGTCCGCTGCCCCTACTCTGCAGCAATGCGGGTGATCTCAGGTCTCCTTCGTTGTCACAGAGCTCACCGCGTTAAGAAAACGCTCTCCATTTAACGGGAATACATAAAAATTCAAATCCTGGCCTCGTAAATGTGAGTAAACAGTTTAATGACTTGCTTTAACTAGAAAGTAATCAAATATAAATGCAGGTATGCTACTCATTTGCATCTCTTTCCATGTGGGTGAATAAAAATAAAAATGCCCGAGGCGTGATATTGGCTAAATGAATTTGTCTTTGGGATTTTTGTTATAAAATACAAAGCCGTGGTGATTTTCCATGCTGTGCTCATGGGCCGTCATTTCCAGCAAGGCAGAGGGGCCCTTCCTTGGATTTCCTGTCACAGGACCTGCCTTTGACTCTGCCACTAACTACAACTTTGTGGGGGTGATTTAACGTATCTAAGCCTGTTTCCTCATCTGTTAAAAGGCGGGTACTAAGATCTACCTATTACCACCTTAGGCACATAATTATCCGGTCGAACTTTCTAGTATAATCATGAGATTGGTTAGTACAGTGCCTGGCATAGAATAGAAGTTAAACGAGTGTTGGTTCCTCTTCCCTCCCTTGGGATTATCTTCCTGTTTCCATCTTCTTCTAGAAACATGAATTGGTTCAGCTCACCATGATTATAGTCTGAAATGACATACACATATATTTAAGCATATGTACGTCATACATATTTATCTAAGGGTAGGCATATCCATGTGCATATTCATATATATTCGTCTAAGAATTTGCACATCACCATCTGTATTCGTACGTATACATATACTTCAGCTCAAAGTTGAATTTTGCACATGAATCAAGCCTTACATTTCTCAAACATAAATTGAAAAGGATGGCCTGGGTGGTTTCTAAGTCTTCCAGTATCTTTGAAAGTTGGTGGGGGGGTGGGGCACGCCTGTGGCATATGGAAATTCCTGGGCCACGGATTGAACCCGAGCCACAGCAGCAACTGAGCCACTTCAATGACAACACCAGATCCTTAACCCGGTGCCGCACCCAGTAGCTCTGAAATTTGTGGTTCGGAGATCAGATGTCCTATACTAGTTGTGTCATCAGTAGGCTGGAGAGAGAGAGAAGTCATCTTGGAGGAAAAGGTATTTCGGAAACCATTTGTTTGGACCACATTGAGATTCATTCCTGCAGGACTGAATTTAGAAGGTGGCAACATCCAAAACTTTGAACTTTGTCTTTCACGTGGGGGTTCTGCACCTCGTCAGCTCTGCACCCTCCTGGAGTTTCTAAGATGACATTTCCTACGTGCCAGCATCTTCTAACATCACAGTCTTCATAACCAGTGTGTATTGTCCCTGGATGCCCACCTAATTTATTCCTTCACCTAGACTTCTCACCTAGACTATAGCTACATCCTCTTAACAGGTTTTTGGTGTTACTTTACTCTAATTTTTGCTATCATCCACTGCCTAAACAGCTTATTCTCTGCTGATCAAAATTTGTCCATGACAACATACTTAAGAATAAATCTAATAAAAGAGTGTCCAAGACCTCATCACTAAAAACTAAAATGTGCCTGAGAGGAAGTAAAGACCCAACTAAATAGAGGAATAGATCATGTTCATAGATAACTTCATAGATTGTGATTCCTTAGTAGTTATTATTATAGGCTGCCTTCATACATAGATGATAGATTTTTATATCTCTTACTAAGATGACAAGTCTCCATGGATCTGCAAATTCAACACAACTTCAGTCGAAATCCCAGTAGACTTTTTAAAAAATAGAAACTGACAGACAAGCTGATTCTAACATTTATATGAAGATGCAGAGAACCTAGAACAACTAATTTGGAGGACTTAGCCTATATGATTTCAAGAGTTACTCCAAAGCTACTGTAATCAAGAGAGTTTGATATTAAAAAATATATAGGCGTAGAAATCATGAAACAGAATAGAGACTTCAGAAATAGAACCACACACATGTGACCAATTAATTTTCATCAGAGTTTCCAGGGCAATTCAATGGGAAAAGGAAACTCTCTTTAATAAATGATGCTGGAGCCATTGAATATATATTTGGGGGAAATCAACCCTTATTTCACATCATACATAAAAATTAACTCAAAGTGGTAGTAGGCCTAAATGAAAAACCTAAAAGTTTGAAACTTCCAGGAGAAAATCTTGGAGACTTTGAAGGGAAACATGAGTTTCTTAGAATACAAGAAGTACAATCAGAAAAGAAAAAGTTAATTAAATGGACTTCAAAACAATTTTAAAAAATTCACTCTTCAAAATATATTGTTAAGAGAATAAAAAGATAAGCTACCAACTGGAAGAAAATATTTGCCACACATATAATCAAACAATGGACTTGTATCCAGAATATATAAAAACTCATCCTACTCAAGAAGACAGACAAGTCATTTTTTAAAATGGGCAGAAAGTTTACATAGATACTTCATAAAAGAAGATAGAAGAATGGCCAATGAGCACATGAAAAGATGCTCTGCATCATTAGTTACTAGGGCATTTCCAACTAAAACCACAGTAAGAAACCACTGCACACCCATGAAGGTACATCTCTACTGAAGGATTTGCACATGAATGTTCACAGCAATTTATTTGTAATAGAAGCTGGAATCAATCCAAATGTCCAGGAACAGGTGAATTGGATAAACAATACCACTCTGCGATAAAAATAAACAAACTATTGATTCTTGCAGCAATATGGATGACTCTCAAAAACTCTAGTAGATGCAAACTAATCTATAGTGACAGAAAGCTGATCAGTGATTGCCTGGAGGCAGAGCTGGAAGGAGAGATGGATTAGGAAGGAGCATGAGGAAGGTTTAGGGGTAATGGAAATATTCATTACCTTGATTGTGGTGATGATTTCGTGGTCGTATCCATATGTCAGCATTCAGCAAATTATACATTTAAAATAGTGCAGTTGGTTGTACATCAGTTTGACCTCAATAAAGTTGTAAAAAAAAAGTAATAAAAAACTGTCAATGCCCTCTTCATGCCTTCGGATTAAAATCTAGCTTGCAAGCAGGTAATCAAGGCAAGGTTGTCTGTGGTTTCATCCCAATGTAACTTTCCAGTCTCAATTCCCCTTTGATTGTTCCACACACTCTATGCTCTGGCTCAGCTACACATCTAGCTTTTGTCTACACATGTCTGCCCTTCCACCGTTTTATTTCTGCCTGAAATACACATCCTCCTTTGTCTGCTTGTCCTGCTCCTGTTTTGCCTTTGTGACCTCTGGGAAAGATCGCTCATTGCTTATCCAGTATTCTTTCTCCCTCTCTTCTTTATCAACGGAACTTCAGTTTTGTTCAGTATACCCAGCTAAAAATGTGGAGCAAACTGAAACCCTCAAACATGGTGGGTGGAGATTTAAATGGTCCACCAACTTTCAAACAACTTACTCATTTCTTCCCTATACACCTTTGGACGTGACCAAAGGACACCGCTTGGGCCAGTGAAATATGAGTTAGTGAAATAGCTGCTTTCCTGGTACAGTTGCTGACTCCTCTTGTTTCCCAATTCTTCCTTCTCCCTGAATGAAATGTGACTGTGATGGCTGGAGGTCCAGCAGCCCTCTCTGCAGCCATGGGCACAAAAGTTGCAGAGAAAGGAGGTCAGAGAAGAAAGCAGAGAAAGGAGGTCAGAGAAGCCTGGGTGGCCGGGTGCTATTGAGTTGCAGAGTGGCACCCTCAGGCCCGCTTGCATGAGAAGAGTAGCAGCCACTATCACTTGGGTTACCTGTGATTATCATCCAAACACCTTCCTAATATGTGGCTCCAGAAATCCATATCCTCTGTGACTCTTTCACTTCCCCCAATCTTTTGTGAGCATCAGCAGCCCTTGACCTACTCTGTCTCCTGGTGTCATGACCCACCATCCACTCTGTGGATGTGCTGATTTAGATACATCTTTTAGTTCTTCTGCTAGGCTGTAGCTTCCTGAGACCAGCACCCCCTGCTGCTCTTTTTGAGTGCTCTGGGGGGCCGGGGGTGGGGGGGGGGTGGTACGCGCAGGCTCCCCAGGTGGTACTCAGAAGAGTATCAAAGGCTGTAGGGAGTGGTGGTAAGAATATGGGCTTGCAGTCAGCCTGCTTGCCTCAGGCTCTTACCAGCTTTGTAGCCAAGGGCAGCCACTCAGCTCCAGACCTCAGTTTCATCATCTGTAATATGGGTTTGATATTAATCCTTACTTCTGAGGGCTGGTATAATGGTGGATGATGACTGTAAAACGTATTTAGGATGGGCTTCCTCTCCTCTTCCTGGTGCCCCAGCTGGGGAGGCTAATGAGAGAATGCCTTAGCAGACTAACGTGTACATTTCTCAAGTACATATGGGCTTCCCAGGTACTTCAGGACCAATGACCTGGCACTGATTTTAAGGACTCATCCTTGTGCATGAGGCAGGGGTCACCCTAAGCACTTTGTGCTTGTGATCCTGTCTGTTACGACTGTTTTTCCCAATGGTTGTCTCACTAGCCAGGTCTCAAAAGCTGAACATAGTACTGTTATCATCCAGCTGCATATAAGTTTAGAAAATCTATATCATGTCTTTGTGCCTCAACTTTTTCATCTGTAAAGTGGGAATAAAAATCAGCCATGCTGTCCCTCTAGCTTAAGTCTCAGTTGAAACTTGACTTCACTTTCATGGACCACCCCCCCCCCCGCCTCTTTCGGAGGCAGCACTATTGTGACATGGTGTTTCATGTTCCTGTCAGCTGGACCACGTCTCTTCTGTTCCCCCAGAGCCCATGATCCATAGGGGATGCTTAATAAATATGTATTGCATCACGAAATGAACATTGCGGAATAAAAGGATTCGCAAGGAAAGAGAAAAACTAGAATCAAATACACCTGGTGCAGTTACCAGTCAATTCTTCATTCATTCCATCACTATTTAGTGGGCACCTACTGTATTCCAGGCACTGTTTTACCACTTGGTTTGTATTAGGAATATGATTTCTCATCGACTCAGGCCTTAACCCTGCACATACCCTAAGAAAGTAAATCTGTGCTTTTTCTAGAGTTAGGCAGGTCAAAGCAAGGATTCCGTTTTATAGCTTCATGAAGAAACCTTTTCAGCCAGGTTCGGCCCAAATTTGCTTACACATGTTCCCCACTCAACCAAACATGTAAAGCATGTTCTCTGAGCTTTTCTATGTGATCCAGCCCTATATATTATATTACACTTATAAAATACCACGAAGCCCTTATGAATTAAAAGATAATTAGTGGTTCAACACGCACAAGACATTAGGCCTAAAGTGTCAAAAATGTCATGAAAGACCATAAATCACAATCTGCTTGCATTGATCCCTTATAGAGTTAGTTTTTAAATCATCTCTTTAACACCTTGTAAATGTACAAACAACTATAGACTCAAGGGACACTTTAATATGTTTTTCATACATATTTTAATTTCATCTCAAAGTGCTAGCTGCATAAAAATTAAGTCAGACTCACAAAAACTCATTGATTTCCTCGGGATAAAACCCATCTGTCCAAACTAATGTAGAGCCTTTTTGAAGCCGTAAAGTTAGTCGTGCAACACTGAGGTCATTATAGGCATCCTGAGCTGGAGGAACTCTTGTGTAATTTTAAGAAGGCAATTTTGTTATATTTACTGTATTTAAATACAGGACTACTTTTCAGGAACAAAAGCCTCACTGTGTCACTGTATTGAAAGTAAACCAGAAGCTGTGAAAAGCGAGATCTGTTCTTTTCCTTGTGATTAATGCACCTTTCTGCCAAAATTGAGACTTCTTAACTGAGCTCATTTAATACAAAGTAAACGAATTCTGCTCTTTGGATTTGATCCTCTGGCTAAACCCTATAGATAAGGCTCTAACCAGTGAATAGCTTTTCATTCTAAACAAAGGATGTTTTGATAGAAAGGTCAATGCTAAGGTCCTTTATATTGTGATAACAGGAAAGGGAAATGACATATTAATGGCAACCCATGCCATGGTGGTCTGGGCCGGGGGCGGGGGCGGGGGGCACACAGGAGTAAAGACCATTCGGAAGTCAGGGAGGAGGCGGTGGAGACCAGCGGGCTCTGGAAGCCCCCGGACCTCTTCCTTTTAAAACATCCTCATTCTAAGGGCGTTTTCTCTTATTACACACCAAGCACGGTGGATTGAAGAGGATCACAACGTGACTTCTAGGAAACGGGAGAGTTGTGCCTGTGTTTTTCTCCATCCTGCCCCTTAGCACGAAGCCCAGCGGAATATCACCTCTGAGACCAGCGATGGTAGCAGAGTTTTATCACGAGGGAGGCTAAGTGTGCACTCATGTACTCGCATGGCCTGGATAAACTGGATTCCCTTCTGCACGGGGATGCATGTTTCAAAGAATTCCTTCCTAGCTCAGAGGGCTTTCCTTTGCCCTGGTGAGGCTGCTTGGCCAGTTCAGAAGCGCTCTGCCCACTGCCCAGCTCTTGCCCAGCAGGCCAGGCGGGCCGTTTAAGTCACCCCTTACTTTTCATTGCTTCTTACTCCTTTTTCCCCTCTACTTCACTAAGAAGGTTTCATAATAATCTAACTTCTTAGCTTCTTGTACCTCATGGGGGAACACTAGCTTTATTTTAGTGACACCATCTCCATTCTCTTAAAAAGCTCCCTCTGATTGGGGGGAGAGCAGAATCGAAAGGGGTGATGTGAGTTCTTGGACAGATTGGATGGTTTGCTTAACTCCCCTGTTCCATTCATTTCTTCCACAAATATTTATTGAACGGCCATAGGTTCTAAGTGCTAAGTGTAAGAGATACAGATAAGAATAAATCAGACCCTGCTCCCAGTGCCAGAGAGAGATAGTCATGTAAACAGAGAAATCAGGTTGCATTTGGGCTGAGGGCAAAGCTTTCAGCATCCCTGCCCGGACTGGTGGCTTCCAGCCATGACATTTCCCCTTCAGGACGCTGGCCAACTGACCCCTACTGACAAGGCAGGGATTGTTTTGCATTTTTCATCCCCAGATCTGTGCAGAATGCTTTCTCTGTCTTTTAGAAGAAGGAAAAGAAGAAAATAGAATTGGTTAAGTATTTCGAGCAACGGACTTCAAAAAAGAAATCAGAATTCAGTGTTTCCTTGAGGGACTGGCTGGTTCCACAGTGCCCCCTTCTGGCAGGTTGCCCTGGAGTGACAGCCAATAAAATGGAAGGCAGGAGCTACTGTTTATTGGGTGTACCGTACATGCATCATCGAATCCTCTCACCAACTCCTCAGGGAAGCGCTGGTATTGTCTCCCTTTAATAGGTGAGCTTCAGTGACTTAAACAAGGTCATCCATCCCCTGTGCACCAGGAGTCAGGAAACAGACCCAGGCCATCTGCTTCTCAGGAAGGCTTAGCTACTCCATTTTTCTCCCTTTAGAGATTATGAGTCAATCAGTTAACATGTCAACACTGTGTAGACACTGGGAATGAAGTCTTCCCCTTCTGCAGTCTCTTGGGTATTTTCACAGCCTATAGGATGTTAGCAGAAACAGGCTGGAGGAATCCAGTTCATTCAAGGGCTCACTGACACAAAGCACGAAGCAGTATAAACCAACAGGAACTCTTTAAACACAGTGGGGTTTGCTACTGACAGAGGAGCAGAAAGATTTTATCTTGCCCCGAATATTCTTCTCGTCATGGACACGCACACGACCCTGCACCCTGCATCCTCATCTACACGCATACCCGCATTTAGGGTGCTTACCTCTAAACATGGCTCTCATCATTTGCTGTTTCCTCATGGAAACATTAAACATTATAGAGCGTTAGAAAAGAGAATCCTTTATCTTCCCCTCTTGCAGAAGGCAAGACCACTAAGTGATGGCTTTTTCTTTATTGGCCTAATCTTATCAGACAATGCTAATCATAGGCTTTGCAGAGAAGAAGTTTGCTTGAATGTAGCGCAAGAAGTTTTCTGATTTTCCCGCAGGGAGAGAGGAGGCTGCAGTGGGAACTCTGGAAGCCACTACATTCCTCCCCACTCATTCCCTCCGCCCTCAGCGTCCAGGGCCAGTTCTCTCCCTGCATTATTCATCGCCAGGGTGTTATAAACATGTTCTTATTTTCAACAGAATACATACTTGAGGAATCTCTGTTGCTGTCAGTGGTTCTTCTGCAGAATTTTGAACCCCGGTTGGGCGGGGCGGGGGGGGGGGGCTTCATGCCGTTTTAGGTTGACACGTGGGATGAGGGTCTGCATAGAGTAGGAGTTCAAGTGCACAGACAGACCTGGGATAGGCTGGAACCCCAGTCAGGCCACGTGGTTATTGTGTCATTTGGGGAATAGTCTTTTCTTTGATCTGCTCAGTTTCCTTTTCTGTGTAATAGGGACAGGAATACCCACCTCAGGGCCCTGTTGGGAGGATTAAATGAGGTAACGTAGGCAGAGTACCCCTGACGTGACTAGTAGTATGTGGCCTATAAATAGCTATATAATTCTCCTCCACCACAGACATGATGGCTTCTTGGAAATATACCAGGGACCTTCTAAATCAAGTCTGGCTGTAGTTGAAAGAAAACCTCCAATAGCAACATCTTCAATTATAGAAATTTCTTCTCTCTAGTTAGGTATTTGTATAGGTTATTCAGAGCTGGTGAGGTGGCTTCTTTGGCTTCTCGTTGGAGATGAAGTCTCTTGTAAGGAAACTTTCTAGAAGTTTCTGTTGCACTTCTACTTACAGCTCATTGGCCAGAACTTAACCACATGGCCACACTTAGCTACAAGCAATGTGCTAGGAAAAAATGTGTCTGTCTGTTTTCAGCTATGCCTGCTGCCCGTGGAAGTTCCTGGGCCAGGGATCAGGAAAATTGTATTGTGAGGTAAGCTAAAAATCAAGTTGTGGAATCGGGAAAAGGGGAAGAATGAGTATTTGTTAGGCAACTAGCTATTTCTGCCTTAATCCTCTTTCAAGGCCAAAGTCAACAGGGAAGTTATGAGAAAGTAAAGTTTGAAAATATCAAAAATCTTTGCATACGAAAATGCTATTTTAGGTTTGTTCAACTGAAATTAAACTAACCCATGTTAGTTCAAACAGCTGAATCAAATTTGAATATTCAAATTTAGGGAAGAATATATATATACTTATGTGTGCTTTTCTGCACAGCACTTACCTCAATTAAAAGCTTTTAAAAATTTGGAACAAATAAAAAAATCCTTTTTTTAAAAAAAAACAAACTAATAACAGAAAATAATTAGGAAAAGGCATTATTTAGATTTTGACAAATCTGAGCATGTTTATATAATGCAAGAATTATTAAAATTAGTATGAGTAATATTACTAGTAACAATTTATTTTTTGCATGTAACTCATACTATTTCCATTTGCACAGACATGGATCACACTTGTCATACATATAACCATTTATTTTGTGGTCAGAAAACAAATAATCTAGATGTTGATATTATTTCATTTTGCAGAGCAATATGAGTAGCCAATAATTTTTATAATAATAATTATTATTATTATAATAATAGCGACGATGCATATTATTCTTCAGTAATGTTGCAGTTTTCTCTTAGAAATGGTCTCTCCCTCTAGTCCTTTACACTCCCAGATTTTAGTATTATCCTAGGGTATAATTTCAAAAGATTTTTCTACTTTTAGTAGTATCTTCCATTTTCTTCAAAGAGAATTTTCTGTTTTGGAGAAGAAAGAACAGCCTGGAGAGTGAGATGAAATGTAAACAGATCCGATAAGCTTCATGTACATTATAGGTCTTTATTTTGTTTTATGAACAATTTTTGTGAAAGAAGCAGGCCCTGAAATACGACCTGGTTATGAATTGTGGTTAGAAGCAGGTTGCTAGGAGACTTCTGATTGGCTCTGGATGATGTCATGGCCACAACCAGGATGCCCATAATACCTAGTTAATACATTGCATCTAACAGTTCTCCTAATTTTTATGTATACATTTCATTTTGTAACTGCAATAAAACACCCCAGCAATGCATTTCTGGGTAATTACCAGACTTTTTGAACCCTTTGGGATCAGAGGTGTACTCTGTATGAATTAGGAAAGCACTTCAACTCATAAAGAATTTCTCCTGTTAATAAATCGCTGTTGAAATCAGTGATTCCAGTGAGCAGATGTAGGGTGGATCTGACATTACATGCAGTTCTTTTAGAGACACACTAGGAAAAGAGGAATGGGAGACAATTTTGAAGATGTTCTAAAACTTCCCCTGGACCAAAGGAGTGCAGAAAATGTGGGAATATTTGGAAGCACTGGGGTCCATTTCAACCCTTTGTGGACAGAAGTCAAAGACTGTGATCTCAGAGGGAGGGAGCAAAGTCCTCTGCGGACTGTGGGTGCTCATCTCCTCCAACCAATTAAAAAATGGCTGGATTCTGAGATAAAGTGAATCAAACTCCTTTGGTACTCACTAAACCTCTCCCACCCAATCCAGAGGAAGTCACTCTGCATTACTATGTTGTTGTTGTTGTTGTTGTTTCCTGAGATAAAATGTCCCTTGCTGTTAACATTTTGAACTCGGCAAGACCATCCCCTAAACTCTGAGGTCTCCATTCTCATGATGGCTGCTACTCCCCTTCCCCCCTTATTTGTTTGACCTATCTATGTGTTAAGTTGTTCAGGAAGAAGCATTTAACATCTAAAGTCCATTTCACTTTCTTTTTCTTCAAAAAAAAATCTTGTAACATCATTTGTTTTTTCTTCATTAGAAAGAGGAAATGGTGTTTTATCAAAGGTAAATAGTCTTGAACGCTGATGGGTTGAAGTTCTGTTCACCACTCAAAGACCGTGAAGTTTGATTAGGTACTAAACTTGGCACAGAGGAGCCTTCATTCATCCCACCAGCCAAGGCACGGCCACTGGCCTCAACTTTTAGAAAGTTAATTACCTCCATGTTGCTCGTGAAGCCTGCGGGCAGCTGCTTTATTTGATCACGGCTTAAGCAAATAATAATCAGCTCTTCATCGAATTCAGTGAAAAGCAACTCAGACTCAAAACTTCCCTCCTGCCATTTTAAAACTGGATTTGAAGAAGAATGTCTTAAATAGCTGTGAGATGAAGTCTTATGGGTAGAAAATCATAAGAACATTTTTTTGTATCAGACATATATTTTTTCATTGAATCCCTAAGTCGCTGAACTTTGGTTGTTTTGGGAACTAAACTGAGGAGAAGAATTCAAATAAAATTCATCTATAGCCACAGATTTACCAACGAATAATATTTCGATGTGTAGGTCACCCTAGCAGAGATCTTATAGACAACACATGATTTCCAACTTGTAAGCACCTAACCTACAGAGGCACCAATGTGCTCGCCTCTGGCTATACTGTACATTCATAAATCCTTTACGCCCGAAAGCAGACTAGCAACTACACTGTCCTGGGTCAATCCTGCCACCTGGTGACTGGGGCGAGGAACTGCTTTTACGTGGCCTTGATTCTAGCGCCTTTTTATCACCCTCCTTACTCTCGCAATCAGGGAGATCGCATTCATGTTCTCATGCTACTTTTCCTGTGCCTTAATAGCTCAGTTAATGCCAATATCACAGCATCTTTTTATGACACAGGCATACTTTTCTTCTTTTCTCTCCATTTCTTCATCTCTGTTGCCTTCCAGTGTTTGCTTGTGATCAGATCACCCTCTTCCTTCTTCCATCAGTCTTTCTATTTTTGAATCTACTTGTGGCTTTTATGGCAAGAAGAGTTTATTCATTTAGTTCGCCAGTGTTTAGGTTAGCGATGAAAAAGATCGACCCAGTCCTTTCCCTCATGGAGCTTATATTCTGGTGAGGGAAACAAACAAAAACTATGCAAATATAATTGTAATGTAATTCTAGGTAGTGACAAATGCTGTGAAGGAAAATAGGGCAGAATAAGGGCACGGAAAAACGATGAGAAGTCACAGCGTAATACTATTTTACACCCACCAGGTTACTAAAAATGTCTGACAGTTGTGCGTGTGTCAACCACGACGTGAAACAGCAGTTCTTTTTACTCCAATGGTGGTGGGAATGGGTGCACACACCTCGGTAAGCAGTGTGGAAATGTTAACCAAAGGCGATTGTGCACATGGTCCACGATGCTGCCTCTCCAATCCTAGAAAGATTCTTGCCAGGACCAGAACATGTACAAAAATATTCATAGGCTCATTGTTCATAATAACAAAGACCTGAAAACAATCCAAATGCTCACCCATAGCCGAATGAATAAGAAAGTGTTGCATTGTCTTAGAATAGAAAAG
Source organism: Sus scrofa (assembly GCF_054392235.1). Lineage (NCBI taxonomy): Eukaryota > Metazoa > Chordata > Mammalia > Artiodactyla > Suidae > Sus > Sus scrofa. The sequence continues at coordinate 34,833,700 of NC_139388.1, forward strand.
TACACGTAGTGAAAATGAATAAACAGCAGTTTCACACAGCAGTACGGATGATTCTCAAAGATACTGTTTTGAGTGAAAAGCAAGTATAGAATGCTTATATAAAAATCTGAAAAATAGGCAAACCCAAATAATGCAATGTTTAAGAATCCATATACAGCTGGGATAAAGAGGAAAAAAAAAACTGTAAAGAAGAACATTCTAATTATTAACATAAAAACTCCTCAATCTAGCTAAATTTAAGGAAGGAGGAAAAAATGGTTAGAGACCTACCAGCTTCCAAGGTGCAATAATGTTTTATCCGTCAGTTAGATATGGGAGGCACTGGATTTATTCTGTTTTGATTTAAAACTGTTATTGAAAAGAAATATTTGCCTTTTGGAGACACTCTTTCACATGAATGTGATATATTTCATAGAAAAAAAAAGTGTTCTGGAAAAGTGACCGATGCATTCCGTTTGGCTGGGGGTTTTAGGACAAGGCATCGTGAGGAAGTGATGTTGAGCAGAGACCTGAATTCTGCGGCGAGACATGTCTCAAGAACACTCGAGGGGAGAGTTTCCCAGGGAACATGGAAAAGCAAATGTAAAGACCCTGAGTCAAACGAGTTTGGTGGATTCCAGAGCCAGGAAAACGGTCTGTAAGAGTTGAGAGAGAGGGAGAATGACGGCTATGAGATTCACACAAAAGGAAGGGGCAAGTCACGTGGAGGCTGGCGTCCAAGTGACACATCTACCTAAAGAAAAGGAAAGTAATACTGGTAATAGAAATTAGGATTACGAAGAAACTCTCACACAATAGTCATACAAATTCTGTGCTATGCCTTAGGATTAATGATAATATATATACACATTTGGGAATATTTGTATGAAGGACACATGCATATATGTGTGCTTGTGAAGATATGCGTATGAAGGATGCATATATATATCTCTGTCCAATTCCACCACCAGCAAACAGTAGTGGACAAAGCCTTAGAGTAAAAATAAATAGTCCCGTGCCTATCCCCCATTCCACATACCATTCCACTCTTCAAAGATAGCAGCTTAGGCTTCCACCCCTGAAGACTGCGCTGGAACCACTCTTCTTGGTGAATCAACTCTGGGAATTATCTACTCACTTTCTCATGGAAGATACAAATTTAGCTCATGTGTAGCACACTTCTTCATCTCTTCTTCCCAGTGTTTGAAGGTTATATCCCCACAATAATAAGTACTATTCTTAAATTTCAATTTCCAGTTCCAGCTAGATATCCAGACAATTTTTCTCAAATCTCTTGAGTTATACTATTAGTGTATCTTGTTAATCACAGTTACATCTATCAAGATTTGGCTGTGGCTTGATCTATAAGCCAGAAACATAATATTCAGTGATGTAACTATGTAAAAATTGTTTCCTGCAGAACAAGGAAGGATATCTGAATTCTATCTTCTTTTCTAAGGAGTTAGTGTGTTGAGTCCTTTGCCCGTCAAAGGAGAATGGTCCTGGCATCAAAGGCAAATAGATTTTTGTTATGGTTATTACTGTTATCAATTGGACAATGTCATGCCATATTTAAAGTTCCATATACCTACTTTCTTGTTTGATTTAGTTTTGTTGTTGTTGTTGTTGCTGCTACTGCTGTTTGTTTGTTATTTGAATTTTGAGTTACTTTTATTTTGGGTAGTGGTCTTAAAAAGCATCTTCCCCCATAACTCGACGTTAGATCTTATGTTTAAGTTCACCCTTTAGACCTGAGGAACCTTTCTAACCAAATTATTTCAGAGTTGGAAAAGAATAGACTATGTGCCATGTGAGGAGTCTAAGGCACAAAGAGTATTTTTTAGTAAGTTACCTAATGTCATACCACTAGTAACTACTATGTCGTACTAAGTAAAAGATCACTTGGTAAGAACGGAACCTTAGCAAAAAGGGATGTAAAAATCCTTGAGGCCATTTTATCTGGATGATGATCTATTCACTCATTCCTTTTTCAAACATATATTAAGCACCTGCAGTTTTCTGGGTATTGTCCAGATACCAGGCTTCCAGTCTGGTGTGAATATAACACAGGTGCCCTGCTGGGACTCAGTCTAATGGGAAGACAAGTTTTAAAATACTGCCATGAACCACAGTAGGAATGAATACTTTAAGACAATTTGAAATGAAAATAAACATGAGAACAATGCATCACCCAAAATGTGGTTTTCCCATCCAGGCTTCACATTTCTTATCTGAAAATGTGAATTAAGCCATGTCCTAGGTTCTTTTCGGCTTGACCAAATGTAAACAATACATTCAAAATATGTTTAACTCTTCACTGTATATAATCTGTCTCAGTTTCTTTCTATCTGCTACATGGGATCTACTCCATTCTTTTTCTTGGAGCCTAGGGACTTTTTCTTGGAGCCTTTTCTTGACTTTCTTCTTGGAACCTAATGACTTGATTTAAACCAAATAATTTCTAGGCCTTCTGCACAGCCAATAACCTGGGGTTTATTTTCATGGAACACCTTACTCAGAATAGGTAGATGCATTTGTAATAAATTTTCTGAATGTTTCCTAAATGTTTGGAAATATTATTTTGCCACATATGTTGAAATGATAGTTTGGCTAGATATAAAATTCTTGGTTAAAAAATAATTTATCTCTGAATTTTGAAAATACTTCTTCATTGTCTTCTTCTTTTCACTGTGAGTAATGAAAAGTTGGGTGTCATCAAATTTGGGTTCTGTGTAGATGATGTAGTATTTTTTTCTGTATATATGTAAGCTTTCAGGATCTTTTATTTATCTATGTTAATCTAAAATTTCAGTGATGTTTTGAGTGTAATGGATGGGCCTGTGTTGAAGACATAGCTCCCTCTTCAGCTCTGTATAATGTTTTCTATGATTTTTTCCACTGCCTAGTTCCCTATGGGATTTCTGTCCTCCCTTTATCAAATCTCCATTTGTATGATGCTAAATTTAGTTGATTGAAATCCTTTCTCTTGTGTTTTCTGTATTATAATCTCTCAGCTACTGATGGCCTCCGTTCTGGTCTCTGTATTGTAATATTATCTTAGTTGTAATTTTATGAAATAATGAGGAAAAATAGGAAATAAACATGCTCACAATGTCTTCCTGAGTTTGAAGATAATACAAGATATATTTTATATTCAGGAATCCTAGGTTTAGTCAAGCTGAAAAGGACCTATTACATTGCTTAATTCACATTATTTTCAGATAGGAAAATTGAGCCCAAATGAGAGAGCCATATTTTGGGTGACACACTACTTTAGTGTTATGTTTGATTTGAAAAATTCTAAAAGTATTATTTTCTACTATGGTTCATGGCAGATAATCTTCTCCAGCTGTGAAATAATTTGGTCAAAGAGGTCTTTCAGGTCTAATGTGTGAACTTAACATACCATTTCTAAGACTGGCTTGTGGGGGCAAATGCTTTCTAAGGCCATCCCTAAATTAACTTATGCATGAATCTTTGAAATATAACCTACTTTTCAAAATTGAGACACTCTGTAGAGGAGGAGGGAATTTGAAATGATGATGTGGTTAAAAATAAAACAATACAGTTGTTTTTGGAGATAGAAATATAAAATTCATTTCTCTTCAAAAGCAGATCTTATATGATGCCAACATTATATCCATGGTTTAGAGTTTTATTTTTTGTGAGACAAGACTGCATACCTTATCTTCAGTGTACTAATTGGTAGATTTACAACAGCCTGGCTGCTGATATGGGCTTTTCTTTATATTCAGCTTCTTTTCTCTTAAGACACACACACACACACACACACACACACACACACACACACGGCCAATTAAGGGAAGCTTCCCAGTGTGCCAATCAATAAGAGCAGATAAAACATCACTGAAAATGTCAGGAGGTGGAGAAAATTGTGTTTACCTAGACTCTCATGTAGAAAATTGCATATGGTCAAAAGAAAAATGTTGGAAAGCCTCTTGCAAGGAAAGGGGTGAGATATGGACCCCCGTGGGGCAGGCCAGAGCGACCAGTGCATGCCAAAGAGACAGGATCCTGTTCACTGAAGGGCTTTTGTGTTCCTGGGTGGGTGTTTCAATTACCTTGTGTTCACACCATTGGCGAAGAAGGGACCCTTTGCCCTAACAACACCCAACACTGGACAGATAAGATTGACAATATTTTGTTAGTTATATATACTCACATCCTGGGGAAAGGGGCCATCAGATGCCTTCTAGGGACTCACTGGGGTGTACTTCGGAGCAAAATGAAGCAGTGGGGGCTATGGGAGGCAAGATTTGTAGTAAGAAGAGGTTGGGGGTACTTCTTGGTTCCTGCAGGAGGATGTGATTGACTTATTTGAATAATTGCACAGGTTAACTAGGAAGTGAAGCTCATTAGGTGGGAGATAAGGCCAAATGCAGCTGGTCTGAGTGATACAACTAGCTGGGTGGGGGTCATTTCTCATTAGATGAGAAGCATATCTAATAAGAGCAGGGAACTCACAGGTAAACCTTTGGGGCCCTCTAAGACTCAAAGATACGAAGGCAAAAATTTTAATTTCAGGTCTTACTCTACAGTAGGGATACCAATTGGGGCTATAGCTTGGGACAATAGTAGGAGATAGTTGTCACAGTGACAACTTCTTCACTGATTACCTGAGCCCAATTCTCCAACTTCTTCACTGATTACCTGAGCCCCTCCTTAGCCTGAGTGTTGAACATATGGACTGAATTGTATTCCCCCAATTTGTATGTTGGAGTCCTAATCCCACCATGTAAGTGTATTTGGAAACAAAGAATTTAGAGGGGTAAAGTTAAATGAAGTCATAAGCGTGGGGCCCTCATCTGATAGGACTGGTATCCTTATATGAAGAGAAAGAGACATCAGAGATCTGTGTGTGACACAGAAGAAAAGACATGTGAGGGCAGTAATAAGTCAACCTTCTACCAGCCAGGGAGTGAGGTATCACCAGAAACCAACCCTGCTGGCCCTTTGGTCTTGGCTTTCCACCCCCCAAAACTGTGAGAAAATAAATCTGTTGCTTAAGCCACCCAGTCCGTGGTCTTTTGTTATAGCAGGCTGATGCACGTATAAAATAAAAAGTGACCCAGTAAATAAAAAATCCCTAGCCACTGAGTACTCATGTGTCAGAAGTTCCCAGGCTAGGGGTTGAATCAGAGCTGCAGCTGCTGGCTTACCCACAGCCACAGCAACACCAAATCTGAGCTGCATCTATGACCTACACCGCAGCTTGCAGCAATGCTGGATCCTTAACCCATTGAGTGAGGCCAGGGATCAAACCTGGATCCTCATGATACCAGTTGGGTTCTTAACCTACTGAGCCACAACGGGAACTCCTGTTTACAGACTCTTTATATTTACCCTTTAATCCTCGATTCTCTCTCCACCATTCACTAGTAAAGAGAAGATTAAATTTAAACATTTGAGTGGTTTTTTAAAAACTGGAAAATAACAACAAGGAAAATGCCCATGTTCAGGCCCCACTCTCCACAGTGCTAAAAACAGAGATCCCTCTTACCAACAGGATAACCTTGCATGATTCAGGTTTCCTCATTCAGCCTCAGTTTCCCCACCGATGAAGGAAGAGAGTCATACTGATAGATTTTTGCATAAATTTTCTTCCAGCTATGATATCCCATCGCTCTGAGACAGTAATTGTTTTGCTCCTGTAGGTCTTACATAATTCCATCTGCTAATAGTCTAATTTATAATTTTGAATAATATAGCAGTAGCAATTAGCACAAATTTAAGTTCGTGGAGGCAGCTTCTCTACGCAAATGCCCCTCTGGCTATAATTTTCCTATGCACGTTTGCCGCAATGGCTTCTCTCTGTAATACTGATTTTAACAACCTTATTTAGCAGATCATGCTTTTGAAATGCCAGGAGAGAACTAAATAAAGTCAAGGGTCAAAAGCATGACATGCTTCTGTATAAAATTAAAAGTTAATTACTAGCTACATCCAGGGGCCAGGACTATTTTCATTTTGGAGTCACTTGCCTGACTATTTAGAAACTATGTTTTAACTATAGCATTAGAGAGTCAGCTGACTTGCATTTGCTGCAGAGAGAGAGTCAGTCATCTCCAAGCAGAAACTCTATATGCCGTGGCTTAGCTGACCTTTCTCCTTAACTGCTTGCTGCTTAGACTGACTGAAATCATGATCACTGACTTGTTTGTTAAAGTCATCATAAAATTTTATGTGTTTTTTAAAATGCCCTTTAGCAAAATGCATTTAGGAGGAAGTATATAGCAACAAGGTTTCCTTCGTCACATTAAAGGGCCTGACGTTTGGCAACATGTATTTATTTTTGGCAGTAATTTAGGATAACATTAGAAAACCCAGTAGTCCAGGTGGCACAAGGAGCAGTGGTGTGGTACCCCCATGAAACTCCTGGAAATGAGGAAATGGGGTTACTCTCTAGGAGGTCATGTTAAAAAAAATAATAAACATTCAAAAGCAATGAAAAAGAAGGGAAATCACCTTAAAGAAACAGGATGCTTCCCAATCAAGGTTTGACTCTATAGTCTTTTTTTATTTTTTCTCATAGCTTTTATTTTATTTTATTTTTTTATTGCTCAATGAATGTATTCGTAGTTGTACAATGAATGCTCTAATAGGATTGTGATGATCATTGACTCTGCAGTTCTTGAAAAAACGTATGTTCTGTACGTGACTAATTCAATGACTAGTGTAGTTGTTTAGCCAGGGTGAAGGGGAAAAAAAAGAAAGGATTTCTGTAGTCAAATAGATTTAAAGATAGTGTATTAAAGTGATTTTTAAAAATTATGAAAAGATTCCCTCTGACCTGTGATACACTCATTAAGGATCTTGAGTAGGAGCACCAATAGCCACATTCCCCGCACTTAACTTGGCCACGGATCACTTTTTTGTGAGCTTTTTGCAGGACTAATTGAAAAACCACAACACCAATAACAAAAAGAGAACTAAACAAAACTTTGGCTAACCCGCTATTAACATGACAAAAGAAAGACTTTGTCAATCAAAACTAAGAAAATTTCCGAGGGAGCATAGGACTCCATTATTGACTTGCTCTTTCAACCCCTGGACAGTGGAAGGGGTGGCCTGGCTCAAGTGCCTGAGCGACCAGCCTGAGTGACCAGCTGCTTCCTCCTACATCAGTGGGATGGAGATATGTCCTGCCTCACCTGACAAGTTACCATGACTCCAGGTCCCCACTGGCCCTGTATGTCACAAAGCCCAATCTTATCCTGGATGCCCTCCATAAATTTTCCTAAGAATCACTGTAGGGTTAATTCTTCAGTCTCACTCTCACCCTCACCCACTGATTTTTGGAATCATAGCACCTTGGTGTTGGCTTGGAGAAACCTTTCTGCTCACCAGTCACATCTAGGCTTGGTGGAATCTCACAAATCATAGAACTTCTGAACTGGACAAGGTCATTGCACTTGTAGTTGAGATGGAAGGATCTCTTATTTGAGGCTGAACATCACCCGAGGAAGACCTGAATCATGAAAAATAGTAACCTCTATTTCCTCTTTCAGAAGAAGTGCCCATGTTGATCAAACCCGCACAGATGAATGAATGCCAGACTGAGGTTTATTAATTCACAGTGATAAAAGTTACTATTGAGCAACCAGGACACCCATGAGGGTGCTTCTTAGCATACCCCTCTACTATGGAAGATCTGCACTGGAAACAAAATCAGATGAACTGTTGTTAGATGTCACTGAAGACCAAGTCACATGAGTTAGATGCCTTCACCTGCAAAAACTTATGGAAAGGCTGAAAAGCACAAATATTTTGTCCTAGGGTAAGGAATGGGGAACTTCTGGGCATTGATAGATGAATATTGTTTAGAGAAAGGAAGACTCTCTAGGAAGAGATAACCACACGGACACAGTCAGAGACACGTGAAAATAGTGTGACAAGAGAAGAGCTTCTGTGGGGTTTGGAGCAAGATGGAGAGGGTTTCCGGCTTCCTGTTCTGCCATTCTCAGTCTTGCCCACAGACACCCAGTCAGACCACATTCAGGGAAATATCCAGCCTTCCTTGACCCATGATGCGTTGTTCTTGGAAGATTGTGGAGTTTGCCAAACTTCAAAGCCCTAAGTTCCCGAGATTTTTGTTGAAGAAAACCTTTCAGTTCTTAGACCTACTGTGTGGCCAACCCTACCCTCACTTCTGAAGAAGCAAATAGAAATGCATCATGGGAACTGATGAAGGAAACACAGACTCTGAAATGGTCTGTTAGGACACATTACAGTGTATCCTGATTCCACTGTAACTCAGAAGGGAGCCCGATCTCAAGGTATATGTGAGTTAAAAAAAGCTTTCTCACAGACTTTCTCCTACTGAAGAATAGTTACCAAAAATCATTCACGAAAATGTTGTGTCATGTGCACTCATGACTTTCATGCTGAAAGTTTTCTCTAGGGAGGCTTTTATCATATTAATTAGGTTCTTTACCTACATGTTTTTTGTACAACGTAATCTAATGTTTATGCAGCCACATAGTCAGAATCACACCCAACAGGAAGGTTTGTCCAGAGATCACAGTCATGGAGATGGGCTTTGAGACCCTGTCTGAGTAGCTACCCCATCTCCCAAGGGCACCAAACCAATAGGGACACTGATTCATGAACTAATTATAAGTAGCACTGTTTTAATGAGTAAGGAAGGAATGAACACAGAAATGTAGAAACATCTCTTTTAAACATGGATTTTCAAAGAACACAGGTGAAACTATCTTTGAGATATCAAAAATCTAACTAGTATACTAGTCTAGTATATTCTAGACATGAACTACATATTCAGCCAATTTCATTTCATGCCTTAAGTTTATGTTTCCAAAAAAATGTGTTCTAATTATGCCATATTCATTGTGGACACAGTCTTAAAGCCTACATAACTCTTGCCCATTACCAAGGTGGGTATTGTGATTATCCCCTATAGTTCAGGCTCCTGGAGGAGGCAGCTCTTTCTTGGTACCATACAGGTAACTGGGGGCCATGGACTCCTCCATCTGTTACCCCCATAGCTCCAATACCCCAACCCCAGCAAAGGAAATTACTTGTGGGGTATGCTGAGGAGCTGCATAATCAAAAATCAATGATCCAAACGGAGGTCTGTTGTTCTACAGCTGAGCTGGTGTAATATTACAATGCCAATCTTAATGGAGTTACATAGAATCCATCAAAATATCAGGATGCAGGGGTCAATGAGGACCGCAATGCCTCACTTCCCGGCAATTACCACTTATTACTGGGGCAGCGCTTTCCCTCTGCTATTCAACTTACTTCAATAAATGATATTAGGCGACCCTGCAGGGGCGGTCAATAGAGCATTGTTTTATTGTCACAGCTTCATAGGCAGATCAATACCTCAGTCTTCTGAGACTAGGTGAGAACCTCTGAATATGGCGCTAATGAAATCATGTGTTTTTATGATTTTGAAATTGTGCATTTCATCCCCACTTCATTTTTAATGTCAGCAAGGTCATTAATGGGGGTCTGTCCTCTAAACTTTTATGATACTTATACTCAGTGGGAACGGAAATATGTCCCCTGAACAGAAAAACAAAATGTTACATGAAACTTATTTAAAGAAGAAATATAAATAAATACCTGAGAATTTATAATTCCGTGAGGTGGCAGTAGAAGGATGTAATGAGGTGATAGGATTGATTCCACTATTAATTCTCTTCCCTCCACTGAGCCATTCTTTTCTCATAATTACAGGAGATTGGATTTGAATATCAGTTATAAACTGGTGGCTTGTGGGCCACACAGCCCCCAAATATATCGTATATGTCTGAGAGCCTTTATTGTTTTTGTTTTTATTGCTGTTGTTGTTACTTCTTTAATGCTTTTAGACCAGGCATGCACCTTCTATTTCCCCCAATCCCTACCATTCCCTATTGTACCTCACAAGGTCTGCTCCAATCATGTATATTTCATACCTAGTTCCTGTGGTTTATTAGAGTATTCAGCCTCTAGACAAAATGGTTATGGTGAAACTGTATAATAATAATATTATAATAATACCATACCCATCAGTTAATGAATTCTTACTTACATGAATTTTCAAAGAACATAGGTGAAACTCTCTTTGAGATGTCAAAGCTCTAAATTAGGCACCGTGCAAACAATTTCGCCTTCATCACCATCGCTTAATTTCATACTTGTAGCAACTTTGTGGAGTGATATTATTTTCATTTGATATGCAGATGAGGGGACAAAGACTCAGAGAGGTGATATGATTTGCAGTGTGGTGAAGCTTTTTCATAGCCAGAAGGTGATGGAGGCAGAGTTTAAACCCACATCCAGTGAACTTTGAGATCTGTATTCCTGGGTTCTGCATTCTTTCAGTTCTGATTTTTCTATGTCTAAATCTTGTCCTATAGGACTGGATATAGTGGTCCAGTTACTTTTGATGGATTAAATTAAGAGATATCAGAGTTCCCATTGTAGCCTAGTGGGAACGAATCTGACTAGCACCCGTGAGGACCCAGGTTCACTCCCTAGCCTCACTCAGTGGGTTAAGGATCTGGCATTGCCGTGAGCTGTGGTGTAGGTTGCAGACGTGGTTCAGATCCCTTGTTGCTGTGGCTGTGGTGTAGGCCTGCAGCTACAGCTCCGATTGGACCCCTAGCCTGGAAACCTCCATATGCTGTGGGTATGGCCCTAAGAATAAAAACAAAAACAAAAACAAAAAACTGGGTGATACCCACCCAACTGAGGGGCAGAAGAGCTATAAGTAGACAGTCAGATTACTTTTGGGCCAGAAGTCTTGCGTTCTGGCTCCTTTATGGCCCTGCCAGTAGCTGGAAACAAGTCTCTTAACCTGCCTTTATCTTCATTTCTTCATCTGCAAAATGAGAACCATCCTTCACCATCCTTCGTACCCTCTAGGACTGTTATATGGCTGAGATGGAAAAGCACTACTACCTGTTTGGTCTACAACCATGGCCAACTTCAGACTACTTAAGATTTTCTTTTAATTGTTATTTCCCCAATACAAATTTTTTTTCTACTGTATAGCATGGTGACCCAGTTACACATACCTGTACACATTCTATTTTCTCACATTATCATGCTCCACCATTAGCGACTAGACATAGTTCCCAGTGCTACACAGCAGGATGTCATTGCTAATCTATTCCAAAGGCAATAGTTTGCATCTATTAACTCCAAGCTCCCCAACCACCCCACTCCCTCCCCCTCGGCAACCACTTTTGATCTTGTCCAACTTTTGGATATTGCCAGTCCTTGTGCTGTACTTTTAAAGTTCCGTTTAAATTTGTTATAGAATCATCTTTACTGCTCTAGAATCATCTTACCAGCTCAACGAATGTTACCAAAAAATCATCCTTAGATGGATACCTAAATTCCAAGGGTTTATTGGGAGAAGCTTCATGAGGCTCAAGGAGTAGGTGGAGTTAGCTGTCTATGCAGCCTGTGGGTGAGCTTCTCTTGGGTCTAGGAAAAGCTTATTGGGGTTGCAACAGCTTCTTCTCCTCTTTATCAAGGCACTTGATGCCTGTAAATGTACTACCCCAGCCTGTGTAGCATGTACCTATGCACAGGAAAAATTATAGAGACTTCACCCTGCTCTTTCTGGTTCTACACAAAGCAGTTTTATTTCTAAGAAGGTGGTACAAGGCAGTCAAGAAGAACACGGGCTCTCCTACCAATGGACCTGGTTTAGAACTAGCACTTGACATACATGTGATTTTGACCTCTCATTGCAGTCTCTGTCTCAGGCTCCTTATCTGTGAAATGGGACAATAAGTAGCATTTAGGAGGACTCAGTGTAAAGAGCTCCCCACAATTTCTGACTCAAAACGTGTTAGCTGTTGGGAGTTCCCATCGTGGCTCAGCAGAAATGAATCTGACTAGCATCCATGAGGACTCAGGTTTGATCCCTGGCCTTGCTTAGTGGCTAAAGGATCCAGCATTGCCGTGAGCTGTGGTGTAGGTCACAGACATGGCTTGGATCTGGCGTTGCTGATGTAGGCCAGTGTCAATAGTTCCAATTTGACCCCTAGCCTGGGAACCTCCATATGGTACAAGTGCAGCCCTAAAAAGACACACACACACACACACACACACACACACACACACACACACACACACACACAAACATGTTAGTTGTTATGTTACTTATACTGTAAAGAATACACTTATTGATTAGATGAACAATTCATATACTAAATACTTTTTTTTTAAAAGTCCTGAGAAAATACTAATCCTCATGTTCAATTCTTCATGACATTCAGGTCATTGCATTCTGGTCACTATTGCCTCTGCTCCCTAAAAGTGGTCCTCAGAAATCACAGTACTTTTCTAAAATAGCATTCAGGGACCACCTCTCAGCAAAGCACCCCATACTTCCCATGACATTTCTCTGCCCTGATGTTCCATAGTCCTTGTGATGTTGCACCTTCCTTCTGACATATGGTCCCTCGCACTGTATTTAAATGTCATGAATTCTTTGAAAATGTTGTTTATTTGGCTGATAATAGCTCCCATAGAATCCCAGTGGCTAAGGGTGGAAGCATCAATGCAGGGTTACTTAACCTCAGCACCATCAACATTTTGGACCTGATCATTCTTTTGACAGGCAGTGACTGTCCAGTGCATTGTAGGATGTTTAACAGTGTCCCTGACTTTTACTCACTAGATGCCGTGAGCATCCCCCCAGTGGATGCCATCAACATTGCCTCCAGACACTGCCAGATGTTTCCTCGGGTACCCAAGGCAGCCCCAGTTGAGAACCACTTCTCCTAGGAAACTGTTTGCTTAGACAAAATGAAAACTTTCCCTTAACTAATGGCACATTAGGGGAAAAAATTTTTTCTTTAGGTACAACTTGGTTTTTAGGTATTTCCTAAAATTGTTTTTTATTTTTTTACTAAGTGAATTAGGCATCAAGGCTTTGAGGCTGTCTTTTAAATTTAGAATGCAGAGGGGATGGTGATGCAACAGACCGTTTTAATTGCAGAGTCAGTGAATATGCTGCACACACTGTATTGACTATGGACCCTGGAGGGAATCGCAGACACAGCTGGAAATGACACAAGTACGCCAGCTCATAAACCCATAGGAAGCCTGTTTGAGGTGACTTGGTATGGGCCCCTCCGAAAGAACTCCTGTTCGTCACCTCCAGTACCTTGTCGCAGCCAAAGAGCTTGTGCGGAGGATGGGAATGAGTAAGGCACAGAATGAGGAATCACAGGTCTTCTCAGCCCTGTCCACACACATCGCACATCAGACCTCTTCCTCTTGCACAAAAGGAATTTTCTCCTGGGGCAGAGGCACCCCAAAAGAGGACCTGTGCCCAAACCGTTCTGCTTGGCCCTGTGCCTCTCATTCCCCTGGCTGGGAGAGGCTTACAGATGTAAATACAAACTCATTATCTAATTCCAGACTGAATAAGCGGCCAGATACACAGATATAAATTACCCCTTTTACCTTCTCGGAGGGTGTTGAGAGGCAAACAGATTGCCCTCTTCTGTTCTCATTTTAACTGGGTCAGAGCATCGGTGGAACTAGATAATTCACTCCAATCCACTAGATGTAAGCACCTCATAAATTTCATAATCAGCACTAGCATTTTCCTTTTCATAAGCACTATGTCTTCAGCAGCGCTAATTACATGACTGGTAATGGTCTCCCATTTGGAATTCCCTCTTTTGGATGAAATATGGTCTGGCCCAGAGCAAGCCCCTAAGCAGGGCCCTTTGCAGCCACACATCAAAGGGTTTCCTAAAGCCAAAGGAGCCCATATAAGAAGAAACTCTAAATGGGGGAACGGTTATGTGTGACATGTTACTTGCACTTTGAAAACGAAGCTAAGGGAGTTCCCGTTGTGGCTCAGCGGTAACGAACCCACTCGCATCCATGAGGACGTGGGTTTGATCCCTGGCCTCGCTCAGCGGGTTAAAGAGGTGTTGCTGTGAGCTGAGGTATAGGTCGCAGATGCAGCTGTGATCCCACGTTGCTGTGGCAGTGGCATAAGCCAGAGGCTGCAGCTCTGATTCGACCCCTAGCCTGGGAACTTCCATATGCCATGGGTGTGGCCCTTAAAAAACAAAACAAAACAAAAACAAAAACCTAAGCTAGGAAAGCAAATGTACATATTGAGGGCCTTTGGAACTCTTTTATTGGATTGGAGGCAGCTCAGTCCTTTAGGTCTTACCCTAAATGGCACTTCCCCTGGTTGACCTCACCTGACGTCTTTCACGGTGCCCTTCCCCCTGTACACACCTTCGACAAGGTTCTTTGCTTTTCTCCAAGCTCCTACAGTGTCTCATCATTTCCCATCACCAAGTAGCATAATACCTCATCAGGATTTACTTATTACCTGCCTTCTTCACCTCTGTCTTTCTTCCGTGTACATGACCCACAGAAGACACTTCAGGACACTTTGTCGAATGTTGAATGAATGACCCGCTAAGGCACAATGACGACGTGAGTGGACTTTGCCATGTCAGTCCGTCGACCTCTCCAGCAAAGACAAAGTAGACAGAATGAGTTTTGTTGTCCTGAAAGACCAGGCTGCAGGTCCTGACACTAAGGACCAGGGATTCTCTGTAACTGCTCAGCCTCCATGTCCACATCTGTAAAATAGGGAGCTGATATCTAACTTATAAGTTTATTAAGGAAGGAGGAGGAAAGGATGACCGGAAAGCAGGGGCCCATTTGACCAATTAGAATATCCTCACTCAGGGCTGAGCAGCAAGGAGAGGGGCTCCAGAACCAGCTTCACCACCTGCTAGTGCTGTGCCTTTAGGAGACTGGCCGCATCTCTCTGTGTCTATAAAATGGCAATAAGGCGACCTCTTTTGTAGGTTTATTATGAAATTTAGGTACAAAAGGATTTGCAGGAAAAGCCACCCATGGGTATACTGTTGCCCATAATTGAGACAGCGGAGGCCAGAAAGACTAACAGATCTGCTCATGATCAGTGTCTGAAACGGGAAGCAGAATCCAGAGAAAGGTGAAGAGAAGGGAGCGAGAGGTGGACCCTGAGTGATCTGCTGTGAGAGGGACATCAGCACTGATGTCTTTCTCAGGGAGCCTCCCTGGAAAGAGCTCAGGAATCCAGTGGGTGTAGGGGGTGGTATGTAGCCTCTCCTAGAATAAGCCCCTTCTCATTTAATCAAACCTAAAGGACATGAACGTTGGTGTTCCCATGCATTTCCCAGCTGCAAGCTGTCGGACAGTTCCAACCGTGCGTGAGAGCTGATGTGACCGGTTTTTAAAGTCCAAAAATGGGATAAACTTGTGCATAGAACTCAAAGACGAGGAGGAAAAGTAAGGAACAGCATCACAGCGTCCGGATACTGAACAGGGTCCTGGGTCGGAGACCTCTCGGCACTGTTCCGGGAGTTGGCTTCCTTCTTGGGGATTCATTTCGTCCCACATGAGGGGCCAGTTGGTGGCTGACAGCGTCAGGCCTCCCCGCCCAGACCCAGAGCCACCATCTGCAGAAGACTGTCACTGAGCCAGCGTGGGTCACAGGCCATCCCTGAATGGTTAGTCAGCATGCTCTGGTCCTCACCCAGCCCGGGAGTTGGGGAAAGGGGCAGTAGCAACCCCACCTTCACACATGAGCTCTGTTAAGAGGAGGTGAAGGGTGTTTCCTAGAGAGAGTCTAGGAAGGAGAAAATAAGAGACCTGCTTTTCAGACAGAGCCTTTAGGAGTTTATCTCACATTATTTTGCACACTTATCATAAACTAGCACCCTAAGATCTGGCTCCATGAGTCCCCCCTAAAGCTCCATGTTGCTACTCAGGGCTTTTCCTACTGGGTGGTTTTCATGGCAAGGGACCACACTTTCTGGACTGTGTTCTTTCGTAGTGTTCATCCCAGCAGCTCTGTGGACTTTGAGCTTTCCTAGGGGCCCCGGGCCCAGGAGCGTCTATTGGCTGAACCCCAGAAACCATATGATAAAGTCTGATTCGGGGGCTCATGGTTTCCCTGGTCCTGGAATTAATTCACATGCTGCTTGTTTTATGCAGACTCACCGATTGTGCCCAGTGTCACGAACTGTACTGAAACCTCTTAACACCTTTTAAAACTCGATTCACTTTTGATGCCATAAGAAAGATTGGGCCAATAAATGAGAACTAGAATCCATTTGTGGTCCATTTTGCTAAAGTATATTAAATATTGCCTACAATTTGAACTTGCCTTATAAAATGTTTACATGCCATTAAATAGTCCTAACATCCCTCGTGTAAATTAAGCAGGCTGTGATGTTCCCTAGTCCAAGGAGCAGCAGTGCTTAAAGCTGTAAAATACTTTCATGCAATAAATCAAATGCTTTGCTCCTAAAAGCAGGATTATAAATATAAAAGGCAACAGTACTGACCTCAGCGTCTGCGCATGAATTGCTTTGGGAAAAGCGACATAGAAACAAATATTCTAATTGGGATGCTCCGTTGTTCATTTGTTCACTGTGCTTTGGACGTGTGGGTTCCTGGAAAATGTGGGTTATCTACAGATAAGCTTTCCAAAACACACAGCTATTCTTTATTAAAAAAAAAAAAAAAAAAAAAAAAAAAAAAAAAGGACAGGTTCACAAAAATCCATTCAGGCTAGCATCTTAACTGGTAACTTGGAGTGCACGTAAGTAGGTCTCCTCAGCTGGAAGAATTCCTTAAAGAGCTTCCTGATTGAGGAGTGCTCCGAAATCCGGCTTGCACCCCATGTGCCTTCCACACTGTTGCTCTTTATAAAGCCTCTTCGTCTCCCTCAGCTGGGCCATCAGTGGGCTGTTTTCTTGAAAGTGCTCGAAGTTTAATGGAGCTTAAGTGAGACACAGACCATTAACGCAGTATCAATATTTATTTTTGGTTTCCATGGAAACAGATACCAGCCCGTGGGTAACATCTCTTCTAATGTGAGCCAAAGGATCTTTTGTGGGGGCTAATATTCTGTTAGGTGTCTTAGGGGGAAGGACAGTGGTTATGAGGTTAATAAACCATCATTTACTTAATAAACAGAACCACACGGAGGAGGGGCACCTCAGCGGGGCTGTATGTCACGTGTGCGTGTGTTGGGAAGGGCACTTCAGTTTGGGCATCTCACAGATCTCTGCTCTCACTGTTTGGTTCACCTCAGTCCTTTTGTTGCTGGGCATAAGCATCCCAGTGTCATCTGTCTTGCTCCACAGGCCCTAGTTTCTAACCTGTTAATCAGGTTTGAGACTCTCTGGAAGAACATGCCCTGTGTAATAATTGCATTTGGCTGTGTGACAAAGTGAGAGGCTTTGTAGATGGCTAAAGAGCAAAAGTCATCATATCTTGGCATGGATTAATGCCACAAGCCTGGGGTACCAACAGTCCGGCTGTTTTCGAGCATCAGCTCTTTTCTCAGTGGTTATACAAGCTATTTCTCTGCCTTAAGGAAGGGCTGACTCCAATGCTGAAAGAGTAGTGTGGAATAAAAAGAGGCAGCAGGAGATGCGAGTTCTGGTCTTGACTCAGAAATTAATTAGCTGTATAACCTTGCTCAGTCAATGTATCCTTCATTAGTCTCTAAATCATTATCTTAAAAATGAAGAATTAAATTATATGGTCTCTACATTGCCTTTGATAATGAAATTCAGTGTGAACATGCTCCTAAGTAATAATCTTGCAGGCAAATCCCTACCACTCATCAGCATGGGCCTCTTCTGCTTTCTATCAGATGCCATGGAATCATCTGTCTTCACTTTGGTTTTCAATAAATTCCTTGCTTTTTCCTAATTATACATCAGTCAGATTTCCTCTTTTTGGCGCTGTGCTTTTTCTTCTTCACTCAGCTGAACTTTTCCCCTGATGCTCTTTCCACTCTCTCTCACTCTAAGGATCCTATTCGTGCATTTCTAAATGGTTAGATGCTACACATCTCCAAATGCTTGAGTCTCATATTCCAGCTGCCATGTTCTCTTTCATGTTGTATTCATTTCCTGTTGCTGCATATAAATTATCACATAGATTTAGCAGCTTAGAACAACAGTGATGTGTTAGTTCACAGTTCCATAGATCAGAACTCTGACTGGTTCTCTCTTCAAGCTGTAACAAGGCTAAAATCAAAGTAGTGGCCAAACTGAGTCCTCCTTGCTGAACTCTGAAGAGAAATTTGCTTTCAAGAAAGCTCATTGAGGTTGTCGGAAGAACTCAGTTACTCGTGGTTGTATGACTGAGGTCTGAGTTTCCTTGCTGGCTGTCAGCCTGGGAACACTCTAAGTTTCTAGAGGCCACCCATACTTCTTATCATGTGGTTCCTTGCATCTTCAGAGTTAATGATGGCATGTTGAACCCTTCCTGTATTTCACACATCTCTGAATTTTTCCCTAGCCACCAACTAGAGAAAGCTCTGTGCTTGTAAAGGGCTCACTTGATGGATCTGGCCCATGTGGATAACCTCCCCACCCTAAGGTTTACTGATTTGAGACTTTAATTACATTTGCATCATCCCTTCACAGCAGTACCTAGATTAGCATCTGATTACATAAACAGGATATGGGAATCTTGGTGGAGGGTGCATAACTTTAGATTTCTGCCTACCACGCAAGTTATAACTGGAATAGGAGGTGAAACTTGATCAGTCCTAATCGAAACCACTCTGAGTGCCATTGTCTCTATGACTACAGAGGACTCTTCAAAATAGAAAGACCTAAATGTTCCCAAATCTCTACTTCCCTGTCTGGGCTAAATTCAGACAGGCGATCATCCTTCTTCTCTATCAAGACTTCCAGAAGAGGAGGCTGATAAGCACTGAAAAAATGTTACACAAAACACACACACATGGACATATACATATTCAGGTATCCTGACTACAGGGTTCTTAGGCTTTAGGATGCATCTGAATTACCTGGAGGATGTCCTACAATATGCATGGCTGAGCCCTACCCTAGAGTTATGATTCAATTGGTCTGGGGTAGGGCCTAAGAATTTCCTAGTTGAAGCTGATGCTCCTGCTTCAGGGATGGCAATTTTAGGGGTGTCACTTTGAGATTATATTATACACACACACACACACACACACACACACACACACGGTATTTGGATACCGAGGGATACTTTTTTTGTTGTTGTTGTTGTCTTTCCGAGGGCCACTCCTGCAGCATATGGAGGTTCCCAGGCTAGGAGTCTAATTGGAGCTGTAGCCACCACCTACACCAGATCCACAGCAACTTGGGATCCGAGCTGCGTCTGCGACCTACACCACAGCTCATGGCAATGCCAGATCCTTAACCCACTGAGCAAGGCCAGGGATCAAACCCACAACCTCATGGTTCCTAGTCGGATTCGTTTAACCACTGTGCCACGGCGGGAACTCCATATTTTTTTTGATATATTGAATATATCTACTTATAAAATAATTAAACACATGCCCTGAGTGCTTTTCCCCCAGTCAGTGTGTGTCCCACTATGCTACATTCCATTCTATTTTCAAACACTCTTTCTTTAGTACACTCAACTGTAGTTGTCTGCTGCTTCTTATGCATTTGTAAACTTCAGCATTTCTACTCTCCCAAAGGACTTGTAATGCCATAAGCATGGTTCTGTTCTTTCTTGTTTCACTTTCCTTTTAATGAGACCCTTAAACATTTTTTGTAGCTACAGCCTGCCAGCCCTTTCCCTCCCATCTTCCCTGCTGACTGGCTTTGAAAATTCTTTAAAAAGTCCATATTCAGAGACAACAGAATGACCCAACTTATGTTTTAATGAATTTTACCGAGCCTCAGTTTTCTGATCTGTAAAAAGTGGATAGTAATCTCTTCTCTTGAGTTGTGCTAGCTAGACTTCTTTGCCAAAGATAGAAACACAGCTCCCACTGGCTCAAACAAAAAAGAGGTAGAGGTAGCACAATCTTAGGTAGATATGATTCTATGCTGTTAAAACCAGGTCCTCCAGACACTGCAATCCTCAGTGTCAGTTTAATCCTCAGGGCAGCAAAGACCCAAGAAGCTCCAAGCTTAATCCTCTAAGAGAGTGGCCCCAAAAGCTTTCTCTTTCCTAATAGTCTCAAATGAAGTCCCAGGATAGTGTTTCTTTGGGCAGATTTGGATCAGGTACTTATTCCTGGACCAGTCATTCTGGTGGGTGGATGTAATAAACAGATGGATGAGGGCCTGACGGTGTACTTGCTCTCGGATCCAGGGTGGAGCCAGCCCCACTTGAAACATATAGACTGAAGTTCAGAGGATGGTAGTTTCCCAGAGTAAATTAAGGTGGTATTTCCAGGGCAAGGAGTAGTAGATGCTGGACATGCAAAACCCATGGTGGGCCAGTGCACTTCCTATGTAGTTACTGCAATGATCACATGTACACATGTATGGATAAGTACCTTCAGACCTACAAGTCCATATCAATGCAAAGCTTGATAATGATGATGGTGGTGGTGGTGGTGGTGATCCATTGTATACAAGCAAGAAAATTATACCTGCTCTGTCTGCTTGGCCCTGGCTGTAGAATCCTTATCTCTTACCTCCTAAAATTAGAGGGGATTTTCAGTTGTTCTTGCCTGGTACCGCTCGGTCAATTTTCTTCATCCTTCTTCCAGCAGTCCCCAATACCCACTTCTTGTGACTCTCTTCTAGATACTGACATCCATGAAGCCAAAAAAAAAAAAAGATCTATTTTTTGCCTGCAGAATTCAGATAATATATATATATATTATCTATATATATAGATAATATATAATATATGTGTGTATGTGTGTGTATATATATATGTATGTGTGTGTGTGTGTGTGTGTGTGTGTGTGTGTATTGCTTTTGAGGGTCGCATTCACCCCATATGGAGGTTCCCAGGATAAGGGCTGAATCTGAGCTGTAGCCACCAGGCTACGCCACAGCCACAAGAACATCAGGTCTGAGCCTCATCTGTGACCTACACCACCACAGCTCACAGCAACACTGGATCCTTAACCCACCAAGTGAGGCCAGGGCTTGAACCTGCATCCTCATGGATGCTAGTCAGATTCATTTCTGCTGAGCCACAACGGAAATTCCCAGATGGATATTTTCAAATGCAACTCACATGGAGAAATAAGCCATGTGTTCTCTGAGGAAATACATAAGGTAAAAGGACATAAATCCTAAGTATAGCAGAGTAATTAGAGAGAGGCCAAAAATGCCACTTTGCTGTTGATGTCACCCTGGTCTAGTTAGTCCATAATATTTGCTCTGTATGAGCCACCACCATCCTAACCTCCCCCACATAAGTCTCTGTACATGCTGCCTGGGCTTCATGTAAGATGTGAAGTTATGGGTTATTTGTAAGTAAAAATCCACAGAAAATACTTGGACGCTAGTCTTCTGGAGGCCAAGACATCAAAACCGAGGATTAGCCAGACATAACTTGACCCACTCCTATTTTTTTTCTGATGGGAACAACTGGAAATAACTACATCAACATGCAGATTTTTTTAAAAAAATTCACAAAGTGATTTAAATAAGAATGTGGGGGATTCTTCTAATGAAGCTTAAGACTAAGTGCTTTACTTATTCATCTGTTATAAAATGTTTAAAAATTTTAAGAAGTTTCTATATTTATTTTCTTAGAATGTACTTGGCAGGTAAACAGGACAGATCTTCTTTATTTGACAGCTTGGAAAGCTTATCTGTCTTTGGTGTACAGCTGCTGCACTGTACAAACAGGAGCACCTAGCCACACAGAGCTTTTGAGCACTTGAAATGGTTGGTGTGACTAAGGCACTGGATTTTTAATTGTATTTAATTTTAACTAGCTTCAAATTAAATTTTAAAAGGCCTATGTGACTCATGGTACCATATTAGACAGTACGGGTCAAAATCTATACAGTGACATAACAGCATTTGAACCCAAGTTCCACTGATTCCAAGTTCAGTTCTTGTGATATCCCTGGTTCGCCCAAGAGAAGCTCAATCATAACCCTCTGAATTGCCATTTTTCCCATCTATGGAGAACTCAGCTGTACATGTTTTCAGTGGTGTGTGAGGTACTCTGGATAAAAATCTAAGGTCCATAACTCCACCAGGAAAGCAGAGCTAAGAGCTGAAGCTACAACCCAAATCATTCACCATAAAATTCCTCATTGCCCGTGAATCCCTTCGGCCTCTCAAATTTCCCTTGCCAGAGCTGATGACTCTAATTCCTTTCTCAATAATCCATGTCTTGACAATCATAACACAGAATTCTCCAGGGCTTATTTTTCTTACTATCTTGGCAAAGAAAGAGCTATCCTGGGAGATATTCTGGATAGGAGGGAAAAGCTATTGCCCTAATTTCCTTTAGTGCAAGCTATGAAGACCATTGCCTGGATCCATTTATTATTGTTAATTATTTCAGGACCAGTCTTGTGATTGATGTAAAGAAGAGAAATGACATGTGAGTCATGATAGCAGCTGCGTTTCAGCAGCTGGAGGATGGCAGGGGAGGAGGCTCAAGCGGTGAGGTGTGTCGCAGGGAGGGGCACCAACAGACCCTCAGTTTCCCCTGATGCAATCAGGGGAGGGAGGAAAAGAGAATGATCGCTTCCGGGTAGGGACATCTCTCAGCACGTTCCTGGTGATGCATGGGGTCTCTTTACACATGGTGTCTGAGCAATGGCAGTGGAGACGTTTAAGGATCATGGGATCCTTAGGGAATGAGAAGGGGCTAGTGATGTATAATGCCACCCTCTGGTTGCCTGGAGCCTTGCCTGAAAATACTTTTTTGTTTCTTTCACCAATGTATTAAAAAATCAGCCTAAAATGAATTACGATGGGACAGTGCCTTTTGTATGAGTTACATTCTAAAACAGTAGTCAATATGAATGATCAGAATTACCTTAGAGGGAGTTCCTGTTGTGGCTCAGTGGGAATGAATCTGACTAGTATCTATGACGATGTGGCTTCAGTTACTGGCCTCGCTCAGTGGGTTGAAGGACTCAGTGTTGCTGTGAGCTGTGGTGTAGGTTGCAGATGTGGCTCAGTCCCTGCATTGCTGTGGCTATGGCGTGGGCTACAGTTCCAATTCAGCCCCAGCCTGGGAATTTCCATGTGCCACAGGTGTGCTCCTAAAAAAAAAAAGACAAAAAAAAGCATCCCTAAATGACCCCTAGAGAATAGTTTTTATGATTTTGTGTTTGCAGCCCTGCATAATATTGTATGCATACAAATAAATTTTAAATATGCTTATGATCATTATAAAAGAAAGATTACCCATGCAAAATATATTTTAATTACTCTATTTCTTTCTTTTTTCTATTTTCTTTTTGCATTTTGGCCAAGCACATCCACTCGATTTCACAGAAGTTAAATGTGAGAATGATGAAACTCTAATCTGCTTTCTTGAGTCTATGAGTGAGCGGTATTTAATTTCTATAATAGGGTGTTAATGATTATGGACAGTCATTATCAGGGCCATCTTTCTGAAAAGCTGTCCTCAGTTTCTAGGGCAGAAGACAAATACTGGATCTGAGACTATCCCCTGGAAGTGTTTTATGGACCACTGTTTCCTGGTGGGCATAAGAGCTATTACATTGAATAACAAAAAGTTGGAGGCAGAAAGTATAGAAATGAAAGTGCTTAGTGTTTACTATGAGTCGAACACTGTGCTTTGAGTGTACACATAGTAACTCATTTAATGATGACCAGTGGATTCAAGCCAGTTGTTGACCCTTGAGACTTGTGGTTGACCATTGGAATTGACAGATAATGAGGCAAGACACACAAGTAAGATGGCTGAATAGGAGTTGAAATGGTGAGGAATGATGAGAAAGAATGGGTAGCCCCCCCAAATTGCATCAAGTTCTAACAATACCATTGCAAATGTGAGCCTGAGAAATAGGCACACATCCATCGAATGGAGAAAATTGGACTGTGTGAATTGAAATGGAAAATGTTGAGTATCAGTGGTAAAGAGTGTTGTTGCATGGGCCTGCGAAGAGACACACAGCTTCAGGCAGTAAGGACATTAGAGAGAGTGGCATGGCATGGGGGTTCAGTCAGTTCAAAAAGTGTTTGAAGGAGTTCCCATCATGGCTCAGTGGTTAATGAATCTGAGTAGCATCCATGAGGACTCAGGTTCGATCCCTGTCCTTACTCAGTGGGTTAAGGATCCGGCATTGCCGTGAGCTGTGGTGTAGGTCAAAGACGAGGCTCGGATCCTGTGTTGCTGTGGCTGTGGTGTAGGCCGGCAGCTACAGCTCAGATTAGACCCCTCGCCTGGGAATCTCCATATGCCATGGGTGCGGCCCTAAAAAACAAAACAAAACAAAAAAAGTATTTAGAAAAGGTTGATAAGAAGTTATTTTTATTGTGGACGTCTCTCATTTGACAGTTGGGCAGTTGCCTCTAAGAAATCTAAAGCCATATTTGATTCGTATCAACATTCTCTGCAGAACTTTCTTCACCCCTTGTAGGTGTCAGTAAATCATTTGGAGAGTGAATGAATGGGAGGGGCCCATTCACTGAGTATGGATCACACAGTACACGTCAGAGGGCTGGAGGAAGGACGGCTGGAACTAGGGTACAGTGATGGGCAGGAAGCTAGTGGTGAGAAAGGAAAGATGCATTGATGGGAGGGGAGCAGTGGTGTGGGCGGAATTTATTAGAAGAAGCGCCTCTGGGATTGGGCTGGCTAGCTTCTTCCTCCTGAGGTTTCTCTTTGCAAGGAGATGGTTGTTGGAAGGAACTTTGGAGATTCTATAGTTTACTTTCATTTTCCAAAAGGAGAGCAGTTGGTTCCAAGGAATACGATGATCATTACTAATACCATGACTATAATTACTCTTACTGCTACTACTACTGTTCGTTTGTTTGTTTGTTTGTTTACAGCCACACCTGTGGCATGTGGAAGTTCCCAGGCTAGGGATCAAATCAGACCTGCAGCTGCTGGCCCATGCCACAGCCACGGCAACACCAGATCTGAGCCACATCTTTGACCTACTCCACAGTTTGCAGCAATGCTGGATCCTTAACCCACTGAGTAGAGGCAGAGATCAAACCTGCATCCTCATGGACACTGTGTTAGCTTCTTAACGCACTGAGCCACAGTGGAAACTCCCTGGATACTATTTATTGAATATTTACTATGACCCAAACACTGTGCAATCTTTATTTCATCCTCCATGTAGTAAGGAAGGTTTTTCTTTTTTTAGGGCCATACCTGCGGCATATGGAAATTCCCAGGTTAAGATCGAATCAGAGCTGTAGCTGCTGGCCTACACCACAGCCAAAGCAATGACAGATCCGAGCCTCATCTGCAACCTACACTACAGCTCACGGCAATGCCGGATCCTTAACCCACTGAGCGAGGCCAGAGACTGAGCCTGCATCCTCATGGATGCTATTCAGATTCGTTTCCAGTGAGCCACAGTGGGAACCTCAAGGAATGTTCTTAATCGTCTAATTTTGCACACAAGGACAATAAGTTTCCATGTGACGAGAGAACCGCACATCTAGGGAATGTCAGAATCATGATTGTCCTAGGCTTCCCTTTCAGCATGGCCCAAGGTTGCAGTTTCAAAGCTGGACCACAATCACCAATTCCAGCTTGCCTTCTGTATCAGTGCCTTCCAATGGTACAAAGGTGGGCCTGGGACGGCATTAGTGAGGACCAGGAGGGAGGTAAGGGCATGTTCTCCCAGACATCATTGACGCTGAGGGTTACACAAGAGAATGACTTAATTATTCAGGGGAGGTAAAGGCTTAGAGACCACCTCTCAGAGAGTTCGAGGAGGTCCATCCTACAGGTGTATGACGGTACATTTCCAGAATTTATCCAAAGCCTTGATTGGACAATACTAACCCACAATTTCAGGGCCTATCCTAGAGCAATAAGTTTTCTTCTATGTTGGGGTGGAAAACCCGTGTCCATACCCAGGGGTCAAGATGATGAGATGCCTCTAGCCCCCTGGAAGGATTTGCTCGTGTCTTGGGCTGACTGTAGAAAAAAACCACAGGCATCACAGGCCTAGTGAGAACATTTTGCAAAGACCCCCTCTCAACCGCCCTTCACCAATGGGCTCCTACTCCCTTCCTCTGCTGCATAACGATCTGGTTCCTTTCACCAGCCTCCTTGACCCGAGGAGGCTGTTACTGTGGGACACTGGCATTGACCCCCAAAAGGATGATCTGTGGCACCACTTTTTGAGATTCTGAATAGCAAGTTGGTATTTAACACAAGGGGAGAATAAAAAGAGGAGACCCAGGGTCATGACAATGTTATCAAGTCAGGAGAAAGCAAGATGGCTTGACTGGGATATAACATTTTTCCTGCAGTGCCTGAAATGGTAAAGGCCATACTCTTACTGTTTGATGGAATTAGTGGGTGCTCCCCGAAGGGTAGGTGGTGCCATCCATTTTTTTATTTCATAATGTTATCTGTAACTGACAAGTGATTATAATTCCACAATTCTCTTTAATGCAGTCTGTAAAAACACATTGATTTTATAGCTCCCCAAACCGATTACATTAATATCTGTGCATAATTAGTTTACACATTACTAAATTACTGACAGATTAAAAGTGAAATAGTGCAGTTCATACTCAGCCGCATAACTGCCAGAAAGGAAATTAATATGGATTCAAATGGTCCTTGGAGACCTACATTGAAATAGCAGAAATCTATAAAGACTGCTTGCATTAGGAAATTTCTATCAGCAACATGTTTGTGGTTGATGCTTTCCTAAGTCTGCGAACATGAGCTGCCCAGTGCAGGAAATGATATGTGAATTATGCTTTGGCTCTTACCAACTCAAGACTGTTTATTAAAAAGCAAATTCTTGGAGTTCCCATCTTGGCTTAGTGGTTAACGAATCCGACTAGGAACCATGAGGTTGTGGGTTTGCTCCCTGGCCTCACTCAGTGGGTTAAGGATCTGGCGTTGCCGTGAGCTGTGGTATAGGTCACAGATGCGGCTTGGATCCCGAGTTGCTGTGGCTGTGGCGTAGGCTGGCAGTTACAGCTCCAATTGGACCCCTAGCCTGGGATTCTCCATATGCCGCAGGAGTGGCCCTAGAAAAGACAAAAAAAAAAAAAAAAAAAAAAGATAAAAAGCAAATTCTTAATTGTGGTATTTGATGTCAAGGGAAAGTAGGCTTTCAAGTTGTAAATGAAAATTTTTGCCTTGCCTTGCTTTTCTGAATGGCCTAAGTTCTAGTGGTGGAACCACTGAGTTCTGTGATGCTTCCGTTTCCGACCAATAGCGTGTATTTTATGGTCTCTCCAGCCCTCGCAGGACACATACCTATTGGATTTGTCACTAGAATATTGTTTTCATTCTGCATCGCCACGATGGCCAATGTGTGTATTTGGGAGGTGGGGCAGCCATGTATTTATTAGTCCTTATAGTTAGCCTGCTTCCAGGTGTCCTGGTAGGTAGACCAAAACTTTTTTTTTTAGGGCCGCACCTGCGGCATGTGGAGGTTCCCAGGGTAGAAGGTAAATTGGAGCTGTAGCTGCCAGCCTACACCACAGCCATAGTACCATGGGACTTGAGCTGTGTCTAAAACCTACACCATAGCTCAGGGCAAGGCTAGATCCTTAACCTACTGAGCGAGGCCAGGGATCAAACCCTCATCCTCATGGATACTAGTCAGGCTCATTTCCACTATGCCACAACAAGAACTTCAAAACTTTTTCTTTTTTAATCTTCACACTCATTATATTTTTCTGCTCTTTGAACACTGCAAATCATCTGCCCAACTACAGGAGTTCAAAAATGAATTATTTTTTTCTTGCTCTGTCTGGTAAGAAACCACATTTGAGCTCTTCACCATAGAGCAGATACTTGCATTCTGTTGAATTCTGAAGAATTTTAATTCTGAAGAAGTTGTTGTCTCTAAACAGAATTTTTGAAATGGGGCAAAGCGGTCGCTTGCAGATATCAGGGATAAGACCTGACATTTATTGAATACCCCCTGCATTCCATATGTTCCAGGGGGTATTTTATGTAGATTCTGAACCCTGCAATCCTCACAGTAATATCCTCCCAGGAAGATATCATTAACCCCATTTTATTAATGATGCAAGTTGCTCAGAGCAGTATAGTAACTTGGCCAAGTTAACGCAGTAAATGAAATAGGAGAGTCAGTTTCTTAATTCCTTACTATTGGCCTCCAGTGTTCAAGCTGGAAGTGAAAATACAGACACCAAGAGAAAAGGATGATTCTGGAGGTACTAAAGATTGGCCACAAGCCCAGGGAAATGGCTCCTCTATGAAAAGCCCAGATTTGTTTGTTGTTTTGTCTATGTCCATAGCATGTGGAACTGAACCCACATCACAGCAACCACCTGAGCTACTGCAGTGACGACACCAGATCCTTTACCCACTGCACCACAGGGAAATTCCTCAAAGTTCAGGTTTTTAAAATCTCCTCATGAATATTCAGATCATTCTGTCATATATTGTTATCTTTATTATTATATTAGTTGTCATTTGCTACATAACAAATGACTCCACAATTTAGTGGCATCAAAATATGTATTCTTGGGAGTTCCTGTTGTGGTGCAGTGGGTTAAGAATCTGACTGCAGCAGCTCAGGTCACTGCAGAGGTGCAGGTTTGATCCCCCAGCCTGGCACAGTGGGTTAAAGGATCCAGCATTGTGGCAGCTGTGACTCGGATTCAATCCCCGGCTGGCGAGTTTCCATATGCTATGAGTGTGGCCATTGAAAAATCGTGTATTCTTCCACAGTTTCTATGGGGCAGGAATCTAGGTACAGCTTAGTTGGGGGATCTGGCTCATAGTTGCTCACTGGGCTTCAATCAAGACACTGGCCAGGCCTGCTGTGGTCTCGAGGCTGGACTGGAGCAGAACCCACTGCCAAGGTCACTCAGTGGTTGTTGGCAGGATTTAGTTCCTCACAGGCGGCTGGACTGGGTACCCTCAGTTCCTTGTCACATGGGCCTGTCTATAATAGAACAGCTCACAAATGTTAGCTTGACTCATCAGACTGAGCCAGCAGAGAGAGAGAGAAATAAGAAAGATGAAAATCACAGTCTTTTAGAACACAATCTCAGAAGTGACATCCTTATCAGATTTTGCTGATCACTTTTGCTATATCCTACTTGTTAGAAGCAAATCATGAGGTCCACCCCACACTTAAAGACATAAATTCCAGGAAGCAGAGATCACTTGGAATCAGAATAGAAGCTGCCTACCACAACCATGAATTCTTTTTTATTATTTATTTATTTTTTTATTTTTTGCTTTTTAGGGCCATACCTGCGGCATATGGAAGTTCCCAGCCTAGGGGTCGAATAGGAGCTATGGCTGCCACCCTACACCACAGCCACAGCAATGAGGGATCCGAGCCAAGTCTGTGACCTATACCACAGCTCAAGGCAACACCAGATCCCTGACCCACTGAGCAAGGCCAGGGATAGAACCCGCATTCTCATGGATACTAGACGGATTCATTTCCTCTGTGCCACAATGGCAACTCCCTTATTTATTCGTTACATAGTTTTTGTTCAATTTACCAACACAAAGTTTTGATAGCCTACTATTGTATCAGGTTGCATATTTGGAACTTGAAAGGAGGGCAAACAATAATATTACACAAAACTTCAATAATATAAATAGCAAACACAGGCAGTGCTTAGTATATGCCAGGCAACCCTCCAGATGCTTTATGTGCATCAACACACTTAATCGTTATAATAACCCTATGAGACAAGTACTATTAATATCCCTAATGTCCATAGGAAGATAATAGAGGTACAGAAATGTTAGGTAACTTTGCAAGACCATATACCTAGCAAGTGGCTAAGCAAGAATTCAGTCCCAGGTGGTGTGTGTTCAGATCCTGTTCTTTTTTAACCATTAAGCTATTTTCCTTCCTTATTTTAATATTATTTTAATTGGCGTTCCCGTTGTGGCACAGCGGAAACAAATCTGATTAGGTACCATGAGGTTGTGGGTTCCATCCCTGGCCTCACTCAGTGAGTTAAGGATCCGGCATTGCTGTGAGCTGTGGTGTAGGTCACAAATGCAGCTCTGATCTGGCATTGCTGTGGCTGCGGTAGGCCAGCAGCAACAGCTCAGATTCGACCCCTAGCCTGGGAATCTCCATATGCTGCGATGTGGCCCTAAAAAAAAAGACAAAAACAAAAACCAAAAGATAAATATTATTTTAATTAACTGAGGTGGGGATTGTGGAAAAATAGATTGAAAGTGAGTGGATATTGAAGCAATAAGATTAGTTCTAGGATTATTGCAGAATCCCAAAAAGAGGGGATGGTGGGTTGGAATAGAATGGTGGCAGAGGACAGGGAGAGAAGTGAATATTATTGAAATAAAATTTGAATGTAGAACAAGCGTCTCTGGGGAGTTGGAAGTTGGGTTGTAGGAGAAGATAGAACTAAGCATGGCCAGTAGGTGTCTGGTAATAATAATGCATGAACTGTCCTTTGAGAGAAGTCTGCACGTTTTCTCTATTGCAGCAGAAGGGCAGAGGAGAAGAAATGTCATCTTCTAGTTCCACTATAGGCCATATGGAGAAACTAATGACTATGTAGGATAAATCATTTTCCAATAATCACACAATCAATAGAACCAAAGAGATCACTTGGTCCTCTTGATTCGCATTTCCTAATCAATGGAACACAGCAGAGCCAGAAGTTCCACAAATGTCCACTCATGAGTAGCAGTCCTTAGTGCTGTTCACCAAATATTTCTGGCTTTCCTCCTTTCTAGTGCCCGGTAGGATGACACCTCCTTGCTTCCTTTGAAATTAGGATGGCCACCGCTTCAGCCAAGGAAATGCAAGTCAAAGTAGGAGGTATCACTTCCAGATGGAAGCTTTAAAGCCAGTGGGTTTATCATGCCCCCTTCGTCAGCTCCTGTGATCATGGGAGTGCACGTTGAGATGGGGACTCCTTAGCTGGGGCCTCTGAGTGATTTACCTATCTTGAATCTCCTGCTAACTTGAACTGGACATGGAACGTGAAGAAGAAATGATCTTTGATTGGGTTCAGTCAACGAGAATTGGCGACTTATTAGTCAGACTCTCCAGAAAAACAGAACCAATACCAATATGGATGGGGAAACAAAAAAGTGCATATATATATATATATATATATATATATATATATATATATATAAACATTACATACTATCTCAATGAGTGAATATATATATGTGTATAGATAATCTCTTGAAAGATACATAGTTGGATAGATAAGAGAGGAAGGTTCATTTTTAAAAATTGGCTCTTGTGATTTATAAGAGCAAGTCTGAAATTTGTTATAGCAGATCCATGGGCTGGAAATTCCGGCGGGAATCAGTGTTATGGTGAGTCTGGAGTCAATTGATAGGTAATTATAATTATTATTATTATTGCTATTATTATTGAGGGCACTCTGCTTTACTCAAAGTCTACTGGTTTAAATGTTAATATTTGAAAAATAACTTCAGAGGAACATCTAGAATGACCGAACAACTGAGCACCATAGCCTAGCCAAGTTGACACATAAAATTACAAGGACTGTTTGTTATTGGAGCATTACTCGGTCCCTCCTGACTGATACCTGCTTCTATGCTTCATCCTCTCCAAAGGGAATGAAGTTTAGACTCAATAAACAAAACACTCTATGAGGACTCTGATTTTTAAAATGTTATTTAGGTCTTTTAAAAAAAAATGTATGTCTTACTGCTTGTTCTTGGGCATGAAACTGTGGACCGACACTGGAGAATCACAGGGCATACTCTAAGCAGGAGACACATATACAAATAGATACTGGTCCCCTCTGGCTACAAATTCCAAGTACACTCTAAAAATAATGAATCCAGAGTTCTGGTCATGGTGCAGCGGAAATGAATCTGACTAGGAACCATGAGGTTGTGGGTTCTGCCCCTGGCCTCGCTCAGTGGGTTAAGGATCCGGTGTTGCCGTGAACTGTGGTGTAGGTCGCAGACACGGCTCAGATCTGGCATTGCTGTGGCTGTGGTGTAGGCCAGCAGCTGTAGCTCAGATTAGACCCCTCGCCTGGAAACTTCCATATGCCGTGGGTGCGGCCCTAAAAAATTAAAATAATGAATCCGTATCCCCAACAGTGAGTGAGCCATCTGAGAGCCATCTGCTGCAGAACACTTGGTCCATAAATGGGTTAACAGAGATTCAGGTTCTCAGGAGAGTGCTAATGAAATAGTCACAGAAAGGATGTTCAAAATGATCTCACCTGGCTGTGGTTTCCATGGAAACTCATTTCTCTTATTTATGTTTCTCTTCCCCCCTCTTCAAATTACTAATAGTAATAATTTGTCCAGTTATTAAAAAGGACAAGGAATGGGCCATGTGAACTCAGGCAGGAAATGAAAAGTGAGAGGGGGAGAAAAGAGTGTTAAATAGAAAAATAGATGCATCAGTGAAACAGTTTCAATTAGCTGGTAGGTTACTCTCTCTCCACCTAGACGTAAATATTTGGTGGTTTGAGGTTGCAAAGGAAGTAGAGGAAAGGCTTCTCATTTGAGAAGGAAAGTCTTCAAAGATCTCTATTCCTTCTTTCAAGACTGAGACCTCAAAATGAACCCTCCTCGGAAAAGATTTGTACATCTGTTTGGATGTTTAAATCCGCTTTCTGGGGCAACCTTTGTGGCTCAGCGGAAATGAATCTGACTAGCATCCATGAAGATGCAGGTTTGATCCCTAGACTTGCTCAGTGGGTTAAGGATCTGGCGTCGGAATGAGCTGTGATGTAGGTCACAGACGTGGCTCGGATCCCACATTGCAGTGGCTGTGGTGTAGGCCGGCAGCTACAGCTCCCAGTTGACCCCTTAGCCTGGGAACCTCCATGTGCTGCAGCCCTAAAAAGACAAATAAATTGTCAATAGTAAATCCGATTTCTGCCCCAAATCATAACATATCTTATCTGTGACTACTCCCTCCCTCACTTCATATCAATACATTAATCGTGTCCTTCTTGATGTCAGCCTGTCTGACTTGGATTGTAAACCTCTAGGTCAGTGGTTCTTAGGTGTTTGATGTCATAGATGCTCCTGAAAATTTCACAGAATCAACCATCTCTTTGCAAAATGCACACAGGCACAGTTATGTAGAAGTTGACAATTTCATGAGGTTTATGGACCTCCTGAAATTCCTTCACGAACTTCAAGTCGAGAATCATTGTCTTAAAGGAAAGGTGCCATGCAGGTGTGTAGTTGTTTGACCAATGGCATTGGGAAATGATTTTATCTTCTTGTGAAGTGGTTACACCATGTTCTGAGACTAAATTCCTACTTGAAGATAATGTGTTTTACTTAGGTGATGGGCTCAGACTCTTAAGGCATGAATAGGACTGGTAATCAAAGCATTGTCACCAATCTTTCAAAGAACAGTAGATGATTGGGCTATCGATGAACTGAGTCAGGGAGACAGGATTTACAGAAGCTGTGGGGACAAAACCTTTTTAATCTCTCTCTCCCCTACCCTATTCCTACCTGAACACAGCTTTTTCTCCCGTAGGTCAATTGCAGAGCCAAACTGTGGTTTCCTCCTATAGGTCAATTGCAAAGATAAACTGTGCTAAATTGCATCAGTTTTCTAGATTTAGGGTACTGATTGGTAGAGGGACATTAAAAGGCATAACAAAGTTTTATCAAGGGAAAGTGAAAGGAACCAGCATTTACTAAGCCTCTACTTCATGCTAGGCGTGACTAACATCTCATTTCACTCCCACCACAACCTAAAAAGTGGGTTGCATTGTCCTCATTTTAAAAATAAAGAAACTGTACTTCTGAAAATTGAAGTAATTCATCCAACTCACCTGTCATGTGTGCAGCGTATGGGATTTTAATCACGAGCTGTTGAGGTCCCATTCTTGTGTGTGGTTACACCACACTTTCTTCAAGATGGACACCAGTTTGGACATGCTTTTCCATGGAGGAAGGCCTACTTGAAGAGACCCCCTTTCAGACAGAGAGCTACTGGGTTACGAGTCTCATCTAACCATGCACAGTGGTCAGAACACAAGCTTCGATGTCTGAAAAAGGAGATTCTTACTAATGCATAAGTTATTTGCC
The DNA here is from genome assembly GCF_054392235.1 of Sus scrofa. Classification (NCBI taxonomy): domain Eukaryota; kingdom Metazoa; phylum Chordata; class Mammalia; order Artiodactyla; family Suidae; genus Sus; species Sus scrofa. The sequence goes on from NC_139388.1 coordinate 34,867,660, forward strand.
GTCTAAAAGCCTCAGTTTCCCATCTATAACATGGAGATCACGGAGTTCCTGCCATGGCTCAGTGGTAACCAACCCGACTAGTATCCACAAGATGAGGGTTCGATCCCTGGCCTTGCTCAGTAGGTTAAGGATCCGGCGTGGCCAGGAGCTGTGGTGTAGGTTGCAGATGCTGCTCGGACCCCATGTTGCTGCTGTGGCAGTGGTGTCGGCTGGCAGCTGCAACTCTAATGCAACCCCTAGCCTGGGAATCTCCATATGCTCCGAGTGCTACAGATGTGGCCCTAAAAAGAAAAAAGAAAAAAAAAGGGGGGGGGGAGATCGTAATAGTACCTAGATGCAAGATTTTCAAAGCAATTATTTAAAATAATGTATTACAGAAAATGATGTACCTAGCATCACACCTGTCTCCTAGTAAGGTTTCAAGTATGGGTTATTAGTATTCTTGTTCCATATAGACGCTTCCACTGCCAAAGATGAGAATTCACTGTATCCTTCAGAGCCAGCAGGATGCACTGTAGTTTTGAAGTCAAAGACATGTGGCAAAAGTTGATCTTTGTCTTGCTGAGCTCTGCCCTGGGTAATGTCTGCAGTCCCTTGGCCACATAGATTAAAGTCAAAAGTTTTTCCCAGCTAAACTGTTGTAACATTATCTGTGGCAGCATAGGAGAAGTTCAGAGACTTTTCATTTTTTTTAATAGCTATATTTGTTTTTAAAAATAGTTTCCCTTATTGGGAGTTCCCATCGTGGCTCAGTGGAAATGAATCTGACTAGCATCCATGAGGACACAGGTTCCATCCCTGGCCTCACTCAGTGGGTGAAAGGCATTGCTGTGAGCTGTGGTGTAGGTCACAGATGCGGCTCAGATCCCAAGCTGCTGTAGCTGTGGTGGAGGCCGGCGGCTACAGCTCCTGATTCAACCCCTAGCCTGGGAACCTCCCTATGCTGCAGGTGCGGCCCTAAAAAGACAAAACAAAACAAAAATTCTGTTATTAAAAAAACAATATATGTTCACTTTTTAAAGTCATTACCAACATACACTTTTCTGCAGTCTCCTTTACTCCCTACAATATCTCAGATTCAGTCCACCTCTTTCTCTGCTGGAAACGATAAGAATTTGAATTTACAATGCCCAGTTCTCGGGCTTATTGTCAAAAATAGAAAATAAACATTCCAAGTTACTTCATCAGAAAGACGGGACATCCTGGAAAGTATAGTTACATGTAGGGAAAAAAAAAAAAAGCTCTTTTATACAATTCCATCCTGATTATTTTTCTTTCATTTAGCCCAGAAGAGAGGAAAGTGAGCCACCGTATAAATTCTTCTCTTAGCACTCATAAAGTTAAAAGTAAGCAATTATATTTCCCTTTATAAGATATACACTAAAATAAATTGTGATGGATTGAATGGTTAAAATATTTATAAAGGCATAGAGGAGCGATCTGAAAATACACCCACACCACACTTTTGTCTTAACTTTGATCATCCCTAGAAGATGTTACTGGATACAGGGGGGCGGGGGGTCCTGCTTGATGCAGTTCTGTATCATCCGTGTTTGTTTCAATGAACTTCAGCTAATTTTTTTTTCAAATTATGCATAAGTTTAAAAAGAATTCTTGTTACAAAGGGCAGGGGAGAAAAATCTGGCCCGTGTCAGCTCTGGAATTAACCAGAGAACAAAAGGAAATAGAAAAATGTCTTCTCTTCTATGAAACTAGACTCAGGAAGAGGGTGCACAGGTACCTACCTGAAGGAGGAGAAGGAGGAGTGAAGCGGGAGATGGTCTGCAGACACTGAATGGAATAAAGAGAATCCAGGGTTTGCAGAGTAGAAGACACACACGCACGCGCACACACACACACACAAGCACAGTGGTTAATGAAAGCATTAAAAAGAAATAACACGAAACAAATGAAAATCATTCATAAAATCACCATCCTTAAATAATGGTAACATTTTCATTTCACTTTCTTATTTTAAGTATTCGTATGTTTTTAATTAATTTGTTTAGTTAGTTATGGCCGCATCTGGGACATGCAGAATTTCCCAGGCCAGGAATTAAACCTGAGCCCCAACCACAACTGGAGCCATAGCAGTGACAATTCCAGATCCCTTAACCCAGTGCACTGCAAGGGAACGCCTCATACATTTTATTTTATTTTAAATGTTTAACAAAATGGTGTCATGCCACATATATTCTTTCGAAAACTTTTTTCCAGTTAGCAAAATATCATGAGACTAGTTATTAAATATTACTTCCTAGATTTTAAATACTCAGTCCTCTATTCTTACATATACAGAAGGGGCTTTTTTTGTTGTTCGCTTTGTTTTTGTTTTTGTTTTGTTTTGTTTTGTTTTTACTTTTTCTAATATTCCAAACAGTAGTTCAACAAACATCCTTATAGTTAAGTTTTATTTATATCCATCACTATTTCCTTAGATAAATTTCTAGAAATGGCATTGCTGGACTTACAAGCATGCCAACATCTAAGCTATTATCTATAAAATATTGTACCATTTAAATTCTAATCATAGTGTGTGAGAATTTCCATTTTCTCACATCATTATTGATTATTATAATTTTTTGAATGCCTTTTGGATAGGTAACTTATTTTTCATTTCTTTTTTTTCTTTGTGAATTGTCTGTATCTTCAATTTTCTCTTATTGAATTATTCAACTATTTATATATTGAGCATATTAACCCTTTCTTTAATATATGATATAAATATTTAATATATTTAAACATATCATCTCATTTGTCCTTATAGTAATCATTTTTGATGTTTGATGTGCAGATATTTTTTTGCATTTGTGTAGTAAATATTATTAGTTTTTACATGATTATTGTCTTAGGACTTATCCTTCCCAATCCAGTGTTATATAAACACCCAACTCCATATTCTTGGAGAACATTGCTTCCTTTTTTTATACTTATAAATGTCTTTTATCTAAAATGTATTCTTTAAGTTATGTGAATCAGAAACTCCTGTTTCTTTGCTCCCCCAAATGAATGTCCAGTTGCCACAGTACAAAAATTATTAAATAATATACCACCTCTTCTGATTTAAATGTCACTTGTATCATACACTCAATTTTTATATTTACTTGGGAATGTTTCTAGGATTTTTATTCTATTTTATTGACCCTATACTGATGTTATATCTTTATGTTTGGATTGCGTGTAAGAGAAATCTCTCCTTATTGCTCTTTTCCAAACATTCCTGGTTGCTCTTATGTATCTATTCTTTCTTATAATCTTTAGAATTACTTTACAACGTAAAAAAAAAAAATGGAAAATTTAACTGAGATTCACTTATGGTCTAATTTGGGGAGAATGTAATTATTAGTGTAATTAAGCCATCTTTCTAGGTTTCTAAAAAATAAGCAATATTTTTAAAAAGTTGAGTACTTTTTAAGGGCACTCAGTGTGGATATAAAATTCCACTAGTTTTAGATTCCTTCTTTTTTTACAAGTTTTCCTGTAGCAAGTCATGCAGAAGAATTGGCAGATAACCACTAGAAAGATTAGTGGAAGAAAATGTAGTTTTATTTGGGAGGGAAAAACTTTAACTAATAAAAAGCCCTGGAAAGAGATCCCATTTTAGTCAACAACTACCTGGACCACACTTTGTTCTTAGGATATGGCCGTCTGGCCCTCTTCCTTTCTTCTTGCTATGCTCCAAAGAGCAAATGTTTGGTATTTAGGAGTCTTTCTTTTTCTTTTGACTTGAAAAGACGTACATCAATGATTTTACCATTGCTTTGAAACTAATCTTCTAAGGCTGGAGAAGAAATAGTTCTAAAAAAACCAAATTAAATTGCACTTGTTTTTTAGATTTTATTATTTCTGCTGTTACTTAAGAATGGTGAGAAAGTTTTACGGTCTCATGGAAAAAAAAAGATGTAGTTAGTCTATCAAAAGTAGTTAGTCTATTTAAATCGTTACATGATACTTTTATAATTATGTGAATGTGTGAGGAGAGGAGAGTGAGTAAGATAGCTTTGAGTTGGAAAAAGCAGGGGAAAACCTTCTAAGACATACAAATGTGGTGGATGTTATGTCCTAGCCAAAAATCTATTATTAAAACTCGCAAAGAGCATTGGGTATTATTTTATAGGTAACCAAATATTAAGATTAAATTCTTCAGATTTAACATTCATTTTTTTATCATACCTTTTAGAATAGATCAACTTAAGATACAAAATCCCTTAACCAAGGGAGGTAGTCTCTTTGACTTTGCATTAAATCAAATGCAGAATGTTCCCAAAATGAATTTTCTTTGTCTGGATTAAGAAAACTAAGAACTGTGCAGAGAGTTGCCATCTTGATTCTGCCATAATAATTAAAGTCAATACCTTAATTTTCATATTGACATGAGAACTGGTGGGCCCATGGTTCTCCCCTGAAATTCCCAGCCCTACTATGGGTATTTCTGCTCACCTGCTCTCCGTGGGTGAGGGTGGGTGTCTGTGTGTGAAATCTCCAAGCGATTTTTTTTTTCACTTAACAGTGATGTGTGATACAGAGTTCATATTATTTTCTTTTGTTTTCATAAACCTTGAAATGGCCCATGTAAGAGCAATGGAGGGATTATATACAAAACATTTCGGCAGCCACGGTGATGCGTTTGCAACTCAAGCGACAAACTTGGCCAATTAGATTTTCTCACTAAGAGCTGGTTGTGTTAGCATATTGGATTTCCTAGAATGTGACCACATTCACGTAAAAAGAAACAATTTCTACATGGATTCCACATCAAGTTTTTTGTTTTTTGTTTTTTTTGATAAATATGTGGAAGAAGAAGAGCCCCCCCCACCCCCATAGTCTTTCTCTAGTATTTCCAGGTATCACTGTAAATAAAATAGCTATGCAAATAAGAAACAATCTCTGAATTTGTTTTAGCGTGTCTCTGTTTATAGAAATACAGCATTCATTCGTTGTACCTGGTGGCTATTAACTGCTCTAATTGTGCTGTAGACTCGAGAACAAGTTTGTTGAAGTTGCACATTATAATTTTAAAGGAGTTAATTGAATACTAATCCAATGCGCAGCACAAAAATTATTTGAACCATTCCAAGGAAAGCCGAAAATCCCACCAGCTGCCTTGGTCCTAGTAAATCCCTACCCCTGTGAAACGGAGAAAATGAATATTCAATATTTTTTCCATTTGAGTCTCTTGACATTCTATTGATTCACTTTATTTTCCCAACAATTTTCTGACAGGTTTCCCAATGTGGATTCTGTAAATTCTTTGATATTCATCTTGTGATTGCCTTTGAAAATGAGCTCCTTGGCCAACTTTGGGCTGGGGCTTAGAACTCGGGAGCCCCAAGCCCTTCACACACCAGGAGCCAGCATATTTGTAGAATTTTATTGCATTACCTTGTGATCTTCAAATCCAGGGCAGAGTCACACAGCAGAAGAGGAAGGAGGATGGAGAGGCCATGAAACCTAAGTTATGTTTGTGAACCAGGTTACTGTTTGGGGGGACTTGGGGGCCAAGAGACATGGGGGATGGTTGGACCTTAAGATTGTGCTTAATGGGGAAACATGAAATACAATGAATAACCTAAAGATGAAAAGTCAGACAAAGAAACTAGTAAGTGTGGCAGGAAGGTAGTGTCTATACCAACAGCATTTGTTAAGGGAAGAGTCCATTGAGATAGAAGCAGCAGTGACCTGAAGGAACAGGTGAGTCACACCTCTGCAGAATCTAAAAGCCAGTCAAAATCACCATTCTAGAGAGTGCCATTAACAGACAGGTGGGTGATACAGGCTCTTCCTTGCCATCCTAGTATTATCCTTTATTGGAAGAGGAGCCTTGCCTTTGTAAAAACTAAGTCTGACCAGCATTCTTCAGAGTAATGAACCAGCATGCAGATCCCTCTACCAACCTCTTCTTGATCTGCTGTGTTACCTTCTCCATCGCATTTTGTCTGAGTATCTTATAGGAGCTTAAGTTCCATGATTTACTCAGTTTTGTATCTCCTAGTGTTGAGGGCCAAGCAATGCACATAGTGAATTCTCAATGATATTTGTAAAATAAGTGAATGAATGAACGAGGACATGGTCTATGATATAGAAAATGTTCGTTTGACCTGACACCCAATTGGGGCCCCTTTTAGACCAGGAACAGCTGTATTAAGCGATTGTCTATCTGTGTATAATTGACCTTAAAGACCCTATACATGCCAACCATTCTTTGACACCACTCTTAAACCCAAGATGTTTTTACGTGGTATCTTTGGTGTTGCACCTTGAAGGCAGAGCTATTCTACTCCATTTCTCTCCTAATGCTTTGGACAGCAGAGATCTATGACTTTCCCACACGGAAGCCCCCTGGTTAAATTAACTTAAATGTTCAATCAAAAATTATCAAGCTGGCTGTTTTGACTGAGTATTGACTTGGGCAAACTGGCTGTGTGTTTAAACAACTTCAGTGGCTTTCTTCTCTGCCGATTATACCTAAAGCAGCATGTGGCATGTTTGGAGCAGGAGGCAGTGATGTTTTGTGCACTTGTAATCTTTTTTGCTTTTCTCAAAAAAAAAAAAAAAAAAGACTTCGTCTCTAAAGGTGATATAATTTTGAGACAGATGCAGAGTATTCCTGATTGCTTTCATGGGGTGGGAGTGGAGATTTACAAAATAAAAATGAAAAAGTCATAGCACATATCGCCGTAGGCTTTGCCTAGTAACTTTTAGCTCATGCATCCTCCTTCTTGGACACAGGAGGCCCTCAGTTAATTTAAATTTATTGGAGTAGAGTTGACTTACAATGTTGTATTAATTTCAGGTGTACAGCAAAGTGAATCAGTCATACATATAAATATATCCACTCTTTTTTCCCATATAGTTTATTACAAACTATTGAGCAGATTTTCCTGCACTATACAGTAGGTTCTCATTAATCATCTCTTTTATACAGTAGTGTGTATATGTCCCAATTCCCCCCTCCCCATCCCTGTCTTAATTCACTGCCAGCTCCTTGTGTAGAGCTGATTGGCAAGAAATTGTTATATTCAATAACAGCTGCTGTAGTTTATTCATTTTTTTTGAAATTAACAATGATCAGCAAACAATGACCTAAGAGCTAAATCTGGCCCACTACCTATTCTTGTAAATAAAGTTTTATTGGAACATAGCCATAGCCATTCGTTTACATATGGTCAGTGACTACTTCTGGGCAACAATAGCAGAGTTAAGTAGTTATGACACAGACCATATGGTCCGCAAAGCCTAAAATCTTTTCTATCTGCCCTTTTCCAGGAAGAGTTCACTGACTCCTGCCTCCCAAGGTGCTCTGCACTCTGCCGGCATGTCGCCGATTGCTTCTTTCAATTTTCACAATCATCCTAAGTGATAGTGATTATCCCCACTTTACAGATGAGGAGAACCGAGGCCCCAGAGGCTCAGTAAGGGAGCGGTGGAGCAAGCAGCAGAACCCCGTTAGGAGTGACTCCAAAGTCCATGCATGTCACCACTGCCCCGCCTGCCTCTCACCCAGGGAGAGAATAGACATCCTTTGCTTTGGTGGTGAGAGGCATTCAGTTAATAACTGGAGATGGAGGTCAGGTCTGACTCATCAGGAGCAGTACTTCCAGCTCCCTGGTGGGAGGGGCACAGCTGGGAGGGATTGAAAGCACTGGTGTTGGAAAGAATGGACAGAGGGAAGGGGCCTGGGCATCTCTTGGGCCTTTCCTTGACCGCCTGGCACCCGGAGGCCAGTGAGCCGAACTCCCTGACAGCAGCCATCTATCTCCCGAGAGGGCATCCACAGAGATTAATTTTGTCAAAGTGGGGTTCTCAGGCAACATGGGAGCCCAGCGAGGCACTTAGCTATCACCCTACGGCTCTATAAACACAAGGAAGGGGTGCTTGATGGCTGCCTCCCAGGACCTTCTGGGCTGGTTGGCAGTTCTTCTTGAGAAACCTTTTGCTCCTCCAAGTCTGGGATGGAAAACATTCACCTCCTACCAAGACTGGTGCCCCCCAGTCTGCAGAGGCTGCAAAGGGTGCAGGGGAATTTCCTCTTAAGTCAGAAAGAGAGGGGACACAGAGGTTAACAGACAAATAGCTGTAATGCAAGCAGACTTCTTTCATTTAATTTTTTTTTTTTTCAAAAACCCCTCCGCTAATGACTTGGTGATTTTCACAGTAGTAAATGTGCTGACTTTAAAAATCCGTGGGAGGTCAATAATTTTCCCTCTGCCTGTCACTGTGCTGATTGTGGTTCCGATGCACCTTAATTACAGTACCTACAGGTGGAGTATTATACAGTGTTTACATTAATCAGAATAGATTTACTGAGGGAAATAAAACTGCTGGCTTCCTTAGGCCTTGCACTCATCAGGCAGCAAGGGGGCTGGCGGGCCTCTGGGTTAATGCCCGGGGCTTGGAGCCCAGATCCTGTCTCTCAGCAGCTGATGGTCCCCAGAGTGTCTCCATCGCAAGCTGGAGTGCTGTGCCGAACTAAGGAATCAGAGAAATGTTCCAGCAATTGGATTCTCAGATTTTCAGATCAGAGGGAAAGAGTATGGGTGTGTGTGTGGGTGGGTGTGTGTGTGTGTGTATGTGTGTGTGTGTGTGTGTGTGGAGAGAAAGAGAGAATGAGATTGTGCACCTGTCTAAAGAACCAACTTTGCATTGTGTGTTGCCATGGGGACAAGAGAAGCCAGGTCACAGAAGGGCGTGCCTTGTCCCTTGGGTCTTATTTTTATACAGGGAGGAAGAGGAGGACAGAGCCTTCACTGGGAGCTGAAGAAGGTACACACTGCCATCCAGTTGGGGGTTGGGAGGAGGAGGACCAGGTTTTGCGGTTGGTTGTGGTTGTTATTTTCTAATATATTTTGTCTTGTGCATGCTACATCAGGCTTTATGGTAAAATTGATTAAAAGGAGGCCGACAGCCTCCAGAGCCAGAAGGACAGTTTAGTTTAGGGCCTCTGACTTAATTTCCATCATTCATGCCTCATCCACAAAATGAGCTCAGTAGTAGTACCTGCCTCACAGGGTCACTGTGGGGGTTTATTGAGATCATATGCATAAAGCACTCATAACAGTGCCTGGCACATAGTAGGTGCTCATTTCATCTTTGCTATTATTTTCAGAAGTCGTCAACGTGGACTTTTGGAAGCAATGGAACTTGTCTCTCATTCTGTCTCTGCTCGTTAATAATGGTGACATTATCCAAGTTACTAAACCTCTCTCAGCCTTAGTTTTCTAATCCCTAAAATGAGGTTAATAGTACCTTTAATGAGGGCTGAGTACAAAGTACTTTGCATATAGTGAACTCTCATAAATATTAGTTATTATTAGCAACAAATCGGGTGTTCTCTAATCTTCAGGAAATGACCCATCCTAAGTGCCTGATCAAGCTGTTGAAGTGACTTCTTTCTCCTCTAGTCCTACTTCGTTCTCTAGTTTTTCCTGGAAGGTCATGCCTGGGTGCTTGGTTAGGTCTAGACTTGGCTCATGGAATCTGGGACACACACACACAAACCCTAACAAAAGCAGCTTCCAGAACTGTAGTGGGTCCTTGAGAGGGAAAGCCTCAGGGAGGTTTGAGCATGATGCAGAGCCAGAGGAAAACATTTCAGGGGAAATAATCCACGAACATTTCAGAGCCAAGTCCTCAAAGTGGCCCCATTCAAGAAATGGAGCAAATGCTGGAGAGTTGTATATTTTTGAAAAGAACGTATGCATCCATCTTTGGGAGTCACAGCCCTGTCACTACTGCGAACAGGAGCTGGGACTCCTGGAGGCAGGACCAGACCCAGCAGGCAGGAAAGGCTCGAGAGGGCAAGTTCAAGGCAGCCCGAGGCCCTCCAGCCTCTGGGCTTTGGGTCCATCCTCAGTTGCTGAATGGCCTTTCTGCAGGGGCGAGTATAGGGTTAAAAAAAGTCGGAAGAGGAAGGGCAGGGGGAGAGACAGGGCTGTCCACTCGGCCTCATTTATTCTTCCTCTACGTTCATTGGAGAAATGTGAGCTCCAAGTGGGACACGAGAGCGTCCCCGGACAGCACGCTGCTTTGCCATCCTCCGCTGCCTCGGTCCTGCTGTATGCGGCCGCTTACTCGCCCTTTCCTCACCCATCGCCACAAGCACGCACAGTCCTCATGGGAACCCACTGTTATGCTGGGGCGCCTGGATGATTGAACTGTGAAAGGTCCAAAGCCTTCAGTTACTTCTTGCTTCTGTGGCCCAAGAAGAACCCCACCCCTGAGCCCCCATGGGAATAGTGGCTCTGCTGGGACTGGACTTGGCTTGACCGGGAGGACAGTGTGTGGCCGCAGTCCCTGTCTCACCTGGAGTCCTCTGTGCCACTTGCAGTTATGTTGTTTCATTCCAGGGCTTGTAGCTAAAGCTGACCTTTCTATGTGTTACTACCAGTTTCCCTAACCCCTCTTTCTCTCCTTCCGGGGTGTGAGCTTTTGTAATTTGGTTTTGGTGGTTAGATTGCTTGGGGAGGGGGGCCCAGCCCGCTGCAGCACTGTACGGGGCACTGCGGCGGCGGCGGGGGGGGGACCTGACAGGAGACACACATGCAATTCCTTCTTCCCCATTCCCATCAGAACGTCATCAAAATCGTGCTAACGGAGTAAATGATGCACTGATTTTTAGAAATTTAGTATTCTAGAACCAAAATGGATCTGAGGGATTAGACAGCATGAGGTCCTCGGTTTAAAAATAAGGCATCTGTGTGGTGTAGGTTGCAGATGTGGCTAGGATCTCTCATTACTGTGGCTGTGGCTGTGGCTGTGGCTGTGGCTGTGGCTGTGGCTGTGGTGTAGGCCGGCAGCTGCAGCTCCGATTCGACCCCTAGCCTGGGAACTTGCGTAAGCCGTGGGTGCAGCCCTAAAAAGTCAAAATTATAATATAAATGAATAAATAAATAAATAGAAATAAGGAAAGTGAAGCTCAGATGTCGGAAGGGGTATGGCTGAGCTCCATTCCTCATCACCTAGCTTCCCCCCCCCAACCCCACCAAAGGGCTCTCCCATGGCTGCCCCAAGATTTCCCATGATTCAGAATAACTGTTTAGCCATGAATCTGGAGCACAGTCTCCAAATGCCTAACTCATTTAAAGTCTGTGATAAAGACTAGAACATTTTAGGATGATCTGTTTAGTCTTTTAATCCAGATAAACAGGGCCCTGTCTCTAATCATGGCCTTAGAACTATGGCTTTACTGGGGAGAGAGGAATAATTTGCATAGTGTTTGCTTGTGCATAAGTGGGGGCTTTCAGGTTTGCAATCACTTGGTAGAACAAAGCCCTCGAAACCATCATGAACCATGGTTGTAGACAAAGAAAGTGCTGGACTCTTGGGCAAGAGAAGGGTTGCTATGCAAAAATGCACCTGGGTAGGAAACTTCAAAATTATAAACTAGTGGCATTTCCAAATGAGTGGCATTTTACTTTATGGCCCTTTGCAGCAGGCATGGTCACTCGGAAATGATTATATAAGGGACTGGTTTTATTACACAAGCTTACTTGGTATCTCTGCACACAGGCGGCTATCCTGGGGGAAGACAAGTTTGATTCAGAAACCCACGCTGAATTTCTAGACCTGATTTCTGGCCCTGGTGCCACCTCTAAACAGCTGTGTAACTGGGCACATTTCCTCTGCCTCTGCTGATTTTAGTTTCCTGATGAAAGACTTGCACGAGAGAATCTCGAATAGGTTTGCCAGATAGAGTAAAAAACCAAAACATGAAAACACAAGCATCTAGTTAAATTTGTATATCAGATGAACCATGAATGTTTTTAAGTATTCTTATCCTAAACAATTCTTCATTGCATTTTGTGCAGTGTGGCCAGGTAACCTGTATTTTATCTGGCAAACCTAGTCTCAAAAATCCTTTAGACCCAAAACTTGAAATCTGTAATGAACATATCTGATTTTTTGTGTCGGTTTCTAAGAGAGGGTGGGCTTGCTCAGGTCAGGAGAGAGAGAGAGAGAGAGAAGCAGTTCCTTGAAAACACCAGCCGATATCCAGTCCACAAAAGCACAGTGCCCAGCAGCCAGAGGAACAGTGAGGTAGCAGATTCTCCTCCCTTTGAGAGGTAGCCCCTGGGATAACCGTAGCCTTTTTGAATGGCACAGGCCCCTCCCATGGCTGCGGGGCTAGACTTCAAGGGCCCAGGTAGATAACTCTATCTCCTAAAAGGTCTCCTTCGTAGGCTGTGCTGTGCCCGATGCTCTAGGGAGAGCCGGGTGAAGCGAGATCATTTCTAGTCCTTTCTGTACAGAAGCAGTTACAGTTAATCCTTGCTACATGCCATCAGGCACCGAGGACCAGAGAATGCCCACAACAGAGGTCGAACCAAGCCATCCTTTAATGGAATCCAGGAATGGCTGGGGGCCTCCTTTGTGTCTCTAGGTGAAATGGAGATGCTTTTGTTTGGGGCAGGGTACAGGGGAGGAGTACAGAGCAAGGTAGCGGGAGGAGGGGGAGCCCCTGGGAGTGCATGTTGCAGAATGGAAACTGCAGTGAGCAAAAGGCCTGGGAACTGGACATGGGGTGAAAATTATAAGATTTCCAACATAGCCCTAAAAAATAATTGTAGATAGGACTTTACCCCGGGTTACAGCGAGGTCCCTCCCTGAAGAGTAATGACCACCTCTTCGGTCCATTTAGTTTGGGTCTTTTACAGTCTATCAGAGATGAGTCTCCTGGAGTCTGGGATCCCGTTCAAGACAGTGTGGAAAATGCAGAAATGTGTTGATGGCATTTCCACAGTCCTCAGGATCTGGGCTTGAGAGGACTGATTTCTGGAATGGGGTTGTTTACCCCAGTGATTTGTGGAATGGGACGTGCAAGCAACCCCAGTGTGTCCAAAATCACTTCTGAATACCTCTCCCCTTCCACCAACCCCCATGACCCCCCCTCCACGACCCGCCCCCCCAATACATGCGCAGCCAGGACATGAATAAACCTGGATACCCGGAAGGTTCCCATGAATTCTACCTCACCTCCGTGAAGAACTCAGAGCCCGGGTGTGAAGACTAGGTGGCTAGAACACAATGCTTTATAGACAGAGAAAAGGGGAAAGCAACTCTTTGCTTTGGATGCAAATCAACTCAGCTTCACCTTTAACGCGGAAAACCCGTGCCCTTGGCAAGATGTCTGGGGACCATTCCAGAGGTATTAATCTTCCTCCGTTTACATGTTAAATAGGTCTTTGGAAACTGTTTCTCTAGCCTCGCTTTTTTTCCTCTCCAGCACAATCTCCCCCTCTCTTTCCTTTTTAGTACAGTCAGAATTCCCCAGCAGCAGGAAGCCCCCCGGGGACAGAGGTCGGGGAGCCAAGACGGGTAGATTTCCAAGCCACCCTCTGGCTGCGAGGCCGGCCGGCAGATGGCGCTGTGCCGCACGGTATGGCCCCTGCGTGCCGGCCGGCGCTGGAGCGGGCAGGCTGCTCAAAGTTTCTAGTGCCATTCCTGGACCGAAACAAATGTTTGTGGAATTAAGTAGTGATTTCCTTTAGTCTGCGCGACTCTTACTGGCTGTGTTTTCAGGCTCTAGATGTTAACATATGCCATATATTGCTTTTTCGGGGGAAATCAGGGGTTTCCAAGCACACTTAAACCCATCCTAACCGCTCAAGTCAACTAACCAAGGTCTGCTTTTCTGATAAAATAACCCATAAAACGTCCATATTAAGAGCTAGAATGGTTTGGAAGACAAAGAAGTGCTGAAAAATGTAAGTAAACAGAGCACCTAAGATTTTTTCTTTCTAAATAAACCAGAGGGGTAGGGGGATTCTTTTTTTTTTTTTTTTACTTTCCAGACTCAAAAAGCATGAAAGTGGACAGGATGAAACTCAAAGCCTGGATGGAAAAAGAGTGGGGTCTCTGGCTGCGAGGGGTGGGAGAAAGGGAATCGCATTATATGGTTGCTGGCAACACTTGGGTGCCATGATCATATATGTATAATTGTGGAGAAAATTTAGATGTGCTGGTCTTGAGGGCACAGCCACAAGGCCATGGGTTTTCAGAACCAAGTTAAGCAGCGGTGGATTAGGGCACTAGGATTTGTCACTGCCGTTGCTCCCTAGTGCCAAGTGACCCCATTAGTTAGGGCTCAGTATGTATTTAATGTTGCCATAAAATCCGTCTTCTCAAAGTAAACAAGGCAAGTCTGTGTGCGGCTCCAGCAAGATGTATGCAGCTTTGTTTGGGATAATGGATTTGCCATGATTAAAAAACAGTGGGGATTAGATGGACCCAGCATGGATAAATATGACTAATTGTCATCTCCTCGTGTGGGCATCAACATGGCTAGCACTGCAGACTAGAAGATGGGGGAGCAAGGGAGTTCGGGCGGGACCAGACTCTGCAGAATTGATCTGAACTGATTGATAAAGCAGGGCTGGAAGGGAGCCTTGAGGAGGTCTTGCCTTCTGTGTGCATGTGAACAGAGCTTTTTAGAATTTCCAAAAGCATTTTATTGCTTAAATTGGACTCTGGTCGAAGCCCTGCAGAGCGAGCACACAGCTGTCTGCCTTGTGCCGAGGAACTTTGGGCTTCTCTTTCTTAAATGTTGACGAAACTTTTGAAACTGGCAGAACATGCCATTTCATCTTTTACATAAAAGGATAGGTTTTGAAATCTTGATTTAGACTTTTCAAAAGTTTTTAGCAAGTTACCCAATTCTTGTTTCTTTTTATGTACATGGAGATCATGTTTAACTTCCTTAACTTGTTTTACTGTTTTGTTTGTGAATCAGGAACTATGGCTGTATGGGGTTTTTTGTTTGTTTGTTTGTTTGTTTAGATAATGAATAAATATATCTAGTACTGAAATTCTTTCTTTTAAAATAAGAAATATTCTCAGACTTTGAAACTTAATCATTAAAGAGTAATTGTATTTATGGTGATTAAATAAAACGATGAGGTATATTCATTTACTAACATATGGTTTTCAACAGTTGATGCTGTTTTTTTCACCTGTTTTCATTTTTTAAGCGAAAGTTCAAAGACATTTTTCTAACCAAGTGTCATTTACTATGTCAGCATATGCTGTTTGTACCATGAATATTGTTAACAAAGTGGAATGAAACTTTAGTGCTGCCACTAATAGCAATATATTACAAACATTGCAAATTTTATCCATAATATCCAGAAGCTGATTTTGGATCCAATTTAGAGCTGTCTTTCAAACAGAGCCACATTAAATTTAAAATTAGTCAAGGATTATAGTTTCCTATGAAGAATGTCTCCACCTCCAATATGAGCAAATGTCATCAAAATGAAAGGGGAAAAAGAAAAGAAAAGAAAAGATGAGATGAGATTGTTTTGACACAAGCGAGAGGAGCTTAGTGTTGTTTCATTTTTAACCTCATTTCAAATTATCTTTTAACCACCCTGATATTTCTGCATAGAGATAATCACATCTCATCAGCCTTCTCAAAACCCAGCAGATCCATACCCAGAGCTCATGCTTCTTGTTAAATCATACTGCTAAACAAAATGTTACAGCTCCTGCAGAAAACTGATGGAGATGGGCTTCACCGGACGGTCTTTTGTTCGTTTGTTTTTCTTTCCATCATTCAATTTTATTTTCTCTCCTTGGGTAACTAATTTTCATAAGGTGTCCAACTGTTTTTCCTAGAAAGTCAGGACATGAGTTTAAAAAAGATAAAAGCAAATCTGCCCTATAGATGATGAAGATAAAAACCTGTTGAAATGCTCCTGGGAAAAAAATAAACACATGGATTCACAGGCACATTGAATAGAAGAAAATCCTTCGCGGGGACGGAAACCTGGGACTTGGGGAGAAGAAAAAGTGACCCTGGCTTTCCACATACGTAATCAATTATTCCTTAGCATCCTTTTAAGAATTTGCATATCGTGGAGGTTTTAACAAACACACCAGGAACACTGGGCTTATTTATTTTAGCAGTTTTGCACCTGCAGATGTAAAATCAAAAGCCCCCTGCTTAACATGTGAAAAACTAATATGTAAATGACTGACTGCCTTATCTGTACACAATTTGCCTTAACTTCACTTCCTCTTACTTTGTCATTTAATTTGTACGGTTTCCAAATCAGAGCGACTATCATCTATTAGTCCCTCTGGTGACAGAGGGCAGGGCGTTGTTGTATCCGAGTTAATAAAGCAGAAACACAAGCCTAATTACTGGCAAGATAAACCATGCTGACAGGGGTTCCCTTCCTCGAGGTCTAGAGGTCTGCACCCAGACATTTTGTAGGGAGACTGTGCACCAAGGACAGACAGAACCCAAGCAGGTGGGGTGCGTTTGTTTTCAGATAGCAATCCTGATGAATTTCAGGAATCGTCTTCTCCAGAGCATGAGGTGGTAAATTGTGCATCCACCCAGGGAAGCAAGTGCATATTCATTAATCACATGAGATAATAAGGGGCAAAGGTGCTTTATAACTGCAAGGGGCAAAACAAATAGAAAGTGGCATTTTTGTTATAAGGGCATGTACGTATGTTTAAGTAAGTCTGCATACACATGAATGTGTTAAATAGCTCAGAGGTGGTGAGAGGGGGTGTGTGTGTGTGTGTGTGTGAGAAGTGATGGGGAGGGGGAGGAGAGAGAGGGAGAGACATTGATTGAGCCTGCAGTCACACCATGGAATATATCCCTCTATGGAAAAATTTAAGAATATGGATTACATATATATATATATATATATAATCTATATAATATATATATAATGTAACATGGGATCATACTATACATAGCATAATGACTCAATAACCTTTATAACATAGAACCTGATTGAAAAATCTGACTGACTGATCATTCAGAGGCCCATATTGTGTTTTTATAGGCTTAAATCATACGTATATGACCCTACCATATTTATGCGGCTTGATAGGCATGCTGAGAAATTTCACCACCCTGTGTAATATGCAAAACTCGAACACCATCGCTAATACTGTCACCCTCTGTGATTCCCTCCCTCTAATAAACAAACAAAAAGCCTACCTGAATAACTAACATTTAAGAGACATTCATAAAAAGAAAAAGTAAACACACAGGTCCTGACTCTTGACTTCTTGGATGGGTGCAGTTATCAGTGGACGCTGTAGCAAAAGCTGAGAAACTCTGTTTGGAGGGTGGCTCTATTAACGCAGCTTTGTCCAACAAATATTAAAATTGCAAAGTAATTTGCCCTTTTGACAATGGCTAATGAACTTAAGTAAGCAGAATGAACTTTAATAATTGAGGAAATTGTGCAATTAAGCTGAAAGCAGCTAAAAATTACAAATAAAATTAACCTCTAGTTGAGCAAGAATGTTACTGCTTCTATTACCAACCGGTTTGTGTGGGTATCAAGAAAGTCTGGAAACTTTCAAGTGACTCTACGTTTATTGTGATGATTTACCACAAAAATATTGTCCTCATTTTTAAAAATAGAAAGGAGCCTTAATACTTCTTTTCCACAATATGTTTCTGAATAGCCATGTGGCTGGAATTACATAAAATGTCTCATTGGCGGGGGGGTGTTTTAATTTTGATTTCAGGTTTATGGTCCTATCTGTGTCTATGTTAACTTTACATGGATTACATTCAGAAAAAAAAAAAAAATCTTTTTACTAGCCTGGCTTGGCTGTCTCATACTATTAGGCTCTATATGTCCGGCTTCTACAAATCTGTTAATACATAAAACCATAAGAAGCTTCTTATGTTCCAACCAGGTTAGACTGAAGACATCAGATTAATATTTGATAACGTAGAAGCGCCCTTAATCAGATTTGCTTATTTCATGACAGAATGTTTCTGCAATTATCATAATGGTTGTGCTAAATGTGTTTGTCTTTGTATCTGGCTTTGGGCATAATCTTCTCTCTTGAAAGCCACTCAATGTAGAACTTCAGATTCCTGCACAAAACCCAATTAATATTAAGATGACAAGCCCCAATGAGCTCCAAAGAGGCAACAGCTGAACAGACTCTAACATTCTTAAGTACAGATACTTGAGTGATCAAGTACATCTAAGGGAGACACACAATTCAATAATCCCTTTCTCAAGAAAGTCAAGAGCCCTGTGAGATACGAGGGAAATCAAAGGAACACATCAGAAAGAAAATGACGGCTCTGCTCCTGTAGCGTCTCTATTAAAATGCAAAAGTTATGGATTTTTTTCGGGGTGATGGGAACCTTTTCTGTTTTTATTGATTTCTTTTTATAGCTTGATGATTTCTCTAAGATTATCTTAAAAGCTTAAAGAAAAAAGGGGCCTCATCAAAAGGTATCTTGCATGACAGAAGTGTATATAGTTTTGGGTAACATGATGTGGCAAAGGCTCTGTACAGTCTGGGAAGAAAGGGATTTTGCTCCTTCGTCAGCCTGGAGAAGGGCTGCAGCCTCCATGGTAAAATGAACATTGTCCTGCCACATAGGTGCATGTGGCAAACCCACCCTGCTCGCCCCTGGACCAGTGAGGAGAGATGAGTTGGGGGCCTGGAGCGCCCTGAGCATTTGCCAAGAGACAGACTTGCAAGCGCTGTGTTAACAAACGGAGGTCCATTCACCTTGTGGAAAGCAATCGCCTTCGTACCCTGACCCCCGATTTCCTAGCATCCTGGATGACGCCTTGACTTTACAGCTAACTTCGCTGTCCAGAGGTGACATCCTAACCCATTGATTTGTAATCAGAAATTGGTTTCCTGTCACTTTAAAAGTGAGGCACTAAGGGGCAGTAAAAACAAGGCTGTCGGAGCTAAATGGAGCTGTAGTTCAGGCTTGGGGCCATCACACACTACCTTTCCCATGTATTTCTTACATCAAAAAACCTCCGTGGCGCGCTTTAAACGGCTGGTGACACCCTCTTAGGTGACTTATGGCTCTGTCAAATCAGCTTTGTAGAAACTCTTTCACATGTGCCAAAACAAAACCAAAAAATAAAAAAACGAACCCCCCCCACCCATATGCCTGTGTGTGTGCACAGGGACGTGCCAGTCCCTGTCCCCTGAGGGAGTCTCTGTGCCCTGCATTTCAGCGGCAGGAAGCCCGGCTCTGGTCACGCCACGTCACCTAGAGTTCACTTTGCTCGGGAACCACAAAAAGTGAAACCAGCCAGTGTGGCCCTTGCTCGTTGCCTGATGAATCTGGTGAAATCGGGGAGGCTGCCTGCCCAGTGTCGGGGTCTGTCCCAGGTGTGGAAGGACCATGTCCGCATCCCCCTCCCCACCACACACACACACACACACACACACACACACACACACACACGTGCACACACACAAATACCCACCTCCCACACATGCCACCCCCACAGTTTTTTTTCAGGGGTTCCCTCTACAGTAAACAACAGGGAACAGGGGTCATTATAATCAAAAAACTACCTAGCCTGGGGTCGAAATAGGTTCCCCCTGGCTTAGGCCAGTGCTGGAAAATTACCGAGAAAATGTTTTCAGAGATTCCTCTTATAAACCAGACACAAATTCCATCCAAATTCAGCTCCCAGTTGGCCCCGGAGCCCTCACTTCCTTTCTCTGCTTGTCACCACAAGGCAGGATTTCTCAGGAGCGAGCCCCTCACCCTGGGAATAATCTAGACACCGTGTGCCAGGGCATCAGGCATGGACAGTTCTCCTCACAGAGTGCATCGCCCCAAATTGTGAAATATTTGAAACAAAATGTGTTCCTGTTGCCTTCTGAGGTTCCTGCTAATTAATATTCAAAAGACTCAAAGAGGAAAAATGGATACCTAAATCATACATATGTATATGCCTTTTAAGCTTTATTATAAAGGCAAAATAACCCCTTACTTGGTTAAAATCCAACTTGAGTCAACATACAAAGGTGACTGCACTGTAATACTAGACATATCTGCATTATGTAGGCATGTTACTGCGCCACCAGAATCCCTCAATAGTAATTATTATGCCAAGCACCCTGTTGGCACAATTACACTAAAGCTCTAATTAGTAGCAGTAAGATTAGAACCCCTACATGTTAAATCTGTAGAAGCAACGCTGAGTGAAGGATTTAAAACAGTTTCAAAACATTGTATTGTCTTTATTACAGTCTTTATACTTCAGTAAAGAAGGGTTTTCTATAAAATGCACTTAAAATAATCTGGTCCTGTCACTAAAAATAGGAAAGATAAGGTAATTGCAGTCAAACCTAGTGAGTCGGCTTGCTACCTAGGTGCATTAAATCGAAAATGACAAATCTAGTGAACTCCAGTGGGAGATCCATCCTTCCTCCTTGCTGGACGCATTGGTATTTTTCCAGCCATCAGCCAGGGGAACATGCAGGGGCCATACTTGTCATGGGCCTGCCTTTTGCATTACTTCCGAGAAGCCAGGAGGCAGGCCTCAGGAGCCGAGCTTCCTCACCAATCTGATTGCAGCATCCAGAGATGTACCTGTCTCCTTAGAGACGGCGGCATTCACGCTGAGCACAGCACAGGACTCCTCCCCACCCACGGTGATGGCACCGGGGCTCGGCTACCTGCTGGGTGTGAAGCTGGGGAGTCCAGGGGAAGGAGAGGCCCGCCGAGGGGCTCACCCCACTGCAGAGGTCTCGGTCGGGCTGAGAACAGGCTGGGTCTGCAGCTCATACCTGAGCGTTTGGGGGAAGGCAAAACAACCACCAGGCGTTCTGATTACAGCTCAAGGAGAGGAGGAAACAGACGGGGATCGCCACATGCCAGGTGTATCTGTTTGGATCTGGGAGACTTTAGGCTGAAATTTCCCGTGAAACAGAATAAAACGTTTTAAGGGTGAAAACCTAGAAGCTCAGTGGCGGGGAAAAACAAAGCCATCTCATCAGCCTGGTAGTTTCCCACTCCCTCCCCACCCCCTGCCACCTCCACCGCAAACCCTGGTAGCTGAGGAAAGCTGGACCAAGCTAGGTCAGGGCTTCTCTACGGCCTGCCTGCTGTCCACGGGCGCATCTGCCCACCCCACCCCAGTTGTCTGCAAACATTCCTGGGCCTATGAGACCATCAAATCCCCGAGTTAAAAAAAAAAAATAGGAGGTTCTGGGCACACTCCCTGTGCCCCAGATCCTGTGCAGTCTGTAGGATCTGGTGGTAAATCGAGCTTATGATAAAACACACATGTGTACCTCAGCTGCCCTGTGGGCAGAACTTGGCTTACAGGCTTCGGGGCTGCAGTGTTAAGAATCTGTCCATAAACATCTACAGAATAGATAAACATTTAAAAATGTCTGCCTGGGCTTTTCCGCGAGGCAAACGCATTATTCATTTCGCTTCTGAAATGCTAAGCCAAACAACTAAGAACATAGGAGACAGAAATCCCCAAATGTTACAGTAGTTCTACTTCGGTGTCCCTGAACGGCAGTGATTTCCCTCCACCCACCAATTTCCCATCATGAGAGAGATACCTAGTGAGTGTGTATGTGTATAGTTTGCATATATGGACTTGAGAGGTGGGTGGTGCAACAGCTATAAAGCTGTCTACAAGAATGTACAATGATAAGAGGGCACAAGTCAGAGGATGGCCTCTGAATCTTAATAATTATATGTGCTCTGCCGTATGTTATATCTGGAAGGGCTATTTACTGTAAAATGGAAGGCCGGGAGAGTGTGGTACTTTTTGGCTTCTATGTTTTATGTCGGCTTCTCTTTCATAGCCCCAGCCTGGAAGAAGGAAGCAAAAACATCCTTCTGCCTTACAGGTTAACTCACTGCTGTCATAATTCCAGTATTTATATGTATGTACATTTTATCTACAAAAGATATCCACAGGAGAGCTGATCTTTCTGCAACTGTTACAGAACTATTAAATGTATATTAGCATGGTCATTTTTATTTAATGGAAACAAATAACAGTTAATCTTATTGGAAGGGTTAAGTGGGTTTACTTGGTAAAGGGCAAATCCCTTTGGATGCTTTCTTTTTTAAAGAATGGCTGCAGTGGCCGACAGATGGTCTTTGTCTGAGTGTAGCTGAGGACAGATACAGTTTCTTTTTACACATTTATGAAACTTGTAGATATAGATGCCTCGTAATATGCAGTGGCCTAGGACAAAGAACAAGCTTGGTGGACAGAGAGGATTAGATTTCAGATCAGTGACAGATGGCTGGCTTAGCAGAGTCAGATAAAATTAAAAGGGGGGGGGTGGATAAAAAGAAACCACTTTCCATGTAAAAGTTGCATCTCTTAAGACAACGACAGCATGTAACCCTCAGCTCTCTTCCCAACCTGGTGTCAGGTTCCTAGATTTAAATTCCCGACTGTCGAATATGCATTTGACTTTTGTCTTTGAGGAAGAGGTGGGCTTATTCTTTGTTGATCAAGTTTATCCAAGAGAAACTAAGAAACAAAATAATGAACAATTTGGCTTTCACCTTGGCCAGCAGAAAGTACTTCCATTTACACAATGTCACTGGATATTTGCGTGTGGGGCCCTACCCACAGCACCCCTCCTAGGTTTGGGCAGATTGTTATAAGCCTATTGGCGAGATCCGCATTTTTGCTTACTCCATATGCACCATTTAAACCCATCGCATCACTATAACCTTCGGCAAATAACCATACAACATATTTAGTGTTAATTTGTCACGCTGAAATTATTCATTGGTGTCTTGAGTAAGTCCGATAATATTTATGGGTTATGCCATTCCATGCTTTCTGGCAATGCAGTTTGCTAGATTTCATAGATTTACTGTGTCTGCTTTTTTATGACTGACATAGCAATAACCAGATTGCAGAGATATTTATGTTGTTTGTGGCTTAGCAAGATAATTAAAGGATATAAATTAATCAAGTGCAATTAATTAGAAACTTTATGTTCACAGCAGTCCTTCTTTGCATGTATAATTTATATTTATTGATTTCCTGGCTTTCATTAGCCTATGAGATAACAGCAAAAATGCATTAGAGAAGAAAATGTACAATTAGCGTGAGAGTGAACCTTGGCGTAATGGATAGATCAGCACATGTTTGGGGCAAATATAAAGCTTTGTTAACTGTCATAAGCAGTTACAATTGATGAGTGGTATTTCGCGACATATCTTTCAGCTGATTAACGGCGTTTTTAAAGAGTCCCCTTAATGGGAAGCTGATAGGTTGGCTAAATTTACATTTTAATCAGAGTATTTATGAGAGAGGCAGCCCTAGAAATTCACGCGCAGAGGGTGAGGCGACATTTCCTGAGGGACCGGAGCAGGGAGTGGGCTTTGGAGTGTGTTCACTCACCTCTTCTTTCTCTTGTTATTTGGCCCAAAGGGTCTGTGTGGGGGAGGGGTGAGCCTCCTCCTCTCCAGCCACACTCCAGCTGATCTGGTGGAGGAAGGGCCAGATGCCGGGAGAGGGGAACCCCAGTCACACCTGCATGACTTCTGTCACTGGGTGTCAAATGCCAGCCACCCTGGGCAGCAACGGTGGCTCCCAAGCTTCCTTGCCAAAGGCTCCCTGTAGGAGGGAGCAATATCTTGGCTGGAGGAAGAGCAACACCCTAGTTGAGGCTGCTTCTCCTGTTTCCTAAGTGGGTTGAAAGCCAACCCAACCAGCTCCAAGGAGACCCTGCAAGAGACTACAGCCTCAGGTGCAAAGGAGCATCCGTTCACTCCCAGTGCTCAGCAGCTCCTGTTTTAAACCTAGAAGCAGAGCCTGCTCCTGAACTGGAAACCATTACAACTCTGGTTCTTCCAAGCGGGAGCAGGAGTTAGGCTGTAGAAGGTAGACAAAACTTTCGAAAGGAAGTCAAAAGTAAATCCTCAGAGAGCAATGCCTTCCTCCTTCCTTCCAAAAAAAAAAAAGGGGGGGAGATGGGGGGATTTTTCTTCTAGAATTTCCACTAAAAGACTGACGTGAAATCCCCCATCACCTTTTGGACTCATTATATGTCCAGAAGGGCACAATCTGTCTCCTAAGCTAATACTCTGTTTCCAGGTCATGGTGCCCGCAGGAGCAGGTTGGATCTTTTTTGCTCATTAAAATAGATGTGATGGTGTCATGGGCAGCCCCCAACAGAACGCTTCAGGATTGGACAGTTAGTAAGGCCACAGGATGGGACGTATGTCTTGGCTGGTCAAGTGGCCGTTAATGTGCATCTTTGCAGTAGAGGACCTGTGTCTCGTCATCCCCACGTGGAGATGGGACAGTAGGGCTGGACTGCCATGTTATATGTTCAGTGAGCATTCCTAAAGTTTGTCTTGATACTAAAGAATGTCAGGAAGCCCTCTGGAAAAAAACAAAAACCAAAAACCAAAAAGTGTTTCCCCCAAGAGAGCTCATTCCTGGTTCAGAGACAAACCAGTATGATCTTCAGGGCTGCTCAGAAAATGACTCGAACACAGCGAGGCTGGGGGTCTGATCTTGTTTCAGGCAAGGACTAAAGCCATTGCCTTGAATCTTCCTAAAGACCTTCTTCTTCTTCTTCCTGCTTTTATGCAGCCTGAGGGTTCAGAATCCCCTCCCCTATTTCCTGCTGGAATCCCCTAAGGGTGGATTGAATATTGACTGAATCTTCTCTGAATCGCCTTGCCCTGGGGCAGTTAGAGCTGAATTATGTCCACTGAAGCTAGGCTACAAGTAAGAAATTACTTTCCATTCATCTCAGCGAGAAGAAACCCGAAATGAGCAAATATGAGATTAATATAAGTGAAGGAGGTTACAGTTTCTGCTTTATGTGGTGATAAGCCCCTTTTTTTCCCTTTCATACTAATTATTATTATCATTATTAGTATTATTTTACCCCTCAATTGCCTTAGGATGTTATCCAAGAGGAAGCACTGTATCGGCTGGTGGAAGCGCCACAGTATTATTTATTTCATGTAATAAAATGTATGTAATGATCATGATTAATGTTTGTTTATTGTTGTATCATTGTGTTTTCCTTCCAGTCTCAGTGTGATACTGGTTTAATTAAACTTGGGAGAGGGGTGGGAGTGGGTTGGGTGACAGTCTTCAGAACTTTATACAATAATGGAGTCTGCATTTGGTTGCACTTACATGTCGATTAAGATGAAGATGTCCCCATAAATGACTGATTCTGTTTGTTCTTTTAAAGGCAAGTCCATCCCCCATCCTTTATTGTGTAATTTACAGATAAATTTGTTGTGCCTCAGACCAAATGCTTTTATGTACAGAAATTGCAATGACAGTAGAAATTATGGTAATTGAAGAGCGCTGTAGTTTAGGATTTTCTCTGATCACATGAAATGATCAGCAGCATCTTTCCTGGCCATAATCGTGCCCCAGATTCCAAATTATTTTTTATTAGTTTGTTATCCACTTTAACTGTTTGTTCAGGGAAGAGAAGGGCTGGGGGGTAGCAAAATACTGTCTCTGCTGGTTGATTGTCTCCCCTCAGGAAAAATTAGGTGTAGTCGGGTCCTTTTTTTTTTTTTTTTTTTTTTTCATTTCCGATGCACCCAAAATTAGTTTGCCAAGACTCCTGTTACATAATTCCCTCATTTCCCTGGGAAAGGTCAAATGTGTGTCCTAAATGGAAAGCCGTAGATCTTTGAGATAAATGAATACATTTTTTTAAAGTTTTTAAAGCTGATTGCAGATGTACTTTAACATGTAAAACACTTTACAAAACACTCTAATATCTGTTATCTCCTTTTTGTATTACCACCTTTGAAGGAAGCAGGTTTCGCCTGAAATTCTTTTGCCGAGCATAGTATCATACTAGGATGTACACAATGCATACATTGTGGATATCTTTCATGGCAATACGTAGAAGTTTGGTTTCATTGGAGACATTTAGGATGCCTTTGGATTTCCTTTATTAGAATCAATGCTGAACTAACATTCGGTTGGGGTTATATGTATCCTGTGCAGATATACGTAAATACATATACACATGTATACATGCATGCCTGTGACTGTGTGCATGTGTGCGTGCGTGTGTGTGTGTTTCAGCTGGAGTGTTTTGGATAAGAATATAACTTATTTAAATTTTTGATACAGTCTGTCATGTAGCCTCCAAGGATACCATTCTAATGTAGACGCTATGCAAAATATCTACAGGTTTCATTTTCCCCACTTTCTCCAGCTCTAGATAATATCATTTTTAAAATATTTTACTAACTTTAAAGAAAAAATATGCTATGACACTATTATTTAGGTTGTGTTTTCCCAATCAGTCGTGAGTAGTGAAGCATGTTTTTATATGTTTGTCAGCCACTCATACTTCTTCTTCATAGAATTGCTTGTTCATAGTCGTTGCAAATGTTTCTTTTCTGTTGTTTCTCGTCTTGGTAAGTATTCATAGAGAACATGTGTTAGTGTTAACTGCCATTGTTTAAATACATTGCATCTCAGTCCCTCATTTGAGGTTCCATTTTGTTGATGAAACCTTACTCTAGTTTTCTTTTTTCCTTTTAAAAAAATATTATGTTGTCAAATCCGAATAGGAGTTATATGAATGAAGAAAGGAGATTCAGAGAGAGGAGAAGTGACTTGCCCGATTTTATTCTGCCTTTTAGCGGGAAAGCCAAGGTCAGAACCCGCATTTGTTGAGCATCCTTCTCGGGGATGCCGCCATGACGCTGGTCCATAAATGGCTCCTGGATGTGAGCATGACGCCCAGCTCTCCTGTTTCAGTTCCTGGCTCCATCAGACTCCCCTCTTCCATCTGCAACTCCCCTTCCTACTCACCTTGAAGGAAATGTTCTGCCTATCCTTCAAAACGTAGCCCTAGTCTCTCACCTAGGAAGCTTTCCCAGACGCTCAACCCAGCCTTTGCCTTTTCTGCCACTAGAGGTTGGTGGCATGGGTCCCAAGGGCAGCATCCATCAAAATCTGCTTGGTGAGGCAGCTCCCTCCTGCCCTAGAGAGTGAAATTTCATAAGTTAAGGCCCTGTGGTAGATGAGCTGCATTAATTAACTCACCTTCCTCTCCTGTATCCATGTCCTGGCAGTGTGCTCTTTGCATGAAGAGGTGAAGTTTAATCCTCCATTCCTTGAACCTGCCGTGACTTTACCACTTGTCTTAAGAGGGTTTGTGTGCTTCCCCTCACACTCTCGGTGCCCCACCATGGACACCCATGTGAACAAGCCCATATTTGCCTGTTGAATGATGGGAGGCCACACAGAGGAGCATCATCCCATAGGGGGACATCTAAGCCATAAGATTAGTTGTCACCTGGGCCAGTATATGCCAAGTGACTGCAGACCTGCAAGCAATTCCAGCTGCAGTCTGCCGGGTCCAACCTAGACCGGAAGAGACTCCCAACCAACCCACCCATGTGTGAGCCATACATGTATGTGGTTGTTTAAATCACATGTGGGTGGTTGGTTATGCAACACAAGATGACTTATAAATAATCAGCTTTTCTGCAGCAAGGCAAGCATGGTCTTACCGAGTACAACTGCACGTAGTTCTCATGTCTTACTCATTTTTGAATCCTTGAAATTTAGCCCGGCACGTTACATTGTACACAGTAGGTGTTAGTAAGTGTTAAATTGAATTCAGTGTCCTCCTTTAATGGTAACTGAGAGTCTGAATACTTGAAGGGATTCTTTTGGTGGGAAGGATCATTTCTTAAATCCAAGCAGAGTGCATCCACAGAAATTTGGAAGAAGCAAAAAAGATTACTGAGTGTCTCCAGTGGAAAATTATGCATTGTTTAAAGGACACCCATCTAAATTATCTGATTCAAACCTTTCATTGCCTTTGAGCTATTTTAGAGCCCATACATTGTAGAGAATGAATGGCAATGCAAACGACTCTTGTCTGTGAACATGGAAATATATTCCATATACTGGAGAAACAGCAATATCCCCATCACCACCAAAGAAAAACCAGTTTTCCTTCTATTTGCAAGCTCATTTCAATATTCTTGATGTCTAAATATGATTGTTCTTTGGATTCGCCTTTAATAAGGGGGTAAAATCTTAGACACTTTTTCATTTTATACCTGTATGCAAGTAATGGTTCCATATACCCAACATCAGTGTAGGGAGGGGGTTTCTCCCATACCAATAAGCAATGCTGGGACACAAGCAGGGTGTCTTACAACTTTACCCAGTTCTGACATTGTCTACTCAGAGACAGTATCAGATCCCACAGATTACAGGTGCAGTCCTATAGGACTGCCCTCCCCACCCCACTTCAGATGCCAGTCATAAACTCAAGCTATCACCTGTGCTTCTGAACTGCTGGCTATAGACTGGAGATTCCAACAACCCCCACCTTGCATGGGATTCATTTGCTAGAGTGGCTCACAGCACTCATTAGATTATTGATTTGTTACAAAGGATATTAAAGGATACAAATCAATAGCCTGTTGAAGAGATACATAGGGCAAGTTCCCAAACAAAAGAGCTTCTGTCCTTGTGGAGTTTGGGGCCACACATTGTGGCTGATTTACGTGTTCTGGTTTTCCAACCTGGATGATCCCAGAACGTCATATGTAACTCAGGAATAGGCAGATGGAAGAGATGCAGAGCAAAATATGGGCAAAGGGTGTGGGGCTTCCGTGCCCACCTCCAGGTATGCCACTCTCCCCAGATCTCCATGTGGTCACTAACCAAGAACCTCTCAGAACCCCATCATTTTTGGCTTATGGAAGCTTTATTACATAGCCATGATTGATTGAATCATTGACCTTTGGCGATTTACTCAACCTCTAGCCATCCTCCTATCCCTGGAAATCGATGGGATGGAAAATTCCAACCCCCTATTCACGTGCTTTCCAAAAGTCATCTTGTTTACCTAAGGGCAGTTGTGGTAGAAAGGGGCTTATTATAAATAACAAGACACCCATTTCACTTTTATGGCTCTGAAGCCATTTCAGGAACTGAGGACAGGAGACCAAGTATCATCTCTTATTGCTCTCATCACTCCAAGTTGTTGGGATCTGTGAGCCAGGAACCCTTGATGAACACCAAACTTAACGTGAAGATATATTTTAGTCATCTAATAACCAAATATTCATTTCTTATAAATCACAGCATTACAGAGAGCCATGGCTTCACCTTTGTTTGAAAATTTTAAAAGATCCTTTCATATGCTCAATGGCAACCTGACAAATTTAATCGATTTCACTGCCAAACTGGAGAATCTCAGGGGCCACTCAGGTGACTCTAAATCAGCAGCAGTACCTGACTCTCTGCTTTTCCAGTTTTCTTCTTCTTCTCCGCTAATTTTGCGTTTTGATTTTTCCTTTGGGTTTGCCTATGGCCAATAGGTTATTTCCCACTGGTGGCAACAGTGATTGGGAATTTAGTTTTGTGGTCAGACCATTTGGTGATTTTTGTATATAGTTTATAGAAATCTAGTTTCTGTTGGGCAAGAGGTGACAGAATTTCACTTACTAGTCTTTATTGTTTGTTTATCATTTTTGAGATCAGATCAAATAAAAATTTTGTGCCTACTGAGAAGAAGAGCTCTCAATAGCCAGACTGGTGAACTTTTGTGTTCTGTGTTTTCTCTTGATCTGTGACTGAAAATGCAGAATTGAAACCCCAAGATGTCTTTGTGTCTATAGGTCTGTAATTCAGAAAGGACTTTACCTCTCCGTGTTCGAGTATGTAAGGTTTTCACATCTCCAGGGGACGTTAATAAACTAGACTGTAAAATGTTTTAAAGGAATTCTGCTCTGATTGATTTATGAAGATAAATATGCACTTGTATAAATTAAATATTCCCAATATTCCTAGAATATAAGAAAATGTAATACTTTAAATGTTCTATAATCAAAAGAAAAATATTCTTACAGAAACTAACTCAGAGGAGTTCCCACTGTGGTACAGCAGGTTTAGGATCTGCATTGTATCTGAGGTGGCGTGGGTTTGATCCCCAGCCTGGTGCACTGGGTTAAAGGATTCAGCATTGCCACGGCTGTGGCACAGGTCATAGCTTTAGCTTGAATTCAACCCCTGGCCCAGGAACTTCCATGTGGTGTGGGTATGGCCAAAAACAGGGAGAAAAACAAAAAAGAAGAAGAAAGAAAGAAGCTAACTCAGAAATACTATAATATTTGAAATTCGCATAATTGAGGTAAATCTTTGGCAGACATGACCAGTTTAATAATTTTTATTTAACAAAAATCACTCATCTTCTCTATTTATTACTGTCAATCATGATACGAGCAAACATTTTTTTTTATTATACTGCAGTATGTTTTCCTATACTTATACAGCTTTTAGGATCAAATAAGGTATCATCACTCCTATGTGTTTAAGGTTATAAAAAACATTAATACAAATTTGTGTTTAAAAAATGGAATCATTCTCACAAACTATTTATTTCAAAAGTCATTGTATTCCATAGTGTGTCAGCTTGAAGATAAGGTCTTTAGGTAACTTAAAACCATGATAGCGAGTTAATTAATAGATAACCATTTGATATGTGGATCATTTCTAACTGAGATATAATACTAAAGCATTGGATACTAAGCATGATTTCAACGTTTTTTTTTTTTTTTTCCTTTTTTCTTTTCATTTGCTGCGAAGATGTTGCATGCTTGGGCTAGGTTAATGAATGTGTGTATTTTTGCCATTTAGGATAGTTGTATAAGAGATGTAGGTGGCAGCTGGATGCTAGTGTGATGATTTTCAATTATCCAACCTTCAGTTTTCTCTGTGAAATGGAAGTTACTTACTTTGAGTAACATTTTAATTAATAGAAATGTTAGAGACTACATTAAAAGCAATAGTAACAAATAAATACAACTGTGGATATGTTTCTATTTTTCAAAGAAAATAACTTTGTGTTGAAGTAGTCATTCTCGGTTTCATTCCGTTTTGTCTCCAGACCTCTTTATAAAGCTTATGTAGACCCCCAGCGAGGTTTGGGTTTTGCAGGTTATAACTACTGATACTTCCCATAGTAGAAATTAAAACTGACAGCATTTTAAAATACTTGTATTTACTGATTCATTTGAACCTAGCATGGTTAGTGCACTGCATGTGAATAACATCTTAATGTTACCATGAAATTAGTCCTGACCTTGCAGACCCTCTGCTATTGGTCCTAAAGGGTCCATTTGTTCCCCAAACTGAAAAAGCGTAATTCGAGACAAAACTTGGAAAGTGAATTGTATTTACCTTGGTTTATAGATAATACTTGAGTCTGAATAGCCATGAAATGTATTAAAAATTTTGGCAAACATTCACATAATTTTGTTGCGTGATTTTCGTTGGCCTGCTGTCTTTCCTATGATTAGAGGTCATTCTTTCCATGTGTAATTTGCCGCAGTAACAAAGATTCTGTGTTCTACCAAAGTAATTTTCTCTGCTTTGTTCTGACTATTAAGTTCTCACTCATTTAAGAAAACCAAGATTCCTCACTTATAAAAGAGTTAAAAGTTATTTACAATCATCTCATCTTCTGTTTATTTTTTAATGTTTTATCATGTCTTATTAAATGAGTAACGAACTATGGTTTATCAGGCATCTTTCCCCCTATAAAAAGGAAGGTGCCAGAAATCATTAGGCTTATTTGAAATGTTATTATTGATGAATTCATGGGAAGGCATATCAACTCAGAAGAGATGCTCTGCCACCGCCACATTAAATTTGTGGAAATAAAGTGTTACAAATAGTCACATTTCAGAAATTGTATGCTGAATGGGAAGTCCCAAGAGATTTGTTAGTGCCCTCACTCTCCATGTCATGCTTTTATTTATCAGAATCCTGAAGCTATTAGACAATAGCAGTATAATATTTCAGTCATGATTTTGGTTACTATTTAAAATCCTTGCTTAGCTGCCACCTCACTTTGATGCAAATCTAGCATTTTCTAAACAAGCAGGTTTTGACTGAGGGTGAACTGTGAACTTGCACACAAATACATGTCTTGGCCATTTTCTATACTTACTGATATTCTTGGTGCGCGGGGTTGTGTGAGGGCCTTACAAAGGGCAGCAAACTGGCAAAGCAGTCCAGGTTTATGGGGAAAGATATGTCATCTGCTGAGTGAGTGCAATGGGAGAAGGTTAATGGCACACCTGGCCATGTGGGCATTCATCCCAACAAGGTGGTTATCTCTAGACTCAACCTAGACAAAGACTGCAAAAAGATCCTTGACCAGAGAGCCAAATCTCACCAAGTAGGAAAGGAAAAAGGGCAAATAGAAGGAAGAAATAACTGAGGCAATGTAGGAATAAAGTAATCCTTTATACAACTTTTATTAAAAATGGTTAAAATGAAAAAAAAATCTTGGTATGATCTTACTTTATGGCTGGTTTATTCTTGCTGTATGATACTCAAACATACTTACATATGTCTTGCAAGTATGATATGAAATAGCTCCAAGATTTTCCCCTTTATAAAAAATTCTGCTCAACCATTTATATAAGTCAGATGTAACATGCATTGACTTCTTTGAGAATAGGCTAAATTATTTTCCTTGAAGACACTATTTTGCAATGGCTTAATTACTACCTTGTTTTGCTTGACACAAAAACAACCATATTTCCTTGCCAGTTGCCTTATTCCTGTCCTGAATCCTCAGATCTTTCTCTTTTGGAAATTATCAGTGATGAATTAACCATAGCTATTTTAAGTCAACATCATTTACAGGTAGTTTGTTTTTACTCTAATACTTGTGTGAAGCCTCTGCCATTAGCTTCAGGCTAGAGTTCATGCCCACCAAAGAGGGATATACCCGAAGAAGGACCATCTGAGAACTCCTTAGAAAAAGACTTCACCAGGCATTTCACACTAATGAAACTTTGAGAAGGGGGAAAAGAGAAAGAAAGAGAGAAAAAAAGACTTAGGCTCTTCCAGTGGCTTGAGTCTGGATTTCCTGAATTCCTTTTCTTTGTAAGCCAGGTGGTTCTTGAGACTGCTAACCCAAGATCCTGTGGAATGAGAATGGGCTGAATGCACAAATGAAGGAAATTTTCCTGGAGTGATTTGTTATAATAGTACAGATACTATTTTACCGTTTTGTTTTTCTAAATGTAAAAGGAAGCCCTTTCTCTTTCTTGTCAGGCTATCTGTAGCCCATGACAATTTAGTAGCTTCTGCTTTTGGAAACTGAAATGAAACATTTTAAATAATACTTTTCTCACAGACACCCCTTCTCCTAAATCATAAACTCTTGTTGAGTATCCTTCCTTTTCATGGCAATGCAGTTATTTGTATAGGTTCCGTAAGACTGTCATTATTTTATCAGGATAAGATTGGAAAAATCAGTTAGGCAATCAAGGATTTGCCTGGAATGTTGTTTCAAATGATGCTCATATAATCAGGTTTGACCAACTACTTTGAAGCAAATATGATTGACTTTATGTAGTCAATGCTTAGAGGAGTATCCTAGGAAGTCTGGTGGCCTGGAAGGTTTCAGCTCAAAGGAAAGGCACTTTCTAGTAAGGCAAGAACTTTAGATACTTTAGAAGGACGAATTCACCCAAATTTAAAGGTACTGCAGCTAAAAATCAGGTGGAGCATTTGGGTTTGGCTTTCTAGCCTCAGGATAGCAAATAATAGAGGCTTTTAACTTCCAGTCTTAACATTTCATATGGAAACTTCCCACAAAGAAAACTTAAGAAAACCCTATGTGGTTAGTTTAGCTAACATTCATTCTGCAACTACGCAAATAATAAGACCAGCCTTGTTTTATAATGACAGTGGTCTTTCTCTGAGGGGTGACTATAAGGCAAAGAGGAATCAGAAAAAAAAAATTCAATAATCAAGTATCTCTAGTGAAAACTATGCATTATTTGGACCTCAGGGTTTTGTTGGTGGTGGTGTTTTGGATTTTTTTTTTTTTTTTTTTTTTTTTTTTTTTTTTTTTTTTTTTAGGGCTGCACCCACAGCATATGGAAGTTATGGAAGTTCCCAGGCCTGGAGTCAAATTGGAGTTGTAGCTCCCAGCCTACCCTTTCCTTAACCACAGCAACACTAGATCCTTAACCCACTGAGCGAGGGCAACGATCGAACACTCGTCCTCATGGATACTAGTCGGGTTTGTTACCACTGAGCCATGACAGGAACTCCCTGGAGCTCAGAATTTTTGATTCTAGTGTTCCATTGTCTTCGAATTGACAGAGAACTGATGGCAAAGCAAAAGATTCTTTTTATGGACCGCAACAACTACATTTTGTGGATGGAGGAATGGTCCTTTCCCACTGTGGAAAAGGCAGTTTTGCATCCAATGTACAAATTCATTTCAATATTCCCAACCTAAAAAAGCCTATTCTTTGGATTCTCTTTTGAACTTTGCAAATATGCCCACCTATGCAATATTATATATGTAAATATATGTGCTGATGCAGGGAAAGAAATGGAGATTTTGAAAAAAGAGAGAGGCAGAGAGCAACCAGGTCCTGACAACTGTGTTTGAACTGGTGAACTGGTTTCTGTCATTTGCAAGAGGAAGAGTCCTGCTGAATCCGTTTTCATGAAGCTAAACCATAGGAACTGAAGCTTGCTTACTTAGAGCCACAGGATGTCTGCTTTCAGCTTGATGTGGTGGCAAGAAGGCTCTTACTGTATGATTATTATTCTTTCAGTAAATACTACAGGCAGAAACTTCCCCTTCAAACCAAAATTCCAGAACTGAGTGGTACTGACTCTGACGTGCCTGGCTTACAGCAAGCAGCCAACCCTTTTTAGCTTCAGTAGAGTATGGAGTGGAGTGGAGCTGCACATGGCAACTTGAGATGCTTTCCTGGCCAGCATCCCTCCCACAGTCCACCGTACTTACTCCATCAAAGTCCCAACCATGGAAAGAAGGTTCTGGTGTCAAACTAGGAGATGCCACTGCTGTCATTCTAGCCACAGGCCTACAGAGGCATACCAGTTTGGTCTGTTGTCATGTCAACCCCAGGGGGAGATGGATGAAGCCCCTTTAGAGTTGATGAACAGAAGCTGTTTTACTGTGGGTTTTACTCCAAACCTAAGTTCTAAATCAGAATCACAGAGTTATAAATATTTGATGTTAATGCAGGCCTTCCTTAATTGCACGTAAAAATGTTTGGAAATTGTAAACAGACAGGGCGCGTGGGGAAGAGAAAAGTACATTTGGAAAACTGGATTACGGGGGGTATGTTATGACTAGTTCATATGACTTTTGAGTGCTGAAAAATGAGTCCCATTAAGGCTTTTGCCAAAAGAGAGGAAATAATATTTGA
This sequence comes from Sus scrofa, assembly GCF_054392235.1. Taxonomy (NCBI): domain Eukaryota; kingdom Metazoa; phylum Chordata; class Mammalia; order Artiodactyla; family Suidae; genus Sus; species Sus scrofa. Next base: position 34,902,653 of record NC_139388.1, read on the forward strand.
CAGAGTCACCCATAATTGTGCATACACAGCTTTTATGAGGCACCGTTGTTTGCGTGTGGTTTTCTCCTAATGGTGGTATTAAGGAATTATTGATCAGCTTAGAGATAACTGTATTCATCGAGTCATTCAACAAACATCTTTAGACCATTTGTGTTTAGGGGTGTGTGTGTGTGTTGGTGTTTATATTTGTGTGTGTGTTGGGGTGGGGGGGTGTTAAAGATTCTGTTGTAAGCTTATTCCATCAGTTTTACACATGAGTTATATTTCAAGTAAAATATTTTGACCTTCTGTATGTAGACTTTCAAGGAACACTAAATTCAGTAAAAGGGATTCTATTGTAATTAAAAATTATATCCTGAAAATTACAAGCACATTTAAAATGAAGAGATATGAAGGTCATTATTCATATGTGCATGTTCCCCAGTCTTTCCAGAGCTGAAAAAAAATCTCCTAGGGTACTTGGTAAAATATAGCCGCATTTGAGGATTTTTAACAAGTTCTTACAATCAGAGAATTTCAGGAAACTTTGCAAATATGCCCACCTATGCAATATTATATATGTAAATATATGTGCTGATGCTTGTGTATGTATATGTGTATATACATTCTTATCTTTCTTTGTGTAACATTAATATTCCCCGTGAGACAGGGTAACTGTTGAAGATTGGTTATCCTAGCTTGCTGACTTTTTATGAAAACTTTAGGCAAATTAAAGGCTTCTTCCTCTTTGTAATACTTCTACTCTAAGTATATAATGTATTGATAACTTACATGTCTGTCTCTCCCATAGAGTTATGACTTTTTTTTTTTTTTTTGTCCTTTTAGGGCCACACCCGCAGCATATGGAGGTTCCCAGGCTAGGAGTCCAATCGGAGCTGTTGCTGCCAGCCTATGCCAGAGCCACAGCAACGCCAGATCTGAGCCGCATCTGGGACCTCCACCACAGCTCACGGCAATGCCAGATCCTTAACCCACTGAGCAAGGCCAGGGATCGAACCTGCAACCTCATGGTTCTTAGTCGGATTCGTTTCTGCTGTGCCACGATAAGAACTCCGGATTATGACATCTTTGATGGTACGTCTTTTGAGCACTTGTTCTCTCTTTTTGACTCTAGGGCTTAAAATAGGGCTGGCACAGAATCTGAGCACAAATATTTATAGACATATAATTCTATTAAAATGTTGTATAAGAATGCTCCAAGAAAAGTAGAACGGGCTTGAGAGCCAGTAAGAGAGTTTAATCCTTCGGCAGAGTGGTGAAAGTCTCAAGGCAGACAGGACCATGTCAGAATCCCCACTGACACCGTTTTTGGTGACCTGGGGCAAGTTACATAACCTCCTGGGTACTCATCTCCTCACCTGTACAGCGTGTTAAGTATAGTGCCCACCTCATAAGCATGTTGTGAGCAGTAAATGAGGTATGTAAATCCGCATCACACTGAGTGTCCTCGGCAAACATTAGCTTTCTCCACCGTCATCAACGTTATCAGCTCTTTCCATCACTCTTTTCTTAAAAATAGAACTTACCATATATGTAGTCGCTGACTCATTAACCATGTGTGGAACATTTGCGACAAGCAAGGAATTGAACTCCGTTCCTCCCACAGGAGCTTTGAAGTGAGTTCTTAGGTGAGGGGACTCAGTAGAGGACATCTAGGCAGGGGGTCATCTTAAAGATGAGAGGCCTGAGTGGAGATGCTAATGACTGAGGGCCCCCAACCTGCTTTACTGGGGGCTTGGGACCACCTTAGATCTCTGCAAACAATATATCATATTAGAGCATTCTTGATGCCAAACAGCCAGGTGGAGGAGGGAGCCTGGGGATGGTTAAATCATTTCCTCTTCATCCACATGTTTGGTGCCGGATGGGCTCAGCTGGAGCCAGTGGCAGATAAGGACTAAGCCTTCTCTCCTCCTTGGTTCTCCTTCACAGGGATGGCCAGCACCAGTTCCCAGTGTGGCCCTCACTTGTGAAGGCTCTGGGACACTGGGAAGACAGGTATAGGACATAGAACAAGAGAGCATCATTCTCAGTGGACAGACAGGGAAACTGAGACTCAGGGTGGAGAATGGGACTTTTTCCTGGATATTCAGATAGGATTAGAGCCCGGATCTCCTTATAATAAAGGGATGACTTAACTTTCAGATCTCTACTTTAAAAGTACCAATAAATATTTGTTCGTAGTAGTAGCAGGAATATCACACATTTGTAGTAATACTCCTCAACCCCAAATGCACATCAGAATCATTTTAAGAACTTCAAAAGATATGGTACAACTCCAGACCAATTACATGTAAGTATTATGGGAGTAGAGGATATAGGGCTATTTTCAGATGATCTCCAGATGATCCTGATGTGATGCAGTGAGGGTCTAGACCCAAGACTTTTGATGGGCACCTGTCATAGAACACATGACTTTTGATTTAATAACAGAGGTAACATTTACTATCAAAACATAACCTGCTTTTTGGGCACATGGAAAACGTACAGAATGTGCATGACTCTGCATCCTTCCCCATTGTGTGGGACAAAACCTCTCACTTTGAGGCCAGACAGGATCTCTCCTTGTGATGGAATCACCAGACCTTCATTGCTTCTCCAGAGAACTCGTCCCTACTTAGGTATTCAGCTTTTTGCTCAGTGGTTCCCAAACCTTAGCCTACATCAGAATCAACCAGAGAGCTTGTTAAATACAGGGCCCCAGCCCCAGAGTTGCTGTTTCAGTGAGTGCTCAGGCAATGGTGATGCTGCTGAGCTGGGGGGCCACACCTACAGAACCACCGGTCTAGTTCATGCTCACTGATAACAGCAATGAAAGGAGGTGCCAATTATTTACAAAATGAAGGAAGTCAGAAAAAAATGCTGAAAGATTTAGAAGAAATTTTAATACTACAAAATAAATAATCAACTGTGACATAAAAGCTCCACCTTTGGAGGTTTATAAGTGGGGCCACCAACAGATCTTCAGGGCCACCTCTAAGAGATGACTTTAAACCCTTCCTATCATAATGACATCATCATCCATCCTCCTGCATCTCCCCTACTCGTGTGTCCTTGAAACAACTCACAAGGCTCTGTCTGCTACTAGCTCTGACTCCCGTATCTGCCATCTGAGAGTTGCCATGTTTGTGGCCAGATTTATAAAGAGATTAAGGAATGTGATGGAAAAAATGCCGTATGGTTTTCCATAGTCAGTATACAGCCCGCTTGCAAGTGAACTAGGTTCATATGTAAAATTCTCAGTAGATACCTGACTTCAAAGAAAAAAATAATTAAATCTGTCTACAGATGTAAGTGTGATCATAGCCCTGGTTTGTAGGATTTCTGTCTACAGGGCCGTCTGAAAACATGGTGAAATGAAATATCACTGTTTGTCTAACTTATGGGCAAAAATATTTTAAATAAATAAATGTTTCCTTGAGTCTCAGCTTACAACACAAGTGCAATTGATGCCCGGCTGCCCGGTGCTGAGGTTTATTGAATGCATAATGCTGCACTTTTGTTTGATATGATATTGTGGGAAAAGTTACAACCTCCTGTTCAGAATAAAAAAATTACATGTTTTGGAAAGGGCAGGAAGATTTTGTGCCAAAGTATGTAGCCATCTCCTGTGGAAGTGTTTTAGGGATTGGATAGTTTTTCAACTAGATATGTATCGGTTTTAATTATAATGTTAAGTAGTTCTCCTATTTTGACTAGACCTACTTATTATAAATAAACTCGATTCATCTATGAACTTGCACCCTGAATGGCATTTCATAATCCAAGATAAGAATTGCAATTTGGTTTGAATTATCATAATGTGCCGATCACCCTACACACTTCCCAGGCAGACTCCTTTCTAAGTGAACCGTATGAACATGACTGCATAGTAGTTTGACCCATTGGCCTAAGAAGATGTTCTGAAAGGTTCAGGGGCTAAATTTCTCAAGATTGCAGACAGACTACCATCTTTGATCCAATACACCTGGCTTGAATGTGGCTTGCAATACTCACTGGCCCAACAACGTTGGGTAAGTCATATTGTCTCTGTGGACCTCCTCTCTCATCTGTTCACTGAGGATAACATTACTCCCCTACTACTGGCTCCATGAGGGTGTGACCCCTGCAGTCAAGAAGGCTCCATGGTTGGTTTAGGGCTCTGCTAGAGTCATCTTAAAATTCTTAATTTTTGCACAAGGGGTTCCATATTTTTACTTTGCACTGAGCCCCATAGATTACATAGTTGGTCCTGACATTGTGTTGATGGAGTTAAATGTGGTAACAAGTATAGGACCCACAGCCCTCAGTAAAGAGTAGTCCCCCTCTCCATAGGCTGTGGGAGGAGCCCACGAACTGCCTGTCCTGTATCACCAGCTGTCTGAAGAACACTGAGGCATGGTCTTTGCAGCTGGCCCCAAGTCCTAAGGCTGGATGTCAAGATGAAGGTGTACCTACCTTCAGATGGTGTCTGGAGGATACTCATGGCAAGGAGCCTACTTTTAATTGTACGCCCTTTTGTTCTATTTAGAATGTTCCATGGACCTGTATTATGTCTTTGATTAGCAATGAGACCTGCTGTGTAGCACTGAGAACTATGTCTAGTCACTTATGATGGAGCAGGATAATGGGAGAAAAAAGAATGTATACATGTATGTGTAACTGGGTCACTATGCTGTACAGTAGAAAAAAAAATTGTACTGGGGAGATAACAATTGAAAAAAAAAAGACAACAGGATTAAGAATGCTAATCAGAATTCTCAGATGGCTAAATCATCATCTTGTAGAATCTTGATTTCCCAGTGTCAGAAAAGACCTTCGGTTTCCCCAGAGAGGTGCTGTGTCCTTAGTTAGCTTTAGCCCCTCTTGCCTTCAGTTTATATCACTGCTCATAAAAAGAAGCACGGTGACTGCAGCCATTTCTAGGCTGGAGAAGGCATTTTTCTGTCAACCTAGGCATGGAAACCTCTCCTGTATCTTTGCATTCTTTGCCTTTCTTCTTCTGCCTCTTTAACCACATTTTTCACACAGACGAGGTCACTCTTTCTACTCATCCCACCTGAAGGTTCAAAAGAAATTGGAACTAATGAAAGCCAAGGGCAACTATTGTGAAGGATGATTTCATTAGATTAAATCCTCATTGTAATAAAGGGATGGCATTTTCATCCAAATAGAGGTTCTGGCTGAGATTCTGCAGGTGGTGATGGGGGAGGGAATTGGGTAAGAGTAACGTCACGTGTCCCGGAAGTCTACTCGAAGGTCATGAATATTCAGCCAAAGCCAAAGCCACAGTTTTAACCTGCCTTGTCTGCCAGAGCCTCAATGAGTAATTTGTTGGTGTTGGGCCAAACCATTTGCAAGTGAGCAATTCCATTTCCCCCCCTTTGTACAACTTTCAAAAATCTGAGAACTTGCAAGTCCTAAGAGTGTGCTACAGAGAGCGTTTTCCGCTATGGTTACTAATGTATCAGTTGCACTTTCCACTTGCACATTCATCTGCCATCATGTGCTTGGATTTTTCAGTGTTGGAATGGGTCTTAGGATCTGCACTGTATCCTGGGATCAAATGAAATTCCACATTTTCAGCCCACCCCCATCCTCCCTCCACATCTTTCTAATTCGAGGAGAGGGCTCCCAGGTTGCTGTTTAAATCAAGTCACGCACAGATTTTTCCATCCATGGCCATAGATGTCTGCGCTGCACCTGCCGAGGAGCCATTATCTAATCTTTTCTGGGAAGTTTACACTCTCCCTAGTAAACCTCTTCATGTTTACCCAGAACAGTGTTTTATGGTGTAAGAGATACTTTGCCTCTGAGTGTTAAAGCCACTTTGCACCTGGCATAAAGAAGAGCGTTTTAGGAAGGAAGAGCTTGATGAATTCACTGATTGCCTTTCATGTGAAATTTCCTGCGATTAAACCTCAGAATTCTCCCACTCCCACCAAGCTTGAACAGTCATTTCTTAAAACACCACGTAGCTCGGGTTCTGAACGTGAAGACTCCTGCTCTGATTTAATTGCAGGTTGACAAAGACCAGGCCTTCTTACAAAAGGTGCCACCAGACACCACAGAGCTGAGGCACTGAGCCGTGACAGGAAGGGATTCTTATGTTGATGCAAAGTCCCATCACAATATTTGAGGAGTTGGGTTTTGATACAGACTTTAGGGAATCTGAGAAGAGAGTACATTTTGTTAAAAAGAACTGGCTTGGGATCTTAAAGGTAAGGTTCCCATTTGCATCTCAGCATGTACACTATTTTCATAAATAATCCCTCTCCTGTGAGCAGCTTCCAAGGCCTGGGGGATGGGGACCAGGGGAGCTCTTGGAAGACTATTAAGATTCCCAATCTCAGAAGCCTGCAGAAAGAGTGTAGAAGTTTTCGCATATATGGGTGTATCATTCATTCTAATTTCAGTGGGGTGGGGGGTGGGGGTGGGGGAATCACAGTCAAGAAGGAATCAAAAGCATGTAAGGCTGTAGTATTTCTCAAGCTCAACTGCAAAATTGAATCTACTAAGGAATTTTTAAACCATTTATCTCAGAATCTCTGGGTGTGGGGACTGGGCAGGTTGATTTTTCAGAATTCTCCAGCTAAGCCCAAGGGGCCACCAAGAATGAGAACCAGGACTCAATGGCTTTGTCATGGGTGCTTCTCAACCTGACTGAACCACAGGCATCCAGGGGCGACATACAGCCCCGATAGGAGCAGGCGTCCTTCAAGCAGATCCAAGAGAGAAGTAACAAGCTTGATGGTTTATGGTGGCACTTAGTGCTTTGTAACCCCGGTGACCACAGAAACTGGGACTCAAGTCGAAGAATGTGAAGAACGTATGCGGCTCCAGGAGGGTGGAGGTCTTGCAGGGAATATCTACAAAATTAAGATCTGTAAATCACTGGGTTTTGGAAAGGAGAGTGGAGCAAGTAATTTTGATGTCATAAAGCATCCATTGTAAAATGTGCTTGCCACCCCCCCCAAAAAAGAATTAAAATTAAGGTGCTTGCAATTCAAGCTTGCCAACATCCCTCTGTTCCCTTGTCTGTGTGCTAGAAGTCTAAAAGGCAGGGAAAGAAAAAGGGCAAGAGGAAAAAAAAAAAGCTATTTGGGGCTGTCCACTCACTATTTGTTGAGTGTGTCATAGAAAGACTAAATCAAAGCAAATGTTTAAAAAACATTTAATGAGTGAATGAATCCTTTGTTCCAAAGAATGGTATTCTTCCCTTTATAAAATGATAATAGTTAAGAAAAGACAGGTGCTTATTTTTAAACATAGCTGGCATTATAAAATGAGCAGAAAGGATGATTTTCTCCCTCTTTGGTTGGCAGAATAGGATTTGGAAAACCGTTGGGGATTTTCATCATTCCACTGTCTTGCTGGAGACCCTCCCAGTCACAGAGATGGGGGTGAGCTCTCTAGATGGTGGGAGTTGAAAGCCATTTAGGGATGGGATTGGAAATGTCCATCTTCTCACGCCACAAAATAATGGCCCCTTCCATCATGTAATTGCATCGTGTTTCTGTCTCCTTATCTTCTCCTAAACTTCCATTCTATTCACCTTCCTTCTGGAATCCCTTCAATTCTCCAGTCTCATCTCTGCAAAACAGAAAGGCAAAAGTGTGATCGTGAAATTGGCGTTTGGTTCAAGGTCTTAGAAACCAAATGAATGCCTAAAAAAAAAAAAAAAGAAAAAATACAGGCTTGAGATGCAGTGTGTTCCCATTTCTCCCTCACTCCTGCACGGCCAGGAGGACCAGTTTTCCATCAGGCTTCCCTAATGCTTGCTTGGTTTTCCAAGAGTCCAGCCATCTCTAAGGACAGTGCTTCATGTTTCCTTAGGCAGAGGCTGTTGGATTCTGAGTGAATTCCCCCTAGGGGACCAGGGGGACCAGTGTCTCTCTCTCAAGGCTCTGAAGGAAAATCCTATTGCCCGTTCACTTCAGAAATTCAGCTTACATCTCAGTCCCATATGGTGTCATTGCCTTGTCCTTGGAACACGGGCCCTAAGAATAACTCCGCTGTAAGATAACTAACTGCTCTTAGTTATCTTTTTGCCTCCTCTTAATTCAGGAAGAAGAAAAATAAAATGAAATCCACAGTATTGTCTTCTATCATTAAGTACATCCCTCAAAACAACCACATCTATTTCAATGTGATAATAAATCTATGTCCTCACACTGAATTCTTTGCTCAAGCCCTGGAATTCTAAACCTCTCTGTGGCTGGAATCTGGGGCAATTACACCTAAGGGCCAGACCTGCAGTAATGCCCCAAATTACTTTCTGGAGGGGGTGGCCGGTGGGGGGGGGGTTCCCATTATTTTAAAGGCAAGACTTCAAACCAAATGTTTCGCTCTTTATTGATCTGCTTTCATCTCCTTTCATTGCATTTCCTGTTTGGCTTTTTCCTCTCTCTCTCTCTCTCTTTTTTTTTTCCACCCTGGTGGTGAACACCCTCCAATTGGTGATTGCAGACCTCTAAGGTGCTGTTTACAAAGGCTATTAATGCCCCGTCCTCATTTCCTGGTTTACTGCCAATGAGCCTGACACAAAGCCCTCCTTGGCAGACACTAAAATATTGGCGAGGCCCCACTGAGTTTCTCAGTTTGCAGATAGCAGAGGATTGAGGAGGAAAGGCGCCTTCCTTTTCCCGTGGCTGGCTGTGAAGTCTCCCTTTGTAGCTCTTTAAAGAGGTATTTTAGAGTCTCTGAAGATTCAGCTAGAAGGGACTTCTCACATCTTAGGGGTCCAGAGACTCCTGACCTGAAATCTACACATCTTGACAAGACTTGGGGATGAGGTTCAAGGGGATAGGAAATTCCTGGCATCATAGGCAAATATTGCGTGAACATATACTCTCATGATCTCTTCTGGGGAGAGATTCTGTGACTTAAAAGAACTGATGTCCTGATAGTCCAATCTCGTTTTATGGATGTGAAAAAAGATAGAAATCAGCGGAAATGATTTTTCCCAGTTTTTAATATAATATCATGCTTATCCTCCTCTGTTATCTATTTTGGTGTCCGAAAATCACCCATACTGGGTAATTACCTGTATTTACAGACCTAGTTTCCTTGTCTCTAAAATAATGAGATTGTCTTTTGAACTCATCAACTCTTTTTCCTTTTGGCTGTGCCCAGGGCATATAGAAGTTCCCAGGCTAGGGATCAAACCCGAGCCACCGAGCCACCGCCACCGCTGCTACCTGAGCTGCTGCAGTGCCAATGCCTGATCCTTAACCCACTGTGCCCCAAGGGAACTCTCCAGAGCTCTTCAATGTCTTGAGAAAGAAAAAAAATAGAATGAGGGCCAAACTCTAGAATCAGCCAGATCTGGTTCAAACCCAGATAAATCACTTGTGAGAAACTTTGGTATGTCCTTAACTTTTTATGATTTGTGCTTCTTCATTATTTTATTTTATTTTTTTTTTTATTTTCCCACTGTACAGCAAGGGGGTCAGGTTATACATTACCATTACAGTTTTTCCCCCACCCTTTCTTCTGTTGCAACATGAGTATCTAGACATAGTTCTCAATGCTATTCAGCAGGATCTCCTTGTAAATCTATTCTAAGTTGTGTTCTTCATTATTTTAATACATGCTACTCTCGTCCCCTAAGTTTCTACCTTATTAGGTTATCCTAAGAATTAAATGAGATAATGTATGTGACTGCCTGACACATAGTATTCAATAAATGTTAACCACTTTCTAAATACCAATTGTTGGAGTTCCCTTTGTGGCTCAGAGTTTAATGAACCCGACTAGCATCCATGAGGATGCTGGTTTGATCCCTGGCCTTGCTCAGTGGGTTAAGCCTCTGGCGTTGCCTTGAGCTGTGGGTTTGGCCCTAAAATAGCAAGAAATAAAATGAATAAATAAGTGAATAAATAGCTATTGTTATGTCACAACGGACGAGATGGATGCTAGACACTTATGTGACATAGTTCCATGGATGCAACCAGATTCTGAAAAAGAAAAAAATCCAAAAAGAATTTCAGGAGAGGAAACCTAATTGTGCACCAGAAACACCTCCCTTACTCAGGTTTTACCAGAAATCACAGATCCAGCAAGGCGTGCCTAAGCAGTCTGTGTGTTGTGGATAATTCCTGTTGCGGCTCCATCTTCATCTTCATGCCCTCCCTCCCCAAAGAACAAAGCGACTCTGTGAAACAAAGGACTCTGTGAAAGTGGAGACCTAATATAAAGAAACTAGAATTTGGCTCTACTGGATGATTTTTGAAGGTAAACCATTCAACAGCTTTGGGATATCACTATCAGGAGTAGTTAACTTCGCTCAGCCCGGCACAGAGCAAACCAGTCCTCCTGTCACTATCGTCCCCCTTTCAACGGACTGTTGTCGCATGATTTGAGAATCACCCTACAAGATTATCACGGTTCTCTAGTATTTCAAACTGTCTCTGTCTTTTTAACATTTCAAAACTATTTACATTAAATAATTCAAAGCAGTTACATGGAATTTTTAAGATTCAGGAAAAAGAATAAAATACACATGCAGGTACTCACCAACCTAAGAAATAGATTAGCAATGCATTTGACACTCTCACCGTCTGAATGTTTTCTCATTCTCATTTTCTTGCCCATCTCTAACCTGTTGACTCTTGTTTGCTTTTCCGAAAAGGGATTCCCACCCGAGACAGCCATCTGCTACTCTCGTCCCTCAGCCTTATGTCCTGAACTTTATCAATGTTAATGTGCAGCGATTGACAATATAATTTTCACTTTGTTTGTGGTAGGAACCCATCCTCCTATCTATAGACATTCACGTTTCTTAAGATTTTTGTTTTATTTTACTTTTGCTGAAACAAACTTTGCTGCTAGCAATCAGCTTGTTTTTGTCTACTGTGGGAGGGTTTCTAGATTGTGCTTCCAGGAGTAAAATTTGATCTTTAGGTATTTGGTTTATAACGTTACTAAATAATAAATACCTAATTGCTTTCCAAAGTGGTTGAACTAATTGACATTGCCACCCGAAGTGTGTAATCCTTCATATAATCAACAAATTTAATAGTCAGAGGTGTAACATTTTTGCCAATCCATTAGTTGTAGAATAATATCGCTTGGCTTCAGTTTGAAATTTCCCAATTTCTAATGAACATCCGCATCTTTTCCTGGGTTTATTGGCAATTCATGACTCCTATTTTGAAAAGTCTGGTCAAGAATTCTGCCCGTTTTTCTATTGGGTCGCTTGTCTTTTTTCTCATCAGTTTGTAAGAGATTCTTAAACATTGTGGGTGCCACGCTTTTACTGATCATACGTATTACAAGCATCTTCCTGTTTAACAACTTAATTCTCTTTATAGAGTCATTTGATAATCAGAATTTATCAGGTTTTTTTTTTTCCCCTTTGTGATGTCTGCTTTTCTTTAAAATTTTGTTTAAAAAATACTACCCTCTTTCAAAGGGTACATTCTAATTCGAAATTTGTATGATATTACCTTTCACATGAGGCCTTGATTTTTATGTAGGGAGTAAAGGAGGGGCCTGATTTCGTATTTTTGCAAGTGAATAACTTCACTAATCTAGTGTACCACTTCTCTCATAAAACGAATTTCCATTTAGATATGGGTCTGTTTCTGTATTTTCCCTTCTGTTCCATTGATCTACTGGCCCACCCTCGTTGTGATATCATAGTGTCTCAAATTGCTGGATCTTTTTAAGAAATTGATATCCGGTAGGGTAATCACCCCCTTCTTTATTCTTTCTTCGTCTTGAGTATTCATTCATTTTTAACCGAATGCCAAATTGAACTCCCACTGGAATTTTGAATTACATCGATCTATAGAGAAATCTGGGGACAAATTACGTTTTTTATTATATTAATGTTTTCTATCCTGCCATGTAGTTAAAGTACGTCTTTCAGTATGATTTCCTAATTTCCTCCATAAGGATAAGGCACATCTTCTGTTTGACTTGTATCTACTTGTTTTATGTTGCTGCTGTAAATCATATTGTTTTTGGTTATACTTTCTAGCTGTTAATGATGTTTAGAAAAGCTATTCACCTCTTTATATTGATTGTTTTAAAAAAAAAAAAACAACCTTGGAGTTCACATTGTGGCTCAGTTGTAACGAACGCAACTAGTATCCATGAGGATGCTAGTACAATCCCTGGCTCTGCTCAGTGAATTAAGGATCTGGCACTACTATGAGCTGTGGTGTAGGTTGCAGATGTGGCTCGGATCTGGCATTGCTGTGGCTGTGGCATAGGCCTGCAGCTGCAGCTTCAGTTCGACCCCTAACCTGGGATCTTCCATATGCTTCAGGTGCAGCCCTAATTAAAAAAAAAAAAAAAGAAAAGAAAAGAAAAAAAGAGAAAAAAATACAGCCTTGTTAAACTCTTATTATTTTTTGTAGTTTTTGATAAATAAAAAGAGCTTATATTGTATGAAATGTCTAGAATAGGCGAATCTATGGGGACAGAAGTTAGATTATTGGTTGCCTAAGACTGGAGTAGGGGATTGATGAGAAATGGGCTGTGCTGCTAATAGGTATGAAGTCTCTTGTAGAGGGAAGAAAAAGTTATAAAAATGATGCAGTGATGGTTGCACTTATTTTATAGTGAAAATCACTATATACTTTAACAGGTAAATTGTATGATATATGAACTATATCTCAGTAAAGCTTTTATATGAAAAGAAACTAAACAAATTTCATATGATTGGACATTAGAAGCCATACTCTGAATAATCATGAAATCAAAGAAAATCTTAATAGAAATTAGAATATTTTTAGACCTAAATAATAGAAATACTTTATAAAAAGCTTGTGAGATTAGATAGAGCTTTATTAGATGAAAAGTTGTAGATTTTGATAGAAATGGTTAATTTACAAAGTAAGAAACTGGTACTGAATAAGCTAAACATTCAACTTGGTTTGACAATAAATAGAAAGCTGAAAATAAAAATAATAGCAGGTATTAATGGGATGTAAAATAAATTTACACTTAGAGTCTTAATAAAACCAAATGTTTGTTTTCTTAAAGGACTAATAAAATCGACAAACTTTTGACAAGACTATTTATGGATAAAGGCAGGAAAGGAGCAATAAGTATATTAGAAATTAAAATGAAATAACCATCAAGCTGTCAAGATTAGAAAGATAATAGAATTTGTAATGGTTTACTCTAAAATATTTGAAAATAGTCAAATTCTTAGAAAAAGTGTAACTCACAATTTGACTCAGAAGAACTAGAAAATTAGAATAATCTTATAATCATTAAAGAAATTGAGACTCTATAGTGTAAATTTATTTTCCATTTAATTAATACCTGCTATTGTCTTTATTATTTTCAGCCTTCTATTTTTGGATATTTTTGTCAAAGCAAGTTGAATGTTTAGTTTTTGAGTGGACTCATGTTTTTCGTATCGAAGATTTGTGTCTTTCATAAATTTTGGAAAAATCTTAACCTTCAAACATTGCCTTTCCCTCAGTTTCTCATCATGTCTTTCTGGAAACTTGATTAAACACATGTTAGACTTCAATTGTTCTCCTCTTAACATCTTCCTTTTTCTCTTATTTCCCTTGTCTCCTCATGCTGCATTCTGGATAATTCCTTCAGACTGAGTCTAGTTTAGAATTTACAATTAAAAACATCCATTATGTTTTTAGCTTGAAATACTATATTTTTTCCAGTTTTAGAAATTTTATTGGTCCTTTTCCACATCCACCTTATTCTTTGTGTTGTCTCTTGCTCCTACTTCATATTTTAATTCCCTCTTATATTTTTCTAATTATACTAAACATGCTTTGTTTAAATTTTGTGCTTTATGATTTTATTACTAGAAGCTTTGTTGTTGTTATTCTATGGCTTTTATTTTCATTAGCTCAAATTCTACTGGTTGCCGTAACGTTCAACTGTGAGCATATATTTCTGGGAATGCCACCCTTCCAGAGAATATTTTATTTGCTTCTGCCTGTTGTCTGGGGGTCCATAAACTTGGGATCCATTTAAAAGAAGTTCTCAACCGGAGGGACTTTTGAACAACAATGAAACAAGTTTCGTGATTAAAAATCCTCTCTATCTATTCTCCACGTGGAGCGATCCAGTTCTGCTTTCTTGATGTTTCCAGATGTAGCACATGCAGACATGGATTACTTCAATTTTCCTCTTCCAGGAACGATAAGGTGTTCTAACATCTTTTTTTCTTTCATGCCTCGTGTCTTCTGTAGCCATTTTAAAAGGAACAAGTGCTGCCTTACCTCTCGAGGTCCCTCTTTCTCTTTTGTTTTCTTCTCCCTAGGAATCTTCACTTCTTAAAAGAAGGCAGCTCAATAGTTTATTTAAAAGCATGAGGAGTTTCCCCCCATTTTTTCTGCACAGTTTTTGTTTTACATCCTTTTGTGTGTATTTACATGTGTGTGCCCACACGTGCGCACACACACACAGACATACAGTCAATAATCTATTCCACCATACTTCTATAAATAGGAAGCCTTTTAGAATATGATTCTTTTATCTTTTTTGAAAGTATCCCTTGCACCACAGTGTAAGATCATGTTTAGTATGTGAGATTGCCTTATTTCCTTATATTTCATTGATGCCTGCTCATGTATTCTCATTGGCCAAGTAAATTAGGAGAAAAATTAAACTCTCAGACTTCCTAGATAATGTGTTCAGTTTTCTACTCTAGGGTTCCAAGTGTGCTATTCCTGCAGCCTATAACTTCACCCCCTAATGCCTAGGGGAAGACAGATCTGTGGTGTGATACAGGGAAACTTCCAGGTTCTGAAACTGATCTTGCTGTCTGTTAGCAGCCAGGAAGATCTCCCAAAGTTAAAAAAAAAAAAATTGAAATATCCCATATGGCACCAGATAAACAAAAGGGGAGGTGGTTATACAGAAGAACAGGAATTTTATACCAATATCTTGAGCCCTCACACCAGGTTCATGTTTGAAGTGAGTCATTTGATTCAATGAAACATATTAGTAGAGAATTAAGAACAGTGGCTCCACAAGGAATCTGTAGTCTTTAGTAATTTTCCTAAATTGGGACAATATCAATGCGCCTTGCTTGAAGCTTTTATGCCATGTTTGTCAAGATCATGGACTCTGAAATCGGGAAAGCATGGATTTGAATCTCTTCCTCTGTTGCTTGACCTCTCTGAGCCTCTGTTTCCCTGTTCTGAACATAAGGATACTATCAGAAACTGTGTCATAAGATCGTTGTGAGCATTGACGACACTGTATTTGACAAGAATTGACAAGCACTTAGGACAGTTGATATCCTATTGTGCGAGCTCAAAAAATTAAGTCATTATAATTGTGCTTCAGGATTGTTTGTCCAGAATGAAGCGATACTGTCAACAACACCTTCAGTGATGCCCCAGCTGGACAGGAGCGAGGGTTGTTAATGCCCATCAATCCACAGTAGTGATTATGGGTGCCCCAAAAGCTGTTGGACAGTTCCCCAAACATCCCGGGAGTAAACAGGTTTTCAATCCATACATAATACAAGACAACTACATCGTGAGACATTGTGCTTGAAATGGAGAAAAACATTGAAGGGAATTGCAAAAACAAACGGCTAGACTACTTCTATTTCTTTCTTTTTTTTTTTTTTTTTTTTTTTTTTTTTGTCTTTTTGCCATTTCTAAATAGTAGAAAGCACGCCTGCCTAGAGAGGGACAAGCTGATGTTCCATTATTTCACGTAGTTTGTGTTCAGCCAAGAAAGGACATGAATTTCCTTTTTATCTGTTGTTGAATGACAAGGCTAGTTTGAAGAGCATCACAAAATGTATGTCGAGAAGTAAAGAGACCTAAATGTGTTTAATTGCAGAGATGCTAAAAGCATGGCAAAATGTCTGTGCCAGTAGTGCAATGTGAACCAAACTACATTTGGACTGAGGCTGTAATAAATTGTCAGAGCTGGCCTTTGCATTCACTTAAGCTAATACTGAGTGTCTCATTTCGACAAAGTAAATCACAGTGGCTTTGGTACTTTATTTTCCATCTTGTGTATAAGTAAACTGCAGGATCAATTGGGAGGTAGAATCAATCTGCTATTTATTACCTTGAAATGTGACACCCTATTTTAAGTGCCCTATTCCCTTATGATTTCACTTGAGAACAGTGTTATGTCCAAACAATATAGAAACCAGCTTTACAGCTCCTGGGTTTTTTTACATCAGCCTGGATGGATTTATATTGTATGTAACTTTCAGAACCTAAATAAGTTACTTAGTGGTTTTTGAAACAAGCATGTAAACGAGGAAGGGTCATTTGGGATTTGGGGGATCTTAAATCTTAGCACAATGCACTCATGACCAGAGCATTTTTTCATCCAAAAAAAAAAAAAAAAAAAATACGCGCGGGACTCCCATTGACCCACCGATCATGGCTTAATGTTCCAAAGAAAATAAATAAAAATCTCATGTCTAGGGAAAAGAGTCCGGCTTCATGGGGATTCTGTCATCTTGTCATTACACTTTGCAAAGAAACCTTGGCCTCTAATTTATGGGTTTCAGAAAGAATGCCTCCTCACACTGCTGGAAGGTTGAAAGGGCAGCAGATCTGATGTGTATCAGGAAGGTTAAACCTAATCTTTGTGACCTGCCACCCGCTTTTCCTGATTAAAACATGAGGGGCTGGGGCCCAGCCGACTCTTACTCTAAAACACTGTCTGTATCTTAGTCCCTGATCTTAGTCTTAGGTCTTGGTTTATTTCAAAACGGCCATTATTGGGCTTGGAGGTGACTACACACAATGTCTCTAGCGAGTGTGATAGAACATTTTTAAATGTCCCAAACTGAGTTAGATGAAATTGAAGAGAAGCTGACAGTAATGAAAAGCTGGTGACAAGCTTGATCCCCATAAATTTGTATTTTATTAGGGCTTAAACTTAAGGTTAACCGGAAAGAGAAGGGAAGAAAGAGACAAATACCTTAACGGTGGTCCAAGGAAGATCATGGCAACATCACATATTTCCTTAGCTAAGACGAGGCGTGTAGTCTTTTTTCCTTCCTTCCTTCCTTGCTCTAAATGTGTACACTCTGTTACATTTAGGTTCTTAAACCTTTCATGATCAATAGGATCGCATATGGAATTCATCCAGGGCCTCCTAGAAAATAAGCTTAAGAAGGAAGGATAGTTTCTTCCTTTACAGAAGTAAATTAATTAATCCTCCAATATTTCAGGGTGCAGCTCACTTCAGCCTTCCTTTATCCTCCAAAAAGCCTGAATTGTACATTCTAAGCTTTTGACATCATCTCCAGTGAACCAAGGCATGTCGGACAAAGCATACATTTAAAGAGCATTAATGTATATGCTGTGATGGGACTTAAACAGAGCATGATTGGCTATGCATGAGTGTGTGTGTGTGTGTGTGTGTGTGCGCGAGAAAAATTTCCTCCTTTCTCTTCATCCTTTCAGACCCCCCAAAACTTGTCTAAAACAGCTAATGTATTCTGGAATTTATAGGAAAATGTGTTATCTTAAAGATAAAATGAAATTTTACATTGTATACTCCCTAGGACACACTCTGAGAACAAACATAATTCTCCTAAATCATAAGGCAACATAACTTCTGGGTAAGTTCTTGTATCCTTGCCATGTAACCTTCAGTCAACCCGGAAATCACAAGGACTTTTGATTCTAAATAATTACACTTTGAAAAAGACCTATATCCCAGGAACCAAATTCATAGGTTTACTTAAAGACAAAGCAGGGGGGAGCAGGGAGTGGGGAAGTGGACAGAAAATAAAGACAGACAAACTATTCATTTCTTAATACAGCAAGCCAGCGTTAATTAAAACATCATTGCCAGTGTATATCAGTAAGGAGACTTCTGCTGGTTCAGGAGGCATGTGCCTATATAACCATAAAGATGGCTTGGTTATTTATCTGCTGTTTGGATCTTATCCTTTGCCTCCGCAAGCAAGCTCCTCTCCACCCCCATCGCTGCTCTCATTTTATTACAGGCACTCAGTATAACCCACCATCAAGAGGAGGGAAACATATGGGCCCTCGTTTGAACTTCTGTAATGAATCCTTCCAATGTACTATTCCCTTCAAAAGTTATTTTTGATTTTTATTGCAGTCTGTGTGTGTATTCTCTCTCTCCAGTAATCACTCGGACAGTATTCGTACTGGTAAGAGGTCTGAGAAGGGTTCTTGCCTCTGAGGAAATTGCTGATTGACAGGGCGTGCCAGGGATGAAGGGTGCTCTTGTGTAGCTGGGTCCCCCTGGCAGGCTGGCTGCTTCCTGCGCAGAGGCGGAGTGGGATGGCTTCCTTCCCAGAGCCCAGGACTCCTCCCCATTGTTGTTCTGTTTTGTTTTCTTTTCAGTGAAAGATTTGCCATGAGTGATTCTCACTTCGATCTGCCAAAATCCCCTTAACTCTTCTCCAGTAAACAAACCAGAGGTTTGAAACTGAAGGCCCCTGTGCCAGGTTTGGCCCACAGTGGGGTTTTGGTGGGTGTGCACAGTGAAAAACATGTTTTAAAGAATTTGTTAATGCTTCAAATGTTTAAGTTTTCACATAAAAGCCTGGGTTTATAGAATAGTTGATAGGTTTTTTTCACCCCGACCATGGAAACCAGTATGAAGGTTTTTCTCTTGAAAAATCGGAAGAACTTAACAAGCTGGAACCCACCTTCCCACATGGCAGCCCACCTCATCCTGCACATTAGAGGGTGTTGAAATGCAGGCCCCTTGTTGAATCATTGAGGTACCTGCCTGGCCCCTTAATAGGGACTAAATTTGGTGCCCTGAAATAACCAGTTCTAGAAACAAGTATCAGATATATTATCAGCAATTTTGTTTATTGTTGAATTGGCAGGAAATTAAGCAATAGGTATCTAAATTTCAATTTGTACCATACTTCCTTTAAAAAAAAAAAAAAAAGACATGCCTGTGGCATTTGGAAGTTCCCAGGCCAGCCATCACACCCTCACCACAGCAGTTACACCATCAGATCCTTAACCCAGTAGGCCACCAGGGAACTCCTGTTCCTTCCTTCCTTTGAAGGTGACTGGGACTCCCTTTCCCAGCCATGCCTAACTCTTCTAGGAGAAATTTCATAATCATGATCATTAGAAATAACTTCTTCATCTTTGCCTCCCCCAGCCCCAGCCATGGGATCCTGTTCCATGCATTATGGGTATTCTATGATTTAATAAGTGAATGAATGGTGAGTGAGTGAATTTCTTGTCAGAGGCTAACAGAATTTACACTTGGTAGGTATTTGAAAATATATTACTTGAAGACTTCCTTCCACCTCTTGCTCTAACGATGGCACCTGGCTCTACCCTCCACCCAACACTCATTCCTCTGAAACCCCATTGCCAACAAGAGGGATCCACCACAGGTGGCATGCAGTACATATTTGTTAGATAAATAAATCAGTTGATACAATTTCAAAAATGGCACCTAACTTGTGTTAGGTATGTGTGATGTGCCAGACACTGGTCTAAGTACTTTATATGATTAACTCAAAACTTTATTACCGTCTTACACATGAGAAAACCAAGACAGAAAGTTCTTTTTTTTTTCCTTGACTCTGAAGGTAGTAAAAGTTGGAGCTGATATGAAACCAGGCACCCAGGCAATCTGACTAAAACATTTGCTTTGGTCTTTTTGTGTTTGTTTTGGATTTTGGCTTTTTAATTGAGGTATTATTATTTGAACTATAGTATCGTACTGGCTATGCATATTCCTAGGAGAGCATATACTTCTTCAAGCTTGATTTCATTTTCTCAACCAATTTGATCTTATGAGTAGAAATATAAACCATCTAATGTGCTTGAAACTTTAACTTTAGGAAGATTTTAAAGAACCAGTGGACAGTATGGGCAGGGTTCACATGAGTCCAGAGCATCTGACCCTTTTAGAGAGTTGATCCTTTTTGCTATAGGGGCTCTTGGTGTAGTCAGATAACACCAGTTGCTGTAACAAATAGACTTGAGCATAGATAGATAGATAGATACATAGATACATAGATACATAGACAGACAGACAGACAGACAGACATAGATTAAGGTTAGACAGATAGACACACAGACAGACAGGTAGGTAGATGATAGATTGATCTTTAAAGGCTCAAACTTAGTAGAAGTATATTTTTCCCTTGTGTAGACCAAGGTAGACATTCCGGGTGAAAGAAGACAGCTCTCTTCCTTGAAGACATGCAGGGATTCAGGCTGATGGAGCCTCTTTCACTTTCAGCCCATTTATTTACAATGCTGTGATAGTGGCGTCTGTGCATTTAGCCAGAAACAGATGAGAGCATAGAGGAGTCTGCAGGGGAAGGTTGTATGGGTCAAGCCTGAAACAACCAAACTTATAAACTGCAATAACAACAAAGGTCTCAGTGTCCATCTTTGAACATGGATAGAAACCACATGAATTTGAAAAATAGTAAAGAAAATAAGCATTTATCCTACGTTTCCTCTATAAACTATTCATTAAAGTAATCAAATAGTTAATAATTAATAGTAAGTGTAAGTTCTCTGTATAGATGTATTACAGTTTCTGGGATAAAGGAAGAGGGAATGATAGAATCCAAACATCACTATTTTGTGGTCCCTAATGAGATAATGGGTCTAGACAATACTTATCAATGGCTGCTGAGAACACAAAAAAGAAGACACCAGATTTTAGGTGCCTCCTATTGGAAGAATACAGCATTTCCTAAGAAGTAACCTTGACAATGACTTTTTTTTGTTCTTTAATGTCTTCATAGATACAGAGAACAGAATGGTGGTTGCCAGAGGCAGGGGTGAGCAGTCAGGGAAATGAGTGAAGGAAAAAAATAATAAGAGTGTCCCTGAAATTTTTGTAAACTGCTCTTAAGATATAGTTCTTTTTTTATTTTTTATTTTTTATTTATTTATTTTTTTGACCATGCCCACAGCTTGCAGAAATTCTCCAGCCAGGGCTCAAAGCCAGGCCACAGCAGATAACACTCAATCTTTAACCACTAGGCCACCAGAGAACTCCCAAGACATAATTCACTTATTTTTCAGTATCCTTTTAAATTTCTGCATTATAAATTACTTTTAGAGATCAAAGCTCTGAAAAATCTTGTTTCCTAGTGATCTGGATAATAATTAGATAATAAGCAGTAACTTCTTTTGATTTTTTTTTACCTTGGCAACCAGGAAGCTCAAGGTTAATTTTTATGCTTAATTTAGGTCTTATGGTGTACAGTTCCCTACGGAAAAATTTTAGTCTGATCAAACCTCTAGAAACAACCAGCAATGTTCTAGAAATGCAGGGAGCAGTCAGTTCAAGGCTGCTATAATAAATACCAGAGACTGGGGGGCTCAAAAGAGAGCCTATTGTGTGCTTTCTTTCCAACTTTCCTTTCAATGACATCCCTCTGGTAGCTTGAAGTTGGCCACGTTCATGGTGGAGGTATTTACACCACAGCAAATACTACCAACTAGGAATCTTTTCCTTCTCTGCGAGCAGGTTGGTAAACATTTACCAACACCACAGTGGTTGTGTCTTCCTCTAGTTATCTGCAATGGACTGAAGGTGTCCGTACCCATAAAATTCATATGCTGAAATTCTAACCCTCAATATGGTGGTGTTAGGAGGTGGAGCCTTTAGAGATGATTAGGTCATGAGAGTGGGGCCCTCATGAAGAGAATTAGTGCCCTTAAAAAGAGACCCCAGGAGTTCTCTGGTCCTTTTCCTATCACCTGAGGACACAATGCCAATGCAGCAGGCTGCATCCTAGAAGAGGGCTCTCACAGATTTGAACCACGCTGACTTCCAGCCTACAGAATCGTGAGAAATAAATATGTGCTGTGCATAAGGTACCCAGTCTCTGGTAATTTATCACTGCAGCCTGAACTGACTAAGACCTCCATCTATCCATCTGCGTATCTACCCTGGGCCTTGCACTAGGTGGTGCATAGAAGGCCCTTGGTAATTACACGAATGACTGCTGAAAGCCACCTGTAGTTTTTACCTTTCCTCCCAAGTTTAAAACACCTTAAAAGTAGAAACTGTGTCTCGCTCTTTATACTGCCTAAGAGTGCAGTGCACATAGTAAGTGGTCAGTAAGGACTCACTCTCCATTGATGACAGAAAGGAGTTTAATAACATCCTCCAGTTTTAAACAGAAGATCCACTTTTCTTTTTTTTTTTTTCTTTATGGTCGACAGTACCCAGATACTCAAACCTAAGATGTGAGGGACAGTTTTATAACTCTTTAAAGTAAACCAAAATCCTCTTTAAGCAGCATCTTTAAAGTCTTTGAACATCCCAACAAGGTCTCCTCGATGCCAAGCTATGATTGCCTTGGGGGATTTATGATGAGGTCCCCTCTCATCATTGCAAGGCTGGGCTTGAAGCAAAGTTCTTGTGCAGAGCTTTGCCTGTTCTGGAGGCTTTATTAATCTTGGCAAATGGGAATAAGGCCAGAAGCCAGGGCTGCAGCTGAGAGCCAGGCATCCCTTCCCTGTCCCTTCAGCCTCAAGCACAGTCTTGGCCAGCTTTGGAGAGGTGGGAGAGAAGTGGCTTCCCCACAGAAGGTCTCAGCCCCGTCTAGACCCCACATCTGGCTGTCCCTCAAAAAGGTCATTCGCTTTTCATATTTTACATGAGGATTCTTTCTTGAATGTTTGCGCATGATATATGGAAGGTGCAGAGTTTATGAAAGAAGCAATTAAGTGGGTGGGACCTGTAAATCATGCTGATATTTAAACATATGTTCATTTACTGCTGTGCCATTATTATTATTCTACTCACCCTCTCCCCAGCCCACCTTCTCCCAATCCCACTGACTCAACCAGGGTACAGAGCTCCTGCTTCCAATGCTTCTTCACCTCTCCCTCTATGTACTTGAGCTTTGGAGAAAGCCTGAACCCAAGCCTGCTTCTCCTGCGGGCAAAGCTGTCCTACCCCTTCTTCTCACCATTATTGTCCTAATCAGCCTCTGCAGGTTTCCTTCTTAAATGTTTCTAAACCTGTTCATCTTCATGGAGACCTTCAAAGCTCATGGAGGAAACCTTCAAAGTTTCCTCAAATTCTTGTACTATGGAGGTTAATCAAAAGATTCCAGGTGCTGTGTAGAGATTAAGGGCTTCTGGGGTGGAGGAGATTTTCAAACTTTATCGCCTTCCAAAAGGGAAGTTATTGGGATGTTGCCTTACCCCTTTGAGCCATGGTTTTGTCATCAGCGAAATAGCAAAATAGGGAGAATTATACCTTCCAGAGGGAGCTGTTAAAGCATTCAAATGGAATCCTGTGTTTGCACCAGAATGAGCTGGGACAGAAAATAGAAAATTCCATAAAAACTCCACAGTCCCTGTGACTTTGTCAGATGGAAGCTGACTTCTCATTCACATAAGCTCCAGTTGAGAGTGTAGCCTTCCATGTGGTGACTCAGGCACTCAGGCTCCCTCCATCTGGTTATTCCCCCATATTCGAGGGCCCTAGAGTCCTCCATGCAGCCCTCTGCTGATGAGAAGACAGAGGATGTGGAGCTTGGGATCCAGCCTGAAGTTGCACCTATTACTTCCATCTGCATTCCACTAGCCACACGCGCCCCCTGGCCTAACCTAATTGCAGAGGAGGCTAGGAAATACTGTTTTGCTATGCATCCAGGAAGAGAAGGAAATAAGATTAAGCAAACATGTAGCACAGTCTCTGTTACTGCAACCCCAAAATAGTCTTCCCCTCTGCAAATGCCTAAGCAAATAGTCAGAAGGTCAACCCAATAATTCAAGGTGACAAAGCCAGGAAGCAATGAAACTAAGACTCATATCCAGATTATCTGACTCCTGGAGACTTCTCTCTGAATACTTTACACACTATCACAAGGAGGGCAAATGGGATGCATTTCGTATACAAACTCCTATCAGTTGTTAGTGGGTAGGGAGAGGCTGGGTTGAAAGAATGCTGAAGCAGTGTTGCTGTCTGTTAGGAATGTCTGCTGTGCATTCAGATGGAGGAGTAGCATCACTGACAGTCCTGTTCTGTTCTCTAATATCCGCTCTAAAAGCACAACCTACCTGGAATAGCATCTCTGCCATTTCCTAGCTCCATGACCTATACTTGTTCACCTCTCAGAAGTCCAGCTTTCTCACCCTGTAAAATTGGGATCATATTTGTAGTACACTGTTGCTGAGAGGTTTTTGTTTTGTTTTGCTTTGTTTTGTTTTTTGTCTTTTAGGGCCGCACCTATGGTGTATGGAAGTTCCCAGGCTAGGGGTCGAATCAGAGCTACAGCTGCCAGCCTTCACCACAGCCACAGCAAAGCCAGATGCAAGCCACATCTACAACCTACACCACAGCTGCTCATGGCAATGCTGGATCCCACTGAGCAGAGGCCAGGGATCAAACCTGCGTCCTCATGGATACTTGTTGGGTTTGTTACCACTGAGCCAATGGCAGGAACTCCCTGAATGGTTTAAGTGAGACAAAATACATGTATTTGATAGCACAGGGCTTTGTACTCAGTCAAGAGTAGTTACTATTACTAATTTCTATAAATATTACCCTGCAGATGTGAACAATGAGAAACATTAGCAGGTGTCTGCTCAAAGTGCCCTTTGGCAGACATGGACATCTGTGACAGTCCACTGAGTGCCACTTCACTCTTGTGCTTTCTTCTAAGGGGAGTGTCAAGATTCTCTAGACTATGGGATGGTGGCATCCAGTTCAAGAGTTTTGTCTGATGTTTATTCGACCAGTGTTTTTAAAAACCGTATGTATATGGAGCATTGTACTAGATGCTGGGGACAATGGCAATGGCAGAACACAAGTCCCTGGCCACCAGAGCTTACAAGTTAGGGAGGGACCCTGGACAGTGACCTTGTCAACATCATCTGGGGCAGTGTGCTGTTCCTCACTCCCTAGCAGTCCTGGGCGAGGGATCAAAACACGTGGCCAGAGCTCCAACATGCCGTGTGGCTTTTGCCAGCTCATTCATCCTTCTGAGCCTGTGCTTCCTCTTATATAAGGTGGGTCTCAACCTCCTTTGCTCTGAGGGCAGTTGCCAGGATCACATGAGAGCTTTGCTTTGTGGGAAGAGCTTCAAAAGGCAAGAGACCTCTGGGAAGCAAAGGGATTCGGAAGGCCCCTTTGAACAGCCCTTTTTCTGGCAGAGTTTCCACCAAGTGTCCTCCCAGAGAGCAAGCAGGCTTGGGTGCACACAGGGCGCTTAGTGAGAAGACATGGAGGCTCCTCCTCCTTAACACCAGCTTCCTCCCCACCCCCCACTGATGGCGGGCCATCCTGGGCAGTAGAACCTGCTGTAGAATTGCTGCTCCGAGTTGTCGTTCCTTGACTGTGTGGGCAAATGCCCTACTCTTGACCTCAACACCCCATCACTTCTCATGAAGGTCATTTCTCACGTGGCCCTTAGCAGGAAGGAAGCTGAATATGATGTGCGTGAGTGCGCGTGTGCACGTGTGGGTGTGGGTGTGGGTGTGTGTGCAGGAGGTGGCTTTTCTTTTATGAATTAGCCCTACTGAGAATTTCATCTGCAGAGCTTCAGCTGGGGATTATGGATGCTTAAGGATGATCTGAATGCAGGAGATTTGTGCACATGATCTACAAACAATGACAGCAAGAGTAACAATGAGGACTTCTATAAACAGCGCTAAAGTCCTCACTCTTCTGTGGGCTGAAATTTCAGGTCCCTGGCTTATTTACTTGGCAACTCAACAAGATAAGTGATACCATTGTTCCTGTAGGTGTCCTGTCTCAAAGAATCCCCAGGACATACATGAGATCACAAGAGTGGCTATCACTTACAGTGCACTTGGCTTGGACTAAGCACCCTTCTCTATATTTTTATGGCCTAACTCACGTAATATCCTATAATGCACCCCACTGTGCAGATGAGGAAACGAAGGCACAAAAAGGAGATGCAACCAATCAGCCAGTGGCAAGCTAGTAACTCCCAGAGAAGTCTGACTCAGAACCACACTCGTAAGCTCCACCCAGGCTGTCTCTGCATACAAGGACGTGTGCCTTGGCAGTTCAGTTTCAGGAGGTTGGTGGGGGGTAGGTGTGTATATGTGTGTGGGGGGGTGTCCTGGGTCACCTTTGATAGCAGCTCCTTTTAGTTATGCAGTAGGAATATCTCTGTCATTGTTTCCTAACATCTGTCTAACACATCTGCTTTTTGAAGGCACTTTCTGATCGGCACCTCTTATTTCCTCCTCAACCTTCCCTCATCAGAGTTGAGTAGGCTGGGATAAATGTACCCATTATACAGATTCTGGGGGCAGTGTTAGTCTTGGTCCATCTTGGGATCTCACTGCAATGCAGATTCTGCTTCAGCAGTTCTGGGGAAGAGACTGAATGTGTCTCACCCACTCCCACGTGATGCTGAGGCTGCTGTTCTGGGAACACACACCGAAGAGTGAGGGTTTTGATTCATTCCCCTTCCGCCTGCCTCACGGCACAACCTTCTGTGTGCTGCCTCTGCCCAGGACCTACAGAGACCCTGAGGCTTTCCTTAAATCCAGCTCTTGACTCCAGCAGGTCCTGCCCATGGGGATGGCGTTGTTGACCTCACCCCTTGATGAGTCAAAAACGCCAAGATGCCTCTCCTGGGAAGGTGGAAGGTAGAAGGAGCCAGAACACTCCCCAGTGCCCATGCCGCTGGGTCTTATCACACCTCCAGCCTTTGTCTCTTTGAGCTCTTTCCACTCTGGGTTTTCACTTTAAAGCACAAGTGGTCACCTCCAGGTCAGTTTCTAATCCCTCTCTAGGTAATTGGCCTCAATGAGGTGAGGGCTGGATGATTATACAGCCGCGGGGTTGCCCCTCCCCTTGCCTCATGCCTCAGACAGAGCTCATTTTATTTCTGGTTTTAATGGGGTGCATTTATTGTTGGCCTTTGGGTTGTTGGTGTCTCCTATGCCCAGTGTGGGGGTTTTATGTGGATGCTAGGTCCGATTGCCCTTTAGAAAGGTCCTGCTTTTAATTAAGCTTTTTTCTCTAGTTGAGCATGGGGCTTCGGCATTTTAGTGCTTTAAAAATAAACATTTATTATCACTTTTTAATGGTCTTTATCATTATACATCCATAATCCAAGCTAAAACTGACCAATCACCCCAAAGCCTCTGCTCTCTTATCATAGGAAAAACCTTTGTATTTTTCAAGGAAGACAGGCAATCATCCTCTTCTAGAAGCCCCAGGCAGAAATACAAACCTCCTTGTATGCAGAGAGGCCCAGCACCCTTCTCACACAGTTTCTCCTTTATAGGAGTTCCCAGAGAAAGCCCAGGGTCCTGCATTTCCCTCCTCCCCACTCCAGCTCCAGACAGGCGGACGTGCTCTATCTACACAGTGCTTCTCTGATTTCCCCTTACCCACCACATTCCCACATCTCCAGATCCACCTGATCATCCAAAGTTTTGCAACCTCTTCTGTCCTGTTCTAACTATTACATTACACTTGTTTTACATATGTATCCCCTCTCCCTAACAGGACTCATCAACACTCACTCATGCATTTAGTCAACACGTATTTATTGAGTATGTACAATGTGTTAGAGCCCATGCAAGTTGCTGAAGCTCTAGGGGTAATCATGGCAAACACAACCTGCCCTCACAGAGTTTATAGTCTCACCTAATGAATTATAGAAGTACAATTATCAAAACTGTTATGACAGGAAATAATGGAAGCCTGAACCATTTGGAATTGCACATTTCTTGAGGCCAGCTACCAGATTTTCTCTCTTTGAGCTAAGAGATGATTTTGACCTTCCTTTAGAATGAGAAAGTGGTATAACTGACAGACCCCTGGGATATCCTGCTAGTATCCCCTTCTTCAGCAGAAATAGAAACCATATATTCCCCCTGATCCCGTCTTACTCCCTGTGCCAAATATGCATCATGGCCTGTCAATTCATATCCATTCTTCTGTTTGCTCTATCCCTCTGAATCTGAAAACTGGCAAACTCCATCACCTAGATCCCCTTGCCCCCTGCGTTTCTGGATGCAGCATTCTTAATAGGGTAGAAGGCAGAGAGAAGCTAGAAGCCTGTCTACTTCTGGTGACATCTCTGCAAACAGTAGTGGAGATAACTCTTGCACAACATCAATATCTGGGTTTCCAGCAGCATCTTGGCAGCAGCTCCACTAGCGTTAGGGTCAACTGTATAAGTCACTGGTTAGTACCGTGAGCTTATGCTTCCAGTAACTCTGGGCTCATGGACTCCATCCCAGAGGTAGTAGCAGGTTTGCAGTCACCAGGTAACATCCATTTCCTGTTCTGCTATTCTAGCTCTTCCCAAAATGTTGTTAACTAATAACTTTAACTAAATTCTTCTCAGCTTAAAAGTCTAGAGTGGTCCCTGTTTTCCTGATAGGACATAGATTGATCTCAACACCACCACAATCATTTAGCCACCAACTCACCAATTCCTATCAAATACACATCTTAAGCTTCTTTAAAGTCTACCGTTCCTCCTTCCCCACTGTTATTCCCATGCACTTGGTCTGAAATGCATTTTCTGGACTATTGCTAGTGCAGTTTAAATGGCATTTTCTAAGTGCTAGTTTATTTCTCTCTCTTTCTGTCTCTCCTCCCACCTATCTTCACATTTTTTTTTTTTTTGTAAATCTGAAACTGCCATAAAATATAAGGTTTAATTTATAAAGTGAAAAAAAATTCAGACAAACAAAAGCTGGGAGGAGACTTACACTATAAGTCCTTCAAGCAGGATAAGGTTATACCAAATGGAAATATGGATCTACACACATACACAGATGAAAAGTTTAGACATGGTGACTACATAGACAAATAATATTTTCTTGTTATTTAAATATCTTTAAAAAGTAAATAACTTTTTTTGTGTGTGTCTTTTTAGGGTTGTACCCACAGCATATGGAAGTTCCCAGGCTAGGGCTTGAATCAGAGCTACAGCTGCCAGCCTACGCCATAGCCACAGCAACACCAGATCTAAGCTGCATCTATGGCCTATACCACAACCAATGGCAATGCTGGATCCTTAACCCACTGAGCGAGGCCAGAGATGAAACCCTCTGATTCATTATCATTGAGTCATGATGGGAACTCCAAAAGTAACTAACTCTTTATGTGAAAGTTAATAATAATGTGATGTAAGTTTTATAGCATATTTAGAAATAAAATTTATGGCAACAATAGCGCAATGACTGAGAAAGGAGAAATTAAGGTAAATTATTCAAAAATTATTTTGTGCCACATGAGTTGGTATTTTCTTGAAGGGAGGTAGTGATAAGTTTAAAATGCTCTATAAATTCTAAAGCAACCAATAAAATAACAAAACAGTTACAGTTAATAAACCAACAAAGAAGATAAAAAAGGAATCTTCACAAGTACTTAATATAAAACTACTTGGAAAAAAAAAAGGAAGAAAAGGACCAAGAATAAATGAAATCAATAGAAGGCAACTAGCAAGATAGTGTATTTATACTGTCAGTAATCATATTAAATGTAAATGGTCTAAATACTCTAATTAAAAGGCAGAGATTTTCAAATTGGATGAATAAGCAAGAACACACCTTTATGCTGCCTACAATGAATGCACTTTAAATATAGATATAAATATATTAAAAGTAAAATGATGGGGGAAAATATTGCCATGCCAGCGCTTATTTAAAAAAAAGCTGAAGTAGTTATACTAATACCAGGCAAAGTAAATTTCACAACAAAGAATATTACCAAACACAAGAAAGTAACTGTAATTTCATGAAGCAGACTTAACAATCTTGAGAGTTTATACATTGCAGAGGTTCAAAATAGATGAAGCGAAGACAGATAAAACTACAAAAAGAAAAAGAGAAATACATAATAAAATTTGGAGATCCCAATAATTCTTAATAATTGAAATAACAAGTGGAGAGAAAATCAGTAAGGATATAAAGAAAGTCTTTAATAGTATCACTAACCAATTTGATCTAATTGACATTTAGAGAAAACTATACAACAAAAGCAGAACTCACATTGTTTTGGGTGCTGTTTGAAATATTTAGGAAGATAAACCATATTATCCCCAAACTAATTTATCATAGATTGGCACACAAACTCTGAGTATCAGTACCTTTGTGTCTTTTCACATGGTGTTCCCTTGGCATGAAATACCCTTCCCTGCTCACTGTCCTCACCTCCCCCACTAACTCCCGTTCATCTATCAAAACTACTCAGCCATTACTTCCTTTGTAAGGTTTTCCTCGGCTACTGCCGTCTCTTCTCATGACTGTAATGCATTGTACATACATTCATCCTCTGTGTCATAGCATGTGAAGTTATGTGTATAGTTTTTTCTGTTTCTCCCACTAGGTGATAAAGACAAGATTTAGGATAAAAATTACATTATTACAATTAATAGCAAGTGCTATAATTTACTTATTAACAATAGCTGTTGTTTATTGAATACAGATAATGTGCCATATACAAACACACATTGTATTTTTAATAGAGAGACAATTTTAAGAAACATTTAATAACAGTTACGTGTTGGACTCTGGGAGAGTATATAGAAAATGTCCTTGAAAAGACATTTGGAAAGTGGTCCTAAGGGAAGATGATGTGACTCTGCCGACCGACCGACCGCTGTTTGGCAGACTCGCCAATCACTATAATTTTCCAAATCAAACCAGGCGGTGGAAGGATGGCATT
This sequence comes from Sus scrofa, assembly GCF_054392235.1. Lineage (NCBI taxonomy): Eukaryota > Metazoa > Chordata > Mammalia > Artiodactyla > Suidae > Sus > Sus scrofa. Next base: position 34,933,220 of record NC_139388.1, read on the forward strand.
TGTCTCCACACACCAAGGAAATCATCTGAGTATTAAAAAATGTATGGTTATTTACTCTCTTTCCTCAACTTTTACTTCCAGCAACACGACAAAGTAGGGATGTGGACCACATGCTGGCATAGACAGTCTCTCTGGGGGCCCCAGTCAGAACTGTCTTTTCGGTGAGGGAGCTAATGAAGCAAGAGCCATTCTCTGACCTCTTGTGCCATCGATGAGAATAAATTACCCCATTCAATGGGGAAGAATATTTTTCATTCATTGATTCTTGCAGCTATCCAATAATCTGGATTGCCTCTTGCACTTAATCTTTCACTTGAGAAGGAGAAAGTGCCCTCACAAAAAGGACCCCCATTGTGCATCTCACAAACTTTGCATTTGATTTATCTGTGGCAAGCCAAGGAGAAAAACCAGATTTTTCATCAAGCATGCCCTGAAATTGTCCGAATCTTTGTCAACAGCATCCTTCTCACAAGGAAAAAGAAGTGATTTGATATAGGACGCAGGCCTGATGCTTGGTAACATGATCCTAATGTCCTTTTTGGCTTGACTAGGTGGATCAAAAAAGTTTGATTCATTTTTCTTGCTGCAAAAGTCCTATATTCTTGGACTAGAAATGAAAACCATTTTTCTTGCTCAGTCAGAAAAAAAAGAAACACATTTGCCAAGTCATTATATATAACCGATTGAGGCAGGAAGGTGCTTAGGAAAATGCCCAAGGCAAGCAGTTACCACAGCACCAAGACAGCAGAACTTAATTGGCATGGTAAGGGAAATTTGCCATGTCTTCTCAGATGATGACACCATCAGGGTTTGCCCCTTAGAGAGCCAGCAAAAATGACTGACACGTAAATAGGCATCACAGAAGTCTAGGGAATATTAACACCTGCTGCTTGGAGCTGAGATCCTACTTTAGTTGTTTCTTACGTGGGAAGACTATAGGAAAAACTATTTTCCTTTGTAAATTCATGGCTCTTGAGGCTGCTAGAGCTGATAGTTCCAGGAACATGTTCAGGCAAGATGGAAAGCTGAATTTTCAAACCAAAAACCCATGATGGGGAGAACATACTGAAAACAAGCCTATCCTATACGAATCAAGGTCAAGGATGATAAAGGTCAAGCTAGTAGTTTCCTTTTTTTTTTTTTTTTTCCCATAGACAGACTATTTGGACAGGTCTTTCTACTAATACCATTGTGTTTGTAATATGATAATTAGATTGTTTTCCCATGTGTAATTCCAACTAGAACTCCAGGGTCATGTTATAATTAACCACGTCAACTTATCATGAAGAAAGTTCCCTTCCTTTCTTTCCTCCCTCCCTAAGACCTTTGTGGCTCAAAGGCCACAAGCCCACTATCTTTTTAATACAAAACTGGGGATGAAGAAGCCCTAGGTTCCGATACCCAAAGGGAAATACACTTCATTTATACATGACTTTATTTCAAATAAGACTGATTTTATTTTATCTATTTTTTTTTTTTAGGGCCACACTCATAGCATATAGAGGTTCTCAGGCTAGAGGTCGAATCAGAACTGTAGCCGAAGGCCTATACCACAGCCACAGCCATGCCAGATCCAAGCCGTGTCTGTGACCTACACCACAGCTCATGGCAACGCCGGATTCTTAACCCACTGAGTGAGGCCAGGAATCAAACCTACATCCTCATGGATGCTAGTCAGATTCATTTCTGCAGAGCCATGATGGAACCTCCAAGACTGATCATTTTTTTATGAGCCTGTGAAGTTCCAGAGGGTAAGATTTTTTGCTTGCTAGCACCTGGCACAATATCAGGCACACAGTAGATGCTTAATAAATATTTCTTAAACAATTCTGCATTGATCTCATCTCTGGATATTTTGTGAGAGATAAAGTGCATGAAATCCCTTTGAAAATTTAAGAACGCTGGGAACCAATGTGGTCATTTTCAATATCTACAGCTAGACATCTGAGTCATCACAGCAAAGAGAAAAGCTGAAGACCTTAATAGATCAGAAAATGTTAGAAGTAGAAGGATCCATTACAAAACAGGAAAAAAGGAGTTCCCACTATGGCGCAGAGAGTTAAGGATCCAGCCAGGTATGGGCTTAATCCCCAGCCCAGGACAGAGGGTTAAGAATCCGGCATGCCGCAGCTGTAGCTTAGGTTGCAGCTGCATCTTAGATTTGATCCCTGGCCCAGAAACTTCCATATGTTGTGGGTGAGGCCAAAAAAAAAGGAACAAAATCCATGTTTTTTCCCCCAAGTTCCTGACTGGCTGGCTAGATAAGAAATCCAAGGCTTGAGGAAATGTATTCTCATTACTAGTAACACCTAATCTTTACTGAGTACCTCCCGTGTTCCAGTGCTATTCTGAGTACTTCATACAGGTCATCTCATTTAAACCTCCCAGCAACCCTGTAAAGTAGACACTATTATTACCGTCATGTTTAACAGAGAAATCGCAGAGAGGTTTAAAAATTTGACCAAGGTCACCCAACTTGTAAGAGGTCCAGCCTGGATGCATGTTTTAATCAGAAAGAGATGGAAGCATGCCCCAAGTAAGATTCATGTTTACATGCATTTCTGTCAAATATAATTATTTATTGGAGCTAGATTTTCTAAATCAACATAATTAGGGTCTCTCAGTAATGGTAGCATTCTTCCCTTCCTCCAAGTATGTTAGAATTAAGACCCCTGAGCAAGATTCCAACCGCATCAGTCATTAGAATCAAATCTCTTGTTTTCCTGAGAAAGATATTTTCACAAATGTCACTTCCACAACTTGGTTTTTGACACTAGCTTTAAAAACCAGTTACATCAGGAGTTCCCCTGATGGCTCAGCAGAAACGAATCTGACTAGCATCCATGAGGATGCAGGTTCGATCCCTGGCCTCGCTCAGTGGGTTAAGGATCCAGCGTTGCCATGAGCTGTGGTGTAGGTCGCAGATGCAGCTTGGATCTGGCATGGCTGTGGCTGTGGCATAGGCCAACAGCTACAGCTCCTATTCCAGCCCTAGCCTGCGAACCTCCATATGCCATGGGTGCGGCCCTAAAAAGACAAACAAAAAAACCCAGTTGTATCAGCTCACTATAACATGATTCCAGATGCCATGGAACTTTAAGTCTCTTTTCTCCCCAGCTTTATAGTGAGATCTGAATGGAAATTACCCAGGCAATTAATTCAATCTTTTGAACCTCAGTGTCTTTATCTGTAGGATGGGAATAAACATGCACACACTGTAAGGTGAGAATTAGCACACTATGTTGTTGCGAAGATACAGTGAGATAATGTAAAACCTGTAAATGATATCTATCAGGTGGAACTCAAAGGATGTCCCTAAATTCTACTACAAAACCTTTGAAGTTACTTGGACACGGCTTAGGCTTATCCTAGCCCTTTTCCAGACAGAGAGAAAAAAAAAAATTCGAGACAATACCCCCTGCTAAGTACTTCAAAATGGAAGTATTATAAAAGTTATTGTATATTTTGACCTTTAAAAAAAAAACCAGTGTTTAATGACACTTACCTGAATATTCTCTATTTGCATGGTTTCAGGCATACCTCGAATGACCCTATTCCAAGTTTATTTATTTTTAAACCACACCCAAATGCAGATTTTCACTCATTGAGGTTGTGCTCCCCCACAATCCATGCAGATGAGTGAGGTCTTAAAACAAATCAAATAACCCTTAAGAGGACATCTCCACCCCCCAGCACAAAACTAGCAGCTGCTGTATTGTCAACACAAGCCTGGTGATGTGCTCGCAGAGAGTGAGCCATCAAAATGTGCCATCTTGGCTTTCAGAGACCTTGTGGTCTAAGACAAACACACTGACATCTCATGACAAGAAGTTTAAGAACAAATAAGAACATATACATGGTGGGACTATATGAGACATCTACGATTATCTTTATTTATTTATTTATGTATTTATTTTGCTCTGGGGGCTGCACCGGCAGCATACGGAGGTTCCCAGGGGTCGATATCTGAGCTACAGCTGCTGGCCTGTGATGCCACAGCCCCAGCAACACCAGATCCGAGCCGCATCTGTGACCTGCACCACAGCTCACAGCAACGCAGGATCCCTGACCCACTGAGTGAGGCCAGGGATCGAACCCACCTCCTCATGGATACTAGACAAATTCGTTTCTGCTGCACCACAATGGGAACTCCCTATGATTCTCATTTTTAAAGCAATTCTTTTCCTGAGTCGTAACACAAAGATTTCAAAGTTCAAATGGAACAGAAATAGGTAAACAGAATCTAAAAGTCTCCCTTTAACCTACCCATCTGTAACCAGTGACTATAGGATGTTCTCATATGTATGTGAGTGTGTGTTTATATACGTGTTTATTTTTATGTGTATATGCATAAACATAGTGAATAAGTATATATTTGCTGAATATATACATATATGCAAGTGTATTTTTGTTTTTTAAATAAAAGCTAAATCATGCTGTACAAATGCTTCTTTAGCCAACATTGTCACGTAGCAATCTGTCTTGAGAGGGAATGTATTTTGCTTTTGTTTATTGGATAGAAGAAAACAATTGATGTGTAAGTTAAGTTTTTGTTACTGTGTTAGTTGTACAGGAAAGTTTTAGGTAAGGGGAGAGGAGTTTGAGATGGAGAAAACAGGCAAAGACTATGAATAAAAATACTTTTCAACAAGAAAATGACATTTTATAACAGAAGCAGGGAGAAGGATAAAGGTTAAGGGACTGAGTGACAGCCTTCCAAGAGAGAAGTCATTTCTGTGCCTGCAACCCAAGTCCAAAGCTGAACTAACTAGTTTAAAATAGCACCAGACGGGGAGTTCCCGTTGTGGTTCAGTGGTTAATGAATCCGACTAGGAATCATGAGGTTGCGGGTTCAATCCCTGGCCTTGCTCAGTGGGTTAAGGATCCAGTGTTGCTGTGAGCTGTGGTGTGGGTTGCAGACATGGCTCGGATCCCGTGTTGCTGTGGCTCTGGCATAGGCCGGCGGCTACAGCTCTGATTGGACCCCTAGCCTGGGAACCTCATATGCTGCGGGAGCACCCCAAGAAATGGCAAAAAGACGAAAAAAACAAAAAACAAAAAACAAAAAAACAGCATCAGAGATTTCATATATGAACTTTGACCCTACCAAGGGAGCAACTAGGTGGCAAAGGATGGGGCCCACCCTTCTAACAGTCCCAGACTGGGACCACTAGGCCCATGAAAAATAAATCAGAGTAGAAGGGAATGGGGGAAGGAAGGAGAAGAAACTTGCCATTTCTTGTCAGTGAACACAGTGGAAATGGGTTAAGTTGGCTCAAAAAAGACTCAAGTCCCTTCTGTGCTAATTGTGTTTCGGTATCAAGAAGGAGATGGGATTTTGTGCCTCTCTGTTGGCTTCCACTATTAGCTGAAAAGAGCCAGAGAATTTTTTTAATAGAGGCTCTTCTGTAAAGAAAGCGGGGAAACAATAGCTAGCTGTCACAGCCAGCTGATATCTGCCTTTGATCAGCCAAATGAATGTTGCAGGCATTTCTTATAGAAAGGAGATTGCTTATCGATCTATATCAAAATATGCATGCTAATCCTGGGCAGCAGAGACTATTTTCAAGTGGAGTTAATAATCTGATTGCTGCCCTGTCTGGAGCAATTCTCTGAACTCGGAGCTCTAATCAGTCTGGGGTCTTGCAGTCAAATGTACTTTGCTGTTTAAATTTGGATTTGTGACATTGATTGAGGAGCCCTTGTAAAGGTGTTGACAAATCAAATTGTTTGTTCCAGTAGTGTTTTGCCAGAGATCAAGTCCAAAGTAATACGCAGTGAATTTGTTCATTACTAGTAGGGTGAAAGGAATGATAAAATTCACCTGCATCATTATCACAGCCACAAGCCCAATAAAAGATATGTTCTGTCTGAAGAAAATGTAGTTTTGTGGGTGCTCCAGTGAGTTATACAAGGGGGGGACTTGACCCTCTGGACCTGGAGGATATTAGATATGTTTTAAGAAAGATGGGCCAATAAGTCCATTCCATGTTTGAGCTCAGAGCACTTTGTTTATTTAGTTGGCAAAGAAACAGAAAAAGATGGGCAGAGAGAGGTCCCGCATTATTGGAAGAAGCCCTTAGCCACCTGGACCTGTGTGGAATAAGAGGCTTTCATCCACAGAAAGAGGAAATGACAAAGGGAAAAAAACAACTAGGACCTTGAGGGTGGCTCCTGCTGAAAGTGAGGAATGGGGGACCCTTGTTCCCAACAAGGACCAGAGCCAGAAGGAGCAGGAGTAGTCTTGATAGGTCTATATGTCCTCATACCCCTCTGTCTGCTCTGAGGCTGATTTGGCAGTGCTGTAAGGAGAGATGGAGCACAAGGGACAGTCTACAGATGGGTTCTCCCAGAAGCAGAGCCTGAGGTAAGGATGTGCATGCAAGTGAGTAATTTATTTTGAAGATGATCCCGGAAGCCACCAGTAGGGGAGTAGGGAAGTGAGACAGGGAAAGCCAGAAATTGAATATAGGATGCATTCATGTGAAGATCACTGCCATGGGCACTGGGGATCAGCCCTGCTGGGGAGCCTGAAATTGCAGAGAGAAGCTGACCTCATGGGAGGCAGCTCCTGGTGGGAACTGAGGGAGGGGAGAAGCTCCTCCTTGAGTAAGCAGTGGGGCTGCGATCACTACATAGGGCTGAGCATTTGTATTGCTGCAATGCTGTTGGTTTTGTTAGCAGATGTAGATGGTATTTCGGGATTAGGCACAACTAGCCTACTGACCAGGTTTGTGGGAACAGACAAATTGGGTTTTATATTCTACCTTTTCACACTACTTTGCCATAATCAATGATAATACTGTTAACAATAACAGTATTATCTGCTGACATTTATTGCATAACTTTCGTCTATCCAGCACTTTTTTTCTGTATTTAAGTACACTCTCTTTGTGGGTTTCAAACTGCAGATTGTTAAGTTTTTAGTGGATCTGAAATGACTTACTGGGTTGCCTGTGAAACAGAAGAGGACAAAAGAGAATAGACTAGAATAGATTATATCAGCATGGAAAATATCCATTGCAGGGATGAGCTTTGCTAATGGAAAGCTTTGTTTCAATTGTGTGTGTGTGCGGGCTTGTGTGTATGTGCTTGTGTGTGGTGTGTGTGTGTGTGTGTGTGTGTGTGCGTGCGCATGCATGCGCATTGGGGCTTACGCATTTCTCACTATAAGTCAAGGGCAGTTAGAGGAAGACAGAGTTTTCTTCCTTAAATCTTGAGGATTGATGTTGTTATTCCCATTTTACAGGTGAGAAACCTGAGATTCCAAGATGTTAAATAACCAACACAAGTTCATACAGCAAGAAAGTGACAGGGCCAGGGTTTAAACTCATCCACAAAATGTTTACTCTTACCCCATAGCAACCATAACCCCGTCAACTCTTTACAGCAGAGAAAATGTAAACCCTGTAACTCACAGAGAGGCTGCATTGGGAAGCCTCGGAGACCATCTGCTCCTCCAGAAGGCTTGCAACTGTTCTTTTCATGTCTGTAAGAAGAGTTTGGTAACAAAACCCATTTACTATCAAACGGGAAGACAACAGAGTGCTCTGTGGCGTTGTAGCCTTGTTGATGTCGCCTTAATTTATAACATGGCAAATGGTTAGGCAGATGGCATTTAATATATTCCCAGACATAAACATGAGGCTTAAGTTGTATATGGTATATGTTCCTGAGCTTCCATAAACTCTGTAGGGGGTAAGGCTATCTCTTCCCCCCGCCCCCGTCCGCACACGGGCAGTGTTAACCATTCAGAGACATAGGCAGCACATGTAGAACTGGCCCGGCTGACTTATGTGATGGGCTTTCTGGCTTATCTCAGACAGCACCAGCCTTGACTGAAATAGTCATGTCAGTCACTCAAGGCAAAAGGCAAGGCAACTGAAACATGTCTTACACTCTTGGTCTTAAGAGGGTAAGACACCTTGGGATGGGCCTTATCTTGAATCTCACAAGTCATGTCACTCTGTTTTTTAATTAGTAGGCTTTTTTTTAGTGTAGTTTTTAAATTTACCAAAAAAACAAAAAAAAAAATTGAGCAGATAATATTGGCTGTTCCCATATTAACAGACAAACACACACACGCACACAGAGTTTTTCCTATTAGTAACATCTTACATTAGTGTGGTATGTTTGGACAGTTAATGAGCCCAAAGCGATATATTATTATTACTAACTAAAGTCCATAGTTCATTCAGATTTCTCTAGTTCTTACCTGGTATTCTTTTTCTGTTTCAGAATTCCATCCGGGATTCAGTGTTACATTTGGTTGTCATGTCTCTTTAGATTCCCAGCTTTGACAGTTGTTTTTCAGACTTTCCTTGTTTTTCTTGACCTTAACAGTTTTGAGGAATACTGGTCAGATATATGGTAGGAAATCCTTTGATTGGAATTTGTCTGATGTTTTTCTCATGGCTAGATTGGGGTCATGGATTTGAGGGAAGACAATCACAGAGGTAAAGTATCATTGCAATCACATCATATCAAGGATGCATATGATCAACATGGCATTACCCCTGACGTTGACCTTGGTCACCTGGCTCAGGCAGGTGTCCAAATCACCTTGTCAGATTTCTCTCCTACAAAATTACTGTTTCCCCGCCTTCTATACGGTCCTCTTTGGAAGAACCTAGGTAGCCTCCACTTAAGAACTGGGGGGTTATGTTCCCCCTCCTTGAGGGTGAAGTATCTACATAATTTATTTAGAATCTTTAATGCATGGTAGATTAGGCTCTTCTTCATTTATTAATTTATTCAATATTTCTTTATATAAGGACTCATTTATTTATACCATATACTCATGGATATTTATTTCTTGCTTTGGGTTATAATCCAGTACTCCCTTTTTTTTTTTCTTTTTTTTTTGGTTCAATTTTTTTCAGCTTGGACCACTGGGGACTCTTTCAGTTGGCCTATGCCCCCTTGGCATATGGCCATCAATGTGTTGAGTTTTTCATTGTTGTTTGTTGTTCGGTTTTTTTTAGCACTGCCTTACTTTGTGGCAATGCAAGATGCTCCAGGTTCATCTTTATTTCTTCCTCCCAATCCAAGGATCAGCCATTATTTTAAAGAACCCTGATGACTTTAATTGGAAGATAGTATTGGAAACCAAGATCTGGGCACTGGATGGGTTTGTCCCTACTGGGATGTCATTGCATCTCAACACTCTAAGTTGGGAAGGGCAAAGGAATATATGTGTGTATGCATATATTTATATATGTATAAATAACCATGTACATACACATATCTATAAACATTTCTCTATCTGACCATCTCTCTCTATGTTAAGATAAACACGAGTTCTTCCTGGTGTCTCTAACTCTGATCCATTACCACATGGATCATTCGGGTCTGTATTACTTCTGTAAATTCCCACTACAACATCAAGAAACCTGCCTCCATCTGCCACCCATGGAATGAACTGTCCAATTCTCATATACATTGATAGCGTTATCAGAATTGTTAACCTGTACCCTCACTGGAAACAGCTCTATCAATGGGAGTACCATGCTTGTGTGAAGTTCCTTTTGCTTTTAGTCTTACGGATTCCATTTCAAGGTTACTTAGGTCAACTCTTCTTCCTCCATTCCCTTCTGTGATATTGTTTCATACATTTATAATATAGTAAGTTTCTCTTATTACAGTCTACATTCTTTCCTGGGATCCCCTGACTTCCTAAGTTATTTTTTCAAATTTTATACATAAGATTGACCCTTTGTGCTATAAAGTCCTATGAGTTTTTGCAAATATGTAATGTCATGTATCCACCATACAGTACTCTACAGAATATTTTTACCACCTTAAAAATCTCTCATGCTGCCTCTGTTCATTCCTCTCTCTTTCCCTCCGAACCTCTGGAAATCATTGATCTTTTTAATATTATTTATTTCTTATTTTACCTTTTCCAGAATGACATATAACTGCAATCATACAGAATACAGTCTTTTCAGAACGGTTTATTTCAGGCAATCTACATTTGAGTTTCCTCCATATCTTTATGTGGCTTGATAGCCCATTTCTTCTTATCACTGAAAAACATCCCATTGTATGGATGTACCGCAATTTATTCACCCACGGAAAGACATCACAGTTCCGTGCAGTTTCGAGAGAATAATCAAAATAAAGTTGCTATAAACGTTTATGTGCAAATATTGGTGGACGTAAGTTTTCAACTCAATTGAGTAAAGACCTAGGAGTGCAATTGTTGTGTCACATGGTAGGATATCATTAGTTTTGTAAAAATAATATCATATATTATTATTTATAAATAATACATGTCCATAAACTATTTTTTTTTGGCCTTTTGTTCTTTTTAGGGCCACACCCGCAGCATATGGAGGTTCCCAGGCTAGGGGTCTAATCGGAGCTGTAGCCACCCGGCCTATGCCACAGCCACAGCAACACCAGATCTGAGCTACGCCTGCAACCTATACCACAGCTCATGGCAACGGCAACACTGAATCCTTAGCCCACTGAGCAAGGCCAGGGATCAAACCCACAACCTCATGGTTCCTAGTCAGATTCGTTTCTGCTGCGCCATGACAGGAACTCCCATAAACTATTTTTTCAATCACCAGATAATATCCAATTATCTAGATATACCACAATTTATTTACTCATTCATCTGTTGATGAGCATTGGATTGTTTTCAGCCTTCAGCTATTTCAAATAGCAGCTATAAACATTTGTGGATAAGTCTTTGTATGGAGGTATGCTTCCATATTTCTTGGGTAAATACCTGGATGTAGAATAACTGGGTTAACGGCTCTCCCATGTTCATGAATACATTCCTTTGTTTCAACCCAGTTCCAAGAAGAATTATGAGCTGTTAAAAATAGATGTCTCTGGAATTCCCATTGTGACACAGCAGAAACGAATCCAACTAGTATCCATTAGGATGTGGGTTCAATCCCTGGCCTCGCTCAGTGGATTGGGGATCCTGCATTGCCATGAGCTGTGGTGTAGGTTGCAGATGTGGCTCAGATCTGGCATTGCTGTGGCTGTGGCTTAGGCCGGCAGCTGTAGTTCGGATTCAACCCTAGCCTGGGAACCTCCATGTACCGCAGGTGTGGCCCTAAAAATGCAAAAAAAAAAAAAAAAAAATCAAAACACTGTCTCCAAGCTGTTCTCTGACAGAAAGAAATGGTATGACATCAATTAAAACACTAGCCGGGGGGGAGGGGTAGGAGGAGGGAGTGGGATGGATGGGGAGCTTGGGGTTAATAGATACAGACTTTTGCCTTTGGAATGGATTAGCAATGAGATCCTGCTGTGTAGCACTGGAAACTACACTGTCTGGTCATTTATAATGGAGCATGCAAATGTGAGAAAAAAGAATGTATACATGTATGTGTAACTGTGTCACCATGCTGTATAGTAGCAAATTGACAGAACACTTTAAAAGAGCTATAATGGAAAAAAATAAAAATCATAAAAAAAATTTAAAAAAAAGAAACGCTATCCTCAGATACTGAGAGAGTTCAGCGCAGTCAGACACTTCTTCCACCCCATTCTTCCAGTCTTAGAGATATTTGTTATTATGTTAAGGCTCTTATGTTATGGACAGTGAAAGTTTTTTCTCTTCCAGTAGTTCTGTCCCCTCCTTTCATGCCCATGGATTCATAATTTCGCCGTAGGTTCTAAGGTTTTCAGGTTTTCAGGTTCATTCTTTTCTGTTTTCAGTGGCATGCCCCCGAAAGTATTTCTCCAGACAGTGCTTCGGGAAAAGCCTTCCAATCTTGTTCTCTCTTCCTGAAGATGTGAGTTACGTTCTCTTTAAGGAGGGGAAAAAAAGAAGAAAAGAAAAGAAAAAGAAAAAAAAGATGTGTCTGCTTCTTTTGACCTCTCCTCCTATAGAGTTCTGAGCCCCAGGTCTTCTTTTTGAAGCTGTTTTCTTTTCCATCCCTCTCTTCTCTGTTTCTTAGACAAAGGGTTTGCAGTGAGCACTTGCATTTTCTCTTTTCCCTTTAAGCCACTCACACATAGTTTCCAGATAATGGGAACACGCTATCTTTTTTTTTTTTTTTTTGGCTTTTGTCCTTTTTAGGGCCACACCCGTGTCCTATGGAGTTCCCAGGCTAAGGGTCTAATTGGAGCTGTAGCTGCCGGCCTACGCCACAGCCACAGCAATGTGGGATCCAAGCCACATCTGTGGCCTTACACCACAACTCACGGCAATGCCCTATCCTTAACCCACTGAGCAAGGCCAGAGATTGAACCCACATCCTCATGGATACTAGTCGGAGTTGTTTCTGCTGAGGCACAATGGGAACTACTCTCTCTTTCTCACTTTCTTTCTAAAATAACAACATAACTCACCTCTTTTCAAAGATCCCCTCTTTGTGCTGGCTCTGGAGTTTTGCAAAACTTTAGAGCAGAGATTGGCAAACTTTTCTTAAATGGCCATATAATATTTTAGGCATTGCCAGTCAGGAGTCAAAAACCAAAACCATGGGGAGTTCCCACTGTGGTGCAGTGGAAACAAATCCAACTGGTATCCATGAGGATACGGGTTCCATGGCCTCAGTCAGTGGGTCTGGGTCAGGGATCTAGCATTGCTGTGAGCTGTGGTGTAGGTCACAGTTCAGCTTGGATTCCATGTTGCTGTCGCAGTGGTGTAAGCCGGCGGCTACAGCTCTGATTCGACCCCTAGCCTCAGAACTTCCATATGCCACAGGTGCAGCGCTAACAAACAAACAAACAAAAGGTCAGGATTTTGGGGTGACCTGGACCATAAAAAGAAGTTAAAGTGATTAGAAAAGTATAGGGAGGGGTTCCCATTGTAGCTCAGTGGTTAACAAACCTGAGTAGCATCCATGAGGATGCGGGTTTGATCCCTGGCCTCGTTCAGTGGGTTAAGGATCTGGTGTTGCCATGAACCATGGCGTGGGTCACAGATGTGGCTCGGATCCTGCATTGCTGTGGCTGTGGCTGGCAGCTACAGATCCAATTGGACCCCTAGCCTGGGAACCTCCATGTGCCATGGGTGTGGCCCTAAAAAGACCAAAGAAAGAAAGAAAATTATAGAGATTTAAAGGGAAAGTCACTTAGTCCTGGAAGAAGCATCAGTTTACCACTCATCACACACCTACTTTAAAGAAAGTACCACTTACCCACAGATAACATCGTCCTAGTGTGTCTGGGACTGAGAGTTTCCTGGGATATGGGATTTTCCATGCAAACATCAGGAAAGCCCCAGATGAACCTATGTGTTGGCCTCTGACCCTGTGAAGCTTTGAGTCCATGAAAGGCTGCAATTAGGCAAGAATTGTGAGAGTGTTGTAGAAGGCCGAACACTGGCCCCCCACACATCCCCGCCTCATCCCTGGAACCTACAAATGATCCTTTCCATGGCAAAAGCAACCTTTCAGGTGTGATTTAGTTAGGAGTCCTGCCTTGGAGTATCTGCGTAGCCTCAAGCATCATGATAGGGATGCAGGGAAGTCAGGGTGTTAGGAGAAGATGCCGTGACAGTGGAAGCAGAGAGTAGAGTGATGCACTTTGACAACGTGGGAAGGGCCCACGAGCCAGGGAATGCAGCCCCCACTAAAAGCAGAAAAACACAAGGAAATGGATTCTCCCCTGGAGCCTCCAGAAGGAACCGGCCTGCTGATATCTTGGCTTTAGCCCAGTGAGACTGATTTCAGGCCTCTGGCCTCCAGAACTAGAGAATAAATATGTGCTGTTTTAAGTCAGGAAGTTTGTGGTAATTTGTTACAGCAAAAGCAGAAAACTAATATAGGGATACCTCAGGAAAAGAAAGGCCAAGGTGATGGACTTCTATAATAACACTCCCACTTGCCTCCAAGTGGATTCAGGAGATGTTTTGGAACCTGTCCCATCCTCCACATGTCCATCTGTGAAATGGGATAACACTAATAATACTAATCCTTTAACTCATGAGTTTGGATGTGGGTTAAAATTGATACTGCCTGTGAGATCTGGGGCTCCAGTGAGCTCTCAGGGTGTGTAAGTATGTGGTTGGTCCCTGACATTTCACACCCTAGGATCCACTGAGCACTGGGCATCTACTTGGCACAGAGATGGCTTGGTCACTGGGGCCCGTAGAATTGATATTCACCCTCTCATCCCAGCCCCAGACTGGGACACCCTCCCCTCCGACCAAGGCACTCTCTCAGGAAGCCACAGAGAATGAGTTTGGTGCCTCCCTGATCCCTGATGTTCAGAGAGGAATTTGCTTGGCCTTTCTGGAATGAAGGCTCAACCCCACCAAGCCTCGCACTGGAGGCCGGCTCTCTCCACATCAGGCACCCTCTTAAACATCTGTCTGTGGCATGATTTATTCTATTTTAAAATGAGGTTTTCAAACAACTCACTATCTTAATTTTAGCAGTTCAGCTCCTTTGTATGCTAACAATACCAAACATGCAAATGAGCTACCACTTTGCTTTCTAGCAAAAATGTTTCTGTGCAAACACTTGATTTTATAACGCACTTTGCAGCTTTCTCCTATAATTAGTTGTTAAATCTATATTTGACTTTGTCTAAATGGTTGCATTGCAAGGCTGTTTTCCTTGCCTCTCACTTTGGCTAGTTCATCTTACCCTGGCCCATGTATCTGTCTGCACAGGGGTATGGCTTCTTGGCGAGTTTTCAGACAGAAGACAGAAACCAGGAAAAGTGCCGGAAGTCAGGGTCTGGTTGCCCTCAGAGACCCCAAAGGCTACAGGTTGGTTCAGGTTCACACCAGGTGTCGCTCATCCTCTTTGGATCAGTGGATTAGCACGGCCTGTCCTTCTCATGGTGAGAGCAGAAGGACAGGAGGGCAGGGTTAACCATGCAGCTCATACCTAGCCTCTGCCTGCGTCACGTCTTCCAGCATCCAGAACCAAGGACAAGAGTATTCCTCCCACCCCCATGGTGAGTCCAAAGAAATGTGCATGGCCAAGTTCAATAGCAGTGGATGGGAAAGTATATTCCTTTGATGGCAGTGAGGGTGGAAAGGAGTGAATGTTTTGAACAATAATCTGATCTACCATGAGTACCAAAAGAACAAAGCTAGAAGGGTTGTTCATTCATGCTGTAGAGATTTATCAAATGACTGCTTTACACTGGACACTGCAGGTGTCATTGTGATTTAAGTGTTTAAACAAAAGATGGAAAAAAAATGTTTAAAAAAGGAGTTCCTGCTGTGATGCAGTGGGTTAACAATCTGACTGCAGCAGCTCCAGTCACTGTGGAGGCGCTGGTTCAATCCCTGGCCCCTTGCAGTGGATTAAAAGATCCAGTGTTGCTGCAGCTTGGTGTAGGTCACAGCGGCAGCTCAGATTTAATCCCTGGCCTACAAACTTCCATATGCTGCAGGTATGGCCATTGAAAAAAAAAAAAAGGAATGACATGATGACATGACCCTTTCTTTCCTGGGCTTATAATCTAGACTAAAGAGGTCATTCAGAATTCCCGTCGTGGCGCAGTGGAAACAAATCCAACTAGGAACCATGAGGTTGCTGGTTCGATCTCTGGCCTCACTCAGTGGGTTAAGGATCCAGTGTTGCCACGAGCTGTGGTGTAGGTTGTAGACGTGGCTCAGATCTGGCATTGCTGTGGCTCTGGCTCAGGCCGGCGGCTACAGCTCTGATTAGACTCCTAGCCTGGGAACCTCCATATGCCACGGGCATAGGCCTCAAAAGACAAAAAAAAAAAAAAAAAAGAGGTCATTGAGGCCAACCTCCAACTTGCCAGTCTCCTACAAATTGTAGTGCCTGAAGTGTACTCAGTTTTGGAGCCCTCATCAAGTAAAAGAATGCAAAGGCATGAACACAAACTTAGGCATGAAAGTCATGTTTATTTAAAATAAGAGGAGAAATTATGACAAGATGCTAATTTTAAAAAGCCTACAATTTTTTAAATTAAAAAATTCCAGAAAAACAAAAATACGTTAATTCATGAACTGCCTGGGACACCTCTCTAATACATTTTCCCTACAATTTTGGCTTCATACTCTGATTGCCTCTTCCTATGATGATGCTTTGTAATATTTTCTGTGAAGACAACAGAAAGTTAATTCCGTCTTTCCTCTCTGTGGTTGAACAAAATAATAAACATCATATTTGGACCGTGTAAAACATGCAACTTCACCAATAGATGTCCTCACTGAAAGATACAGGTTTGCAGTCTTCAAATACAATATTTCTGATAAATAATATTTCATGAGATGCTCATATAAATTGTGCTGGGTTTATAATTATATTGTCAATAAAATGCTGCTTTATTTAGTATATTCTGACAAGAAAGAGCTTCTATTTTGACTAGGAATTAGTGCGAACAGAAATTTCTGCTTATAATTGTGCACCTCTGATGAGAATAGAATTTTTCATAGCCCAGCTTCTGGCTCATTGCCTTTGGAACGTGTTTCTTCTCTCCTCCTGATTCTGGGGCTAGGCACCACAGGCCACATTCCTATCTCAATACCGTGTCTGTCTTTGCACTGTCATGTCACGATGCAGTGAGTGGGCCCAGAGGTAGGAGCTGAATTCCTGAACCCACACAGCCATCAGTGGCTTACTCTCCCTGGACACTGCAAGCCACATGAATGTATCTCATTAAGTATAGGCTAAAAGTATCCCTAACTCGGAGTTCCCGTCGTGGCGCAGTGGTTAACGAATCCGACTAGGAACCATGAGGTTGCGGGTTCGGTCCCTGCCCTTGCTCAGTGGGTTAACGATCCGGCGTTGCCGTGAGCTGTGGTGTAGGTTGCAGACGCGGCTTGGATCCCGCGTTGCTGTGGCTCTGGCATAGGCTGGTGGCTACGGCTCCGATTTGACCCCTAGCCTGGGAACCTCCATATGCCGCGGGAGCGGCCCAAAGAAATAGCAAAAAAAAATAAAAAATAAAAAAAATAAAAGTATCCCTAACTCAATGTCCTCTTGACCAGCTCCTAAAAATGTCAGAGGTACCCAACACATGGGTAAGTGTAATGAGAGGAGAGTTGGAACAGAAAGAAACAGCCGTCTTACCCAAGGGGAGTTAAAATACCTAATTTTGCAAATTTCACAGAAACACATCTATGTGGGTGACTATAACAAAAAACCGTAAACTGGGCAGCTTGAAAATAGCATTTATTCCTCACAGATCTGGAGGCTGGAAAGTCCAAGATCAAGTTGCCAGGAGATTGAATGTTGAGTGAAGGCCCACTTCCTGGCCATCTTCTGGCATCATCTCATATGACAAGAGCTACCTTACACCTCCGTTAAAAGGGTACTAATCCCATTCAAAACCTAATCACTGCCCAAAGGCCTCATCTACTAACACCATCACCTTGGGGTTAGGATTTCCACTCAGGAATTTGGAGGGGACACAAACATTTGATCTACAGCACACGTGATCACGGGAACCCACTGCTAAGCTCCTCTCTGGACCTTGGAAGGGGCCCTGGAATTAAGCTTCAGTAACTTCATGGTGAGTGCAGTCCTTCCTGAGCTCTCCCAACATGCATTTCCATCCTAAGATAGCTTCATGCCCAGGGTGGCATGGCTCCTTGAAGGAACTGCTCCTGTGATTTGTCCTGGAAATTGTGAAAAGGGAGGATCCAGAGACTTCTTTCCCTTTATTGCTTATATCATAAACTACCTGGCATACCCGGGTCCCATCCTCTGCCTGTCCCTCTCTCTCTCTCTTTCTAACCACTGATCTTGGGATTTATTCTTTCCTTGTTTCCACTTGCCCTCCAGAGTTGACTGCATAAACCACAGACTTCATGAAGAAAGCCTGCCCCAGCTTGCTTCAGCTTGCCCCAGCCCCAGGACCCACCCCAGAGAGTGCTCACCCAAGCACAGTAGGAAGTTCTTTCTAGATGAGACACTAAAATCTATATGAGAAAATACTCAAGCTCACTGCTAATCAGGAAAATGCAGATTGAAACCCATAGTGAGACATCCTCTTCGTCTCCTAATATTGGCAAAAATTTAAAAGATCAGTAGTTTCAGGAGCTGGCACAGACTCTGGCAAATGGGTGTCAGTACACTACATAGTTAGGGAGGCCTTTATGGGGTTAGCTATCAAAATTCATAAGGTGCCTACCTGCTAGGCCATGTATGTTTCAAAGGGCTTATTTTACAGAAATATACTCGTTTGCTCAAAGAGTTATTATAAGGATTTGGTTTTTAGTTCCCTGTGCTACAAAGTAGGTCTTTGTTGTTTATCTCTTTTATATACAGTGGTGTGTAGATGTATTACAAGGATTCTTTAATTGCACCATCAGAATAATGAAACAGATGAGGCAATATAAGTGTTCATCTATGGGAATCGAATAAATTATGATTCATCCATACTGTGAAGTAGTCTGCAACTGTGTGTGTTTGTTTGTTTAATAAAAGCTTGTTCTGACACAAAATATCCCTACGACCTATTAAAATGTGAGGAAATCTAGTCAAAGCACCATGCCTGTGGTATGAGCCCATTTCTCATGGACTGAAACACTTGGAAAAGTTTTGATGTTGCAAAACCAAATAACCTCTTGGGACCTCAGGCTCTTCCTTTGGAGAGAACGCCTCCCTCTTCCCAGGTGCTGGCAAATTAAAAGGGACAATGGGGACAAAAAGGTCCTATAAACTGCAAGATTCTCTATAATTCCCTGTTTAAAATTCATCAGCTAAAAGGGGATACTCACTGGACGGCAGGGATCTTCAGCTTCCTATCAGATCTGTCTCTAATTCCTCAAGTCTCCTATAGTCTATTAAAGACGTCTTGAGAAAGAAATTGTTTTGCTTTCTGCGGTAGCTGACTGTCATAGAGAGTAGGAAGATGGAAACATACCTAGCAAAGCGCCTGACGCATATCAGGCATTCAAACAATAGGTGTGGAATGAATGTCTAAGCCACGGAAGGGAAGAAGGCGTGCCAGGGAGGATTGGGTTAAACCAGAAGATGGTGCTGGTCTTGGAGTCCTCGTTAATGCCAGAACCATGCTAATAACTCCAGAACGATAGATGAGGTTCACCTTGATGGACTATTGGCCTGGTATTTGCATGATCATCAGGGTGAAATATTAAGTGAAAAGAACATAATGCCGACGTAGAATGTACATGATGCCTACAACTATAAGGAAATGAAATAGTTTTAGAGATCGGTCCTGGGAGGCGAACACGAAATTGAAAACAGTTGGTTTCTTTAGTGTGGTGATACTGTGGGTGATTTTTTTTTTTTTTCATTCTAGGACTGTTATAATGTTTCAGGCAATCCACACTTTATGTACTTCAGCTGCTTTAGGGGAAAAAAAAAAGTACTCATTATAGAAAATTAGGAAATATGAGAAAAACAAAGAGGAAGAGAAATTTACTTCCCGAACCATCACCAAATAATAATCACTATGAATAGGTTGCGTCTTTCATTGGAATCTTGCTATTTTGTTTTTATATTTTGGGGACAGGTATTTTACATACTTGACTATTCTATGTGCCGTTTTCCCCCGTGCAACAATAAGATGTTGGCGAGCTTGTGTTTTGGGTGAAGGGCTTTGTGTTTTGGAGTCACTGAATTCTGGTTGAGTCACTTACTGGCTCTCTGACATGCTGGGCAAAGTACAATTCTTCACCTGAGCTTCGGGCTCTTCATTTGTAACATAAGGATATTCTTAGTACCTGCTTCCTCAGGGGATTATTTCATGGAAACTGTATACCTCAATTTCAGGCAGATAGGAGGCACTCTAGAATGTGTAATTTTGGAAGAAAGAAAGAATGAACCAAGTAGGGGCACTTGGCCTGGCCCAGAAGGTCAGGGAAGGCTTCCCAGAAGAAGTGGCAATTGACTCTGGGATCTGAGGCCTGGGCAGGAACTTACCATCAATGAGAAAGAGGTTACGGTTCACTTTGTATGGTTCACTAAAATATGGTTAAATAAAATAGTCATCAGAGGTTGAACTGGAAAAGAATCTCAGAACCCGCTGCTGACACCGGTGTCAGTGGCACGGAGGAAAGGAAGGGGGAGGGAGGGATCACTCCGGGCGAAAGGCCCAGAGTCACACGGGGAGTCAGAGGTTGAAGGGATGCCCAAGGTCAGTGAGAAAGGACACAGGGACCAAAGGGCGATGTGACCCACAGAGACCAGGGAACCAACAAGGCAGATGGCGCAGGCCCCAGAGTCCATGATGAGGAGTTGGATTTGGGTCCTAGAGAACCGTGGGGACCATCGGAAGGCTTTAAGGAGAGAAAGATCTGGTCAGACGTGTGTATTTAGGACAGTGGGCTACTTGTCCTGTGGGCATGGCTCAGGGTGAAGGCAGAGTGGGAGTAGGAGGCCTGCTAAAAAGTTGTTGTCCTATTCATGGCAAGAAATGGCTGTAGGAATTCCCATTGTGGCTCAGCAGAAACAAATCCGACGAGAATCTGTGAGGATCCGGGTTCAATCCCTGCCCTCTCTCAGCGGGTCAGGGGTCCAGCGTTGCCTTGAGTTGCGGTGTAGGTCACAGATGTGGCTCAGACTCCAAGTTGCTGTAGCTGTGGTGTAGGCCGGCAGCTATATCTGATTTGACCCCTAACCTGGAAACTTCCATATGCCGGGGACCTAAAAAGACAAAAAGACAAAAAAAAAAAAAAAAAAAAAAAAAAAGGCTGTAGTTTGAGCTAGTTGGTCCTTCAGCCATGAGGATCACTGCCCAGCTCTTTGCTTCCAATGTATCTAAAAATGCACCTTGCTCAGCCTACCTTAGAATCTGCAGCTGTCCAAAAAGTTGGACCGAGAGGCTCAGGAGGCATATTTCTGCTGAGTCTGAGAAAGGTACAGAGTACCAGAGGTAGAGGAGAAGGCTGACCCGCAGGCCTGGGTTTATATTCCAGACCACCAGCCACCATAATTATGCATTAGTGGCCCCAGAAAGGCACAGTATAGACGCTCGCAGCCAGGGTCCCTGTTATAAAGGCCCTGGTCGTGGTTGGTTATTAACTATACTGTACGAAGCCTCATAAACACCTTTTTACACATACAGTGCACCTTTCAATGCCACAATCAAATGCTTTTCAACAAATTACAGTCTCCTCGAAAAGAGACTCCTTGATTGCTTCCCAGAAAGAGGTGGAGGGAAACCTTAGACAGAACTCGTTCGAAGCCTGATGTTTAGAACCGTGTTTGCTTTGGGCTGGAAATACTAGCCTGGAGTTCAGACCTTGAACGACTCTGGGGAAATCAGTGCCAATTAATCCAAAACTGGCCCAAGAAGAAATCAGACCACAGAAATAATTTAACCAATCCCATCTACTTTACAGATGAGCAGAATGAGCTCAGAAAAGAGCAGCCACCATCTTCGGTCCCCCTGGGAACTCAGAGGTAGACCCACGGCCACATTTCAGAGCGAGCTGCCAACCTCTTCCTCAGACACAGCTTACTGGTCAACTTGGTTAGTTCAGGCCCTGCCATCTTGTACATAGAATGTTGAGCCCTAATTCCTAACGCCTTCTTCCTTTCTCTGATATCCTCAATCAAACAACTTATATCTGCTCTTATAAAAATAGATTTTTAAATTTCATAGACCAGTAAAATTTACAGACCTAGGGTTGCAAACTTTTTATTTTGCCAAATAAGGATGCTGGATTAAAAACAAGCTGATAAGAGAGTGACCCAAGAATATGTGCAATTTGCAATTATCAGTTTTTGTACAAGGGAAAGGCATTACTATTGAAAGAAAAGGAAAGAAAAACTAGAGCAGGGAGGAGAGAGAGAAGAAAATATGGAAATCATATTGATGGTTACCTGGCATGAGTTGGGGTGTGGTTTGACTGCAAAAAAAGCCATAAGGAAACTTTCTGGCGAAATGGTGGTGGTTATATGAGTGTATCCGTTTGACAAATCATTGCTGTTCATGAGAAGTTGTTCCTTGTGATGGAAAGGCAAAAGCAAGGCAGGACATAAGGCACTAAAACCCCATATCCTGATCAGACTTGGACCCAGGCTCATCTCTGAGTTTGGAGCGGGACTGAGGGACACAAGAAGGAAGGAGGCAAGGGAGGGTCCCCCTTGTGTCCTTCCCACCCAATTTCACTGGAGTGCTGGCCCAGAGAGTGTTTCTACTCAGTGTCTCTGATGGAAATCAGTGAAGGACAGAGCCAAGAAATTCCTCTGGCTTTGACTTTGCCCTGAGACCTCCAGTAAGAAGTATAACCACTCTTGGCCTTAGGGTCCTCTTCTGACCCTCTAGGGGTAAATGTGGGACTCCCTCAAGCATGTCTTGGGAGTTCAAGCCCTGACAAGGTCAAGGGGAGCGAAGCCAAGCCATTGAACTATTTCTTAGTTCTAATCTTTGCTCATTTGCTTATAAAACATGAAGCTTAAGGGAGGAGGGCAGGGGACAGAGTGCAGACTTAGGCATAGAAAGATGTGAATACGAATCCCGGCTCTGACACTTATGAGCTGTGTGACATGGGGCAAGGAACTTCGCCTTAATGAACCTCCATTTCCTCTGCTGTAAAACGGGGATCATGATAGTGACCTTCCAGAAAGACTGTGAGGATGGAATAAGCTACCACGTAGAAAGTGGCCAGCTCAGTGTCTGGCACCGAGCAGGTTCTGAATAAATATCTAGATATTGTTGTAACTTCTCCTAGACCTTTCCCTGGTCTTCCTGGCAGCCAGCAAGGGTGGGAGAACTTGCACAAGGTAGGATGAGGCTCTCAAAGGCTCTGTTTCCTTGACTCTAAAGCAGTGAGGATCAAATGAGGTGATGCACGTGGCATGCTTACCCCCATGTCTGGCACAAAGTAGGTGTTCAGTTAAGGAGAACACCTGGCTATAACTGTGTCGAGGGAAAGCTCAGATCAATGTTTGGTCATAGGTGGCCATGGGAGAGTCACATGGGGTTGCATCACCTCCCATCAATATACATTTTTCTGAATTTTTCCCAGGGGTTAAATAAGAATGATTAGAGCGCTAATGCCAAAAGGGTGTTACGATCAGATTTTTATTCTGTCAGTCCTTTTACTGGCAGGAACTCCGCTGACTTGCAAACAGTGCACCTTTTCTGCACTCAGTGCCAGAAAAGGTGTGGGATGCATAGCAGGTGCTTAATAAGTACTTTGTGAATGAATAAATGAATGAGTTCACGAGTAAAAGGATGAATGAAACTAATGTGTCTGAGGCTTCTTGGGTTCTTAACTCAGCCAAGTAGGATTATCTCTAACACCAAGCTAAGGCAGGGAGGCAGATAAAAAACATGGTACAAAGATTCTCGAGGGAATGGCTGTAGTTAAAACTCCAAGCTCAGTGTTGCTTTTCCTAGAGCTGGAATTCCTCTGGTTTGGGTTTGGTGTGGGTTTTTGGCAGATTGAGAGAAATACACATTACATTTCTGTGATCCCCAGAGTACTTTTCCGCACGAGAATGTCCCAGGATCAATGTTCCCCAAATGACCAAAGGCAGGTTACAACCTGGTTAACTGCCACCCCCTCCCCAACTTAAACCCGAATGTGAAGTCACACGCATGATAATTGTACAAAAATGGGCTTGCAACATTGCAGAAAACCAAACCAAAGCCAAACAATCGACAAAGATAAAAATCAAACCTCGCAAGCATTTCTGGCGTTCTGGGACCCCTTCTTATTTACACTCAGGTTTTAAAACTCCGCAAGACAACAGGAGTACTCTAATTGGAGCCTGGGAGGAGGTACAGAATGGCCAGTCGCTAGTAAAACCGAAAGCATTTATTTATTATTTAATTTGTTTGCCCAGGAGACTTCGCTCCTGATGTAACATCTGGTTTTCATTGTAGCCCAACTTTTACCTAATTGTACAGCTGGGGAGATTAAGGCACTAGGGGTCACAGGCCGAGCCCAGTCAGGACCCAGCCCCCTATGAGAGCTTTGCTCCTCGCTTCGGGGTAGAGACCACACTCCTTGCCCCTGGTCCTCCGGTGGAGACCTATAAATAAGAAAGGAATTACTCTTTCAAGTCCTCACTCTCCCTCCTTCTGATTCTCATTAATGGTGGGGCTGGGGGTTGAGGGCAGAGGAGGGGGGCTGGGGAGAAGGGAGATGCAGGCGGTAGGGGCAGCAACCACAGAGGTTCAAGACCACAGGCAAGGGATGGGGGCTGCAGCTTGGACGGAAGCCGCACTTCCCAGGGTCCTTTGTCAAAGGCTGGCTTTTCTGACCCCAAGGGACTGGTGTAGGGCAGGCAGCGTCCGTTTTTTACCTTCGAGAGTCACAAGGAAGAAACAGGTTTCAATCATAACATCAGGAGGCTGGAATGGATAAAGAATAAATCCCACCAAAGGGCTTAGGGAATGGTCTTCCCTGGATTCGAATCCCATCTTTACCATTTCCAGTGTGACCTTGGGCGAGTTTGTTTAACTTCTCTGAGCCTCAGTTCCCTGATGTCATGGGATTCTTGGGAAGATTAAATGAGATAATTTATGGGAATAACCTAGGAGAAATAGCTGGTGCTTATAGTAAGCACTTTAAAAAAAAAAAAAAAAAGGCAGTGATAACCAATCTAAAAAAACCATCGTTCAAGGTGCCACCTTTTATTCCGTGACCATGTAAAGAAGTGAGCTCACCTTCCGGGTCACCTAGAGAATGTCATATAATGAACAAAAACTGAAGCAGGGTTAGAGGGCTGGTTTGAGCCTCACATGGTGCTAGCCAGTGGGGTCGGGGGAAGGCATGGTGACATAGGATCCTGGAGATGTGTGATAATGATCAGGGGAAGTCAGAATCTGCCTGGTGAGACCGTGAGTGCTCACAAGGAGCTGTCTGGGAATAATTCAGGGCTAAGTACCCACTACAGCCAACATGAAGTCTACTCAAGTCAGACTCAGAATCAGTCAGAGCTGGGGTTGCTAAGAAACATGTCGGAGTGGAAGTGGGACTGGGTCTGGGTTTTGAAGGATGACTAGAAGTTAGGGAGGCAGTGCGGCCTCCCATGGAGTGTTCCAGAATCAAGTGGACTTGAATAAATTTGGGTTGGAGATGGTTTAGGGGTGATAAGGAGACCAGCCTGGATGGAGGGTTGGCAAGTGGTTGGGGCACAGAGGGCAGAGTGCTATATTCTGGGAGGTCTTGAGATTCAGGCAAAAGTGTATGCCTCCCAGAGCAGTGGGGTGCTAGCTATGGGTGGCTGTGCCAAAGAGGAGGGTGACTCCAGACTGCTGAAGGAAGCTCACAGGTACAAGCCACATGGACAGGGTGAAGATGGACTAAAAACGGGGATGCCCTTGGGATCTGATCCACTGGGAGTCCTGCCTCACCAAGGCTCAGTCCATCTTTCCCAGCCCATGAATCTTTGAGTCAGGGATTTCTTTCTTTGGTAAGCCTGGAATCACTTTCCATTCCTGTGCATTTCCTACATACCCCACTGGTCTTGGTTGAGGTACATGGACTGTATCTATCGGTGTCATAGAATCTCAGCCAGGTTTAGCCTAGCTTCAGTGTAGCCCAAGGCTCCTCTGAGGGCCCAGATTGGTTCATTAGCCAGGACTTTCAGAACAATGAGAATGTAAAGCGAGAAAAGTCAGGAACCTGATAGCCCATTCAGCTGGTATGCTGGCATTCTACTGTTTAGATTACAAACTTGAAGGCACTAGGTCAAGACTACTTAGCCTGGTACAGACACATTCATATTGTGTATTTAGAGTGAGCGGAGACATGGAGAGGTGTCTAAACTCCTCATGGGTTCAGGGGGCTTGCATTCTTCAGGCTTTGGAATGAATAACTTTGTATTTCTCACCCAGATGCTTTCTGGAGTAGTGGGATAGAAAACTCACAGACTCTGGAGGGAGCAGCCCCCAATGAAGATTCTTATGCTGCCACTGGGCAAGTTTCTGAACTCCTCTGCCTCACAATTTCCTTGTCTGAAAGATAGAGAGCTTTTGTTTCAAGGGTCAAATTAAGTCATGAGTATTAAAGCACCTTGAAAAGGGATTCCTAAAGCCATGGTGAGCACCCAGTGTATGCTGAGCACTGTGCAAGGTGGCTGGGTTGAGTGGGAATGGTGTCAAAGGATTAAGGTATGGATGATGGCCTATTTCCCAAACCGTAGTCCACAAAGAACCAAGTGAAGGTAGGTCACGTGAACACACCTGTCCCACTGCCACATGTGGGATATACAGGGTCACCAGAATTCCTCAACACATATAATATGCTAATGTACACTGGAGATATTGAAAGGAGATAGTGCTTCTCATTTCTCTCATGGAACTCACAAAGGAGAACAATTTTTAAATGAAAAGGGGGACAGTTATTTGCAGTCCTGGGCAGTGGGAGTTAAATTCATTGAGAGTGGTGAGCAACAGCCAAGGAAACCCTCTCTCCAATCCGTTTCACCCCAGTGGCATTTTTTTCAAGGAACATCCAAGTATCTCAAAAATAAAATTTAGTTCAACTACACTTACTACAGAAGAAGCCATATGATACTACCTTTTTTTCAAATCATGATTTTGAGCTTTTATTTGATGAGCAATAAAAATGCTAAAAATGGCTCCCTAAGACTTGATGGTGTAGGGAATATCTTCTGAGTGCATCTTTCCTGATTTTCATTCCCATTTGTATCCAAACCCTGCCTCCAACATATGCAAACCCACCACTCTCACCAGGAAAAATCAAGAGGTGTCAGCAACATTAGTGACATCTTGATCTAAGGGCAAGTCAACTATCAATGGTATCACATAGACCAATTCTCCTTTTTCAAAAAGTTATACTGTATAAAATAGGATTTTGCTGCCAAGTCCAGCTTCCAAGTCTTGGGAGCTCATCCTAATTTGTCATTAATCCACCTGGCTTCTACTTAACTGTCTAAGAGAAAAATCAGTATCTCAAAGTGGCCAAGGTTGAGACTGGGATATCTCCTCCCTCCCTTAAACAATGGCCAAGGGTAAGGCAGAGTCCCATTCTTAAATATTTGATGATGTTCAGTTCTGAGAGGGGAAAGGTTGAGCTGTTTTGAACTTTGTTCCCAGAAGGGCAGTGGGTATTATTAAACACATCCATTACAGTGGACATAAGAGGTGTGAGTTTATGACTCCGGAAGAGAATGCCTCTGAGACTTTTAGGAGACCTATCTGGAAATCTTCCTGGGGTCATCTGATCTGGTCACTTCTACTCCCATATCTTGCAGCCCAATTTGAAGGCAGTCGAAAGAATTAAGATAAATGCATGGAGAATACATGTCCACTGCTCTTTACAAATGGAGTGCCGTGAAGCATGACCTTGAACAGTCACAAATACCTTCACCAGCCCAGCAATCCTTCAAGAGTCAGCACCGAAGAGAGCTCTTAGGCAAGCAAATCTGCATCTCAACCTCTTAAACATGAGTTTTCTTCTTTTACTTTCCTTCACAACTGACCTCTCACCCAAGTCTGAATTCGAAGAGCCCCTGTCATCATTAACAGCAGCCACCTTTTCTTCTAATTGTTTTGTGCATGTTAGATTTTCATCCCTCATCTTTGTTTTATTGAATCTATTTTTTTATTAGGGTATAGTTGATTTCAGCGACCCACTCATACCTTTATATACATTCTTTTTCTCATATTATCTTCCACTATGGTCTCCATCCCTCCATGATCACAAATTTCATAAATTACAAACTTGATTACAAATCTCAGTCTCAACCTTGGCTGATACTTAGTCTCCTTGATCACTTACAGTCCTTGACAATAATGAACACAGAGTTGGCTTTCAGCAAGTCGTGGTTAACTCTTTGGGGCTCTTAACTGAGTGTCTGGAGATGAAAGTAACGCTTTCATTATGTATTTGTTTCAAGCAACAAACTCAAGCTGGGAGGAAAAAACTTGCTCATTTCCTAACCGTCTTCTCTATTACATCCTCCATTACATTAAGACATTACATACCTTCACCTATCTACATAGTTTAAAATTTTTCCAGAAACACACACACACATACTCACATTCACCATCTTCTTGTTTGTTTCTTTGCCTCTTCAAGGAACATTAAGGGACTTGGTTCTTTGCTGTGGACTCTGGCTAAGCTTTAAAAAGCATGAAAAAGGATGACATGTAGATACTCATGTCTAATTGTAGGAGGTGAAAGAAATCTGTATTCTTGCCTCTGACAATTTACCATGCATAGGAAAAAGTGTCTTGCCTTGTAGAAAGAGAAAATGCAAAATCTGCCCTTCAGATAATACATCTCTGCTTAGGGAAGTAGAGATTGGGGGGCAAACACATTGAATCACTCCTTCTTTCATTATTTTTGACATTGATTTGTCATTAGGAAAATTTATTAGGCTCCAGATTAAATTGATTTGCAGAATCATTAATTCATGGGATGAAGCCAGAACCGTTTGGCCTGCCCGCGCTGAAATGAGGCAGTATTGATAAAACAAAGGGGAAAATATCAGAGCTATTTAAAACCCACTTTTTCCTACCTAGAGGAATATTTCAGATGTAATTTGGGGAGGATATTCGAATAGTTGACCTTAGTCAACTTTTTTGCCTTAAGAGGATTTTTCCCAAAACCTAAATCAGAGGGACAGATTGATATTAATTTCAAGGAGGTTACTCAAAAAAAAAAAAAAAAAAGGAAAGTTACTAGTTGACCTTTTTGCTCAACAATAGACATTACAACACATCTTCCTTCCTCCCCCTATAAAAGAGAACCAGAATCCAACTTAGCTGCATCTTATTGATAGCCCTTCCCAAACAATGTCCCCTCCCCCACGTGATGACTTTTGGTCAAGCAGGGCACAACTCCCTCATTTAAAGAAGCTTATCCTAATGTAAGGCGGGATTATTATTTGTCAGAGTCCCTCTCTAATTGCTCAGAAGTTACTGTGGAATATGAGTTGCTGTGGAATATACCATCAGACATACATTTCCCTACCTTTTTTCTTCATCATGGTCGCCTGTATTTTCAAAAGAAAAGTAAGAATGATATCTGACCCCCATCATGGTATTAATAAGGACTACTGTTTGCGAGTGATCAAAAAGACTTAGGGAGAAAAAGGAATTTTTTTGGAGTATGTGGCAGCGAAGTCCAGGAGTGTAATAAGCTTGGGCAAGGACCAGAAGCAGGTGGTTGAATAATGTCATCAAGACATTGTTTCTTGGAGCTGCTGCTCTGGCACAGTAGGTAAAGTCACTGCAGAGGTGCCGGTTCAATCACTGGCCAGGTACAGTGAGTTCAAGGATCCAGTGTTGCCACATCAGCACCACTGTGGAGCTCTGATTCAGTCCCTGGCCTGGGAATTTCCATATGTTTCAAATGTGACCAAAAAAAAAAAAAAAAAAAAAAAAAAAAAGGCGCTATTTCACTTTCTCCCTCCCTCTCTCAATCCTTTTCTTCATTTTTTGGCTCAGGCAGGCTCTCCCCATGTAGAGGGTCCCATTACCTCTGCATTAAATCCTCTTTTTAGCCAGTAATACCCATGGAAAAAATGGCTTCTCTATTCCAAGAGCTCCGGGGAGCAAAAGTCCATGAATTGAGTCCTCTGTCTTGGAAGGGAACTTCTACTCTCTCGCTTGTTCACTGATCCATCAGTAGTCTTCTGGTCAATCTGCCCATCTCTGTCCCACTTTCTATCGCGTGCTAAGTTTGGGACACAGCCTGCACGTCAACTCACCTTCCTTTTGAAGCTAGTTCTTTTCTTTCTGACGCTCAGAGAACACAGCCCACAAGCTCAGCTATTGCAAGCAACCATACTTACAGCAAAACAAATATGGTTCAGGGTGACCTGGCTGTTTTTTACTTCTCTAGAGAGTCCTCAAAATGGTTTAGTTTTCCAGCCAAAATGACAAAAGGCATGGAAGACAGGCAATGGCTCTAAGGAAAGATGAAGAGTTTGAAGTGTAAATTTCACCGCTCGCTGACACAAGGAGGTTCAGGATCCTCTCGAGCACAGAGAAGCTGCTGAGGAGAGCATAGCCCTGGAATGTTCCATGTGGTACTAAAGCTGGATGCAGTGAAGGCAGGAAGTTCCCAAAGAAGCTAGGGATGAAATGCCTGGAGACCAAATAAGGAGAACTGTAATGTGTGTGTGTGCGCGGGCGCACACACACACACACACACACAAAACTTTGAAATTTAAATACACTGTGGGCTCACCCCAGGCTTCACCTAAGCTCTTCCTGTGTTTGAGCTTATATGCGTGTGTGTTTTTCTTGTATATGCTTCTGAAAGTTGAGAGTAGAAGGAGCCCAGAGGCCCAGGAAGAGGGCAAACAAAGGCGAGTGCAGCCTCTGAGGGCCAACAGGATGCCTATTCTATAAATGCTGCCTCCTCCTCCTTGAAACCTGGCTGGGTCCTTACAGCCCCTTGAGATCCATAGCAGCCTGGATGCCTTAAAACCTGGTGTGGCCTCTCTTCAGTGTTACTTTACTCCATTTGGGGGACTTGGTTCGTTGCCAGATGAAAGGGAAAGTCTAACACAGAGGACACTCACTGACCCTTTTCCAACTTGGGAAAAAGTCGCAGAACTGAAGACACCATTACAAGTATGTAGAGCTCCACAAGTTCCACACCACCTTTGCATCAGTTGCATCATTGGCAAATATTTGCACACATTGAAAATCCCCAGTGGTTAAACTTTTGACCACGTGCTAGGCATTATGTGGAGTGAATCGGATGTATCTTCCCTTGTTTATCCATCTAACAATCCATCTAACAGTCATGCAAGAATAAATAGCATCCTCACTTGACAAAGTATCAGAGAGGTCAAACAGCTTGCCCAAGGTCACACATCTCCTTAGGAGCAAAGCCCAGATGCAAACCCGATCACTGTGCTCTTTCCAACAATGTGAACGCAATGCTTTTGACGTGGGGCACCAAGGAAACAACTGCTACGGGAATGAACGAATGAATGAACAATTCCGCCTTGTGAATTTCTCATCAATTCAGTGTCTCCTGTAGTGTTCCTGCCTCTGATACATAGGTGATATGGGGGAGGGTGCGGCTAGAAGTTAGGGAACTCATTACCCTAGCAGATTGCCCCACTCCCACTCCATCCCTTAGGAACAGTTGACACACTGAGTCCCAGGCAGAGATCCTTCACTGAGCCTAATGGATCTCGGTTGGGTTCATTAATGCCATTGTGGTTCAAAGACAGTCAATACGAAAGCCACTGCCTCCGATCAGACTGCATGAAAAAAAGGAATGCAACTTCTTCCTGTGTTTTGCCCAAGCACAGTATGTTGTGTGGGTAATTTCTGGTCTGGCCAGTAAAAACCTCCGGGAGCCTTCCTTTAGGTCTTTAATTATGAACTGTAGGGGACACCACAAAATAAATACTTAAAATGTCTAGACAACCAGTCATCAGAGTAGGATAATTAACTTCAAACATTCTAAATTGTTGGAGGAGTCGTTATTCACCTTCTGTAGTTCTTTCTATATCCTTCCCCTGCCAATATGTTTGTAGCAACGAGGCTGGGGAACCAGTTGAAACCTTCTCCTGATACAAAGCAGCCTCTCTCCCCGGCTCTTAAATGACAAGTCACAAAATGACCAGAGAACATACAATAAAGGAACATAAACTGAGACCATTAGTTTTTCCAAGGAAGGAAAAAAAAAAAAATCTCTCCACTTTTTAATTACATCAAAACACAAACCAGCAGTAAGGCAGAGTTGAAGAAGAAGAATTACCATTTTATTTATGTAGTCTATTTTATGTATTTCTGTCTTAATTTTTTATTACTAAAAAAAATAATCAAGCCATTCTGACGCTTGATTAATGCTCAATAAATTTGCCTCCTGACATCTAAAATGTGATTAGGCTGCCGTTGAACTTGGGGTGTTTCTCCCCCTACCCGTTCTCACCTCCCACAGACTTCCTCCAAGGGAGCGTTTTTAGCATTGGGCCCACATTAATTTTGTCACGACCCTAAACCAAAACACTCCATGAGACAGATATGGATTTCACGAGGCGAATTGGCTACAAACATGTCTCAGACTCCTGCCCTCCCTTCAGAAGGGGGCTGTGGGGGCCTTGTTGTTAAGCAAATCCAAAACCTGAGCTCAAACCGTCTGTCTCTGGGCAGTGAGTAGATCTTAAAACTATGAGCCATGTGAGTGCAGAGCTGAGCTTGGCTCTGAAGCAAAGGAAAGCCATTCAAAATGTCAGCGCCTTCCTTCTACGCGCTCTCTCACATCATCCCTCCAAGCAGACAATCTTTGATAAGACACCAAATAATTAATAAGAATTCTCATTGTTTGATTCCAATGTCATTTTCCTTTCAATGAAAGAAATGCCACGTCGACTGTTATTGAGGGAATATTTTATATTCCCTGTATAATGACCATATTTAATTGCTACAGCTCTAATTAAAGGTGATATCCGATTGCATGCATGTACTTTTTAAAAACCATAATTGTCTTGTGCAAGCCACTGAATAGATTTAAGAATCTTCAATAACAAAATTACATTAATAGCATATGCTATTAAATATGATTGATGGCAAAATTGGACCCCTCCTGGTTCTCTACCACACAAAAGCACACACTGCTTTTGAAGATGGCGCCTGGAGTGTCAACCAGAGAGCCAGGGAAAATAGACTAGTACCACCAAGGCCTGCTTTCCCCTAAAGAAAGGGGCAGTGTCTTGGTAAGAATAAAAGGTGCCTTGGACATTTGAGCTCCATGCTGGATGGGCTGAGAAAAATTGACTTGGCCGGCTCTGCATTGAAACTCCCCTCCCAGAGGAGCCCATGATAGATGGGTACAGTATTTTTGAGAAGAACCCTCGAAGGCTGTCATGTCCAGGGAGAGCCATCCCTCTAGGAGAAAGCATGAGCCAGCAGCAAGACTGCACTCCGTTGTACGAGGAAGTAATTATCTAATGTTGATGACGCGTATGCCCCAGATCCTCCCCAACCCGTCCGCTCAAGAGTCTACACCAAGCTAGAAGCTCTGGTCATAGACCAGAGGGAAAAAGATAAAGGAGACAACCAAGAGAGATGCCAGATTCCAAGATCAGCGATGTGAACCAGCACCAAAATTTTAAAGAATTGTGACCAAGAAGAGAGACAGAAGGGAAAAATGTTTGCGGCTGACTTTTTTCGACCTGCTCCTTGTCACAATTCTCTGAGGGTAGACATGAAGAAATTGAGGCTTCAGGACAGTAAATACATTTTAGATCTCAAATCCCATGTTCTTTCAACTCTAGCGCACACTACCTCTCACAAGGAAATAGCAGGGTTGCCTGTCAAGGCACCTGTTGTGCCTTGGTTTGAATACACTGGTTCCCCTGCTCCAGTTTCTGGGTTTATTGAGAGAGATCCTCTTTGGGAAGGGCAACAGCCGCTGAACCATTTCAGACTAACACGTCTACATAGTTTGGTTGACAGGCAACAGGGATCAAGGCTTGGTGACCATGGAGCATCGCTCAGGGTTAACGGGGGGAAACATGGAAACCAAAAACGACTGTAAAGATAGCACTGGACGTTCTAATTCTGATGAGGACATGTTCGGTTTCCCTTGCTCTCTTTCTGTTTGGGTCTAGTTGGGAGGAAAAAGCATGAATGCAGCTCCTGGGCCCTGGATCCACCTTCCTAGAATGATGACAATTATTAATCAGGCAGATGGTCTGCAACATAAGCCATGTGCTGCATGAAATGTTTTACAGACCTAATCTCATTGGCTTCTTCAGAAAGTAGGTACAATTACGATTATTCTCTTTTGACGTCTGGGAAATCTAGGTTCTAGGAGGTTAAGCAACTTGTACCAGGTCTCACTGGCTACTGTCAGAGCCACCATTTAAACCCAGGACCAACTGCTTTAGAAGATTTTGCCCTTAACCCCAGAGCTGTATGGTCTAGGGCAAGATGGCTGAAACCTCTGGAAAAATGACCCTTTTTTCAGGCAGACAGGTGGACGGACTTTGCCTAAAGGGCCTAGTTTGTTAACCTGAAACTAGCCTCATAAATGTTTATTGAAACAAGCTCATTAATTTTCATTGTATTGGTTCTGAGATGGCAAGAGAGAAGCAGTTCTCATGGAAAGAGTAAGGCAGATGGGCCGAGAATGTCTCAGAAAGTGAGTCTACAGTTTCCAGTCCCTCCCCCCCCCCATCTTGCTGCTCAGATGGAAAAAACTAGAACCATCTTCTTTCCGTCTCTACCAGCATGATGTTGAATGCTCTGGCTTAACACCCATCTGTTAGAGGCAGGTATCTTAAACCTCCATCGCACAGATAGTGGCCATATAAACTGGAGAAGAGATGAGATTTCTTGGTCAATTAAACCTCCAAATGCTAGGCAGTAAATGTAGACCACGTCTCTGATGGGCAGCAATGAGGAGGGGTGTGTGTGTGTGTGTGTGTGTGCGCGCGCGCGCGTGTGCGCGCGTGTGTGTATTTAGCAGAACCCACATCATGCAGAAATCCCCCAGGCCAGTGCGCGCGTGTGTGTATTTAGCAGAACCCACATCATGCAGAAATCCCCCAGGCCAGTGGTCCAGGGTCAGGTCTTGCCAGGCAGTGACCAGAGCTACAGCAGGGACAAAGCCAGATCCCCTTAACTCCTATGCCACCAGGGAACTCCTTTTTTGGGTATTTTTTCCAGCTTTACTGAGATATGATTGACAAATTAAAAATTGTATATATTTAGGTTGTATAATGTATTTTAAGATATACAATAGGATGATTTAATATATATATATACATTGTGAGATGATTAACCACAATCAAGTTAATGTACACATCCATCCCCTCATATAGTGATCTTTTTTGTTGTGGTGAGAATACTGAAGATTGACTTTCTTATCAATTTCAAGTATACAATATAGTATTATTAACTACAAGTCCCATGCTGTACATAAGATCCCCAAAATGTGTCCATCTTCTACCTAAAAGTTCGTACCTTTGGCCAGCATCTCCCCATTTCCCACACCCTCCCACTCTAGGCAACCACTGATCCCTCTGGTTCTACATGTTCGGCTTTTTGGTATATTTTAAAGGGAGACAGGAGTTCCCATCATGGCTCAGTGTTAATGAACTTGACTAGTACCCATGAGGATGCAGGTTCAATCCTTGACCTCACTCACTGGGATAAGGATCTAGCATTGCCATGAGCTGTGGTGTAGACAGACACAGCTCAGATCCCCACATTGCTGTACAGCTATAGCTCCGAATCAACCCCTAGCCTGGGAACTTCCATATGCTGTGGGTATAGACCTAAAAGACAAAAAGAAAAAGAAAAAAAGGAGGACAATATAATTTACTCTGGAGAGAAGTCTAATAACCAGTGCATATAAAACATATTTCATTTCACCAATAATAAAATAAACGTAAAATTTTAAAAGAAGAATATACCAATTTTTATCAATAAAATTAGCTAAGATTAAAAAGAAATAGATGAGTTCCCTTCGTGACTCAGTGGTTAACAAACCCGACTAGTATCCATGAGGTTGCGGCTTTGATCCATGGCCTCGCTCAGTGGGTTAAGGATCTGGCATTGCCATGAGCTGTGGTGTAGGTCGCAGATTCCACTTGCTCGGATCTCACTTGCTGTGGCTCTGGCGTAGGCCGGTGGCTACAGCTCCGATTGGACCCCTAGCCTGGGAATCTCCATATGCCATGGGTGCAGCCCTAAAAAAGACAAAAAGTAAAAAATATAAAAAATAAAAATGATATATATCGTATAGTATTAAAAGGAACATACTGCTGATAACTGCAGTAACAAAGATGTATGTACATGCATGGTGCTAAATGAAAAGAACTTCAAAAGGTTACATATAGCTTGATTTTATTTATGTGACAATAAGGAGAAAGCAAAACCTAAGGGCCACCAAACCATAGGGGCAGGGAGAGGGTGTGGCTGTGTAGGAATATGGGAGAATGTTTTTTATCCTGAGGTGGTGGCGATTTCCCAGCTATATATTTCTGTTAGAATTTAGGGAACTTGACATTAAAAGTGGTGACTTTTTCTGCAGGTAAATTATACTTTAAATTTAAAGAGGTAAAACTAGCATAATCTCAGTTTTGTGAGATTGTGAAAATATTATGAGTCTTGTGAAAAAGAAAATATTCCAGAAAGCCATACACAGTATTTTACTGGTTCCTATAGCGGGCGGTAGTTAATGGGTATTCCTGACTTTCTTTTTAGATCTGTTCAAATCGTATAAATTCTTTTTAGAGCTAATCGATTATTTTGTTCATAAAGCCCAGAAAAAATAAAATTATTTTTATGTTCCTTAAACAAGAAAGAAAGAGAGTTCCCGAGGTGGCTCTACGTGTTAAAGACCCAACATAGTGCTCATGAGGATGTGGGTTCGAGCCCTGGCCTCACTCAATAGGTTAAGGATCCAGCATTGCCACAAGCTTTGGCATAGGTCACAAATGTGGCTTGGACCTGGGGACTTCCATATGCCACAAGTGCAGCTGTTAAAAAAAATAATTAATTAAAAAATAAAAAGGAAGAAAGATAATGCCCAGTGTTAATGAGTGGATAATAAAATTAGCACCCTTATACACCATTAGGAGAAGTCTATATTAATGATACAGTAATACATCTCAAAGACATTATAAAATGTGCGCCTATTTTGGTATTTATAGCAGAGGAAGTGAAAGTATTCGCGGGCACATGGATATTCATTGAGTTGTTTATAATCGAGAAAACTTTGAGGAAGTCTAAATGTCTAATATGATAGGAGATTGGTTAGATGAATTATGATATATCAATTCAGTAGTGCTTATAATCACAAACATTAATTATGATTATATAGAAGGAGATTTAATATGGAAAGATACTCAGTGACAACAAAGCATGTCTGCAGTTTCTTTGTCCTCCCCTTTCTACTTTAACATCTTCTATTGCCTTAATGACATCTTTGTTCATTTTTAATTTCCTCAGATACTTCGGAATTTATCAATTACCTCTTACTTTTCTAATGGCTCCCTGTTAAAGATAGAGAGAGATGTAAGAATCTGGTTGATCATTATTTTCCTCAGCACTTCAAAGACATCAGTCCATGGTTTCTTTATGAGTCGTCTGTTTTGGTTCATTTTGTTTTATTAAATATTTTAGGTTGAAATCACTGTGAGATTGACGTTCAACTGGTATAATAATAGGGAGAGATCCCACGTGTCTTTATCCAGGCTCCCCCAATGGTAACTTCTTGCAAAATGTAGTACATTTTCACACCCAGGGTACTGACCTATCCATCAAGATGTAGACCATCTCCATCGCCTCAAGCATCCCTCAAGTTGCCCTTTATGTAGCCACATCCATGTCTTTCCTGCTCCATCCCCTTCATAATTCCTTGTAACCACTAATTCCTTTTCCATTGCTATGCTTTTATCACTTAAGAGTATTATAGAAATAAAGTCAAGTATACGTAGTCTTTAGAGATTGGCTTTTTTCACTCAACATAATTCTCTAGAGATTCATGCATGTTGTTTTGTGTAGCAGTATTTCTTTTTCTTTGCTGAGTAGTATTCCCTGGAATGGAGAGATGAAGATTTGTTTAACCATTCACCTGTTGAAAGAGGTCTGGGTTATTTCCAGTTAAAAGCTATTATGGAAACGACTAAGAACATTCATGTACATGTTCTTTGTATGAAGAAGTTTTTATTTCTCTGGGGTAAATGCCCAGGAGTGTAGTAATTTGGTTTATATCAATGCTCTCAGCATTTTAGATAAACTACTCTCTGAGGGTAGTTTAACTTTCTTCAAGTTTAGAAAATTCTCAGTCATCATCTTTGCTAAAATTCCATCTTCACTGCGTCGTCCATGTTTTTCCCTTTTGAAACTCTGGAGCTTGTCAGTGCATCATGTTTAACTACTCTTTTGAAGTCCTCAATTCTATGCCATCAATTTTGTATGATTGTTTCCAGTCAAAGATTTTCCTGTCTTTTCACATTTATTTTCAAAATTTCTAATGGTTTCCTTCACATAGCCTTCTTTTTCTATTTCATTTCTGCCTGTTTTGTTTCATAATTATATTTTATTTCTTATTGGAATAACTTACTTTATTAATGATTTTTAAGTACACTTATTTTAAGGTCATTTTCAGGTATTTCTCTTTTTTACTTCCCCTTTAATACATTGCTATTTCAAATACTGATTTTGTTGGCTACTGATTTTCCATAAGCATTTGAGATTGTACTCTGCAGACTCATTTTGAATGACAATCTTTTATTTCTTTCTTTCTTTTTTTTTTTTTTTTTTTTTTGTATGAGAGTCATGGGTTTTTTTCCCCCCCCAGTACATTATTTTTTTCTACTGTACAGCATGATGACCCAGTTACACATACATGTATACATTCTTTTTTCTCCCATTATCATGCTCCATCAGAAGTGACCAGACATAGTCCCCAGTGCTCACAGCAGGATCTCATTGCGAATCCATTCCAAAGGCAATAGTCTGCATCTATTAACCCCAAGCTCCCAATCCATCCTCAAGAAAGAAGAGAAATCTCAAATCGACAACTTAACCCATCACCTAAATGAATTAGAAAAAGAAGAACAAATGAAACCTAAAGGCAGCAGAAGGAAGGAAATCATAAAGATCAAAGAGGAAATCAATAACAGATTTTAAAAAGGACAATCTCTTATTTCAATTTTTTGTGCTTACCTAAGTCTATGAGGCAGTCTCTGTCTCTGTCTCCCTCTTTCTCTTTCCAAATGTTTTGTGTTTATTTCCTTCCAGTCCCCCAGAGGTCGTTTAGGTACAAAGTCCAGGTCTTACACAGGTGGCTGGGGACAGTGTTCCTCACGTGACCTGTGATGATGGAGCATGTTCCCCCCAGACCTTCAAGGACTGAAGCTTTTGTAAAAATTCAGTAAAAATGGATAACTAGAAACATCATCACCTGATAATGTATCTTAAGCTTATCAAATTGCTATAAAAAGTCTAAAAGCTTGCTCCTAATTTTTGTATTTAGCTAATCATGTACCAGCAACACAGCCCACAGAATGGAATCAGCTGAGCACCACATCACGCCTGGACTTATGGCTTTTGGGAAAAGGTCCTTGAGGATTTTACAGGTCCAGCCAGGGATCCAGCTACTGTCTTGGGCTGGGAGACACCATGTACTTCTAGGTTATCAGCTTTTGGAAACCACAGCCTCGGAGCAGACATGGCATTTCTTTTTCAGCCTCCTTTTTCAGGAAGAGACATCCTATCTGAGGTCCTAATTTCAAAAATGAAACTGATTTGGTTCTCAACTTTACTTGAGAAACTTCACGAAAGTCAAAATTCATACCTCCAATGCATTTATCTCCACTCATACTCTGTGCTTCTGTTCTGGTTTTAGACTGTGGATGTGATGATGCTGTTTAGGGGAACAGTTATATCTGTTCAATCTTTTTAAAGTATTTTTATTATAGCTGATTTATGGTGTTCTGTCAATTGTTGCTGTACAGCTAAGTGACCCAATTATACATATATATATATATATATATATATATATATATATATATTCTTTTTTTAACGTTATCCTCCATCATATTCCATCACAAATGGTTAGATATAGTTCCCTGTGCTATGCAGCAAGAGCTCAATCTTCTTATTTTAATTGTGTATGCCATAGCAGATAATAAGCAGTTGCTTTCTAATGTCATTTTCCTTCCTGTTTTATGACAGGGATGTAGCCACTCTCCTATTCAAGGCCAAGTTTTTCAGGGAAGTCTAGCTCCAGTCCCTGATATGGGCAGGGAGAGGGATGAATTTACATTGGTCATGTGATACATTGTAGCCAATGAGATGAGGAATCTGGAGAAGACGTTTGGGGAAAGATTTTTGTCTGTCTTAAAAAGAAGCAAAAGAACATTCTTTCTCTGTCTTAAAAAGAAGCAAAAGAACATACACACACACACACACACACTTTCATATATATATGAATGTTGAAGTGAGTGGATGTGAAGGTATGGGAGTGGCTGTTTGTATCCATGAGAGAATCAACCTGAAGACCAAGCCTAAACATTGATGCCAGTGGAGCTGAAAAAGGAAAAGAAAGGCCCAAGACCATGTGGTTCAGCCACAGAATTGGCCAACTCAGAGGTCATCCTCCTTTGTTACTTCCATGATCGGGTATAAAGAATTTGCTTGTTCTTTGAGCTGCTGTGAGTTGGGAGTTTTCTATTATCTGCAGATAAAGACATTCTGACACATATGTCTTTTATTACTATGTGTTTGGAATAGGGTGTCAGTGTAACACATACACGATCTTTAATTTAAAGCTTTCTCATGACTCGTGTAACTTTTACTTTTTCTGGGGGGTGGGGATGTGCCCCAGGAATTGAAACCATGCCAGCTGCCAACTGAGCCACAGCAGTGACAATACCAGATCCTTAACCCGCTGCGCCAACAAGGAACTCTCGTGTAACTTTTAGGGTAATTCATGGTGATACCTCCAAGTATACAGAATAAAGTTGCTTTAAATATACTCACAAATACTTGAAGGGAATTTCTTTATGAACTCATAAGAATATGTTCTCAGGTAGTCTGTTGATTTGGATTGGTAAAGAGGAATTTCTGAAGGGTCTTCCATTCTAGCCAACATTTACTCAACATCTGTTAACTATCATACTCCACAATAGGAGTTATGGGGTTATTAAAGAAGGTAATGGTGGGCCTTTCCTCTTAAGGAATCCAACTAGGGAGATGAGACTTATAATAATAACATGCAACATAATGAGGAAGACACACACAGATTATGTAAGGAGTCAGAAAAAAAAACAAAACAAGCACCATCCTGTAAACATTGTCAATGAATGTGTGTTTCCATTGATTGCTTGGTTACCAAATTCTTTATTGATCAAGGTTAAACCTCACCCTAGCCCGTACTTGAGTCCCATAAATGCTGAACTAAGGTAAAACAGATCGTTGAAAATTTTCTCTATATAATTTGATCAATTGCAGAATTATTTCCAACTCAACTCCACGTTTCTCGTTCGCATGTCTTTGAGTGCAAGTGAAGCAGTTATCAAATTTGATGAAATAGTCCTTAGGGTGGTGTGTTCATTAAATGTGTAACTTTGTCAGAGCGCCACCACATTGCGGATTTTTTTTACAGCCAAGTGGTGAGAAAAGTACCTTTGGAATAGTTACGCACTCACAACATATAAAGTGAAAATTGCGCATGTTCTCAAATCTTTACACATTCCTCTGACTGATCTTTGGTTCCTTACAATGCTGGAGATGTGTGTGAAGTGTGCCTGCAGGCTACATATGTTAAAAGTTAACAGGAAAATGTGTACCAGAAATCAGATGTAAAATTCTCTTCGATCAGTTCAGTGCACCTGCTTATCCAGCCGGATTATTAGTGGTTTCTTTACAGCTGAATATAGACTAACCCCCACATGTCTGTGTGAAGAAGAAATACCTGGAGAGCTGACATATTTTGTGATTGTTTGTGAAAATAAACTTCTAAATTTTCATTTTTTTCCTACACTGTTTAGAGAGTCATTTATGGTTTTTCTTCTTTTTTTTTTTTTAGAAAATTGTTATTTTTAAAACTAGAAAAGAATAAAAATTTTATGTATAGGAAGCTACACAACAGATGAATGACCACCTAATATAAAGGCAGAAATGTATTTTAAGTCAAATATCTTCATATCAAAGAGATTGCCAAGCTGGAGCCAGTAGCACCTGATTTTCAGCAGCTTTCACTGTATCAGAAAACAGACAGTAGGCAAAGCATCCTTCTGAAGATCTGTGCCAGGGAAGTCGAGCTGTCAGCTACTTCT
Source organism: Sus scrofa (assembly GCF_054392235.1). NCBI lineage: Eukaryota > Metazoa > Chordata > Mammalia > Artiodactyla > Suidae > Sus > Sus scrofa. The sequence goes on from NC_139388.1 coordinate 34,974,793, forward strand.
CTAATCAATTACCTTTGTTTGTTCAGCAAACCTAACGCCTACCTTGAGCCCTATCGACACAGATGCCAAGACTGAAAGCAACTGAGCAGGAGAGCAAATAAGGAAAATCAGGCCTAAAGACCCACATGGACCAAAATATAGAGAAAATGATTCTTAAAAAATTGATAATCCGGCAGGAGTGGCCACTGGTATCATGTCAAAGTGTAACTGATTAATTTCAGTGCATCTTTAAAAATCGAAAGTTGGCTCACGCTATGGTACAGAAATTCACTTCTCAATATCTATCCTAAAAAAAATGCGTTTATGCAAAATCATGTACAAGAAGCTCATTGTAAAAAACAAACAAAAAATGGGTAATGTTTTAAATGTCCATCAACACAAGAATGGTTCAACAAGCCATGATACATACACAGCAGTTAATACAATGAATCAAATCTGCGTTTGTCAGTCTAGGATCTTCCTTAAGACATAGGGTGAGTGGAAAAATAAAAACTGACTTCAGATGTTCCCTGGTGGCTCAGCGGGTTAAGGATCTGGATTGTCACTGCTGTGGCTCTGGTTATAGCTCTGGCGAGGGTTTGATCCCTGGCCTGGAAATTTCTGCATCACACAGGTGCATCAAAAAAAAAAAAAAAAAAAAAAAAACACAAAAAAAACACAAAAACTGATTTCAGAGTAATATACAGCTGCATAGTCTGTATGTTAAATCAATAGATAATAAAATAATATAATTTATTTTCCAGGAATGCATTATTTTTATATGCAAATCATGGGAGAAGATTTATTTGGAAGTGACAGGCCACATTGGTTAACACTGACTACATTTGTGGAGATAAGAGGAGACCAGAAATGAAGAGAAAATATTTTCAAGGGGCATTATACCTTAGTTTTGATTACATATGTCCTTCATTTTCTATAAATATATTGTGCACGACTTATAAAATTTAAGTAGATAAACAAATGGAAAGCAATGTAACTCTCTGAGCTCTAGGTTTAAACCCATCCAATATATAAGTAGGGTTTGCTCCATGCTCTTTGAGGCTTCTCTTCTTGAGTTCCTATGATGATTCTGAGCATTGAAGATTCTTAGAAAGAGGAAACAGTCATATGATGAAAGCGTCTTCCCACCCCTCTTTCATGCCTCCAAAGGGGCAAAATCAAACTGTGGCAGGTTTAGAGTGGCCACACTGATTTCTGCTTCTTCAGTATCTCTTAGCTTGGAATCGCCTCTATGTTGTATCACACAACCCTTCATCACTTTCCTCAAATCTCTGGAGTCAACAATATATTCTTGAAGCACCCATGGATGTACTGAGATGGAACAGGCATGATGAAAAGGCCAAGCCAGCAAAGAGCGTCAAAGAATATTGGATAGATCAGAGGCCCATGGACTAGACTAGGAATCTTCCAGTCTCTCCCATGGGAAATCTTGCCCGTGGACTGCAGATGCACTCGCAAGATATACAAGTATAAAATGGGATGGTCAGAGTTATTGAGAAGGAGGGAACTCTCTTTCCTTTCAAGTTGCTGAAACTCTTGGTGGCCATGTTGCTTCTTCAAGGAAGAGATGTTTGAAAATGAAACTGGATACAACAGAAAAAAAAGACATGGTAAAAAGAAGACCACAGATGTTTAATAGTGCTCATTTGTTCTTCTGGATCCAGCCACCATGATTTAATGTAGAAACACCCATGGACTTTTGAATTATGTGAGCCGCTAATTTCCTTTTAATCCTAATACTTTGCCTCTAAATATGCTCTGTCTAATACATCCATCCAATTGAAACCAGCTCATAGATCTCTGAGCGCTGAAGGTAGAGAGAATGGAAGGTGAGGGCCACCCTCGCTTGCCTTGTTTTGAGTGGGTGGTGGACCTGAACTAAGGTTTTTATCTCCAGGGATCAGAAGACTTCTTTAGGGATGGGGTTGTGCCCAGAGTCAGGAGGGCTGTTCAGAGGAAGCTTTTTGTAGTAAAGCTGGGGAATGCCACCTGTAGTGAGTCTGGCAAGCTAATGTACATGGAGATTCACCCCAGAGAGCAGGGAGCCAACATTTATGGCTTTTTGTAGTAGGTTTATATTTAATCCAAGAGGAACTGAGCTTCTGCCTCTACATCTTTGGTTCATCTCCCCTGCTCAATAGAAGTTTTCTCTTACCCTTAGTACAATGCACTCTAGTCTTAGAAACATTTTCTTATTTATTTATTTATTTATTTATTTATTTTTGGTCTTTTTGTCCTTTTTAGGGCCACACCCTCGGCATATGGAGGTTCCCAGGCTAGGGGTCCGATCGGAGCTGTAGCCACCAGCCTACACCAGAGCCATAGCAACTCCAGATCCAAGCCATGTCTGTGACCTACACCCCAGCTCACGGCAACACCAGATCCTCAACCCACCAAGCGAGGCCAGGGATCGAACCCGCAGCCTCATGGTTCCTAGTCAGATTTGTTTCCTCTGTGCCATGACAGGCACTCCATTTATTTATTTATTTATTTTTTAGAAACATTTGCATACACTGTATTGCATGTGATCCTTACAGCTGGTTGTAAAAGAGCCTGGTAGGAAATGAGGATTTCCCTCTTTACAAATGTATCAATTGAGGTCCAGTGGTTTTCCTAAGGTCCTGGATGAAAACCCTGCCATGATAATCATCTATATTTGAATGGCATCCACACACTTGTCCTTGGCCTCCTTGACTTTTTCTCACCTGGTCCACCCCTGATTCACCACACCTCTTTGTCCAGCCTCCCTGGAGAAGCAGCCCTTCTACTCTGCCTGCACCAGCACCAGCTGATTTTTAGCCTTGCTGTTTTATTCTCCTAATCTTTAGCTGGCTGTCTCTCCCTCACCTTCGAGATCTCAACTCAAATATTGTTTTCTCAAAGGGACTTCCCTATAACCCTACCCAAAGTAGTTGCCTCTCATCACCCTGTATCACATGGCATTTTTTATTTCCTTTACAGCTCTCGCAAACATCTGATCATTTCTTGTTCCTGCTGTCATTGGTGATACTGATTGTGGTGTTATTGGGACTCTACCAGAGAAACAGAATGATCGGATATATGTACCGGTGCGTAGATGAATAAAAAGGGGTTTATTTCAAGGGACTGGCTGATGTAGTTGTGAGGGCTCCCAAGTCCCAAATCTGTAGGGTGGACCAGCAGGTTGGAAATTCTCAGGCTGGAACTAACACTGCAGCCCACATGTTCTCCTTCCTCAGGGAAACCTCAGTTTTGCTATGAAGGTCTTTCAACCTGGGTGGATGAGGCCCACCCAAACTGTTAAGAATAATCTTTAATTAAGGTCAACTGATTGTAAGTATTAACCACATCTACCACATACTTTAACAGCAACTCCCACATTCGTGTTTAATTGAAGAACCGTGTACTATAACTTAGCCAAGTTGACACAGGAAACTGGCGGCTTATTTATTGTTCTTCCCCCTTGGGAAAGTGGGTTCTATGAGAAGAGGGCTTTTCTACTTTGTATCTCTTGTACCTTGTTGCATAAGTGAGGGAAGTGACAGGCAGCCATTTTTCTCCAGAGGGCCCAGATACACCCAGGTGACATCTCAGTGTGGCCACAAGGTGGCATCTGCTGGAGGGTTCCTGAGCCACTGCCCACTGATCCCCTCTCTCAAAAGCAGCTGGGATTCAGAGCCAGGTCTCCGAATAGCTCATGGTAGGCCTGGCCAGCTGCCATGGGGACCCCGCTCTCCCCTCAATGTGTAAAGTGGAACCTCTGCCCTCCCAGGTTTGGACTCCTCAACCTCACTCAAGCAGCTGTCCCAAGACCAAATCAGAATTCCTTGGAAAGCCTGCCAGGGTGGAGTCCTGAAAGCAACCTTTGAGGACATGAGGCTAGAGACCTCAGGTTCATGCAGGGAGTAAAAGCTGCTCCTTAGATGGAGCTGAGCGCAGCCACTCTTCCCACCAGAGCACCTGGTAAACCATTGAGTGATGACAGGTTCCTGTTGGCAGAGAGCTCTCTGCTATTCACAGTGGCCATGGCACCACTGAGCCACTTTGGGGGACCCTCTCCCCAGTGTGAGGGGAGTCAGGAGAAGACCGTGCCCAGCTGAGGCAGGTATGAGCATCTTCCTCATGTGCAATACATTACACTAGTGTTATTATTCCTGATTTAGATGTTACACATCTTCCCCAGTAGAATGTAAACACCTTGCGAGGAGGCATCCGGAACAGAACCGCTTTGGTAATGAGCAAGCATAGCTGGAACAGTGCCTGGCTGTGGTAGGTACTCGATTGACATTGAGTGAAGAAAGATAAAAGGCAAGAAGCAAAGGAGAAGGGAAAAGGAGGATGGAGGGAGGAAAGGAAGGAGCAAGGAGGAAGGAATCCATTACTCTTCACTGAACCAGCCTTAGAGGCTTCAAGGCCCCTGAAATCTGGGCTCTGTAGAGGTCAGGGGGCTAAGGATCAAGCTGGCATTGAGTCCCACATCCAGAAATATTTCTCTGCTGTTACTGAGTCAAAATGTAGCCCCAGTGCTACAATGTGACCAGAATTATCAAAAACTAACTGAGCATTGAGCTACATCACTGAGTTGACAGTGCATCTGGATGTTGTGGTCTTTGGGGTTTGCACCATAGGGGTCCAAGATAAATTGGTGACACTGATTGTGATGGGGAAAGAGGAGGGGTGAACAAAGAAAGAGATGTAACTGGGGTGTCATGGTTACTGGCCTCAGTTCTGCACCAGTGATTCTTGGGCAAACCTCTTTCTCTCCATGCCTGAAATCTCATCTTCAAAATTAAGGGATTGGAGGAAAATCAGTGGCACTCAAGCTTTATTTTTAAGCAGTGGCATCTTGCAAGGAATCCCAGTATATATAAACAGAGTAGTAGAACTTGATTGGTATATGCATATTATATATTCAAATATATAACATTTATGTATACAGGTAAGAACAATAATATGCCTTGATATAACCCAACTTTTAAAATCAGGAATATTGAAAGAAAGATGCAGCTTTATAGCTGCCTAATCCAATTTATTTTTAATTCCTCTGATTTATTTTTAATTTTTGTCATGGCAAAACAAGGAGATGCTCACAGGCAAGCACTTACAAATGGTAAATGCTCATTTTTCAACTTCAGAATCTCCAAGATCTCTTAACTTTAATAAGTTAAACCTTATTCCAAGGTCTTCAGAGAAGGGAGTGAACTTGGAAACACAATTTAACATTTGAGGTCACCAAAGAGCTAAAATACATTTTATTAACTCACAAGCAGCTAAAAAGAATGTTTGCACATCCCCTGAAACACCACCAGCTCAACAACCTGAACATCATTAGGCTGGAGGTCCCTCTGGTTGTTGACTATGTGCTAGTCCCAGAGAGAGAGATGATTATAGTCTGAACAGTCTGTTTTATATGGTGCATTTTTCAATTCTTTTACTGCAAGGTGTTTTCAGAAATTATTTCATCCCCCTAAAAAACCTGTGATGCACATGCTATTATTCCCCTGTGTATAAATAGGAAAACTGAGGCTTAGCGGAGTTAAGAATTTTCCAAGGACAATGGGTAGTAAGTGGCAATGCTGGGACTTAGACCCATATCTGTCCTCTCTGGATTTCTTGTTCTTAACCATTTGGTAATATATGGGTAGTTTGTTAAAACCCTGGTTCAGAGCAGAACTGGTCCTGACCACACCTGGTCCAGGAGGAAGAGGGAGTGACACCCCAGCCATGTCAAGATGGTGGTGACTCGACTTCTACAAGCCCTTGCTCCCTTGTTTTGCTCTGGCGATGCTTCTCTCCTACCGGCTTGGCAGCCAATGCCCCTCCGGGTTGCTGGCATGGCTGCCAGGTTTCCTCCGCGGGGGGAAAGAAAGCCTCCCATTAGCAAGGGCTACAGCTTGGAGCATCCCTGGGACGGGAAGCATCTGTTGCTGCTTCCATTGTTCCAGCTGAGAGCACGCTAATTGTCCTCTCCAAAGTTGGACTGCAGTCTCCTGCCAGAGGGAAATTATGGACCCTTTTTCAGCAGGCGCACTGTCCTTTCTGCAGCTGTCAGCTGAATGGCCCCAGGAGGAACGGGCTGATTCGGAGGGGAGGGAGGACGGAGGTCTATCATGCATCCTGATCCGTACAGGGAAGGAGAGTTAGCACAGCCCATGTGAGAAAGCAGGGCACCCACCAGACAGACACCACCCAAAAGCACACAGGCAGGTTGGCAACAAGCCTTCCTGACCATTCCACTTGACTCCGTGGCGTCTGTGATGGCTTGTGATGCTGTTGGGTAATTCAGGGCCTTGAACGGAGGCAGCAGGATGGAGTAAAAAGTAGTAGAACAGGCTTGGGAGTCAAACCAAGCACCCAGCTCTGTCACTTATTAACTTTGACCTTGAGCAAATCACTGTCACTTATCTACCTTACTAGGCAACTGGGGGCCAATAAATAACCATAAAATATTCAGCAGAGGTTCAGAGCATAGCTGATGCTCTAAAAATATGATTTATACTTGTTGTTGTTGTTGTTATACCTCTAAGTGTTTAATTATATGGAGACAGTCCACATACGCAGGGTCTCCTAAGTAAGGAGGTAAGAGGAGTGGACAGAAACAGAACAGTAGCATCACTTATATTTACTCAAAAATATTTTGTCTTTTCAAAACATATTTTGTACAATTTTTAAAGGTTTCACCTGGCTAACGTTATTACCAAATACGGCTATATGCCCTGTGTTGTACTACTGCACATCCTTGCAGCCTGTCTTACCCCTACATACTGGAAACCCGTCCCAGAGTTCTGAAATATAGGCACTATCTATACACGCAAACAAAACTCTGTAATAAAACAATTTCTGAGCAAAGGAAATAATTTAAGTCACCTACTATGTTCCCAGTATGTGCTGGCTATTAAGCACCCAGCTGCCAACAAGATAACCTGGCAGTACTAGGACGTCTCATAGGATGGATGTTCTGCCCTGGAGGAGCAGCCAGTGTTGGAAGAAGTTGCTGGAAACTTGGGCCAGCTGTTGGAAGGTACTGAGCCTCAGGCCACATCGTGGCTCCGGGGTCTGACTGGGACCCCGGGGTCTCAGTGCTCTCTGACAATACAACAGGAAAGACGCAGGTCGAGGGGGGGGGTCTCCTCCACTCCCAATCCAGTTTCAACACTTCCAGGTTGTGGGACTTTGAGGGGTCCTTTCTCCTTTCTGGCCCCCATTTAGCTCTAGCCTAAGGATAATGACTGCAAACTCACCTGGAGCAAGCGCTGCCAGGTACAGGGAGGAGCTGAGCAACCAAGCACCTTGTGAATGTCTTTGGAATCCAAATGGAAGATGCTATCCGCATCGCCTCCCTCCTCTTAAGGACTCCAATACTTTGGGTGTTGTCCAATTCCCCAACATGAAGATTCCTATTTTGAATTGATAAGAACTGTGGTATACACACACACACACACACACACACACACACACACACACACTGCCCCTAAAGAGCAAATCATGTCTGTGGTCAGACATGCTTATCACAATCATGTCCTTCCCTCTAAGGCAGAGAAAGGAGATATTACACATGTTGCCTCTCTGAGAGCCTTTCTGATCTGGCCCCCAAATGCCCCAGAATCAGGCTTAAAGGGCAGATACTTCTAAGAGAGCAGCATATAAAGGTAAATTCTTCCTCTCTGTTAATTAACTGGTGTCTCATCACAGCTGCAGACATACCCGGAGGCCCGTAGTTTTCCCCTGTGCTGTCTCACCGTGGGCTGGAGGAGAACAGGGGTCCTGGAGAGAGGAAGCCGTAGATGCTCAACGAATGTTTCTCACGCTAGAAACTAAATTCGGGGCTAGGAGCAGAGTGGACTTGAAGACAGAATAATGTCATTTTCCACATCTTAGAGCTTAATGTCTAGAAGAGAAAACATATCATTCAAAGCATCCCACGAATGTATCATTTGAGACCGTGATGGGGGCCCTCAAGGTAAAATACAGGGTGTTAACAAAAGTGCGACCAGGGAGTTCCTGTCGTGGCTCAGTGGTTAACAAATCCAACTAGGAACCATGAGGTTGTGGGTTCGATCCCTGGCCTCACTCAGTGGGTTAAGGATCTGGCGTTGCCACGAGCTGTGGTGTAGGTCACAGATGTGGCTCAGATCTGGCGTTGCTGTGGCTGTGGTGTAGGCCGGTGGCTACAGCTCTGATTAGACCCCTAGCCTGGGAACCTCCATATGCCATGGGAGCATCCCTAGAAAAGACAAAAAAACCAAACCAAACCAAACAAAACAAAACAAACAAACAAACAAAAAAAAAAATGCAACCAGGGGCCCTAATGGCATTTGCACATGGAGAGGCAGTCCCTGCCTAAGGAAGCAGCGCTCAGGGTCAGGTCGAGCCTGAGCTGATGGAGTGAAGGAAACCCAATTCCAGAGTGGAGAGGGCCTTGAGCAGAAGGAAGGCATAGGCAAAAGCCTGGAGACAGAGGAGAGCAGGCAGTGCGCTTCCTTAGAGGATCCTGAAGGCCAGTGTCCTCAGAACAAGACACTGGGGGTTGGGGGGAGTGAATCACAGAATAGACAATAATAAAAAGATGGCATCTTAGCCCCGATCATCTATAAAATGGTCTATGGCAAGGATCGTGACGCTCTATTGGGGACGTACAAGCCCAGAACAGTGAGGGGGAGGGGCGGAGGAGGAGTGAGGCGCTGTGGTCTTCAGCTCTGGTGCACAGACCGCGACTCTGTCCTGTGACTCAGTGACAGAGCAGGCTTCCCCAGGCTGCATGGAGGGACTGCGTGCTGGGGCGGTCCCTGAGAGGGAGAACAAAGGGGGGTTTTCTGCCCAGCTCTTTCTCCCATCTCCCACTGGCCGGAATTGAACAATTCCAGCTTATTTCATCTGGCTCCTCAGGGACCACACAGAGAGCCAGGGCCCCCTTACCAGGAAGCAGAGTTTGTGCCAGTCTGAAAGAGGAGGGAGGACCCAGCCCGTGGGGCACAGACCAAGAGGGAGCAAGGCAGAAGCAGCTGAGGGGCCCGAGGAGCCATCAGAGCCGGCAACCTGACTCAGGCAGAGAAGGGAGTCTGGAGGTAGAGGGACATGGGCATTCGCCCTTATTGATACCTGTTACAGAGGCCACTGGCATTTACTTGTATTCTATTGTCCTTTCTTCCAGACCATCAAGGACACTTCCCAAATCCCCACCTCCACCCGTGACATCTAGATGGGAGCATGTGGCAGATTGCAGCCAATGGAATATAGGCAGAAGTGACATACACATCACCTCCAGATCTGGCCAGAGAACCCTCTGTAGATGCTCCCAACCCCTTTTCTTCCCCACAGCTGTGGGATGAGAAGCCAAGTTCGCCAAGGCCATAGATGATGGCCTGGGACAGTCGTGGGGTGGAAAAAGCCCGAGTCCTCAAGTCACCCTCTAGAAGACCATCATTCTGGAGAGCGGTCCTGCCAGAAACAGCCCCACTGGACTTGGAGTAGGTGATCAATAAATGTAAATGGTTTTTAGGCACAGAAATTTGGGGGTGTTTCCTATAGGAAGTAACATCACTATACCCTAACCAAGACCAGAGCCTTTGATGCTCCACAAGTACTTGCTAGGTTTTCCCATGTAAACCTCATAACAACACAAAAAGAAGGGATTTTTTTTACTCCCATTTAGCAAATGAATAGAATGAGACTCAGAGAGGTTGTCACTTGCCCAAGGTCACCCAGCAAATAAAAAGTGAGCACGGATGTAAACGCACTATCTTACTCTTTGCACTGAGTCTTTCCATCTCCTCCTCAGAGTGAGGACTAGAAGGGAATTGAGTGTGGGGAAAGGCACATATCCAACAGGGGGCATCTCCTGGCTTTGACCATGGTGCATCCGTGCAGGGAGGGTGCAGATGCTGATTTTATCCTTACTCGTCTTACTCCAGGGAAAGCTGGAGTCAGCTAGCAATGAGAGAGACTCCAGAGAAATCAGTAGGAAAGCCTCTGAGTTTCCTCCTGTGTTCCTTCCAGGGAGGGACCTTGTAAATAGCAACAAAAGGGGTTAAATTAAAAAGAAAAAAAAAAGCAATGCTGTTTAACCACAGTCAATGAAATTAGATAAAATTATCTGCTAGTCTTTATGAAAAGATCTAATGCAGCCCTCTACAATAAAGGCTCTATATGGCTTGCAAGATACAGTAAAATTAATTTTATGTCAGGCTGCCAGACGCTGTTAGAAGAGTGTGTTTATGTAAGCAGTCCCAGGGCTTCAAACATTGGGCTATAAAGGCTGAGTCTCAGGAGCAGCTTGGTGAGGAGAAAGCCAAGTCCCTGTACTCCCCCTGGGGCGACGTCTCGGAAAGCTTTATGGCTGCACACCCTGTTGGATGGTTTTCCTTAAATAACCCCTCCTGACAACACCTGGCAGAGCCCCACATGAGAAATGGTCTGATCTGTCTGGGTTTTTGCTCTTTTGCAGCAAGGTGGAAAGGAATCAGAAGTGACTGTCTTTACTTGAAAACGAGGTAAGGATAGTTCCTATGTGTAGAGATACGGATTAGACTTTCTCCAGGGAGTCAGGCTTATCGCCGGGAAGGAGAAAATGAGCTCAAGCAGGGCTTGATTAAAAGAAGTGGAGATGTTGTTTGGAGCATCGACTCCGTGTCCAACCAAAGTGCTGTGGACTTGTGAGGAAGCCACTTCTCATCCATGGCTGCACTGGCCTGCCTCCCTTGCATCTAGATGGGATCATGAAATATCACCGACAGGACTGGACTGGAAGTCCTGTGACTCTTTTAGACCAATGAACTTGGGAAGCAAGTGCCTGCACCAGCCCCCTTTTCCCTTCCACTGGCTTCCTGCAGAAGAGCACGTCACCGAGAAATCACAGAAGGGATGACAGAGCCACAATGTGGAAGGAGCCTGGGTCCTGGAGTCTCTACTTGGAGACGAGCTAACACCAATTAGAAGGATCCATGTTGGACATTAGGTGAGTGAGAAATCAACTTCTATTTTGTTTAAGTTGATATACTGGGGAATTTTTTTAGGGTAGCTAGTATTAGCTGATAGTGTGACACTCAGCCCTAGAATTGGGACTAGTACTTTTTCTTCACATTCATGAATATGTAGCAAGTATGTTGCTCCCATCCCTGCCATGCCCAATGGAAATATTGTTGCTTGATGATAGTGTTTTTGTCAGTCTTTATGTGGTTTCAGAAACCCTCTTAACAAGGCTGTTTTTACCAAATGATTGAATTTGGGATTCAGAATATCTCTTTGCTATACTAGCATGATTGTAAGTTTCTTGAGCTGAAGGTTTAACATCTATCACTTATCATATTGCAGTTCAACGTTGTTGAAGGAAGGAAGGAAGGAGAGATGTTTTAGAAAGATCTATTTCTCTATACGTATAACCATCTTTAGGCCACAGAGCTACCCCAGAAGCTTGGGGAACGGGGCATTGAGACAATTATCAGGATAATTCAACTCAGGGTATTTGGAATTCTTTTGTGGCACAGCAGAACGAATCCAACTAGGAACCATGAGGTTGTCGGTTCAAACTCTGGGCTCGCTCAGTGGGTTAAGGATCTGGTGTTGCCCTGAGCTATGATGTAGGTCGCAGACACGATTCAGATCTTGTGTTGCTGTGGCTGTGGCTAGAGCTCTGATTTGACCCCTAACCTGGGAACCTGCATAAGCTGCGGGGGCAGCTCTAAAAAGAAAAAACAAACAAACAAAAAACAAAACCCTTGAAGGTATGAAGGTTGCTGATGACCTTGTAGTGGCCATCCCAGGGTCCATCCGTATTCCCTGATAATCTCTCACCTCTGTACTTCACTTTGCCTGCATTGAGAAAGCAATCTAAACGGTTCAGATCTGCTTGGAGACCCAGGGTCGGGAGGTGAGGGAAAAAACTCACCCTATTGTTCAGAATATCACTAATGTCTTAAATATCATAGCTAGACAGATATTTCCCTAGAGTCCCCCCAGGAATCTGTGTGGACAGCAGTGAGAAATGACAGAAGGGATGACAGAGCCACAATGTGGAAGGAGCCTGGGTCCTGGAGTCACCACTTGGAGACGAGCTAACGCCAATTAGGAAGATCCATGTTGGTGGCCATCCCTTTCCTTCCCAGCACCAGCTCCAGGAGCAGGACTCCTGTACCCATCATTTCATTTGATCATTGTTCAAGTAAAGAAAGTAGAGGGGAATTTACCCATTTCACAGATGAAGAGAGAATCCTAGAAGGAATATGACTCGACACCACAAAATGTTTAAGATAAGCTCAAGCCGGGAACCCAGGACTCTTAAAATTCCATTCGTCCATTCATTCATTCATTTATTCATTCAGTTAATATTCATTAAGTACTTATTTGTCAAGAACTATTAGCTCCTGGGTCTTGCTTAACATGCCCTCATACCATTTCTCCTCAGCACAGACACGTGTTTCCTCCTCATGCTTGGTTCTTCATAATGCGTTGTCCTTTCCCTTCCACACTCTATTGGACTGTTCAGGGCAAAATAGTGGGAAGGGTGTCATATGGCAGGAAAGCATTGGACCTCACTCTGGTACATATGTACAGTCTAGAATTTGACTGGAAGGAACAGAGGGACGGTCTAATGTCTTTGGCTTTTCCTTGAGGCCTAAATGCGTGCCCTTGATGTCTTAGCCTAGGCTTCAGATTTACAGTTTGAGAAACGTAGCTCTCAGCTCAGAGCCTGGATCTATAAACACCACAGTCCAGCTTTGCTGGCTCTCAGCCATCACAGCATCTGAGATAAACATGGAACTGGTCTGCCCGGTCACTTCCACAGACATCAGGGCCCTCCTCTTCCAGCCCAGCAGGAAAGCTTTCCCTTGGCCTTCACTGGGGGCCAAGGATGACCAAAGGAGGCCCATTCCTTCAATCCCTGCTAGACTCACAAATACATCAATTGCTTACCCTTAGAGAGAAGTAGGAATTCTCCTGGAAGGGGCATAGTGATGTCATAAGGAGAAAATTAATTGTCATAGATGGATAAGGTATTAGCAATCCTGGAACACATAACGGTGTTTTTTCTTTAAGTCCTTGGAAAACTCACTTTTACAGTCCTCCAAGACTTCTCTTCGACCTCATTTTCCCCTCCTTCCCATAAGGTGTGCTCCACTCCACTGCTCACGAACTCCCAAGCTCACAGTTTTAATCGAGCTGCCCCAATGTTGCATAAATAAACTGAAACACACCTCTTCTTTCTATCTGCTGAAGCGAGCCCTGCCCACTCTGCCAAGTCAGATACAAGTTTGGTGAGGGAATCACATCTTTCCCCCCAAACTTTCTATGGTCTGGAGAAAGGGGCCCACACCACCCCATTCATCACGGCTCCCCCTGTTTCTCATTAAATTTATGTGTGTTGATCCCATATTTCCTCTGAGATTATAAACCTTGTGCGGAAGAGGCAATATATCTTGTACTCTTTAGTGTGTAAATTAAGCACTCTGCTTTTTAAAAAAAATTAAATGTTCTTGTTTTATTATCGTTCGAGCAATGGGCGAAGGCCTTTGGTCTCACATAATAGATGCTGTCTTCTAAAAGATAATCCCAATTTAGGGTCTAAGTGGATTTGCCATCTGCTACGAAGAGTTTTAAGTAGATGAGATTGCCACGTGGGGAAAACCTAGAGCCCTGGGCCCAACCTTCCAAGGAGCCCCTGGCTTATAGGTTCTGAGGATTAGACACGGTGACATCCTTAGAGATGAGGTGACTTAAGAGAAAGTGAAGGGACTCCGCCTCCTCCCCTCTCAGTAACTTTTGGAAATCTTGGAGAAGAGATGGCATGGATGTGGGTCCCAAGTCTTCCCCAAATGAATAAGCAGGGCTGCTGAGCAGGGAATGCTAGGGGTGCCTGTTGTCCCCATCTGCCTGGGAAAGGCCCTGAATCAGTTGCCCCGTGTTCTCACCACATCCCCCGCTCCCCCGAAGCTGGCCGAGAGCCAGGCGGACCTCCAGCATTAAAACTGGCAAATGAGATCTGAGCTTTGATATACCCCCCCTTTTCCCTCGTTCAAAGAGGATTTTGATGCCAGCCAGCACCATATGTTGAAAGGGCCCACGCACAATCCTATTACCTTCGCAGGAGGCATTAAATAATTACATTAATTTACCTAAATATGGAAAAAAAATCGTTACAAATCAGGGACACTTGGCAAATTTTCCGGCTGCACATTTTTCTCTTGGCACAGTGTACTGTCCTGTTGGGTTCCTATTGCTACTTGGAGTGTTTTCTTTCATTGTGGGGCCCATGGCTTCTCTTGTTCTGTTTAATTTTCTTGAAGCTGGTTCCATATTCTGGCTACAAACATATTGTAGGGGGAAAAAAATGCCCACAAAAGTATGGATTGTGCCGAAGCGTACCCTAAGGGGGAGTGCATAAAAATAGTAATTTCTCGTATATGAAACCTTCCAAGGGGCGGTCTTTCACACGAGGCTTTAAGGAAAAAAGGCAAAGGAATGGAAAGGAGAAAAGGGAGAGGGAAGGAAAGGATGAAAATGAGAAAGAGAAGGGGGGTAGGCTCTGGGGTGGGAGGTGAGCCGTCTGGTTTCCCTGCGTACGAGGACAACCAACGGGGCTCTTCTTTGGTGGACTTTCTATGGAAACACCTCCTCTTTGGTGTGTGTTCTCACCATCAGTGCCCACTGTGTCTGAATCCTGTGCCTCTTTGATTTGCTGTGGAATTGGAGAGCTGCAGTGATGGTGATGTGTACATAGCCCCTGCCCCTCTTCAGCAGCCTGTCCTCACGGGGAGGCCAGAGTGAACGACCCCCTACACCCCCCAGCTGGAGAGGCCAAGGAAAGGGAGGTCCTGGGCTCTTAGAAGTTCCTCTGACCCAGGGACGGCCCACAATGCCCTCCCTTGGGATAAGGTCTTCTAGCAGGTGCTTCCCAAAGACACTGAGAAAGATCAAGCTGTTTGCTTTTGTTTCCAGCCCACTGCAGAAAGAATTTCTTTTCTCATCACATCTTTTTTTTTTTCTTTCTTTGGATGTTGTAGTAAAGTCAAATTGCTGGGGAAAAAAATGTCTCAATGTTTCCTCTTCTCTTAATTTCTAGGCTTATCTCCTTTTGCATGGCTGAGTGAGGACCAGTCCATGGCCCAGCCCTAGAGCAGCCATGTTTTAAACCACAAGGAGATGAGATGCAATTAACATGGGCCCTTCTGGAGTTCCCGTTGTGGCGCAGGGGAAAGGATCCAACTAGGAACCATGAGGTTGTGGGTTCGATCCCTGGCCTTGCTCAGTGGGTTAAGGATCTGGTGCTGCTGTGAGCTGTGGTGTAGGTCAGCAGCTACAGCTCCGATTTGACCCTTAGCCTGGGAACCTCCATGTGCTGCAGGAACGGCCCTAGAAAGACAAAAGATAAATAAATAAATAAATAAATAAATAAATAAATAAAATGGGCTCTTCTGAGAGAGGAGTCCATTGACATTGGGACAGGCTGTCACATCTTTCCAAGGGCAGAAATACAAAAGGAGCAGCTGAGCAAGTTCCTCTGCGGTGCAGTGGTTGTCACCACAGCGGCCTGGGTGTCTGTGTGGCATGGGTTTGATCCTTGGCTTGGGAACATTCACCTGCCTTGAGCATGGTCAAAAAAACTAAAATTAAAAAAAATAAAAAGAGCAGCTGGGGCCCCAAAAGATGAACCTCCCCGGCCTCCTGTGTTTGCAAACAGCCCAGTGAGCCTGAAAAGAGAGCTTGACTCTATCACCCACCCTCGGCCACAGTCTCAGAGGTCCTAGGGGAGACCAGTCCTCGAGCATGGCCAGGGTGGCCATAGAGGACTAAGTGCTATTTTTTAAGGTCACATATGTCTCTTTCTAAAAGGTAATATTCTGTGGGTAAGACAATAATGAAAAGATGTTAGAGGAAGCAAAGAAAGGTGATTTTTTTTAAAGTTCTTACTTCCCCACCCAAAAGTGGTGCCAGCCCCACCTCCCACAATATTTACTGTTCTGAAGTCAGGGTCTGGCAGGGCCTCTGCCTCTGGACATTCTACAGGATGTAGTTTTCCTAACTTCACCACACTCTTGCTCATGTCCAGCCTGGGCTATACGTGGTCCAGCCTGTGCTATGCGTGACTCCTCTCTTCCCTGCTGTGAATTCCAGGTGTTAGGCTGATGCCGTTTCCTGGACAGTCTGACAGTGCCCGCCTCGCCCCCCGGGGAGCTCGTTAGAAATGCAGAATCTGGAGTTCCCATCATGGCTCAGTGTTAACAAACCCTACTAGTATCCATGAGGACACAGGTTTGATCCCTGACCCTGCTCAGTGGGTTAAGGATCTGGCATTGCATGAGCTGTGGTGCAGGCCAGCGGCTACAGCTCCCAGTGGATCCCTAGCCTGGGAACTTCCATATGCTGTGGGTGCAGCCCTAAAAAGCAAAAAGCAAAAAAAAAAAAAAAAGAAAAGAAAAGAAATGGAGAATCTCAGGCCCCACAATGCCCCAAACCTACCCCATATTCCACATGTTAACAGTATCCCCAAGTGGTTTCCATCCACACACTGCTCTGTGAAGCCGTGACAGTGACATGTAACGTGTGTTCAGCTCTACCTTCTGGCACGTGGAGAGGGTATAGACAGGACCACCACAGGGAGTCAAAGGAGAGGGAACCAATAAGGGAAGACAAAGGGCAGAGAACTAGAAAGCTGCTGGCACCCCTAGACCTGAAGGGCAAAGAGAGGAAGTCCCAGCATCCTGGAAGCCGTGGGACAGAGCCCTGATGGGGGCTGGCCTGCTTTACCAAGGTCAGGCCTTCAGTAGAGGAACAGGCAAGCATACATCCTTCCAACCCTGGGGAAATAAATACCCCACCTCTCTCTCTATCCCCTTCTCTTTGCTGGCAACGCTTCTTCTATGGGTTGAATCATGTCCCCCAAAAGATATGTTAAAGTTTTAACCCCCAATACCTCAGAATGTGACCTTCTTTGGAAATAGAGTCATTGAGGTTGTAAATTGTTAGGATAAAGGAACTCTGGAGTAGGGTGGGCCCTTAAGCCAATATGGCTGGTGTCCTTATAAAAATAGGGAAGACAGAGACAGACAGACCCAGGGAGAAGCTGGTCAGGCAGTGATGGAGGCAGAGATTGAAATAATATATCTTCGAGCTGAAGGTTGCTAACAAGCACCAGGTGCTGGAAGAGGCAAGAATGGGTTCTTCTGTGTAGATTTCAGAGGTAACAAGCCCCTGATGACACCTTGACTTTGGACTTCACCAGAACTGTGCTACAATAAACTTATCTTGTTTTCAGCCACTCAGTTTGTGGTGCTGTGTCACTACAGTCCTAAGAAAGGGATATGGTCCCCAGTTGGAAAGCAGAGGACAAGGGAACCTGGCTGAAGTGAGTTATAGGTGGAAAAAATAGAGAATGAATCTGAAGGAACAAACAATGAGTGTCCAACAGACAGGGTCTATTAGAATAGACTGATAGAAATCTACTGAATTAAAAACAAAACAAAACAAAAAAACAAAAATTATCCTTTTGCAAGAGTTACTAAACCTGACTGCAGCTGGATCTCTTCTCTGGCTGCATGAGAGAAATATGTCTATCTGTAGTATCGTGAGCACACAGAGGGAATAGGACATTGAGAGCAAGATAGCAGATGTGATAAACCTGATGACTTAATCTAAGCCCTTGATCCAGCAATACCTGAAGCCATTCTTCTTTTTGACTTAATCTAAATGCCAGAGAATGGTAATATGTTTGACTGACTTTCATGGCTCTGATCAATGTAGGCTTTCACATCAAGTCCTCCTGACTAATCTTGATATCTTTCCTGAGGGAAAGAAAATGACACCTTCCAGACAGGAAACTTGTTAGGACCCAACCCATAGGAAATGAAACTTTTTTATGAAACCAGAGCTTTTTAAAGAAAAACCATACACAGCTTAGATATACAATGTAAAGGAATTAGGCAAATGAATTTTCTACATTCTTCCGGTGCATTTCCATTTAAGCAAAAATTATATGACTTGGGATGATAGTTTTCTGAATGTCCTCCACAGGACCTTAGGGGTTTCCTCAGAACCTCTCATGACAGGAGAGACTGTTTTTTTGCCACACCCACACTATGTGCAAGTTCCCAGGCCAGGGATCAAACCCATACCACCCTCTGCGCCACAAGGGAACTTCTCCCCCTCATAAGTGGAAATGTGTGAGTAAACACACTGACCTAGGGAAACCATAATCCTGATTGAACCAGAGTATTTTACTTTGATCTTTTTATCCAGTTGGCTTCTGGATAGGATTTCCATGGAATGAAAAGTTCTCGGCAACACCCAAACATATGTCAGTTGGGTTGAAGGTATCTATTGTTTATGTTTTATCCATGTGGGCTGCACTGGGGAAGTAACAGAGCAAAAGAGTCTAGGTTTGATGGGGAGCTGAAGCTCTGAGGATGATTGTGGCCAACTGTGGACTCAGAGCTCACGTAAAACTGATCCATGTGGATGTAGAGGCCAAGTGAAGAGACCAAAGACCCTAGACTGGGAGTGGGGAGGGCTGGGTTCTTGGCCCCATGGTGTCACCAGCAGGCAGTGTGCTGTCTGGTCCTGTCTAGGCTATGGTACCCTTATCCTTAAAGGTCAAGGTGAAGCCTTGGAAAAGAAAGCAAGGCAGAGAACAAGGGAGTGAGAGAGACAAGAGGCCTGGGGTCTTCAGCCACAGCCGGACAAGGCCCATGATCTACCTTGAACCTGGGAATCCAAGTCATGGCACCAGAGGAGTTCAGCAGTGAGAGGACCTCAGTCCTTGTCTTCCCCGGGGAAAGAATTTAGGAAGGAGACCAAGCCTGTGAAGCAGGTGCAGAGTTTATTCAGAGCACAGCACTGTGAAAGAGCACACACGGGTGAGCTTGCAGAATGAGCTGTGGGCAATAGGAGTGGCTTACATTGTTTTCATGTGGGGGGGCAGTCCTCTGGTTGGGGGGGGGGGTGGATTGTCTCTAGCCAGCTATCTTGTTTGTGCCCATATTTGGTCAGACTTAGGGTCCTTCCTGGTAGGTTCGTGCACCTTTTGGCCAAGATGGATTTCAGCACGAAGGTTTCTGGGAAGTTGGCAGGATGAGTTTGGAGCTGGCGACTGCCCCCTCCTGAAGCCCCCTCCCTAGATTGAGGACCCTCTCTGCAACATGTATTGGGCTGGAAAGTCCCTCTCAGCCAAAGGAGAGGGAGAGGAAATTGTGATCACCTCCTCTTTCACCTGGCAGGGACCTACTGCTCCTGTAGGTGTCATCTCAAAATGTCATCAGGAGACTGGCCAAGGTCACCCAGACTGGGGCCCAGCTGTCTCCAACCTCAAAGGGCCCCACCTGGATGACCCCTTATGTCCTCGTGGACACACCAGTGTTCCTTAGTACTATGGAGCGCCTGTGTGATAGCAAAAATAATTTCCAAAAATACTCACACTCATCATATTCACATTCATTCCTAATTTCAACTTTTCCTTATATATTTTCAGCTCTTTTGCTAGATATGAATCAGATATATGAATAGAAATGATCTGTGACAGATATAATATTATATTTAATCTCCATCTATATCTATAGAAATAGATACAGATGAAATCTCCATATCATCACCAGGGAAACAGCTTGAGAGAGAGATTACTATCTATATTTGTGTATCTAACTGTATGTATGTATGTATGTTTCTCTCTCTCTCTCAAAAAGGTAGTTTTCAACCATTCTCATAGGATGGTAGGGCTGAGAGCGGTGGTGAACTGTAGAGTCAAGCTTGTTCACTCCTCATGAAACTGATGCTCAAGAGAGGGTATGATGTAACCAAGGCCATACAGTCCATTGACAACGAACCCCCAACCCCAAGTCTGTAAAGTCAAAATTAACCACTCTTATCACTACAGTTGTTAACTTCACACTATACCCTAACATGTACCTGCTGTACTTTCTGAGGTCTTGAAGAAAAAAAAATAAAACCCAAAAATAAAAAATGAAAAACCTGCCTCTGAACTTCTCCTCTCCTAATAAACTCATCCGATTTACCAGATGTACAAAAGTGAAACAAATCTGATGCACAGTTAATCCTTCATCTTCCTTGGCATCAGCCTCTGAAGCAGCGGGAGGACAGTCCCCCAGCCTGCAGTGGTGTTACGGATCACAACGGAAGCATATTGTCATCGGATTAATTTTCCAACGCTCCTACCCCAACCACAAAATCCTGAGAGAACGAGTGTCAAATACACTTAATAATTGCATAATTATGACATCTGTTACT